>NC_133457.1:92284815-93605315 GCF_048565385.1 Saimiri boliviensis | reverse complement strand
CCCCATGAGCACGTAATTCCAGTGGGCCCACAATGCATGGGAGTTTAGCAAGACTCAAAGCCAGTACAAGGCTGGGGTGTTATATATGTGGTTAAATATGTAGAAATTCATCCAGCCCAGAGGGGCTACACTTCCCATTTAAACCAGAACTTACTTCAGATACTAAAAGAAGGCAGTGGTGTTCTAAGAAGCATGACAACTAAGGAACCCTATCCTATCCTTTTTCATTCAAGTTACTTCCCTGGATTAGCCAACCACCTAGGCCGACAGTAATGACCCAGAAGAAAAGTAAAAGATAGAGCAACCCATAATTCCTTTTCTTTTCAGTTCTTTTTCACTCATCAGTAAGCCAAAGGCAGGAACATTGGTAGAATGTGCACAAATCAAGACATGAGGTAAAACCATTGAGTGAGCTTTGTGCAGCATTTCTGCAGTCCTGATAAGCCTGAAATCCTGCATGTATACGAGCTATAAAATACAAATTGTGTCATTTCAGTGATTCCACATAGGAGTCAAGTACTCTTATACTTGCATTGAAACCTGGCATTGCTAAATATACAGATGAATGGAAAGATGCATGCAAATAATTTAAAATTTTGAGTTTTCTCAGAATGACATTAAATAGCAGAAAGAAAGATTTTATATTTTAGTACCTTTAACCGTTTTTCTTGCTTTCTGGACAGGGTACCCCATATTTTCACTTTCCACTGGGCCCTGCAAATTATGTAGGCTGCTCTGCTGCTTTTATTATTAACCCTCAGGGGTGAGTGAGTGAGAACTGGGGAAAAGGCAGGAGAATCCTAATAGTCATTAGAGGCTAGTGGGACAGGCATGTTATAGAACCTTTGCATTTGCTTCAGAGATATACCTTGATTCTCTGTCCAAGCAGATGGGCCAGCCTAGGGGTGCTCAGGCCTGTCCACCCTCAAGGAAATCACAGCCCAGAAGTGACCTTCACAAAAGCACTTATGGATTTAATTAATGGTCAACCCAAGTCAAAGCCACATATCCCAACTTTCAGGCCTAGGCCCAGTTGATCTGTCACAGACCTACCCAGGAGACACAAGGGCTCTGAGTTTTTTTTATTTCTCCATCTGACACTTAAGGGTGACAACACTATGCTCTCCGTGAAGAATAGAGAGGTTGGAGCAGAGTGCCCCGGGCAGGACACATATGCAATGAGGATAATAGTTTTAAGACATCCCTGTTTTCTTTTTCACACTCTCCAATATGAGACCTTCTCCCTCTTCCCTGAATCTGTATTTATCTCAGGAAGCAAGGAATTGATCTAAGTGGTGTGCAAAGAAAAAAGCAAAATACTCCGTTTTCAGCATCTGATTTCCAAACTTGGATTTTTGAACTCCATAGAAATAATTGTAGAAACCAGGGTTTGTTGTGAGAGAGAAATCTGTAAATTCCTAGATAACTCCTTCAGACATCAAGGGCTAAACCCAGCCACCAGACGGCAAAAACACATCAGCCCCTGAGGACAGCCATCTCTATTTCATTTGCTGACGAATCCCCAGAGCCAAGAACTGGTTTGACCCTAGTGGGTGCTCATTTTTATCTATGAGGAGAAAAGTGGTGTAATCCACAGTTAGACAGTCAGATACAAGGGAATCTGATAGTCCTATCTGGAGGGAATTTCTCTCTGAAGATGAAACTGTTGTAGAAATCCTCCTCTGGCAACAGAGAACAAGAAAAACAGGGCAAAGGGCTGCTGGGGGCCCTCACTCAGCAGGGGAGAGGGCTTGGGGCTCCCCCAGCAGGAACCTTGCTCACCAGTTCCTGCTCTAGGCCAGGCTGTCCTGTGGCTACACAGCTGCCCATGCTGCTCCTCACATGGATGGGGGCCCTGTCCTGGAACGGCCCTGGTGGGTAGAGGGATTCACTGCTCCAGACCTTCAGCATGGACACTAGAGAATGCAACTCCTTTGCCGCATGCCCCTGGGGCTGGGGAGGCACAGCAGGAACCAGCTGGGTCAGAGACCAAGGTGAGGAACAAAGAGAAAAGCTTCAAAGCTTGAGATGAACTGCTGCACGTGCAGTTTAGAGGTAGTTCTTTTGCCCCTTCCCTTCACCGAGGTTGCATGGGACAGGCACTCCTGCTCCTGACCCCCGAGGAAGTACATGGGCATGATCAGAGGCTGGGTCTGTCCTTGATGCCCACAGGAGACTTGCCCTGGGGCAGGCTCTTGATTCTGTTGTGTCACAAAATCCTTTGGCATCCTGGTAAAGTCCATAGACCCCTTTTCATTTTTATTTATTTATTTGAGACAGAGTCTCACTCTGTCACCGAGGCTGGAGTGCTGTGGTGCGATCTCAGCTCACCGCAACTTCTGCCTCCTGGGTCAAGCGACTCTCCTGCCTCAGCCCCCTGAGTGGCTGGGATTACAGACACATGCCACCACACTCAGACAGTTTTTGTATTTTTAGTAGAGACAAGATTTCACCATGTTGGTCAGACTGGTGTCAAACTCCTGAGCCCAGCTGATCCACCTGCCTTGGCCTCCCAAAGTGCTGGGATTACAGACGTGAGCCACCGTGCCCGGCCACAGACCCCTTTTCAGAACATAGACTTTAAATCCGTAAAACACTAGGATTACAAAGGAAACCAGCGATCCTAAACTAGGAATCAAAATCACTTTAAATATCTTTCATATAATGACAATATATGCTTCCTAATTAAATAGCAAGATCTCATGGCAGATCTATATTACAGTTTTAAAGTTGTAATAACATAAATGATATTTTGAGACATTCCCAATGGTTTAATTGGGGAATAAAATATCTATGACTTTTGCTGGGACAAAAATCACGTCTTTGCTTACATTCATGATTGAAGGAAATGCTAAATTTCACTTAAGGACAGGAAAAACAAAGATGGAATGTTTTCTCTGTCACGGTTCACAGACTCACAGAATTCCATCCACAACTCTGGGAGTTCCAAGGACCCCAGGTTAAGAACTCCACACTCTGACACCTTGTGACCACCATTCAAAAGGTCCCCCTGACACTCTGGTGATGGTGTTCTTTTCTTTTCTTTTTTCTTTCTTTCTTTCTTTTTTTTTTTTTTTTTTTTGGAAGAGTCTCACACTGTTGCCCAGGCTAGAATGCAATGGCGCCATCTCGGCTGACTGCAACCTCTGCCTCCCGGGTTCAAGCAATTCTCCTGCCTCAGCCTCTCAAGTAGCTGGGATTACAAGCACCCACCACTACACCTGGCTAATTTTTGTATTTTTAGTAGAGATGGGGTTTCACCATCTTGGCCAAGCTGGTCTCAAACTCCTGACCTTGTAATCCACGCAGCCTCCCAAAGTGCTGGGATTACAGGCGTGAGCCACCACACCCGGCCTTGGTGATGATTTTCAAAGCAGCCAAATCTGCTCTCCCTGAAGCCAGGGAAGAAAAGCTGTGGAGGGAGAGGGTGGAGGCTGAGTGGGAACATTCATCTGTGTGTGCTCAGGACTCCTGCAGCAGGATCCACAGGGCAGACTCCCGGGCCTGGCACAGACTGATTCCAACACCCAGTGCCACTCCAGGGAATCTCCATTTTATGTTTTAAAAATTATTATTATTTTTTTCTTTTTGTGGAGATGGGGTCTTGCTATGTTGCCCAGGCTGGTCTTGAACTCCTGGACTCAAGCAGTCCTCCTGCCTCTGCCTCCCTAAGTACTGAGATTACAGGCGTGAACCACCACCTGCCAGAATCTGCATTTTAAACAGAAGCCCAGGTAATAACTTAAACAAACATCGTAGCATTTCCCTGGTACTTTGTCCCAGTCAGGGAACTCAAAATGGTGGGAAAGAGCCCTGGGATGCTCCTCACACCTCCTCTGGCTAGACTGCCAGTGGTATCACTGCCGGGAGATGAGTCTGCAGCTCCTGGCCCCTCCAGGGCCCCTCATGTATAAGTGATGCCTGAAACGTGAGGCCATGCAGCCTCTTTGCAGGGAAACCTGAGCAGAGGAGTGTGCAGCCGGATTGATGGGCCAGGAACTAGCCGCTTCCCTTCACCTGTCTCTCTCAAACTTCACCCACCTCCACATTCAATCTCAAACAAACCAAGAAGCCCTGGCTGCTGTCGGGTCTAGGAGGGGAGGCCGGCCACCATGACGGCAGGAAAGCCACCCAGGCTGAAGGCGTGCACCCAAGAGCACGCTGTGTGAGCCCGTGCAGGACCCCAGCAGCATTGCTGACCATGAGCCACCAGGTAAAGGGCCTGAAAGAGGAAGGTGAGTCCATGTCCTGATCCTCTCGTGCGGGGCCCCCCACAGGGTTCCTGGGCAGCAGCAGGGGATGGGGGAAGCAGATGTGTGGTCTTAAGAGACATAGGGAGTGGCTCACACCTGTAATCCCAGCACTTTGGGAGGCCGAGGCCGGCAGATCACCAGGTCAGGAGATGGAGACCATCCTGGCTAACATGATGAAACCCCATCTCTACTAAAAATACAAAAAAAAAAAAAAATAGCCAGGCATGGTAGCCTGCACCTGTAGTCCCAGCTACTTGGGAGGCTGAGGCAGGAGAATTGCTTAAACCTGGAAAGCGGAGGTTGCAGTAAGCCAACATTGTGCCACTGCACTCCAGCCACCCCTCCCCGTGAAGAAAAAGAAAGAGGCATAGGGAGGAACTGGGTTTGAGTCCAGGGTCTACCCTCTGCTTACTGAGCGACCTCAACTGGTTCGTCAACCTCTCTGGTCCTCGTGCATGAGATGGAGGTAGCCATCACCTCCTTGCAGGGCTACTGGAAGGATTCGACCTGTGCACGGCGCCTGTGTTCAGGACAGCACTGGAGGCCGCCTTGGCCACCGCGTGTTCCTCAGAGCCTGCTGAGGCCTCTCAGCTTCCTAATTGTCTTGGTTTGGGTTGCCTGTTCTTAGCAAGCCCCTCAGCAGATTTCTATCTGTCCCTGTCTCTGTCCCGGACAAGGGATGGGGTGTATTCTGACCTCACGACTGACAGTATCCGAGAAATGTCACAGGCAGGAGACTCTATAATTTGCTGAGTAAAATCACTGGAGCTGGGTTCCAGTTTGAGGCAGCCACAAACCAGCTGAGGGGTCCCACAGTGACTGGAGGGGCTGCAGGGATGGGGACTCCCCAGAGGTCAGCCATGTGTCAGCATTCTTGTCTCTTACAGCACGAGGCAGAGTGAAAGGGCAGGCGAGGAGCGGCTCTCCACCCACAGGTGAGAAG
This sequence comes from Saimiri boliviensis, assembly GCF_048565385.1. Taxonomy (NCBI): domain Eukaryota; kingdom Metazoa; phylum Chordata; class Mammalia; order Primates; family Cebidae; genus Saimiri; species Saimiri boliviensis. The sequence goes on along the minus strand of NC_133457.1, from coordinate 93,600,119 downwards.
GGGTGAGGGTCTCTGGGAAGCCCACAGTTCCTGGATGCCCTCTACCCAGCCCAGCAGTCCAGCCACCCATCCAACTTCTCTTTCATCTCCTTCCCTCTCATTTAACACACTGCATGGAGCCTTCCTGGGAGGGGGCAGAGTACCAGGCAGAGAAGGTGCCTCTCGGCCCTGGGTGTCAAGGGAGATTCCCAGGGTTAGTGACACTCTGAGCTGAACCTTGGGAAGCAGTGAACATACACCAGACAGAGGGCAGGAAAGCTCAGTGCAGGCTTCTGGTGGGTAGGTCATGTGGAGGACCTACCCTGACCTGAGTCTGGGTAGGTCCCAGACACCCAGGTCCTGGGACTCCAGGGGGAACGCTCCTAACCTCCAAAAAGTAGCAGCCACAGTGGGTGCTCCATTGAGAATGTGACCACAGCTCTCCTGTGAGCCAGTGAGGGAGCGGACTCGCTCCAGCAGAAGCAGGAAAACCCAAGGAAGCCATAGGCAGGAGAGAAAATCCTTGGTTGAGACTGAGGGTTCAGAGGAGAGGGGCAGAAGCCACACTCACGGGCTGGGCATCTTCATGTCACAAAATATGGCTGTGATGCTGTTTTCTCCCCCTTCACATCCCAGGCTGGGCTGGGTCCTGCACCCCACACTAGTAGGCACGAAACCAGAATCTTGGGGAGTGATGGAGTTCCAGGGGTTGGAAGAGATCTCCTTCCTCCTCCATTCTGGGAGGGAGGGCTCTGTCTTGGCCCCACTCTGACATGCCATCGATGGAGGAGCCGGCTCCAGGAGCCAGTTCATCTGTCCCTTCTGCCAAGCCCTTCCCCTCTGGTGACCCACTACTCCTCAGTTGCGGGGAGCCTGAGCCTCAGTGAGGCAGCCCTGTGATGAGGGGAGAGTCCCAGGAGCGGGACGCAGTGAGGAGCTGGGCAGAGGCAGGAGATGCAGCCATGGCATCTCAACAGCCCTTCCTGGCCGCCACCCGGGAACTTCCATCAGCCACTGTCCCTTCTTCCCACCCACTTGCCTGCCTCATCCACTCTTTATCTCAATCCAAAGATGTGGGAGCAAATGTGAGAAATGCCCAGAGTGGCTAAATGAGAAACCTTCCTCCCGGGGGTCAGGCTGCAGTGCTCCCATGGTGACCGCTGCCTCGGGGTGGACGGATGAGAAATCCTCCTGGGGGGTCGGGCCGTGGTGCTCCCGTGGTGACTGCTGCCTGTTAGATGCTGGGACGGGTTCTCCACACTCCACTCCCCTCATTTTCATCCAGATAGATACCCTCCCTTCTGCCCCCATCCTGGCCTTCCTCTTCCTCAGCTGCTGTGCTATGCCTTGTGGGACTCCCCTGTGGGCAGGAGTCCTTGAGTGGGACTGAAATGGAAGATCATTTTGCCTAAAACACAAACCCTTTCCTACTGAAATATTCCACATCGCCTCTGCCATTTTCTCTTTCCTGTAGAACATAGGAAATTGATCAGAATGGTCACGGTCAGAGATCTAAATGGTGAAGGGAGCAGTAAAGTTGAATACTGGGAATATACTAAATGAACTGAAACCCGGCCCTGTGAAGGTTTCCATTTAAAATCTCCTCTGCAGTCACCTGCCAGGGAATCTGATATCCTTGTTTTTCAGTTTATTCTCTACCAGGAAGGGAAAAAAAAGTTTAAGAATACAATGTTCTTTTCTCAAAATAGCTACAGTTTGTTACTGTGTTCTTTGAAAAGAAGGATGAGAACTCTCCCTCCTCCTGTATCGTTTGGTAAATGCACTGAACTGTTGAGATCACTGGATCGGAGGGCGGCCCCAGCTTTTCCCGGGCCTGTGTTTGGCACTGTGAATTCTCTAAGAGAGTCAGGTGCTACATGGGAGGCGGCCTGTTACATGGGAAGAGAGTGTGTGCTGGGCTTGGAGGTCTTCCTAGCAAGATAGCTGCCTTTCCAGCTCCTAAATTATGCATTATGTGGAGTGTGTTGAAAACTGATTATGAAAGAGGAAAAAGCAGCTTATTTTCTGTGTAGAAGAGGTCTGGGGAAGATTGAAGGGCACATTCTGCCTTGTTTTCCACATTCCATGTGAATATATATATATACTTTTTTTTTTTTTTTTTTTTGAGATGGAGTCTCTTTCTGTCACCCAGGCTGGAGTGCAGTGGTGGGGTGATCTTGGCTCACTGCAACCTCCACCTCCCAGGTTCAAGTGATTCTCCTGCCTCAGCCTCCCAGAGTAGATGGGACTACAGGCGCGTGCCACCATGCCCGGCTAATTTTCGTATTTTTAGTGGTCTCACTGTATTGGTCAGGGTGGTCTTGAACCCCTGACCTCATGATCTGCTCACCTCGGCCTCCCAAAGTGCTGGGATTACAGACGCGAGCCACCACCCTGGCCCTGATAATTCTACTGTTGTCTAACATCAGGCAAAGCACCACCAGGACTCTAACATAGACAAAGGAGGAATTAACAAATCTCTGATTATAGAGCATACAATTGCTGAAATGTTTGAACATTTTACCTACAAAGTTAACCTAGAGAAGGCTAAGCATCTCTTCTGATTTAACAAGCTTCCCACAAAACCCTAACAACAATGTATCAAATAATCCTAATTGTTTCTGGCACCTGTATTTTAAATAAGATGCAAGAACAAGTCTTTGTGGTCTCTTAGGGGCCCTCTGGGAAATCTCAAAGATAGTCTTAGGTAACAGATATTCTGAAAGTTATTTAACTTCACTTGAGAGTCAATCTTAGAAACAAACAAAATAGTCTGGAGAGTTGAATGCAGGAATAACATTTGGCTATTTATTTGAAAGTAGCAATAGGGCCTGGCGTGGTGGCTCAAGCCTGTAATCCCAGCACTTTGGGAGGCCGAGGCGGGTGGATCACGAGGTCAAGACATAGAGACCATCCTGGTCAGCATGGTGAAACCCCGTCTCTACTAAAAAAATACAAAAATTAGCTGGGCGTGGTGGCACATGCCTGTAATCCCAGCTACACAGGAGGCTGAGGCAGGAGAATTGCCTGAACCCAGGAGGCGGAGGTTGCAGTGAGCCGAGATTGCGCCATTGCACTCCAGCCTGGGTAACAAGAGTGAAACTCCGTCTCAAAAAAAAAAAAAAAAAGAAAGTAGCAATAAAACATTTAAAGCATTTAAAAACAAGCATAGAAGGTAAGGCGATCACCTGCTAAGAACCTAACTCTTACATAAGTGAAGCAGCTTCATTATCTTAAATAAAATTTCCTTTCTGCAAACCTGCTATTTTCTATTTCCATTCAGGTTTTGACCTTCACAGTTCTCTTTACTACTCTTAAACCACCAGGCACTTTACTTTAGGACAAAGCTATTCTTTTTTTCTTAATAAAAACATGTTTTATTACTTTGCATACAAAGTTGTACCTCTCTATCAAGATTGATCATAATAGAGTATCTTTTTTTTTTTCTTTTCTTTTTTTTTTTTTTAAGACGGAGTTTCGCTCTGGTTACCCAGGCTGGAGTGCAATGGCGCGATCTCAGCTCACCGCAACCTCCGCCTCCTGGGTTCAAGCAATTCTCCTGCCTCAGCCTCCTGAGTAGCTGGGACTACGGGCACGCGCCACCATGCCCAGCTAATTTTTTTGTATTTTTAGTAGAGATGGGGTTTCACCATGTTGACCAGGATGGTCTCGATCTCTTGACCTCATGATCCACCGACCTCGGCCTCCCAAAGTGCTGGGATTACAGGCGTGAGCCACCGCACCCGGCCTTAGAGTATCATTTAATTATAACTTTTACCAAAGGCTCTTCTGTTTCACAAAACAAACTAGGAGAATGGATCATTGTCAACTGTCACACATCAGCATTTTAGACTAGCAGAGCTCACAAATATACACAACACAACTTTCAGCAAGCACACGCATCCTGTATACAACTTAAACCCCATCTCTACTAAAAATACAAAAAATAGCTGGGCATGGTGGCGTGTGCCTATAATCCCAGCTACCTGAGTGGCTGAGGCAAGAGAATCGCTTGAACCCAGGAGGCAGAGGATACAGTGAGCCGAGATCGTGCCACTGCACTCCAGCCTGGGCCACAGAGCCAGACTCTTGTCTTAAAAAAAATAAATAAGCTCCATGTGGTGGCACATGCCTGTGGTTCCAGCTACTTGGGAGGATGAGGTAGAAGCATCACTTGAGCGTGGGAGACAGAAGCTATAGTGAGTTGAGACTGAGCCACTGCACTCCAGCCTGGGTGACAGAGCAAGACCCTGTCTCAGAAAAATTAAAATTAAAATAGATGCCAGGCACAGTGGCTCACGCCTGTAATCCTAGCATTTTGGGAGGTCAAAGTGGGTGGATCACCTGAGGTCAGGAGTTCGAGACCAGCCTGGCCAACATGGCAAAACCCCATCTCTTAAAAATAAAAAAAGAAAAATTACACAGAGTTTCCATATACAACCTTCTTTCCTCCCTCTCACCAATGTTTCTCCTAGCATCTCGAATTGGGTGTGCTGCATTTATGACAACTGATAAGCCAATACTGAGTGCATATTTTACATGAGCATTCACTCTTTGTACATTCCATAGGTTTTGGCAAATGCATAATATATCATGCATCCATTATCACAGTGTGAGACAGAATAATATGCTCCCAAAATGTCCTGTGGCCCACCTAGTCAACCTTCTTTTCCTCCCACTGATCATTTTTTTGCTGTCTCTAGAGTTTTCTCTTTCCCCAGAATGCTGTATGGCTACAATCAAACAGCATATAACCTTTTCATATTGCCTTCTTTCACTTAAAGATATGCATTTAAGGTTCCCTCATGTCTTTTCATCACTTGAAAATTCATTTTATTTTATTAGCCAGGTGCAGTGGCTCACACCTCTAATTCCAACACTTTGGGAGGCCAAGGCGAGGGTGGAAGGATCACCTGAGGTCAGGAGTTCGAGACAAGCTTGGCCAACATGGCAAAACCCCGTCTTTACTAAAAATACAAAAATTAGCCGGGCGTGGTGGCAGGCGCCTGTAATCCCAGCTACTTGGGAGGCTGAGGCATGAGAATCACTTGAACTCGGGAGGTGGAGGTTACAGTGAGACAAGATCATGCCACTGCACTCCAGCCTGGGCAACAGAGCAAGACTCCGTCTCAAAAAAAGAAAAAAAAAAAAAGAAAAAGTTCATTTCATTTTATCACTGAGTAATATTCTGTTATATTTATCACCACAATTTGTTTATGTATCCACCTATTGAAGGACATCTTAGTTGCTTCCAAGTTTTGATAATGATGAATAAGGTGGCTGTAAATATTTGTGTGCAGGCTTTTGTTTGGACATAAATTTTTCAACTCATTTGGGTAAACACTTAGGAGTGCAAATGCTGGATTTTCTGGTCAATCTCTGGTTAGTTTTGTAAGAAACTGCCATACTGTTTCCCAAAGTAGCTGTAACCATTTTGCATCCCCACTAGCAATAAATGAGAGTTCCTGTGTTCTACATTTTTTATAGCGTTTTGTGTTGCCAATAAGCATGTAATAGTATTTCACTGGTGTTTTAATTCATAGTTCCCTAACATATGATGTTCAGCATCTTTTCATATGCCTATTTACCATCTGCATACTTTCTTTAGTGAGATGTCTGTTCAGATCTTTTTTCCGTTTTTTAATTTTTTTTTTTTATTCTGAGTTTTAGTGTGTGTATTTTGGATACAAGTCCTTTGTTAGGTATGTGGTTTGCAAATATTTTCTCCTAGTTGTGGCTTGTTTTTTAAATTCTCTTAACATGTCTTTTGCAGAGCAGAAGTTTTTAATTTTAATGAAGTAAAACATCAATTTTTTCTTTAATGGATCATGCTTTTGATGTTGTATTTTATTTTGTTTTTGTTTTCGTTTATGGTGTTATATTTTAAAAGTCATTGCCAAATCGAAGGTCATTTCAATTTTCTCCTTTGTTGTCTTTTACAGTTTTATAGCTTTGTGTTTTACATTTAGGTTTATGATCCATTTGGAGTTGATTTTTGTGAAAGGCACAAGGTCTGAGTCTAGATTTTTGGTTTTGGCCTATGGGTGTCCAGTTATTCCAGCACAATTTGTTGACAAAACTATCCTTTCTCCATTGTATTTTCTTTTCTCCTTTGTCAAAGGTTGGCTATATTTCAGTTGTCATTGCTGGTGTATAGGAGCAATCGACTTTTGCATATTATTAACCTCGTATCCTGTATCCTGCAACTTCCCTCTCCTGGATTCAAGCTATTCTGGCTCAGCCTCCCAAGTAGCTGGGATTACAGCCATGTGCCATGATGCCCAGCTAGTTTTTGTATTTTCAGTAGAGATGGGGTTTTGCCATGTTGAGCAAGCTGGTCTCGAACATCTGTGATCCTAGGTACTCATGAGGCTGAGATAGGAGAATTGTTTGAACCTGAGAGGTTGCAGCAAGCCGAGACTGTGCCACTGCACTCCAACCTGGGTGACACAGCTAGATTCTGCCTCAAAAAAAAAAAAAAAAAAAAAAAAAAAACAACAACAAAAAACTGATTTAAAGAATTAAGAGTGTCTTCAAGGTTAAGAGTGTCAGATTAATGATGTCCACCCTCATATGGCAGTCACTGTACTATGTTCATTAACAATCTAATAGAATATTAATATCTGCATGTTAGAGATGAGCTGAGACTCAGAGAAGTTAAGCAACTTGCTCAAAGACACCCAGCTAGTATGAGGCAGAGAGGTTGGTTATGGTCACCAGAACCTCATTATCTTTGCACCTGCATTTGATTTGTAAATGCTTATAAGGATAGTTGTGCTTATACAAGCTGTTTAGCAGACTGATGGGGAAAGTTCACACTGTATAGCAGATTCAGTTCTACCAGGCCATTTGTCAAGGCTATGAAGTCGCTGTTAAAAACCAACAGCTGGGCACGGTGGTTCACACCAGTAATCCAGCACTTTGGGAGGCCAAGGCAGGCGGATCACAAGGTCAGGAGAGCAAGACCATCCTGACCAACGTGGCGAAACCCCTACTCAGGAGGCTGAGGCAGGAGAATCACTGGAACCTGGGAGACAGAGGTTGCAGTGAGCTGAGATCGTGCCACTGCACTCAAGCCTAGCAACAGAGCGAGACTCCATCTCAAAACAAACAAACACGTAGGCAGCGCAGAGGAACAGGACCTAACCTGTCTTGGCAGCTCTCACCCCCTGTTCCCTTCACCATTCAGCAAGGGCACATCCCCCTGGAGAATGGAACCAGCAGCAGACCCTGTCTCAATGTTCAGGCTGACCAGAGCCCATGCTTGGCCCTGGCACTGGATGTTGGGACCTGATGCAGCTCTGACCTCAAAGATCAGTCCTTGAAAAGTAAATCCCAGAAAAGGAAGAACCCCTGCCTTGATCTCTACCTGAGGTTTAGACAAGCGTGTGGGAGAGCCAGCAGGCAGAGAACAGAGGCAGTCCTTCTCACCCAGTCAGGAGGCTTTCAAATTAGGTGGCCTTAGGACCTCAAGGGAGAAGAGATTTCTTTCCTCAGCCATTGCAAGGTTTGTGGCTGAGACCCCAATAATGAAAGACAGATTAACAAGAGAAGAGCATCCAAATTTATTTAACCTTAAGTTTAGGAGACACAAGAGCCTTCAGAAATGAAGACCCAAATATTCAGGGGAAACTATTTTTGTTGACATTTGTGCAGAAGTATGATTGGAAGACAAAAGGGTGTGATGTCATGGTAAATCAACCAGGGGGAGGTACCAAGGCCTGTTCAGATTCCTCTTGGCCTCTGTGTGACTTTCCTTTCCTTGGGTATGGGGCAGGACACCTGTCACAGGAGGTCTTCAAGGGAGAGGGGAGGAAGAAGGCCAGAGAGTGACCTTCCTGCTTCTGCAGTTTTCTCAGTTTCCTTCAGCTTAAAATACTCAGTATGCCAAGGTGTGCCATATTTGGGGTGTCCTGTTCTGAGCCCCACAGAGCTCACAAGCTCTCGGAAGCACCTTGGACTTCGACTTCTCACAGTCAGGGACATTTTCCTGGGCCATTGGAACCAGACCTGTCCATTTCCTGCCCCTGCAGGTGGCAAGTTGGGAAGGAGACCCTCGAGCAAGCGGGCTCCCAAAGCTCAGGGGACCCCGGGCAGGCGTGGAGCTCAGCGAAGCCGGAAGGAGCGCACAGGGGGCAGCCCAAGCCCGGGGTCTCCCCAGAGGAAGCAAGCAGAGCGCAGGAGACTCGGAGAGGAGCTGGGGAAACAGGAGCCGAGCAAGGCGGAGGGGACCTGGGAGGGGAGGAGGAAGCGGGACGAAAGGTCTTCCCTCAAGGAGCAGACAGCACCCTCAAAGAAGGAAAAGGAGATTCCGAGGAAGGAGGAGAAGTTGAAGCGGCAGAAGAAACCCAGGTGTGTTGTGGTTCGGATTCTGTGCGTTCACTCCACGTGCTCACGCTCCCTCTCGGCCCTTCTCCTTCCCCCATGAGGGACTGATGACCCTCCCTGGTGACAGCAGCCTCTACCCTCACTCGGGCTTCCATGTCTCCCCGCCCTTACCACTGCCCGGCTCTGCGGTGGGCTCCTCCTCCCAGAACCCAGGTGAAGCTTGCAGGTCCTCGCAGGTGGAGAGGACACGGACTCTCTCCACTCCAGCGTCTCATGGCACACTAGTGAAGTGGAGCGTGGGTGGTGAGGTGACGGGGCAGCAGGGTGGGACAAGATCCTGCGTCCCATGAATTTCAGCGTGTGGCTAACCCCAGCTCTTGAAGAGGAGGAGCTGAGAGACATGAACAAAATTGGATTCAGGAATCATCCCAGGGCTTAAAAGCACACCCCTGGCCGGGCGCGGTGGCTCAAGCCTGTAATCCCAGCACTTTGGGAGGCCGAGGCGGGTGGATCACGAGGTCGAGAGATCGAGACCATCCTGGTCAACATGGTGAAACCCCGTCTCTACTAAAAATACAAAAAATTAGCTGGGCATGGTGGCGCGTGCCTGTAATCCCAGCTACTCAGGAGGCTGAGGCAGGAGAATTGCCTGAGCCCAGGAGGCGGAGGTTGCGGTGAGCCGAGATCGCGCCATTGCACTCCAGCCTGGGTAACAAGAGTGAAACTCCGTCTCAAAAAAAAAAAAAAAGCACACCCCTTTCCGGATTCCGGATCTGGGCCAGTTTCCTGTTCTGGAAATGTGGCATTGGTCTAGGAGACCTTCACGGGTGCTACCAGCTCTGAAATTCTGGGGCTCGGAGGTTTTATTTGTTTTGCCTCCTTTGTTCCGTTACCATTACCACCAACTAGCACATGTGGCTTAGTGGACAGGACCAGCTCATGGCATCAGAAAGTGGAGATTTGGGGTTCATGTTTTTGCTATCAATTTTAATAGATCTCTCTCTCTCTTTGCCTCCCTTTTTCAGTCATTGAGGATAATAGATATCTTATTCGTTGCTTATTGTTTTAAGAATTCCCCGTGATAGAAATAGGAAAGCTTTGCAACAGTTGGGAATATTAGGATGATGGTGAAGAGCTGATGTTTCCGCCCAGTGGTTTGTAGCAAATCCTCTTTACCCGCAGCCTCAGTTGGGTGCTCCCCCTTCCTCTCCACCTTTACAGAGGAATCTGAGGCTCTTAAACAAGGCCACTGATTTTTTTTCTGTTGCCATGCCAACCATCCTGGCTTAATTAGAGCCTTTGTCTGCTGTCTGGTTGCTGCCAGACATGAACTAAAGGGGAGATGGGTGCATCATGCCCTTGGACATTTAAAAATAATTTGAATGCACCGGTGATGGGTCCTGAGTGTCCTGAAATTTTGAGGGAGGCTGTACCATCCCAAGAGGCCACAAAGACTCGTTTGTGTCATTTTCAGCTGAGGGTAATGTTAGGGCATAGAAGGATGAAAACATTCAGTTCCCGTTGCCCAGATACCGACAGTGTAGCAGAGGAGATAAGACACAGGCATTGATAATCCTAAGACAAGGCAGAAAGCAATATGCATGCAAGACAGGACTTGAGGGAGTGCTGAATTCCAGGGGTGCCGGGCCATCAGGGCTCCTCCATGGAGAAGGTAAATATCTCAACGAGGCTTTGAACAGGTGGGATGTGAACAAGCAATGACTGGATGCCCAACCCCCAAACTGTGGGAACACCCTATGCAGACAGTCAAAGGCAGATATCATTGATAGGGTGTGAATGAAGTATAGCTATACATATATATAAAATCTGTGTTCTAGGCTTTTCAGCCTTCGAGGGCATCCAAAAACTTCTTTGCTCCCCAGGAGTTAATCAGAAGCTAAAACACTCTGAGACTGCTGCAAACTTGTCTCTAAAGGGGCAGTTACCCAACCCCCACCCTGATGTTGCCATTTATGAAACGCCCTCAGGCTGAACAGCCATAACCCTTTCTTAGTCCTCTCCTTCACCTAAACAATTGGCTGTTGTCTCACTCAGCTGAGAGTCACTATTTTTATCACTGAAGGAGTCAGAATAGGCTGAACGCTATAAGGAACACACAAAGTCACTTGAATTTTGTGACAGTTGAGCATGTAGAATTATCTGGGAGATGGGGAGGTCCCCAGCTGGAAATTCTCCATGGCTCTGCTGTCCAATATGACAGCCACTAGCCACATGTGGCTGCTGAGCACTTGAAATGCGGCCAGTGTGGAACTGAGGAACTGAACTTCTCATTTAACTGTAACTCAGTGAGTAACTGAATTTCTCATTTAATTGTAACTCAATGTCAATACCACTGAGTTGACATAGGAGTTGGTAAATTTACTTAATTTGGACAGATGTAGTTTTGAAACTGATTTGATTTGACTTTGAAGCCAGAACAGTTCTTCTACAAAAAGACAAACTATTCATGTCAATGCAGATGCAAATATTAAAGGAAAAGAATATTTTGCTACTTGATGCAGTTATTGAGAATCTTTTAAGTATGTCTAAAACAATTTGGGGATATCTACCTTTTTCACCTATAAACTTATGAAATATAAATACAGATCAAATATGTCTGATGAAAGTTTAACATCTGAATAGCCTTGCAGTTTGAGTACAAAATAAATACCAACCTTTGAAGACAGTATTTTTTTCTTCTGTTTGAGATGGAGTCACTCTGTTGCCCAGACTGGAGTGCAGTGGTATGACCTCAGCTCACTGCAGTCTCTGCCTCCCAGGTTCAAGCAATTCTCTGCCTCAGCCTCCTGAGTAGCTGGGATTACAGGCACCTGCCACAACACCCAGCTAATTTTTGTATTTTTAGTAGAAACGGGGTTTCACCATCTTGGCCAGGCTGGTCTTGAACTCCTCACCTCATGATCCACCCACCTCAGCCTCCCAAAGTGCTGGGATTACAGGCATGAGCCACCGCATCCAGCCTGAGGATGGTATTTTTTAAAAGACTGAAATGTCTCTAATAATTGTATATTGATGGCAAGCTAAATTACAGTTTTTAATATATTTGATTAAATAAACTGTATTATTAAAATTACTTTAATCCATGCTTTTTACCACTCCAAGGTGGCTACTAGAGAAATTTGCATTACAGTAAGTGGCTTGTGTCCTGTTTCTGTTGGGGAGCACCGAGCTGGAGTATGGTTTGTGGGAGGCCTCGCAGAAATGAAGAATGGGGACGCAGCCCTCCAGGGCCCTGGGCTACAGGATAGAGTGTTGGCCTCTGCTGCCAGGTGATGGGAGTCACTGAGGGCTTCTGAGCAGAGGGCAGGAGTGCCATCTTGCCCATGGGCTCCGCCTCACTCCACAGCACCTGAGGACACCACCTCCTTTCCAACTCCCATCTGCCTCCGCCCTGGCTCTGCCTCCAGATCATCCTCATTGGCCTCCAGTGGCTCTGGTGGGGAGTCCCTGTCTGAGGAGGAACTGGCCCGGATCCTGGAGCAGGTGGAAGAAAAAAAGAAACTCATTGCCACCATGCGGAGCAAGCCCTGGCCCATGGCGAAGAAGCTGACAGAACTTAGGTGAGCAGGCTGCGGGCCGACCAGGGCCTCCTGATATCCACAGGACTCCGCTCCTTCTGACGGATGGGAGCCCCTCCCTCCACACGTCCCCAAAGGGGCTTGATGGGAAAGGGGGATGCTCCAGAGAGGAGCATAGCACTCAGGGAACCTCATGAGAGCCAGGGCAGCCCTGCTGTTCGCCAGCACCACAGGGCCTGGATAGGGAGCCAGGGAAGACTGAGAGGACTCCCGGCCTGTGCCCACGTCTTCCCCTGCCTGGCTGACCCTTTTATCCCATGCCCCACCTCATCTGGTGGCTTCTGTGCCTCTCTCATAATCCAACACAGACGTTCCTTTCCCAGAAGCTTTCTAGACCTCCTCCTCCTCAAGAGCAGCTCTCTTTCATGTTCCTGCAGCACACAGCGTCTCTCCGTGTGTACACACTCTCTCTTGTGATTTACAGAGTGGAGAGGGTCTCTCTGAGCCAGTCTCACACCCTGTTGCCTGGCGCAAGCCCCCAGGCATCATGAATATCACTCTGTGAATGGTGACAGACCTCCTGCCCATGCCACTCAACTTCTGTTTTCTACTCAGCCAGTTCTCTGGTGTCCATGCAAAAGGCTGATGCATGGAGCATTTGATGATTCTGGAGTCTGCTACAGTTTTGAAATAACAGCAGTAGGCTGGGCATGGTGGCTCACACCTGTAATCCCAGCACTTTGGGAGGCCAAGGTGAGTGGATCACTTGAGGTCAGGAGTTTGAGACCAGCCTGGCCAACATGGTGAAACCCTGTCTCAACTAAATATACAAAATTTAGCCAGGTGTGGTGGCAGGCACCTGTAGTCCCGGCTGCTTGGGAGGCTGAGGCAGGAGAATCGATTGGACCCGGGAGGCAGAGGTTGCAGTGAGCCAAGATCATGCCACTGCACTCCAGCCTGGATGACAGAGTGAGACCCCTGTCTCAAAAGGAAGGAAGGAAGGAGGGAAGGAAGGAAGGAAAGAAAGAAGGAAGGGAGGGAGGGAGGGAGGGAGAGAGGGAGGGAGGGAGGGAGGAAGGGAGGGAGGGAGGGAGGCAGGCAGTAGTTATATTACATAATTTTGGGGTTTCTACTAAAAAGTTCCCATCCAACATGACCATTTTCCCCAAGGACCCTCTGTTTTTTGCCACAGCTTTGGGGTGACTCTCACTTCCCCTCTTTCCTCTGTAGGAAGCACGTGCTCCCTGGCTCCTCTCATACCTGAGCTTCCTCATTGCTCAAGTCAAATTCCTCACTCTTTATTAAACAGAGCAGTTTTCAGCCATGTTCTGACATTATTTACCCCAAGAGGCATAGCAAGGATCTAGCCACACTAACACTGTGCAGCCCTGACAAGGATTCTGGAAAGCAGAGCTTACCCCACAGGCTGCAAATTATTGTGTCGTCTCCTGTGGAGCCACGGGAAGAAACACTTCCTGGGAGCCTCCAGTCCTATTCTTTAGGCCAGTGCTGCTGACCACCAGAACTTTCTGCAGTGATGGATATCATTCTAAATTTGCACTAACACAGCCACTACCGCATGTGGTTACTGAATACTTAAAACAGAGTTAGTGCAACTGAAATACTGATTTTTTTGTTTTAACTTTTATTTAAACTTAAATTTCTGTACAGTATGGTGACTATAATAACAATGTATTAGATATCTGAAAATTGCTAAGAATAGATTATAAGTATTCTTACCACACACAAAAAATAAAGGGCAATGCATGTATTAATCAGCTTAACAATTCACAATGTATACATATGTCAAACATCATACATAAATACACCATAATATATATATATATATATATATATATATATATATATATATATATTTGAGATAGAGTCTTGCTTTGTTGTTCAGGCTAGACTCCAGGGACACAATCTCAGCTAACTACAACCTCCACCTCCCGGGTTCAAGCAACTCTCTGCCTCAGCCTCCTGAGTAGCGGGAATTACAGGTGCCCGCCACCACGACCAGCTAATTTTTTTATTTTTAGTAGAGACAAGGTTTCACCATCTTGGCCAGGCTGGTGTTGAACTCCTGACCTCATGATCCACCTGCCTCAGCCTCTCAAAGTGCTGGGATTACAGGTGTGAGCCACCATGCCTGGCAACAATTTTTTTTAAGAGACAGAGTCTTGCTCTGTCACCCACACTGGAGTGCAGTCTGCCATGATAGCTCCCTGTGGCCTTGAATTCCTGGGCTCAAGTGATCCTCCTGCCACAACCTTTCCAGTAGTTGGGAAAACAGGCATATGCCATCACACCTGACTGATTTTTCAATTTTTTGTGGAGACAGGGTCTTGCTATATTGCCTAGGCTGATCTTGAACTCCTATGCTCAAGTAATCCTCCCACCTCAGCTTCCCCAAGTATTGGGATTACAGGCATGAGCCACCACATCTGGCCCATTTGTCAATTAAATAATGAAATAACAGTAGGCCAGGTGCGGTGTCATGCCTGTAATCCCAGCACTTTGAGAGGCCAAGGTGGGTGGATCACATGAGATTGGGAGTTCGAGACAAGCCTGACCCACATGGAGAAACCCCATCTCTAGTAAAAAATGGAAAATTAGTCAGGCATGGTAGTGGATGCCTGTAATCCCAGCTACTCAGGAGGCTGAGACAGAAGAATTGCTTGAACCCGGGCAACAGAGGTTGCAGTGAGCCAAGACTGCACCATTGTGCACTCCAGCCTGGGCAACAGAGTAAAACTTTGTCTCAAAAAAAAAAAAAAAAAAAGTAATTTAAAAAATTTAAATAGTCCTGGCCCGGCATGGTGGCTTACACCTGTAATCCCAGCACTTTGGGAGGCCAAGGCGGGTGGGTCACTAGGTCAAGAAATCGAGACCTTCCTGGCCAACATGGTGAAACCCCGTCTCTACTAGAATACAAAAATTAGCTGGGCATGGTGGTACACGCCTGTAGTCCCAGCTACATGGGAAGCTGAGGCAGGAGAATTGCTTGAACCCGGGAGGTGGAGGTTGCAGTGAGCCGAGATCGCACCACTGCACTCCAGCCTGGCACCTAGTGACAGAGCAAGACTCTGTCTCAAAAAAAAAATTTTTAAATAGCCCCATGTCTCGGGTGGCAATAGTGTGGAAGCTAGGCTCAGCTCTGGGCTGTCTTCCTTTGCAGCCTCCTCTTTTTAAATCCTTTCTCCCTGCTCCCCCCAAGCTGGTCTCCTTCTGCCAGCAGGACAGAACAGCCACCTGTCACGCTAACAAAACCTCACTCCCACTCAGGTGTCACCAGAACACATCTTTTATTAACAGTGGAAAAAGTGCAACCCTGATGAGTATGGAAATGCGATCTCCAGCTGGCTGGAAGTCTTGGGGACCATGGCAATACCTGAGGGCCCTTCAGCTGCCAGAGGAGAAATCTGACATCTCCTCCCTATCTCTGAGGGGCAGAGTTCCTGGGGCTGGCAGGGTGGGCAGAGGCTAAGGCCTGAGAAGCTGAGGAGACCCGTGCCTCTCTCACTGGAGTGGGTCTCCCCAGCAAAGAGTGGGCCTCCTCCCCCTGGGCCTCCCTCCTTGCCTCTTCCTAGCATCTTCCCTCCCACAAGGCTCCTTATCCCAGACTCAGGTTTAAGGCTCTCCAGCTTCTGAGTCTCCATCCAAGCTGGTGCCTCTGCCACATGTGCTTGAGCCTTCATAGTTCAGATTTCCTTTGGTTAGGTGATAACAGAATTCCTGTTCTTTTTTTTTTTTTTCTAAGCAGGGAGGCCCAGGAATTTGTGGAGAAGTATGAAGGTGCCTTGGGAAAGGGGAAAGGCAAGCGACTATATGCCTGCAAGATGCTGATGGCCAAGGTGTGTGGGGTAGAGGCAGCAAATCTGTGGGGAAGGCTTGCTCAGTTTTGGAATCTGGGGACCAACTCAGGCACCTGCCCAGTTTCATCAATTGTGTCCAGCTGCCCCCAGAATCCTGGGTGTGAGGGCCACCTGACCATTCTCATCCACCTACAAATGGAAAGTAATCATACATAGCCTGTCAGTTTCTCCAGTTGTACTGTGAGGGCTTCTACACATTTGAGACTTGGTTTCTCTCCATCAAATACACTTAGAGAACTAATGATGTTAAAACCACTGCAATTTTATTTTGCAAATCCCAAATCAGGACAGGTTGAGTTGGTGGAGACCCAGAAGGGCTGTGGTGTGATCAGGGTCACATGGATGACAAACAGCCATGTCCCCAGAGGGGTGGGGGGTCAGCTCTGTTTTGTTGAGTTGTATCATAATCTGGGCATCTGCTTGAAGTTAGGGTAGTGTTTCATGTTGGATATTTAATGTGAGACTTCCTGAAGTATCCTTCCTTTGCCCACTGATTTGAAAAACTACCATTCTCATTCACTTAATTCTTGTGCAGAGCCTGTTTCAGGGCTTTTGTACTGAACAATCATTTGACGTCACTATCTCAGCTCTTAATTCTGATGCCTGGTAGTTCTAGGTTCCCCTTTTTGCTTTTGGTTTTTTGTTTGTTTGTTTTTAGAGACAGAGTCTCACTCTGTCACTAAGGCACAGCATCACCAATCCAGCCTTAGTGGCAGCCTTGAACTCCTTGGCTCAAGAGATCCTCCAGCCTCAGCCTCAGGCTCTGAGGAGCTAGGACTACAGGTGCACCTCACCACACCCTGCTAAATCTTTGTTTTTTAAAAAAGTTTCTTGGCTGTCTTGTATATGTTTCTACATGCATTTAAAAAATCGATTTGCCAAGTTCCACTATAGTGTATTGACATTTTGGTTGGAATTTCTTTTAATCCTGTCTTTAATTTGGGACTTCCTTATGTATACAATGTTTAGTCTTCACATCCAGAATACCATATATTTCTCAAGCCTATAGTATATTCTTAAGCAAAGTTTGTCATTTTCTCCCTATAGATCTTTTCCATGTTTTATTTCTACATAGTTAATAGCCTAGTTGCTTTTGCAAATGAGATCATTTTTCAACTATTTAATAACTAGTTATTGGTAGTATGTAAGAAAGCTACAAATTCCTGTGCTCATTTTTTATCTGGTTCTCTTATGGTACTATCTTATTAATTCTAATCTTTTTCATCTGATTATGTATATAAAGATGTTTTTGTTGGATTCTCCTAAATGCCTATCCTAAAATGTGGGCTAGCAATCCTAGAATAGTATCAGTTGATACTGGTGATCATAGCTCTCCTCGTCTTTACATCACTTTAATGAGAATGACTCTAATGACTTTCACATTAAGTTGATTGGAGTTGTTGGCTTGAAATAGATTTTCTTTGTAACCATAAAAACTTATTGTCATCCAGGTGCCATGACTCATGCCTGTAATCCCAGGACTTTGGGAGGCTGAGGCAGGTAGACCACAAGTCAGGAGTTCGAGACCAGCTTGACCACCATGGTGAAACCCTGTCTCTACTAAAAATACAAAAATTAGCCAGGCATGGTGGCGTGCACCTGTAATCCCAGCTACTCAGGAGACTGGGGCAAGAGAATCACTTGAACCCAGGAACTGGAGGTTGCAGTGAGTCGAGATCATGCCACTGCACTCCAGCCTAGGTGACAAAGCAAGACTCAGTCTCAAAAAAAAATTATTGTCTAGTTACTGCTTAGTAAGACTTCCATGTCATTGAAAAAACACCTTTTCCTTTATGTTATTACACTTTTTAAAAAATTTCTGGGATACTCTCAGTCATGGTACATTACTTTTAACTCCATAGACACATTTGATTTTCCAATATTTTATTTATGATTTTCACATACATTTTCGTAAGATTGAATTTGTGTGTGTTTGTACACAAGTGTATGCATGTGTAGTATCTTGGAAGATTTTAACCTTAGGGCTGCACTTGCTTTATAATTTTAAATGAATAGCATTACCTCCTCTTCTTTATGTTGTCAATCAGTTTTTGGAGCATTATAATACACTTTTTGTTAATTTTAAAGATGATACCCTTACAATGGTAGAGATCAGAGCCATTTTTATAGAATGCCTTGAATTTCTTTGCAAGTATTCACTGTGTTGGTGTACTTCAGTTTTAACTTTTTCTTGGGACTATTTTGATAATTCATATTCTTCCTGAAACTTGATCATTTCATTAATGTTTTCTTATGTGTTAACAGAAAGTCACATATGGTAGCCCAATAATTTTTGTAATTATTTTTTATGTATGTTGGGTTGGGTTTGAATCTTTTTTTTTTTTTTTTTCTCTGTTACTCAGGCTGGAGTGCAATGGCATGATCTCAGCTCATGGCAACCTCTGCCTCCTGGGTTCAAGCGATTCTCCTGTCTCAGCCTCCCAAGTAGCTGAGATTACAGGCATGCACTAACACACCCAGCTAATTTTAGTATTTTTAGTAAAGATGGGGTTTCACCATGTTGGCCAGGCCGGTCTCAAACTCCTGAGATCGGGTGATCCTCCCGCCTCAGCCTCTCAAGATGCTGGGATTACAGGCATAAGCCACTGTGCCCAGCCTGAATTTTCTTATTTCTAATACTATTTTTCTCCTTTTTCAGTTATGCTTGCCAGACAACTCTCTATGGGTCATTTTATTAATTTTGTTTAGAGTCTATCTACCACTTACCAACTGCACACTCGCATCTTATTTTTTCCAACGAGGAATGTGTTCTTCAAGTATATTTTTTTCTAGATTTTTACAATGACAAACAATGCTTCAACAAATACCTTTTATACATTTATCTTCGATCCGTGTGTTTTTTTAATCACAACAGGACAGTCACTCAAATAGTACTGCTGGTTCAAAAGTGTGAATATTTTAAATTTTACTACACATTTTTCAAACTATTTCTCCCAATTTGTAGCAAATCATACTCAAAGGAACAAAGAGAATGACTTATCCTCACTATGAATGTTATTGTCCATTTTACTTTGTGCTAATCTAATGGGTAAAAACCAGGTTATTATTCTTCCTTTAATTTGTATTCACTGTTTTTTTTTTATTGTAGTAAGAACACTTGAGATTTACCTTTCTAACTAATTAAGTACACAATACCGTATTGTTAAGCACAAATATCATGTTGTACAGCAGATCTCTAAACAAGTGCATCTCTGATAAATGATTCTGTTCAGCCATGTTTCTGTTCACATAGTTCTAGCTTCCTGCTTAGGAAGGATAGCTGCCTGCTTCCCACCCTCCATCCTCCGTATTTACTTTTCCACATAATTTTTAGCTCTTTGCTTCTTTCTCTTTGCAATCTCAGAAATTTATCAGGTCTACTCTCCATATCATTGGATCCATTTTCCTCTGTGTCAATTATAGTCTTTATTTTGTCTAATGTTACTTTTCATTCAATTACTAACCTCTTAGCTTCCTTGTAATCCTTCTGTATCTCATCTGTATTCTTTTTAAATTGGTACCCTTTACTTTAGAAGCCATATTTCTTGCATCCTATTAAGAATACGGAACTGCTTTTTAGACGTTATGTTGTATCTTGAAGGAAACATTTTCCACAAATATCAAAGAATGGCGTTCCTTTTTTCCCTGTTCTGCCATAATATTTTCCAGGCATCACTGGTTGTTTTCATGTTAGCTACCCAGATCCTGATTTTTTTGACAGGACATGTAG
This sequence comes from Saimiri boliviensis, assembly GCF_048565385.1. Lineage (NCBI taxonomy): Eukaryota > Metazoa > Chordata > Mammalia > Primates > Cebidae > Saimiri > Saimiri boliviensis. The sequence continues at coordinate 93,580,665 of NC_133457.1, read as the reverse complement.
CTTGCCTGTGTCTTGCTCTGCCATGACTTGAAACTTTTTTCCTATATATAGCTGGAGAGTAAGACAGCATGACAACGAATAACCCATCCTAGGACCAGCAACGACCACCACACACAGCCCTGAGAAAGGGGCTTGGAATCTTCTGCCCATGCCCCAGCCCAGTTTTCTGACTCTGTCAACCAATGAATGATAAGAGAATCAGTACAGGAGCATCTCCCAGGCCTCTCTCTCCCTCTGCTCCAGATCCAGGGCCTCACTTTTCAGTCCGAGATACCCATAGCCCTGAGGAGCTATCAGGTGGTTGCCAAGGAACCGACCGGCAGGCTGTGCCTCCAGGGGCCTCACTTGGCAATGTTCATTACCCCTGCTGGTCCCCAGCCTTGCAAGCCTCTATTTTATACTGATTTTATCAGCACCCTGACAAAGGATCCATCTCTCAGGAGAGAACTGGCATTAATAAAGCTTATGAGGCTGCTACATGAAACCAGATGCTGGATTATTAACTTACAAGAAGAAATAACTGATGCAAGATGGAAAATCAGAAGTCCACAGCAGCCGTGCCTTTTATTTTTGGTAGCTCAGTTATATGGGAAGCTAAACCATCATCCCAATTCCTATCTATGAATTTGGAGTGAAAGTCACTGCCATAGAAATCAAAATACTCAAGGCAAATGCTTTCTTTATAGGCAGACCTACATAGGAAGCCAATAGTCAAAGAGTATTTTGGGGTTTGGGGATTTTTTTTTTTTTTAAACAGAGTCTCACTCTGTTGCCCAGGCTGGATGGAGTGCAGTGACGCAATCTTGGCTCACTGCAACCTCCACCTGCTGGATCAAATGATTTCCCTGCCACAGCCTCCTGAGTAGCTGGGATTACAGGCACCTGCCACCACACCAAGCTAATTATTGTATTGTTAGTAGAGACAGGGTTTCACCATGTTGGCCAGGCTGGTCTCTAACTCCTGCCCTCAGGTGATCCATCCACCTCAGCCTCCCAAAGTGCTGCGATTATAGGTGTGAGCCACTGCCCCCAGCCTGTATTTATTTTTAGTAGAGACAGAGTTTCACTATTTTGGCCAGGTTGATTTCGAACTCATGATCTCTTGTGATCCACCTGCCTCAGCCTCCCAAGGTGCTGGGATTACAGGCATCAGGCACCATGCCCATGGTGGCCCAAAGAGTATTTTTGAACACAGAATCAGAGCTAGGGAGGGTGGATGAAGCAATGAGACTGGGCTGCCCAGTGTCTGTCATCTTCCAATCCCCATATTCTCCGTATCTTTGCCGCTATTATCAACCAGTCTTTACTCATGGGCTTCTCTTCTCTTTTGCATCTGTGACCATCTCTGTCTTCTGACAGCTGGTTCCCTTCTTTATACAATCATTCAATCAGGAGATGGTCAAAACCATATCCTGGAAAACCAGGTCTGGAAGCCTGTCTGATTCCTTCACAAAAATTTTTCCCTTTTTAATGGATGTGGTGGCTCATGCCTGAAATCCCAACACTTTGGGATGCTGAAGGCAGGAGGATCACTTGAGCCCGGGAGTTTGAGACCAGCCTGGGCCACGTGGTAGCTGCTTAGGAGGCTGAGGCAGGAAGATCACCTGAGCCCAGGAGGTCAAGGCTGCAGTGAGCCATGTTTGTGTCACTGCACTCATGCCCTGGGCAACAGACTGAGGCCTTGTCTGAAAACAGAAATATTTCCCTTTACACCTTTAGTGACTTTAGTTTTTGCCCCTTCTTTTTGCAGGTGTTGACTTTAGTGACTTTACAGGGGAAAATCTCATTTCCTTCATGAACACATTCTGAGGAGACCTTTTAATAATAGGAACTGGGCCAGACGCAGTGGCTCATGCCTGTAATCCCAACACTTTGGGAGGTCAAGGCAGGTAGATCACTTAAGGTCACAAGTTCAAGACCAGCCTAACCAACATGAGGAAACCCCGTCTCTACGGAAAATTCAAAATTTGGGCCAGACATGGTGGCTCATGCCTGTAATCCAGCACTCTGGGAGGCCGAGATGGGTGGATCACCTGAGGTCAGCAGTTCAAGGCCAGCCTGGCCAACATGGTGAAACCCCATCTCTACTAAAAATACAAAAATTAGCCAGGCATGATAGTGTACTCTTGTAATCTCAGCTACTCAGGAGGCTGAGGCAGGAGAATCACTTGAACCCTGGAGGCAGAGGTTGCAGTAGCCGAGATTGCACCACTGCACTCCAGCTTGAGAGACCTAGTGAGACTCCATCTCAAAATAACAATAATAATGGGAACTGATCTTAGGATCAGCTCTCTACTACCTCTTATCCTTTTTATGAGTATTTCTACCTCAACTTTCTATGAGTATTTGTTTTATTCCAAATCGATTTGTTTCCAGAGTGTGTGGTTGTTGGAGAGCAGCCCCTCCGAGAGTTGACAAAACCATAGAAAGACAGCTGATCAGGTTTCTGTTTGGTACAAAGTCTGGGTGTCGGAGTTGGGAATGGACCACAGGAGGGGGCAACTCGCCTTTCTGACTCTTTTCAGAAAGGCGAGGCTGTTGTTTCCCCTGGAGAAGGATGGGCCACCATGGGTTGACATCTCCTTATCACTTGCACCACCGTTGCAATTTTGTGGCAATTCCTGTCAGACAGAGGCACTTGGCTGTCTGCCAGACGTGGGTCTGAGAGTTGCCAGATTCCCTTTTTCCTTTGAACTTTTGTTTTAAGATGAAGAAGGTCATATCAGACGTTGCTAATTCAATTGGACCCTCCAACACAGAAATCGTCCAGAGAGTTTCTCACTTCATCTATACACTGTTCAAACCGGAAATTTTATCAGCACAGTAAGGGGTGGCCCTGGCTTGTCTCTCACTCCACACCTGACATTGGGTAAGCGAAGGTTTGAACATCTGCCTGTGGCAGACTGGGCTTGAGGACAGCAGGAGCTGGGGACTACAAGACAGCAGCCTCACCCGCACTGACTCATGCTGACCCGCCAGCCTCCTCCTGCCCCTCATCACGCTCCTTTGTGCCCCAGCTCGACATGTTAATGAACTGAGAGTTTTACCTCTTTTATTTCAGAAATGGGTCAAATTTAAGAGAGACTTTGATAATTTCAAGACTCAGTGTATCCCCTGGGAAATGAAGATCAAGGACATTGAAAGTGAGTATGCTGGTGTCACTGACTTTTTTAATTGGTTTCCTAAAGAGTTTCCCAAGAGCTTGAATTGTTTCCTTGGTCCTCTAAATAGATTAGTTCATTGATTCAGCTGTATTAGGAAAAAAGAATGGGTTTTCAACTAGTCGAGCCAAGATTTATTTATTTTTCTTTTTCTTTTTTATTTTTTGAGACAGAGTCTTGCTCTGTTGCCCAGGCTGGAGTGCAATGGCATGATCTCGGCTCACTGCAGCCTCTACCTCCCAGGTTCAAGTGATTCTCCTGCCTCAGCCTCCCGAGTAGCCGGGATTATAGGTATTCACCACCACACTTGGCTTTTTTTTTTTTTTTTTTTTTTTTTTTTGTATTTTTAGTAGAGTAGGGGTTTCACTATGTTGACCAGGCTGGTCTCGAACTCCTCACCTCAAGTGATCCATCCACCTTGGCCTCCCAAAATGCTAGAATTACAGGCATGAGCCACCATACCCAGCCCTGACCCACCATACCCAGCCCTGACCAAGATTTAAGTTCTGCTTCTTCACTTTTTGAGTATAGGAGCTTAGGCAGGTTAGTTAACCCAAAGAGCCTCAGGTTATTTATCTAGAAAAAGAAAGGGAGACAGATGTCATTCAACAGATTGATGACAAAATTGAATCCATCACACACGTAAAGTGCTCAATAGTGTGTATTTTTTTCCTTCTGCAGCACTTACACCCACCGTCTTTTCTCTCTCTAGGTCACTTTGGTTCTTCCGTGGCATCATATTTCATCTTCCTCCGATGGATGTATGGTGTTAATCTTGTTCTTTTTGGCTTAATATTTGGTCTAGTCATAATCCCAGAGGTAAGAAAACAACTTCCTAAATCTTTGGATAGAGTTGAGGCTTATGACCACCAACATCAATTATCAACCAGTACTTCCTGTTTTACAAAGAATCAGTCATTCATTTAAAATGCTATTAGGTTGGTGCAAAAGTGATTGTGGATTTTGCCATTAAAAGTAATTTATAAATTACTGACATTAAAAGTAAATTTGTGAAATTAAAAGTAATGGCAAAAATCACAATTACTTTTGCACCAACCTATGACCTAATGTACTCACATCAATTGCCCAGGTGGTTTAGTTCGAAGAATGGAACCAAAAACTTCTGTTACTTAATAGGAGAATTTTATATTTTTCTACTTCTCATTGTACCTTAAGATCAGTGGAGAATTAATCCTTCCAGGAGCTTTTTTTTTTACCCTAAAAATTAATACATCTATGAGGAAGAAAATACCAAATGCAGACACATCGTTCCTCTGAAAGCTGTTGAAGTAAACCCGCTTGTGTACCCAGCACCCGCGCCGAGTATTTCAGTGAGGACTGTAGCAATTGTGGCAGTTGCTGTGCTCAGTGCTTAGTGAGCCACAGGCTCCTTGGAAAAGACCCCAGGCCATCATTCTGGGGACCTGGGATCCAATTCACAATGAAATTATCGTGTGACTTTGCCCTAATTGCTTATTACCCCTTTTCTTGTTTCTCAATCATCTGTAGATAAGGATCTATTTATATCCATAATAAGATTATATCTGGGGCCAGCTGCAGTAGCTTATGCCTGTAATCCCAACATTTTTTCTCCTGCCTCAGCCTCCCAAGTAGCTGGGATCACAGGCACCCACCGCGCCTGGCTAATTTTTGCATTTTTAGTAAAGATGGGGTTTCACCATGGTGGCCAGGGTGTCAAGGGTGGTCTCAAACTCCTGACCTCAAGAGATCTGCCCGCCTTAGCCTCCCAAAGTGTTAGGATTACAGCCGTGAGCCACCGCACCCAGTCCTATAAGGTCTTCAAGTAAGCTGTGCTCTAGGTTTACATAGCAGACATTTAGTCTATAAACCTCATATGATACTTCCCTTTAAAAAATAACTATTAAGTTATTTTAGACATATGAAAAGATATAGTGAATGAGCCCACTTGCTCATCAGTATGCCTAAAAAATAAAATATTACATGTACACTGAAGTCCTCTAATTAACTTTCCCCAATTTTATTACCTACGTAACACTCACTATCCTGAACTTTCCATTTCAACTTACATTTTAAAATTTATTGACTTAAATGCAGTCACTTCTTATTTCCTAAAATCACAGTGTATCTAAAGGTGTATCCCCTTTTGTATTACAGTATAATTTTTTGTCTCATTGACAGCAAAGGTTTTTCTTTTTTAGTTATTTTGTTCAAGAAAAAGCTTTTGGCTTTGCTGATTCTCTCTGATTTTTTTTTTAAATTCAGTCTTGTGGGGGCACAATTTAAATAAGGTAAAATTTACTCTTTTTAGGTATACAGTTCAATGACTTTTGACAAATGTATAATCAGGCAACCACCCCACAACTAAAATATAGAACATCTTCATCACCCCTAAATTTCTCTAGTACCCTCTTTGCAAGCAATCTCCTCTCCCAGCTCCCATCCCTTAACAACCAATGATTGATTTCTGATTTCTCTTCCTAAAGTTTTGCCCTTTTCGGAATATCATATAAATTGAAATATGTAGTATGTAGTTTGTTTTGTGTCTAACCTCTTTCAGTTAGTACAATGTCTTTGAAATTTATTCATGTAGTTTTATCAATAATTTGTTCCTTTATTGCTGGAATGGAATGAAAATTACAATGGAATTGTAATATCCCATCGTATGGGTATATCATAGTTTGTTATCCATTCACCAGTTCATGAACTCACTTGTTTCTGTTGGGAAGCTATTATGAATAACTCTACTATAAATACTCACATTTGAGTCTTTTTCTTATATATATTTTTATATTACTCATTTCTACTCGTGTATGTATCATTTATTTCTTTCTAATTTCTTGGGGTTTGTATTTATTATCTATTGTTGTGTAACAAGTTACTCCCTAATTTTTTGCTGAATATAAGAGCTGTTTATTATCTTATGATTTCTGTGGGTCAGGAATCCAGAAGTGGATCTGGCTTGGGGTCTCCCACAGGCTACAATCTAGGTTTTGTCCAAGGCTACAGTTATCTTGAGGCTGAACTGGAGAAGATCCACTTCTAAGATCACTCACATGGCTATTGGCAGATCTCAGAAGATATGATTTCAAGCTTACTCACATGGCTTCTGGCAGGCCTCAGAAGATCTGCTTCCAACCTTACTCATGTGGCTATTCCCAGGGCTCAGGTACTCCGTGGCTATTGGCCAGAGACATCAGTTTCTTGCTACATGAATTCTTTCACAGGCATGCTCATAAGATGGCAGCTTTCTTCTCCCAGAGGAGAGAATCCAAGAAAGAAATACAGCAAGAAGAAGCTTCCCACATAGAAGACACCATTTTTTATAAGCTAATCTCAAAAATGACATTCCATCACTTCTGCCATATTTTATTCCTTAGTAGTGAGTCACTAAATCAAGCCCACACTCAATGGGAGGGTATTATTGTGCACAATAACAAATACCAGAGGCAGGGAATCATGTGAGCCATCTCACAGGCTGCCTACCACATTCAGCCCTCTGGTCCTCAGTGATTCACATCCCTTCCACACGCAAAATACACTTGCCCCTCCTAAAGGCCCCTAAAAATCTCATTCTGGTACAGCATCAGCCCAGATTCCAAACTCTCATTCTCTAAATCAGTAGTTCAGGTGCAGATGAGGCTCCCTGGGAGCAGCTCTTTAAATACAACTCCTGAGTCCAGGTCTCTTTACCATGAGACTGAAGAGACATGCTATCTGCACCAACACAACAAACATAAAATGGTAGGACAGGTATAAGATAAATGCTATAGACATGCCTGTGTTCAAACAGGAGAAAATTGGGAGGCACAAGGGAGTTATTGACCCATGGCAAGTCTATAACTGTATTAGGCCCTTCTTGTGTTGCTGTGAAGAAATACCTGAGGCTGTGTAATTTATAAAGAAGAGGTTTAATTGGCTCGTGGTTCTGCAGGCTGTATGGAAAGCATAGTGCCAGCTTCTGCTTCTGGTGAGGGCCTCAGGAAGCTTACAATCATGGTGGAAGGCAAAGGGGAGCCAGCACATTGCTTGGGGAGAGCAGGAGCAAGAGAGTGATTGGGGGAGGTCCTAGACTTTTAAACAACCATATCTCTAGTGAACTAACTGAGTGAGAACTCACTTATCACCAAAGGGATGGTGCTAAGCCATTTCTGAGGAATCTGCCCTCGTGATCCAATATGTCCCACCAAGCCCCACCTCCAACATTGGGAATCACATTTCAGCATGAGACAAACATCCAAATGACGTCGATAGCACAACAATCATTTATAAATTTTCCCTCAATACTATTTTAGCCACATTCCATATACTTTGATATACGTTGCCATTATTTATTTTTAGGTAGTTTCTAATTTCCTTGTAATCCACAAGTTATTTATTAATATATTTTTAAGACTTTAATATATGGAAAGATTGGCAGCATTTTTTTACTGGTTTGTAGTATAATTTTATAGTGATCATCGTGTATATTTAGTATGAAACTGATACTTTTCATCACTTGGGACTTTATTTGCTTATATATGGTTAATTTTTTCCTAAATGTTTATATTTTTTACATGGTTCAAATATATTGCTTATATTCTATAAATTAACCTTATTAATTTTAAAGCAGCATAATCAATTGCTGAGTGAGATCAAGCAAATCTCCTGCTATTGTCTTTTTCTCACTGCAGTTTTATTTTTTGTTTTATATATGTTGACGCTATGTTATTGGGTACATACAAATTTAAGATTGTTGAGTGGTGAATTATACTGATTTATTTTCAAATGTTAAACCAGATTGCATTCCTGGAATAAACCCAACGAGGTCATTATGTATTATCTTTTTCATATATCACCTGATTTTGATTTGTGAGTATTTAACTAAAACTTTTGCATCTATTTTTGAAAGACTGGACTGTAAATATCCTTCTTACAGTGTTCTTAAAATGTTTGGGGATCAATATGAGACCTCATAAAGTGATTTGGAAATATTTCCTTTTTTTATTGACTTGAAGAATTGTGTAAATTTTCCTATGATAGGCTTTCGTGAATTTTTAAAAATTTATTTATTTTAATTGACAAATATAAATTGGACATATTATTTATGGTACACAAAATGCTGTCTTGGAATGTGTATACATCATGAAATGGTTATATCAAGCTAATTAACATGTGCATCACCTCATATACCTGTACTTATCAGTTGTTTTTGGTGAGAACACTTAGAATCTACTCTCACAGCAATTTCCCAGTATACAATACACTATTATTAACTATAATCATCATGTTGTACAATAGATCTCTTGAATTTATACTTTCTAACGGAAATTATTGTATCCTTTGACTAACGTTTCCCAATCTCCCCAATTCCCCAAGTGAAGTTTTTCTTGTCATGGTTGATTTGTTGCTTTTTGTATATGTGGTAGGCAGAATTCTAAGAATGACCCTAAATGACCCTCAGCCTTGTATAATCCCCTCCCCTTTGAGTACGGACAGAACCTGGGACTGAGAGCTATCACTCTGAGTTTATTTGGGTGAGCCTAATTTAATCACATAAGCTCTTCAAAAGCTAAGAGTTTTCTCTGGCTGGTTGCAGAAGCAATCACAGATATTCAAAACATGAGAAGGACTGAACACACCACTGCTGGCTTAAAGATGGAGGGAACCAAGTAGTGGGGAATGGGGGGGCCCGAGAGACTGAGTGTGGCAACCACATACCACCCAGCAAGGAAACAGGGATCTCAGTCCTACAAGCACAAGGAAATGAATTCTGCCAACAATCAGTGAGCTTGGAAGAGAACTCCAGACCCCAGAGGAAACCCTTAGCCCCTGCTGACTCCTTGATTTCAAACTGGTGAGACACTAAGCAGAGAATCCAGCCACACCATGCTAGACTGCTGACCTACAGAACTGTGAGCTAATAAATGGATGTTACTTTAGGCCATCATTGTGGTAATTTGTTACACAGCAATAGAAATCCAAAGCAGTAGACATTCAGCTTTGGATCTGTAGCATTTATTAAATCTTAAGCTGTTTTTTGTCACATTGGGACAATTCTCTGCCATCATCCCTTTAAATACTGTTTCTGGGCCATTCCATCTTCTCTCTCCTTCTGGGACTACATATATGTGTGTGCATTTGTGTGTGTTTGTGTGTGTGTGTCTTGTCTCAGCAAGCCTTGTGTCTGTATTTCCATGTATGCCTTATGTTCTTTTCAGTATTCTCCATCTTTTTCTACATATATTTAAGTCTGGACTTTTTTAACCCCATATTAAAATTTAGCCATTCTCTTTTCAGCTGATCTATATGTTCTTAAATCTGTCCACTGAGCTTTTAATTTCAATGATCGCATGTTTCAGTTCTGTAACTTCCATTTGATCATATTTATAGTTTCCAGCCAGTTCTCTACCAAAATAATTCATCTTGTCCCTTAATTCCTTAAGCATATTAATCAAACTTATTTTGGGGGGGGGTAAACACTCAGTTTTTGTTTATTTAAAAGTGTTTATCTTTTGTTTAATTTAAATAAGAGCTGTCCTGGTTATAGAATTCTTGCTTGTTTTTTCCTTTCACACTTGAGCATTTCCTTTCAGTTTCTTCTGGCTCCCATAGTTTTTTTTTTCTTTTTTATTGCATTTTAGGTTTTGGGGTACATGTGATGAACATGCAAGATTGTTGCATAGGTACACACTTGGCAGTGTGGTTTGCTGCCTTCCGTCCCCTCACCTGTATCTGTCATTTCTCCCCATGCTATCTCTTCCCACCTCCCCACCCCCCGCCCCTCCCCCATTTCCCCCCAACGGACCCCAGTGTGTAGTGCTCCCCTCCCTGTGTCCATGTGTTCTCATTGTTCAACACCCACCTATGAGTGAGAATATACGGTGTTTGATTAATCAAACTTATTTTAAAGCTCATAACTGACAACTCCCTTATCTGAACTTCCTGTGAATCTGTTTTTATTGTTCAATTTTTCTTTTGGTTTTTGGTCAAGTCTTGTCTTCTCTTATAACCAATTATTTTTGACTGAGTGCTATGCATTGTTTGTGAATAATTATTGAGATTTACTTATTCCTCTGGTGGGAGAACTAACCAAGATGGTCTATATTTTTGTTTAATTTTACTTTCTGAGTAAAATGTTCCCAAGCCTGGGATTTTTCCAGATATCTTCCTATTTGCCTTTTTTTTTTTTTTTTTTTTTTTGGTGGAGATGGGGTTTTGCCATGTTGCCCAGGCTGGTCTTGAACTCCTGAGCTCAAGCAATCCACGTGCCACAGCCTCCCAAACCTATTTGTCCTTAAATTTCACTTTCATTTCATTCTTCAGCACTTTGACTTTCCAAAGTTGCTGCATGCTTTCTTTATCTTTTAGCTGCTGTGGTTGAAATCAGCAAATAACTCATGGGGAACAGCAATACACAATCACTTCTCCAGAATTTCTTTATCTCCTGTATCTTGACAGCACAAGTCAGGATTGTCCACTTGTCTAGTTGTTCTCAGTGAAAGAGTTTGTCCAAAGCAACTTCCCCTCCTTTTGTTGGCAGTAGTGTTTGCAATAGGAAAATCTGGAAACAATCCAAATGTCTATGAAGAGTAGACTGTGTAAATATGTTACAGTATGTCCATACAACATAACATTTTATAACAGTGAAAATTCGAGAACTATAGTTACACTTGTCAATATCTATAATCTGAAAAGTGTAATGTTGCATGGAAAAAACAATTCATAGGAGAATACTTATATATAATTCCATTTAACAGGCAAAACTAAACAGGCAAAGCTACACGATAAATGAGTAAAATATAAGATAAAAGAAGGGAATTATTATCATAAAATGTACTGTATCTGCATCTTAGGATGGAAGAGTTATATAATTCAGGAGAGACTTATCCAGGATATTATAAAGGCCTGGAGATTGCCTGTTTCTTAAGCTAGCTAGTGGATATATAGTAGTTAATTTCCTTTTTATTATGATCAACTTTCCATATAAGTTATACTATTCTATGTATAACATATTCCCCAATAAGAAAGTGAATTTAAAACAAAGAAGCAAAAGGAAATTACCTAAAAATGATGAACCTATAAATTAAGAAGCAAAGCAATCCTATATTAAATCCTGAAAAAAGACTAAGTCATGAGCTACAAAAATCCAAAGAAACATGGTATATCCCTATCCCCACACTTTTCAATATTAATTTCTACCACCCATTGCAATGTCAGGAAAATTAACATCTTATACACTTTGTACAAAAAAATACGGAGTTATTGTGGTTTGCAGGTATGATTGTAAACCCCCCAAAAACTCCAGTGACTTTATCAAAAACTCCTAGAATCTAATAAACAAGTATATTGAGATGACTGGAGTCATTTTAAAGACAAATGGCATTGATTCTCTGTATCCACTTTAAAATAGAATTTAAAATTTTGATATAATGCAATAAATCTATAAAATGACTAGTAATACAGTTAATAAATTAGAATATTTCTATGAGGAACACTATGAAGAATTACTGGACAAAAATAAGATAATAAATGGAATAATATATTCTTGGAAGGAAAAATTGAATCTCATTAAAAAGTCAGTTCTTCCTAAATCAATATATAAATGTAATCCATTTCTGATTGTTTTTACAATTAAGGATATGAATAAGAGCATATATATAAGGGTATTAATAAAAGAATTATATATACTTCTTTTATGTGCAGAATTAGAAATACTCTAATGTCCAACAATAGGGGATTTGTTAAGTAAGTTTCTTATACAGATTTTTGATTTGATATTTTTGAAGTCATTTTATTTGGGGAAATACTTTATGATGTAGGAAATTTGTCACAACATTAGGCTAAATAACTAGACGAAAATATATACAGAACTCAGAATTAACTGAAAGAAAATATATAAATATCTAACAGTCATTATCTTTGGGTTTTGGTGGTGATAGACAACTTTTAAAATGTTCTTCTGGCTGGGCACAGTGGCTCATGCCTGTAATCCCAGCATTTTGAGAGGCCAAGGTGGTAGGATCACTTGAGCCATGGCAAAATCTTGTCTCTACTAAAATTACAAAATTTGGCTGGGCGTTGGGGTGCAAACCTGTAGTCCCAGCTACTCAGGAGGCTGAGGAGGGAGGATCACTTAAGCTAGGGAGGCAGAGGTTGCAGTGAGCCGAGATTGAGCCACTGCACTCCAGCCTAGGTGATGGAGTGAGAACTTGTCTCAAAAAAAAAAAAGAAAAAAAAAAAGAAAAAAGCTCTTCTGTGCTTTTTCACGTTTTTTACAATGAGTGTATGTTACTCAAAAAGCTCTTCTGTACTTTTTCACATTTTTTACAATGAGTGTATGTTACTCTTAAAATCAGGGAAGTGATCAATATTATTTAAAGAAGAAAATAGGACTGGACACAGTGGTTCACACCTATAATCCTAGCACTTTGAAAGGCCGAGGCAGATGAATCACCTGAGGTCAGGAGTTCGAGACCAGCCTGGCCAACGTGGTGAAACCCTGTCTTTACTAAAAATATGAAAATTAGCCAGACATGGTGACGGGCACCTGTAATCCCAGCTACTTGGGAGGCTGAGGCAGGAGAACGGCTTCAACCTGGGAGGCGGAGGTTACAGTGAGCTGAGACCATACCATTGCAACCCAGCCTGGGTGACAAGAGTGAAACTCCATCTCAAAAAATAAAAAATAAATTAGTAAAGAAAGAAAGAAGAAAATAGGTATGTCCCGCTCTGAGAAGAAAGTATTTACCCCAGTATATGAACGTCTCTGTGTGTTTGTATTTCTTCCACTCATACTTGTGTCATTGTGTTCCTACACAAGGTACTGATGGGCATGCCCTATGGGAGTATTCCCAGAAAGACAGTGCCTCGGGCTGAAGAAGAAAAGGCCATGGATTTTTCTGTCCTTTGGGATTTTGAGGTACTATTGTCAACATGCCAACGAACTTCCATTGGTGATTATGAAGCCTAAAGATTGCATGGATAAGTATGAAATAGCGCATCTAATTATTGAAAATCCATTGCTTTAATAAAATAGGATCCCAGCACTAAGCTAAATGAACTTGCAAACCACGTCTCTGCACAGACCTCCCAGGTCTCCTTCATGGGCTGCTCTCTCCAGCCACACTCTTGATGTATGTGGGCTTTCCATGCGGCCACTGCACCTCTCCGTCTGCCAGCTCTCTATACGGTTTTCTTTATAACATACTTATAAAACAACTTATAAAACATACTTATAAAAACAGTATGGTTTTCTTTCCTCGTTCCCACATTAAGACCCCCAGATCTATCTCCACTCCAGGCTTCCCCCAAGTTTCACATGATATCGTCAACTGAATGTCTCACTTGCTCTTCAAATTCAACACATGCAGCCAAAACCCACATCACTTTTCCCTATTTCCTTTATTGGAATCTCCATTCATCCAGTCAGCCACGTCTAAAGGCTGAAAGTCATCCCACACTTCTCCCTCTTCCTTACCAACCATCCCCCACTGCCATCCAATTGACCACTAAATCTGAGCCTACCTACTAAATATTTCTTGAATCTTTTGTGAACCCAGTTGTATTAGTTCGTTTTCACACTACTACCTGAGACTGGGTAATTTATAAATAAAGGGGTTTAATTGGCACACAGTTCCGCATGGCTGGGGAGGCCTCAGGAAACTTGCAATCATGGTGAAAGATAAAAGGGAAGCAAGGCACTTCTTACATGGCAGCAGGAGAGAGAGAGCTCAGGGGAAATGCCAGACACTTATCAGAACAACCAGATCTCCAGAGAACTCCCTCACTGTCATGAGAACAGCATGGGGTGAACAGCCCCCATAATCCAATCACCTCCCACCAGGTCCCTCCCTGAACACCTGGGGATTACAATTTGAGATGAGATTTGGGTGGGGACACAGAGCCAAACCATATCACCAATAAGGAACATTGGCTTTTATTCCATTTGGGAATGGGAATCAATGGATATCTGAGGAGGCAGAAAATCAGTGAATATCTGGGGTCCGTAAGAAAAAGCCATGGAGTTTTTCATCCTTTGAGATTTCAAGGTGCTATTGCCAACATACCAAAGCCCCTCCACTTGTAATTGTAAGGCCTAAAGATTACAGGTGTAAGTGTGAAACAGTGGACTTAATTATTGAAAAACCAGTGCTGGCTGGGCCTGGGAGCTCATGCCTGTAATCCCAGCACTTTGGGAGGTCTAAGCAGGCGGCTCACGATGTCAGGAGCTCAAGACCAGCCTGGCTAACATAGTGAAACCTTTTCTCTACTAAAAATACAAAAATAAGCCGGGCATGGTGGTGCACGTCTGTAGTCCCAGCTACTCGGGAGGCTGAGGCAAGAGAATCGCCTGAACCCAGGAGGTGGAGGTTGTAGTGAGCCGAGATCGTGCCACTGCACTTCAGCCCAGGCAACAGAGCAAGACTCCAACTCAAAAAAAAAAGAAAGAAAGAAAGAAAGAAAGAAAGAAAGAAAGAAAGAAAGAAAGAAAGAAAGAAAGAAAGAAAGAAAGAAAGAAAGAAAGAAAAAGAAAAACCAGTGCTTTAACCAAATAGGATCCCATCATTAGGCAAAATGCTTTTTTCCGTGTCTTTTACTTTTGCCTTGAATAATGCCCTCACTTTACCGAAACTACTGTCAGAATCATCTACTTCGCCTCTCTGCTTTGGCTTGGCTCCTGAAATTTCCATTCCCTTGGCTGCTGGAGTGATCTTTATAAAACGCAAATTTGATCCTGTCACTCTCCTACCTCAGATTTTCATTGATTCTCATTCCCGGTGGAATAAAAGTCAGTGTTCTTAACTGGGTTTAGAAAAGAACTGTTCCTGACCCCGCTGCTCCCTACTCTCCAGTTCCATGTGCATCTAATACCTCGCACTTTAGTGCCCAATGCCACCGAGCTCTGGGGAAGTCCCGGCATGCATTACACACCACACCATCATTGCCTCTCTGCCTTTGCTTATGGCCTTTTGCCTGGAACTCTCTTCCCTCTTTTGTGAGCTTCACAACCCCATGCCTCTGGAGGAAGCTCCAAGGGCTTGCTAAGGCTGGGAGGCATGGTCGTAGTGCCGCCCACAGTAAGTCATCGTCGCTGCCATCCTTCACTCTCAAAGTCAGAATCGAGACCCTTCAGAAAGTTATTTGGAACAGGGCTTCCCAACTATACTGCTACTAAGGATTTCTTTATTCTTCCTTTTTCTTTTTTCTGGTTTTTGTTTTGTTTTGTTTTGTTTTTGTTTTTTAGACAGTCTCCCTCTGTTGCCCAGGTTGGAGTGCAGAGGCATGATCTCTGGTCACTGCAACCTCCATCTCCCAGGTTAAAGCGATTCTCCTGCCTAAGCCTCCTAAGTAGCTGGATTACAGGCTACTGTCATCACACTTGGCAAATTTTTGTATTTTAGTAGATATGGGGTTTCACCATGTTGGCCAGGCTGGTCTCGAACTCCTACCCTCAAGTGATCCACTTGCCTTGGCCTCCCAAAGTGCTGGGATTACAAGTGTGAGCCACTGCGCCTGGACCCTACCTTTTTTTTAATGCCAGGATTCCCTGTTGAAACATCCTATGTACCAAAAACAAACCCAATTTTTTCAACAATAATCCCTTATTTTTTATTTACAAAGACATATATAAAACGTTAACAATCTAAGTTAACATTTTCCTAATTACACCTAGAAAGTGTACTAATTACAGCTTAAAATGTACTAATTATAACTAAAGACAATAGCACATAAAATCCCAAAATAAAACAAAACAAAATTCAAAGTTCAAGTTAGCCTTATTGCATATAATTTTCTTCCGAGGTTTTGAAGTATTGAAAAAGCTCATAGACTGCTGTCTACTTCTGGAGTGTTAAATAAAGACCCTGGGGGTGGGGAAAGTAATTGGGAGCTATATGTGCATGTGCATGCATGCACATACATACACACACATACACACGCACACACATATACACATATGCACAGACATATGCACAGACATACACACATACGCACACACGCACAGGCACACATACATATGCACACACATACATACACACACACATACGCATTTCCCTAATTTTTTTTTTCTGTTTTTTTTTTTTCTTTTTTTCTTTTTTTTTGAGACAGAGTCTCACTCTGTCACCCAGGCTGGAGTACAGTGGCACAATCTCAGCTCACTGCAACCTCCGCCTCCTGGGTTCAAGTGATTCTCCTGCCTCAGCCTCCCGAGTAACTGGGATTACAGGCGCCCACCACCACACCTGGCTAATTTTTGTATTTTTAGTAGAGATGGGGTTTCACCACGTTGGCTGGCTTGGTCTTCAACTCCTGGCCTCAAGTGATCTGCCCACCTGAGCCTCCCAAACTCTGGGATTACAGGTGTGAGTCATCTCACCCAATCCCCTATCCCTAATCTTGTCCCAAATATTAGTAACACTCTCCTCTCCCTCCCATGTATCCACGCACTCTATGTAATGAAGAAATAGAGGAAATTAAGAAGAGAAAGAGGTGGAGGTGTGGAGGGGCCCTGGAGCCACTGGGGGAGGTGAAGGGAAGAACAAGAACATCTAGAACTCTTCCTTCGACCCCTTAGACTTGGTTAAGACTCTAAGGAAGAGATCCCTAGTAGAATGGGCGTGTCTGGTGACCACCAGCTCTGAGCTTAGCAACCCAGAGTGTTTGGTTTTGCTGTCCCCCAGGGCTATATCAAGTACTCTGCGCTCTTCTATGGCTACTACAACAACCAGAGGGCCATCGGGTGGCTGAGGTACCGGCTGCCCATGGCTTACTTTATGGTGGGGGTCAGCGTGTTTGGCTACAGCCTGATGATTGTCATTCGAGCGTAAGTATGACCGTCTCATCCACAGGCTTTGACTTCACACTCATGGCTCACTCCCCGAGCACTCTATGCCTGCCTCCCTTCTGGAGGGGCATTCAGAGAGAAAACAAGGAAATGAATGCAAAAAGCATGTGCACATTGTAATTTGTGGTATGAAAGTCATGAACCAGGTCGTGTGGGCTGTTCAGGGAAATGGGATAGAAAATCTTTTAGATAAGGGTGAGAACACCAGCCATGCTGATATTCTGGGGAGCAGCATTTTAAACAAAAGAAGAGCATGTGCAAAGGCCCTGAGGCAGCCAACAGCTTGGTGTGTTCCCCAAAACTGCCAAAGGCCAGTGTGGCATGAGAGCGAACATGATACCTGGTAGCATAAGGTAGGGCTAGAGGTCTGTCAGGCACTGTCTATCCACCTGGATACACTCTTCTATCCACACAACCTATCCACTTGGGCCCACTCTCCCTTCAGCACAGACATGAAGAGTGTGGGTGGCTGTGTCTCCGTCTCCAGGAGAGGAGTGGCGCACTTTTGAAGCCTGGGTAGAGCCCCTGAGCCAGCAATGGGGACACGGGGCTTGGCTTTCTATCACGTGGTCTCAGGCAGAAATGCTGCCATTCACAAGACCCTGCCAGCACTCGACAGTGACCACTGGGTGATCTCCGACTGCACAGTACCATCAGGCAAAAGGAAAAGAGCAAGGAGACAGGCTTGGTTTGATTCTCAGCCCTCATGTTGCTACTTTTTCCCTGCTCTCATCCCGGCTAAGTACAGTAATACAGAATGTTTTCGTGACAACCAAAGAAGCTAGCTAAGCCCTGTGGAACGGCAAATCCAGAAAGCCAACATGTAGCACAGAGTTAGGGAGGATGACAAACCCCTCATAGTCTCTGATAGAGCCCCTGCTTGGAACTCTGTGATTCCCACAGGGTCCAACTCCAGGGAGCATAGGTTGAAGACAGGTAGGATGAAACAGGAAGGTCCAAGTTGCCTTCAGCCAAGCTCACTTAAGAAAAGGATGTATGGGCCGGGTGTGGCGGCTCACGCCTGTAATCCCAGCACTTTGGGAGGCCGAGGCGGGTGGATCACAAGGTCAAGAGATCGAGACCATCCTGGTCAATGTGTTGAAACCCTGTCTCTACTAAAAATGCAAAAAATTAGCTGGGCATGGTGGCGTGAGCCTGTAATCCCAGCTACTCAGGAGGCTGAGGCAGGAGAATTGCCTGAACCCAGGAGGCGGAGGTTGCGGTGAGCAGAGATTGCGCCATTGCACTCCAGCCTGGGTAACAAGAATGAAACTCCATCTCAAGAAGAAAAAAAAGAAAGAAAGAAAAGGATGTATGACCTGATTGTGTTAGGTTGGTGCAAAAGTACTTGCTGGCTTTTCAACTGAAAGTAGTACCAGGCTGGGAATGGTGGCTCATGCCTGTAATCCCAGCATTTTGGGAGACCAAGGCAGGCAGATCACCTGAGGTCAGGAGTTCGAGACCAGCTTGGCCAACATGGTAAAACCCTGTCTCTACTAAAAATACAAAAAATTAGTCGGCATCGTGGTAGGTGCTTGTAATCCCAGCTACTCAAAAGGCTGAGGCAGGAGAATGGCTTGAACCCTAGAGGCGGAGGCTGCAGCGAGCCAAGATCACACCACTGCACTCCAGACTAGACGATGGAGGGAGACTCTCTTACAAAAAAACAAAAGTAGCACTAACCACCTCAGTGTGTTTTGTGTTTTATACCAGAAAAAAAATATGTTCTATCCAAGAAAATAGATGACTTAGAAGATGTTCCTGTGTGAGAATAGACTCCCTGTAAAGAGTTCTCCAACTGCATTTGCGGATGAGTCAAGCCACAGGAAGTTGGTGTAGGGGAAAAAACATGGTCACATGTCCTGTGTCCTACAGGCTTTTTGTTACCTAACTGACAGCATGTGTGCTTGCAGGGGACTCTGAATTTGGGGGTAAAGGTGTCCTGGCTGTCCTCAAAGCTGTCTTGGCCCATGTCCCTGCCGGGCTTATTTCATCACTGAATGTCACTTACCTGTTCATCTATTACCTGTGTCCAAGACCGGCTTAGGCCAACGTTCCCTGGGGGTGACACAGCAGAAAGAGGGCAGATATCACAACGGCGCCATGTGCCCTATAGGATGGCCAGCAATACCCAAGGAAGCACAGGCGAAGGAGAGAGTGACAACTTCACATTCAGCTTCAAGATGTTCACCAGCTGGGACTACCTGATCGGGAATTCAGAGACGGCCGACAACAAGTATGCCTCCATCACCACCAGCTTCAAGGTAGTTACCCCAGGGCAGTCCCCACTTCCGGGGGAACTCTGGGTCCCTCTGGTCATTGAAAGACTTCTCCCAGCTGGGACATAAGAAATAAGGTCTTCAAGAGCTTTCCCAGAAATGTGAGCCCAGCTTTCAAGCCCTTAAGCAAGAATGCTTGCGGCTGATGCCCACTGTCTGTTTTTTCTTTCTTTGTTTCTTTCTTTTGTGATAGGGTCTCTTTCCCATTGCCCAGGCTGGAGTACAGTAGCATTCTCTCAGCTGACTACAATCTCTAGCTCCTGGGCTCCAGGGATCCTCCTGCCTCAGCCTCCCACATAGCTGGCACTACAGGTGCCCACCACCACACCATTTTGTTTGTATTTTTAGTAGAGATGGGGTTTCACCATGGTGACCAGGCTGGTCTTGAACTCCTGGCCTCAAGTGATCCACTCTTCTCTACCTCCCAAAGTGCTAGGATTACAGACATGAGCCACCGCATCCAGCTTGTCTGTTTTTTAATATGACAGAGTATACTGGCTGCTGAGACCTGGTCCTGCCTGTTTCCACATGAAACACCTTTCTGCTGGAGGAAGTGGAAGGATTCATTTTGGGAAAATATTTCTCAACCTTTTCTGCATACTAGAATCACCTGAGGAGCGTAAAAGATCTCCTGGGACCCACTAACGGAGACTCTCATATAACTGGTCTGGAGTGGGGTCCTGACATTGGTTTTTCAAAAGCTCCCAAGTTATTAGAATACCCAGAAAGAGTTGAGAACCCTGGTTTGGGGGGTGTGGAAATAAAGAAATCAACCCAGTGGCTGCACCAAAATCTCAGAAATTATCACTAAAAAACTTATTCATGTAACCAAACACTACCTGTTCCCCAGAAAGCTTTTGTAACGTGGGTAATCACAGTAACTATTCTACTGGTTTGTTGCTGAAATTAAGAGGAACAGCGCATGGAAAGTCCCACATCTGGCACATGGTGACTATTCAAGAAATCTCCGTTTTTCTTATATGTACTGGAATAGAAATAACAACAAATATATTTTTCTAAAGAAAATAAATCTTCATAGGGTACAGGGCATCACATCACCTCCTCTGTATTATTTCATTTCTAGAAATGTAGAAAGTACTATTTTTAGAACCAACAGCCACAGTGCTGGTATTTCTGGCCTGACATTTACACACATCTCATTTTCACACTTTAAGGAATCAATAGTGGATGAACAAGAGAGTAACAAAGAAGAAAATATCCATCTGACAAGATTTCTTCGTGTCCTGGCCAACTTCCTCATCATCTGCTGTTTGTGTGGAAGTGGGTACCTTATTTACTTTGTGGTGAAGCGATCCCAGCAATTCTCCAAAATGCAGAATGTTAGCTGGTACGAAAGGAATGAGGTAAGAAGGACATCTCTGATGAAGTGAAGGTTGAGGGCAAAGACTGAAATCACTGGTTCCTATGCCATTCATTTGATTTATTGAAAGTCTGGATTATAGATTTGTTTTAATAAGTGAAATTACATCCCTTTCCAGTCAAATAATGTGATTATCCTGAACAAAAAGTCACCTGTTATTAGGTTTTGTGGGCTGGCTTTTACAACTAGAAAAACTGTGTTAGCAACTGGATAGCCAACTGTGCAACACCAATTACTAACAAGGTGATCCTTTGCTCACGGCTTTGCAATGCCATACATCATAAATCAAGTGTTTATTAATGCACAGGTGTGATTATGGGCTCTCTTTTCTATTCCTGTTTGTCTATTTCTGCAAAAATAGCAAACTAATATACTACGCATTTACAGTATGTTTTAGTATCTGTTAGAGTGAGTTTTCTCATCAAGCTCCACAATAAAACACATTAAGGTTTTCTTGTGATAACACAGAATCCATAAATCTCTTTTGGGAATTTGACATCTGTGGTCATTGGTGAAAATGGCTACAAATTCTTCCTATTCTCGTATGCACATCCCTTTGCTTTCTTTTGCACATTCCTGAAGAGGTAGAATCTGTGTCCCCCAGTCTAGCTTAGCTTGGTCATGTGACTTGCGTTAGCCAGTGGAACAATAGCAACCATGAAACATGCAGAGATTTGAAAAGTGCTTGTGCACTAAGACTTGCTCTTTTACTGCTTTGGGGAACCCTGAGACCTCCACCATGTGAATAATCTCTGGCTAGCCTCCTGAATGATGAGACACCATGGTCCACCCTAGCCGGTAGCCAGTTAACCAGCAGACATTTCAATGGAGCTGTCAGCCATCAGCAGGTGAGGCCAGCAGAAGAATCACCCAGTTAAGCCCAGTTTTAAAAA
Organism: Saimiri boliviensis; assembly: GCF_048565385.1. Lineage (NCBI taxonomy): Eukaryota > Metazoa > Chordata > Mammalia > Primates > Cebidae > Saimiri > Saimiri boliviensis. The sequence goes on along the minus strand of NC_133457.1, from coordinate 93,559,147 downwards.
AAAAATGCTGCCCCACAGAATCATGAGCTAAATAAATTCATAGTAAGAGTCTATCTTGCATTCAAACTGCAATTAAAAAAAATGGGAGTCTATCTTCCCCCAATAAAGCAAGAAAGGATATAAAAATGAAATACGGAATTGAGGGGACAGATATAAAGCGCAAAATTTGATTTAAATCTAAGTCAGTGATTCTAATAGATGTAAATGGATTTGATAGCACAGTTTGAAGACAATAAGAATTAGATCAAAAACTGTTAAAGCTATATGCTATTTATAATTAACTCATCTAAACCATCGGGACACAGAAAGGTTTAAAATAAAATGGGGTCAGTAGTTTCTGCTAACGGTAGCCTAGGTTATTTGGATCAAGTAACCAATTGAAAGCACTAAAAATGCTGGTTTAAAGAAAAAGCATACTTTGAAAAACATTGAGGACCTGAAAACACACTGAGAGACGCCCCAAGACCAATTTTAAGTGAAAGCCTGTGACTAGAACTAGAAGAGGAGTATCAGTGCCAAGTCTCTTATGCTCTGAAGGCAACTGCTGACTCTTCAAACACCTGTACCTGTTCCATCCCACTAGGGCCAATGTCTTAGCCTGTGTTATGTTCATTAGGTTCCTGTGTTGTGTTTATTAGCCTTGATGTGCTGTGCTGACTCTGTCCTAAGGTGGGACATTTCGCAATAGCCAATTAGCAATTCTTGAATTCCCAGTTTATTTTGAGGCCTTCACACACCATCAGCCACTCCACTAATATTCAACACACAGGCGGTAATAAAAGAGAGGTAACAAACCACAACGATGGTTCCAGAGACCAACACATCAACAGATGAGCCAAGGGGGTCCAGAAGTCGTTTAGGCCCTGGCCAGCAGAAGCGGGGATCACTGTTTCTCTCTTGCAGAACTTCCAGCAGCTGCTGCCAAAATCAGGAGAACGTTCCACAGCTCTCTCATGGGCAGAGCCTCCATAGGCCTTTTGCACAAGACCAGGTCCTGGCTGCTTTTATGATCCTCCCAGATGGGTCTGTTCTCTTTATCTCAGCCAACCTTTCACACTCTATCAGTTCATTTCAGGAAATACTAGGCAGCAGCCGGCATTATCATATCATCTCAGTTCATTATATATAGATGCATATCACTTTGAGAGAGGGTGGAACAACTTCATTATGGGCTTCATGCTTTTTGACATGAGTGACTCCATTTTGAGACATTAGGATCACAAGTTATTATGATATATCAGTTTGCTAGGGCTGCAATATTAATACGTATTTCTTATTATATATTGGTCTTCTTCCAATTTCTGACACACGGCCCCTAAAAACCTTGGAATCTCTAAAGTAATCAGTGCTTTTTTGTATGCCAGTAAGATGACTGGTGGCTGGAAGCTCCTGGATAACCTCCGAATGGGAGCTGGTTGCCAGGGGAACCAGCCAGTGATTAGAAAATTGGAGGTGGCCGGGCGCGGTGGCTCAAGCCTGTAATCCCAGCACTTTGGGAGGCCGAGGCGGGTGGATCACAAGGTCGAGAGATCGAGACCATCCTGGTCAACATGGTGAAACCCCGTCTCTACTAAAAAAATACAAAAAACTAGCTGGGCGTGGTGGCGCGTGCCTGTAATCCCAGCTACTCAGGAGGCTGAGGCAGGAGAATTGCCTGAACCCAGGAGGCGGAGGTTGCGGTGAGCCGAGATCGCACCATTGCACTCCAGCCTGGAAAGAGCGAAACTCCATCTCAAAAAAAAAAGAAAATTGGAGGTGAGCCTTATCCCCTCACCTTCAAGGAGGGGAGTGTTTGAAGACCTTCTGGGTTGCTGAACACATGGAGTGTGGCTAACCCAGAAGGCATGGAAGCTCCAAGCACCTTGCCAGTAACTCGTCTTATGCATCTCTTCCATCTGGTTGTTTCTGAGTTATATTCTTTGAAATAAACAATCTAGTAATTAAACTGTTTTCCTAAATGATTTGATCACTTCAGCAAATGACCAAATCCAAGGAGGGGGTTGTGAGAATCTCTGCTTCAGAGCCAAATCGAACAGAAATTGCCAGTAACCTGGCGACCTAATAGTTGTAATTGGCATCCAAAGTAGGGGCAGCCTTGCGGGACTGAGACCTCCTCACCTGTGGAGTCTGTGCTTACTCTGGTTAGTATCCTAATTGAATTGAATTTTACACTGCTCAGCTGGTATCGGAAAATTGGTTGGTATGGGAAAAAAAATCCCACACATCTGGTGTCAGAAGTGTCCTGGAAGTCAAGGGTGGAGAGTATAGAAGGACACCATATAGGCTGTCATAACATAGTACCACAGGCTGGGCAGCTTAAACAGAAATGTCTTTGCTCGCCGTTTTGGAGGCCAGAAGGCAGGTTTGCTTTACAGAAAGAGAGAGAGAGACAGACAGAGAGAGAGAGAGAGAGAGAGAGAGAGAGAGAGAGAGAGAGATCTGGTGTCTTTTCCTCTTCTTTTTTTTTTTAAACAGAGTCTCACTCTGTCGTCTAGACTAAACTGCAGTGGCGCAATCTCAACTCACTGCAACCTCCACCTCCCAAGTTCAAATGATTCTCCTGCCTCAGCCTCCTGAGTAGCTGGGATTACAGGCACACACCACTGCTCCCTGCTAATTTTCATATTTTTAGTAGAGATGGGGTTTCACCATGTTGGCCAGGCTGGTCTCAAACTCCTAACCTCAAGCGATCTGCTGCCTCAGCCTCCCAAAGTGCTGGGATTACAGGTGTGAGCCACCACACCAGGCCCCAAAGTTTTTTTCAATGTTAGACAGATTCAAATCTTGTTTTTCATTTAAGGGAAGACTTATCAAATTGCAGGTTTTTAAAATGTATTCCGTTCACTGGTTTGGGTTTTCTTGTTCAGGACCTCCTATTATATTTACGTTGAATCTTCTTTGTCTATCTTCAATATATCTTGTTTTCTCTCAAAGTCTGTTAACTTCTTTATTTTTATTTTAAAAATTCTCTCCTTTTTCATCTTTTTCTTGTCACTATCATTACATTTTTTAATTGTGATTCTCTTAGGTATTCTTCAATTTTAATATAGTTTTCCCTTAATTTCTATTTTTCTTTTTTGGCAGTACTCTGTCACCCTTTTTCTGTTTTTTTTTTCTAATTTTTATTTATATTGTTTTGTGAGCTGTATTTTCTGAACATCTTTCAGTTTTCTGTTTCTAAATACTGATTATAATTTTTTAACTGTTTTGCATAAATTACTTTTTGGTGTGCTTTCATTATCGGAAAGGAATTTAACTTACTTCTTATTCTCTTTTCCTTGTAATAACTTTGTACAGGATTTGACCTAGAAAAAACTTTTTCACTGTTGATTTTTATATAACGTTAGTTTTGCTGAAGTTTTAGTGAGGCATGGTTCAGGATGACTTTCCTAACTTAATGGAGCTCTCTCTTCCACTGTTCTTGTGAAGTCTTCAAAACATGTGGTGGCTTGCTTTCTGAGAGCTCCTGCCTCTCATCCCTTTTTTACTTTTTATCTAGACCTTCCTATTTCTTACTCTATATTCCCGCTGCCTGTTCAATTCAATTCTGTTCTCAGAATAGTCTCCTTCATGTTGTGCCCTGTCCTGTTAGGGAGCTTGACTGAACAATTTTAAAAGTTCAAGAGGCCCAGGCTGTTTTAGCTTATCTCCAGATAAACTAAGAATGACCTTGCACTCACTTATTATGGGACTGAGCAGAGTTCCTCACAGTTAAGCTGCTGTTCTCAGATTGTTCCACTGTGCTTTTCATTGAGTACCTATTAGTCATTTTAACATCCTCCTGTTCTCAGATTCATTGGACACCCTACTGTTTCTCTTGGCTTTCTCTCATCCAGACATGAACTCTGTAAGAACTTGTGACTCTTGGTAATTTGCTCCCAGCCACTTGTATTTAAGAATTTATGAGGACATCTAGCTTTGTTGTCAATGAGTTTTTTGTTTTATTATTTAATTGCTTTGTCCAGTTTTACATGGGAATTCAGGGAGATTCAAAAATCGTGTTGTGGCTATTATTACCTTCTCAGAACTCCTAGTTATTATTTTTATTATGAAGATGCATTCACCATGAAAACCATCATTTCCTCTTAGGATAAAGTCCTAAATGACTTACCTTCCCAGTTGTACCTTTATTTTTATTTATTTATTGTTATTATTATTATTATTATTATTTGAGATGGGGTCTCACTCTGTCATCCAGGCTGGAGTTCAGTGGCACAATTTCAGCTCACTGCAATCTCCACCTTCCAGGCTCAAGTGATTCTCTTGCCTCAGACTCCCAAGTAGCTGGGACTATAGGCACGCACCACCATGCCCGGCTAATTTTCGTATATTTAGTAGAGATGAGGTTCTGCCATATTGGCCAGGCTGGTCTCAAACTCCTGACCCCAGGTGATCCACCTGCCTCGGCCTCCCAAAGTGCTGGGATTACAGGCGTAAGTTACAGTGCCCAGCCCCCAGTTGTACCTTTAGTCACTCTTCCCCAACGTCACTAAACTGCAACATTGGCCTCTGCTCTGCTGAGATGCCTTCTCTCACACACTCTCATCTCTCTTGAATAAATTCAGGTCTGAACTTAAATGTTATATCCTTATTTCTATTATATACTTCATGTACTTACCCTTTGCAGCATTTTTACCTTTGTAATGATTAACTCATTATGGAATTACTTACATCTATTTTAAGTCCTTGTGGGCTGAGTCTGCATGACTTTTTTTATTCTCTGTTGCATCTTTAGAATTTGGCACAGTGATTCACGCTTCCTAAGTGCTCAGTAAATGAGAGATGGAAACTATCAACTGAATACCTACAAGAGACCTGGCACTCTATATGCGTTATTTATGCCTCATAGCACATTGGCAGGGTAGGCATCTTTAGTCCTAGTTTTTGCATAAATATGTGAGGCCCAGAAAGTCTAAGACACACAGCTTATTAGCAATGGAGTCAGGATTAGGACCCAGTACCTGTCTGGCTCTGAGTCTTTCTCCGGGACCTCATTCCTGATTGCCTAAACTTACCTCTAACCCACTCTAGATCAGTGCAGCTGGACATCAACTCAGGCACTCTCAATAGTAGGTTAGAGGTCCCAGTGTAGCTCCTGACCTGGTCAGAATGGATTTAGGATATGAGAAAGTTAGGGACTTTGGGGGGCCCTCTGTAGGATGGGAGAACTGAGGAATAGAATCAGAAGGGAAAAACGTCCCTTCTACGAAGCTTTCACTGGGTCACTAACCTGTGAGAAGGACTCAAAAGATGCCCGAGATGGATTCTACCCTTAAAGGGATTGCAGTTTCCTTAGGATACAGGCTAGACAAGAATAAACCAAAGCAGAAGCAACAGTAGGCAGGAATACCATGATCAAATTAGAGGTTCCAGGTTACAGATGGAACTGTCCATGAGAGCTGAAGAGGCGGTGGAATTTTGTGGCAAAGGCAGGAATTAGGCTGAGCGTTACACAAACATATAATGAGGTACAGTGGTAGATGTAGGACAGTGATGGCTCTCCAGATGAGAACTACATGGGCAGGTATGGAGATGATGAGAAACCAAGCCAAGGGCTGGCATGAGAGAGAGTGGGAGAGTCAGGGCCAGCCCGGAAGAGTTGACCGACTTGCAATTCGGTCAACAGTTCAAGGATTTACTTTCCACTGGGTGGGCAGTTTTAATTGCAGAGAGATGTCTTACTGTGGTCAGATTCAGTTATATGAGTCAGGATTCTCCCAATACTGGAGCCAAAATTGAGTGCTTGATGCTTTCCAGGCTCTGGGATCATAGATAACATATATGATGTCTTCTTATTCTCACACAAGGACTGTTGTCACCCTTTTACCCATGAAGAAACAAGAAGCTCAGAGAAGTGGTGTAACTTTTCCTAAGCTACAAAGACAGCAAGTGTTAGAGCTGGGGCTTAAACCCAGAGAGCTGACTCCAAATGCCAAACTCTTTTTTTTTTTTTTTTTTTTTTTTTTTTTTTTTTTTTTTTTTTGAGACAGAGTCTCACTCTTATCGCCCAGGCTGCAGTGCAGTGGCACGATCTCAGCTCACTGCAGCCTCTGCCTCCCAGGTTCAGGTGATTCTTAAGCCTCAGCCTTATGAGTAGCTCGGATTACAGGCCACACCACCATGCCTGGCTGACTTTTGTGTTTTTAGTAGAGACGGGGTTTCCTCGTGTTGCTCAGGCTGGTCTCAAATTCCTGGCCTCAAGTGATCTGCCCACCTTGGCCTCCCAAAGTGCTGGGATTACAGGTGTGAGCCATCCTGCCCAGCCCAAATGGCCAACTCTTAACCATACTCCTAACCTCTACTATTAGTTTCCATCTGTGATCTGAGCTTCCTGTCTTTGATGCTATTTAGATGAGGGCTATTACAGTGACTCCTACCTAACTCACAACTTCCATAGAACACAAAGCCCTCAGCTGGGCATGGTGGCTCACGCCTGTAATCTCAGCATTCTGGGAAGCCAAGGCAGGTGGATCACGAGGTCAAGAGTTTGAAACCAGTCTAACCAACATGGTAAAACCCTGTATCTACTAAAAATACAAAAATAAGCTGGGTATAGTCGTATGTGCCTCTAATCCCAGCTACTTGTGAGGCTGAAGCAGGAGAATCACTTGAATCTGGGAGGCGGAAGTTGCAGTGAGCTGAGATCATGCCATTGAACTCCAGCCTGACAAAAAAGTGATACTCCATTAAAAATAAATAAATAAATAAATAAACCACGGAGCACTGCCCCATATGTTAACTCATTTGCTCCATGAAGAAAGTACTGTTTTCATCAATACTAATAGCAACAACCATGATAGCAACTGGTCACACAGCAGTTATGATACACAAGCACAAGCCAACTGCTCAGGGTATGTTGATGCCTTTTCCAGGGTCACACAGCAAGCTGTATAGACCCCAGGGCATCTCCAGGGGCAGAGGAGGGGGCAGTAGCCATGGGAGTCCAGGGATGGTGGCCAAACAAGCAATGCTGATGACACAACCCAGGCTTTCCTCATTCCTCAGGTAGAGATAGTGATGTCCCTGCTTGGAATGTTTTGTCCCCCTCTGTTTGAAACCATCGCTGCCCTGGAGAATTACCACCCACGCACTGGACTGAAGTGGCAGCTGGGGCGCATCTTTGCACTCTTCCTGGGAAACCTCTACACGTTTCTCTTGGCCCTGATGGATGATGTCCACCTCAAGGTAAAAAGCACAACACCCTCACCCCACTGCAACTCCTGGTACCCATAGTATTTTCTTTTTAAATATAATAATTTCATTATACATAATTTACATTAATTAAATGTTATAAATACAGAAAAATAATTTTTTTAAAACTTCCCAGAATCTATGACCCAACGATGACCACTATTAACCTTTTCCTGTGTTTCTTTTCTGTCTTTTTCTCTGGTTGTCTTCTTTCGCATCATAAGCATGTCATTTGCTACCTTAAATTTTATCTTCAGCCTCTTCCTCACTGTTCTCTAGGTGCCATAAATGATTAACAGCCAAGTAATTGTCCTCTAAGATGGTGCTATGTCGTGGTTGACCTAACGGTTCATCAAAGCTCACCACACAATTATGGAGCACACACAATGGCAGGCCCTGGGGTAGAGCAGACAGGAAGACACAGTCCTGTCCCAAGTGTGTTCACACTCTGGGCTGGGAGACAGACTTCATGACAGCATGCTGTGGGATGTGCTTCAGTGGCGGCAAGCCCAGGGCAGCATGGCAGCTCATAGGAGGGGCTCCAGATTCCACCCTGGGGACCTTAGCAGACATTGGGAAAGGCAGAGGGAACAGCTGGGTCAACAGGGAACTGCATGATGGCTATCAATGGAGTGGAGCAGAGGAGTGAAAAAAATAGACCACGGGAGAGCCTGATGGTGCTGATGCCCCTCTTCTCCACCCCTTTTCTCCTCATTATTGAGCTGTAGGAACATTTTCCTGATGCTAACAGAAAACTGTTCTAAGCATGGAAGTGACTGAATCTGGCCCTAACCTCCCTGCCTTATCTCTGGCTTCCCTCCTACCCAGGAGATAGCTCCACCCTCCTGAGCCTCACATTTCTGCCGAGGACAAAATTCTCTCTTGCCTCTCTCTCCACCCATCTCCTCATGTTTGACTAGTTGACTAATCCTCCTTGAGGTTTTGGCCCAGATGTCACTGCCTCCAGGAAGTCTTTTGTGGTCCCCATTGTGTGATGTGGTTGCTTTTTCTCCCAGAGGGAATTTCTCACAGCTCGTATCGCTCTGTTTTGCAACTGTCTGTTCATCTCCATCATTTACTAGACTCTAATCTTTCTGAGCAAAGCTCCATCTCTCCTGGTCACTCCTGCATCTCCACTATTTATATGCACAGAAGAGACCCTGAATAAATTATTTTCAAGAGAATAATGAATGACTGGATAGATGCATGAATGGATGGCTGAATGCTCGGATGGATGGATGGATGGATGGATGGATAGATGGATGGATGGATGGATGAACATATGGATGGACAGACAGATGGATGGATGGACAGATGGACGGATGGATGCTGACTTAGAAGATAACTTCATGGGAAAGACCCAAGGACTACAGCCTCTCCTGAACATATTGAAAGCCTGAGGCAGGAATTTCTGGAAGGACTCTGTCCAGGGGAAGCTAGATGGTAGGGTTGTGGCATTTGCTAGCTTTCATTGTTCTTGTGGAAACAGTTGAACCATCCCTGGCTCCTTCCTACCCCACACCTCCATCTTCTGTTCCAGCTTGCTAATGAAGAGACAATAAAGAACATCACTCACTGGACTCTGTTTAACTATTACAACTCTTCGGGTTGGAACGAGAGTGTCCCCCGACCACCCTTGCACCCTGCAGATGTGCCCCGGGGTTCTTGCTGGGAGACAGCTGTGGGCATTGTGAGTAGTTGTGCTCTCTGAAAAGGTGACCCCTGTTCTCAGTTCTTTGTTATTCCCTCCTTGAGGTTTCCATTTGAGGAATAATCCTGAAAACTTACCAGCTGTTCATCCAGCAAACGTTTCATTATTATCTTGGAGGAAATAAAATGACTAAAGCAGACTCTGTGCCCGCTGGGTGCTCCAAATCTCTTTAGTGTCTCAAAGGTTGTGATGGTGTCTGGTAGATATTTTCAATTTTTCAAAAAAAAATAGTAAATTATATATATTCTACAAATGCAGAGAAAGCTTTGTCCTTCCATTTTTGGTCCTTCTTCTATATGTCTCTGTGAAAACTGGTTTTATTTTCTCTCTCTATATATATAGTTTTTAAAAAATCCAGGGGCTGGGCACAGTGGCTTACGCCTGTACTCCCAGCACTTTGGGAGGCCAAGGCAGGCAGATCATGAGGTCAGGAGATCGAGACCATCCTGGCTAACATGGTGAAACCTTGTCTCTACTAAAAATACGAACAATTAGGCATGGTGGTGCACGCCTGTAGTCCCAGCTACTCAGGAAGCTGAGGCAGGAGAATCGCTTGAACCCAGGAGGAGGAGGTTGCAGTGAGTCGAGATCATACCACTGCATTCCAGCCTGGGCAACAGAGCAAGACTTCGTCTCAAAAAAAAAAAAAACCCAACTATCAGGAGGTGAAAAAAGTTAGACATTGTCCCCAGTGACTGGTGGTCACATTTAGTCTTACTAGGGGCAGCTGGCACTTCACAGTAAGTGAGGAAGCAAGGCCTTCAGATCCTAGTGATGATAACAATGATACATTGGGCATAGCCAATCTCACAGGCAATTTGCATATGTAATTACTAAGTTCCCAATAGCCTTTAGAAATTGATATCAATATCAGCTTTAAGAGATTCAGAGATTATTCCAAAGTCATACAATTAGTAATCCGTAGAGCTGGGACCTACACATTTTCCAGAGCCAGGGGTCCCCTCTCTTTACCACCATTCTGCCACAAAGAATCAGAGGGTCACAGAGACAAAGTCAAGTGGGTGGAGGAGAGTTTATGAGACTCTCAACATACTCTCAGGGAGGGTGGGAGAGGTGGGCAAGGTCTCCATCCACCCCTCTTCCTGTGTTCCTCTGCAGGAATTCATGAGACTGACGGTGTCTGACATGCTGGTAACATACATCACCATCCTGCTGGGGGACTTCCTGCGTGCTTGTTTTGTGCGATTCATGAACTACTGCTGGTGCTGGGACTTGGAGGCTGGATTTGTAGGTCACCACTCCATGGACATGGTGCACAGAGGAATTTCAGCCATCCTCTTTGATACTTATAGCCAGATGCATTCTCGGGCATTTCATTTCTTTGGAGGCTTTCTGATGGTCTCTGCTCTTTGGAGTAAAAAGTGTTTAATTTGTATTTCCTTTAAGGGTCCTATTTGCCTTCATAGGGGAAGCTGCTGCTTCCCAATGTAATGAACAATATGACCTTCTATTCTAGGAAATGGAGGCATTTGGCCTAGGGGAAAGTGGACCACACTTCAGTACTGAGCCAATGATTAATAGGAAATTGCACCTGAGCAGTCTCAGCTCTTATTAGGGGGGCTGAAATCCAACAGTGGAGGCGAATATTTCAGGAAGTCCTGGAACACACCAAGAATACAATAACCACTGGTCCTGTCTTCTGGATGAAGCTTTGAGAAACCTTCTTTGACTTGTATTCTCTTACAGCCCTCTTCCCCATCTACCTGGTAGATGTGTATCATTTCCTCTCTTTAGTGGCCTTCTATGATCTGGCAGAACCTCTGGCTCAGGCAGCTGTGCCGTACATGTCTCTTCCACAACACCTCACTGGCTCAGCCTGCAGTCACTGGTGTGCATGCATGGTACCTACATCTCACCTGAGCTCCTGTTGAGAGGCTTCATAGGATGCTGACCTATGTAGCCCTCATCCTGGCCTGGCCCAGGTAAGGGTCCCAGTACAGGTTTCTGTCACATTTTTGTTCTTTCAGTCACCAGTCTCAGTTTTAAACAAGTCTGCTGAAATCCTCAGCAGCCAGGAAAGCTTCATAATCTTGTTTGAGAACAAAGATGAAAGCCTTTGTGCTCAAAAAGGATGAGATCTTTGACAGAATCACAAGATATTGCTAAGAGTTCATTGTTCTTAAATTTGTAAGATCACCAAGATATTCAAATAATACTAAAGTTCATTTAAAAAATAAGCATGTGAGAGTATCCAGGAAAATTATTTAAAAAGAAGAAGGCCAGGTGTGGTGGCTCACACCTGTAATCCTAGCACTTTGGAAGGCCAAAGCAGGAGAATTGCTTGAGTCCAGGAGTTTGAGACCAGCCTGGACAATTTAGCAAGACCCCATCTCTACAAAAAATTAAAAAATTAGCTGAGTGTGGTGGTGCACACCTATAGTTCCAGCTACTCAGGAGGCTGAGGCAGGAGGATTCCTTGATCCCTTGATCACACCACTGCATTCCATCCTGGGCAATACAGTGAGACGCTGTCTCAAAAAAATATAAAGAAAAAATAAAAAGAAGAATAAAAGGAACTAGACTTACCATAATACTAAAACATATGATAGCACTATAATAACTAAGACTAGTACTAGAGAATAGACCAACTTGTCAATGGAACAGAATAGAAAGTCCAGAAATAGATACTGTCTATATGGGCCTTTAGTTTCTGATAAAAGAAGACTTTCAAACATGCTGGGGGGAAGGATTTTATATATATATATATATTATATATATATATATATAATATATATATAAATAATATATATATATAATATATATATATTTTATATATATATATAAAATAAAAATGTGGGGGACTATATCCCTTATTCATTTTACCTAGATAAATTAATTGTAGTTGAATCAGAGTTTTAAACATCAAAAAAATGAAACTATAAGTTTCTAAAAGAAAGCATGTTTGAACTTAGAATCATGGAGTGAGGAACATCTGTCTAAACAGGACATGAAACCCAGTAGATAAGTGTTTTTCAAACATTTTAAAATATTAAAATTTAAAATTCCAGGCTGGGTGCAGTGGGTCATGTCTGTAATCCCAGCACTTTGGGAGGCTGAGGCGGGTGGATCACTTGAGGTCAGAAATTCAAGACCAGCCTGGCCAAGATGGTGAAAACCCTGCCTCTACTAAAAGTACAAGAATTAGCTGGGCGTGATGGTGCGTGCCTGTAATCCTAGCTACTTGGGAGGCTGAGGCAGGAGAATCGCTTGAACCAGGAGGCAGAGGTTGCAGTGAGCTGAGATCATGCCACTGCACTCCAGCCTGGGCAACAGAGCGATAGTCCATCTCAATAAATAAATAAATACATATTCAAGTCTTTACCCCATGGATGTCTCCTCCTTCCATCTATTAATGCTGGCCCTTTTTTTTTTTCTCTCTTTTCTTACTTATCTCTTTTGTGTTCTCATTTCCCTTTATCTCCATTTCTGGAAGATAAACTGGAATGTGGGCGTTAGCATGCTTCATGAGGACCCCCATATCTTCGGTGCTCACGGATTTTATGTTCTTTCAAATATTGGACAAATCACAAAAACTGAAAATCAGGCTGAAAATATGAACCAAGCTGGGCACTTTCCTTTCCATGAACTGCTCTCAGACTAGAGGAAGAAGAGAAGGAGAAAGAAGAGTTGGAAGGATGATTTGGGTTTTGTTTGTTTTTAAGCTTTTTTTTTTTCTTTTGACTCCTCATTTAATTATTTGCATTGCATTATTTATTAGATTTATCATTTATTATAATTTCAAGGTATGTTTCCAATTAAAGCATTGATCAAATGTTCTCTTAGAGGCAAGGGTCTTCCCAAGAACACACTGTCAGCCTGCAAATCTTGAAAGACAAAAACTCTCACTTTTTTTGTCCAGAATTCCAGTTCTGACATTTAAAAGTTTCAGCTTTGAGAACGTCAAATTTTTTCTTTAAAAGTTGAAAACATATTAAAGAAATAGAATGCTAAATCTAAGGTCCTTCTCTAGTTACCAGAGCAGGCTCTTTGGGATGGAGTGGCCTTGGCTTGGCCAGTTGGTTGGTAGTAGGGTTTGGCTGACTTCACCAAACGTGCTTTCTCTCTCTCTCCCTCCCTCCCTCTCTAGCCTTCATATGCTGAGTTTGATATTAGTGGAAATGTGCTGGGTTTGATCTTCAACCAAGGAATGATCTGGTGAGTGATCCGTTTTCTGGGGATCGCCTCATCCGAGGAATTTAAAAACTGGGATTCCAGATTTTGCAGCTTCACTAGTTGGAAGAAGCTGGATACGTCATGTTGCCTCTCTACACTCCCCTCTTTCACGTGAAAAATTGACAGCAGGGCTAGATGAGAAGCAGGGTCGTTTCTGGCCCACCCATGTGCTATCAGAAGTGGTGAGAAAGGGAGAGGGGGGGTTGGGGGAGAAAAGGAAAAGGAAGGCAGGAGAGAAGGTGGGGAAGAGAGATGAAAAGGGGAAGAAGGAAGAAAGACAAAGGAAAGGGAAAAGGGAGGAGTCAAGAAGGGAGGAGGAAAAGAGGAGGAAAGGAAATAAGGAGAGAGGGGAAAAAAGAAGGAAGAGAAGGTGGAAGGTAAAGGAAGTACGGAACTCCCTCCTCTGAAAATCGAGTTCAAGGAGGCCACATAACTTCAGCCAACGGCCTTTAAGGTGCCAAGGGCTCGCTGCAAGCCACTGCTCAATTCTCTTGATTGAAGGACTTCAGATGCTCTTCTGAACAGCAACGCCGATTTACGGAAACCAAGGAGAAATAGCAGGAGATGGTATAATTTGCTGGGTACCTGAGGACGAGGCAGTGGTCAAATCCTAGCCAGAGCTTAAGCCAGGAGTGCTCGGAGTGCCTCCCACTCCTGAGGACTACATGGTTCTGGCTTGGCGATCAGTCTTCTGGTTAAATGGGAAGCCCCTTACCTGGGGAGTTGCCAGGAAAGCAGCTCTGCCTCATGCCCCTAACCCATCTATCCCATTTCCTTCTATCACCCTTCCCTCACCTTCCCTGCTGTCCAGCCAACCAGGTGTTCGGTTTATTCCCTTCCAGGATGGGCTCTTTCTATGCTCCGGGCCTGGTGGGCATTAACGTGCTGCGCCTGCTGACCTCCATGTACTTCCAGTGCTGGGCGGTGATGAGCAGCAACGTACCCCATGAACGTGTGTTCAAAGCCTCCCGATCCAACAACTTCTACATGGGCCTCCTGCTGCTGGTGCTCTTCCTCAGCCTCCTGCCGGTGGCCTACACCATCATGTCCCTCCCACCCTCCTTTGACTGCGGGCCATTCAGGTGCAGAGTCTCTGTTGCCCAGGATCACCTCCCCTCCCGAGGCAGTCTGCTCAGAGTGCTTGGCCCAGAATTCCAGTTCTGGTTTCACGCCAGCCTGTAAAGGGCCATGGAGCTTTGGGTGATTCACTGATGCTGTTCAAGAGCGTTTTCTGCCAGGATGGAAATGTTCTGTTGTTCTGTGTCTGTGCTGTCCGATTCAGTAGCCACCAGCCACCAGTGGCTGTTGAGTACTTGAAATGAGGAACTGAGAAAATGAATTTCTCATGTATTTATTTTCCTAATTTATTTAATAATGCTTAATGGATAGTTGTACGTATTTGGGGAGTACATGTGATATTTGGATCCACGTATACAATGCATAATGATCAAATCAGGGTAACTGGGATATTGATCACATCAAACATTTATTTATTTATTTTAGACAGAGTCTCTCTCTGTCGCCCAGGCTGGAGTACAGTGGTGCCATCTCAGCTAACTGCAACCTCTGCCTCTCAGGTTCAAGCAATTCTTATGCCTCCCCCTGCCGAGTAACCATGACTACAGGCACGCACACGACGCCCAACTAATTTTTTGTATTTTTAGTAGAGACAGGGTTTCGCCATGTTGCCCAGGCTGGTCTCGAACTCCTGGCCTCAAACAATTCACTCGTCTCAGCCTCCCAAAGTGTTAGGATTACTGGCGTGAGCCACCATGCCTGGCCTAAACATTTGTCTTTTCTTGGTTTGAAATTATACAATACATTATTGTGAGCTGTCATCTCCCTGCTGTGCTATGGGACTTATTCCCTCTATCTAACTGTATATTTGTACCAGTTAACCAGCTGCACTTCCTCCCCGCTCCTCTCTATCCTTCCCAACCTCTGGTCACCTCATTCTACTCTCTACCTCTGTGAGATCCAGTTTTTTAGCTCCCACATGTGGGTAAGAACATGCAATGTTTTTCTTTCTGTGCCTGGCTTATTTCACTTAACATAATGACTTCCTGTTCCATCCATGGTGCTGCAAATGACAGGATTTCATTCTCAACTTCAGTTAAAATAACCACACATGGCTAATGGCTACCACATTGGACAGCACAGTTCTACCCTTTAACACAGGCGTCCCCAAACTACGGGCCCGCGGGCCGCATGCGGCCCCCTGAGGCCATTTATCTGGCCCCCCGCTGCACTTCAGGAAGGGGCACCTCTTTCATTGGTGGTCAGTGAGAGGAGCACAGTATGCGGCGGCCCTCCAACGGTCTGAGGGACAGTGAACTGGCCCCCTGTGTAAAAAGTTTGGGGACGCCTGCTTTAACACATGGATAACTTACTACCTGGGATTACTTTACCATAGGACAAGTAATGGTGGATATTCTGAAGATGAATTATCATAAACTTACATGTGCCATTTAAATGTGAAGCAGCTGCAGAGGACTCTTGATAGACCTCAACTGAGCGCTCTCTGCTCTCTAGAGCATTGGCCTGGGGGTTCGATATAAGTCAAGCTAGTTAGGAGACTGGATATTATATAAAAGGACAAATAGTTACGTAAGGAGATAGATCAAGAGATAATGTGCATCTACTGTTCTCTTTCCAAATGCATGACCTTCTGAAAACAAAGCCCTCTGCTGACTCCGTAAGGAGAGAGGTTCTGTGTTTAAAGCAGTTTGGGACATACTGCCCCCTCTATCTGCCATTATCTCACTTAGAAATGCCTGATGCGTGCTCCCTTGTTAAAGGCTCTGAAGAGTCAGAGGCAATGAGGTAACACCTGTAAGCTAGTGTCTCCATCCTTATTGACCACAGAACCCTTTCTGCATGGATCACTCAGACAGAACTAGAAATAGGGTGTGGCAGGCAAGTGGCACCCTACACCACACACGAGCAACTCTGAGGGCATTCCTTTCTTCAATTGTGCATCCAAGGCCTCACCTGCCTCACTCTAGTCCCAACCTTGCCTACCAGTGAGGAGAAACACTGTTCGGTAAAAGGGTCGTATATGCAAAGCAGCCCCCAAATGCCCAAAGAGCCGAGAACCCAAAGAAGGAAGGAGACACATGCAGTTTGTCGGGTCTGGGTGATTTATTAGGGGTAACTTACAGCCAGAAGCATGGTGGCAAGCAGCATGAGGCAGGTAGATCTCCACACCTCAATCCCCCAGACCCGGGGCTTATGTCTTGGGGAAAGTATGCGTGCTCTGGAAGGAATGTGTAGGTGGCTCTGGACATCACGGCCTGTGATTTATGCAGCAGAACCAAGAGTCGTTTTGGAGGAAACTTACAGTAAACAAGGGTTCCTACATAAAGAGAAATACATCCACCAGACGTTTGGGAGGCACTCCCGGACTCGGGGTTTGTTAGAACTTACCAGGCAGATTAGCATGTAAAGTCAAGTCACTCATGTCCCCCACAAGCGCACTTTGAGAAATGCTGATCTGGTCCTTCTCAGTTTCTAAGGGACTTACCTAGATAGAGGCCTGTGATAGTCGGAGCCCAGCGATGTTAGCAGGAGCGCTCCAGCAGCTCCACCTGGCAAACAGGGTTCACACGGAAGGAGGGGATCAGTCTAGAGAAGGAGCGTGTGGAAGTGCAGACGGCCTGAGATGCCAGGCTGAAGGGAGAACCGCATGGAAGAGGCCTCTCTTGGCTTCCTCCTAAACAAGGTTTGGAGGGCTGGGCCCTGGGTTTATTCTTAGGAATTCAAAACCTAATGGAGGCCAGATGCAGTGGCTCACACCTGTAATCCCAACACTTTGGGAGGCCAAGGAGGGCAGATCACCTGAGGTCAGGAGTTCAACAAGACCAGCCTGGCCAACATGGAGAAACCCCATCTTTACTAAAAATACCAAAATTAGCCTAGTGTGGTGGCAGGTGCCTGTAATTCCAGCTGCTCAGGCTGAGACAGGATAATCACTTGAACTCAGGAGGGAGAGGTTGCAGTGAGCCGAGATCACGCCATTGCACTCCAGACTGGGCAGCAGAGCAAGATTCTGACTCAAAAAAAAAAAAAAAAAATCCTAATGGAGCTTGGCTGACTGGATTTCAAAATTGCCTGAGATTGGTGATTCCTTTCTTCCTTCCATTTTCTCCTTTTTGGTATTGCAATGTGTATAACTGTCATCCTATGCCTGCCCCAGGTTGGTTTCAGCCCAGTGAAACCCTTTCAGACTCCTGGTCTCCAGAACTGTAAGATACTAAATTTGTATTGTTTTAAGCTACAAGTGTGACAAACAGCAGGTACTGGAATCTGATACACCATCTAATCAACGACAAAATAATCTACACTCGACTGTCACATAAAAACCTAACATGTAAAATTCACTTTTCTTGCTCTTACATGGTGAGTATGCCCTGGTAATAATAATGATAATATATTAAACACCATTATACAGCAATATGCCCGGTACTTGAAATCCTGTCATGTTATAAGAGGATCATTGCAATTTGTGGTGTGCTGGGCAACAGTTGTAAGGCATGAGAGAGCCGCAAATGTTCTCTGACACAACTGCTCTTCTGTCATTATAGCACAACAAATGAATGAGCTGAAAACTTTATTTACAGACACTAAAATTTTAATTTTATACTTCAATTTTTACATGTCATAAAATAGTATTCCTGTTTTGATTTGTTTTCAGCTACTTAAAAATGTAAAAATGATTCTTAGCTCACAACCCATATGAAAATAGGTGACAGGCCAGGCACAGTGGCTCACGCCTGTAATCCCAACACTTTGGGAGGCCGAGGTGGGCAGATCATTTAACCCCATCTCTACAGAAAAAAACACAAAAAATTAGCCAGGCATGGTGGTGCGTACCTGTAATCCCAGTTACTGGGGAGGCTGAGGCAGGAGAATTGCTTGAACCCTGGGGTGGAGGTTGCAGTGAGCTGAAATTGCACCACTGCACTCCAGCCTGGGTGACAAAGTGAGACTCTGTCTCAAAAAGAAAGAGAGAGAATGATTATCTACGTGTCTCACAAGTGATCAATGGGAGAGCAAGGATTTAAACCAGGAATTTCAAACCCCACAGTCCACTTCTTGGCACCAAAATTACCAGCCAAGAGCCAGCAGCATCCAGGAGTCTCTGGGCCAGCGTTTGTAGAAGTAAATCTGACTTATGCTTCATAAGTATTTAAAGAAAATAAAAATTACAGTTGCGAACTGTCCAGGAGTCTGTCCTAGGTAATCCAATATCTCCTAGACTTAACAATCTGAAGGTTAATTGTAGGCGTTTCTGAGAGACACTCAGGTTGTCCAGCACATCAGCCTCTGCAGAACTGTTTCCAGACCCAAAGGAAGCTCCATGTTGGTCTGGTAGCTACAAACACAGGCAATTTCTCCCATTAGAATATATGAGAAAACCCATTTTTTTCTGGCTGAGGAAGGTGTCAGACACAAAAGACCAGTGAAGGCTGAGAGGTTATAAGTTACTTAGGATAGAAAGCTCTTGAGCCAGTGTGCCGACACAACTATCAACCCTTGCCAGAATGGCAGTCCCTTCAGGGGAATTTTTTACTCGCAGCTCATTAGTAGCAGAGCTCTGGTTCTTCCAGGAAAGCAGTGGGAGCAGCAGCCCTGGACCTGAGGGGGTGTGGACACAGTTGTGAATGCCACAGGCACTCAGCAGCACGTCGTTATGATGTGTCCTCTTCATTTTCCAGTGGGAAAAACAGAATGTATGATGTCCTCCAGGAGACCATTGAAAACGATTTCCCAACCTTCCTGGGCAAGATCTTTGCTTTCCTCGCCAATCCAGGCCTGATCATCCCAGCCATCCTGCTGATGTTGTAAGTTAGCCAGGACCCACGGCTCCACCCCACGGAAACCTCTCCTTGAATTCAAGACTTCCTTGGCAAGTCCTTTTCATCTTGCCTTCTTAGTCTGCACTCCCCAGAAGCAGACATATGATGAGGATTTAAGTGCACGTATTGTATTGGGGAGGGGTAGAACTTCAGACAGGGAAGGGAAGGAAAGTGCATGGTTATCACTGTGGGCATTCTGGAAGGCAGTGCGCCTCAGAGTTATCCCTCCCTAAGTGTGGAGGATTCGGGGCATTTGTAGACCAGCTGCCAGCAGCACTCCTGGGTAAAATGGCTTCGGGGGTGTCAGTGGAGGGTCCAAGATGAAGGGGAAGCTTCTGGTAACAGAGATGAAGGCACCAGCAAGTGCAAGTCTTTTGGAGCACACTGAAAATTGGGGCGAGCCCTGACAGTATCTCCAACTACTCCCGCTAAAATGCTCACTAGAAATGTCAGAGAACTGTGGGCTCTGAGCCTCTCAGGAAGCCGAACGATGATTCGGCCTGACCCTGGCTGGGCCCACAGCACTACTCGATTGAGTAGTTTATGCACTGGAACAAGCTGGTTCCTTCATCACCGTCGCCCTCAACAACTGTTAAAGTCCTGAGGATAGAAAACGAGTTTGAAAATCTCTGTATCCCCCACGCCAGCCTAATGTCTAGAGCATAGCTGGCAGACAGTAAATGCTCAAGGAAGGAACCAGGGAAGAAAAGCAGGAAGCCAGAGTCTTGGATTGGAATTGCTGCCATCGAAACATGTGCTAGTAAAAATGTTCGCATTTTTCTTTATAAAAAAACACTTTGGCATGCCTTTTTAAAAATTATGAAATATTCCCAGCATACAAATGAGTAGAGACAACCATGTACACTATCACAAGAATAAACAGATGTTAACATTTGGCAATATTTACTTCAGGTTTATCTTTCTTTGTAACAGAAATAAAACATTACAGATACACTTTGAGACCCATCCAATCCTTCTTTCTTCTTCCCTCCCCAAAGGTAACTATTACTCAGACTAGATTTCATTATTTCCGTGAATATTTTGTACTTTTCATCACATGTGTATATACTTCTATTTAAAGACTTTTCAACCTTTTCATGAATGGTTCACATTATATGCTTTTCCTCAATCAACATCATATTGAGGGGATTTATCCATGTGGATACATGAGTACACGTTTGAAGGCTCTACTATTTTCCATTGCATGATAAGCCACAGTTTATCCTTTCTCTGCATAGGGATAGTTAGGCTGTTTCCACTTTGGGCCTGTTGCAAACTGCGCTCCAGCCAACATTTTGTATATATCTCCTTGCACAATCTAGAGGCAGAATTGTGGGTTACAGGCATGTGTTTCTTCAGTCTTTTTAGATCTTACAGAATTGCTCTCCAAAGTGGTTGTATTTCCCTTTGACTATTATTTATAACTTCCAACTCTCTGGTGAAATTCTCCAACTTTCTATTTTATTGAACATAGTGATTATCATTATTTTTTAAATGCCAGGCTGATATTCTATTATCTGGACCACTTAGGTGTATTTTTGTTGTCATTTGCTTTTCTCTTGTTTATCATCAGCCCTAATTTTAGCGTGGCATGTAATTTTAACTAGATTCCAGACATAGAATGTTATCTTTCCTCAAAGGGATGTTTTTTTTTTTTTTCCTGAAAGGCAAATGGAATACTAGATCACTTAATCCTGTCAAGTCTTGATGTTTTAGCTATCTATTATTACATAAGAAACAACCCCAAAAACTGAAAAACAATATTTTATTAATGAATCTGCAATTTAGGTACGGCTTAGTAGGAATCATTCTTTTGCTCCCTACTCAACTTCATCTGAGTCAGCTCAGCTGGAGGCTGGAGGGTCCACTTTTTTTTTTTTTTTTGAAAGCTCCACTTTCAAGATGGTCATTCACAGCCAGGCGTGGTGGCTCACGCCTGTAATCCCAACACTTTGGGAGGCTGAAGCCAGCAGATCACGAGGTCGAGAGATCGAGACCATCCTGGTCAACATGGTGAAACCCTGTCTCTACTACAAATATAAAAATTAGCTGGGCACGGTGGGACAACCTGTAGTCCCAGCTACTCAAGAGGCTGAGGCATTGCTTGAATCCGGGAGGCGGAGGTTGCAGTGAGCCAAAATTGCGCCACTGCACTCCAGCCTAGTGACAGAGCAAGACTACATCTCAAAAAAAAAAAAAAAAAAAGATGGTTACTCACATGACTGGCCAGTTGGCACTGGCTGTCAGCTGGGAACTCAACAAGTGCTATGGACTAGAGGCCTCAGTTCCTTCCCACAAGCTGATGATTGGGCTTCCTCATAGTATGGTGGCTGAGTTTCAGAAGCAAGCATCCCAAGAGAATGCAGTGCATATGCATGGCATCTTTACTTACTCCCGCCGTACTCTATTGAGGCAATCACAAAGGGATACCCAGGTTCTAGAGAAAGAAATATAGACTCATCTCTTGATGAGGCAATGGCAAGATTCTGGAAGCACATGTAAGATGGGAGTCATATTATTATGGCCATCTTTAGAAAACAGTTTGCGATTGCTAGATTTGGGCTTTCTCAGGGCTGATTCATTTCAGTTTTGCCCTATTTCCAAGACACTGACCTTACTCCTACAACGTGATCCTTACTATTGAGCACAGTCTTTTAGGGATCTCAACTGAAAGGCTACGGTGTTTACCAATTCCCTCCACCTTGGCAGGGCTTAAAGCTCATTCTCTCTTTTCCCAATTCTGTAGTTTTTGCTCACTCTCTTTCTCCAGTAGTACTGCGACAGCCACTGTGAAATCTCTCCTCTGCTCTTCAGCCTCCCTGGTGTCATTTTCTTCTGGGCTTCCTGAAGCAATTGAAGAACTGGTCAATCATTTGAGGGTAATTTGTATGCAGAGTTTGGCTTATTTATCTGCAATTTGTTCTTCTCTGGGATTCTGTCCCTCAAGTCTATAGGGTCCAGCCCTGCTGGTTCTAGTGGGTGTTCTCTATGGGTGCAGAAACTAGATACTTTACAAATAAAGACACAAGACACTGAGATAAAGAGGAAAAAACAAATTTGGTCCCAGGGGTCCACTGCCACCTAGTACGTGGAGTCCGGTAGTGGCCCCGAATGCCTGTACACTCTGACTTTTATTAGGTACAAAACAGGGGAGCAGGGCAAGTAGGGTGAATCTTCAAACAGATCACATGTATAAGGAACAAGGGGCCCAGGGCTTTCAAGTAGCCACACAAGGGGGCAGCGAGATGCATCAGCACTTGATGTTATGCTTGCCAAGTAAGAACAAGGGCTTCAAGATTTATGCTTCTTATTATCTTGAGAAGAGGAACCAGGTACAGAAGTAGGGAGTGAAAGCAGACACAGACTGTGGCCAGTACAGCACAGCACCACATAGAGAAAATTAACCCCCCTGGGTAGCTGCAGGTTGGGCTGATTGATATCAGTCTTTCCACAAGAGCCCGGGGGAGTGGCGTGTTTTCCAGCTCACCCAAGGACAGGAGATGTTCTCTTCCAAGGTCTGCTGAGTAGTGGGTGCTTCCCCAAGCGCTGGAGCTACTGCAGAGATTTCAGATGCCCTCCAGCAACCCTTACTCGGGTGTGACAGAGGGCTTGGTTTCGGCATTCAACAGGTTGTCTCTGCTGATTGCCACCAGTCGATGTTCGACAGGTATTAATGCTTTTGCCTAATGGCCACAGTCATAGTGTCCCCTATCAGTCCCTGACCACAGCAACCCCAGAAGGCAGAGGTTGCAGTGAGCCGAGATCATGCCACTGCACTCCAGCCTGAGCAAGAGTGAGACTCTGTCTCAAAAAAGAAAAAAAAAAAAATTCAGAAAGAATTGGCACACTTACCATGTTAAGTTTTCCAATCCAGGAATACTTTATTATCATTTGTTCATTTATGTCCTTCAATAATATTTTTAAGTTTTCTTCATAAATTTTATGCACATTTCTTATTAAATTCCTCTGCATTTCATCTTTTTGTTTTATACTAAATTAGAATGGCTCTTTCATTATACTTTCTAAACTAGTTTATATATATATATATTTATATATATATATATATATAAATGTTATTTATTTTCTATATATATATATTGTATTTAGCCAGGTGCAGTGGCTCACACCTGTAATCCCAGCACTTTGGGAGGCCAAGGCAGGCAGATCACAAGGTCAGGAGATCAAGACCATCCTGGCTAACACGGTGAAACCCATCTCTACCAAAAAAAAAAAAAAAAAAAAAAAAAAAAATTAGCTAGGCGTGGTGGCACACACCTGTAGTCCCAGCTACTTGGGAGGCTGGGGCAGGAGAATCGCTTGAACCCGGGGTGCAGAGGTTGCAGTGAGTCAAGATCTTGCCACTGCACTCCAGCCTGGGTGACAGAGAAAAAAAAAATTTTTTTTTAAAATTCAGCCACCAATATATTTAGGTTTTGTGTTCCCACCCAAATTTCATCTTGACTTGTAATTCCCATAATCCCCACATTTCAAGGAAGGGACCAGGTGGAGGTAATTGGATCATGGAGGCAGTTTCTCCCATGATGCTCCTATCATAGTGAGTTCTCACAAGATCTGATGGTTTCATAAGGGGCTCTTCCCACTTTACTCAACACTTTTCCTTCCTGCCACTTTGTAAAGAAAATACTTTGCTTCTCCTTTCACCTTCCACCATGATTGTTAGTTTCCTGAGGCCTGCCCAGCCACGATGAACTGTGAGTGAATTAAATTTCTTTCCTTTTTAAATTACCCAGTCTTGGGTAGTTCTTTATAGCAGTATGGAAACAGGCTAACTAACACAGCCACCCTATGAGTGTGTTGTTTATAATATTTATTCAACCAAAGTTCTTGAATCTTCCAGGTCATTTTCTCATTTGTAAACAATGAAAATGTTATATTTTATTTAATTCTTAGATATATTTTTTCTCTGTAGGATTAATTAGTACCTCCCAGGGGAAAAAGTCAATTTATATTTGGTGATAAAATATACTTTTGCCCCAGGTGCAGTGGCTCACGCCTGTAATCCCAGCTCACTGAGAAGAGAGCATAAGACTGTAGGACACCCACCCCCCACCCAGAGGCAGACCTGGAATTCCAGGAATTCTGCTTTGATTCCAGGAATCCTGCCTTGATTCCCCAAGAAAAGCACCCAGCTCCAGTCATCTGCCAAGATCACAGAACCATAGGAGGCATGTTTTTCTCTTGCAGCCTGGCCATTTACTACCTGAACTCAGTTTCCAAAAGCCTTTCCCAAGCTAATGCCCAGCTGAGGAAGAAAATCCAAGCGGTGAGTCTGTTGGGAGTTTCATCCTGGAGGGTAAAAAGAGATCATGTTTTTGGTTTTTGCTAATTTGCTCTGTGCTCCCAGCTGTGTTATCTAAATGACTTTCTTCTAAACCAAATCCCAAATATCTGTATTATAGAAAGTGGACTTGTGAGATTCAGTAGCATGCATTTATATTATTGAGGCTATTTGGTGATGTGTTACAATATAACTTAAATTTCAAGGGGTTGCTAAAGAACAGAAGAAATTCAGTGAGTTCAACCAATGCTCATACAGAAAAAGCCAGTACCCACAATAATTCCTAAAGATTAAAGTGAATATTTAAATACTAAAGGCAATATTATTGTCAAAATGACATATTTCTTGTGCCCCTTAGCCAAAAAGAGCTCCTGAATTCCCTTCACACATGAGAAGCATATCTCAACATCCCAGCTGACACCCTACTTCTGATTGCTCTCTACACACACACACACACACACACACGCACGCACACACACACGCACACCCTAAAGGTCAGACGCTAACCCTCCCTAACCCCTGTTCTTGCTTTCTCTGTACCTCTTCTGGAATGAATCTCATCTGTCTTGCCGCTGGTCCCCGCCATCCACACCTTCTTCTGTTAATCTCCCTGGGCTCCTGCCCAGGTATAGAAAACCATTGAAATAGAGGATTGAAAGGGTTGTTGTCCTCTGGCTACAGGTTTCTTCAATCACTGTGTGAATCTGAGAGCCTCAGGCTGCCCTCTCAATCAGTTGTGAGGACCAGTAACAGGCAGTTTAAGGTAGTCACCAAGAACTGAAAACAGGCTGGGTGCAGTGGCTCATACCTGTAATTCCGGAACTTTGGGAGGCCAAGGCCAGTGGATCACCTGAAGTCAGGAGTTCAAGACCAGCCAGGCCAACATGGTGAAACCCTGTCTCTACCAAAAATACAAAAATTAGCCAGGTGTGGTAGTGAGCGCCTGTAATCCCAGCTACTTGAGAGGCTGCAGGCAGGAGAATCACTTGAACCCAGGAGGCAGAGGTTGCAGTGAGCCAAGATCATGCCATTATACTCCAGCCTGGGAAACAAAGTGAGACTCCATCTCGAAAAAAAAAAAAAAATTCACTCAGCACCTCTGAGCCTCAGACACCCATTTCCTTGGCCAGGACCAACAGTTCATTATTTCATGCAGCTCCGTGAAGTTGAGAAGAGCCACAAGTCTGTCAAAGGCAAAGCCACAGCCAGAGATTCAGGGGACACACTGAAAAGCGGCTCTAAAAATGCCACCCAGCTCCAACTCACCAAGGAAGGTAAGCGCTTTGTCATGATGATTATGTTTTACAAGGCCACATGGAAAGGTGTAAAGAGCCTTTGAAACAGTGTGAAATTAGACTGTTCTGGGATTGAAATCAGAATCCTAACAATGATTAGCTTATGAAATTGGACAGGTGAATATTGGGGTCAATCATAGCAGCTGCTTCATGGGATGGTGAAGCTGAGATGAAATCATGCAGGTGAAGTGCCTACCAGAATTCCTGGCACAGAGAATGAGCCAATGAATACCAGCTGGCAGCAGTGCTATCATGCACCCCTTAATACCATTTGGATCAATCATGGACTGCATATAAAACGGTGGTCACATAAGATCATAATGGAACTGAAAAATTCCTATTGCCAAGTGATGTAGCTGTCAACAGCATAGCAAAACACGTTACTCATGTCTGTGGTGAGCTGGTCTAAGTAAGCCTACTGAGCTGCCAGTTTTAGAAAAGTCTAGAACATAAAATTATGTATGATACAGAATACTTGACGATGATACTGTTACTGGCTTATATGTTTACTATACTATACTTTTTATTAGTATTTTAGAGTGGATTCCTTCTACTTACATAAAAAAGAGTTAACTGTAGAACAGCCTCAGGCAGATCCTTCAGGAGGTATTCCGGAAGAAGACACTGCTGTCATAGGAGATGACAGCTCCATGTCTGCTATTGCCCCTGAAGACTTTCCAGTGGGACAAGATGTGGAGGTGGAAAACCATGATAATGAGGGTCCCAACCCTTTGTAGACCTAAGGCTAATGTGTGTGTTGTGTCTTAGTTTTTAACAAGAAACATTTAAAAAGGAAAAAGAAAAAAAAATTCTTTATTTGGCCAGGCGCAATGGCTCATGCCTGTAATACCAGAACTTTTGGAGGCCTAGGTGGGCGGATCATGAGGTCAGGAGTTTGAGACAGCCTGACCAACATAGTGAAACCTCATCTCTACTAAAAATATAAAAATTAGCTGGGCATGGTGGCACATGCCTGTAATCCCAGCTACTTAGGAGGCTAAGGCAGGAGAATTGCTAAAACCCTGAAGGCAGAGGTTGTGGTGAGCCGAGATTGCACCACTGCACTCAAGCCTGGGCAACAGAGTGAGACTCTGTCTCAAAATAATTTAAAAATAGAAAAAGCTTATCAAATAAGGATATAAGGAAAAAATATTGTTGTACAGGTGGTCAATGTATTCCTGTTTTAAGTTAACTGTTATTATAAAAGAGACAAAATTTTTTTTAAATTTTGAAGTTTATAAAGTAGGCGGGGTGCTGTGGCTCACGCCTGTAATCCCAGCAGTTTGGGAGGCCGAGGCAGGCAAATCATGAAGGAGGTCGAGACCATCCTGGTTAACACGGTGAAACCTGTTATTTCTAACAATGCAAAAAACTTAGCTGGATGTGGTGACACGCACCTGTAGTCTCAGCTTCTCGGGAGGCTGAGGCAGGATGATCGCTTGAACCCAGGAGGCAGAGGTTTCAGTGAGCCGAGATAGCACCACTGCACTCTAGCCTGGGTGACAGAGTGAGGCTCCATCTCGGGAAAAACAAAAAAGGTTATAAAGTAAAAAAGTTACAGTAAGCTAAGGTTTATTGCTTATTGAAGAAAGAGTATATATTCTCACTCTGTCACCAGGCTGGAGTACAGTGGCATGGTCTCAGCTCGCTGCAACTTCCGCCTCCTGGGTTCAAGAGATTCTCTTGCCTCAGCCTCCCAAGTAGCTGGGATTATAAGCACATGCCACCACACCTGGCTAATTTTTTGTATTTTTAGTAGTGACGGGGTTTCACCATGTTGGCCAGGCTAGTCTCAAACTCCTAACCTCATGATCCACCCACCTAGGCCTCCCAAAGTGCTGGGATTACAGGCGTGAGCCACCACACCTGGCCTAGAAAAAGTTGTTATAAATTGAGTGTAGCCTAAGTGCACAATGTTTATAAAGTCTACGGTAGTGACAGTAGTGTCCTAGGCTTTCACATTCACTCATCACTCACCCAGTGACTCACCCGGAGCAACTTCCAGTCCTGCAAGCTCCATTCATGGTCAGTGCCCTAGATAGGTTTACCATTTGTCATCTTTCATATACTGTACCTTTTCTATGTTTAGATACACAAACGTTTACCATTATGTTCCAACTGCCTATAGTATTCAGTACAGTATGTTTTGTGCAGGTTTATAGCCTAGGAGCAATAGGCTAAATCATATAGCCTCAGTGTATAGGAGACCGTGCCATCTAGGTTTGAGTAAGTACATTCGATGATGGTCACACAATGACAAAATCACCTACTGACACATTTCTCAGAATGTATCCATGTCCTTAAGCAATGAGTGCTATAGTTTATATTCTCTGAAAAGAGAAGCACTGGAATATCTAGGATGAAAGATTGAGAAAAGTCCATAAAAAGTTCCCAAAAACGTGTCCTGGGGCTATTGCTCCTTGGCCTTTTGGCTAAGATCAAGTGAAAGTGTCCTGGGCTTCAAGGGGAAGTGACCATAGGCCACCTCAAACTGTCACTGCAGTGAGGAAAGGTCAAGTTGAAAGAGACCATCTCTGAGGTGATCACATTTTCCAAAGATCACCTCTGTTTTAAACAGTGTCAGCATGCAGACATTTTACACTTGGATGTGAGAAGTGAATGAGATGCATAAGAAATGACTGACAGTTTAAAAATTTGAAGTTTTTGTTTTTGTTTTTGAGACGGAGTCTCACTGTGTTGTCCAGGCTGGAGTGCACTGGTGAGATCTCGGCTCACTGCAACCTCCACCTTCCAGATTCAAGCAATTCTGTTCAGCCTTCCAAATAGCTGGGATTACAGGCACCTGCCACCATGCCTGGCTAATTTTTGGACTTTTTTTTTTTTTTTCTTTTTTGAGACAGAGTTTCGCTCTTGTTACCCAGGCTGGAGTGCAATGGCACGATCTCGGCTCACCGCAACCTCCGCCTCCTGGGTTCAGGGAATTCTCCTGCCTCAGCCTCCTGAGTAGCTGGGATTACAGGCACGTGCCACCATGCCCAGCTAATTTTTTGTATTTTTAGTAGAGAACATCCATGTTGACCAGGATGGTCTCGATCTCTTGACCTCGTGATCCATCCGCCTCGGCCTCCCAAAGTGCTGGGATTACAAGCTTGAGCCACCGCGCCCGGCCAATTTTTGGACTTTTAGTAGAGATGGGATTTCACCATGTTGGCCAGGCCGGTCTCAAATTCCTGACCTCAAATGATCTGCCTCAAACAGCCTCCCAAAGTGCTGGGATTATAGGCATGAGCCACTGCACTCAGCCTGAACTTTTTTTTTTTTTTGAGATTGGAGTCACTCTGTCATCCAGGCTGGAATGCAGTGGTGCAGTCTCAGCTCATTGCAACCTCGCCTCCCAGGCTCAAGCGATTCTTCTGCCTCAGCCTCCCCAGCAGCTGAGACTACAGGCACCCACCACCAAGCTCGGCTAATTTTTGAATTTTTAGTAGAGACAAGGTATCAGCATATTGGCCAAGCTTGTCTCAAACTCCTGACCTTGTGATCTGCCCTCATCAGCTTTCCAAAGTGATGGGATTACAGGCGTGAGCCACCGTGCCCAGCCCTGAACATTTTTTTTATACAAGCATTCCAATTTCTTAGTAACTGAAATTTTATTTATTTTTATTATTTTTAACTATTAGCTATAATAAAATGATACGAGCTACTGCGATAAAGAGGCAGAAAATGGCTAGTGGCTCAGACACAATAAAAGTTCACTTCTTGGCCGGGCACAGTGGCTCACACCTGTAATTCCAGTACTTTGGGAGGCCAAGGTAGGTGGATCACGAGGTTAGGAGATCGCCCTGGCCGACATGGTGAAAACCCTTCTCTACTAAAAATCCAAAAATTAGCTGGGTGTGGTGGTGCATGCCTGTAATCCCAGCTACTCAGGAAGTTGAGGCAGAAGAATTAGGGAGTCGAAGGTTGCAATGAGCCGAGACTGCGCCACTGCACTCCAGTCTGGGCAACAGAGACTCCTTCTCAAAAATGAAATAAAATAAAATAATAAAAGTTCACTTCTCACTCAACACAAAGTCCAAGTTGGGTGTTTTCACCCGACAGCCATGAGTGCTGATATGGGGACCCTGGCTTCTTCCATCTTGGGGCTCAGCATGCATCAAGCTAATGCAAGGGGAAGAGCCCAGAGGACCCATGTGAATGTGGTCCCATCACAGCCTGAAACTCCAGCACAGGCCACATTTATCCACAAGGGAACCAAAGCCATTTCCGTGTCCCAGAAGAGGGACTGGGTTTGGTAAGGAGCAGTCATTGTCCCTAACTTGGAGTTAGGGGAGGGGAAGGAAACAATGAAGGACGGGAAAGTAGATCTGATTGCAAACAATTCCCACGGCCCCTTCCCTTTCATCATCACATTTGACCCTGGCAGTCAGCCTGTGAGGCTGCTGTTATTCCTGTCCCAATTTTATACTCTAGAAAACCTGGGATCAGAGTCTAGCCTAAGGCCAGGGTTCAAAATCAAGTTCTCCAGCCTGCAGACCATACTCCTCCAACAGATGTGTTTATGCAAAAGCCAGGCCAAGGTGACCCCGAGACAGCCGAGCGCAATTCGACACCTCTCGCATCACCAAGCAGGACTAAAACCTACATATACCGCAGGGCAGCTCTGGAGAGCTTCAACTCAACCTGTATCAAATCTCCCACTTCCTCTTTCTTGTCTTGGTTCGTTTTCCAGAGACCAGTCCTCCCTCTGCCAGCCAAAGCCAGGCCATGGACAAGAAGGCGCAGGGCCCCGGGACCTCCAATTCTGCCAGGGGGACCATGTTGCCTGCCTCTGGACATCTTCCTATATCTCGGCCTCCTGGAGTCAGAACAGATTCTGGCCACCCCCCATCTCAGACTCATCTGTGGAGGTCAGCCCCTGGGAAGAGTGCTCAGAGACCTCCCCACTGACGGCTGGGACTCCAAGGAGCCCCGATCCTGGGGCTGATCCTCAAGTTCCCCAGTTTTACACACACCAAATCAAGGTTCTCTCCCTTCTTTCCTCTCACATACATGCTCTCTTTTCTCTCTTGGAATGTGAGAACTTTGATTCCTTCAGGTGTTTGTCAGCTACCAAAGGAGGAAGACAGTGGCTTCAACTGTCCTCCAGGAAAGCTGGAGCCATCTCTGCACCAACTGCCCTCCCCAATATCTTGGTTCAGACAGTTCTGAACCCCACACTCACAGTGGTCGACCTTGACGCCAGACTTTGGGAGTTGCGGAAGGGCCATGATCACCCTCTTAGACTTTTCCCATGGGACACAGGTTTCTGCCAGCTCCCTTAACTGGGAGGGGGATGCAGAAGGGCCTACGTTTCTCAGTCCAGAGAAAGTGAGCCGGGCACAGTGGCTCACACCTGTAGTCCCAGCACTTTTGGAGGCCAAGATGGGTGGATCGCTTGAGCCCAGGAGTTCAAGACCAGACTGAGCAACATGGTGAAACCCCATCTCTACAAAAATTACAAAAATATTAGCTAGGTGTGGTGCCGTGCACCCCGTAGTCCCAGGTACTCAGGAGGCTGAGGCAAAAGCATCACTTGAGCCCAGGAGGCAGAGGTTGCAGTTAGCTAAGATCATGTCACTGCACTCCAACCTGGGCAACAGAGTGAGACCCTGTCTCAACAACAACAATAACAACGGAAAATCTGGCCAAGCATGGTGGCTCACACCTGTAATCCCAACGCTTTAAGAGGCCAAAGTAGGAGGCCAGGGGTTTAAGACGAGCCTGGGCAAGATAGAAAGACCCTTGTCTCTACAATTAAATAAACAAACAAACAAATAAAATGTCCAAGAAGTGAATGAAAATAAAGGTAAATGGATCAAAGACCAGTCATGGTGGGTGGGGAGTGGTGGGAAGATTGGCGATACCCCAGTACTCAGCCCGAGGGAAGCTTACACCATGGAGCACAAAACAGGGACTGCAGCCTCCTAGCAGTGAATCACAGGAGCAAGTGAGCCGCCCGGTGCCTCTTATCTCAAAAGAAAACTTCCCCACGGCAGAAAAATATTTTTCATGCACCAAATTTTAAAAGGAATTCAATAACCAGATTATTGTACAAGGGACCTTGAAGATGGTTTCTTTGAAAAGTTTTACAAAAGGTACAATGCAGAGCGTTATTTCTTGGATTCTATATTCACTTAGTGTCATATCATGGTTCTATGCGGAATATTTCTTAGGGGGAAGAAGCCAGGGGCCAGACCATTAAGAAGGCCTTGATGGCAAAGGCAGAGCCTTGGCAGGGTGGGAGTCACAGTCCAGGACTCTGCAACAGCCCAGCTATCTTGCAGACAGCTCCTTCCGTTCCTCCACTCTGTGCTCCCAGACCCAGGTGAGCAGTGTGGCCTCGGGATCAAGGGACTCTCTCACCCCATGTCTCTGAGTGTACCATACCAGCTGTTGCAGCCACCACCCAACCAGGTCTCCAGAGGTTCTCAGGAGAATCTCCATACCCAGGAAGTCGGGCAAAATCCTGGTAGAGTTGGAGATTTTTATAGCCATTTCATAAGTTGTACAATTAAAATAATTTCTAACTTCCCTCCCAAATCCTTTCCCTTCTCGACCCAGCACCAAAACTTCACATATATACAAACTGCAATGGAATAATAGGGACATGTGACCAGGCGAAACAGGATAAGTTATTTTACACCAATCTGTCTCCTGGCAAGGTTAAAGAGACATGTTGCAACGCCCGATTTCCATGGAACCCAGGTCCAATCCCCAAATCCAAAACCGCCTGTGTCATAATGCCTTCCCCCAAGCTAACCTACCTGAGACCTCAATACAGGGATCCTGGCACTCAGGACCAGAAGGCCCAAAGATGGCCACCACACCAACACCTGGCCTTCTGTGTCAGAATGTCGGGCCCTGAGGAAGGGAACACTCTGCCTGCCTGAGCCATTGGTCCCCCCTAGTGATTACTGCCAGGCCTCCCCTGGTTACTAATACACCTAAATACCCACCACACACACAAACAAACCATCCTGATCTGATGAAGTGTAATTTTATGTGATGGAATGTATGTGTTACCTAATGCCGCATAACAAATTATTCCCAAAACATAACAGCCTAAAACAACAAACAATTATTTATTATTGTATGTAGTTTCTGTTCTGTGGGTTATAAATTTGGGAGTGGCTTAGCTAGGCAGATGTGATTCTGTTTTTGTTTTTTTTTTTTAATTTTTTTAATTTTTAATTTTTAATTTTTTACTTTATTTTCTTTTTTCTTTTTCTTTTTTTCTCGTTCAGATGTGATTCTGGATATTTCAGTCAAATTCTCAGCCACAGTCACTGGAAGGTCTGACTGTAAATCAAAGATCTGCTCTCAAGATGGCTCACACATGGCTACTGGCAGGAGGCTTTGGTTCTTTGCTGGCTGTTGAAGGGGACCTGGGTTACTCTCCATGTGAGGCTCTCCATAGAGCTGCTTGGGTGGCCTCACAACATGGCTGCTGGTTTCCTCCAGAGCAAGCGATCTGAGGAGAGCAAGGAGGACGCCACAATGCCTTTTATGACCTAGTCTCAGAAGTCACACTATCAATTCTACCACTTTTACTCATTAGAACTGAGTCACTAAGTCTAGCTCACACTGAAAGAGAAGGGAATTAGGCTTCACTTCTTGAAGGGAAGGTTATCAAAACATTTATGGACATATTTTAACAGAAAATTTTCTTTCTTTTTCTTTTTTTCTTGAGACAGAGTCTCTTACTCAGGTTGGAGTACAGTGGCACAATCTCAGCTCACTGCAACCTCCACCTCCCAGGTTCAAGCAGTTCTCCT
This sequence comes from Saimiri boliviensis, assembly GCF_048565385.1. Lineage (NCBI taxonomy): Eukaryota > Metazoa > Chordata > Mammalia > Primates > Cebidae > Saimiri > Saimiri boliviensis. The sequence goes on along the minus strand of NC_133457.1, from coordinate 93,525,821 downwards.
GCCTCAGCATCCCGAGTAGCTGGGATTACAGGTGCCTGCGACCACACCCTGCTAGTTTTTGTACTTTTAGTAGAGACATGGTTACTCCATGTTGGCCAGGCTGGTCTCAAACTCCTGAAAGAAGGTGATCCACCCACCTTGGCCTCCCAAATGCTAGGATTACAGGCATGAGCCACCACACCCAGCCACAGAAAAATTTCTAATTCAAATTACAAGACCCTCTATCAAGAAAACTCTGGCCAGGCATGGTGGCTCACGCCTATAATCCCAGCACTTCTGGAGGCTGAGGTGGGTGGATCACTTGAGGTAAAGATTTTGAGACCAGCCTGGCCAAGATGGTAAAACCCGTCTCTACTAAAAATACCAAAATTAGCCAGTTGTGATGGTACATGTCTGTAATCCCAGCTACTTGGGAGGCTGAGGCAGGAGAATCACTGGAACCCAGGAGGCAGAGATTGCAGTGAGCCAAGATTGCACCACTGCACTCCACCTTGGGCAACAGAGCAAGACTCTGTCTGACACAAAAAGAAAGGAAAAGAAAAAGTTAACCTATTCAGAGAAATATAACTGGTGTCCTGCTGATATTTCCCTGGTTTGGCTGCACATTCCTTACTGGACAGAAATGGAGCAAACACTGGATTTTATCTGTTGGAGGCTATTTTTGCAGGCTGATCCTTTCACTTCTAATAACCCCAACTTCCATTTCTATTTCCTAAGACCTCCATAGTACACAGAATCACATGAGTAGTAAGACATTTTAGGTGAAGAAGAGCAAAGGGGATGCCTGGACTCTGGCTGATTTGTACACTCACAAATTTGTACACTCAGAAATCAGTGAGGGAGGGGCTGACGCACCAGCCAGTAAGGTGATCTGGGCAGGTTACCAATGGCACTCACTATGCTGGTAGCCCTCAGCTCAGTAAAGTCACTTCAGATGTGCTCCGAAGTAGGTAGGGAAGGACCCACCCAAAGCTGGAGCACCAAGTTCCTCATGCTCAATAATAGACAATAAGCAACCTGCCATGCAGAGAGAGACATGTATCTACTTGACATTGGCAGAAAGTAGAGGAGAAAAAAAACTCCATTGAGAAATTCTATTTACAAGGCAGCTGTCACACAGAGGCTCCAAATTCATATCCACAGTTGACCCTCAAACAACACTGGGGCTAGGAGTGCTGACCCCCGTGCAGTAAAAAACCCATGTATAGCTTTTGACTTCCCCAGAAGTTAACTACTAACGGCTTGTTGTTGAATCAGTTAACACATATTTTATATGTTACATGTATTAATACTGTATTCTTGCCATAGAATAAGCTAGCTAGAAAAAAATGTTATTAAGATCAGAAAGAAGAGAAAATATATTTCATATTCATTAAGTGAAAGTGGATCATCATAAAAGTCTTCATCCTTGTCATCTTCACGCTGAGCAGGCTGAGAAGGAGAGGAAGAAAAGGGGTTGGTCTTCCTGTCTTAGGGGTGGCAGAGATGGAAGAAAATCACATACATTTACCCTGAGGTGATTATTACAAATTGCATGCTGGTATCAAAACCTTGTGCACTCCATAAATATATACACATACTGTGTGCTCACAAAAATTAAAAATACAAAAATTTTAAAACATAAGCCAGGAGTGGTGTGGCTCATGTCTATAATCGCAGCACTTTGAGAGGCCAAGGCAGGCAAATCACTTGAGCTCAAGCATTCAAGATCAGCCTGGACAACATGGCAAAACCCTGTCTCTACAAAATAAATGGGGAGGGGGGGTGGGGGGGAGGAAAAAATCAGCCAGGCATGGTGGTGCACCCCTGTAGTTCCAGCTACTCAGGAGGCTGAAGTGGGAGGATTGCTTGAGCCCAGGAGGTTGAGGCTGCACTGAGCTGTGATGGGTGACAGAGATTCTGCTTCAAAAAAATAATTAGGCAATGGCTCATGCCTATAATCCTAACACTTTGGGAGGTTGAGGCGGGCAGATTGCCTGAGCTCAGGGGTTTGGGACCAGCCTGGCAACACGGTGAAACCCCATCTCTACTAAAATACAAAAAATTAGCCAGGCATGGCAGCATGCACCTGTAGTCCCAGATACTTGGGAGGTTGAGCCAGAATTGCCTGAACCCAGGAGACGAAGTTGCAGTGAGCCAAGATTGCACCACTGCAATCCAGCCTGGGCGACAGAGCAAGACTCCGTCTCCAAAAATAAATAAATAAATAATGAAGAAAATCCAAAATCTGTGAAGTTCCAAGTATTTCCTTTGAGCATCACATCAGCCCTCAAAAACTTTCAGATTTTAGGGCCGGGCACAGTGGTTCACACCTGTAATTCCAGCACTTTGGGAGGCCAAGGTGAGTGGATCACCTGAGGTCAGGAGTTCAAGACCAGCCTGACCAATCCTATTTTTTTAATGCTAGCCATTAATGACTAGATTAATCCTACCATCCATTAATGCATTCTGACTTCTTGCTTGAAAACCCCTGGTTTACTGGATAAGCATCTGTAACCCAAGAAGATTCAGGATTAAGGACATAAATAACTGAAGTCTTAGCATTAATATTTTCCATTACATTTTGGAATTGTTTAATGTGATGTATTCACAACGCTTAAAAATTTAACATGCTAAAGTATGTAACGGATTAATTTTGCAATTCCATTTTAAAATGTGAAATGGAGTAATGATTCAGACTAAATATCGACATGTGTAACAATTTAACCATATGTGTGGTTAATATTGAGATTATCAGAGTTTAAGATTTACCAACCATATTTTTCAGTTTTAACATATTAGTGTCTGAACTGTGTACTTGGATTTTGTCAAGTAATTCAATCACTTAACGAAATAACAATTAAATGTATAAATGCAGTTTATAGCTATACAGCCTTTATTTTTTGAAAATCCCCTTAGAGGCCAGGTGCAGTGCCTCATGCTTATAATCCCTACACTTTGGGAGGCCGAGGCGGGTCGATCACCTGAGGTCTGGAGTTCGAGACCAGCCTGGCCAACACGGTGAAACAATCCCATCTCTACTAAAAATGCAAAAATTAGCCAGGCGTGGTGATGGGCACCTGTAATCTCAGCTACTCGGGAGGTTGAGGCAGGAGAGTCGCTTGAACTCGGGAGAACGAGATGGTAGTGAGCCGAGATGGCGCCGTTGCACTCCAGCTTGAGCGACAAGAGCAAAACTCCGCGTCTCAAAAAAATTTTTTTTCCTTAGAATGACTTTAAAATGTACCAGCGGATATACTACTTAAGTGTAACTAGGTGTTGGATTTAAAACGTTAATATTAATTATTAAAGCAGAACCCATTTCTAAATAGTCGCCTGAGTGCCCCAAAGACGCCCTCGAGGACAGGGAAGCAGCTCCGATTCACTCGGCGCTCACCGGCGCTCAGAATTCAGGGCTGCTCAGGCGGCAACGCAACACGTGGCTCGGCAAAAGGACCTGGGTCCCGTGCAGAAAAGGAACAAGAAACTGGCCTAGGAAGACGTTGGAGCGTCTTTCGCACGTTACTGCCTGCCACCGTCATTTTAAAAAATAATAAATAAAATTAATAGTACGAAGAAAACTGCGCGAGCCGCTTTCCCAGCAGTATCTGCGCCAGAGCGTGCCAGGTACTGCTCCCGTTCCGTGGAAGAAGAAAGGACGCGCGGCCCACCCGGCGCCGTGGAGGCTCGTCCCCGAATAAGGGACGGGAACGGATGGGTCCCAGGGACGAGGGGCGCAGGGAAGCCCGCTCGGCAGCGGTCTCGGTCTGGGATGGACGCCACGCCCCACGCGGAGCCTCCCGCCCTAACTTCGCCCAGCTCTGCTGCCCGCAACTTATATGACGGGAAGCTTATATGAGAACATCAGGAACCGGACTATTATCCCGAAAGCGCCTTTCCAAGTCGTTGCGCAGCCTGCAAGACCCGATGCAGGGCCGCGCGTCCCCGGCAACCGGCTTGCCCGCGCAGCTGCAGAGGCCGGGAAACGCCTGCTAGCCCGCGCTCGGTGCCACCTCGCCCGCGCTCCGGGCGATACCACCCCGGGCGGCCCCTCGGAAGGCCGGAGATGGTACCGTCCCTGGTCTCCGATTGGTCGGTCGGACGGGGGCGTGGCCTCTAGAGTGTGGTTCCGCGCGCCGGAGCGCGCTAGCCGCATTGCGAGCTGAGCCAGGAGCGGGCGCCATGGTGAGGAGTGGTTGCGGGGCACTGACGACGCGTAGGTGGGGGTTTGGGCCTGGGTTCGGGCCAGAGTCAGAGCCTGGGCCTGGGTCTGTGCCTTCCTTTGGAGCGGGTTCTGGCAAACACGGAGGTTGAGCTTACGCTCGCGCCGCGGCTCCGGTTACAGGTGCTGTTGCACGTGCTGTTTGAGCACGCAGTCGGCTACGCGCTGCTGGCGCTGAAGGAAGTGGAGGAGATCAGTCTGCTGCAGCCGCAGGTGGGTGAGATACGTGGGATCCTCCGGCCTCCCTGCAGACCCTCACCGCACAGGTCCCAGCATCCACCGCGCGCTCCCACGTGGTCGCCGCGCGCTTCGGTGGGGGAAGAGGGGGAGGGCCTGGAAAGCTCTAGAGCCGGGGGTCTTTATTTTACCTTGACTCATGGGTAGGATCGCTCTAGCGGTTTGAAATAAGCGTCCTGGACTCCGCCCTGGAACGATTAAAGCAGAAGCTAGGATGTGGGGCCCGGGTATCGGCCTATTTTAAGAGCTTCCAAGGCTGAGCGCTGCTGCTTTACTTTACTGCCCCGCAGAGGCAGGAGGGAGGGAAGGAAACCACTCGGCCTCTTTATTCCCCCAGGTGGAGGAGTCCGTACTCAACCTGGGCAAATTCCACAATGTCGTTCGTCTGGTGGCCTTTTGTCCCTTTTCCTCGTCCCAGGTTGCCTTGGAAAATGCCAATGCCGTGTCTGAAGGTGAGTCGACCACTGCCAAGTATCTCGGAGATGTGGTTCCTTCCGGTATCCTGTCGGGCGGCATGCGATAGTATTTGCCGTCCTTGGCTAGTTCCAAGTCTGATAGATACGAGGCAGTGTTTGAAACGTACAATATGTAATTAGAAATAATTGTCTTTACAGAGCTCAAGGTCTGGAAACTGTGATAGACTAAACCATTTAAAGCAGGCGATGTAGGATATGTGTTACGTTTTCTTATGGGCACTGTAATTTTTTTTTTTTTTTTTTTTTGAGACAGTCTCTGTCGCCCACGCTGGAGTGCGCTGGCGCGATCTGGACTCAGTGCAACCTCCGGCTCCTGGGTAACTGGGATTACAGGCCTGTGCCACCAGGCCTGGACAATTTTTTGTGTTTTTAACAGAGGCAGGGTTTTGCCATTGAGCTCCCGTGAGCCACCCACCTCTGCCTCCCAAAGTGCTAGGCGTGATCCACCGCACTCTGCTCCAGGCGCCCGGCCCTCTCCCCGCCTTTCTCCCTCCGGACATAATCTGTTGCTCAGGCGGGAGTGCAGTGGTGGGATCTCGGCTGAGGGCATCCTGCGCCTCGGACTTCAAGCGATTCTCCTGCCTCAGCCTCCTGAATGGCTGGAATTACAGGCGCACACCACCATGGCCGGCCAATTTTTGTATTAGTAGGGAGGGAATTTCACAATTTTTGGCCAGCCGGTTTTGAACTCCTGATCCCAGGTGATCCGCCCACCTCCCAAAGTGCTAGGATTAAGGGCGTGAACCACCGCTCCCGGCTGACAAATGATTGTTTTATTTATTTATTTATTTATTTGAGATGGAGTTTCGCTCTTGTTACCCAGGCTGGAGTGCAATGGCGCGATCTCAGCTCACCGCAACCTCCGCCTCCTGGGTTCAGGCAATTCTCCTGCGTCAGCCTCCTGAGTAGCTGGGATTACAGGCACACGCCACCATGCCCAGCTAATTTTTTGGTATTTTTAGTAGAGATGGGGTTTCACCATGTCGACCAGGATGGTCTCGATCTCTTGACCTCGTGATCCACCCGCCTCGGCCTCCCAAAGTGCTGGGATTACAGGCATGAGCCACCACGCCCGGCTGACAAATGATTCTTAAAGGGGGAGTTGGTTTAACACTACCAGGGACCCGAGTTTACCTAAACACAATCAAGTGTCTGGTTCTCTGCTTTCTCTTTGATTGGAAGGGGCAGTTGGATAAACACAGGCTAAGAAAAAAAGGTTTGGTTACAGAAGGCAAATCCTAATACTAAATACTTGAGGTTGTGTTACAAGCTATTATTTATTGCACACTTGTGCCATCAGACCTGAGTACAGTTCCCATGGCTGGGCCAGGCTTTGCAGTGATGACTTGGTAATCTAATCTGTCAATCCCCTGAGTGCAATTACTGATGTCTCCATGTCTCTGAGCAGTGCCTGATGGGGAGGGGTTTACGTGGCAGGACCAGGGTATTGGCTGAGGAGATGTTAGAATTAATTACCCTTTAGCCTGTTAATGAGAACTGTTTTGTTTCCCTTGAGGGGTTGTTCATGAGGACCTCCGCCTGCTCTTGGAGACCTACCTGCCGTCCAAAAAGAAGAAAGTACTCTTGGGAGTTGGGGATCCCAAGATTGGTGCTGCAATACAGGAGGAGTTAGGGTACAACTGCCAGACTGGAGGCGTGATAGCTGAGATCCTGCGAGGTAAGACCATCCTCTTGTATATTCCTGGTAACCTTGGCGTTTGGGGGGAGTGGGGTTCTAGAAACTCGGATATTTGTTACTTCTGGGAAGGCCTTGCGCTTGGCTGGTTCCCAAGGGTACAGAAGCAAGCTCAGAGCCCTTTGTTGCTTATAGTCCTGCCCTCCTCTTAGGAGTTCGTCTGCACTTCCACAATCTGGTGAAGGGTCTGACTGATCTGTCAGCTTGTAAAGCACAGCTGGGCCTGGGACACAGCTATTCTCGTGCCAAAGTTAAGTTTAATGTGAACCGAGTGGACAATATGATCATCCAATCCATTAGCCTCCTGGACCAGCTGGATAAAGACATCAATACCTTCTCTATGCGAGTCAGGTAAAGTGCAGAGGCCACCCATAGTATTGGAGCCTTTGGTTTGTAGTTTAGCTAATTTTGAGTCTTGATGAGGACTGACCATCCTGTGGGTAGAATCATGTGGGCTGGGGCTAGGTAAGCCTCCTGATGCTTACCACAGGCTGTGTTCTTACACTGACTGTATAGAAAGAGGAGGTAGAGTAAACCTACTCCATATACACCTCAGCTCAGGCCCTGTGTCTGGTCTGTATTGTGAATGGGGGAACATGGAATTGAGGAAGATTTGAATCTTTTTCCCATTTCCTCCAGGCATAGAGTAGGTGTGGAGAGGGTGAGGCTGTAGCTCTGTGATTTTTGATGAAGCAGCTGGGCCAGGGGGTGACTGTGGTTCTTTTCAGGGAGTGGTATGGCTATCACTTTCCGGAGCTGGTGAAGATCATCAACGACAATGCCACATACTGCCGTCTTGCCCAGGTTATTGGAAACCGAAGGGAACTGAATGAGGAGAAGCTGGAGAAGCTGGAGGAGCTAACGATGGATGGGGCCAAGGCTAAGGCTATTCTGGATGCCTCACGGTCCTCCATGGGTCAGTGCAGAGCCTGGCAGCCTGCATAAGGTATGGGGCTCTGAATATCTGGCCTTCTGCATTCACACTTGGTTTTTCCTAGGCATGGACATATCTGCCATTGACTTGATAAACATCGAGAGCTTCTCCAGTCGTGTGGTGTCTTTATCTGAGTACCGCCAGAGCCTACACACTTACCTGCGCTCCAAGATGAGCCAAGTAGCCCCCAGCCTGTCAGCCCTAATTGGGGAAGCGGTGCGTCACAGGGGACACAAAAAATGGGAGAATAAGGACTGTTGCCATGTGCACCTGCACTGCTGTATTTCCTGACCCACCATATCTTCCCTAGTTGTGCTTGATGGGGAGGGAGCAAGTAGGGCTCTCTTGCAGTGGAAGGTCGGCAGTTCGTTTCTCTGACTGCTTCTTTGACTCTCTCTCCAGGTAGGTGCACGTCTCATCGCGCATGCTGGCAGCCTCACCAACCTGGCCAAGTATCCGGCATCCACAGTGCAAATCCTTGGGGCTGAAAAGGCCCTGTTCAGGTACCAGTGAGGGCACCTGCCCACATTCAGGTGCCACTTCTGGTGCCCGCCTCTTGTTGGGGGATCACAGTGATGGCTGACCAGGGCTCCCTGACCTATACAGGCCTCTGCTATGGGGGTGATGGCCAGTCCTGGTGTCTGAGTGATTCCCAGGGCCCAGCAAAGGGACCAAGTCTCCAGGTCAGCGACACTGGATGCCTTCCCTCTGCCTCTGGGAGCTATGGGTTGGCATGCATTGGGGTAGAGATCCAATCTGGCCTGAGGCTCACTCGGGACTTGGGGGTGAGAGGAGGGGAGGAGCTGAGCTGCCTTGGCTAAGGGGGTTGAAATTTCTGATCTTAAACTCTCCACTGACTATTCTCTCAGAGCCCTGAAGACAAGGGGTAACACACCAAAATATGGACTCATTTTCCACTCCACCTTCATTGGCCGAGCAGCTGCCAAGAACAAGGGCCGAATCTCCCGATACCTGGCAAACAAATGCAGTATTGCCTCACGAATCGATTGCTTCTCTGGTATGGGTGGGGGGGTTTGGCATTTGTGAGAAGGGGCTGGCTGGGTGGGTGGGGAGGCTTGCAACCATAGCAGCTTCCACAATGATGGCAATATTTTTCGTCAACAGCAGTTCACCTAGTGAGTGTTGAGAGTCTGGGTCTGAGTGAAGCTGAGGGTAGAGGGAACACGGGGTGGGGGTAGTTTTTCTCTGGGCTGACAGGCTTTGTTACCCACACACACGTCCAGAGGTGCCCACGAGTGTATTTGGGGAGAAACTTCGAGAACAAGTTGAAGAGCGACTGTCCTTCTATGAGACTGGAGAGATTCCACGAAAGAATCTGGATGTCATGAAGGAAGCAATGGTTGAGGTCAGTTGGGCTTTGCTGGGTGTAGGGAGGCATAGCTGGCTGTTGGAGTTGATGAACTGTCTGAGCCTGACCTTGTAGAGTGGAGGCAAAAAAAAAAAAACTGATTTAATGAGCCTGATCCAATAAAGCCAGAAAAAAGAGTCCTCAGAGCACCAGAGGTCTTCAGGCCCTTTTAGCACTTCTCTTTGACCAGGCAGAGGAAGCGGCTGCTGAGATTACTAGGAAGCTGGAGAAACAGGAGAAGAAACGCTTAAAGAAGGAAAAGAAACGGCTGGCTGCACTTGCCCTCGCATCTTCAGAAAACAGCAGTAGTACTCCTGAGGAGTGTGAGGTCAGTAGGCAGCTTGGCCCTTGCAAAGATCCTAGGTTGTAGGGTTTTCAACAGCAGAACAAAGGATGTGCTGCATCAAGCCATGGTCTTGAGTCCAGGCTTTTGGACTGAAACAAGGACCTGAAACATCTAAAACTACCTCTTGATTCTATAGGAAGGAGATAGGTGCTGAGAGAACTTGCTCAAGAGCCCAGAGAGCTGGTTGTAGCTCACACCCGTTCCCTGGGCATGTGTGTTCTGTCCTCGGCTGCCTCCCAGGAGTCCTCAACCTGGGGTAGTGTAAATTCCTGCTCTGCTTATTCTCAGACGTGTGTCCGGAGGTGGTAGTGTTCACAGTGGGGATGGGGGCAGGGCGGTCCCCAGTGTGCTAGGCTACAATCATTCTCCCTGGGATTTTCATTTAGCACCCAGTTTCTTAAACAGCGTTTCAGGGCCCTGTCTGGAACTTGGCATGATGGTTCTGTTGTGACCAGCATGGTGGGTTTTTCTTTAGGGTTTTTTTTGTTTTTTTTTTTTTTTTTAAATAAATGGGCTGAGGTAATTTACTACATGTCCTTAACTTCTAATTTGGGATAGCCTTTGGGATGGATTTCTAAAGTTACACCCACACAATTAAAACTATCCCAGAAACACTGGGCAACATTAACAACTACACAGGTTTCCCTGCCTTGGCTACTTAATTGCTGAAAATATAAAGGGGGCTATGTGTGCACATTTCAATAGATGACACTGTTCTCACAGTCTGTTCCCCTGTCCTTCCCTTTAGGAGGCAAGTGAAAAACCCAAAAAGAAGAAAAAAAAGCAAAAGCCCCAGGAGGTTCCTCAGGAGAATGGAATGGAAGACCCGTCTACTTCTTTCTCCAAACCCAAGAAAAAGAAATCTTTTTCCAAGGAGGAGTTGATGAGTAGTGATCCTGAAGAAACCACTGGCAGCCCCAGTCTTCCCAAGAGGAAGAAATCATCACCCAAGGAGGAAACAGTCAATGACCCCGAAGAGGCAGGCAGCAGAAGTGTCTCCAAGAAAAAGAGGAAATTCTCCAAAGAGGAGCCAGTCAGCAGTGGACCTGAAGAGGCTACTAGCAGCAAGAGCAGCTCCAAGAAGAAGAAAAAGTTCCGTAAAGAAGCCCAGGAAGATTAGAATGCAAATGGACATTACATTCTCTGGGAGGTGGGACATACCAGAGCCCAAGGTGACATTCCCCACCCTGTGTCCTGTTCCCCAATAAAAACAAACTCAGAAAAGTTGGTTCATGCTTTTTATTGAACACCTTAGATGGGTATGGACAGGGCCTATGAGTGAGGCAAGGCAGCAATGACAGCCTCAGTGAAGTCATGGCAAGTAGCATAGCCACCCATGTCAGAGGTTCGAACCTGTGGGGGAGAATCATCATCATCCATGTGGCCTGGGCTCCATCCCAACAAAATCCCCATCACCACCCAGCAGTCTGTTCCCTAAGGAAGCCAGCCCAAGGACAACCTAGGCCCTGCCCAGTAAGGTGACCATGGTACACTGCCTAGAGGCGCAAAGTCTCTTCTGGTCCACTGCACTGAACGGTATGGGGAGTGTGGTCCTTGAAATAAAGGGCTCTAGCTCCCATGGGGGTGCAGGTGACCGATGACAGACTTGATGAAGTCGGTTGTGGTGCTGTAGCCGCCCATGTCTCGAGTCCGCACCTACAGCCACCACCGGCAATAGCCGTGGGGAGGAAGAAAAGAGAGCCCATGAAGGGAGGTAGGGCAACATGACTGAGGAAATGGAATCCAAGAATGAGATGGAATCCAAGAAGGCATGACAGATAGCCAGAAAAAAGAGGCAGTGCAGCAGGATGGAAGGAGCCAGGCTGGGAAGCACATGGACCTGCCCACGCCTCTTAAGCCACTATTAACTGTGCTGCAGCCAGGGCAGGAAGGAGGCTGAGCAGGCAAAGATGATGGGAAATGCAGATCAGAGGGGATGTAGCTACCCTCCTTGGAAGAAATAGAGACAGGACCAGGTGGGTGGACAAGACCAGGCAGGGGAAAGGAGATGGGATGTGAAGGTGAAGCTGGTGCCTCAGCCTGCCTGTATCCCTTGCTGTTCCACCCCCAGGAAAAGCTGCAAGTCTGCATTCAGATGGCCCATGAAAAGGGCAGTGAATGGAGCAGGAAAGAGGGAACAGCAGATGGGATCTAAGAGGCAAAAGAGATAAAGAGGATGAAACAGCCAAGAGAAGGGAGGTGAAGAGCAGCCCTGAGAAGGATGCGGGAATGTCAGGGAACAGATGTCCTGGGGACCTGGGGAAAAGGCGATCCCCATTCAGCTTCCCCAGGGAGTAGTGCCAAGGTGCTGACCCCAGGACTACTCTAAACCCTGAAGCCAGCACTACTCCTCTAAACTCACCTTGCCAACTTTGATCACCTTCTTCACCGCATCTGCAATCATGCTGGAGTGATACTCGAGACTGTGGATATGGACGGGAAGAAACTGAGACTTGCCCCAAAACACTTCCCCCAATTTCCCCACCTGGCTCCTCCTCACAACACTCATTCTCTGCCCGCAGCCTCCCATGACCTACTTGAGATGCCGCAGCATGTTGGAAGCCGACAACAACATGGCCGTGGGATTGGCTATATTCCTGCCCACTGCCTGGGCAAATGGGTGCCGGGCACCCTGTGGAGAGAGGGGCAGGCTAGACACTGGGAGGAGGCAGGAGGGGTATGCAGAGGCTCAGGTTGGAAAAAGACATTATGGGAGGGGGAGGTCAGGCCAGGATCACTGAAAAGAGGCATGGTGGGCAGCGTGGGGGAAGAACAGGCCAAGATCACTTAGGAAGGGGAGATGCTGAGATGAGGGAGGAATGCCAGGCTTGGGGTCAGAGACGGGACGTAGCAACGGCTGAGGGATAAAGCAGCCTCACTCACCGTCTCAAAGACTGCATACTCTGCACTATAGCTCTCACCAGGGACCACACCAGCTCCCCCAACAAGGCCAGCAGCCAGATTGTCAATAATGTTCCCATAGAGATTGGGCATCACAAGCACATCAAACTGGTAAGGATTCTGCACCAGCTAGAGGGTGAGAAGTAGGCATGAAGTGAATTCCACTCCACTCTCCTTCTCAGCCCTATGAGTGGAGATGTGGGGAGGGCCTCACCTGCATGCAGCAGTTGTCTATGATCATTGTCTCAAATTTGATTTTGGGGTACAGTTCAGCAACTTCCTCACAGCACTGCAGGAACAACCCATCCCCAAGTTTCCTGTCCATGGGCCAAAGGGGACAGATCAGCCAAGAAAGTGCGGGGGCTACCTTCCCAGGAACCCACCCTACATAAAGCCATGTCCCTCACATGATGTTGGCCTTGTGGACAGCAGTGACCTTGCCCCGCCCCTTCTTGGTGGCATAGTCAAAGGCGAACTTTGCAATCCGCTGAGACTTGGCTCGTGTGACAATCTTCAAGCACTCAATCACACCCCTTGCACTCTGGGTAAGAAGAGAGCAGCAGCTAGGTGACACTGGGAAGGGAAACAAGGAGCTCCAGCTCTCTCCCACCTTCGTCCCTGCCCTCCCCCAGTTTCTGGGCCTTACCTCATGTTCCAGAGAGCTGTACTCCCCTTCTGTCTGCTCCCTAATGATCACCAGGTCTAGATTGTTGTGCCGAGTCATATAGCCAGGAAGTGACTTCACATGGACTACGTTGGCAAATAAGTCCAACTTACGCCTGTGGGTAGGCAGGGCCATCAGCTCTGCTCCTGCCTGGCGCCTCTAAAGCATTCGCCCTACCCCCACCACCTACCTCAGTCGCATATCATAGGAGGCTAGCTCCCCCTTATACTCCATTGGGGTATGGATCTTTCCTGCGTAAACAAAGTGGGGAAAGGAGTGTCAAGCACAGGCCAAGCCAAAGGGAGCCCAGACCAGTGTCTAACCCCCTTAGGAACATAATGTAACCCAGACTCCCATCTCCCACTCCCAAATCAGTAACTTTTAAATTGCCTCTGGGGGCAAGGGGCAAAGGAGAATAATGTATAGTTAAAGCCAGAAACATTTCATTTATTGCTTTTTTAAATTTTTTTATTTTGAGACAGGGTCTCACTTGGACACCCAGGCTAGAGTGCAGTGGAGCAATCTGGGCTCACTGCAAACTCCGCCTCCCAAGTTTAAGTAATTCTCCTGCCTCAGCCTTCCCAGTAGGCTAGGATTACAGGCATGTGCCACCACACCGGCTAATTTTTTTCATTTTTAGTAGAGATAGGGTTTCACCATGTTGGCCAGGCTGGCCTCAAACTCCTGACCTCAAGTGATCTGCCTGCCTCAGACTTATTGCTTTATTTCTAGTCACCATATTTAATTTATGTTGAAATTTCAAAACGGAGAAAAACAGATTTTTTCTCTATTTATCAAGAAAGAACCTGGGTTTAATAACAAGTTGAGAGACAATGCTAGCAGATCTGTGACCTTTTTAGGTGTTTCTGAGCCTTCTACTTATTTGACATTTTTTAACCCAACACCTACTGAATATCAATTACATGTCAGGCAATAAGGATAGCAGCTAAAACTACACAACCCCTGCCCTCGAGAAACAAATGGTACACTGGGAAAGGCAGATAATATGAAAAACATGATAAATATCATGGGAAAGTTGTATAGCAACACAGAGGAAATCCTCTCCATTAATATCAAGATACAGCACAGAAGAGCTGCACTTCAGCCCAAGCCTTCGTTTCAGTGAGTACAATGGGCTGAACAGTGATCCCTGAAGTTACTGTCCATGTCCTGAGCCCCAGAACCAATATATGTGACTTATATGGGAACAGAGGCTTTGCAGATGTAATTCAGTTAAGGATATTGAGACAAAATCATCCTGGATTAGGGTGAGCCCTAAATCCAGTGATAAATCTTTAAGGAGAAAAATAATACAGAGACAGAGAGGGGAAAGAAACAAGAGATTGGACCGATGCATCTGCAAGTCAAAAAACAGCAGGAGCCACCAGAACAAGCAAGAAAGGATTCTCTCCTAAACCTTCAGAGGAAGCAGGGCCTTGCCAACACCTTGATTTCAGACTTATGGTCTCCAGCACTGTGAGAGAATACATTTCTGTTATGTTAAGCCACCAGGTTCATGGTAGTTTGTTACGGCAGCCATGGGAAACTAATACAGTGAATGAGTGAGAAGGACTCTGACAAGTAGCATTAAAGAAAGTAAGTTCTGGGTAGAAGGAACAGTGTAAGTCAGGTAGCACATATTGGAATCTAACACACACTATCTAGAGTGATCAAAGCACAGAACAAGAGTTCTGGAACCAAGGCAAAAAAAAAGTTAAGGGCCAAAGGGAAAGAACTGACCTTCCTATGGTAAGGCTGGGCCTGGAAAAGTCAGGCTGTTCTTTGCAAGATAAGACAAAAAAATTAAATGAGATTAAAGCAGGCAAGGCAAAAGAAAAGGGGCAGCTAGGCGTGGTGGCTCACCTATAATCCCAGCACTTTTTGAGATGGGTGGATCACTGGAGGTCAGGGGTTTGAGACACGCCTGTCAAACACGGTAAAATCCTGTCTTTACTAAAAATAAAGAAACTAGGCCGGGCGCGGTGGCTCAAGCTGTAATCCCAGCACTTTGGGAGGCCGAGGCGGGTGGATCACAAGGTCGAGAGATCGAGACCAACCTGGTCAACATGGTGAAACCCCGTCTCTACTAAAAATACAAAAAATTAGCTGGGCATGGTGGCGCGTGCCTATAATCCCAGCTACTCAGGAGGCTGTGGCAGGAGAATTGCCTGAACCCAGGAGGCGGAGGTTGCGGTGAGCCGAGATAGCGCCATTGCACTCCAGCCTGGGTAACAAGAGCGAAACTCCGTCTCAAAAAAATAAATAAATAAATAAATAAATAAACTAGCTGGGCATGGTGGTGCACACCTGTAGTCCCAGCTACTGGGGAGGCTGAAGCAGGAGAATCCCTTGAACCCAGAAAGCAGAAGTTGCAGTGAGCCGAGATCATGTCACTGCATTCCAGCCTGGGCAACAGAGTGAGACTCAGTCTAAAAAAAAAAAAAAAGAAAGAAAGAAAGGGAGGGGAGAGAGGAGGGGAGAGAAGAGGGGACGGGAGGGGAAGAAAAGAAAAAGGGCAGATAGAAGTGGTATTCCAGAAATGCAATGAACAAGGTTGATGACAGTTGATGTAGCCTCAGGACAGACTCAGAACCCCTGGAACTTTCCTGCACAGACAGCTGACATAATCTCTCAACACCTGGGTTCCCAACCGGAAGGAACAAATTTCCAAATACCAGTGGTGGTTGCCCTGGAGAATTAATACAATTGCATACCATGTGGGCAGAAGGGCTTAATAAACATTGGTCATTTGATTTTAAATGGCACATGGACAAGTGGCAAGTGGGCACACATACCAATAATGGCCACTTTGTTCTCCTTCATGGAACTCAGCACCTGTTCCAGCTTCTCCTCGGATGCCATATTCTGCACCTCACTCAGGTGGTGCTCCTGGAACTCCACCGGGACAGCGGCAGCCTTCGGAAACAGGTTCCCAAAACATCACAGTCAAGGCCAAGTCCTTTCCAACCCTCTACTGTCCTCTGATTCCCGAGGCCACTCACCTTGAACACCTCCTTGACGGCGTGCATCAGCTCAGGCCCTACACCGTCTCCCGGCAGCATGGTCACGGGAAAGGAGCCCTCCACCCTCACGTCCTCGGCCTGAATGGGGGAAGTGCGGAGAAGCAAAGATAGGGCTGGGACGGGAGCAGTGATCCTGGGAGTAGGGAAGTGGGGAAACCCGGGAGGGGTGGGGGAAAGCCAGGGGAGAGGGCAGCGAGGAAGGGACCGGGTCGTGAGCGAGACCCTGGCCAGATTCGTGCATACCTGACTGCGCGATGCAGCGTGCGCCGCGGCCGAGGTACTCAGACCTCTCCATGCCCCAGGGTTCCCGGCGGAGACCAGCGCCTGCAACAGGGACACACAAGCCTGTAAGGACGGATTGGAGACCTCCAGACCCCGAACACGACAGTGACTTTGCTCTGTTTAGGAACCCTACGACCAACTCTCCTCTCCCTCACCCGCCCCTGCCCGGCGTGTCCCCGCGCCTCACTCGGGTCAACCAGCGGACACCGCTCAGTGCCGCCATGTTCTCCGCAGGAAGTCGCGTGGGAAGTAACGGCGGAAGCTGGCGCGTCCCGGTACCCCGACTTCCGCCCTGTGCTGGCGGCTTGGTGCTTGTGTCTCTGCACCAACCAGCACCTGCCTGCTTCCGCCTGTTTCTCCTCTTTCTTGCCGGTGGGGAGGATGCGCAAGCACTTTGTCTCTGGCTTTATTTCAGTCGCCATATTTAATATACGAAAAATGTAGCGTCATATTTATCAAATGAGGACCTGAGCTTAACGAAAGATTGAGAGAAAATCCTAAGGAAGCTGTTAAAATTTTTGTGGCAGTGCGTTTTTCTTTTAACCGGTATTCACTGAACACCTGTAATATCAGGCTCTCAAGGAACACAGCACGGTTTATGGGAGGTGTCTGTCGGGTTTCTCACCAGTCTCCGAGTGCCCAATACCTCCGTATTGCCTCGTTGTTGAGACTAGAGTCTAGCTCTGTTGCCCAGTCTGGAGTGCAGCGGCACGATCTCGGCTCACTGCAACCTCAACCCCCCCGGGTTCAAGCAATTCCCCTACCTCGGGCTCCCAAGTAGCTGGGATTACAGGCGTGCGCCACCACTCCAGGCTCATTTTTGTATTTTTTTTAGTAGAGACGAGGTTTCACCATATTGGACACACTCGCTGGTCTCGAACTCCTGAGCTCATGATCTGCCCGCCTCGGCCTCCCAAAGTGCTGGGATTACAGGTGTGAGCTACGGTGCCCAGCCTCGCCTTGTTTTCTTCTTACAGGATCTTGTTCTTTGCTCTGGCAGTTGTTTCCCTAATTGTGTGTCCTGGACTTGAACTCCCCAGGACAGGCCCATAAATGGTGCCAGAAATGAGTTCAATAATATAAGTGTGACTAAAGAGAATTTCAGACTGATCTTTAAATTAGCAATCATAAAAAATAAAAAGAATCTAGGCAACGCCGGGAGACACCGGCTCTACCAAAAAAAATAAAAATAAAAATTAGCCAGGCATGGTGACGCACACCTGTAGTCCCAGCTACTTAGGAGGCTGAGGTGGGAGGATTACTTTGAGCCCAGGAGATGGAAGCTGTAGTGGGCCGTTATGGCACCACTGGACTCCAGCCTGGGAGACAGAGCAGGACCCCGTCTTTAAAAAATTCCAGTCACGATTTTAGGTGTGTACAATTGACTCACCTAAAGACAAACTGATACAGGAAGATTTGCCTGACCCACTCTTCTGGAAGTGTGGTTTTTGGATCGACTGTCCAGACGAACCAACAGCAACTTGTTAAAAATGCAGGCTTGTGAGTCATACCTCATTTGCTGAATCCAAATCTCAGTCATGGGGGCCCAGAAAATATTTCTCTAACAGCCTCCCCTTGTTAATACACTGAAATTTAAGAACCACTAGCTAGGTTCTCTATGATAAGTTCCTCCTTTTTATATACCTCATCCAGCCAAAAAGGTGGCAAGGCAAAGGCATTCTCCCAGCCCAAGGCAGAGGATACAGTGGTTCTAATCTTGGGGACCAAAAGCATAGACTCTGTGCCTCCTCTGCAATCCGTTAGGTGAGACATTTTCCTCTACAGTAGTAGGATGAGAAGATTAAATTAGATAATGTATTAAGAGTTTTGAGCAAATGAAAACTACTGTGTAAATATAGGGCTGTTATTATAGTTAATATAACATTAATATAACACATTCCTCTATTTCCATTCATATATCCCATGAAACCAATCAAAACCAGAGAGCACCACCAGCTTGCTCCCATAGACTCCATGGTCCCAGCTTCCAAATCACTAGTACCATTCACCACCATTTTTCTTCTCCAAATATTTCTCCTTCTGATTGAGAACAAAATGGAAGATTTACAACCTCTGCCTCCTGGGTTCCAGTGATTCTTCTGCCTCAGCCTCCTTGTTAGCTAGGATTACAGGGACGTGCCACCACACCCGGCTAATTTTTGTATTTTTAGTTGAAACAGGGTTTCACCATGTTGGCCAGGCTGGTCTCAAACTCCTGACCTCAGCTGATCTGCCTGCCAAAGTGCTGGGATTACAGGTGTGAGCCACCATGCCTGGCCAGATTTACTCTTTTTAAAAACTACATTTTCTGTTACAGGAAATTTAGGGTAAGAAAGAAAAGAGATGTACCATCTTAATCCGATCTCTGGTGATAATATTTTCTAGACATGTGGTCTTGCCACATCGCCCAGGCTTGTCTTAATCGTAATTTTCTTGAGGGTAACTACATCATTTCCATCCCTAAATTGTCCACAAACTTGGTCCCCGCCTAACACTCAAAAAATATCTGCTAACTGATAAAACACAAAGCAGCCATCACCAGGGTGATAGGAACTGATGGAGATTACCAGTGGACACAGGCCAAGGAGATGAGATAATTATTGTCTGAAGGCCACTGTGTTCTCCCCATGAATTCAGCAAGCTCTCCTGGCCTTCAAGTCCCCACAAGGGTGTCTTTGACCAATAATGGAGAAATCCAGTCAAGATCTTTGAGAAGTTTCTTAACCAGTCTCTTAGGGCAGAGGAGGAAGGTTATACCATCTTGTTCTCTTCTAACTGTTGTGGAGTCTCCTCTGCTTAGCACAAGAGGCCATAAAGATGGATAAGCTGCCTATACTTGAATGTTCAGTGTGAAGATGAATGACTTGAATGTCTGCTTCCCAGGCTTGCAAATCCTCCAGTACAGGAGTCCTAACTTGGGGTCTACAGAACCCCATAGGTGTCCATGAATAGGAATCGGTACTATGCACCTGGGGGGATCCCCAAAAATCACATCTTTATTCTCACTAACCTCTAACTGAAGTGTAGCATTTCCTTTCATTATGAATGCAGGTCGCAGATCACAGTGCTACCTGTAGTACCCTTGACTTTGTCAATCATTAAAAAGTATAGACATTTTCATACCACATTTTAGTTGTAGTAGATATCTTAAAGTGTCACTTACTTTAATGCCTATTTTTGCATTATTTGACCTAATGATAGATTGTGTGATTTAGTGAATTAATAAAGCAGCAAACATAGTAATATGTTGCAAGGTAGCTTCTGTTCTTTTTTCTTTTTCTCTTTTTAGAGACAGAGTTTCAGTCTGTTGCCCAGGCTGGGGTACAATGGTGTGATCACGGCTCACTGTAACCTCAAACTCCTGGGCTCAGGCAATCCTCCCACCTTATCCTCCCACACAGATGGGACTACAGGCATGCGCCGCCATGCCTAGCTAATTTTTAAATATTTTGTAGACATGAGGTCTTGCCATGTTGCCCAGGCTTGTCTTAATCATATTTGTTTTGTAATTCTATTTATTTTATGTATTTAGAAGCCTCTTCTAAGAAAGATTTCCACAGCCTTCACCTGTGGCTTCACCTCCCAAAGAGGTCCATTGCACACAGAAGTTTCAGAATGTCTGGTGTATTAGACCTACTGTATTTTTTTTTTTTTTCTGAAACCATGAACAATCAAAAGAGTGATTAACAAATGACAATTCCTTGAAGACTGAAGTCTGAAAAAGCTTCTTGGAAGAGAGAATTTGATCTGTGGTTGAAAGGATAAACAGAATTACAGAGGAGAAGTGATTACGCTCTAGGGAAAATGGAAAGACAGCAAAGGCGTTGTCTCAGGTCAACTGCTCTAGAAGCAGAGCCCAAGACAGAGATTTTATGCAGTTGACCTGTTGAAGGAGTGCTCTTAGGAGAAACACATCGGAAGGTGAATAAGCAGAAGAAGGCAGGGGAAGGAGCTCAGCAAGATGTGGCCTCCGCTGGAGTCCACCTCAGCCTCGTCTCCTGGGGAGCTCTGGAGCATGAATGACAACTCAAGGATGTCATGATTTGAGACAAGGCTTAATAACCCGGCTTCAGCCCTGCATGCACCAGCTGGCTGAGAGGATCTGACCAAGGCAGCTACTACCTTGTGGAGGTGACAGTGAACATGGTGTGCTGACGAACAGGGAGGCAGGCAGGCATGTTTGAGAAAATAAGTGACAGTGACAAGTGGTGAATAAGTAGGACTGGTGCAAGCCCGAGGTCTGAGAGAAACGGAGAGTTCTGTGAGCAATACTAAGGCCCCTGTTGAGGTTGGTGACCGTGAAATTTATTGTGGTGCAACTGTGTGTGATTTCACGGTGAGAGCAAACACTTCAGTTCATCCAAAAGTGATATTTTGCCAGAGAGAGGTACAAGGGAGTTGAGAGTGTTGGCTAAATGGGATCAGGAGGTAAGTGAAGACTGAAGAGATCTAATAGACAGGTAGATAAGGAAAGAATCAAAGCCTCCCAAAATATTCAAAGAGTAGTATTTGTGGGAGTCATTGAGCAAGTGAGATGGGAAGAGAGGATGCTGCTTCCACCACTGGTTTTGGAGGTGGAGCAGATGCTGGTGTGATGAAGTCCCAGATGGGAAATGGGAGTGGATGCCAAAGAGAGCTCAAAGACCCTGCAGATGAGGACTCAGACCCACAATATTGATGAGGCA
This sequence comes from Saimiri boliviensis, assembly GCF_048565385.1. Classification (NCBI taxonomy): domain Eukaryota; kingdom Metazoa; phylum Chordata; class Mammalia; order Primates; family Cebidae; genus Saimiri; species Saimiri boliviensis. Next base: position 93,505,007 of record NC_133457.1, on the reverse strand, counting down.
TCCATGTCGCCATGGTAGTCAACGAGGATAGCGGCCTCAGCTGAGGCAGGGGAAAGGCTGGGATACAAGTGCCATACATAGTCTTCTCTTGATAAGCAAGAGAGACCAGGAGGTAAGAGATGGCAGAGAATGAGAGCGGTGACATCCATTACCAGAAAGAGCCCCTAAAAGGCAATACTTCATTTTTTTTAGTTAGTTTTAATATAACATTTTGCTTTAATCTTTTTAGACAATTTTCTTTTTTAAATATATGTATATTATTTATATAACATATATGTCTGAAAGTTCTTACCACACCAACCACAGCCCCAATCTTTTTGCCCGAATCTCAGAATTAGTTTGTTGTCCCCTTTAAAATCCTTTTCTTACACGCACACACACACACACACACACACACACACACACACACACACACGGAATATATAGTATTGTTTTTGGTATATGAGTGTGTGCTTCAGAATAAATGGTTTCATACTCTGTATACTTACTGTTATATAATTGACTTTTTTCACTCAACACTTTCTCAGATGTCTTAGAGAACGTGCAGCCTCATTATTTTATTCTGTAATATGAATTTACTAAATTTATCGAGCCTTTCTTAAATTGATGATAGTGTGGTTTCTAGTTTGGGCTATTATCAGCAACATTGCTGTGTACATCTCTGTATATCAGGGTGTCCAATATTTTGGGTTCCCTGGGCCACACTGGAAGAAGAATTATCTTGGGCCACACATAAAATACACTAACACTGACGGTAGCTAATTAGCTTAAAAAAAAAAAGGCAAAAAAAAACCTTACGTATTTTACAAAAGCTTACGGATTTGTGTTGGGCCGCGCTTAAAGCCGTCCTGGGCTGTGGGCTGGATGAGCTTGCCATACATCTTTCTTTGTACACACGATGAATGTCACAAAGAGTCCACAAAGCACCTGTATCCATGTGTATGTTTCAGTTATGAATATGTTCGGCTGCAATAAACAGAAAACTCATTAAACAAATAAGGGTTGTCTTTTTTTCCCCTCTCACCTCTGAAGGTAAGGGGTTACTGAGATTGGTGTAGCTGCTAGATGATGCCCCAGGGATCCAGGCTGTCTTCCTTTCTGCTCTGCCGGCCTTAGTGTGTTGTCTCATGTCCTCATCCTTGGTGCTTCATAGTCACAATATGACTGCTGCTGCTCTGGACATCACTTCTGCTTTCAGAGATGGAAAAGGAAAAATAACAGTCCCAGCCACAACCATTTCTTCTTATCAGAAATGTAAAAACATTTCCAGAAGAGTTCTTAGGTCTCACAGGCCAGAACCAAATCCATGACCACTCCTACTGCAAGGGAGTCTAGGAAAGAGGAATAATAGATTTGCCTTGATTGGCTTAAACGAATGCTTCACATCATCCTAACTGCACATTACAATCACCTGGGAGCTTTAAAAAATACCTACCTGGGCTTCACCTTCAGAGATTTTGATAGAATTGGTCTGGGGTGGGGCCTAGACACTACTGTTTTGAAAAGCTCCACGGGCACAGTGGCTCATGCCTGTAATCCCAGCACTGTGGGAAGCTGAGGCAGGCGGATCATGAGGTCAAGAGATCGAGACCATCCTTGCCAACATGGTGAAACCCCATTTCTACTAAAACTACAAAAAAAAAAAAAAATAGCTGGGCATAGTGTAGCTGGGCCTATGGTGGGCCTCCTGCAAACTTAGGAGGCTGAGGTTGCAGTGAGCCAAGATTGCGACACTGCACTCCAGCTTGGGCGACTAAGCAAGACTCCGTCTAAAAAAAAAGAAAAGAAAAAGAAAAAGAAAATAAAGCCTCGTGGATGACTCTAAAAACTGACCAGAGTTGAGAACCACTGGGTTCCACCAATCATGGTCCTTCATCTAGGGCTGGTCAGGTGTATCAGTGAGGATTATATTCAGTTGCAAGTGACAACATACAACATACCAATCCCAAACAAGAGAGGGGTTTATTTATTGCTCACATAAATGTTCAGCAGGCTGAGTGTAGTGGCTCACACTTGTAATCTCAGCACTTTGGGAGCCTGAGGCAAGAGGAAGCCAGGAGTTCGAGACCAGACTGAGCAACATAATGAATGCTCTACCTCTACAAAACTTAAAAAAAAAAAAAAGTTCAGTGATCAATGGCTCAGGTCTGGAAGGCCCTGCATGACCTCAAGGCACAAATGTATGATCTCGCTGGCCCACCTTCCATGGCCTTCATTCCCAAGGTCGCTCAAGATCCAAGATGGTTATTCTAGCTCCAGCATTCCAACAGCAGGAAGAAGGACCAAGAAATGGAAGAGCAGAGGCCCACAGCCCTTTACTGGCACTTCCCAGAAGTTACGCACACCATCTCTGCTTAGCTCCTATGTGAAACGGAAGTGTGCTGGTCTTTTCCTTCTAAGCTCTAAATTTTTTTTCACAAGACCTCATCTACCTCAAGATGACAAGCATATTCTCCAATATTTTTTCTAATGCTCTTCTAGTGTATGTGTTTATGTGATTTCAGTCATTAGTTAATCTGAAATTTAGTTTAGCAAAAGATAAAAGATAAAGACCTAATTTTATGATTTTTTCAAAACTTAGCTAATTCCCAGTATCATGCATCATTTTTTCCTCCAGATAAGTAATTCTACCTTTGTCAAATACCAAATTCCCACATACATATTAGGTCAAGCCAAGTGAAACTGCTAATACCTATCACCTTGACCCAGATTTATTTTCTCAATTATACCACTTACTACTAGACATTGTATTACGTATTTGTCCTTTTTTTTTTTTTTTTTTTTTTTTGCCAGAGTCTCACCGTGTCGCCCAGGCTGCAGTGCAGTCTTGGCTCACTGCAGCCTCTGCCTCCACACACAGCTAATTTTTGTACTTTTAGTAGAGATGATGTCTCACGATGTTGCCCAGGCTGGTCTTGTATGCCTGACCTCAAGTGATCCACCTGCCTCAGCCTCCCCAAGTGCTGGGATTATAGGCATGAGCCACCGCACCCCGTCTGTATTTATTTATTTTGAGACAGAGTCTCACTCTGTCACGCAGGCTGGCATGCAGTGGTGCAGTCTCGGCTTACTGCAACCTCTGCCTCCTGGATTCAAGCAATTCCCTGCCTCAGCCTCCCAAGTAGCTGGGATTGCATGTGCCCGCCACTACCCCCGGCTAATTTTTGTATTTTTGGTAGAAATGGGTTTTCAGCATCTTGGCTGGGCTGGTCTTGAACTCCTGGCCTTGTGATCTACCCGCCTCAGCCTCCCAAAGTGCTGGGATTACAGTCATGAGCCACCGCACACAGCCTGTATTTATTCTTAAAGTATATTATTGCTTGTGTTTGCAGTGAGCAACCTTGAGAAATGAGGAACTCTCTCCCTAAAGAGCAGGCTTGCTTATTTCCTGCTGTGAAAGCGGTGGATTCCCCAAGCTCAGTGTTCCGCTAGCTGCAACACAAACCCACAGCATCCACCAGGGAGGACAAGGGGACAGGTGGACAAGGAAACCAATATAAACATGCTGCCTAGGCTGCTTGCTGTGCCATGAGTAATAAAATCCTTTGTCTCTGACCCAGGAGTCTCATATTTGCCAGCATGCATGAAACAGTGAGAGGCGACTTATTCATCATCGGCCCAGAAAATTCAAATGCCAGACCCTGACAGTTCTGGCAATGAGGACAAGAGGCTGATAAACACATGGCTTTCTGGAAGAGGGAAGGACAAGGACCTTATGGACCAGGGGATATGAAAAGACTCCTTGGCATATGTCAGTGAATCCTCTCATCCAAATGGTGGGTGGGTGGCAGGAGGAGGGTGGATAGGATAAGGAGCTCACACTGTCCTACCTGTTAATGAGGTTAAGCAGCGAGAGGTAGGGTTGAAACAAGCCACTCAAATGGTGCTTCGGTTCTGCTTATCTCCATGCAGGAGGAGGAAGGGATGGTATGACAAGGGGGCAGCAAGCCCCGCAGCCCCCACAAAAAGCAACATGGATGTGGCTGCTGAGTCAAAGAATCCCCAAAGCTGAAATACATGGTATCAGCCACGATGTTTGATACAGAGCTTCAGGGTGACCCCAAAACTTTACAAGGTATTTGGCTGAGCCCCACAGGTGGCCACGGGAATCCAAAGTAGATGCAAAACCTTGCTCACTAGCACAGGCTTGCTGTCTCTCTTGAGTTCCCCAATCCCTCTATTCCCTCTCTATCTTGCCTTCGGTTGCTTTTATTTAATTAATTTGTTTATTTGTTGAGATAGAGTCTTGCTCTATCACCCAGGCTGGAGTGCAGTGGCATGATCATGGCTCATTGCAGCCTTGACCTCTTGAACTCAGGTGATCCTCCCACTTCAGCCTTCATAATAGCTGGAACCACAGGGGCACACCACCACACCTGACTAATTTTTTTTTTTTTTTTAAATTTTGTAGAGGCAGGGTTCTGCCATATTGCTCAGGCTGGTCTCGAACTACTGGGTGCAAGCGATCCACCTGCCTTGGTCTCCCAAAGTGCTGGAATTACAGACGTGAGCCTCCACACCCAGCTCAGCTGTTTTAATGAAAAAGCTGAGTATGCTGGGGGAACTTCAGGGAGGCAAGGGCCTCAAAACTTGCATATGTCTGTTGGGCCCAAGCGCCCAATTCACCATCTTACTTAGTCCCCTGGATGGGTGCAGAGATGGCTGAAGGCATCACACCAGAACTGCAGTGTGGAGTGGGGACAAAATGAAAGGGGCGTCGTGGCTTTGGAACTCTCTGGATGGACTCTGGAGCTACACAGAGGAGGAAGCAGCAGCAATGCAACCCCGAAGCCAGGGCCAAGAAGAAATGAAAGCCTCCTAGATGCACCCTGTGAACTAGCCTGAGCTTCTGGCAGCTATGGCTTTAGCTCCTAATGTGCACACACTAAACTCCTTGGTTTGCTTTCCCATAAGGAAAAGTATCACCCAAGTTCAACTGATAGGCTTCGAGCAAAGTTTGCAGAGGAGAAGGCAAATTAAGTAAACCTCCATGTGGGGCCCATGGGCCAGAGCCAATTCAGTGGCTTTCATTGCAAATGTATCACTGGTATTGATGCTCATACAAGTTTGTACTGCCAATGCCTGTAGGTGTCAGATGAGATTCACCCTTTCAGAGACTGCTGCATGTGGAAAGGTGATTCCTGAACCCTCTTAGATGGCCCAGGAGAAACTGTTCAGACTTTCAAGAGGGAGGCCAGGCACGGTGGCTCACACCTGTAATCCCAGCACTTTGGGAGGTTGAGGCGGGTAGATCACTTGAGGTCAGGTGTATGAGACTAGCCTGGCCAACATAGTGAAACCCCGTCTCTATTAAAAATACAAAATTAGCCAGGCATGATGGCACACACCTATAATCCCAAATACTCAGGAGGCTGAGGCAGGAGAATCGCTTAAATCCAGAAGGCCGAGGTTGCAGTGAGCCGAGATCGTGCCACTGCACTCCAGCCTGGGCAACAGACCAAGACTCTGTCTCAAAAAAAAAGACTTTCAAGAGGGAAAAGGAAAATCCGAGAGTTAGTCTCAAAGGCTGCCAGATTACTCAGAGGTGTTTTCAAGCACAATAGCGCCACCTGCCAGACACAGTCACCAAGTACATCCCTTTAAAAAATTGTTTAAGAGAGAGGTCGCTGTTCTGTCACCAAGACGAGTGCAGTAATGCCATCAGACCTCACTGCAGTCTTCAATTCCTGGGCTCAAGCCATCCTCTCACCTCACTGTCCTGAGTAGCTGGAACAACAACTGGGAGCTACCATGCCCTGCTAATTTTACAAAATTTTTTAGAGACGTCGTCTCTCAGGCTAGTCTTACAACTCCTTCGCCTCAGGTGATACTTCCACCCCACCGTGCCTGGCCCCATCCCTCCCTCCTCTCTTTTTTGTTTGAGACTGTCTCTCTCTGTCGCCCAGGCTGGAATGCAATGGCACAGTCACAGCTCATTGCAGCCTGGAACTCCTGGACTCAAGAGATCCTCCCCACTCAACCTCCTGAGTAGCTTGGTGCCTGCCACACATACCATGCCAGCTAATTTTTAAAATATATTTTTGTAGAGACGAGATCTAGTTTTGTTGCCCAGGGTGGTCTCAGGCTGCCAGGCTGGAGTGCAGTGCCGTGATCTCAGCTCACTCCAACCTCCACCTCCCAGGTTCAAGGTATTCTCCTGCCTCAGCCTCCCAAGTAACTGGGACTACAGCCCGTGCCACCACACCTGACAAATTTTTGTAATTTTTTTTGTATATATATATATATATATATATATATATATATATATATATACACACACACACACACACACACACATAGTAGAGACAAGATTTCACCATGTCGGCCAGGCTGGTCTTGAACTCCTGACCTCAAGTGACCTGCCCGCCTCAGCCTCACAAAGTGCTGGGATTACAGGAATGAGCCACCATGCCCAGCCCCTATCCCCTTTTTTAAAAGGAACCTACTAACTTGTTACTGACCCAAAGTGGTCCTGTGACTCTCCAAACTGACACCCCCATTTTGGGATAGGTTAATTTGGATCTGGTGGCTATTAAAGGAGGGACACAAAAGGCCTTATTAGTCCAATGGAAATGCTGTATTCAGAAACCCAGCTGGTCTGGCCCTAATATTATCTGGGTTTTACATGAAAAAATGGCAGCAAAAATCCCTTCAGGGGAAACCTCTTTCCTTACTTCACTGCCTGAAGCAAAGCTGTGGCTTAATTGGGCCCTCAAGTCACAGGGGCTTCCCTAAGCCCCTGGCTTGGTATGCTGATGGTTTGGCTAGGCTGACACCTTATGGTGTCCACATTCAACCTCAGCACCAGCTATGCAGAACCAAAAGTAGGCATGGGCCAGATGCAGTGGCTCACGCCTGTAATCCCAGCACTTTGTGAGGCCAAGGCAGGTGGCTCATGAGATCAGGAGTTCGAGATTAGTCTGGCCAATGTGATGAAATCCTGTCTCTACTAAAATTAGAAAAATTAGCCAGGCGTGGTGGCATGGGCCAATAATCCCAGCTAAGTGAGAGGCTGAAGCAAGAGAATTGCTTGAACTCAGGAGGCGGAGGTTGCAGTGAGCTGAGACGGTGCCACCGCACTCCAGTCTAGGCAGCAGAGCAAGACTCCATCTCAAAAAAAACAAAAAAGCAAGCATGATTGCTCCACTCAATGGATAGAGCTCAATGGATAAAGCTCATAGTTCTGGCCAATACTCCCTGTGATGAGCCCTGCTACATTTTTACTGCCTTTTGTGTGGTTGCCAATGACCTAGCTATCTTGCCCACAAGACTGGAAGATTAAAGGCATTCCCTGTTGCAGCTGCATATTGTGGAAATAATTCCAGCTGCCAATCAGAAGCTCAAGTTGCTCACAGAGATGCCCATGGTAAGGGCCCTTCTCTAATGAGACAAATTGTAGTCAAGCTGCTGATCCAGCCTTCACTGCCTATACTACCCCCATCACTGCCTAGATCCATCATCAAACAAGATGTGGCAACACATTCCCCATCGTGGACTGAGCACAAAGTCAAAAACTATATGTTTTCAGGCCAGGCAAAGTAGTCAAAGTATTCATTGGACCCACCAGGCTCCCTGGTATTGTTGAGCACTGGAATGGCCTCCTTCAAAGCTTTCAGCGACCTCTGTCCACTCCTTCTGGGCCACATACTTCAGCAAAGCAGCGTGATCACTGAATGCAGCCTGTCCCCAGACAAAGATCTCCTCTCAGCCACTTCCTGGGTAGTGATCAGGACAAAAACGGGTGGAGGGTTATATAGATCTATTCTGAAAAGTTGGAAGCATAGTGCTTTTTTTTTCTTTCCTCCCCTGCCTCCAGCCCAACAGCAACCCCACACCAGTCTGCTTGCTATACCCTCTGGTGTCAGCCCAGCAAAATGGGACTTATGGGATTCAAATTTATTTCTAACTCTGATTTAGCCACTTGAATTCTCTTGACAGATTAACCTGATCCCAGATCAATGTACTCATTGAAAACAATTGCTTGCCAAGTTGAATACATTGGTTGAGTACATTCCTTGCGAAGCCCCCGAACACGGGCTCACATAGGCCAAGGTGGGAGATACAGTGGAAGTCTGTAAATTTTGCAAAAATGTCCTTGTCTCACCCACACCTCTCCCCTGCAGACAAAAGGTCTGGGTGTGAGTAGGAAAAGACTGGAGAAATGACCAAGTTGTGGCTACGGCAATGAAATACGCTGTCTTCGTGGCCAGGAGGCCTGCGAGAAGACACCTTAGTTGCCAGCAGGTACAGACAGTGGGAAGTGATCAACGTACTCTTTGTCCCTTAGATCCAGCACTGAAATTTGCAAAAACCATCATCTGGTTCATCTGAGTTAAGCAGCAGCTACAGCTGATGGCCTCACCCCTTCTGTGTTTATCACGCTGCCCGCATGCTATGAAAACAGGGGAATTCCTAAGGAGGTGGCCAGTCCTGAACTATTCAGTTGTGGCCTTTGCCAGCCATCGGTGGTAGCTCCCAAATATGGGATGTCCCCTTCCCCCATACATGCACAAACACACCATCCAGCACAATCTTGTTTCAGCCTGACTGGTACAAACACAGGTACTTTTCCTGTCACCCAGGTGGCCTTGGTTCGTGTATGGTGTCTGGGGATGTAACCATTAGGTGACACCATCCATGTCACTTAACCAAACCAGTGTAATGATAATCAAAATCAAAATCAACAACAAATTCTGCATTCAAGTAACACATGACCCTATGGGTGTATGTTTGTATGTGGGCCATATAATTGTCTCTCCATTAGTGATGAGGGTTGCCTGTGGCCCATCTATAGCTTCATATAATTACAGGCCATGACACGGAGGACCAGTAGATTAGTCTACAACTCACTTATGCAGGTTGTAATGGATAATTGCCTGGCCTTAGACTGTATCCTGGCCTACTAAGGCCTACTGATCCCCTTGAGACTTACTCACTGAGACCCCGGGTGGCATTGTTGAAGCCAATACTGTAGGTTGGCCTCATCTTGCTTGAGGTTCTATTTGGTAGTAATTTAATTCTGTATGAGACAAATTGAGTGAATTTGGTCCCAGCCTATGCTGATCAGGTCGACTGGGGTGGCAGATGGAGTGGTACACTCATGGGAATATTTCACTTTGGTCAAGAATGTACAGGGTCAATTTTTGGGAAAGGAAAGCTGTCAGAGGCCGTGAACATTTCTAGTGGGTATGACAAGACTACAAGGCCCTGACCCCTCTTTCCCTGGGCTGTTTCTCAGGCTCGTGGAAGGAGTAAGCCACATTGAGGTAATCTCTCTCTCCAGGACAAAGAGCAGGCTTGCTTACTGCTGTCTATGAAAGAGGTGGGTTAGAGCCATGCACAGTGGCTCACGCCTGTAATCCCAGCATTTTGGGAGGCTGAGGTGAGCAGAGTTCAAGACCAGCCTGATCAACATGGAGAAACCCCATCTCTGCTAAAAATACAAAATTAGCCAGGTATGGTGGTGCGTGCCTGTAATCCCAGCCTACTTGGGAGGCTGAGGCAGGATAATCGTTTGAACCCAGGAGGCGGAGGTTGCAGTGAGCCCAGATCACGCCATTGCACTCCAGCCTGGACAAGAGTGAAACTCTGTCTCAAAAAAAAAAAAAAAAAAGAAAGAAAGAAAGAGGTGGGTTCCCCATGCTCAATGTTCCTCACGTGGAACAGAAACCCCATGCACGCACAGAATCTGTAGGACTCCGTCTCATTTTCCTTGTGGAACTTAGGGAACAAGGACAGCTGATGCAAACAGTTTTTGCTACTTGCTGTGCTGTGTTAATAGCTTTGCTTTGTCTCTAATCCAGGAATCTCCTGTCTTCTGACAGCATTCATGAAACAGTAACAAGTTAACAGATCTTGAAAGGAAGGCAAAACAAAATCTCAGATATTTTTATGTAGCAAAGTGAAAGAGAATAAACAGTAACTGCTAGAGCATGCCTTAGGCAAAAGGGCATTCTTAGAAGTTGTCTTAGTTGGCTCAGGTTACCAGAACAAAATGCCATAGACTGGGTGACTTCAACAACAGAAATTGAAGTTCTGGAGGCTGGGCAGTCCAAGATCAAGGTGCCAGCTGATTTGGGTCCTGATGAGGGCTGTGTTTCTGGCTTACAGATGGTCACTTTCTCATTGTGTCCTCGCATAGTGGAGATAAAGAGCTTTAATGTCCCTTCCTCTTCACATAAGGGACTGGCCCTATCCAATAGGGATCCACCCTTATGACTTTTATCATTTTAGCCTTTATCACCTCCTTATAACCTTTATCTCCAAATAGTTACTTAGGGGGTTAGGGTTTCAACATATGAATTTAAGGGAGACAAATATTCATTCCATAACATGTGCCATTCAGCAGGTTTCAGTTAAGGCTGGTAGAGAGATAAAGCTTTAAAAGAAATGTTGAAAATATGAGGAAGTTGGTTAATTTTACAGATGGGATTCTTCTTCTTTTGTTTTCTTTTGTCGTTGTTGTTGTTGAGACCTCAACCTCCAAATAGCTGGGACGACAGGCATGCACCACCACACGTGGCTAATTTGTTGAAGCAACAGAGTTTCACCACATTGGCCAGGCTGGTCCAAAACTCCTGAGCTCAATCAATTTGCCCCCCTCTGCTCCCAAAATGCTTGCATCTGTAAGCCACTTCCTTACAGATGGGATTCTGAAGGGCATGGTAGATGTGTGAGGTGAAGAAGTGGTGGAGGTTAGGTCTGGGCCAAGGAAAAACAGAGCATTATGGGACTGAGTATGTGGCCCGTGGGTTCCACAGTTTCAGAGGTGAGAGACAAAAACAGGCATGAGAAGCATAAAAATGTTTCCACGAGTTAAAATTATTAAAAGTCTGTGCTAGGAATACTACCTAGGAATCAAAACAAATGAATTATACTTTTATACACAACAACATGGATAAATCTCACAGGTAGTGATGAGTGAAAGCCAGATATTTAAGAACTACATAATGCATGATGTCGTTTACATGAACTTCAAGAATGAGAAAAATGAGTTTTTGGTGCAAGGATCCAGGAGGGGCTTACCTCTTGAGGGGCAAGCGTTCACTAAGCGGAGGTACCAGAGAGGATTTGGCCACCTTCTGGGATGGCTCTTGTCATTCTGGATCTCTTCATGGAACGATGAGGATTGCCATAATTAATGTGCGCCTTTGCTTCTGTATTTCTCCTTTAATTACCATCGGGGACTTCACAGGAAGTGGATCCAGGTGCCGGCCTCACACTCTGGGGCCTCCAGGGGGCGCTATGGCCCAACACACAGCGTGGCCAAGCGCGCCTCTGCCTAATACACCACTTCGGATCTGTTTTCTATGGTTTGCACCCGCTCAGGGTTGACTGGGGGCGGTGAGGCGGGGGACAGTCCTGCTGATTTTTTAAAAAGCATTGTTTTATGACTAGGCCTACAGAAAAAAATTCCAAACTAACATGCACGGCATGTTAGGCCCCAGCATGACCCTCCAGGTGCCGGGTGTTAAAACCTTCCACCCTGAAGCAGGTGCAGCAAACCCACTCATTCTGCTCTGCTAGTCCTTCCACAGGCTGCTCCCGGACCCTTCCTCACCTTCAGGCCCAGGCCCTTCTTCTGTGCTTGTCCCAGGACTTGCTCACTTCTGTAACAGCCCAGGTCACTCCAGAGAGACATTGAGCATTCATGTGTCTCCTGCCACCTGACTGCGAGCTCATAAGGGCGCCACCTGGGTTTTATTATCTGCTCATTCTCTAGCACCAGCCACTCACAAAAACCCTTCTCTTGGACATGAGCACAAAAGGCCCTGAAAGGACAGAATGAGACCAGAGGCTCTGTCCTGAGGGTTTGTGCTGAGCCCCTGCCAGAAGAGAGTGGCATTCTCTGCAGGCATGCACCAAGCTCCCTCTGTCACCACCACCCCTCCAGCTTTCTGTGGTGCACCCCATCCCACCAAATTCCTTTCTCATGGATAAGATGCAGCAGTTGGAACAGGAAAATATACAAAGGAACTAAGATAAATAATGCATGGCCAGCACAGTGGCTCACACATATAAGCTCAGAACTTTGGGAAGCCAAGGCATGAGAATCACTTGAGGTCAGGAGTTTGAGACCAGCCTGGGCAATATAACAATACTTCTGCCTCAACGTGCATGGTGGTGCACAACTGCAATCCCAGCTACTTGAGAAGCTAAGGAGGGAGGACTTGATCCCAGGAGTTTGAGGCTGCAGTGAGCTATGATCACATGACTATACTCCAGCCTGGGTGACACAGTGAGACCCTGACTCTAAACACATAAATAAAAGATAGTAAAAATAAGATAACTAATGCAAAATAAATGCACATAGAGAGTTCCAAGAAACAGACTTTCACCTGGTTCTATAGCAGAGATACTCACCTCTGACCTCAAGTGCTGATCCAGAATTGCTCATTGACCTTCCTCCCTTCATCACTCCTTGGTTCAGCATCTCTAACACAGAAGCTCTTCTCTGGGGCTGCAGGCTCTGAGAAGCCTCAAACACCATCCTGGCTGGTTTTCTGTTCCATGTAGTTAGGATGGAACAGAAACCCACGCAAGCTGGGAGTCTGCCCCAGCTTATGACTCAGCCTTAACTCCGCCACTTCCCTGGGCTGGCTGATTTTCCCTTCTGCCACAGGTTAATTCTGAGCGCCTATCCCCCAAATCTACCTTGGGGACAACCTTCCAGAATGAAAAGCAATCCAACCAAAGCACTTTAATAATATAAAAAGGAATGCTGTAAATCGAGGGCATTCCCATGGGAAGGGCCAGTCAGCATGAAGGCTGGAGCTGGCAGAGAGGGAGCTGGGTTTGGGAAACGTGCGATCTGCCACTGTGGATAAGCAAGGAACTCACATGGCAAGCGAGTGGAGGGAAGGCTGGTCGGCAAGAGAAATTGGATCAGGCATCAAAGGGCCTAAAATGTTCCTAAACTAAATGCTTAATGTCTATTTGGGGGGGCCACAAAAAACTTTAAGTTTCTAAGCAGGTGATGGCTGAATCCAAGCAACTTTTTTTTTTTTTTTTTTTTTTTTTTTTAGATAGAGTCTTGCTCTGTCGCCCAGGCTGGAGTGCAGTGGCACCATCTCAGCTCACTGCCACCTCCGCCTCCCAGGTTCAAGCGATTCTCCTGCCTCAGCCTCCCGAGTAGCTGGGATTACAGGCACACGCCACCACACCTGACTAATTTTTGTATTTTTAGTAGAATCGGGGTTTCACCATGTTGGCCAGGCTGGTCTCGATCTCTTCACCTCGTGATCCACCCACCTTGGCCTCCCAAAGTGCTGGGATTACAGGCATGAGCCACAGCACCCAGCCCAAGCAACACTTTTTAAAACTGGCAGGAGGATGGGGATGTTTGGGGGTGAGCAGCCAGGGACGGGAGCTAAGGGAGGAGGCTGTGGGCAAAACTGGGAATTCCATATCTGTGCCAAGCCAGGGTGGAGTCCAGTGGAGGAAAAGTGTGTTCTGTTGTTAAAGATATTCTCTGTGGGCACTGGGGCAGGGAGGACAGGGAAGGGAGACTACTTAAGACATGACAAACAGGTAGCTGCAGGACAGGGAGGGAAAAGTATTGGAGATGACTCCCAAACTCCAAGCCTGGCGGGCAGCAGCAGGAGGTGCCTAGCACAAACACAGGGGAGTCAGGAAGAAGAGCTGGCTGGTTGAGAGTGAGCCTGTGGAGACCAGAAGTCCCTCTCCGGCCTAGGGGTAGAGCCTCTTGGGATAGGGAGCCTCCCTGGAGGCAGGTGCTCCTCTCCTCTCTGAGGCCCAACCCCAGCCTTGTCCTCACCCACTGCTGTTCGACTGACAGAATCGAGAATCCCATAGGGGAAGACCGTTTCCTCAAAGATGTTCTCGGAGACTGTGGAGGAACATGAGTTCTATGACAGGAGAACAGGAAGAGAGCGTGAGGCACAGCAGCCTAGGGTGCTCGGAGGACAGAGGAGAAAGACAGGGTGCTCTGCTCATCAGGATAGTTTCCTAGGTGTGTGTGAGGGTGTGTGGGAGGTCTGGGGGGCTGGGGGTGGGGGTGGGGGACTAGCACGCTGCTGCCAGGAGGTCCCAGGGCCCGAGGCCCAAGAGAGGCCACGGAGTCTGAGAGCAGAAGCAGGAAGGCAGGGCTAGAAGGGAGCCAGCCCACAAGGGCTCCAGGAGTGGCTTTCGGGGGGGCTAGTCAGGTGTCCTTGGCAGAACATTCCAGTAAATAGTGTCAGACACAGAAGGGGCAGGAATTGAAGAAGGACGTGGGGAGGAGGGGACAGTTCTTTTAAGAATGGGGAGATCTGAGCAGAGAAAAGAGAACATATCAAGACACAAATAGCAGATGGGTGGGGTAACCTCAGGAAAGGCAGAAGTCAGGACTGAGCCAAAAGGTTCCACATCCGTCTCCACAGGGGAAGGCAGGGAGAAGAAAATGGGTGAAAAGACAGAAACGAGGAGGACCATGCACTGCTGACAGCGCCAGCAGGTTCCTGCCAAGATTCCCTGAGTCCTCTCCACTGGGTAAGAGGAAGGGTGTCTGCCGGAAATGAGAGAGCCAGAGGTGGGTCTGAATGCTGGGGAGGAGTGGAGCAAGTATGGAACAGCTTTGGGGGGCTTCTTACATGTAATGTGTGTACAGATCTTGGTAAATCGCAGGTTCTGATTCAGCAAGTCTAGGCAGGGCCTAAGAATCTGCATTTCTCACCAGCTCCCAGGAGATGTCAATGGTGCTGGTCCGGGGACCACACTATGAGAAGCAAGATTTAGAGAGGGAGATCAGGAGATGGAGAAAGACACTGGCATAAGAATTTGCCTTAAGGAGAGACCCATCTCTGATCATCCCACCTGGGGTAAAAGCAGAGACCTGAAGTCCTGGTGGGAACGGCAGCCCCCCGCGGGCGATGGGGAGAGGTGTAGAGAGAAGGGGTGGTAAAGAGGCTAGGGAAGGAGGTGAGAGGGCCTGTGTGATGGTAGGAGAACCAGCAGAGCCCCCGGGACGCCTCATCTGGGCCTGTGTGGGACAGAACACTATCTCACACTTGGAGGTCCCCCAAAAGAGGATGTGAGTCAGTTGGGGCAAGAAGGTGTTACTGGAGGGGTGTCTGAGCGTGCACGTGGCTGGCAGGACAGGTGGCCTCCTGTTCTGCAGGAAAGTGCAGGACTCATTCTGGGCTTGCTCAAAGCCTGGCCAGGACAAGTGGGGAGAGGGGCAGAAATGCCTCTGCCCCGGGTCAAGGGCCAGGTGACTTCTGCGTCAGGAACTAATAAAGAAAGGAATGGAATCTGAGAGGGGACGCGGCTGGGGAGAAACAGGAGGTGAGCTGAGCTCTGAGCCTCCCTGTCCAACCTGCAATCAGAAATCAGGAGGTTCCTGAAAGGCACAGATGGAAACTGAAAAAGCTTTAGGCTTAGGTAACCCAGCATCGGAAACAGGGATGATGGATGCAGGGAACTCGCCCAGCTTGTCTGGGGCCCCAGCCTGAGAGAGAGAGACGTTTCAGTCCTTGGCTGGGGTTAAAGCGAGGTCAGGGTCGCCGGGGAAATGCGGGAGTACAGTCACGCGGGAGAAAAACGTCAAGAGCGAAAGCTCGGAGGCGTCAAAAAGAGCAGCAAGTCCAGGCACAAGGCGTCGGGCGCGGAGAGTACGGCGGGTGCAGGGGGAGGGAGACGAGGCGGCGAAGACGCCGGGGCTTCGTCCGGAGGCGACGGGGAGGCCGCGGAGGTTCCCGAGCGCGGCGGGGCGCGCACCTCCTGCTCCGGCCGGGCTCCTTCGCTGCTTGGCCCCAGGTCCTCCCTGTGCGGGTCTCCGTGGCCCCGGCCGCGCTCTTCTGTTCCCTCCCGCGGCCTCGGCCAGGCCGCAGCCCCCCGCCCCGGCGACCGACTCGCCAGGGTCCGCCCCGCCGCCGCGGCCCGGGCCCGGCCGCTCCTCCCCCGATGATGTCACGTCCCCAGCCGCCCCTCGGCCGGCCGCGCCGCCCCGCCCCCGCCTCCCCCGGGCCCCAGTCCCCTGGGCCCGCCCGCTCCCTACATCCCTCCTCCCGCCCGCGCTCCCTCCCTTCGGCTACCGCTCCCCCGGGAGCGGCGGCGGCGGCGGCGGGATGGCCCGGGCCCGCGGCCAGGCCCCGGGGAGCGGCGGGCGGCGGCGGCCGCGGCGGGGCGGCACGGGAACCGGGCCCCGGGGGGAGTCGGCCGGGCTGCTGCTGCTGCTGCTCCAGGTGCTGCCGCCCGGGGCTACGGCAGGGCCGGGGCGCCGGGGCACGCGGGGCGCCGGCGCCGGCGGCGTCTGCTGGCCTGGCGCGGCCCCTGCCTTTCCCCGGGACGCTCGGCTGCTGCTGTTCCTGCCGCCGCTGCCGCCACTGTCGCCGCCGCCGCCGCCGAGCTCCGCGCCCGCAGCCTCCGCCTCCCGGATGGTAATCAGCGCCCCGCGCTGGCGCCGCGGGCGGGCGGGAGGTGGGGGCGGCGAGGGGGAAAGGGCGGGCAGCCCCGCGCCCCCGCCTTGCCCTAGGCAGCTCCCGGGGCGCTCGGGCCCCCCCCTCCGACGACCGCGGCCCCGGGCAGCCGCCAGAGCGCGCTTCTGGGGCGCCTCCGCGCGGACCGGGTGCGGGCTCCGCTCCCCGCCCTCCCCGCGGCGCTCGCAGTCCGCCCGCCAGCGCCCTAGCCGCGGGGGAATCCCTCCATCTCCCCGCCCCGCGCCCCAGGAGGGGAGGGGACAGCGCCGGCGCCCGCGGACCCGCTTTCTCCGAGGGAGCGCCCAAGAGGCGAGAGCACACTGAGCTGCCCCAACTCGACGCTGCGCTCCTGGAGGCGCCTGGTGCCGTCGGGTCGGGCAGAGCTGGACGCCCGCAGCCTCGGCGGGACCGGACGCCGGGCAGTGGGGGCGCCCACTCACTGCGCGCCCTCATGTTCCCTGCGCAGGACGCTCTGCCCCGCGGCGGGCTGAACCTGAAAGAGGAGCCGCTGCTGCCCGCCGGCCTGGGCTCCGTGCGCTCCTGGATGCAGGGCGCCGGCATCCTGGACGCCAGCACCGCTGCGCAGAGGTAAGCGCTCGGACCCGACCCGGTGCGCTCGGGTGGGACGGCTCCGCACCGCCTCGGCTCAGCTTGCTGAGCTGCTGGAGCCAGGGGCAGAAAGAGCCCTAACTCTGGACGGTTCCGGCGAGCTCTCCCGCCCACCCCGTCCGGAGCGCCGGTGCGGCCTCCCGAGGCTGTGGGGCGGGCCGGGGCGGGGCTTCTGCCTCTACTCCAGGCTGTCCCGGCGTGTTTCTGACGGCCGCTCGCGGGCGCGGCGGTGAACGCCACCCTAAGCCGGGCTGTCTATGGCTCTGAGGGAAGAGGCAGAACCCCGAGCCTTGACCCACAGCCACCGGCCGTCTAGGAACGTCCAGCCCCTCCTTCCTGGGCAGTCCCAATGCCTTTCCTTGTCCAATTCTGCAGCTCTCTGTCAGGAAAGGCGCGAGACCCAACCCCCTTTTTCCTTTCCCACGCCCCTCAGAGTTGGAGGATGGGGGTGTGCAGAGCCAGAGAAGCGGCTGGGGGCTGGACAGTGACGAAGAGATGAGGTGGGCAGTCGACCTGGCTTGACTGATTGGCCTGGGAACTGGGCAGGGGCCCTGCCTCTCCCTCAGGTGTTTTTCTGGCATGTCATGTGTAAGGCAGAGAGTCCATGGGAACCCAGCACCCACACCGGTCTCCTCTGACTTCTTTGCAGGGGTCTGGGAACCTCAGTAGGGGGTCGCCTCCAGGATTTGAAGGCGAACTTTTAAAGTTTATTGCCCCCCCGCCAAGCACCTACACCTTCCCCCCTCCCCCGGGCTTCTTGCACCACCAGCTGTGACCATGGAGGGAGGCTTTTAGGAATCCGATGGGGAGTCACCGTGGTTAGGATTAGGGAGGTGCCAGCTCTGCTGACAACTGGGACAGGGTGGGCACTGGGCTTCCAGAAGTGGTAGTTGTTGCAGCAGCCAGAAGGGATTCTGACTGGAGGCTTAGGGCCTACTGGGCTGACACAGGAGCCCACATTCACACCCCAGAGGACGCCTCGACCTCACCCTGTAACAAACACGCACCACGTTGCATGCCCAAACGGAAGCCCTTTCTGCACTCCCCTCCTTTCATGGCTGGCAGGAGGGAACGCTGGGGGCTCTGGAGCTGATCTATTCCGGAAGAGAAAGGGTCTTGTGAATGAAATAATTTCCAAAAGTTTTACAAGAGATATAGTTATATTCCAGAAAAATCTGAAGATAAAAAATGTAGTCCCGTCTTTACAACTACTGTCAACATTTTAGTGTATTTCCTTCCTATTTTTCCTCCCATTAACTTGTCTCTTTCTGTGCTAAGCTTACAATTCCACCTCCTGCCTATTCTTCTGTTGGTTCTGGCTTTTTATTTAACTTGAGATGGTCAGTTTCTTAACTTGGCCCCCTCTTTCTCCTCACCACCTGCTGTGTGGTGAAAGCTCTTTGTAAGAGTGGGTGAGGAGTGCTGGCAGGGGCCTCTGGGAGTTAAGGTTCCATTTCTCTGCAACCTGTCCCTCTGTGCCTACCCAGAGGCAGGTCTGATGATGGGGAAGCAGACGTGAAGGAGGCAGCGCCCTTGGAGACTGTGTGGGGTTCAAGAAGTGTAGGGATAAGGTTTCCCCCAGAGCACCGGCCACAGCAGTGGTGTCTGCACATAATGGGGTTGAGTGGGCTTGGGGTGTCCAGTCTGAGTCTCCATATGATTAGGGCCACCTTGCTGGGATGGAGAGGGCTTCTGCAATGTAAACAGGAGCGTTTCTTCAGGCTTGGTCTGCTAATCCCCAAGTTTAGAGACTTCTGTCTCAGGACGTAGACTGGGAGCCCCCACACGTGGCTGACTCTCCTCCACATCCCACAGGGAGCCGCCGCATCCTTCCTCCTCACTCTTCCCCATGTCGTGTGTCATCACTCCGGTTGTATCTTGTTCTTCAGTCAGTCCTCTGCGCAGGTCTTCCCATCCCAAAACAGCAACAATGAAAATTCCTCCCCCTGGTCCTGCCTCCACCTTCATCCGCTGCCTGGTTTCTCTCCCTGTCATCTCTGAGAAACTTTCACGGAAGTGCTCTCCCAAAAGGCTGCCTGGGATCCGAGAGTTGGCTTTGACACCTTCCTCAGCCTCACCCCACAGTTGCCTGGGTTGTCAAGGCTTAGGAATGTTCCTTTCCATGCCCTAGTCCCAGTCTCAGTGCCCTCAGCCACCACTTTTGGCAATAAAACCCCACTGGCCCTCCACCCACTTCCTCCCTGGCTTGAAGGTTAACTGTACCGTGGTTACCACTTCAGTCTCTTGACCCAGGCCTAGCCCCAGCCCCTTACCATGCCCCAAAACCATCTTCTCTGCACTGGGGGCCAAAGCAATATATCCAAAGTACTTTTTTCTGATCATGACTTTTTCTGATTAAAAATAAAGTGACCAGGCCAGGCGCAGTGGCTCACGCCTATAATCCGAACACTTTGGGAGGCCAAGGAGTTCACTTAAGGCCAGGAGTTCGAGACCAGCCTAGCCAACATGGCGAAAATCCATCTCTACTAAAAGTACAAAAATTACCTGGGCATGGTGGGGCATGCCTGTAGTCCCAGCTGCTTGGGAGGCTGAGGTGGGAGGATTGCTCGAGCACAGGAGGCAGAGGTTACAGTGAGCCAAGGTCGCACCACTGCACTCCAGCCTGGGTGGCAGAGTGAAATTGTGTCTCAAAAATAAATTAAATACATAATAGAGTGACCACCGCCCATCCCCACTGCTTCCTCATGGGTATCTTCAGCATTCAAGGCCTATCACGGTCTGACCCTAGCCTTCCTCCCCAACCTCCTCTGCATGATACTTGGCAAGCTGTGGATACTTGGAGAATTAGCTGTACCTCCAGTAAGTCCCACGGTCTATTGAAACAGTCCCCCTGCCCACAGCACCCGCACATCCACTGAATTAAGTCTCACCAGCCTCAGGACTCCCTCCCACACCTGCCGACCCCAGCACCTGCTCTGTCTCCCACCTCCCACCCTGCCCAGGGGAGTGGCTTTAGTGCTGCCTATGAATGCTTACCATAGGCCAGCATCTGCTGTCCTCTGCCTGTCCCGATCCTCCTTGCCCTGCCAGCTGGGGCCTTTCCCTAAGGCAAGAGCAGCGGTCCGTTCAGCCTTGTGTCCACAGCACCCAGGGCAGGCTCAAGCAGTCCACGTGGGGGTGGGGGCGATGACCGTCTGCTGAAGGAAGCAGGAATATTTCTCAGAGAGCTCCCAAGTCCCTTTCTGTTGGGTTCCCCTCTTGATTTTGGAAGGCTTCAAGTTCCAAAGGAGCTGATACCTGACCCAGGACTCAGCTACTAGAGCAGCTACTCCTGCCCAGTTCTACAGCTTGGCTTTTACAACAATGCCAAGATTTTTACAGAAGGTGGGTGGGGAAGAAAAGGCCCAGAAGGCCTGCTAAGATCAGCCAGGGAGGCTCTGCCAACAGGGAGGAATGTTCTGAGCAAAAGAGGGGTAGGAAGAGCAGAGGGGCTGCATACCCTTAAACCAGAGGCAACGGGGATGGGAAGGCTGGTGGAGAGGGCTTCCCTCTCCCTACCAAGGTCTTCCTACAAGGGAAGTCTGCACAAGGACCCCTACCCCTGCCCTGAGCCAGCAGGACTTTATCTCTGAGATCCATTTGCCCAGCCCCAGCTCATCTTCCCCTGACTCCCCTGAAGACCCAAGTCCTCCTGCTGGCAAACTCAACCCAGAAGTAGCTCTCTTCTTCTGATGTGCTTCACAGGCTGGGGAGACCTCTGGAGGGCCCAGGCCAGACCTCCCGCTGGAGGAGACCCCTGGAGGACCCAGGCCAGCCCTCCCACTGGAGCTGGTCCCTGCACACTAGCTGAGAGGCCAGCTGGGGCTGCCTTTCCTGTAAGCAGCTGCAGGCTAGCATCCCTGCTAGGAAATGCTTTTGTTTGCTTTAATAATTCATAGCCGATCCTCAGCCTGGGACCTGGCAGGCAGGCCTGTGGGTGGGTGGTGAGAGGGTGGGCAGAGAGCGGTGGAGTGGGGAGTCTTTAGGTAGAATTGAGGGCCAAAGGAAGAGGGGAGAATGAGCCTGTGAGATCCTTCCCCCAACCCCCACTTTCCACCCCTTTCAGGAACTTTGGTCACTATGCCAATTTCCTGGGGCAGGAGAGCAGGGCAGATGCTGGGGCAGTGGGAAGAGGGGATAGGGACCCTCTCCAGACCCAAACCTCCTCTCCAGCAGGACCATCTGGACACAGGCTCTGGGCAGCTGCCTGCAGCCTCCAGGCCCTCCCTGTGCAAGCATTGTTGAGGTGGGTGTGCCCCAGTGAGCTGCTGCTTTCGTCTTCCCCAGTCTGCAGCACAGCCAGGGGTTGGGCATGTCAGGGGCTGGGCAAGGCCAGGCCAATAGATCTTGTCTGGGGCCGGAATGTCAGGCCCAGCTTGATCATCAGCAGCAGTTCTGGGGACCAGAGGATGCCTGAGGGGAGAATGGGGGCCAAGGGGATGCTTGGAGGAAAGGGGGTGTGCAGAGGAAAGGGACTGATGAAGCCTTGCCGTGATGGGGCAGAGAAGAGCGGGACTTAGCAGAGAGAGACTTTGGGGAAATCTCGGAACAGGGATGAGTTGCAGGAGTCATACTCTTTTTGCTCCTTCCACTTCCTGGGGTGAGGGGTGTCAACAAAGAGCCCCCCTCCATTACTGATGAAAGTAGGGCTTGTCCCAGACACAAAGACAAATTAAGCCCAGACCAAGGCATGGCTTAAAACCTTAAGTTATCAGGGCAGTCAAGAGTTATCAGGGCACCAAGATTTGGTGGGGAGAAGGGACGGCAGGAGGCCTGGGGGTTCTTCTGAGAGGAGACCAAGGCTCCAGCCTCAGTCACTTGTCTTTTGTGGGATTTGAGCTGGCTGTAGTTAAATTGCTCACATTTATAACAAGCATGTAGTCAAGGAAGTGAAGAGCCATGAGTGGCCTTAGGAGAGAGAACAGAGACTGTGAAGGGGACTTTGTACCAGACAGTTGTGCTGTGGCAGGGGAGAGGGGCTGCCTCGAGAAGGGCCCTGGAGTGTCCTGCTCAGCCTTGCAAAGGAGCATCTCCCGGGACCTATTGGGCAGTCTCAGCAATAGCAGTCAGACACTTCTGCAGCCCCCTGGCATCTCCCCACAGGCATCCGCATACACTCTGGAGCACAGTCCACCTGAATGGCCTGGGCTGTGAAGGTCAGGTTGCCCTTGGTGCTGGCTTGAACCTGGATTCCTAACACAGTGCTCAGGAAGCCCATGCACATCCGTGCTCACTACAAAGCATGTTGACTCTGACCAAAATGCATCTGTGCAAAGTAAATCTTTTTTGGTATCTTAAACAGTCTCCTTTAATTTTCACTCTATTTCGGAATGAAAGAGGTGGAGGTGAGTGGGGCATGGTGGATATACAAAAGTGAGCGTATTCTCTTCCCAAATCTGGGAAATCTGGGTTCTTAAGTACAGGGGCAAATGTCCCACTGCCTCAGCACACTCTGGAGTTGAGAAGAAAGCATTTTGAACGCTGTGCTTGAAACAATCTTTTTAAGAAAACAAGGAAATGTGTAATTTATTTTGCAGTCTTGCAAAAGTGGTTAATGTGGCTGTTTTTGTCACTCAGCTGCATTTCTCTGGAAAAGGCGCTCATGTGGCATGGTTTGTTCGCTAATGATGCTAAGTGAATAAGCTGTTTCTGAATTATGGGTGCCGGCAGTACATATGCCAGGTGAGGCAGTTCTAACTTGCATTTGTCATAAACTGATACCTGCCAAGCTGCACTCAGGCCCTTGGGGCTGTAGCTTTGCTGGCTTCCGTCGTAGCCCAGGCCTCTGAATGGCTGGCAGTGGGTACCCACCCACATTCCCTCAGGACCCTTGGTCAAGGGTCTGCCTCCCCGGCTGTTATCTGCTTCCCTTTGCTTGAGGACTTGCTCAGGCTGCCAGAGCCTGCTCTGTCCGATGCACAGCAGCCTGGAAGTACCTGAGAAGTCACACTACCCCAGCTCCCCCACCCATCCCTCTGATAATGCTGAGACATGCATTCCATGCTGTTTCCAGAGTTCCCCGTGGGCTGGAGCTCCAAGTGCCCACAGTGGGGACTTGTGGAAAATGCACCCCCTATAGGCTGCTTTTCATCTTTGTCTCATCCCCAAACCCCAGTGTTTCCCGGAATCACTGCCCAAATACATTATTGGTATTTGAATCTTTGTCCCCAGGTCGGCTTCTAGGGGAACCCAAATAAAATAACTGCCTCTCCAGGCTTCAGGGGCTCTGTCCCCCTTCCATCCCCATTCCTTTCTTTTAGATTAAGGACACATATCCTCGCAGTTTCTCTCCACACCCCTATGTTTGTCTTAGGCAGCGCCACTTAGGAGCAGCACCGCGGGATCAGAGACCTTGGCCCTGGTACACATCTCTCTGTCGCTAAGCCAGTCTGAGAGCAGAACATGGCCCCCACCTCCCACCTGTGTCCTCACACACCTGCACCCAGGATGTGCCCATCAGGGGCCCTCAGACCACTCAGCACCTCCTGAGCCGTTTGAGTCTATCTCTTTTTCTTTCTGTTCTTTAATCTGGATTTGTTTTCTCTTTAAAAGAGCATCAGCTACCCCCAAGGAATAAGAAATCTCCCCTTCCCCTTCCCCAGCCCTCTCTCTTTGGAGCTTGCATTTCCATTCCATGGGTGTTGATTAGTTACCACCTGCACATTGGGGTCAATCAGGAGAAGGAGGCATGGTCCACACCTGCCTCTGTCACTCTTGAGTCGTATTCAACACGCTGTTCCTCGTGTCCTTCTCTGTATCTTCTTCATAGGAAAGTATCCTTTGCTCGTCTTGCCTTGAGCTTCTCCAAGCCTGGCAGGGCTATGAACCAGGTGAGCTGGGGCTCTTGCCCACTCTGCAGTCCTCCTCTGGTCAGAATTGGGCTGGGGCTGTCACTAACACTGGCCTGTTGTCCATGATACGGATCTTGTCCTGCAGCTGTAAATTAACCAGTGCTGCTCCACAGGTGGCTGTGAGCCTGGGAGGATGAGTGTGCCTCAGATCTACTGAGCTGTGCTGGGGAAGAGCAGGATGCTGCTCTGGGCTGTCTTGGGGCAGTGGACTGAGCCCAAACCTACTAAGGGGCAGGGCACAGGCACAGGAAGCAGGAAGCCCGTCCATGCCCCCAGCCTGCAGGAAACACTGGCCCAGGAACCCCCGGGGAACCTGCTGTCTTCCCCCTCCCCGATGCCTATGCCTTCTCTCCTATATAATCCCCTCCTGCAGGGAGGGTGAGCCCTGTAAAGGGAGATTGGCTTGGGGCTTATGCCACACTTCACGGTTCTGGTCCTCAGACCCTGGCAAGAGCTGGGGGGAGCAGCCAAGACCCAGGACTGGCTGATATTTGCCAAAGGGCATGGATAGGACAGGAAGCGCAGGCCAGCATCTTTGATTTATGCTGCATCAGTATGGAATTTGGCCTGGGAACTTGCAGGGTGTCTGTGTAAAAAAGGCATGTCCAGTGGTCTGGGAGATTTCGTTATTTCTCAGCATTCACCCCTCTTTGGCAAGGCCTTCTTTTCTCTCTGTAGCCTCTCTCCACTGCCTGAGAGCCTTCCAGGCCCCTTCGCTGGGCTGGATGACAGGATAAAAAGCCACAGGGACCTGGGGTTGCTTCACAAACCCACCTCCTCTGGCCTTCTCTCCCACTAGGTGGTCCTGGAACCCATCCTCAGTGGAGTTCAAGTTAAGCTGGTCCTGGAGCGGGAGGGAGGAGCTCAGGGTTGATGCCTCATTAGCATATTCATCAACAGTAATCAGGGCCCCGCTGTGATCAAAAGCCCTCTTAGGGCTTCCCTGCCTCTTGCTGGCTGGGGAGCGGGTGAGGGGCGATCAAGGCCTCAACTGGAAAGGACTGCAGCCTGCGGGGGAGGTGGTGGAGGGAGCAGGGAAGGATGGAGGGACAGTGAATTCCCTAGGGAAAGGAGCATCTGTAAGAAGAACCTGTGATCAGAAAGAAAAGGTGTTCAGGCTGGGCACAGTGGCTCAAGCCTATAATCCCAGTACTTTGGGAGGCCAAGGCAGGAGGATCACTCGAGCCCCCAGGAGTTCAAGATCAGCCTGGGCAACATCTTGAGACCCGCCCCCCATCTCTCCAAAAAATTTTTTTAAATTAGCTGGGCGTAGTGGCTTATGCCTGTAGTCCCAGCTACTCAGAAGGCTGAAGTGGGAGGATCCGGTGAGCCTAGGAGGTTAAGGCTGCAGTGAGCTATAACTGTGCCATTACACTGCAGCCTGGGTGACAGAGCAATATTCTGTCTCCAAAAAAAAAACAGATATTGGAGGATTGGAGGTTCTCTCCCCTCATCCTGGTCAGGGGACAAGAAGACCTATGGCTTTTGCCTCCAAAGTCGGCATTTCGTGTGGACCCCTGAGGGAGGTTCCGGGGCAAGCTTTCAAGAGGAGGAACCATTTCCGTTTTATTATTTATTATCATCTGTATGTGTAAAACAATAGCAGGTCCCTCATGCCCATGACATCCCAGATGTTACGGCTTAGTGTGAAGCTGAGTAAAAGGATAAATTGATTTAAAGTTATACGAAGAAAAATCGTAAGTAGTGGTGACTGTGGCAGCCATTGTCACAGAAGCACGATCATGATGGGTGCCTGGACAAGCTGACCTAAGTGGCCCTCAAGGCAGTTCCCCATCCTCATCACTCCCCTGCATCCCTGCAGCAGCCCCTCACTTGTCCCCCACACTGCACCCTCCTTTCCCTCATAACATCTCTAAGCCCTGCCTGGCTCCAGCTCTTTCTAGTGGCCTTTAGTCACATTTCCCAAACCATGACCCTCAATGAAAGTGCTCCATAGTCCAGCAAGCAGGATGTGTTAGTTACCCAGCCATGGTGGTTGACACCTGTAATCACAGCCCTTTGGGAGGCCAAGATGTGAGAATAGCTGGAGCCCAGGAGTTTGAGACCAGCCTGGGCAACATATGGAGACTTCATCTCTACAAAAAGTAAACAAAATTATCCAGGCATGGTGGTCTGTGCCTGAAGACCTAGATAGTCAGGAGGCTAAGATGGGAGGATTGCCTAAGCCCCAGAGGTTGAGGCTACAGTGAACTGAGATCATGCCACTGCACTCCAGCCTGGACAACAGAGCAAGACCCTGCCTCAAAAAAAAAAAAAAAAAATTACTCCAAGCTGGGCATGGTGGCTCACACCTGTAATCCCAGCTCTTTGGGAAGCTGAGGTGGGAGGATCGCTTAAATCTAGGAGTTCAAGGTTGCGGTGAGCTATGATCACGCCCCTGCACTCCAGCCTGGATGACAGAGCAAAACCCTGTCTCAAAAAAAATTATTCTGGGTTGGGCATCGTGGCCCATGCCTGTAATCACAGCACTTTGGGAGGCCAAGGCAGGAGGATCATTTGAGCCCAGGAGTTCAATACCAGCCTGAACAACATGGGGAAACCTGTCTCTACAAAATACTAAAAAAAAATTTAGCCAGGTTTGGGGACATGCACCTATAGTCCCACCTACTTGGGAGACTGAGGCAGGAGGTTCATTTGAGCCCAGTAGGTTGAAACTGCAGTGAGCTGTGATTGCACCACTGCACTCCCGCCTGGGTAACAAAGTGAGATCCTGCCCTGAAGACAAAAAACAGGGGACAGATCTTGAGCCCAAGTCTCTCTGTATTTAAATTTGTATCTTAAAAAAAAAGGGAAACTCCAAAACTTAGCAACTTAAAATGACAAATATTTATTATCTCACATAATTTCTGAGTGTCAAAAATAAGGGAGCAGACTAGTCTGGTGGTTGTGGATCAGAGCTTCTCATGAGGCTGCAGCAAGATGAGAGCTGGGGCCACAGTCATATGACGATTGTCTGAGGCGGGTGGATCTGCTTCCAAGGTCACTTACGCTGGCAAGTCAAGGCTGGCTATCGGCAGGTGGCCTCAGTTCTTCTCCCTGTGGACCCTCCATAGGGCCGCTTGAGGGTCCTCAAGACATGGCAGCTGGCTTCCCCCTGAATCACTGATCCAAAAGACAGAACAAGGCAAAAGCTGCAGTGCTTTTATGATCTAACCTTGGAAGTTAGATGCTATTATCCCTGCCATAGTCTACTGGCCTCACAGGCCAATCCCAACACAATACACAAGAGGGGGGTAACTAAGGGCATGAATCCCAGGTGGTGGGGATCACTGGGAACCATCCTGTAGGCTGGATCCACACATGCAGAGCACCAGCCCTGGCAAACTCAAGCAGGTCCATTCCTGGAGGGTGTCCCAGGGTCCCAAATATACCCACGTTTGTGGCCACAGCACCCTTTTCTCAAGGGAGGCTCTGGAGCAGGCGTCCGCAAACTACGCCTGGCCTGCAGGCTGCATGCGGCCCCCTGAGGCCATTTATCCAGCCCCCCCCGCCCCACTTCAGGAAGGGGCATCTCTTTCATTGGTGGTCAGTGAGAGGAGCACAGTATGTGGCAGCCCTCCAACGGTCTGAGGGACAGTGAACTGGCCCCCTGTGTAAAAAGTTTGGGGACGCCTGCTCTGGCGTCATGAGAGACCCAAGGAACACATGGAAGACCGTGGCTCAGAGAAGAGTCTAACTCCTTCCCCTGGTGTTTGTGTCCCTGCATGATCTGGCACAAACTTCCAGTAGGAACTTTCCTCCTTTCACGTCACTTTTCGACATCTGCGGTACTGCAGCAGCCGCTGCACACCCAGCCATTCCTTACGATGCTCATTCTGCCCTTTTCCTCGTTCACCTGTTGAGCTCCTGTTTATTCCTCAAGGACTTGGGGAAAAGCCACCATTCCATGAAGCCTTCCCCTCAACTCCCACAAAAAGAATTAATTTTTTCTTCCTTTGCTTCTCAAGGTTTTTGCATGGTGACATCTTTCTGGGGGCACCTGCCCCTTTGCCTGATGTCACAGCTCTCTGTGTGTCTTCTCTTCTCCCAGGCATTTGCCTCCAGTCACAGTTGTTGCCATGTGCCCCGTGCTTGGTACATCCTTGGGATGCAGGGGATATTTGGGGAAGAGTGAATCCCTTCCTCCTGCTCTCACTCTGGCCTTGCTTCGGGCATGGTTTCTGATGAGCCAGGAGAGATCTCTTAGCAAGGCCAGATGAGAAGTTCCTCCTCCCCAGGGGAGCCTGTGGTTTTCTCTCCCAAAGACTGGAGGCAGGTCCCTCCACACCTGGGGGGTGCTCTCCACCCTCAGTCATAGCCTAGGGCTCAGGCCAGGCAGACTAGTGGCCCTGAGCCAGTTTGATGTCTCCAAGCGTCCGATGGACATCGTCATTCCCCAGGCAACACCACAGGCTCACAACAGCCTCAGCCTGGGCTGGGGTTCAGTGGGATATTTGTTCTAGGGCCCTCTGGGTCCCCTTAAAGCTCTAAAGGGCAGTCACAGGAGCCCCTCGTCAGGAAGATGGATTGGTTCATACTTCTGATTTTGGAGATTGCCCTTGCAAAATGTGCAGCCCAGGGAAAAGCCCGGGAGGGAGTGTGATAGGGCCGCCGCCTTTGCAGTCACACCGTGCCTCTTGTTTTCCAGCGGGCAGGCTGGGGTGCCCTCGGTGCTGAGAGACCTCTATCTGGAAGTGAGATGACCCTGGCCAGGCTGGAAAGAGCTTGTCTGGTTGGATTTCTTGCCCAAACTCTTGGCATCTTGGAGCCACGTCCTGGCCAGCGTGCCTGCCTGGCCCAAGGTGCTGGAGTCTTTGTCACTGGGGGAATCCTTCCAGTGGTTTTCCTGTTCTTTTTCTCCCACAGTGGCGTGGGCCTGGCACGAGCACATTTTGAGAAGCAGCCTCCCTCCAACCTCAGGAAATCCAACTTCTTCCACTTCGTGCTGGCCATGTACGACCGGCAGGGGCAGCCCGTGGAGGTGGAGCGCACAGCCTTCATCGACTTCGTGGAAAAGGACCGAGTGAGAGGCTCGTGGGCTTGGCTGGGACTGGCCCCAGGAAAGAACCCACAACTACACACACACACACACACACACACACACACACACACACACGGGCAGATGAATGGATGGATGCTCGCTGAGTGTCTGGAAGGGAGGGAGAGAAGTTGGGGCTAGGAGAAGGGGGTGGGCAAGGGAGGCTGGAGGATGCCTGCTCACCCGAGCATCTTCCCGTCTTGTCCCTGCAGGAGCCTGGGGCTGAAAAGACTAACAACGGGATCCACTACCGCCTCCGGCTGGTGTATAACAATGGTGAGTGGAGGCCCCTGCTCTGCCCACCCTGCCCTTGAAGAATGGGCATTGCAGCATCACGTGACACCTAATGCCCCACTTGCCACAGCTGGGGAGGGTGTGATGTGGTCTGGCCATTGAGGCTGCACATGCTTCCCCAGCAGCAAGCCCTCTCCGTCTTCCCATCCTAGGACTTCGGACGGAGCAAGACCTCTATGTGCGTCTTATCGACTCCATGTCCAAGCAGGTGAGTCAGTGCAGGGCGTGCTGAGGCCCATCCCACTGTCTTCCCGGTCCCTGCCTCCCCTGGTCTGAGTGAGCCTCCTTGTTCCTGCCCTCATCTCCCTATGCCCTCCGTCCCCATCACCCTAACTCCAGTTCCTGCCCGAGCCTATGCCAGAGCCTGTGTGGCTTTTGTCTTCTGTTCTAGAAAAAGACAATATTTATACAAAAACCCTGGCTTGGGTCATGTTCCCTAGCAGCCCAGCTTGAGATGGGAACTCAGGTGCAGGTAGTTTATTTGGGGAGATGGGAGGGGCTCCCAGGAGCAGGGAAGGGAGGCAAGCTGGAAGAAAATTGCACAGGGATCTCTGGAGAAGGAATGGCACCAGACATGTCCCCCCTCGAAGCAAGTACCAGGATTTCTGGTCATTGGCTGGGGACCACTCCTAAGGTAGCATGTAACCTCCTAGACATTTTCAGACCAGGCAGTTCCTATCCACTGAGAGCAGTTCTCAGGAGGAATCCTCAGCAGCTGACATCAGCCAAAGCCATGGGAAGGGGCATGTGTCCCATAAAGGGGATTTGGGTGCAGCCCCAGGAATTTCCACTGTAGACCCTCAGCGCCTTGCTGATGTGATGGTCACAGGAAGGAGGCTCAAGGGCCAGCATAAGGAGCTGGAGGAAACTGAAATCTGAGTAGGCCCCAATGGATTCTGCCAACGCAGGGCCCCACATCTCAGGGCTTTTCAGAGAAGCTGTGCATGCTGGCAAGGAGTGGGTTGAGTCTTAAATGGGCCAGATTAGTGGGCTAGGAATGCAAGGTGGAGATTTGGGCTTTTTACACAAGCAGGGTCTTCTGGCAGCTCCACCCAATCCCAGGTCAGAGGGAAGAATGGTTTGTTTCTAGAATGCCCGTGGCCGCTGGGCTGGGGGAGGCAGGCCAGGCAGTGCAGAGTAGAACTGTCTCGGGGATGGGTGTGGAAGGGGCTGGAGGAAGTCCACAGAGAGGGGGATCCCACAAATTGGGAAATCTACCTTCCCCTTATAAACTGGGAAGGTAGATTTGCAGTTAGGAAGCTCACTTCTTGCTTCGAGGCAGAGGGAGGCTGGAATACTGGTGAGGAGGTGATGCAGCAGTCCCTTGAGAAGACCAGGCCTGGACTGGGGATGCTATGGGGGAAGAGGCAGCTGTGCAGCTCTCGGGGCTCACGGGGCTTGCAGGATAGCTGAGAAGGACAACACTCATCAACAGAAGCAGAGGTCCACCAGGGCATGGAGGATGCACACAGGAGGATGCCGGGGAAGGGGAGGGGCCTGGTGCAGGGTGGAGACAGGAGTATGTCTATCCCACCAGCCCCCTGACCTTGGTCCTGGTGCCCTCGGGAACCCCTGGCCCCAAGCCAGCTCTGGAAAGAGCTGGAGACAGACAGACAGACAGAATCTGCAGACTTCATGCCATTCTTGCCACCCGGTCGTGGTGGTGGCACGGTTTGGGAGGAGGGGTTATCTTCCACCTGGGCAGCCCAGAGCAAAGTGGAAGGTGTGCTCTTCCCTGGGGCAGGGTTTCCCTGGGCCTGCGCTTGGGAGATGCCTGGCCCATCTGTGCTGCCATCTGCACCTTCAAGGAGCCTCTTTCCCCTCCAGCCTGTGCCCTTCCCCCTTCCCAGGCCATCATCTATGAGGGGCAGGACAAGAACCCCGAAATGTGCCGAGTGCTGCTCACCCACGAGATCATGTGCAGGTGAGAGGCGGTGTCCCTCACACCTTGCCCTCTGCCAAGGCGTTGCCAAGGACTCCCCTAGGCCCCTCCCCCTCACCGACCTTGCTCCTGGCTGCTCTCTGCTTCTGCTCCCTGGGGAAGCCTAGTGGCAGGTGATGAAGGGAGGGATGAGGCCCCTGGGCACAGCGCTGGCTAAGGAGAGGGTCCTTGAGGCCCCATTAGACTGGCCTGTTTATGTGGCTTCTCTGAGTGTTTTTGTAAGAGAAGCCTCCTGCTGCCACTGGGAAGCTTAGCTAATAAAGCTCAGGGGAGGGCTGCCGGATGCAGGAACAGGGTCTGGGAAGGCCTCTGGGATTCGCTCAGAAGCTAATCTGAGGAAATTTTGAACCGCAGGGCAGCTCTCTGGCAGGGCAGGGTGGGAATCAGGGGGTGCACAGCTCTCGGCTCCCTTTTCCCCATTATCCCAGAGCTTGGCATTTCTAGTGAGGTCTCCCCAGGAGCTGCCAGTCATACAGGGTCCTCAGAGGCAGTTCCTGATGCATGGAAAACAGAACAGTGTTCAGAAATCTGCGATTGGTAGCCAGGCACCTGTAATCCCAGCTACTGGGAAGGCAGAGGCAGGAGGATTGCATGAGCCCAGGAGTTCAAGGCTGCACTGAGCTACGATTGCACCACTGCATTCCAGCCTGGGCAACAAATCCAGACCCTGTCTCTGAAAAATAAATAAAATAAAATAAATTTAAAATAAATAAATAAATCTGTGGTTGGAACTGTGGCTACCCTTGGAAAGAGGAGACAAGGAAGAGGCCTGCCTGGTGCCTGGGCTGGTGCCCACGTAGCACTTCTTGGTGTGGATGCTGGTTGCACAGGCAGATTCATTTTGTGGCCATTTATTGGCCGTGCACAGTGGCTCACGCCTGTAATCCCAGCACTTTGGGAAGAGAGGCGGGTGGATCACTTGAGGCCAGGAGTTTGAGACCAACCTGGCAACATGGTGAACCCCTGTCTCTACTAAAAGGACAAAAATTGGCCGGGTGTGGTGGTGCACACCTGTAATCCAGCTACGTGAGGAGGATGAGGCAGGAGAATTGCTTGAACTCAGGAGGCAGAGATTGCAGTCAGCCAAGAAAAAAAAAAAAGATTCACTTCATGGTCATTCATGAACTCACCATTTGAGCTCCAGTCTCTGTGTAGGCCTTGCTTCCATAGAGAGACCCTGTAGGTGACCTGTAGCCTGCCTTTTCCTGGGCCCTCCAGGAGCGAGGTGCCTTTGGGGCAGGGGTCTCTGGCCAGCTTCATCCCTGGGCTAGGCTCGCAGGGCCCCTGCTGAGGAGCCCACTGCCTTTCTCCCCCAAGGCCCTGGGAGTGCGCCCCTCCAGCACAGGGATTCCACACCCAGAGACAGGACATCAGCACCCTCAGCTCAGGCCTCCCCCACTACAACTCACACACTGTCACGGCCCCCTCTTTCCTTGGCTTCCGCCTTCCCTTTTTCCTCATCTTTCCTTCAGCCGGTGCTGTGACCGGAAGAGCTGTGGCAACCGGAATGAGACACCCTCAGACCCCGTCATCATTGACAGGTACTGGCCTGGGAGGGGGCCTAGGAGCTGAGAGAGGAGTTGGGGAGGAGCGGCTGTTTTCAACCACAGAGATCCAGGGCTCAAGGGAGGAGCAGAGCAGCCCCCAGAGCACCAGGCTGGTGGCTCTGAGCAGAGAGAGAAAGTGCCAGGCACCAGGGAGCCTCCAGCCTTGGCCCCTGAACGAGGCCCCTGGTGGCCAACTTTCTGGAGCTGCTTTCCCTGACTCCCTGAGAGAAGGACCCAGGGAGGGCAGGGAGGTTGTGAGGGGAGCGGGAAGGGAGGGGGGAAACCAGCACTCGGGGACGGGATCCCAGGTGGAATGGTCATGTCAGCAAAAACCGGATTCAGGTTCCCAGTTCACCCCTGTGCTGTCTGACGTGACTTCTCTGAGCGTCCGTTTCCTTCACTGGAAAAGTGGGGAAAGAGTAGGCAAGTTTCCGTCATAGAATTGTCAGGGTGATGCGTGTGAAAGTGAAATTGTACACTATGATTTTTATTTCTTTATTTTCTTTTTTGTCTGTTTTGTTTTTTGTTTTGTCGAGATGGAGATCTCGCTCTGTCACCCAGGCTAAAGTGCAATGGTGTGGTCATGGCTCACTGCAGCCTCAATCTCCAAGGTTCAGTGACCCCCACGACAGCCTCCCAGGTAACTGGGACTACAAGCACATGCTTCCACGCCTGGCTAATTTTTTTTTTTTTTTTTTTTTTTTTTTTTTTGTAGAAAATGGGTTTTGCCATGTTGCCCAGCCTGGTCTTGAACTCCTGGGCTCAAGCAATCCACCCGCCTCGACCTCTCAAAGTTCTGGGATTGCAAACATGAGCCACTGTGCCTGGCCTATTTCTTTTTGAAGAGGAAATGCATAAATAAGGTGCAAAATTCAAATAGTTCAAAACAGTATATAATGCAAAGTAAGTCTCCCTCCACCCCTATGTATAGCATACTGTACATGGTTTTTTTGGTAACAATATATTTTAGATATTATTACATATAGGAACATAAACCATGTCTTATTCTCCTTTTAATAGAAAAAGCATTCATAGCTGTAACAATTGAATAAGCTTAAAAGGGTTTACAGCAAACTGTCTCCCACCTCTGTCTCCCATCCATCCATTCCCCACCAAATAGCCTACCACTGTTACCAGTTTCTGTTGTATCCTTCCTGAGATAGTCTTTGCATATACAATAAAAGTTATATGTTCTTTTTGCACCCTTTCCTTTTATTTTTATAAAAATGGTGACAGTGGCCGGGTGCAGTGGTTCATGCTTGTAATCCCAACACTTTGGGAGGCTGAGGCAGGTGGATTGCTTGAGCTCGTGAGTTCGAGACCAGCCTGGGCAACAGGGTAAAATCCCATCTCACCAGGAAATATACACACACACAAACTAGCCAGGCATGGTGGTGTGCATCTGTGGTCCCAGCTACTCAGGAGGCTGAGGTGGGAGGATCACCTGAGCCCAGGAGGTCTAGACTGCAGCGAGCTGTGATTGTGCCACTGCACTCCAGTCTGGGCAACAGAGTGAGACTCTGTCTCAAATAGTAATAAATTAAAATTAAAATGGTGTCAGGAAGCACAATTTTCAGCACCTTTCTCTTTCTTTGAAAAATTTAGATCTGGGAGTTTACATCAGGACACAAGTCTCCTTAAATCTTTTTTGCCACTGCAAAATATTTCATTGTATAGGTATGCCATAATTTACTTAAATAGTCTGCTATTGCTGGACAGTTCGGTTGTTTTCATCCCTTTTCAGGGATAAAAATGCTGCGGTGAATTACTTTGTCCATGTGTCATTTCACACGTGTAAATTTATATGAAGGCTATTACTAAATAGAATTGCTGGGACAAAGAATATGTGCATCTGTAGCTTTGATAGTTACTGCCAATTCGACCTCTGTAGGGGTTATACCAACCGCATTGATACCAACAATTTTGAGAATGCCTATTCCTTACACTCTGGCCAATTAAGTATTTTTGTTTATTTGTTCAATCAACAATTCTTGAGCATCTACTCTGTGCCAGGATCTTTTCTATACGCTGTGGATAAAGCAATGACCAAAATAGACGAAAGGCCTTGTGTTCACAGGCTTACAATCTGGTAAGGGAAATAAATATTAACAAATTCAGTGAATAAAATGCATAGCATGTTAGATGGTGATAACAGCTAAGAAAAATAAAGCCATCAAGGAAGATCCAGGAGTGCCTAGGAAGCAGGTTTCACAGTTTTAGGGTATTTAAGGTCTCACTGAAAAGATGTCATTTGAGCCAAGACCTCAAGGAAATAAGGGAGTAAGCGATGTATTTTTTTTTTTTTTTTTTTTTTTTTTTGAGACGGAGTTTTGCTCTTGTTACCCAGGCTGGAGTGCAATGGCGTGATCTCGGCTCACTGCAACCTCTGCCTCCTGGGTTCAGGCAATTCTCCTGCCTCAGCCTCCTGAGTAGCTGGGATTACAGGCACACGCCACCATGCCCAGCTAATTTTTTGTATTTTTAGTAGAGACGGGGTTTCACCATGTCGACCAGGATGGTCTCAATCTCTCGACCTAGTGATCCACCTGCCTCGGCCTCCCAAAGTGCTGGGATTACAGGCGTGAGCCACCACGCCCGGCCTAGCGATGTATTTATGTGTCCAGGGGAAAAATATCCTTGGCAAGAGTGAGCCTGCTGTGTTTACAGGACAACAGGGGGCCCAGGCGGCTGCAGCAAGGAGGGTAGTAGGAGGAAATGATGTCAGAGGTAATGAGTGGGGCAGAGGAAGGCATGACCGTGTAGAGTTTTATAGGATGCATGTAGGCCACGCTTGTGGGTCATTGTAAGAGCTTTGGCATGACATGGAAGCCATTGAGGGGGATGTTGAGAATGATAAGACCTGGCTTATAGTTTAGCAAGATCACTCTAGCTGCCATGTTGACAATGCCCTGTACCGGGCAGGGAGATGAGTAAGGAAGCCAGTACAATAGCCCAGGTGAAGGATGATGGAAGCTGAGACTAGGGACGCTATAGAGGAGGTTGTAAGCATCTGGATTCTGTATATCTTTCATTTCATAGGCAGGACTGACAGGATTTATTATGGAAGGGGAGAGAGAGAGAGAGAGAGAGAGAGAAAGAGAGAGAGAGAAAGAGAGAGAGTCAAAGATTCAAAGATGTCTCCAAGGTTTCTGACCTGATCAACTTAGAAGGATGGAATTTCCTGAGAAGGGTATGATTTGGAGAAGAGCAGGTTTTAGAGGAGGAAGATCTGGAGTTTGGTTTGAGCATATTATGTTTGTGATACTCATTAAACACCCAAGTGCAGAGCTGAAAAAGCCACTGAAAACGTGAGGATGGATCTCAAGAGAAAGGCTGAGGCTGCAGATGTAAAATTGAATGAATGAAATCATAGAGGGGATGATTGTTGATAGCAAACAGAAAAGGCCTAAGAACTGAAACCTGGGGTGTCCAGTATTTAGAGGTCATGGAGACGTGGAACCAGCAAAGGGAATGAGAAGTGACCAGAGCGGTAAGAGGGAAGTCAGGGGAGTGTCGTGTCCTGGAGTCAAGATAAGAAAATGTTCCAAGAAGGAGGCATCTGTGTCCAATCCTGCTCGTGGATATGATAACAAAGACTAAGAATTGACCATTAGATTTAGCAACAAGGAGAATATTGGTGATCACCACAGGAGCCATTTCAGTGGCGTGGAGAGGCAGAAGCCTGATAGGATTGCGTCTAAGAGAGAACAAGAGGAGACAATGAGTAGAGGAACTCTTTGGAGTTTTGCTCTATAAGAGATAAAAGGAATCAGATGATGGCTGGGGCACAATGTGAGGCCAAGAAAAAATATGGCTTGCTCATATGCTGATGAGAAACAGCCAGGAGGGAGGGGAAAATGAGGAGGCAAGAGAGAGAGGGAAGAATTGCTGAAGCAATATCCCTTAAGTGGCAAAAAGGGTGGGGCCCTGTGCACAGATAGGCTGATTTTAGCCGGGAGCATAGACAGTTCATCCATGGAAAAGCAGGGAAGACAGAGAACATGGACACAGAAGTGGGTAAATGGGTATATCCGAGTGGGAGCTTGGAGGTTCTCTGCTGATTGCTTTGTTCCTCCGTGAACTAAGAACTGAGGCCAGAAGTTGAAGATGAGGATAGAGAGGGAGACACTAGAGGGCGTGATATAGTTATCGAGGAGAGTGAGTGCACCGGGGGAGGAATGTCATGGGATTGACAAGCAGCACTGAGGATACCCCTGACGTTGATCATAAACATGGTGCTAACTTTCTCCAGCCATGTTGAGCTGCACAGGTGCAGAACAGGTGAGTGGTTGCGTAAAACCAGAGTTAGGGATTTGGCAGTTGAGTAGAAGGAAACATGAGAGGGCAAGAAAGTGAAACGTATGTGCACACAGGGATATTTATTTTTTTTAAAAAATAGAATGATTTAAGCTGGGTAAAGAGAGGAGTATGTGAGAGTGTGGACATCGATTCTGATGGGGCCCAAGAATTATTGGAGTTGAGGTATGAGACAGAGGTTGAGCTGGTTGTTAGGTGGATGAAGAATGGGTTGCCTGCAGATGGGATTCAGGGTTGAATTGGTAATGCGTGGCCAGGGAAAGTGGAGGAGA
Source organism: Saimiri boliviensis (assembly GCF_048565385.1). Lineage (NCBI taxonomy): Eukaryota > Metazoa > Chordata > Mammalia > Primates > Cebidae > Saimiri > Saimiri boliviensis. The sequence goes on along the minus strand of NC_133457.1, from coordinate 93,467,719 downwards.
AAAGATGCTCGAGGAATGGAGAAGAGAGTGCGTTGGAAGAATTACCTGTTTATACTGACCTTGAAATAACCAAGAATTGTGACAGGGACAGATGTTCAAGGGTGTATATAATGGTCCAGGAGTAAAGCCTCATGGAGTGAAGTAAGTGATCTTGGGGAAGATAAATGGCAGTGACAAGCAGCAGTTATCGTAAGTGTTTTCTAGGTCTCCGTCGTGTAAGTGAACAGTGGTATCCCAGTGACTGCCGTTTCTCCTCCTCTGAGTGAGGTTGAGCCCTCCAGGGCTATTTAAAGGCTCTTTGTGTTTCCTTTACTGTGAACTGTCTGTTCATATCCTGTGTTTATTTTTCCTTCCTTCCTTCCTTCCTTTTCTTCTTTCTTTTCTTTTCTTTCCTTTCCATTTCTTTTCTTTTCTTTTTTTCTTCTTTTTTGACACTGTCTTGCTCTGTGGCCCAGGCTGGAGAGCAGTGGTGAAATCACAGCTCACTGCACCTCAACCTCCTGGGCTCAAACCATCCTCCCGCCTTAGCCTCTGAAGTAGGTGGGACCACAGGCTCATGACACAAGCTCGGCTAACTTGTGTGTTTTTTGTAGAGATGGGATTTTGCCAGGTTGCCCAGGCTGGTTTTGAACCCCTGGGCTGCAGTAGTTCTCCCGCCTTGGCCTCCCAAAGTGCTGGGATTACAGGCATGAGCCACCACACCCAACTGTGTGCTTATTTTTATATAAATTATTGACTTTCTGAAAAACTGATTTGTAGGAGTATGTATTAAGGAAATTAGCCCTTTGTGAAGAGTTGTACATATTTTTTCAAATCATTTAACTTTGCCTATGGTGAAATTTGCCCAATTTCTAAATCTTTTACATACTGTGGGTTTTCATTATATTTAAAAAGTCTTTATCACTCAAATATTATTTTTTAAATGTATCCTATGGTTTCTTCCAGTATTTAGATGGTTTCATTGTTTACTTTTAAATATTTGATTAATTTGAAAAAAATATTGTTATTATGTCCTATGTGATACATGCAAAATAAACATTATAAAATAACCAATCTACACATGTGAACCTACCAGCAAACTTAATATTAGAACGTTAGAAATATCACTGAAGCCAGTTTCCCCCAGTCTCATACCACTGCCTAACCCTCACCTACAAGTAAACCAAGTTTTGTGATAACGATAATGACCTTGCTTGTTAAAAAAAAAAAAAATTATCATAGATTGCACAATCCTAAAAAAAAGTGTGTAATTTAGTTGTGCTTGTGTTTAACTTTATAAAAAAATGATATCATGTTGCAGCAACCTTCTGCAATGCTCTTTTTAAATTCAGTCTATTTATAAGATTTATCTATCTTGTATTTAGCTGTAGTTTGTCATATTTAGTTTTTGCTATTACAAGCAAAGCTGCTATGAACATTCTTGTTTGTGTCTCTTAATTTGAATAAGTACAAGAGTTTGTTCAGGATATCAACTAGGACAGGAATTGTCACGTCATGGGATATGCACCTGATCATCTTAACAAGTTGATGTCAATTGTTTTCCAGGTGGTTTGACTGAGTAACACTCTCACCCACAGGATTGAGTTCCTATTCCTTCACACTCTCACCAACACTTAATAATGTCACACTTCTTACTGTTTGCCAATCTAGTGGGTGTACAGGGAATTTTGTGGTGGGCCTAATTTGCATTTTCCAGAGTACTATTGAAGTTGAACATCTTTTAATTTGTTTGCTTGTTTGCTTGCTTATTTATTTATTTATTTTTGAGACACTGTTGCTTTCCGTTGCCCTGGCTGGACTGCAGTGGTGCGATCTCGGCTCACTGCAACCTCTGCCTCCCCAGTTCAAGTGATTCTCATGCCTCCCTTCCAAGCGCGTGCCATCATACCCTGCTAAGTTTTGTATTTTTAGCAGAGATGGGATTTCACCATGTTGGCCGGGCTGATCTTGAACTCCGTACTTCAAGGTTTTTTTTGTTTTGTTTTGTTTTTGAGACAGCGTCTCATTCTGTCATCCAGGCTAACGACCAATGATGTGATCATAGTTTACTGCAGACCCTACTCCTGGGCTCAAGCAATCCTCCCACCTCAGCCTCCTGAGTAGTTAGCTGGGACTAGAGATGTGTCCCACTATGCCGGGCTGATTTTTTTTTTTTTTTTTTTTTTTTTTTTTTTTTTTTTTTTTTTTCTGTAGAGACAAGATTTCACTGTGTTGCTCAAGCTGGTCTTAATCTCTTCGGCTCAAGGGATATTCCTACCTTGGCCTCTCAAAGTTTTGGGATTATGGGCTTGAGCCATGGTGCCTGGCCTGCCTTAGTGATTCTTCACAGATCCTAGATACTGATCCTGTCTCAGAGTAGTACATTGCAAGGTTTTTTGTTTGTTTGTTTTTTGAGACAGGAGCTCACTCCGTTGCCCAGGCTGGAGTGCAGCAGCACAATTATAGCTCACTGCATCCTCTAATTCCTTGAATTCCTGGGCTCAGGCAACCCTCCCATCTCAGCCTTTCAAGGAGTTAGGATTACAGGCGCATACCACTGCACTGTCTACTTTTAAAAAATATTTGGTAGAGACAGTGTTTCACTGTGTTGCCCAGGCTATTGTTGAACTCCTGGGCTCAAGCAATCATCCTGCCTCCGCCTCCCAAAGCCCTGGGATTACAGGAATGAGCCACCATGCCTAGCCACAAATATCTTTTTTTTTTTTTTTTTTTTTTTGAGATACAGTCTCACTCTGGCTGGAGGGGTGCAGTGGCACCATCTCGGCTCACTGCAACCTCCTCCTCCTGGGTTCAAGTGATTATCCTGCCCCAGCCTCCCAGGTAGCCAGGACTACAGGTGCATATCACCGTGCCTGGCTAATTTTTCTTGTGTTTTTAGTGGAAACAAGGTTTCACGATGTTAGCCAGGCTGGTCTCGAACTCCTGGCCTCAAGCAATCAGCCCACCTCGGCCTCCCAAAGTGCTGGAATTACAGGTGCAAGCCACTGCACCTGGCCCACAAGTAGCTTAATATGGTTGAATTTATCAGTATTTTCCTTATGTTTTATTTAAGAAATCTTGCCAGCCACAATGGCTCATACCTGTAGTCCCAGCTACTCAGAGGCTGAGGTGGGAGGATTGCTTGAGCCTGTAAGATCGAGGTTGCACTGAGCCATAATCCCATCCCTTCCCTCCAGCTGGGCAACAGAGTGAGACCCTGTCTCAAAAAGGAAGAAATTCTTTTTCTCAACTGAGATCATGAAGATATTCATCAATGTTTTCTTCCAAAGGTTTCACAGTTTTCTCTTTCACATTTAAGTTTGTCATTCCTGTGGAACTAATTTAGGGGTATGGTGTGAATTAAGGAAACAGTGTAATTATTTTTTACTTATGAACTACTGATTATTCCAATACCATTTATTAAATAGCTTAACCTTTCCCACTGTGTTGTAGTACCAGCTATGTCCTAAATCAGGTTTCCTTTTATTTGTGGGTCTGTACCTTGACTTTCTATTTTATTTCTTTGATCTATTTGATAACTCCTATGTAACCATCATTTTTAAAAATCACTATTTCTTTATAAAACCAATGCAGGACAAGTGTATAGGGCAAGTCTCCCACCTTCCCTGAACATGCTTCAGTTGAATATTGGATATTTTGGTTTTAAATACGACACTCCTCTTAGAGTTTTAAGTAATATTACCATGAAACTGTATGTCAATTTGAAGAATTTGTCTTTATACTGCTGAGTCTTCTGATCCATGAATATGGTTAATCTCACCATTTTTGTAGATGTTCTTTAATGCTTTTCAATAAAGTTTTATAATTTTTCAATAAAAGCCACATATACTCATTATTTTCACTCATTCATTTATTCAACTAATATTTATTGAACATCTACTATGTATCAGGCACTAGGTAAATAGCACACTTACCAGGTTCTAGGCTTTAGGAATAAAAGAGTAAACAGAGTGAACCAAAAAAATCTGTTCTCCTGGAGAGAGAATATATAGCTATGGAGAATATATATATAGTGGTATAGCGATGGGGAATATATATATATTGGAGACAGAGTCTCACTCTGTCACAGTGGTGCCATCTTGGCTCAGTGCAATGTACACCTCCCGCGTTCAAGCGATTCTCCTCCCTCAGCCTCCTGAGTAGTGGGGACTACAGGTGCATGCTACCACACCCGGCTAATTTTTTGTATTTTAGTAGAGACGGGGTTTCACTATGTTGCTCAGGCTGGTCTCGAACTCCTGAGCTCAAGCAATCCACCCACTTTGACCTCCGAAACTGCTAGGATTACAGGCATGAGCCACCATGCCCAGCCAATAAATAATTATTGTAAGTCTGTTAGAAGGTAATAAATGAAAAAAATAGAGAAAAATAAAACAAATTAGGATAGGAGTTATGTACAATTTTAAATGAGGTGGTCATTTAGGCCAAATTGAGAAAGTAGGGTTATAGGAAAGACTGAAGAGATGAAGAAATGAGCTATTCAGTTGTATGGGTAGCTATTTCCAGGTACTATTTGTATTTTGTTGCTATTGTGACTGGCATCTTTTGTTATGTTTTCTAATTCTTGGTTTATAGCATAGAGAAATGCAATTGGTTTTTGCCTTGATCTTTGTCTTTAGATTTGCTTTGTTTTGATTTTTTTAAATGTAGACAGCCATCTTATACAAATAAAAATGTTTTGTTTTATCTATCCAATCCTTATATATTTTATTTCTTTCTCTTGCTTTATCGCACAGGCTAGGACCTCAGTTACGGCTTTGAATATAAGCAGTCGTAGTGGGCATTCTTGTCTTGTTGATTTTAAAGAAAATGCTTCTGATGTTTCGCCATTAAGAATGTTATTAACTGCAGCTATTTGGTTGCTATTTGCATCGAGTTGAAGTTTGTTTTCCCTCTGTTGTCCAGGCTGGAATGCAGTGGCACAGTCTCGGCTCACTGCAACCTCCTCCTCCCGGGTTCAAGCGATTCTCCTGCCTCAGCCTCCCAGGTAGCTAGGACTACACATGCATATCACCGTGCCTGGCTAATTTTTCTTGTGTTTTTAGTAGAGACAGGGTTTCACGACGTTAGCCAGGCTTGTTTTGAATCCTAACCTCAGTTGATCCACCTGCCTCAGCCTTCCAAAGTGCTGGGATAACAGGCATGAGCCTCTGTGCCCAGCCTTTACTCCTTTAATTATTAATGTACTGAATTACATTAATGGATGTTTTTAATGCAGAATTACTCCTTGTATAAAGATAATTTGATGATGATTTATTGGTTTGTAATATGCTGCAGCATTTTGCTTTTTTTTTTTTTCTTTTTGAGGGGATGTTGTTCTTTTTTTTCTTTTATATTTTCATCATATGCTTTTGTCTATGCCCAGTCTTTTCTCTCTTTTTTTGAGTTAAGCTATTGTTCTATTTTCCAGGCTGGTGTGCAGATCACAGCTCACTGCAGCCTCTATCTCCCAGGCTCAAGTGATCCTCCTGCCTCAGTCTTCCAAGTAGCTGAGACTACACCCAGCCATTTATTATTATTATTATTATTATTATTATTGTCTGTAGAGACAAGGTCACTAGGTTGCTTAGGCTGGTTTCAAACTGCTGGGCTCAAGGGGTCCTATTTCAGCCTTCCAAAGTGCTAGGATTACAAGAGTGAGCCATCGTACCTGGCCTTGCTTTGTTAATAATGTGTTTCAGGTTTTTCTTTTATATTAACCAATCATTGACTTGTGATTTTCCTTTGTTATAAAATCCTTGTGTGATTTTGGCAATCAATGGCTTGCCATGCTCAAATAATTAGATGGGGCATGTTTTCTTTTGCTATATACTGAATGAGTTTGTATGAGTTTTGAATGATTCACTCCTTGTTAGAATTTTCTTGAGTTTGTAGTTATGACAGGGAGAGAATTTTTAAACCATTGATGCCTTTTTATAAAGTTGTTATAGGACTATTTAGGTCTTCTATTTCTTTTTTTTAACTCTGTTTTGGTGAGTTAACATTTTTTAAGGAATGTGTACATCGTATTTATATTTTCAAATTTGTTCCTATAAAGTTGTCTTAATGTTTCCTTTTTTAATCTTTGCTGTATCTTTGGCTGTGAACCTTTTCCATTCCCGATATTATTTATGTCATACCTTTGTTCCCAATAAGTTTTTCCAGCAATTTGTCATTTTTATAAGTTTTTCCTAAAAATGTTTAGCTTTGTCAATCTTTTTCTAATGCATGTTTGTTTTGCATTACATTAACATCTGTATTATCTCTTTATTTCTTTCATTAGATTTTATTTTGTTGTTTTTTTCCTAACTTCTTAAGTTGGATACCTAGCCCATTAATTTTTCTTTTTTTTTTTTTTTTTTTGAGACAGAGTCTCACTTGGTCACCCAGGTTGAAGTGCAGTATGTGATCTTGGCTCACTGCAACCTCCACTTCCCGGGTTCAAGTGATTCTCCTGCCTTAGCCTCCCAAGTAGCTGGGATTACAGGTGCATGTCACCACACCTGGCTAATTTTTTGTATTTTTAGTAGAGACAGGGCTTTGCCATGTTGGCCAAGCTGGTCTCAAACTTGTGACTTCAAGTGATACACCTGCCTTGGTTTCCCAAAGTGCTGGCATCATAAACGTGAGCCACCACGCCTGACCAGATTTACATATATATTTTAAAGACAGATTCTCACTCTGTTGCCCATGCCGGAGTGCAGTGGTGCGATTGCAGCTCACTGCAACATCCACCTCCTGGGTTCAAGCAGTTCTCCTGCCTCAGCCTCTCTAGTAGCTGGGACTATAGGTGTGTGTCACCACACCCAGCTAATTTTTGTATTTTTAGTAGACGAGATTTCACCATGTTGGCCAGGCTGGTCTCAAATTCATGACCTCATGTGATTCACCCACCTCGGCTTCCCAAAGTGCCAGGATTATGGGCATGAGCCACCATGCCACCCCACCAGATTTACATATTTAAAATGCATTTCTTTCAGACAGCATATAGTTGGGTCGTTTTTTAAAAATCCAGTATGATCATCTCTGCTTTTTAATTGGGATATTTAGATCATTTACATTTAATGTGACTATTCATATGATTGGGTTTGAGTCTATTATCTTGATATGTGATTTCCATTTATTCTGTTTCTTCTTCCTTCTTTTCTTTATCTTTTTCTTTCCCCCCCCTTTCTTTAGATGACTTAGGTTTTTTAAAATTATTTTTTGTCTCCTGTGTTAGCTTGTTAGCAAAATTTTGTAGATTTTTATTACAGTTGTTTATTTAGAGCTTATTGTATATATCTTTAACTTGTTGCTATCTACCTTCAATTATATCCCTTCTTGTATTGTATGCTATTACTATCACAACCTTATTTTTTTTGTGTTATAAAATCCACAATACATTGTTATTAATTTGCTTAAATTGTCAATTGCTTTTAATGAGATTTAAATAATATTTAAAATATTATATCTATTTATCCATCTAGTTACCGTTTCCTTTCTGTTGATCCAGATTTCCATCTGGTATCAATTTTCTTAGGCCTGAAGGGCATCCTTTAATATTTCTTGTATTGTTTGTGAAAACTGTTTTGCTGGGTATAGAATTCTAGGTGATAGTTGGTTTTTTTCTTATTGATTTTTAAGAGGTTACTCCACTGACTTCTCTCCTGCATTTCTGATATTTATCCTTATCTTTGTTCCTCTGCACATAAAATGTCTTTTATTTCTAGCTGCCTTTAAGATATTCTTATAATTCATTTTGAGCAACTTGATCATGATGTACATTGATGGAGTTTTCTTCATGTTTCTTGTGCTTAGGGTATATTAATCTTTTTGTGTCTGTGAGTTTACAGTTTTCATTCAATTTGGAAAGTGTTTGGCCATGATTTATTTAAATATTTTTTTCTGCTCCCCCCCCTTCTTTGTAGACTTCAATTACTCATATATTGGAGGTTCTTGAAGTTTTTCAGCAGCTTACCGATACTCATTTCTTTTCCTCTGTGTTCGTTTTGAATAGTTTTTACTGTTATGCCTTCAAGTTCACTAATCTTTTTTTCTGCCAGTTCTCATCTGCTGTTAATCCCATTCCATGCAATTTTTAAAATCTCAGACACTGTAGTTTTTAGCTCTACAAGTTTGATTCGATTTGTATCTTTTTTATATCTTCCATGTCTCTAGGTTTCTTTTCTTTCTTTTTTTAGATGGAGTCTCGCTCTGTCACCCAGGTTAGAATGCAGTGGCACCATCTCAGCTCACTGCAACCTCTACCTCCTGGGTTCAAGTGATTCTCCTGCCTCAGCCTCCCAACTAGCTGGGTTTACAGGCATGCACCACCACACCTAGCTAATTTTTGTATTTTTAGTGGAGACAGAGTTTTGCCACATTGGCCAGGCTGGTTTTGAAATCCTGACCTCAGGTGATCTGCCCACCTCAGCCTGCCAAAGTGCTGGAATTACAGGTGTGAGCCACTGCACCTGGCCCCATGTCTCTAAGTTTCTGAACATATAAAATAGTTATAATAACTCTTCTAATGTCTTTTTCTGATGATTCTAACATCTGTGTCTGTTCTGAGTCAGTTTCAATTGATAGATTATTCTCTTCCTTACAGATCTTTTTTTAAAGCATCTTGGCATGCCTGATAATGCATGTTAGAAATTGTGAACTTTTTCTTGTTGGGTGGTAGATATTTTTGTATTTCTATAAATCTTGAGCTTTGTTCTGTGATGTAGTTAAGTTACTTGGAAACAGTTTTGTCTTTCTGAGCCTTGGTTTTGTTTTTTTGTTGGTTTGTTTGTTTTTCTTTTTTGAGATGGGAATCTCACTATGTTGTCCAGGTTGGACTTGAAATCCTGGGCTCAAGAAGTCCTCCCACCTCAGCCTCCTGAAGTAACCAGGAGGACAGGTATGTGCCACTGCCCTCATTGAGCCTTGTTTTTATGATTTATTAGGTGAGTCCATAGCTGTACTCAGTCTGGGGCTAATTATTCCTCACTACTAAATTAAGATCTTCCTGAGTACTCTACCCAATGCCCTGTGAATTATGAGATTTTTTTGTCTTTGTTTTTGCTCAGTCTAGTTGATAGAAACAAGCACTATTTTCATTCCTATGTGAGTACCAAGTCATGCTTCCTTTATTCGTTTTGAGTGATCTTTCCTTGGCTTCAGTTAATTTTCTCACATGCATGCCCTGATCTGCAGTCTACTAAATATTCAAGGAGGTTCCACCACAAATCTCTAGGATACTCTTTGTATGCAGCTCTCTCCTCTCCAAAAAGTCTAGCTACCTTGGTCTCCTGGACCCTGAGCTCTATCTCCTCAACTCTGAAAGCCTGCTAGGAAGTGCCTGGTTCCTTCTCCCTGTGCCACAGCCTGGAAACTCTTAGAGCATTAGGCTGGGATATTTGTAAGGTTTAGCCTGTTTATTTCTCATCTCTTAGGGATCACTGCCCTTCGTTGTGTGATATCTATTGTCTTGAAGAATTATTTATTTAATCTGGTTTGTTTTGTTTTGTTTTCAGGATGCAGGTAAATGTGCTCTCTGTTACTCCATCTTGGCTAGAGCAGAAGTGTGTTTTGTAATTTCCAAATAGGTTGTATTTTTCTAGTTATCTTTTGTCACTAATTTCTAAGCTAATCGTGTATCTCATTGGGTCTACTATATTACACATGTCCATTAAATCAAGATTGTGTTGCTCAGATCTATCTTTACTTATAATTGTCTGCTTCATCTATTGAAAATTGAGAAATGAGGTTATAATTTCCTACATGTGTTTCGGCTTATCCCTGTTGTTCCATCAATTGTTGACACATATATATTATTTACTATTTGCTGAATCGTGGACAGGTTTTAAAAAACCTTATAACTTCCTTCTGACTTAAAGTTTTATTGGTATTTATTGATACTTTATTTCTAATAATGCTTTTGTTTCAAAGTCTGTTTTATCTGATATTATTTACAGGCTCCCTCAACAGACTTTTGGTGATATTTGCCTCAGATACTTTTTACTCTGCATTTATTTTCATCCATTATGTGTCCTTATATTTAGATGTTTCTCTTTTAACAGCATGTTGCTGGATTCTTTAAAAATCTAGTCTGTTTTTTAACTGGCAAGTTTCGTTTATTTACTCTATTGAGATTATATTTTTCCAACTTTATTGAAGTATAGGTGGCAAATAAAAATTTTATACATTTAATATGTACAATATATTTTAACCATTTTCTACCATATTGTTTTGTGCTACTTGTTCCATTTCTGTGTTTCTTTGTTTTCATTTCTTATCATTTAAAAAATTAAGTATCTTGTTTGGTGTTGTATGTGTGTTTCTTATCTCATTTTCTCTTCTTTAATGGCTTGGAAATGTATTCACTTCAACTCTGTTCTTTGAGTTATTGCCCTTGAAATTTACTACATACTCTTAAGAAATTCCTTTCCTGACTAATATTAAAATTTTTAGCAGTGATGTGTTGGAGCTGGCTTAAACTGGCTCACAAGAGCTGATAGTTAGCATCTCTTCTCCAGTGACACCCATCAGCCATTTGAAATCAGCTATGCTGGGAACATATAACCATATAAATCAACAACACTATAAATCAGAGTTTTGCACCCTGAAAATATGGAAATGGTTGTTAAACACTAACGAGCACACTACTGGTCTTAGGCCATTCTATCACACCTGCCCTATTTTTAAAACCATATATCATTGTTATTCTTCTTTACTATATATGAAAAATTTTTTTTTAGATCTACCAAATTTTCTGCTCACCTTTTCCTTCTTGCATTTTGCAACTTTTTGGAGGGTTGTTTTCTTTCTTTCTAAAGTATATCTTTTAGAAGTTCCTTTAAAAGATTGGCTGGTACTAAATAACATTCTCACTTTTGTTTTACTATAAATGTCTTTATATGATGCTCTTTCTTGAAAGATAGTTGTTCTGGGAACACAATTCTACATTTACAGTTATTTTTTACTTAGTGCTTTGGAAATATTTCCATTTTTGTTGCTGAAAAGTTCAGCATGCCAGGCATGATGGCTCATGCCTTTAATCCCAACATTTTGGGATGCCGAGGTGCAAGGATCACTTGAGCCCAGGATTTTGAGACCAGCCTATGCAACATAGTGAGACCCCATCTCTACAAAAATAAAAAAATTAGCCAAGTGTTATGGTGCATACTGTAGTACCAGCTATGTGAGTGGCTGAAGCAGGAGGATCATCTGAGCCCAGGAATTGGGGATTACAGGCAATGGTACCACTACATTCCAGCCTGGACAACAGAGTGAGATCCTATCTCAAAAAGATAAAGAAGAGAAAAAGAGTTCAGTATAATTGTCATTCTTTTGCAGGTAAACTCACTCTTCTTTCTGGCAGTATATAAGAGTTTCTTTTTGTCTTTAAAGTTCTTCAGTTTCACTCTGGTATGTCTAGGTGTGGATTTTTAAATTCTACTTAGAATTTATTGGCTTATTCATATCTATGGATATACATCTTTTACCATTTCCACAAGTTTCTTAGCCTTTATCTCTCCTAATGTTATATCTCATTCATTTTCTCTCTTTCCTCTTCTGGCACTCCAAAGAACACCTCAATATAGATCTTTTTCTTTTATCCTCCATGTGTCCTAAGCAATTTTATATTTCCCACCTTCTTTTCTCTTCGTATTGCATTCTGGGTAATTGTTTTTCATTCATCTTTCAAGTCATTAATTCTCTCTTTAGCTGTATCTAGTCTATAATTTATCCCATGAGCTTTTTATTTCAATGATTCTATTTTTTTATTTCTGAAAGGTTTATTTAGATCTTTTTCAATTTGTCTAGTTATTTTGCATGATCTCTTCTTGCTTGCTTATGTTTCTAAAATAATTTTTATTTCTTTAAACTTTTTGTAGTTATTTTACATTCTTTATTTGATAATTTTAATATCTGAAGTCCTTGGGGCTTTAAATCTGTTGTCCATTATTTCTGCTATTACTCATGGTAGCATGTTTCTGTGTTTGGTATTTTTGTTGTTGATGTGGTGATGGTGGTTTTAGTTCATATTTGGTTGAACCAAATCTGGTCCAAAACCGGGTATGTTTTCCCCCAGAAGAATTTTGTTTGAGTCTGCCAGGAACAAGGGGTGCTACCAACCTGAGACTTTTCTAGGTTCCTCAGGGGATCCAGGCCCCTCCTCTCAGGTGGTTTCTATTCTCCATCCCAGTGTTTATATTGGCATTTGCCACAAGTACAGTCCTGATATTTGCTTATTTGTGTTAGGTCATAGCTTATGGCTCCCAATTATATTTCATCTCACTTATTTTTGTTCTTTATATCTTTGGCAATTTCCCTTAGCTTTTTGGTAAAAACCTGGTTTCTAGTTCTATTGCCGAGGTGGGGGAGATCTCAGGATATGTAGTCTACTATAGTCCTGGAAGAGGAAATCATTCATTCAGAATTTATTCTGCTGAACGGTAGAAAATAAGGCTCTACATTTATTTTTTTTTCTTATGGCTGCCAGTTGCCCCAAAAGCATTTATTCAGTAGTCCATCTTTCTGCCATCAGTTGGACATATCAATCATATCGTATTCCAAATTCCTAAATGTAGTTGTATATTTTTCTGGACTTTCCATTCAATTTTATTATTCCATCTGTTTATTCATGGGGAAATATGATGCTGTGGCCAGGCAAAGTGGCTCATGCCTATAATCCCAGCATTTTGGGAGGCCAAGGCAGGAGGTGAGGTGTAGTACCAGATACTCAAGAGGCTGAGGCAGGAGAATCCTGACTTGAGGTCAGGAGTTTGAGAACAGCCAGGGCAACATAATGAGACCATGTCTCTACAAATTTTTTTTTTAATTAGCCAGGGTTGGTGGTGCACTCCTGTAGTCTCAGCTTCTCAGGAGGCTGAGGCTGGAGGATCACTCAAACCCAGGAGTTCAAGGTTACCATCAGCTATGATTGTACTGCTACACTCTAGCCCAGGCAACAGAGAATGACTCTGTCTTAAAAAACAAAAAATAAGAAATATGATGCTTTTTTAATTTTTGAAGATTTAAAACATGTTTTAATAGCTGGTAGATCTAGTCCTTTTCCCCCACTACTCTTATATTTTAGAATTTTCCCAACTATTCTTGATTATTTGTTATACAAACTTTACAGTTAGATTATCTAGATCATGAAAACATAACTTCTTGGTGTCATTTTTTTAGGTTGTGGTAAAAATCACGTAACATAAAATTTGCTGTCTTCACATTCATGAGAGTATGATTCAGTAGTGTTATTCAAATTGTTGTGCAATAGATCTCCAGAACTTTTTCATCTTGCAAACCCAAAACTCTATATTTATTAGGCAGTTCCCCATCTCCTGCTCCCCTCAGCTCATGGTAGCCATCCTACTCTCTGTTTCTAAGAATTTGACTACTTTAGATTCCTCACATAAGTGGACTCACATAGCATTTGCCTTTTTGTGACTGGCTTATTTTACTTAGCATACTGTCCTTAAGGTTTATTCATGTAACATGTGACAGGATTACCTTCCTTTTTAAGGCTCAATAATATTCTATTGTATGTATATGCCATATTTTATTATATATGTGTAACATATATATATATTATTATATATGTACATTCCATTGTCTGTATATACTACAGTTAGCCATCAATGAACTCTTGAGTTGCTTCTATCTCTTGGCTATGAACATGGGTGTGCAAATATCTCTTTGAGATCTTACTCCTTACAGTTGTTTTGGATATACAGTCACCCCTCAGTATATGCAGAGGATTGGTTTTAGGTTTCCCGTGCTGCCCACACATGTACCAAAAGCTGTGAATACTCAAATCCCACAGTTGTCCCTACAGAACTGCATATATGAAAAGTCATCCCTCTGATAAGCAGGTTTTGCATCCCTTGAATACTGTATGTTTGATCTGCCTTTGGTTAAAACAAATCCACATGTAGGTATACCCACACAGTTCAAACCTGTGTTTGTCAAGGGTCAACTGTATACCTAGAAGTGGAATTGCTGCATCAATGGTAGTTCTATTTCCAGCTTTTTGAAGAACCACCATACTGTTTAAACCCCACCAACAAAGTTTCCAATTTCTCCACATCCTTGCCAACACTTACCATCTTTTTTATAGTAGTCATCCTGATGTGTGTGAGGTAATATTTGGTTATAATCTTGATTTGCATTTGTCTAATGATGTCGGACGTCTTTTCATATGCTTCCTGACCATTTGTACATGCTTTTTGGAGAAATGCTCATTGAGATTTGTTATTCATTTTTAAATTGGGTTATTTGCTGGGAAGGGTTTGAGTGTTGAGTTTTAGGAGTTCCTTATATATTCTAGATAGTAACTCCTCACCAGATACATGATTTGCAAATATTTTCTCCCATTCTGCATGTTGCCTTTTCACTCCACTGATTGTCACTTTTATTGAAATCATGCTTAACTCAGATTAACCTCGGGGAAATGGGATATTTATGATGCCAAGTCTTGACAGTGCTTTGAAAATGTAATTTATTTATTGTATGAGTTGCACTAGGAAGGGTGCAGACAAAAGCAACTTTACCATTCCTAACACATGCCATGTAAACCTACTCTGTGGGATCATTTCTTTCCATCCCTGGATGACATAATGGACTATTCCTGCATATTTTTTCCATCACTCTCATAAAATAAAAATTCTCTGATTACTTAGGTAAAAAAAATGTCCAGAGGAGTGTAACAGGGGAACTCCAGAGATTGTCTGATTCTAAAGCATCTCGTCTTCCTGGCTTGGTCCTGCTTTGGGTTTAGTGGTGAGGATGAGGTTGGTAGAAGGGTCTTCTCCCTTTCTCCATTCGCCTTTTCCCCATTTATTACTTGTAGTCTAGAGTCACCTCCATGGTTGAAGTAGCTGAAGGGAGAAGAGGTTCAGGGGAGGTTGAAGGAACAAAGTGTTCCTGGGTGGCACAGTGGCAATCTGTTATTTGTGCCTCTGGAAATGATGAATTACCTTGGCTTTCTGAGCTTTTGTAGATCTCTCAGATCCCCCACCCAGGGCCCCTCTTATAGCCTTTTATGATCCCCTTGGCTTCTAGACCTGATTCTTCATCCATAGCAGGATTCCTAACCTGAGGTCTACAAGAATCCCTGTGGGTCCATAGGTAGAGTTTCAGGGGTCTGGGAACTTGGATGGGAAAATTCCATCTTTTTTTTTTACATAGTTTCCAGTCCTGGAAACCTTTAGCTAATCTTAAGCATTCCTTCGATGGTGGGAATGGGCAACAGATCACCATAGTATTAGCACTCTGTGTAATTTTGTCACCAGAATGGTTAATTTTTGTATCATAGTAGAGCTGTTGCAGATATTTTGAAATCCCACTATCCTCACTGCCACTTCATGAATATTATAGTTGTTAGAACAGCTGCTAGATCTTATTACTTAATGAATTAATAAAGTGTGCATATAATGACATTACTATTTTAAAATGTTTTTCAATAACTGCATTTCAATATAATCGGTTTCTTTTATAATCCTATGAATTTATTTTGTACATAGGGAAACATTATGTTGAGAATGGGTTCAGTGGGGTCCATGGCACCAACAAAGAAAAAAAAAAAGGTTAAGAATTCCTCACTTTGGGACGCCGAGGCAGGTAGATCACCTGAGGTCGGGAGTTCAAGACCAGCCTGACCAATACGGTGAAACTCCGTCTCTACTAAAAATACAAAAATTAGCCAGGCATGGTGGCAGGTGCCTGTAGTCCCAGATACTTGGGAGGCTGAGACAGGAGAATTGCTTGAACCCGGGAGGCAGATGTTGCAGTGAGCTGAGATTGTGCCACTGTACGATAGCCTGGGCAACAGAGCAAGGCTCTGTCTCAAAAAAAAAGAAGAACTCATGACTTAAAGCCTTCCCCCTTCCCCGACTCCTATTGAATGCATTTTCGAGACAGTTCACAGCCAGCTACACTCAAAGACCCCAAATCTGGCTGATGAAAAACAGGCGTGGTCCTTGCCCTAATCAGCTCTGGAATAGCATCGGTTTTTAAAGCCACCCCCACCAATGCCTGGCCCCACTCAGCTACTCAGGATGAGCTCACCTTTCCCCAGCCTCTTGCTGCTAAACTTCACAAGGATGAATTCAGTCTCTCTGCTCTTTGAATTGTAGTGGATGCTTGGCAACTTCTGCAAGCTTCCTTGAAGCTCCCCCACTAGGCTGAAGTGAGACAGATGCACCCCACACTTCCTCCCTGCTGAGATGGGGGGAGCTACAGCATCCTGAGAGTTCCACCTACTACAGTTCCTATTTTTCACCCTAGAGAAAAATGATGAGCTCAAGGACAGTCTATGACCAGGTAGCATAAGTGGTCCAGCAGCTACATTGTCATTCTTAAGACAAAAAGATTCCATTTTCACATCCTATTACACAAAGAATAGTAAATAGAGGTTGTTACTATCGAGAAGCAGAGCCTGAGATGGGAATTCTCATTCAAGTGCCTCCCTCACAGGGAGTGAAAGAAGCAGGAGGAGGCAGGGGGCAGAGTTGAGCAAGGATGTGGATTAAGGTGGAGTCCAGAGCCATGGAAGCTCTGGAGTGTGGATGCTACTCTGTGGCTTAAATATTTGCTAGAGTGCATTGGTGCAGTCTCAGCTCACTACAGCCTTATGGCTCACTACAGC
The DNA here is from genome assembly GCF_048565385.1 of Saimiri boliviensis. Classification (NCBI taxonomy): domain Eukaryota; kingdom Metazoa; phylum Chordata; class Mammalia; order Primates; family Cebidae; genus Saimiri; species Saimiri boliviensis. The sequence goes on along the minus strand of NC_133457.1, from coordinate 93,451,116 downwards.
CTCAACCTCTCAAGCTCAGTTGATTCTCCCACCTCAGCCTCCTAAATAGCTGGAACTACAGGTGCACACCACCACACCTGGTTGATTTTTCGTATTTTTAGTTGAGACAGGGTTTCACCATGTTGTCCAGGCTGGTCTCAACCTCCTAGATTCAAGCAATCAGCTTGCCTCAGCCTCCTAAAGTGCTGGGGTAATGGGTGTGAGCCACCACACAGACTGTTATTAGATACATATGCTTATAATTGTTATTTCTTTCTGATGATAGACACTTTTATCATTATAACATGTCCTTTTTTTTTTTGCCTCTCATAATTTTTACTTAACGTCTATTTGTAAATTAGTATAGCCACTCTAGCTATCTTTCAGTTAGGGTTCACATGATATCTCTTTTTTCAGCCTTTTATTTTTAAAGCCTTTTGTACATTTGAATTTAAAGTATGTCTCACATAGACGGTATAAAGTTGGATTGTGTTGTAGTTTTCTTTTTTCATCCATTTTGCCAGTCTCTGCCTTTTAATTGAAGCATTTCATCCATTTATATTTAATGCAATTGCTGATGAAACAGGATTTATGTCTGCCATTGTGCTTTGTGTTTTTTTTTTCTTATTTTTTTTTTGAGACAGGGAATTATAAAGAGTTCCCATATATCTCCTACCCCCCTCCAAATGTACAGTTGTCTTTGAAATTAGATAGGAAAACAAAATCATTACAAACAAAAATACATTTATGCTGACTTTTACGTTAACTTGTATGGTGACTTTACCAGTGCTCTTTATCTGTTCATGTTAATTTATACTACTGTCTTGTGTTTTTTTCATTTCAGACTGAAGGACTCCTTTTAGTATTTCTTGTAGGACAAACCTGTTAGTAATGAATCCTCTCAGTTTTTGTTTATCTGAAAATGTCTCAATTTCTTCTTCTTCTTTTTTTTTTTTTTTTTTTTTTTTTTGAGACTGAGTCTTGCTCTGTTGCCCAGGCTGGAATGTAATGGCACAGCCTCAGCTCACTGCAACCTACACCTCCTGGGTTCAAGAGATTCTCCTGCCTCAGCTTCCTGAGTAGCTAAGAATACAGGCGCCCATGACCATACCCAGCTAATTTTTGTATTTTTAGTAGAGAGAGGGTTTCATCATGCTGGCCAGGTTGGTCTTAAACTCCTGACCTTGTGATCTGCTCACCTCAGCCTCCCAAAGTGCTGGGATTACAGGCGTGAGCTACCGTGCCTGGCCTCTCCTTCATTTTTGAAGCTCATCATTTTAGAAGTTGACAGTTTTGCTGGACATACAATTTTTTGGTTGACAGTTGTTTTCTTTTAACACAATATGTAATCTCACTGCACCTGGCCTAGACAAAGACTTGCAATATGTCATCTCATCTTCTGACCTTCATAGTTTCATAAGTTATGTGGTAGTCTTACTGAGGATTCCTTATACATGATGAATTACTTCTCTCTCTCTCTCTCTCTCTCGTTGCTTCCCAGTTCCTTTCTTTTTCTTTGGCCTTCAAAAAAGGAGTAGAGCATATAGTTTGCATATGCCTTTAGTTCATACTACTTGGAGTTCGCTGACGTTCTTAAATGTATTCAATAATGTTTTTCATTTCTGAGCACATTTAGGAAGTTTAGGGGCATTTTCTTAAACATTCTTCTGTCCTGTTCCCTGTCTGCTCTCCTTCTCAGAGTCCCACTATGCATATACTAGTACGATTGATGGTTCCCACAGGTCTCTTAAGCTCTGTTCATTTTTCTTCATTCTTTTTTCTTCCTGTTCCTGAACTAGCTAATATCAATTGGCTTATGTTCAAGTTTACTTATTTTTTTTCCTTCCATCAAATGAGATATGCTGTTGAGTTCCTCTAGGTCAGGGGTGTCCAATCTTTTGGCTTCTGTGGGCCACGTTGGAAGACTTGTCTTGAGCCACACATAATGTACACTAACACTAACAATAGCTGATGAGCTTTAAAAAAAAATCTCATAAGAAAGTTTACAAATTTGTGTTGGGCCAAATTCAAAGCCAACCTGGGCTGCATATGGCCCATGGGTTGCAGGTTAGAGAAGCTTGTTCTAGGTATTTTTAAATTTTAGTTATTGTTCTTTTCAACTTCAGAATTTCATAGGTTTTTACATATAATTTGAAATCTTTTATTGATTTTTTTTATGTGATTGCATTCTCATACTTTTCCTGAATTTTTTAGTTGTAGTTTCCTTTAGTTCTATGAACATATTTCTATTGCTCATTTAAAGTCTTTGTTGGCTGTGCATGGCACTTTGGGAGGCCAAGGTAGGTGGATCACCTGAGGTCGGGAGTTCAAGACCAGCCTGACCAACATGGAAAAACCCCATCTCTACTAGAAATACAAAAAAATTAGCCGGGTGTGGTGGCACGTACCTATAATCCCAGCCACTCGGGAGGCTGAGGCAAGAGATTCACTTGAACCTGGGAGGCAGAGGCTGCAGTGAGCCAAGATTGTGCCACTGCATTCTGGCCTGGCAAGAAGAGTGAAACTCTGTCAAAAATAAAATAAAATAAAATCTTTGTCTAGGCCAGATGCAGTGGCTCACTCTTGTAATCTCAGCATTTTGGGAGGCAGAGGTGGGCAGATTGTTTGAGCTTAGGAGTTTGAGACCAGCCTGGTCAACATGGTGAAACCCTGTCTCTACAAAAATTAGCTGGGCATGGTGGCTCATTCCTGTAGTCCCAGCCACTTGGGAGCTGAGGTGGGAGGATCACTTGAGCTTGGGAGGTCAAGGCTGCAGTGAGCCATGATCTCACCACTGCACTCCAGCCTAGGCAACAGAGCAAGATCTTATCCAAAACATAAATAAATAAAGTCCTTGTCTAGAAAGTCTGACCTCTGGCCTTCCTCAGGAATAGTTCCTATTGACTGCTTTATTACAATATATGGGTAATGTCTCATAATTGTTGAAAACTGGACATTTTAATCAATAATGTTGCAGTCTGCAAATCAGATCCTCCCCCCTCCCAATTTTGTTCTTATTGCTATTGCTGTTTGTTTGTTTCGTGACTTTTTGGACTAATTATATAAAGTTTGTATTTCCTGTCATGTATGATCACCAAAGTTTCTGGTCTTGGCTTAGTTATCAGGTTATGATTGGACAGGCATTTCTTCAAATGGCTTCAAATGCCAATAAGTGTTCAACCCTTTGCCAAGAGGCTCTATGTGTGTTAGGCTTTTAGTGCTCCAGCAATTTACAACTCGGCCTTGACCCTCACTTCCTGCTTCCCTGGGACCTTGGGTTAAACCAGAAGTGACAGATCAGGGGCTTTCTCTGCTTTTTTGGGGCATGTGCATCTCCCTGCACATATGGATAGCTTTCTAGATCTCCAGGAATATATCAGAGCTTTTTAGAGCCCCCTATGAACATCTTATTCCCCACTTTTTTCTTTAAAACATTATGGCCAAACTTTTGTTTGCCCCCAACTTGTACTGCTGCCTCATGTCGCTGCAATGCTAAATAATTGCCGCTGGTTGTTTTCAACAAACACCCTTGAAGGCAGGGCCTTTCCCACTAAGTTAGTTCTGAATCAGGTCAAATAACAAGTTCTGCAAATAAAGCTGTCAGGGAGTTGCTAGGATAGTTAAACAGTGAAAACTGACTGGAAATACAGCTTGTTGAGAGGCTCCAAACCCACTCTACCCCTTCCTATGGTTGCTAGCCTGCTAGTATTCACAACTACAATAGTGGTTGCAAGGTAGCTGGTCTTCAACAGGGTTGGGGAGTCGGGGATGGGAACAGGGCAAATTAAAACACCACAAAGCTTTCTGTTCATATTACAACTCAGCCATTTTTCTTGCCTCAATGTTCCTTGAGTTGTTGTACACAATTTTGTTAATTTTCAGAGTTCTGAGAAAGTTGATTTTGACTATGCTTGCCAGTGTTCTTGTTGCTTTATGTAAGAATAGATTTTCAGAGGTCTTTACTCAGCAATTCTCAAACTCCTGTCCCTGTAATTGTTATTTCTTACCTGGGTACAAGTCAAAAGTGACTTGGGGGCTTTGGTCCAGCATTCATGCAGTCACAGTAATTTTTGACTCTTGAATTCCAGCTATGAATCAATTAGCACCTGTTGTGGGGCAGGCGCTATGATGGATGTTTGGGAGAAGAGAGACTTAAACAATAATCTCTGCCCTCTGAGACCTTACAGAGCAGTTGCAGAGACAAATATAATTGTATAAACAACATTTTATAATTTTGAAAAAATTTGGCAGTGCGGTGGCTCACGCCTGTAATCTCAGCACTTTGGGAGGCTGAACAGGTGGATCATGAGGTCAAGAGATTGAGACCATCCTGGCCAACATGATGAAACCCTGTCTCTACTAAAAATACAAAAATCAGCTGGGCGTGGTGGCACATGCCTATAGTCCCAGCTACTTGGGAGACTGAGGCAGGAGAATCACTTGAACCTGGAGGCAGAGGTTGCAGTGAGCTGAGATCGCACCACTGCACTCCAACCTGGTGACAGAGTGAGACTCTGTCTCAAAAAAAAAATGAAAAGAAAAAAATTTATGAACTTGAAGAAAGGTCAGTAGAGATTACGCATAATTACATAATGATAAGAAGAAATAGAGAACAATGTAAGGCTTGAAGACCACACTATCCAATATTACTTTCTGCAATGATGGAAATGTTTTGTACCAACCAATATGGTAACCAATAACCACACATAGTTATTCGGCACTTGAAATGTAGGCACCCTGGCTGAGGAATTGAATATTTGTGTTTAATTTAAATCAAATTTAAATAACAACACATGGTTGCTATATCTAACGTCACAGCTATAAGATTTTAAATATTTGCTTGATTGGCCAGGATGACCCTGTGGTAGGGGTGGAGGAAGATCCCCTCCCATGGGAGGCTCCTAGCTCTTCTCTGGCAGGAGCTGGGGGCTATGGATACCCCCTGGCATGTAATTGTGCCTGCTGCCTGGTGGGTGTCGTTCAGTGACACTGTTGGAACAGTTTAGGTCTAAGCCACCTGGCAAAGGTTAGCTCTGGTCTACTTTATTGGGGGCAAATTTAAACCGTAGATCAGGCACAACATGGCAAGTGCAATGAGATGAGAAGGGGCTGTGGGAACTGCAAAAGAATCAGCCCCTTCCTAATGCAGTGGTCAATGCAACATTCCGTGTTTTCCTCTACAGCCACAGAACTGGCTCAGTGCCATCCATCTCCTTCCACCCTTTCCAGCAGGATCTCCTGCACTCGTGCTGCAAGCAGACTTCTGTCCAGATCCATTCCGGCAATCCCCCCTTGAGCTTCCAGAATCTCCCTACAGGGTCAGTGCTGAGGTGAGACTAAGGTCTTCCCTCTTGCCGCCCAAATGAACTGTACTTCCTTCCCCACTCCCCCCAGCCCCCACCACTCTTTTCAGAGCTGGGAGATCTGAGGGAGGGAGAAGCAGAGGGGCTTCAAGAGAGATTCCCTCATGTGCTCTGAGGGTCATACAGGCTGAGATGCCAGTCATAAGGACAAAGGTCTCCAAAGGGCCCCTAATGAAGAGGAAGGACTTTAAGGAGACCTCTGGGCAGCGGAAGCCAAGCTTAGGGCCAGACTGGCCCCCACGCTGAGAGAGGAGTAGAGATTTGGGCGGTGGCCCCATAGAAAATTGGAGGAAGAGAGGGACTGCAGGCATGAGGCAGCCTAGGAACCATACTAGGTGGAGTGGAGGTGGCAATGAATGAACTGCCTGCAACTGAATGATAAGCTTTCTCTACAGAGTGGAGAGTTATTGAGGATTGGGGACTCAAGCCAACCTGGGATGTCTGACTATGTAACTTGGAGCAAGTTCTCACCTTCCTCAGCTTCAGATCCCTAATGTGTAAAATGGAGCTGACTGATGAGCCTCCTGTGATTCTGGGAAGGAGAGGATGCTGTGGTGTTAGTAGGATGTATTCATGCAGTGCCCAGCACGGCAACTGCCTGAGTCATTTCTTATCCTCCTGCCACCCACCCTTACCGATCATCTTAGAGAGTAAGTGCAGCTGAGTCTGGACAGCGGCAGCAAGAAAGTTCAGGCCCGGCATGGTGGCTCACGCCTGTAATCCCAGCACTTTGGGAGGCCAAGGTGGGTGGATCACTTGAGGTCAGGAGTTTGAGACCAGCCTGGCCAACATGGTGAAAACCCAGCTCTACTAAAAATACAAAAATTAGCCAGGTGGCATGCACCTGTAGCCCCAGCTATTGGGGAGGCTGAGGCAGGAGAATCATTTGAACCCAGGAGGCAGAGGTTGCAGTGAGCCAAGATCGCACCACTGCACTCCAGCCTAGTCAACAGAGCGAGAGAAAAAAAAAGGAAGTTCAGTGAAAGCCAAGGAGGAATGTCCTGTCTGCAGAGCTAGAGGCCACAGTCACAGGGAGACGTCCCAGGCTGGGGATGGGTCTTCCTCTGAATAGGAAGGGGGATACTCTCACTTGGCCTCTGTCTGTTCTCTCTGCCCTGGGTTCTTGGTGAATTGTAGAAGATGCCAGGCCTTGCCAGCACCCGCTACCTACCTCTCACCTGATTTGTAGATAAGAGGTGCAGAGGTCTCTGATCTTGGAGGCCAGGGCTCACCTCCACTACCACCCCTGCCCAAGGCCAGAGGAACCCAGCACTTCTTTCCTTCAGACTCCCACCTTCTTTAAATCTCCATGTGACTCACAAGCACCCCTTCCAGCTCCGTGGCTTCTGCTGTCGTCAGTGCCCCATCCCCCGCCCCCTCCTTTTTCTCTGTCTCTTGTCTTCTATTCCTCCCATGGACTCTAGTATCCTGCATTCACAGATGACTCCTCAGGCTTGGGGGGACTTAGAGGGGTGTGTGTGTACATCTGTGTCCACATGAGCACACACCATGGTGACCATGTCCTAGCCCCTTCCTGCTACTGGATGTGGTATGCCCAAAGGCCTCCCATTAACAGCCTCTCCACCCTTCCTTCTCTCCCCTCAGGCCTGGTTTGGGAGAAGTGGAGTCACTGCCACTCTTGGTGGGCAGCTGGGGGCCCCTTAGCTGTCTCTCCACCCCCCTCCCCTTCTCCTCAGGCCCCATGCCCAGCCCTGAGGTTTGGAGAGCCTAGTAAGTGCCCTATCAACATGTTAATCAAATTACTTAGGAGCTAAAATTGACGCTGTTCATTAATTATACAAGATTATGCTAATTGTGCATGCAAATGCATGCAGGGGAACAGAAGGTGTTCAGGCGCATGGTGGGCCATTAGCATAGAGGATGGGGTGCGGGTGCATTGGCATGCTAATATATGCGCCCTGGCTATTTATAGTCCCCCAGCCCATCTGCACTGCAGCCACCTCTACCCGGGTGGGGATCATGGTGGGGAGGCCAGGTCCAGGCCTGGCAGGTGGCTACGGTCCTGGGGACTCTCTGTCTTGGCTGCTACCGCAGGCTAAGACCAGGAAGCAGCCTAGGCCAACCCCAGCTAGGCCTGAAGGATTACAGTAAGCTTCTCATTCCCTTTCCCTTCTCTTGCCTAGGCCCTTTGGTGCCTGTTTCTGCCTCAAGAAACATCCCCTGCAGCCTCCCCATAGCCCACAGGGTCCAAGTCCCGCATTATTTGGTGCTAACCCCAGGCCCCAAGTCACACTGCCCTCCTCAGTCTTGTCAGGCACCACTGGATAAACGAGCCATCTGCCCCACAGCGGAGTTGTTAGTCCCTGTGCATGGAGTGTCCTGCCTCTTACTTCTTGGTGAGATCCTCCAAGACCCCACACCCAACACCAAATCGGAAGCCTTCCACCCCCAAAGGCAAAGTAAGTGGCTACTGCAAATTCCACTTGGCAGATCCTCCTGCCGTGCCCACCACTCCATCCTCCTGAATTTCTTTCCTGTTGGATTGTAATTTCCTTAAGATCTTGTACAATGCTACATCCCCAGTGCCTGACACATAGAAGGTATTTAATAAATCTTTTTAAGTGGGTGTATGGAATGAATGAGGGGATGAATGGCCCAGCCATCTGTGTCCTCCTCTGTCCCTGAGCTGAGGGTAGAGAGAGGCAGACAATGAAAACTCTGGAGAGCCAGAAACTGCTTCAGTTTCTTCTGCGGCTCATGGGAATCAAAGACAAATCTTTTAGGATAAAAATTAGCAGAGGATGCCTCTCCCCTTATTTCCCCATCTCATGCTGCTGTGCCAACTTTGGGCTTGGAAACACGTATCCAATTTAAAATACCCTTCACTCTCAATCTGTTTTCTTTCCCAAGGCCATCACAGGACGCACTGTTGTCTGGAACATCCTGCCCCTGCTCGTATATCCATTCACTGCATGCCTTCCTTCTAGATCTGCACTGTCCAATATGGTAGTCTCGAGTCACATGTGACCATTTCAATTTATGTTCATTAAAATGGCCAGGCGCACTGGCCCACGCCTGTAATCCCAGTACTTTGGGAGACCGAGGAGGGTGGATCACCTGAGGTCAGGAGTTTGTAATCAGCCTGACCAATATGGCAAAACTCCGTCTTTGCTAAAAATACAAAAATTAGGCGGGCGTGGTGGCGGGCACCTGTAATCCCAGCTACTCGGGAGGCTGAGACAGGAGAATTTCTTGAACCCAGGAGGCAGAGGTTGCAGTGAGCTGAGATCGGGCCACTGCACTCCAGTCTAGGCAACAGAGCAAGACTCGTTCTCAAAAAAAACACAGATTTATGGTAATTAAAATGAAATAAAATTCAGTTCCTCAGTCGCACTAGCCACATTTCAAGTGCTCAGTAGCCATGTGTGGCGAGTGCATATCATTCTGGAAAAGTTCCCTTAGGCAGCACTGTATTCTAGACATGCTCTTCCTTGCCCCTGACAGTAGTCCTATAGCAGAAAATGCACTCGGGCTCTCCTTCCAGCTCCTCGAGTTACTAACAGCCTTCTCTTTGGAAGTGAGAACATAATTTCAGCCCTAAGTGTCTTGTGGGGATGCAGGGAGGAAGAAGCTGGTGAAAAAGCCTTAGCTCTGTGACCTAAGGTTTCTTAAGATGGGATTCCTGGAAGCAGAGCCTGAGATGGGGATTCTTGTGAAAAAGGTTTATTGAAGGAGAGCTCTCAGGAGAAAAGGAATGAGCTTACAGGGAGCTAAGCAAGGAGATGGTCTCAGCTGGAGTCTAGCGTCAGCCTGGTCCCATGTGGAGGTCTGGAGCATGAATGGCACGGAGAGTTGGTCCTCCTTGTAATGTCAATCTGTTGTTGGCTGCGGGCTATTGGTAGGGAGTGTATGCTCTTGGCTGAGGGTAATTCTCCGATTACCTTGGGGCAGCTGTGAGCCATTTAACAGTCTACACGGCAGCTGGGCATGAGGGAATCAGGCAGGCATTAACTCACTGTAGAGTACCTAGACATTGTCTTCCAAAATCAGCTGTAGAGTACCTAGACATTGTCTTCCAAAATCAGCTCCAGGCCAGGCAACGGCTCATGCCTGTAATCCCAGCATTTTGGGAGGCTGAGGCAGGAGGATCGCTTGAGCCCAGGAGTTTCAGACCAGCCTGGGCAACATTCTGAGACCCCCATCTCTACAAAAAATATACAAAATTAGCTAAGCATTGTAGTGTGACTTGTTGTCCCAGCTGCTCAGGAGGCTGAGGTGAGAGGATCACTTAAGCCCAAGAGGTCAAGGCTGCGGTGAGCCAAGATCACACCACTGTACTCCAGTCTCAGTGATAGAGAGAGACTCTGTCTCAAAAAAAAAAAAGCAAAAAAAAAAAAAAAATGTAGTGGACTCACATCAGTTACCTTCATATTTGCCTTCTCTATTGACTGTCTCTTTTGAGTAAAGCACTGTGCTTGGGGAGTTTATGCGATGGTGTCGCCCTTGAGAAGTAGTATGTAAGGTAAATGATCGCACTTCCATCATACTCAACCCACAATTTGCTTATTTGGTAGAAAATACTCTATTGACAAGAAACGTTTCTTTTCATTTCATCTTGAGCTGTTTTTACAGGGAGGAATGAAAAGCATTTATAGAAATGATTAGGAAGGCTAAACTGAGTTCAGGATGTAGGAAGGTGGATGTGCGGGTGAACTACTCCGAGCTTTCCTGTAAGTCATAGGCATCAGGCCAGGCACAGTGGCTCACTCCTGTAATCCCAGCACTTTGGGAGGTCGAGGTAGGCAGATCACTAGGTCAGGAGTTCAAGACCAGCCTGGCCAACATGGTGAAACCCTGTCTCTACTAAAAATACAAAAATTAGCTGCACATGGTGACAGGTGCCTGTAATCCCAGCTACTGGGGAGGCTGAGGCAGGAGAATCGTTTGAACCCAGGAGGTAGAGGTTGCAGTGAGCCGAGATCATGCCATTCCACTCGAGCCTGGGTAACAGGGCGAGACTTCGTCTCAACAACAAAAAAAAGTTATAGGCATCAGAGTTGTAATGCATAACTACCACCCTTTAGATGCTTTATTAGTTGGATGACCACTGTTCACAGCTCTTCATCTGGTCTTTCATTAAACTTTTTATTGAGAATGTTCAATGTAGGCAGACTGGAATAATGAAGCCCATGGAGTCTCAATGAGCTAGAACAATTATTCACTCTTGGTTCAGTTTTTTTCATACTGAAGATTTTCTCAACTGACAGCAGCTGTCACAAGACCCGAAAGCCCAAAACGAGGAGCAAAAGTTTCTCCTTTGCTACCCTGTTGAATCTGTAACCTCAAGGAAATCCCTGCAGCACAGCTATCCTGGTCCCCACACAGCTGCCCCTCAGAGCCACTTGTGAAGGACTTGCTGCATGGTATTGCAGTACCAGCCTGGGTCGACTCTGAGAGCCCCACTTAGGAGGACTTCTAGGACTCTTGTCAGCATCAGGTTCGTAAAGACCCCCGTTCATATCCTGACTGGCACTGACTGTGACTTTGTAGCTTAGCCTTGGTTTTCTCATCTGTAAAGTCGGGTGGTTGCAGACCGACACCACCTGGGGGATTCAGCAAGATAATGCCAAAGTGACAAACTCAGCAGCGTTCCAGGCACTTGCTAAGCTGCTAAGTGCTTGATGGGTTACACCTGCGTCCCTTATTTTATTTTTTTTTTCTTTGCATATTTACCTCCCTAATGCATTTTATTTGTAAGTCACGCTTGTATTTATGGTGTTTTCTTCCATTAATCTTAATGGAAGCTTCTGGGACTTGGCCTTTCCCTCACTCCCCTTTCTTTGGGGTCTGGATTAGGAAGCCATGCCCTCAGAGAGCCTCATGGCCACAGTGGGGATGGTATTGGGCACTGGTCCTGTAGTGCTCACCCTCCATGGGGATCCTCAGATCAGAGAGGGCTGTGGACTTGATCTCACTTTGCCCCACCCCCATCCCCTGCGCTCATCCTGGTCAGGAAAAAGGGGTTTTCCTAGACTCCATTTCAGCCCCATAGGGCCAGGAGTGGGGAGAGCTGCTCAGAGAACACCCCCAGACTCATCCAAGCTTTAGAGGTGGGGGGGTGGCCCACTCAACAAAGCACACTTCCCCTCCTGCCTCAAGTCCCTGCAGGGTGTCCCAGGCCCAGAACCTTGTCTTCACTTACCCAGCCCCTGCCAGGCTCTCTTCTTTCAAAGAGAGCACCTGCCTGCAGTTCCCATGTCCACGAGTGTTCCACGTGTGTAGGGGTCTCTCTCCAGCTCCCCTGCCCACAGGGTCTCTCACCCTCCCCCAGTTCCCAGCCCCTGCATCTGGCCTCCGTGCAGACATGGCCTGGAGGACCTGCTGCTGCCCCCGCTTCTTTTTCCCTGACTCCATTCCCATACTTCCCTGACTGCTCAGGTGGAATAAAGTGTCACCCCTGGGTGTCAGCCAACAGAGAAGTCCCTTGGGTTGTCCTTATGTTTGCCCTTCCAGCCTCCGTGGTGTGTCTGTCTCCCCCTGGTGGGCCAGGAGAGGACCAGGCAGCTGCGCCTGGACAGGGAGGATCAGCAGTCACTCTAGGTCCAGGGGAGAGGTAGGGCTCCTGGTTCGCCAAGATCCCAGTGGAAGTCCTCTCATTCCAGATCCAGCCTTGGGGGCCGGTCACCTCTGCCAAAGCACAGTCTTCAAAATGTCAAAAGCATGATTCTCATACAAATTGCTACTGAGCATGTGTCGAAGTTTTCTGTAACTTATTGATGAGGGAACCGATGGGATGACAAAGCTGATTCAAAGAAGATGAAAAGAAGCCGATGCATACATGTGTGAGTGTGTGAGTGTGCATGTGTCTATGGAAAGGGGTGGAGGGGAGGGAAGGAGAGGCAAGGGACTGTGTGAATAATACTGGAATAAGATTGCCAGATTAGATACAAAGCTAGTTATCATCTGTAGAACAATTTTATCATATTTAAGGCTAATTTCTCCACCGAACAGAAATTATTTACTTCTCCTAACAAATATCATTTGTTTCCAAGTCATACAAATTTTGGGAGGTATAAATTTACAGGGTACAAGTGAAATTTTGTCATACGTATACAATGTGTGGTGATCCAATCTGGGTATTCAGGGTGTCCATCACATGGGTACAATACATTTTTGCTAAGTATTGCCACCCTACTCTGCTATCAAACGTCAAATTTATTCCTTCTGTCTTGCTGTTCGTTTGTACCTTATAATCCACTTCTCTTCATTCCCTGCCCCCCAACTCAGTCCCTTCTCTATTATCTGTCTTTCCATGCTCTACCTTCAGATCATCAAAGTTTTTGTGTGTTTTGTTTGTTTTTGTTTTGTTTTATTTTGAGACAGTCTCACCCTGTCGCCCAGGCTGGAGTGCAGTGGCGCAATGCCAGCTCACTGCAACCTCCACTTCCTGGGTTCAAGTGATTCTCCTGCCTCAGTTAATCCTGAGTTGCTGGGACTACAGGCGAGTGCCACCATGACTGCCTAATTTTTGTATTTTTTAGAGACCAGGTTTCACCATATTGGCCACGCTGGTCTCAAACTCCTGACCTCACGATCCGCCCACCTCGGCCTCCCAAAGTTCTGTGATTATAGGCATGAGCCACTGCGCCTGGCCGGTCATCAAAGTTTTTAGCTCCCACTGACAAATATCATTTGTATCTTACCAGTTTTCTACAAATTAGCACTTTACAGTCTGTGCTCCTGTCAATAGTAAATGCGAGTTACTTTCTCCTAGAGACATAATACTCCAGAGAAGCATTGTCCATATTAATATAGTGCAAGTTAAATATGTACATATGCTTTTTTTTTTTTTTTTTTTTTTTTTTTTTTTTTTTTTTTTGAGACAGAGTCTCACTCTGTCACCCAGGAGTGCAGTGGTGCAATCTTGGCTCACTGGAGGCTCCACCTCCCGTGTTCAAGCAATTCTCATGCCTCAGCCTCCTGAGTAGCTGGGACTACAGACATGTGCTATGTCACCCAGCTAATTTTTGTATTTTTAGTAGAGGTGGAGTTTCACAATGTTGGCCAGGCTAGTCTCAAACTCCTGGCCTCAAGCAATCTGCCCACCTTGGCCTCCCAAAATGCTAGGATTATAGGTCTGAGCCACTGAGCAAGGCCTCAAGTCGCATATGTAATGTTAAATTTTCCAGTAGCCACAAGCAACTGATACAATTAATTTTGATAACACATTTTATTTAACCCAATATGTCTAAAAGATGAGTATTTCCACATGAAATCAACATAAAAGATTACTGATGAATTATTTTACATGCTTTTTTTTTCTAAGTCTTGGAAATCTGATGTTACACTTACCACATATCTCAAGTTCAAACTAGCCACATTGCAAGGGTTCATGCCGCGTGGGGCTGGTGGCTATAGTAATGGATAGCACAGCTTCAGTGCAGTGGTTTTCAAACTTCAGGGTACACCAGCCTCACCTGAAGGGCGTATGAATGCACAGATGTGTTCTGACTCAGCAGGTCTGAGGTGGGGGCTGAGATTCTACATTTGTAGCAAGATCTCAGGTGACGCTGACCCTGCTGGTCTTGGGGGGTGGTGCAGGCTCTCTGACTGGGGACAGCCTTGTGGACTACCAGCTGGGAGTGAGGTTTCAGTGGCACCATGGATGCCTTCGGCTATGTGCTAGCTCTGAGGACCGGACCAGAGGGAAGGGAAAAGGGGACTGACCCTCAGCCCCCACCGCAGACCCAGGCATTGTGCCACTGCTTTTATTCACCCACAATCTGCAGGTAATGCAAACACTGAGGTGTCCCCATAGACAGAGGTGCTGGCAGGGCTCTAGGGCTCTCAGGGAGGGGTGGGCCTTGAAATCTAGAGTGGCCAGAAAATGGTGGCTGGACAGGGCGTGAGACTTGGTGTGGACCCAAAGGACAAATGAAACCTGTACTGGAAAGGGACATCGGGAAGATCTGCTGAGCAAAGGCTTGGGGAAGGACCAGTGAGGGAGCAGGACCCTGCAGGAAACCACAGCCTTGGGGAGAGCAGAAGTAAAGGATGTCCCAGAGGCAGGACTAGAAGGTGTCACGGTAACCATCAATGGCTACTCTCCCTTCATGGATGTGAAAAGATTTATCTACCCCAGGTCATGCAGAGAGTCCGGCCCTGGCCAGAGCCCCTATCTTGGCCCCTTCCCAAGGACCCTTACTCTTGATTCTGTAGGTTTGAGTGGACTGGGGTGCAGTGGGCACATGTGTCATCTTCTGGTGCAGTCCTATGCTTGTCGCATCTTCAGTGGTACCGAAAGGTGAGCACTCAATCTCTTTAGGACAGAGACTGTGTCCCATCCTGGTGTTTTTCCCTCCATCTAGCATTGTTGAAGGACCAAACACATGGGTACTTAATTTAAAGGAACTGGTCTGCACTGCATGTGTGACTAGGGAGTCTGTACCCTGTCACATGTGCATGTGGGGCATGGATGGCGAACATGTCATACATGTGGGTGTAGTGTGTTTACATCATAGGGTATCATAAAGGGTGTAGGGAGTGGTTACTGTAGCAACTAATAAGAGAGAAATGGAGTGCCTCCACCATGCAGATGTGCCTCTCAGGAGCATTGGGGGTGTCTGCACCTTGGGGTGACCCATGGCGGGTATATATGGTGTCTACACATTGGTGACTACTGTTTGAGGCATAACAGCTGTCTGCACTGCAGGGTGTCTGGATTGGTAGGGGTAAATGGATTGTCTACACTGTAGGGGTGCACCGTTTGGGGAATAAAGGGGGTGCCCACTGTGTGGGGGAACATGACAAGTGCTGGAAGTGTAGACAGAGGCAGGACCCCAGGGAGATGCATCTCCAGCAAGGTGACTGCCACCAGCTCCCAATGAGGGGCTGCCCTCTGGGGACACCTGAGTTCTAGGGCCAGTGCTTACTCCTCCCAGCACTTGGGGACCTCTTTTTGGGGGACTGGGCTTTCAGGGCCTGTAACAAATCTTCCTCTGAATGGGAATTTCTTGTTTGCAGACTTTGCAGGCAACACTGGTAAATTAAATGAACGTTCAAATTTGGGGTATATAAGTAGTACGTGAGTAACTAATACAGGGGTTAAAGGTCCACCCAGGTCTGGGACCCTTGTATTTCCTTTTTCTTTTTTTTTTTAGACGGAGTCTTGCTCTGTAGCCCAGGCTGGATCTCGGCTCACTGCAACCTCCACCTCCCAGGTCCCAGTTCAAGCAATTCTCCTACCTCAGCCTCCCAAGTAGCTGGGATTACAGGTACAAGCCACCATGCCCAGCTAATTTTTGTATTTTTTAGTAGAGACAGGGTTTCACCATGTTGGCCAGTCTGGTCTTGATCTCTTGACCTCGTGATCCGCCCACCTCGGCCTCCCAAAGGGCTGGGATTATTACAGGTGTGAGCCACCGCGCCCGGCCTTGTATTTGCTTTAGTAAATACTATGGTAAAAATATCTCCCAATTGGGTGGAGGTAAAATCAGGAAGCTGACTGATGAGGAGCTCATACAGTGGCCTAGGAGGCAGTGCCGCATGCCAGGACCTACTGCAGATGTTAGCCCTGCACTCTACAATTTGTAAAAGGCATCTTCCCAGATGCTCACAGAGTGCTATAGAGCTTGAGGCAGATACTGATCATATTCAGAGTTTACTAAGAGTACAACAGGGCCAGGCGCGGTGGCTCACACCTATCATCCCAGCATATTGGGAGGCTGAGGCGGGCAAACCCCCTGAGGTCAGGAGTTCGAGACCAGCCTGGGCAACATGGCAAAACCCTGTCTCTACTAAAACTACAAAAATTAGCAGGGCGTGGTGGCAGGTGCCTGTAATTCCAGCTACTCAGAAGACTGAGGCAGGAAGAATTGCTTGAACCTGGGAGGCGGAGGTTTCAGTGAGAGATGGCACCATGACACTCCAACCTGGGTGACAGAGCAAGACTCTGCCTCCAAAAACAAAACAAATCAAAACAGTACAACAGCCAGAGTATTGTTCATGGCTACCTTACTGGTAGGCGACAGGACCAAGGCCAACTGCCAGGAAGGAGAGGAAGACTAACTGCTCATGTATTTGTCCAAAAAGCAGCCTCTTCAGTGCATATGTGTTTTCTTCCCAGTAACTCTGTGTAAACAAGAAGACATTCACGGTGTATCTGTACCACATGTCTGACAGATACACCATGTGTATGTGGTGGGTATGTGCTCTGTGTGATTAAGCTTTTCCTGCGTGTATAATGGTTATAACATGTGTGGGAGGAGGATCTGCCATGTGGGAGGGGAATTTGCTCAGGGCATCTGCTATACGGGATGGCTTTACAGTATTTGCAATAACTACATTTTGGGTAATCATTTATAACATAAAATGTGTATTAATGTATTTGTTCTGTGTATTTTCTGTTTATCTGTGCATATACTGTGTGGGGTGGGCATACACTGTGCGTGATGGATACAGGCTCTGTGTCTGATTACTATGCCACTACATGTGTGATGAGTGCAGGCTATATATGGAGTACATGTTGTTTATGCTTGTGTGAAGGTTATACCCCGGGTGTGTGTGGTGGCTGTATTTTGTAACAGTATACAAGGCATAAACAGTGTCTACAAAGAATATGCTGTGTATGAGGAGTGTACATTGTGTGGGTAATGGGTATACTCTGGGGAGGGATGTGTTGTGTGACAGATGTTCTATGTGGTGATAAGCATATACTATGACATACACATAGTGTGTGATAAGGTTACGTTGGGTAAGTGCACACATGCTATATACGGAGCATACGTTGAATGTGTATGGGTATACAGTGTGGTGGGAATAATGACTAATAGGTATATGCAGTGTATATGATGGACATACTCTTTATGAGGAATATATATTGTGTGGGAGTGCTACATATACACTTTGTGGGATAAATAAGCACTGTGTGTATGGTACACTGTGTGTATGGTTGTGTAGCAAAGTAGTCATTGTGATGGGTCTATTTGGTGTGTATCAGGCACCCTGTGTATATGCAGGCCATGATGGGAACAGGGGTGTGTGGCTGAGTGGGAGCAGGCAGAGGGGAGTCATCCTGCTGGGAGGAGGCATGGCAGGGAGCAGTTGGATCCTCATCTGTTTCCAGAACCCCCAGACCCTTGAGCCCACCGACCACACTGTTTCAGGTTCTTCCTCAAGTTCTTCCTCAAATGCAACCAGAACTGCCTGAAGAATGCGGGGAATCCCCGAGACATGCGCCGCTTCCAGGTGGGTCTGGAGAGAGGGTTTCCCCTTGCAACCCCACCCTTTCCTGAGGGAGGGGAGAGGAGGGGGAAAGGAAGGCTGTGACCCTGCCACCCTGGGCAGATCTCTGCCCAGCCCTGTGCCTCCCCAGCCTGGAGCCTGCTGGGGGTGGGGCAGCTCCTTCTCAACTTATGCTGGCTGCCAAGGGAGGCTTCATTAGAGTCCCACTTAAGAAGATGCTAATTGTGACATTTTTACATGATTAACGACCCAGGCAATTTGCATAGCGTGAAGCGGAGAGCAGCTGCCCTCAGCACATCCCCAACCTGCACACCCCTCCCAGTGCAGGGGAGAGAGGGAAGAAGGCAGCCCCAGTTTTCTTCCCAGAATAGGGCAGGGGCTCCTGCTGATGGGTTCTCCAGCGGATGCTAGCTCCCTCTACTTGCCTCAGACACCATTCCTGCCTTGGAGGCCCGTGAATGCAGCCCCGCATTCCTGTGTATGCAAAAACAGTAGCCACCCTTTGCCCAAGGAGCCAGTTTTTTCAGGGGTCTTTATTTTTGTCGCTCTGGGGAGTCAGTTCATCTGGGAGTGTCACCTGATCCAGCTGGCCCCGTTCCACCAGCTCAGACACGGCCGGACTGAAGCCCTTCACCTCCCACCAGTGACCCTAAATTCCAGCATCCAGCCACCAGCCTCAAGGTGCTGGTTCCCCACCACAATCCCCTCCCGGGAGCCCCCGAGGGCCCCAGCCAGGCTGGCCTCCGCTGTCCTCGCAGGTGGTGGTGTCCACGACGGTGAGCGTGGACGGACACGTGCTGGCCGTGTCCGACAACATGTTTGTGCACAACAACTCCAAGCATGGCCGCAGGGCGCGCCGCCTGGACCCCTCCGAAGGTCAGGACCCCCGGCCCAGCCCCGGCCGCCGCGGGCCCAGCCAGCCCCCAGGCCCCACCTCCGCGCGGTCCCCTGACCTGGGTCCTCTCCTGCCTCCCAGCTGCCACCCCCTGCATCAAGGCCATCAGCCCCGGGGAGGGCTGGACCACGGGCGGCGCCACCGTCATTGTCATCGGCGACAACTTCTTCGACGGGTTGCAGGTCGTGTTCGGAAACGTACTCGTGTGGAGCGAGGTGGGCCAACCCCGCCAGTCTCCCTCGGGGCCTGGGGGCTGGGCCCTCCCCTCGCCGGTGCGGGACCTGCAGGCCTCCCCTCTCCTCTCGCAGCTCATCACGCCCCACGCCATCCGGGTGCAGACGCCCCCGCGGCACATCCCCGGGGTGGTGGAGGTGACCCTCTCCTACAAGTCCAAGCAGTTTTGCAAGGGAGCCCCCGGCCGCTTTGTCTACACAGGTGAGGAGTCGGGCGGGGCAGGGGAGGTCTAAGGTGCGTGGAGGGAGCCACACCCCGCGCACGCGCATGGATCTGGGTTCTTGGAGTTTGGAGTTAGCGGAGCGCTACGCTGTGGCCACGCCCCCTAGGCGGCTTCGGGCCGCCTCCAACCACCAATGCCTGTGACCGCTCGGCTCAGGACAGTCTTTCCCTGGATCTGTGTGTTTCCCTCCCTGGCCTCTGGCTCCATAATCCTTTCCTACAAAGTGTCCCGCACCCCACCTCCCCGCCCCACAACCAACATTCTTTCTCCCTCGGCAATCTCACTTCCTGAACATTGTGTCTCCCGCCCGCAAACCCTCCAGGGTTTAGAGACTTTCCAAATGGGTGTTTATTTCAAAGATGCCACCAAATGGGGTCGCTGCTCCCCGAATCTTCCCTGGGTCTCTTGGTTCCCCCACGCTACCCCAGGCCTCACTGCATATACACGCGCACACACCTGCGTACATAC
Source organism: Saimiri boliviensis (assembly GCF_048565385.1). Lineage (NCBI taxonomy): Eukaryota > Metazoa > Chordata > Mammalia > Primates > Cebidae > Saimiri > Saimiri boliviensis. The sequence goes on along the minus strand of NC_133457.1, from coordinate 93,431,750 downwards.
ACAGACACACCCCTTGCCAGGGTGAGCAGTGAACACGCGTAGAGATGCAGTGTAGAAACCCCCAGCCCGGCTCTATTTGGCCGCTGGCCGAGTCTTCTCCATTTCCATCCTCCCGCCCCGCCCCGCCCCAGCCAAGCCACCCCACTGCACTCCTCACCAGCGCGCTGCCCCACCCCCCGACACACACACACATCGATGCTCATCGAGCCCTTCGAGGGACACTCGGTAGTGACCCTATTTACCCTCAGGGAGGCTCCAGTCTAACACGTAAAGGCTGAGCAGAGAACCGCGTGGGGTGGGTGGGGTTACACGGTCCAGGGGCTGACAGTCAAGGAAAACCTCCGGTAGGGAGGGTCTGCTGAGCCCTGCAAGGAGGAAACCCAAGGGCTGAGTGGGAGGTTGATCTGGGGAAGGAAGGGCGGTCGCAGGAGATGGAACGACCAGTGCCGAGCCCCAGAAATGTTTTCCTCTTTGCCGGGAAACTAAAGGAAATACACTAAGTCAGAATTAGAGATCAAGGCAGGGCATTAAGACTGGTGGATTAGGTCGGGCCAGGCTCTCCCAAGAGGAAGGTGCGGGAATCCGGAAAAGGGGAAGGAGGAGGAGAAGAGCGTAGGGAGCTGGGTCAGACACACACACACACACACACACACACACACCCCTTGCACAACGCCAGGGTAAGCAGTGAACACAACACACATGGAGATGCAGTGTGGAATCTGGCCGCTGGCCGAATCTTCTCCACTTCCGTCCTCCCGACCCAGCCCAAGCCACCCACTTCTCCAGTCGCTTCCCTGGGGTGCATTCAAACCTCTAGCCCTCAGATGCTGCGGAGGGTCCACTCGAGCTGTGATAAATGGAGATTGTTGAGTTTTTTCTTTTTTATAATGAACTCCCGATCTGACTGGATGCAAAGAGAAAACTCTCCATGGAGTCCTGCCCTTAGGAATATAGGTCGTATGTGTATATAGTTTTCCTTTTTTCTAATCACAAATGGGATCGTATAGTGCATGTGTGTTCATGCCAAGCGCCTAGCGCAGAGGACAGAGCCTGGCTCCGTAAATATTTGTTGAATGAACAAACGGAACTGAAACTTCCCCGAACCTCGCTGCCGGGTGTGCCTGGAGTTTTCCCGGGGACTTGGGCTGGACCTGGTGGAGGGGCTGCGGGCGAGGCTTCTGGACTGGGTGCTGACCTGCTTTTGGCGCCCTGAGTCCCACTCTGGGAGTAGGGGGGCTGCGAGGGAGTCCTCCAAACGCCGCCTCTCTCCCCAGCCCTGAACGAGCCCACCATTGACTACGGATTCCAGAGGCTACAGAAAGTCATTCCCAGACACCCTGGAGACCCCGAGAGGCTGCCCAAGGTACTCAGAGGGGTGGGGCGGGGCTGAGGGTGTCCCGTGGGGGAGGGGGTGAGGAGGGGCTCCAGGGGCCCCTTCGTCGCCCCCAGGAGCTGCCCCTCCGTCCCGCCGTCTCTTCCTTTCCCCAGGAAGTGCTGCTGAAGCGGGCGGCCGACTTGGCGGAGGCCCTGTACGGAGTGCCAGGCAGTAACCAGGTATGGCGCCTCCGCCCTCCCAACGCCGCCCGGCCCGGGGCTCCCCAGCACGCGGCGCCCGCGGCTGCCCCGGCCGTGCCCCGCTCTTGTCTTCGCAGGAGCTCCTCCTGAAGCGCGCGGCGGACGTGGCCGAGGCTCTGTACAGCGCCCCCCGTGCGCCCGGGCCTCTCGGACCCCTGGCCCCGAGCCACCCGCACCCTGCTGTCGTGGGCATCAACGCCTTCAGCAGCCCGCTAGCCATCGCCGTCGGGGACGCCACCCCGGGGCCCGAGCCGGGTGCGTGCGCCGCGCCTCCCCGCCGCCCTTGGGCCCCGCCACTGCCCCTCCCCGGCCGGCGCTGCCCTCTGACGGCCGCGCTCTCTCTCGCAGGCTACGCGCGCAGCTGCAGCAGTGCGTCCCCCCGCGGGTTCGCGCCCAGCCCTGGCTCGCAGCAGAGCGGCTATGGCAGCGGCCTCGGAGCTGGCCTGGGCGGCTACGGCGCACCGGGCGTGGCCGGCCTCGGTGTGCCTGGGTCCCCCAGCTTCCTCAACGGCTCCACCGCCACCTCGCCCTTCGCCAGTGAGTGTCTCCCGCCTGCGAGGGGAGGGCTGGGGCCGGGGAGCGGAAAAGGGCTCAGCCCCGCCCCCGCCCATCCCGGAGGAGTTGAGGCGCTGGCGCCTTGAGGGTCCACCCTGGCCCAGCCCTCGGGGGGAGGCCCACCGTCCCCGCCTGGGACCTCCCCTGCGGTCGGACCTCAACCCCACCCCTAGGCTGTACATCCCGGGGTCCTGGGGCCAGAGTACTTTGTGCATCTTTAGCCTTCTTTGCCGATCCGTCATGCACATCCCTTCTAGGCCTCCAGTCCCCATGAAGTGGGCTCTAAGGGGTGGCGGTCGTCCGGCTGCAACCTGGGACACCGCCCCCTTCCCCTCTTGCGCCGGGACTTGGGGAGGAGGCTGGCGCCGCCTGCCGGAAGCCTAAGGAAACTCAGGGCTCGAGGGAAACGGGCTTCCTTCTCGCCGCCCCCAGCCCCCAGGACTCCCAGAGGCCCGGTGGGCGTGGGGAGGATGTGGTCCCTGCGATGGCGTCCGACAGAGCGAGCGAATTCTGTGTGATCAGACAAGTTGAGTTTCAGTGTCCGGATCAGGAGCTGCCGGGCATTCAGCAAGTTACTTGTTTGAACTTGTTTCCTCTCAAATAGGGTCAATTCCACCCCCTGCTTAAGGTTGATCTCGGATCTGAAAGTGCCAGTGTGCCTAAAGGGCCAGGCAAAATTCTCAAGGATGTATGATTTCGGAGTCCCAGCCCTGACTGTGAGCTCTGACCACCTCCCATCTGGCTTCTTAGAGTGGGGAGCTCACAGCTGGGTGGATGGACAATGTCTTTGTGTCGTGAGTGAGTCTGTATGTCATTCCCTGTGGCTCTGATGCCTTGTCATTTTACACTGCCCTCAAGTCCCTACCAACGTCAAGTTCCAGATCAGCGTGTTCACAGCTCTTTTGAGCTTAGCCATTCAGCAGACATTTGTAAAGCTCCCACTGTATGCAAAGCCCAGGGCTTGGAGGATCCCCCCACTCCTGTCACCTGCAAGAAGCCTCCATATCAATCATAAGAGAGGTTGTCCCTCAAGTCCCAGGTGACTCTGCAGTGCTGGAGAAGTGGCGAAGTCTGTCCCAGAAGGAACTGGTTGTGGCTTTGCCTGTGGTTCCCTCCCCTCCCCCTGCCCCGTATTTGCCATTGCTGAGACTGCACTGTCAGTCCGCCCGCCTAGCTTTCCTTGTAGGGCCTGTGTCCTGCCTGCTGCTGTTTCTGGCTGAAGGCTTGAGTCCGGCCCTTTCCTCCAGCCAGAGCTTCTGGGACCCAAGGCCCCATAAGCCAGAGTCCGCATAGGCCATGGCCCTCTGGCGTCCCTCCCAAGGCCCCCGCCTCTCCTGGCTCTTTGCTCAAACCAGGCTTGACTGCTCCTGCTTTCCTTCAGTTCTGGGGCAGTCCCTTCACAGCCTCTCTGTGGGCACCCCCTTGGTTTTGAAACTTTCCCCTTGGGCCAACACTAGGGGAGTCTGGAACATTGGTCTCCTCCCACACATACAGTGTGGCCAACAGTAGGGGAACACACTGCCCCAGTGTGCAGAAGCCAGCCCACCTGGGGTCTTCTGATTCAGCAAGAAGATCAAGAATTCCAGAGCTGCTTAAACCCAGCATCAGCTGGAGACACGCTGGACTTGAGGGAGGGTTGGTCCCATTTCATGATATTGTCTTGACCAGGGCTTACCCGGGTACCCTTCCACTCACCACGTGCAGGGTGTTTTGTGGCCCAACTCCAAGAGGTATCATTCTCATTGAGTTTGCCAGAACATTCCTGGAATGACATCAGAACTGTCCCAGCCAGAGGCTCAGGGGCTATTTGCTTGGATCTCTCTTTGTTCTGCTTCAGCCACAATTCCTGGAATGACTCACAATTCCCCATGCTACCTATCCAAAGTGCACAATGTGGCTGTGAGCCCTGGGTGCTGAGAGCTATAGTACATTTTCTGGCAATGTTCTCAAGCCCTTCATCAGGTTCTGGGGGCCCCTCCAGCTAGCAGTAACTATTAAAGGAAATGAGGCTGAGGGCATTGGGAAGAGGGGCAGCTGTTGAAGGCATTATTGTATCAAGGGGGGGTAGGAGGGTCCTCTGGTGCCAAAGGCAGCCTTCTCGGGCTATTGCTTCATCCAGGAAGCTTCACTGAAAAGTGTCGATGAGAAGTGTCATTCTCATTGAGTTTGCCAGAACACCCTACTGCCTGCTGCCAGGACAATACTCAAATCACGGCTTTACGGGTCTTTACAGGAGAGAGGCAGGGAACTGGATTCCGATGAGGATGTAGAAAGGTGGGATCCAGTGATTCCCTGGGCCTGAGCCCTCAGGAGAGAAGGCTGCAGGAAGAGGGGGCAGGCAAAGCCTGTGTGCAGGAGGCTCCCTTGCCATTCCCAGGAGGGCAAGCCACAGGCTGGATGGCTAGGGGGTTTGAGAACAGGAAGATCTGAGGATGTAGATCGCTGCACTTTTCTTTAAAATTGACCAGCTGAAAGAGGGAGATTCAGGAGACTCCCAGGGTCCCAGCTGGAGATGATAAGGACCTGCATTAAGCTGTAAGGAAACAAAGTGACCCAGCATGCAGGGGGAGGTGGGAGAGGGACAGAGGAGCACAGGGGACATTGGCAAGGAGAGCATATTTGAGGAAGTTGGAGCCCTGTTTGTGATGTTGGACAGAGAGGCCTTGTAACACCCTGACTACTTGCTCCAGCTTATCTGTGACCCCTGAACTTTGACTCTAGCCTTGGCACCCCAGGGCGCATAGGTGTTTCCTAGCATCTCAGAATCCCAGGGGCTTTCAGCAGAAATCCTGAAATAGTCCAGCTGTTGCTCATCTCATCTTTGGGGGCACCTCCCACGGTCTGGTTTTATTGAATGTTCTGGTTTTGCTTTTGTCTTCACCTGGTCTGGCCCTGTCATTCCCCATCCCCAAGAAAAGGTCTCCAGAACCCTCAACAAGGCAGGGCTGGCGCAGGACCCTCACAGCTCCCAGTGAGATCTGAGCCTGGTACCTGGGTCAGCAGCCCACGTGGGGCCCCAGCCCAGCTGCTCACTCTGGTGCTGTCTCCCTGTTGTGTCTCCCACTGCCTTCCCTGCTGCGCCTGCCCCTCCCCGCCCCGCCCCGGAGTCATGCCCTCTAGCCCCCCACTGGCGACCGCCTCCTCCATGTCCCTCCCGGCCGCTGCCCCCACCACCAGCGTCTTCTCCTTCTCGCCTGTCAACATGATCTCCGCTGTCAAACAGAGGAGCGCCTTCGCCCCCGTGCTGCGCCCCCCGACCTCCCCGCCCCAGGCCTGCCCCAGAGCCCACGGAGAGGGGCTTCCAGGTGAGTGATCCACCCTGCCTCACTGGAGCAGGAAGGAAGGGCCCTGGTGGAGCAGCTGGGCAAGGGAGGGCCGCTCCATCTGTACCTCATCGGTGTCTCATGCTGGCTGACCAGCTCTTCTTAGAGGATGGAAAGCGGGGAGCTACAGGAGTCCAGGGAGGTCCCTCTGGCCCCCACTCCCCTGGCCTCTCAGTGTGGGCTGGTCACCCCTCTGGATGCTCTCAGTTGACCACTTGGCCAAGGGGAAGAGACTCAAATCACAGTTGATGAAGTCTAGAAATTACCCCAACACCCCTTCCTCATTCAGCTGAGCCCAGAGCAAAGACCCTCTGAGCTGGAGGGAGGACCCTATGTGGGCTGCGCGCCTATGCCTGTGCCTTTCTGTGTCCACCAGAGGGTAGCACACACCGCTGTGAGGGACCAGGTCTCTGACAATTGGAAGGGGACTGACCTCAGATGAGGCTTAGCTCAGCTTCCGTCCTTGCCTTTTACAGATTAAGACTTGAGACCAAGTCATCCTCCCACATCCTCCCCCTATTCATGAAATGCAGAACCTTTTCACCACAGAACCTTTCTTATCCAGGTGGTCACTGGAAACTCACTGGCAGAACAGAGGAGGGGACCGGCTGTGGAAAATGAGGAGGCAACAGGATGTGGGTGGGCCAGAACGGGTCCCTGTTGATGATGATGGCAGGGGCTGGGGCCAGTGTCTTCCCTAAGAGGCTTATAGGTGTTTTCTCATCTGGCTAAAGGATGCTTCCATAGGATCCCCTAGGCCTCAATCTGGCACATAGCAGGTGCTTAAGAAATAGTAGCCGAATTATTGAATGGCTATATGGGTTGGAAGGGCACTGTTCACACCCACACAGAAGGCTGCAGTGCAGTTTGTGGGGCACTGATCTGGAAGAGGTTGGGTTAGAGCATGTCCTATTGAGTATTCCCCAAGACAGTAATGGGTAACCATTAGGAAAGAATCAGTGTACGCATTAGGTAAGTGGCTATTGAAGACTTTGTCAGAGCCTTTCATGTACATTGTGAGCCTTCTAGGAAACAGGACGTGCAAATTTATTTGAGCACAGAATGTATTTTTCTAAGAGCATCTTGAGATTCGTTCCTGGGGAATGACCTTGAGATGCAGGAAGAGACACCTCGTGGTTTCCTCAGCCTGATGTGGAACTGATCAGGCTGGGATGCCTGTCCCGAGAGCAAGGCCAATGGCTTGGGCCCCAGAGCCATCTCCAAATCCAAGGCAGGAGCAGGTGGGGCAGCCTCCAGGCCAAGGCAGGGGAGTCCGAGGCTGTGGACAATGCTCTACGGAGCCTCTGTGCTCCAAGATCACTGTATGAGAGAGCCCGGGGATGCTGGAAGGAGGGTGAGGAAGCTCCGGGCCTGGGAGAACAGCTGAGGATGATGCATGTCCATGGAGTCCCGCAGCATCTGCTGTTCTCGGGGCAGTCAGAGCAACTAAGTGCAGCCCAGAAGCTTCTGAGCACTGTGCTGATGCCTGCCCTGCACATAGAATGGGGCCCTTCCCACCAGAGACCCTCCTCTGCACAGTACAGGCAGGCCTGTGATGGTGACTCAAGTAATAACAGACTTTTATGCCAGGGAGGGCAGGCGGGCAAGGGGGCTGCTTGGTGACCAAACCAGAGGGTGGGCCATCTTCAGAGAGGGCCTTGCCCAAGCAGGGTTTGAAGAAGGAGGCAGGGGTTCTTAGTGGAGGAGGAATGCCCTAGACGGAGTAGGCCTCAGGTGTGTAGGTGGGAAGGCAGAGATTTGGAGCCCACATGCAAAACATTAAGAACATAACATGGAGCTGGGCACGGAGGCTCACACCTGTAATCCCAACACTTTGGCAGGCCAAGGTGGGCAGATCACTTGAGGTCAGGAGTTCAAGACCAGCCTAGGCAACATGGCGAAAACTCATCTCTAAAAAAAAATGCAAAAATGAGCTGGGTGTGATGGTGCGTGCCTGTAATCCCAGCTACTCAGGAGGCAGAAATGGGAGGATCACTTGAGCCTGGGAGGTCAAGGCTGCAGGGAGCCAAGATCGTTCCACTGCACTCCAGTCTGTCTAGCCTGGGCAACAGAACAAGACGTCTCAAAAAAAAGAAAAAAAAAAAAGAACATAACATACAAATATATACGCCAACGATTTATTTAACTCATTAATGAGGGAGCTAACAGGTTGACAAAGCGCCTTAAAGGAGACAATGTGAGACTGAGGCCAGTAAAACAAGGAGGGCCGAAATAAGATTGCTGGCTGCAAACTGCTTCTACAGAGCAATAAACTTGTAACTCTCCTCTGGGGATTGTCTTTTCTGCCAATGAGAAGTTATCTGCCATTTCTCAGTCTCCTCCAAGTTCGCATACATCCAACTGAACAGTCTGGGCCCTAGCCAGTAGCATAAAGTCAAAAGACGTCACATGGCTGGCCAGGCACAGTGGCTCACACCTGTAATCCTAACACTTTGGGAGGCTGAGGCAGGTAAATCACCTGAGGTCAGGAGTTCAAGACCAGCCTGGGCAACATGGTGAAACCCTGTTTCTACTAAAAACACAAAAATTAGCTGGGCACAGTTGTGCGTGCCTGTAATCCCAGCTACTCGGGAGGCTGAGACAGGAGAATCACTTGAGCCCAGGAAGCAGAGATTGCAGTGAACTAAGATCACACCACTGCACTCTAGCCTGGCGACAGAGCGAGACTCCATCTAAAAAAAAATTAAAAAGATGTCACATGCCCCAGAATAAGATGACTTTTAAGGTGGGTTTATTTTATAATGTTCTAGGGTGACTTTGAAAGGATACACAGTCACTTTTTTTTTTTTTTTTTGGATAATTTTTCTTAGCTTAGGTGTGTCTGGAGCTTAGAATGTGAGGGACAGAGAGAACAGAGGGTCACCGATTTCTTCTGCCAGCAAAAAGAACCATGGGAGGGGTTCAGGCAGGGGCAGGAAGTGTGAAGTGATGAATTCCGTAGATGTGGGAGGCAGACAGGATGCTGCTGTGTGTATCAGTCAGTGCTCCTGAAGCTGGCCTCCTTCCTTTTCTGTCCTGGTATGTGGCCATGTGCTTGAAGAAGTAGATGGACCCTCTGAAGGAGACCACCCTGGGAGAAGGAGCCTGGGGTTGTCTCTCTTGAGGGAGGTAGGGACCATGGGCTTGGGCTGCCTCTCCTGAGCATCTGAGAGGCACCCATCATCCCTGATCTGCAGTGCTGACCCCAGGCCAGGGCTAGGGGTGGCTGAGTGCCTTCAGAAAGTGCTGTATGCCTTGCCTGCTATCTCTAGCCCAGAGAGTGACAGGCAGGTGGCTCCTCAGGCAGCACATGGCTTATGGGTCCTTTCTCCCTGACTACTGCAGACCAGCCTTTTGAGGATTCTGACAAATTCCACTCTCCAGCCCGGGGGCTTCAGGGCCTGGCATACTCCTAATTACGGTAAGTCTCTGGCTGGGTCTGGCCTCCCTGCCCCACCTGGCCCTGAGATGGGCTTGCTCTCTAAAAAGCCATAGCAGGGATGGGGAACTGGGGTGCAGGTCTGCCTCCCTGGGGCCCATCTAGACTGCTTTCTGAGGCATATAGCCCACCGCCGTAACCCAAGCTGAGCAGGTAGAGAGAAGTGGCTTCCTGTCCCCTGGCAACCAGCCTTCCTCCCCGACCTCCTCCTCTCCCTCTCTCACCCCGCCAGGTCTGCAGCTGTTGTTCCCATGGAGCCCGGACTGGAAGTCCCTCTGGGATTCACGGCCACACCCTGGATGGCGGCACAGAAAGATGCAGGGCCAGGGCTGTGGGCAGACCCCAACCCGTGAGCAGAACGGGGAGAGGCCTTCGTCCTGTGCTCAAGCCTCCCCACTAGCAGCCCCACAAGCTTCTCTTGCCTCCCTGTCTTGGGGTGGTCAGAAGCCCCAGCACTGTGCAGATGCTCTTGGCAGGAGAGCGTCCCAGGGAGGTGTTGGGATTCTGGGCCTGGCTCTCTGGGTCTTGGTTCCTCTGAAAGAGATGGATCTTGTGCAGACCAGGGATGTCGGATGAGGGGAGCATGGGATGGGGACCGTGGGAAAGAGGACAGCTCAGGGAGAAGTGACCTGGAAAGGTCCTATGTGCATCTGACCCATCTCAACTGGCCCAGCATCCCAACTTCTCTCCAGCGAAAGGGTGGCGCCCTGCAGCCTCGGGAGGCCTGCCCAGGCTCCCATGGAGCTTCCAACAGCTGCTTGGCCCCGCAGCTGCCCCACTTCCTTTGAGACCTGCACTCTCATGCTTGCCGAATCATGCCTCCCTGTGGGGGCTTTGGGCATGGAGGAGGCAGAAAAGGGGGTGCCAGGCCTCCTGTATTTGGGGTCTTCCCCCAGTGGATGTCTCGTGGACTGTGGCCCCACACGCAATGACTCTGGCTGGCCCCATGCAACGGGCCCAGCTGCCCCCCAGGTGGCCTCACATTCTGCTCTGCTAAGTTTGGAGAAAACAGAACAATAAACTACATGCAGGTGGCGCGCAGCCTCTCGCCTGCCTCCTTGGTGTGGGTTTGCTTTTCTCAGCTGCTGTTCAGCAGCTCTGGGGGTGGCTCCAATCCCTGCCCCAGGGCAGCCTTCTTGGGCCTTGGGCTTTTTAAACAGCCCCAGAGTCCGGCTAAGCAAGTTTTCCCTGCCCCGTGTCTGTTCTTGGAGACTGTTGGGGTAGGGGGAGCAGGCTAGCCCACCTGAGCTGTGGCTGGGAGCATAATAGGGCCACTGAAGACTCAGTCACCCAGCTCTCCGGTCAGGACCAAAGTGGGAGTTGTCAAGACATTGCTGAGAACCAGGACACACCAAACCAACTATGACCCAGATGTACAGTTTTTCTGAAGCTGAATCCCAGCTGGGAGGTCTGGGAGGCTGTAAAATGCATGCCTCAGAAGTTTTGCACCTGAGGAGTGCGGCAGCTGGGGTACTTACACACTAATTCTCATCAGTCAGTGGTTAGGGCTTCTGGGTGGAGTGGGAGGGCAACATTAGCTTTCTGGTACCTCCAGTCTTCCCCACAGGTGGTAAAAGAGTCCTAGTAGCTAGGGAAAACACTCAGACAAAGAGAAGCAGGTTGCTGACAGTTGGAATCAGACAGATGTACACAGAGGCAGTAAAGATGAGGGAATGCGGGTGGGGCACACAGTGTCTTCCCTGGATATGGTCCCTGGCAGTCATCCCGGGGGAGATGGTTTTTCCTACTTACAGTAAGTTTGGAAAAGGCATGGATTTCTCCTTTATCTGCAGGTCCCACCTCCACCTGGGACCAGGTGACAGAAACTGCCCAGGCTCTTTCTAGTAGAAGTACCAAGATGCCAGGTGACAAAGGGGTCCTCAGCATCAGCCCACCCCCAGGCTTCTAATGGGGGTGGGAGTAGGATGGGCACCAGACCCTTGGCTGGTCACCCTTCAGAGAGAGTGCCTCTCCAGTTAAGTCCTCGGCTTTCCTCTTCCAAATGTTTCCCAGCAGAACCAGGCTGCTGCATTTTGCACCCGACCCTGGGAACCAGACACTTCTGAGGCTACGTTTTGGCTAAGACAGGACCCGCTCTAGACAGGTCTCACTGGCTAAAGCCAGGCAGCAGCTTTGACTAGCCCTCTGCTGACTATTCTGCAAAAAATCCTTCTTCTCCCTGCCCCCTGCTCTTATTGGTGGAGCCCTTAACTTCTTCCAGAAAGAAAAATCTCCCAGAGAAATGGGAACTGCTGTGCAGTGTAGAAAGGATGGTCTTAAAAACTATGATGTTAGAGCCCAGGCAGCTACTCAGGAGACTGAGGCAGGAGGATTGCTTGAGCCCAGAGGTTCAAGGCCAGCCTGGGCAACAAGTGAGACCCCCATCTCTCAAAAAAGAAAATGGTGTTGGGTTAATTGAGTAGTCATCTGCAAAAATTACATTTGACCTCTACCTCACACCATATACAAAAATAAATTCCAAGTGGATTGTGAATGGAACTGTGAAACCTAAAGCAATAAATCTTTATGCCCTTGAAGATATTCTAGAAGCTTTTTGCCAGAGTGATATCCAAGGTCTATTTCCCTACTCATGTGACCAACTTTGGAATGAAGCAAGCACTGGACATATTTGAAATGGTTCAAATGGACCCCAAAGTCTCTTTTCACTTCTCTAGAAGAACTTTTCCAAATAGGAAAAAGTTCACAGTTCACAGTGTCTTTCTACCCAAGGAGAGACTAGGTCTTCACAGTGATTCCCCAAAGCTCTTTTTTTTTTTTGATACAGAGTCACTCTGTTGCCCAGACTGGAGTACAGTGGTGCAATCTTGGCTCACTGCAACCTCCACCTCCTGGGTTCAAGTGATTCTCCTGCCTCAGCCTCCTGAGTAGCTGGGACTACAGGCGCATGCCACCATGCCCAGCTAATTTTTTCTATTTTTAGTAGAGACGGGTTTTCACTGTGTTAGCCAGGATGGTCTGGATCTCCTGACCTTGTGATCCGCCTGTCTTGGCCTCCCAAAGTGCTGGGATTACAGGTGTGAGCCACCACACCTGGCCTCCCCAAAGGTCTTAACTGCTTATCCTGGGGCAGCCACCTTCCCCACCCCATGCGCAGCTTCCTCCTCTGCTACCACCTCAGTGGTGGTAATAACACCCACTGAATGATGGAAGGGAATGAGCCACCTCCTTGGAGCCACCAGCTTAGAAGTCAGCTGTTGACAAGAAGAACTTCAACATGAGAGTCCTGATGGGTACGAGGCATTGACCCCAAATATGGACCTAGGATTTTCTTATCACTTCCCCCATGCTCCCTTTCTCTTCACTCCCATTATGAGGTGTGTGTGTGTGTGTGTGTGTGTGTGTGTGTGTGTGTGAGGGTTTTGCTCTGTCACCCAGGCTGGAGTGCAGTGGCACAATCATAGCTCACTGTAGCCTCCAACTCCTGGGCTCAAGCAACCCTCCTGCCTCAGCCACTTAAGTACCTGGGTCACTATACCTGGCTAATTTTTTCAAGGGTAAGAGATGGAGGTCTCTCTATATTGCCTAGACTGGTCTCAAAAACTACTGGGCTCAAGTGATCCTTCTGCCTCAGACTCCCATAATGCTGGTATTACAGGTGTGAGCCACAGTGCCTGCCTTCATTATGAGATTTGTTTTGTTTTGTTTTGTTTTGTTTTGTTTTGTTTTGAGATAAGGTCTTGCTCTGTTGGCCAGGCTGGAGTGCAGTGGCACAATTACAGCTCACTGCAGCCTCAGGCTCCTGGCTCAAGTGATCCTCCTGCTTCAGCCCCCAGAGTAGCTGGGACCACAGGCACGTACCACCACACTTGGCTAATTTGTGTGTGTGTGCATTTTATACACACAAGTTTCTCCATGTTGCCCAGGTTGGTTTCAAACTCCTGGGCTCAAATAATCAACCTGCCTCAGCATCCCAAAGTGCTGGGATTACGGTTGTGAACCACATGCCCAGCCATTAGATTTTTGATAACCAGAATTTCTTTTTATTTATTTTTTTTTTGAGACAGAGTTTCGCTCTTGTTACCCAGGCTGGAGTGCAATGGCGCGATCTCGGCTCACCACAACCTCCGCTTCCTGGGTTCAGGCAATTCTCCTGCCTCAGCCTCCTGAGTAGCTGGGATTACAGACACGCGCCACCATGCCCAGCTAATTTTTTGTATTTTTAGTAGAGACAGGGTTTCACCATGTTGACCAGGATGGTCTCCATCTCTTGACTTCGTGATCCACCCACCTCGGCCTCCCAAAGTGCTGGGATTACAGGCTTGAGCCACCGCGCCCGGCCGATAACCAGAATTTCTTAATTGAATGTAGTCCAAGTCACCAATCTTTTCTTTCTGGTGTTTTTTTAATATGTTTCTTATTTATTATTTTGCTTCACATTTCCCCTCCCCTTTTGTATGCTTTTAAACAAATCTTTGGCTGGGTGCAGTGGTTAAGATTTTAAAATTTATTTTACTTTTTATTTTATTAATTTATTATTTTGAGATGGAGTCTCACTCTGTCTCCCAGGCTGGAGTGCAGTGGCATGATCTCGGCTCATTGCAACCTCTGTCTCCCAGATTCAAGCAATTCTCCTGCCTCAGCTTCCCAAGTAATGGGGACTATAGGCGCCTGCCACCACACCTGGCTAATTTTTGTATTTTTAGTAGAGAAGGGGTTTCACCATATTGGCCAGGCTGGTCTCAAACTTGACTTCATGAGCCGCCTGCCTCAGCCTACCAAAGTGTTGGGATTACAGGCGTGAGTCACTGTGCCTGGACTAATTTCTATTTTTTAAACCTGCTGGATTTTCATTGGGATTATATTAAATTTATAAACCAATTGATGGAGAATTGATCTCTTTAAAATACCGTGTGTTTCAATCTATGAATATTGCTTATCAAATTACTTTCTCCATTATTTCATTAATGTGCTGAATTACATGTCTAATTTTAAGCCATTGCATTAGCTAATTGTATGTTTAATTATAAACAGCCATTTTTTTTTTTTTTTTTTTTTTTTTTTTTTTTTTTTTTTTTTTTTAGTGCAATGGCATGATCTCAGCTCACTGTAACCTCCCCCTCCCCTGTTCAAGCGATTCTCCTGCCTCGGCCTCCTGAGTAGCTGGGATTATAGGCGCCCACCACCATGTCTGGCTAATTTTTGTACTTTTAGTACAGTTAGGGTTTCACCATGTTGGCCAGGCTGGTCTGGAACTCCTGACCTCAAGTGATCCGCTCACCTTGGCCTCCGAAAGTGTTGGGATTACAGGCATGAGTCACCATGCCTGGCCTTATTCTTTATACAGGATATACCAATTATTAACACAGAGCCCACTCTCTCTCTCTCCTCCTTGCTCTGCACTACTCTAAGAAGGCCCTCGCCGGCCCTCGCCCCTCCCTGCTCCTCCTGGAGAAGCTAGGCTTCTGGAACACAAAACACAGACCTGCAGGCCACCTCGGCCCCTCACACTGCCATGCTGCCTTGGCCTGCCTTCCAGGAGCAGTGGAGGGAAAAACACAAGAACAAACACAAATTAACCTCTCACCAAGTCATGCTCCCCTGATTCTAACCCATCTTTTACCATTCTGTTCTAACCCTTAAGATTCAAACCCAACTGGGCTCCTTAGCTCCGGGTCCCCTCCGCTGGAGATCCAGAAGAGTCCTCGTGAGTCCTCTGCTCAGGAGCCCCTGCCACCATGCACCTCCAAAGGTGAAGGGCTCGAAGCGCCCTCCTTGCTTCACCTTGGCAGGGTAGCACAGAGTGGCCGCCTCAGGAGGGCGGGAGACCCTGGATTTGGAGCTGTAGAGACGGCCATGCCAAGTGGGTAGGAGGATCTCAGGGACCCCCACTGGAGACAGAATGGAAGAGAACTCATGACTCTAAAGATGCAGAAGAGGCTGCCTAGCAGGGCAGGAACAGAAACAAGACTGTTTTGTTTGTATACATTCCTTTTTGACTGTTTTATTCCTTGAGAGAGAAGGTGCCAGGTATTTGCAGGGGGAAGGAAAGCTGGCCATCCAGTAGCAGGTTTGCTGTTCCTGGGGCTCAGCATCGCAGCATCTTCATTTTCCAAAGCCTCTCCTGCCCCTCCCTGCCAGCCTGGGATCGAGAGCTGCCCTGATGCACCCTCAGCTGGCGGGGTATGAGGAGGAGGCTCAGGCTAGGCTGCCAGGGCTCTGGGCAGACATCCCATGAGTCCAGTTCCTAAAGGGCTGATCAGTGTAGGGCAGGAAAGCCCTCTGGCTTGGCCCCCTGCCCCTGCTGCCTCTCTGGGGGGGTTCCACTCATCTAGGAGCCTGCCCCTTCCACATACTCACGTGCTCGCCCCGAACTGAGTTCACCTTTAGGTGGGTGTGGGAGGCTCCAGCCACTCTCAGGCTGGCACTGCCTCAAGACCAGCCAGCGTTGGCTTCTGTGGTGAAAGCTGGTTTGTCTGGGCTGCTCCCCAGGGCCTTCCTGGAGCCGGGCCTGGAGGCTGACCTTGCCAAGACAAACTGTGGCTGCCGGCGGAATGTGGTCGAGTGGCTGAGCAGGCTCAAACCTGGCAGGTCTGTCCGTGGTGCCCGCTCAGGTTCCACAGTACACAGCCCTGCAGGGTGCCCAGAATCAAGCGGGGCCAGGAGCAGGTACCAAGAGACTTCCAGAAATCTCTCGGTCCCTTGTTGAGTGAGGCCAGGGCATCCTCTCTTTTGGTCTCACCTGAAAGTGAAAAAGGCTGTATCATCAAGTGTCCAGGTTGACAGAATTCCTCCAAACACACTTCCTCTGGGAAGGGGCTCTGCAGGAGGACGCACTATGGGGAGGGGTGCGGGGAGGAATGTGTGCCCATGTGGGTGTGGGTATAAAGCAGGAGCTGCCAGGGAAGGAGAAAGAGCTCTGGCAAGACCTCTTCTTCCCCTCACACAGCCTGGTGGGATGGGGCTGCATTGCCATTAGAGGCACAGTTTAATTTTTTTTTTTTTTTTTTTTTTTTTTTGGAGACAGGGTCTTGTTCTGTCACCCAGGCTGGAGTACAGTGGCACTGTCTCAGCTCACTGCAGCCTTAACCTCCTGAGCTCAAGCAATCCCACCTCAGCCCCCTGAGTAGCTGGGACTACAGGCATGTGCCACCACACCCAGCTAATTTTTCTATTTTTTGTGGAGACAGGGTCTCACCGTGTTGCCCAGGATAGTCTAGAACTCCTGCCTTCAAACAATCCTCCTACCACCACCTCTTAAAGTGCTGAGATTACCGACGTAAGCCACCACGCCGAGCAAAATCCACAATTTGTTCAGCACATACTATCAGCCCATTATCTTTGGTGGGGTTCCCTGGATGCGAGCCTGAAGTAGGGATTTAGGTGCACATGAAACTGCTCTCTGGACAAAAAGGAGAGAGGAAAGCAGAACAGGGCAGGGGAAAGGGCTGGGCAAGAATGCAGTCTCTGCAGGAAGCTAACACAGTCCCACGCGGAGCCTAAGCACCACGTGCGCCTCAGCTGGGTATAAGGGAGATGCCGTGACAGGGAGACGCCTCTAATATCCCTGAGCCTGTCAGCCACTGGCTGCAGGCTGCCAGAGGGGAGTGGAGAGTGAAACCCCCTGGGTAAAGCACCTCCCATTTGGCCAAGGGCACTACTTGGGAGAGGGGGCAGCTGTGAGCTGTCAGCCAACACTCACCCCAGCTGGGGATGAGCACACCAGCTGCTAAGGATCTGGTGGAACTCTAAGAGCCTCCACTGTAGCCCTCTACCCAGTAAATCCAAGAACAAGAGCGACACCTGTCTTTACACTATCCCCACTTCTTGGGTGGCAAAGAGTCCTCTTCTGTTTCAAGTGGGGCTTATAGGGAATGTTCTGGGCCATTGACAAAGGGCAGGAATCCATCCAGGGAGATCAGGTGACACTCAACAGAGCTGTGAAGCAGAGGTGGACACACACAGGAAGCACACAGTTGACTCAATCATAGTCACTCCTTGGGAGGGCCATGGGTGAAGTCTACGTCGGCTCTGCTGTGTCATTGCCTTGGATGTCTCTAAAATAGGCATCCCCAAACTACGGCCCGCGGGCCACATGCGGCTCCCTGAGGCCATTTATCCGGCCCCCCACTGCACTTCAGGAAGGGGCATCTCTTTCATTGGTGGTCAGTGAGAGGAGCACAGTATGTGGCGGCCCTCCAACAGTCTGAGGGACAGTGAACTGGCCCCCTGTGTAAAAAGTTTGGGGACGCCTACTCTAAAAGATGACTCACTCTTCTGCCTATCTCCCACCTCCCCCCTACCCAGGTTAAACCCCATTTCCCTTCTCTTCTACCTCCCAGGTCAGCGACACTGAGCCAGTCCCCAAGGCAGGGCGAGGGCTGGCAGTCTTGCTGTTGCTCTCATCTCTTTCCAAGATATCACCTTAGCTTCCTCTCCTGCTTCCCTGTACCCTTCCCTTTTGATACTCAAGGGTCTGTTTCCAGGCAAGCCATGGTGGCTCACTCCTGTAATCCCAGCACTTTGGGAGGCTGAGATGGGCGGATCATTTGAGGTCAGGAGTTTGAAACCAGCCTGACCAGCATGACGAAACCCCGTCTCTACTAAAAGTACAAAACAATTAGCTGGGCATGGTGGTGCATGCCTGTAATCCTGGCTACTCGGAAGGCTGAGGCAGGAGAACTGCTTGAACCCAGGAGGTGGAGGTTGCAGTGGGTTGAGATCACACCACTGCACTCCAGCCTGAGCAACAGAGCGAGACTCCATCTCAAACAAACAAACAAACAAAAGGAGTCTTTTCCCAAAACAAAACAAAAACTCTGAGTCTGCCCTGTTCCTCCCTCTGCACTGCAGGGGCAACACGCTAATTTCCCCTTAGGCAACAGGGACACTACTGACTAACTAGGGGAAGCCCACAGAAATGAGAACAACTTAAAACTTTTCTAAAACAGGTAAAAACAATGGAAAGCTGGGACATGCCTGTGAGCACATCCAGCACAGGTATCTTGGTTGAAGTTCGAGGACGTGGCATGTACTATGTGCCGGTAAGCACAGCATGTCTAACAGCTACGTAGAATAGGTCTTAACAAAGAGTTATTAGCACGCTTATTCTTTAACAGAAAGAAAACTTTAAAAAGGAACTTTTCTACTTCCCACAAAGATGCAGCGATTAGTCTCTAACTTTGAAGGAGATATCCTGGCATACCCTTGGCCAACAGATCCCATAGAACTTGACCAAATTGACCCATTAAATCTAATGCAATTCCAATCAAACTCCTAGCAAGAATCTTTGGAGGTAGACAAGCTGAATCTAAAATGTATATGGAAAGATAAGAAGACAAAAATAGCCAAAACAAGTTTGAAAAGAAAAAGGCATAGGACTCACACTATCCATTTGTGTGTGTGTGTGTGTGTGTGTGTGTGTGTGTGTGTGTGTGTGTCCCAGGTTGTTTTTTAGTTTTTGTTTTTGTTTTTTAAGACTGAGTCTTGTTCTGTTGCCCAAGCTGGAGTGCAGTGATGCAATCTCCACTCACTGCAACCTCTGCCTGCCGGGTTCAAGCAATTCTCCTGCCTCAGCCTCCAGAGTAGCTGGGATTACAGGCACACACCACCACACCCGGCTAATTTTTGTATTTTTGGTAGAGTTAGGGTTTCACCATGTTGGCCAGGCTGGTCTCAAACTCCTGACCGCAGGTGATCCACCCGCCCAGGCCTCACAGTGTATTAGAGGCATGAGCCACCGTGCCCGGCCTCCCAGATTGTTTTATTCTGGTAAAGCATGCATAAGATAAGATTTACCATTTAACTTTTTTTTTTTTTTTAAGAGATGAAGTCTCACTATGTTGCCCAGGCTAGATTCAAACTCCTGGGCTCAAACGATCCTCCCACTTCATCCTCCTGAGTAGCCAGGAACACAGGCTTGTGCCACCACACCCATCTCTCAGCCATTTTTAAGTGTATAATTCAATTTCAGTGGCATTAAATCCATTCACAATGTTGTGTAGCCAGCATTACTATCTATTTCCAGAACTTGTTCATCATTCCAAACAGAAACTCTGTACCCACTGAACATTAACTCCTCACTCTCCCTCCCCCTAGTCCCTGGTAACTTCTATTCTACTTTCTGTGTCTATGAATTTGTCTATTCTGGGTACCTCATATAAGTGGAATCATATATTTGTCCTTTTGTATCTGGCTTATTTCACTTAGCATGATATTTGCAAAGTTCATTCTTGCTGTAGCTTGTATCAGAATTTTATTCCTTTTCATGGCTGAGTAATATTCTATTTTATGTATATACCACATTTTGTTTATTCATTCATCTACTTGAACACTTGGGTTGTTTTCACCTTTTGGATATTGAAACAATGCTGCTATGAACATTTGGAGTACGAGTATCTCTTTGAGCACTGCTTTCAATTCTTTGGAGGAATATTGAGAAGTGAAATTGCTGGGTCATATGGTAATTCTGTGCTTAATTTTTTGAGGAATTACTGAACTGTGTTTCACCACAGATGCAATGTTTTACATTCTAGCAGTGCATGTTTGATTTCTCCGCATTTCATTTCATTTTGTTTTGAGTGCAGTGGTGCCATCTCAGCTCACTGCAACCTTCATCCTGGGTTCAAGCAATTCTCATGCTTCAGCCTCCTGAGTGCTGAGACTACAGGCACATGCCACCACGCCTTGCTAATTTTTGTATTTATGGTAGAAACAGGATTTCACCATGTCAGCCAGGCTGGTCTTGAACTCCTGGCCTCAAGTGATCCACCTGGCTGGGCATCCCAAAGTGCTGAAATTACACGCATGAACCATGCCTGGTACACCAACACTTTTTATTGTTAATTTTATTGATAATAGCCATTCCAATTTAGGGTGTAAAGTGGCATCTTGTTTCGGTTTGCATTTCCTTAATGACTAATGATGCTGAGCATCTTTTCATGTGCTTACTGGCCATTCGTGTGTCTTTGAAGAAATGTTTATTAAAGTTCCTTGTCCATTTTGGAGTTAGTTTTTTTGGGGGTTTTGATGTTGAGTTATAGACGTTCTTTACATATTCTGGATATTTAAATTTCTGCAAATATTTTCTACCATCCTGTGGGTTGTCGTTTCACTCTCTTGACTGTGTTCTTTGACGCACAAACGTTTTTAACTTTGATGAAGTTCACCTTACCTATTGTTGTTGTTGTTGTTGTTGTTGTTGTTGACTGTACTTTGGTGATAGATCCAAGAAATTCAATGTCATGAAGATTTTTCCCTGTTTTCTTCTCCTAGGAATTTTATGGGTTAGCTCTTCAGGGCATAGTTTTGATCCATTTCAAGTTAATTTCTGGATATGGTGTAACAGAAGGATCCAGTTGCATTATTTTGCATATGTACACTACCCAGTTTTAAGATATACCATAAAACTACTGTAGTCAAGGCACTGTGATATTGGCAAAAGGACAAATACATGCCAATGCAACAAACTAAAAATTCTAGAAATAGACCCACATAAATATGGTCAGTTAATTTTTGATGAAGATGTAAAGACAATTCAATGAAGAAAGAACAGCCTTTTCAACAAAAGGTGCTGGAACAATTGGACTTCCATATGCAAAAAAAAAACCCTAGGCTTACATTTCATATATATGTATAAATTAACTCAAAATACATTATAAACCTAAATTAATATATAAAACTATAAAACACTTAAGACTCGGGAGAAAATATTCATGATCTTTGGTTAGTCAAAGTGCTTTCAGATAGGACACAAAAAAACCCACCTATAAGAGAAAAAAATTGATAAATTTAACTTTCTCAAAATTTAAAACTTCTGCTCTGTAAAGAACGTTATTAAGAGAATTAAAAATTCTTTCCTTTTGTCGGTGTGGTAGTAGCTGCATGTCCAAGCTTCAGAAGAGACTTGCCTCCAAGATCTTCCACTGTGGCAAAAAGGTGGTCTGGCTGCACCCTAACAAGACCGATGAACTCACCAATGCCAACACCTGCCAGCAGATTTGAAAGCTGATCAAAGATGGGCTAATAATCCCAAACCTCTGATCGTCCTTTCCTGGGCTTCAAGCTGGAAAAACACCTTCACCTGCCAGGAGGGCAGGCCTATGGGCATAAGTAAGTAAGTGAAAGGATACTGTCAATGCTTGGGTGCCAGAGAAGTTAACCTGGATGAAGAGGAAGAGAATTCTGCATCCACTGCCCAGAAGATATGGGGAATCTAAGCAGACTGGCCACCACGTGTATCATAGCATATACCTGAAGGTGAAAGAATACCTGGATTTTTTTTTTTTTTTTTTTTTTTTTTTTAGATGAAAGCTTGCTCTGTAGCCCAGACTGGAGTATGATCTCAGCTCACCACAACCTCCACCTCCCAGGTCCTGGTTCAAGCAATTCTCTTGTCTCAGCCTCCTAAGTAGCTGGGATTACAGGTATGCGCCATCATGCCCAGCTAATTTTTGTATTTTTAATAGAGATGGGGTTTCACCATGTTGGCCAGGCTGGCCTTGAACTCCTGATCTCGTAATGCGCCCACCTCAGCCACGGATTCTTATGGAACACATCCACAATTTGAGGTCTGAGACCAAGGAAGCATACAAATGTACTACCTCTAGCCCAAGAAGGATCATCAAGACGCTGTTCAAAGAGGAAGAAATAGAGAAAAAAAGCGCTCCCACCTTCCTCGTCTGTACTCAGTGGCCTTAGCAATTACATAGACTAACCACTCAAAAAAAACAAGACTCTTTTTTGCTTTGAGAGAGAGAGAGAGAGAATGAAAAGACAAGCCACAGATTGGGAGAAAATACTTACAAATCATGTATCAGACAAAAGACTTGTATCTAACCCTCAAAACTTAAAAATAAGAAAAGAAACAATGCAATTTTTTAATGGGCAGTTTAAAAAACTCTGCAGTTTAAAAAAAATAAAAACAATTCAGTTATAAAATGGGCAAATATATGAGCAGATATTTCACCAAAGAGGGGATTTAGGTGACAAATATGTACCTGAAAAGGTGTTCAACATCCTTACCCCTGGGGAAATGCAAATTAAAGCCACGCTATTTCACTACACACCAATTAGGACAGCTAAAATAGGTGCATAATGAACAGCTAAAATAACAAGTCATGGTAACACCAAGGGGTGACAAGTATGCAGAGAAACTGGCTCTCTCGTACACTGCTGATGGGAAGGTAAATGGCACAGACACTCACACACACTTACTATTCGATCCGGCAATCATATCCTTGGGCATTTACCCCAGAAGAATGAAAACTTAGGTTCACACAAAAATCTGTTCATGAATGCTCCTATTGGCTGTATCCTAATAGCGAAATACTGGAAACAACTCAAATGTCCTTTAATGAGTGAATGGTTGAACAAACTCTGGAACATCCATATAAAGCAATATCACTCTGCAATAAAAAGATATGAACTATTGAGGCATGCAACAACCTTGATGAATGTCAAGGGCATTATGCTTAGTAAAAAAAAAAAGTCAATCTCAAAAAGTTACATGCTCTATTATTCCATTCCTATAGCATTTTCTAAATGACAAAACTATAGAAATGAGAGAACAAATTAGTAGTAACCAAGAGAAAGCAATGGAGATGGAGAAGAAAAGGGGCGCAAATACCAAAAAGTTACATAAGGGAGTTCTTTGGTGGCGAGGGAGCAGTTCTATATCTTGATCGTGGTGGTGGTTACACAAATCTATACATAGGATAAAATTGCACAAAACTAAACACAAATGAATACAGAGAGAGAGAGAGAGAGAGAGAGAGAGAGAGTGTGTGTGTGTGTGTGTGTGTGTGTGTGTGTGTGTGTGTGTGTGTTTTAATGCCAAAAACAGAACGAGGTCCGTAATTGAGTTGACTGTAATGTACCAACGTCAGTTTTCGCATTTGGATGTATGTATTAGTTTGCTAGGGCTGCCACAGCAAGTACCACAGGCTAGGTAGCTTCAACCAAAAAAATTATTTTCTCTGCCAGGTGCAATGGCCCATACCTGTAATCCCAGCACTTTGAGAAGCTGAGGTGAGCGGATCATGAGGTCAGGAGTTGGAGACCAGCCTGGCCAATATGATGAAACCCCATCTCTACTAAAATTACAAAAATTAGCCAGGTGTAGTGGCTGGTGCCTGTAATTCCAGCTACTTGGGAGGCTTTGGCAGGAGAATCACTTGAACCTGGAAGGCAGAAGTTGCAGCGAACCGAGATTTCGACACTGCACTCCAGCCTGGGCAACAGAACGAGACTCTGTCTGGGGGAGGGGGGTGGAAATTACTTCCTCAGAGTATTGGAGTCTGGAAGTCCAAGGTCAAATGTCAGCAGATTTTATTCCTCCTGAAACCTCTCTCCTTGGCCTGTAGATGGATGCCTTCTCTCTATGTCCTCACTTGGTCTTCCCTCTGTGTGTAACTGTGTCCTGATTTCTCTTTTTTTTTTTTTGAAACAGGGTCTCACTTTGTCACCCAGGCTAGCGTGCAGTGGCTCAAGAAATTCTCTGGATTCAGCCTCCCAAAGTGATGAGATTACAGGCATAAGCTAATGAACCCGACCTCAGTCATATTGGAGAGACCATCCATTTGATCCCATTTGGCCTTAATTACATCTTGAAAGACACTATCACCACATACATTCTGAGGAAATTGGGGTTAGGGCTACAACTTATGAATTTGGGAGGAAGACAATTAGGGCCATACGATATTATACTACAGCTATATGTCACCACTGGGAGAATAGTCAAACACATATGTATCTCTTCATACTACGTGAACAACTTCCTGTTAGCCTATAATTATTTCAAAATAAAAAGTCAGCCAGGCATGGTGGCCCACCTGTGTAATCCTAGCACTTTGGTAGGCTGAGGCAGGCCAACCACTTGAAGTTGGTCAGGAGTTCAAGACCAGCCTGGCTAACATGGGGAAACTCCGTCTCTACCAAAAATTACAAAAATTAGCCTGACTTCATAGGTCAGGGACTAGAAAGTGGGAGGAGATGAGAAACGATCCTGTTTCTGGTTCTAGCCATGGCAGGTGATGGCTTATGGCTGCAGGTGGTCACAAGTGATCACAAGCTCCAGCACCATCAGCAAATGCAGGTTATCAACACCAGACTAAGGGTGCTATCCTGATTCCTGAGTAAAATTCCCTTCCTTTTTTTCAGTCCAGCTCTTGTTTATTTTGTTATTACCACGCAGGTTGGAGTACAGTGGCACCATCATGGCTCACTGCTGCCTCTGCAGCCTCCACCTCCCGGGCTCCAGTGATCCTCCTATCTCAGCCTCCCTCAGACATGTGCCACCACACCTGGCTAAGTTTCTTATTTTTTATTCTTGTAGAGGCGGCATCTGGCTATGTTATCCAGGCTGGTCTCAAACTCCTGGGCTCAAGCAATCCTCCCACCTCAGCGTCCCAAAGTGCTGGGATTATAGGTGTGAGCCACCACTCCCGGCCTCATCCAGTTCTTCCAATACCTTCCTATCCCATTTCCAGCATTAAATTTCCCTCCACTTTAAATGCCTAGAATGGTTTTTTACCTGGCAAGACACAGACTGACACACAACTTCCCCTTCTGTCTGATAGAAATTCATCAAAGCCTATCAGTTATCAATACTCTGAGAATGGCTGAAGCAAATTCAAATATTCGCAGCTGACCCACTTTTGGCTGACCCTCTTCCTGGAAGCCATCCCTGTCCATGCTCCACACCCTGCCCACCTCCCACCTGAACTTACAGAGTCACTAACTCTGTGGCATCCTTGACTGCCCAAGCCCTGTTGATCTGCAGTGCTGTATTTCACGTGTGCAGCCCCCTGCACTCCCATAGCACCTGGCCTCCACGCTGGCATGCCTCACAATGTGCTGAACTGTCCTTTCCCTTGACTGGGAACCCCAGAAGTTTGAGCGCAGGCACTGCTGATCCCAATTCCTTGCATGCCTGGCAATGAGCAGGAGCTTACTGAATGCCTGGCAGCCCAGTAATGGTACCTGTAGCAGAAGCTCATCCACAGAAATGAGTTTCTCTGCCAGGCCCTTGGTTCAAGAGCCCAGGTGGGATCCTCTTTTCATACAATGTGTCCAGAAGCCAAGTGATGAGAGAGTGCAAATGTGCAGAATAAGAACTGAGGGGTGGGCTGAGGCCCGCCCCGGGAGGAGGACCCGGGGCACAGAGACAACAGGAAGACGAGCTAAGGTGCTGGTAGCTTTAATGGGCCTGGGCACCTCTTCTTCACTTTGCCCCTCCCTGCCCACTCTTCCCCTTCCGTTCCTGACAGGTCCAGCCTGCCCTACGGCTCTTAAACCACAGCTATCAATCCTTCTGTCCCCTCAGCCGCTCCAGGCGCCTGCGAAGA
This sequence comes from Saimiri boliviensis, assembly GCF_048565385.1. NCBI lineage: Eukaryota > Metazoa > Chordata > Mammalia > Primates > Cebidae > Saimiri > Saimiri boliviensis. The sequence continues at coordinate 93,406,554 of NC_133457.1, read as the reverse complement.
TCCGGGGGCACCTTGGCCCCAGCTGCCAGCAGCTCGCGCAGTCTCTGTTTGGGAGTCTTGGTGAGCACAAAATTGCAGGGGAATGGGCCCTCTTCAAAGGTGACCCGGCAGCTCCGTGTCACTGAATGGTAGCCCTCGGCACTGGCAGTCACCATGTAGTCCCCTGGGGTCAGCAGACGCCAGTAATCCCCGCCCCATGCTGAGGAGAGTGAAGGACAGGATCAGGAGCCGATCAATGATCCTCAGCTTCTTCCCAAGCACCCTAGCCCTCCTGGTCACACACACCCGTTGTCACATCATGGTTAATCCCATCCACAGCAATGACAGCATCAGCAATCCCAAGCTCCGTGTCCTTGTCCCGCACCACTCCCGCAATGCCCATTCGCACCTGTGTGGGAAAAGTTTATCAGAACCCTTCCCTTTCTGCAGGAGAACGTGATTTTTAGTTAACTTGCTGGCTCTGTTCCCCTGCAAACCTGATCAAATCAAAGTGGTAGGTCTACCATGTTCCTAGGTAACAATACTTCTGGTAAATAATAATTTTATATGTACATATATATCTCACATCTGGACTAAGAAAACTAGAAATACCTGGTAGGAAGGCTTATGTTTGGGCTTTCCAAGGTTATTGGGCTTATCTTTGGTAGAACCTTTGGAAGCTCTGCTTATGGAGCCATTACAAGGGATATGAGATCCATGGAACATGCAGCTTCTACGCCAGGATGGTCCTGCACCTGCCTCACGTGTGTCTCCCCTGAGGATAGCTCTGGGACAGCGCCATGGACCACCACCTAGACTGCAGTGAAGGCTCCTCCCGGCGGCTCTAACACGGATGCCACACTGCTGGCAAACTGTGCTTCCTGCCCTGTGTGCTTCCAAGACAATCTGATGCCAAGCATGGCCCATGGCATCTTGTGAGTCCGAATGCTCAGCTAGACCTTAGAAGAACCCCTGGTAGGAGCTGTAGCCTAAATGGAGAGCAGGAGGGACTGAGGCAGGCGGGGGGGCCAGGGGACTTAGATCCAACCTGCTCCAGGTAAGTGAGGAGGGCATCTTTGTTGTTCTCCCACTCCTGGGGCAATTCACTCTCATGAGGGAACTTGTCACAGGACAGCTCCACAGTGATCTCAAAGCAGTTGGTGTGTAGGTAGCTGAAGTCATTCATGCCTAAGGGTACCACAGACACTGGTGCCTAAGCAGGCAGGATGGAGTCCCATCCTCCCACTCCCCTCACTTCTCTGAGAGACACTTCAGGGTGGGAACTGACACCAAGCTGTCTTATTAGGGCAGGAGTGGGGAGGGGGGAGCGGGGTGGGAGGGTGGGGGGATAGGGCTAACTCCACCCTCAGGCACATACTCCCAGGGACTGTGTGCCAGTCAGCCCCATTGATGATGTTGCCGTGCATGGAGAAGTCCTGGCTATGGCAGGGTCGGCGGCTGGTGTCCTGCATGGCCAGATTACTGCCAGCATAGACGGTGCTGAGCCAGCGAAACACAGCATCATCTGGTGTGGGCGTGAGCTCGCGGGCAGCCCAGGGGCTTCGAGTCATGTCGAATGGATAGGACACCACGAGCTCACCCCCGTGGAGGTTGGCACTTAGCACAAAGGGGATCCGCTTCATCCACTCGATTACTGCCCGAGTTTCAGGAGCCACCTGGATGGAGTAGGTCAGGAGGGGCAGGAGACAGAGACAAGGTCCGACCCCCACAGCCCTCCACTGCCGCCTTCAGAATACTCACAGTGGCATTGGGCAGGGTATAGTAAGTGGGCAATGGCACATGATGGTTGGGGACGATGTGGGGCACCTGCCCCTCGTCCTGTGCTTCCCACAGTGGTGTGTTGAGGTCAGCAAAATTGTGGTTAAGGTCGATGCTCTGGATGTTCCATCGGCCCTCTGCCCAGCCCACCAGCTCTGAGCCCTGCTAGGGAAGGGGCTTGTTCAAGCTGAGCAGGTCCAGGCACCAGGGCAGAAGGACAGAGTGGCCCTCGTGCCAGGTGGCCTACCCGGCGGTAGGCGATCTCATAGCCATCAGGGTTCATGGAGGGCAGCAGGTGAATGCGCATCTCAGTGAGCAGCCGGGTCACCCGTGGGTTCCCTTGCAGAAACTCATGGCACAGGAACTGCATCAGGAGCAGAAGCAACTCCCGCCCCAGGGCCTCGTTCCCATGCATGCCGGCCACATAGCGCACTTCAGGCTCCCCTGGGGACACATGGGGACTTGCAGCTGGCTCATGCCCAGGGCCCTGCCCTGTGCCTACCTCTCCCCACTCCCCCTGCCAGTACCCAGCTCATGCTCCCCAGGCCGGTCCGACATTTCCATCACATACAGCTTCAGGCCCTGGTAGCTCTTCCCGATGCTGTAGATGCGGGTGATGTTGGGGCACTGCTCATTCACCTGCTTCATCAGCTGGTGGGCGGAGTGTAGCATGGCATGAGGCATGGGAGGGGTATGCCCAGGGGCACATCACATGTGCCATGGAAAGACTTAAAAGTCAGCAGTGGCCCACACAGAGGGGGCATCCCAGCATGGTACAGGAGGGGAGCAGCAGCAGAGCCGGGAGGAAGGGGCAGGACAGGCAAGGTGCCATAGTAAGGGAAAGTGGGACGGCGTTCAGGAGAGAAGGCTGAGACATCAGGAGGCGGTGGGGACACACAAGCGCAGTCACAGCAGGTTGTGCCCCGGTGGGAGGGGGACCTGAGATGGGTGGGCCCTCCTTCCCAGGTCATAGGAGTTATATCTGACCTTCCTCATGGCCTTGTAATTGTGATGCCGAAAGTCCAGAGGATCAGAGGATCCCCACACAGGGGCCTCAAGGAATAGGTCATTGGGATCTGGTGGAGGTTGAGTTTATGGTAAAGAGCGTGTCCACAGTGGAAGATGCACCCTGCATTCGGGCCCTGCCCAACCAGCCCTGGCCTGACTGCCCACCTGAGACTGGACAGGCCAGGATCTCTGCCCGGAGGCAAGATGCGCCTCCCTGGAGCCAGGTCTGGGGCAGCAGGCGAATGAAGCGGGCTACCTGGGGCTCAGGCAGGAGGTTCAGCACTGGAGTTTCTGGATCTGAATTGGCAGGAAATACCTGGGGGCAGCAAGTTATCTGTTGTGGCTGCTCAAACCCCAGAAGCCTGGCCCAGGACCCAGGGAAGGAGCTCAGGCCTCCAAGCTCACTGTCTCCCTACCTCTACTGGGCTCAGCTAGAGACTTGTACTCTGAGTCAAACACAGAGCCCGGCCCACAGCCCCTGCCAATGGGCAACCCTAGGAGCCCTGCTCTCTGGGTTGGACACAGTTCATTAGACCAGTTTGGCCACATGACTCAGGGGAAGCCAATCCTAGAGCTGGCCAGGACTCCACCCTGTAGCCTGATATAAAAAGAGGTCCATGAGACGCGGAAGTCAGAGCCACGAGGAGGCACGAAGTGATGTGGACCAGAGACCCCAGGCCAGAAGGGGTTTGCCAGGATCCAGCTGTACCGTGAAGCAGCACCCATCCTGTGGTGGGGTTATCTGGGGAGGATGTGGGCATGTCCCAAAGCAGCTGGCTCCCAAGGGTGCCTGCTGTGTGCCACCCTCCTGACAACTCCCTCCTCCTGGGAAGCCTAAGCAGGCATCTCTTCTTTGTCCTCAGAGAAGCCTCAGCCTAGCCCAGGCTAGGCACCCAACTCCCAGCATGGAGGGCCCCCACCCACAGTGGGACCACTCACCGAGTCCATCCCACTGCTGTGGTTCCTACTGCCCCACCAGGTCCGACTGTCATTGCTGAACTGGACCTTGTATGACGTGACCCAGTCGTACCTGGCAGGAGAGGTGGAGAGAGATCGTCAGTGCCCCGAGGACTCCCACCTGTCCTTTGTGTCTGCCCATGACTTCCTGATGTAGGGTTGGCCTGCCTCACCTCCAGACAGAGTTCCTGCCCTGTGTGATAACACCCGAGAAGCGGGTGGGATGCCCAGCATCCACCTGAAACCATGGATTGGCATCCTGCTCCTCAGCACACCAGGCTCCGTCATATAGATCACCATCCTCCAGGCCTGACTGCAGACACAGGACATGGTGCTCAGGCCCAGGTGGACAGAGTGGGGTGGGCCAGGACAGAGAGGGAGTAGGAAAGAAGCTCCCAGGGGCTGCCTTCCCTACCCTGAGACCAGGGCTCTGAGCCAGGATTACTGACCTGGATGTTGAGCCGTCCTCGGTGTGGTCCAAGACCAAAGGACTGGCTGCTGGATGCCTCAAGCCGACTATCTGAAACTCGAAGGGACTCCAGACCCAAAGGAGGACAGCCTGGGCCGGGGATGGAGCAGTGAGACAGGACCAGAGGGAGGGTAGCCAGGGCAGGTGGGAAGCTGAGCCTAAGCTTGCTCTTGTGCTAGGCAAGCAGGGGGCATGCCCATGCCCATGAGGCCAAGAGCTGTACTGGTAAAGTGCCCCAGGGGCTGCACGTCTGGGCAGGGCCCTTGAGAGGCAGTACCTGGTTCTTGTTTCTCATGGGAGTTGAGGGTCCCTGCTGGACTGGAGGTCACAAGGGGCTTGGCAGTCACCAGGGGGGTGGGGTGAGTTAGCTTCCTCCGCTTTTTCATAATGACCTTTTTCTTCTTGATAACTCGAATCCGGACATGCTGTTCTGAGGTCCCTTGAGGTCCAAGAGGCACAGCATGGGGGAAAGGAAGAATGGTGAAACCCTGGATGGAAAGATCTGCCTGCTCAAGAAGACAGGCGAGCCCACAGCAGGCTCTAACAGCCTGGGCTGACATCAAAGGTCTGCAATCTGACCCCAATCTGCCCCTCCAGCCACTTCCTTAGCTCCTCCTTCTCCTCTGAGGTGACTACATACTTGGCTAGCCTCTAGCCTGACCCTCTAACCCAATGGAGAGCTGCACCGGCCTATAGAAACTGTTTGGTTGCTTCAAAGAGCTGAGTCTAGTACTTTACCTCCAGGCCTTTGCACTAGCTACCCTCTCCCCTGTAACACTACCCCTTGCCTCTGACTTTTTTCACCTAATTCCCATTCTTCCTTTGCGTCTCAGCCCAGATGCCTTCCCAAGGAGGCTTTCTTAGCTCCAGACTAGGCATGATGCCCCAAAGCCCCGTGCTGCTTCCATTGTTGCATCTGCTCTCTGGGTTCAGATGGCCTGTCCTGGAATCCACCTCTGCCTGGGTGCGGAGGCATTCGGGGCTGGGCTTGTCCTGCCCGCCCGCACACCCTTCGACACAAGGCTCTGTACTGGGCAGGTGTGGGGGGTACCCATCCAAGCTCCACAGCTGCCTCCAGAACAGGCTGCCCATTTCCACATCTGGTACCCTGTGCTTTTGCCCTCCGCTTCTTTCTTGGCAGTTCCTCCCCCCCCTCAACTTTCCAGACTCTCCTGACTCGGGGACATCACCCTTCAGGACCCACCTCCACTTGCCTCCTCTAGAAGCCCCTGAGTGCCATCCGCTTGCGCTCCTGCTCCTCCTCTCCCATGCCACATCTGGGAAGCTGGGAGGTCAGGCTGCCTTCCTCTCCCGCTCTGCCCCATCCTCCCAGCAGCCTCAGCGAGGGGCTCGCCCTCCTTTCCTTTGTTCCTTCTCTCCAGCCCTGGCCTTCAAACTCTCCTACACAGTCTTGCTCTGCACCTGGCGAGCTTTTGCCCCTCTGTCTCCCCTCCTGCCGACTCTGGCCTGTTTCCTCCTTGGTGAAAAGGGAAGGTTTGGGGCTTGGAAGAGGCAGCATCCCACTGGCGCCTGTCCTGGGACTGCTGACTAGGTCTGGCCGGGAAGCGGGGCTGCCGAGTCAGCAGCCATTGCTCACAGCAGGGAGTGAGGGAGTGAGTGTGAGTGTGTGTATGTGTGCGAGTGTGAGTGCGCGCGCGCGCGCGTCTGTGAAAGACAGCGCGTGTGGGTGCGAGTGTGCGTGTAGGGGGTGTGAGATGCGTGCGTGTGTGTGGGTGGGTGTGTGGGTGTGCGTGTGCGCGCATGTGTTGGGAAGGGTCGCCCCACGGGGCAGGGGATGGGGCAGCCGGCTTGCGGGGGAGCGGGCTGGCGTTATGGGAACTCACCGTTAGCCGTCCCCGCGGGCGGCTGTGCGGGTCTGCTAGGCGGGGTCGGAATCGAGCCCAGGACCTCGGTGGTCGCGGGCGGCGCGAGGCCCAGCACCGAATTCCCCGGCGCCCCCAGAGCCGGGCCGACGGCCGGCGCGAAGGCGAACAGGGCGAGCAGGAGCGCCCACATGGCGGGGAGAGAGTGGCAGTGGCGCGCGGACAGCGGCGGGCGGTGGGTCGGTCTCTTCCTGCCGAGTGCGCCGAGCCCCCCGCCCCTTCCTGCCCCCCGCCCCTCGCAGCCTCCTGCCCGCCCACAGCCCGCGGTCAGCCTCGGTTCTTGGAGAGGAGGAGAGGGCCGGGAGGCACAAGCGGGGCTGACCTCCGAAGGGGCCGCCCGGGGTCTCGGGACCGCCGACCCTGCCCTTCCTCTCCGCGGTCTGGGGCTAACCCGCCTCACTGGCGCGCTGCGCCTTTGTAGTCTGCAAAGCCACACTGAGGAGAGCAAAGATCACATGGTGGCCATCTAGCCGACCGTCGGGAGGCAAAGACCCTTATCTGAGGAATTCAGAATGGCACTTCCCTATGATCTAAAGCCACATCTGCTACCAGGCTTCCTTCCCAAGAATTTATAAGTAACTAGAATTTCTGTACATCTCCGGAATGCGTGCATGTCCAGACCCATTGTGCAACATTTGCTGACATCAAGGCACCAAAATATAGACAAATGTGACCATTTACGTGATCTAAGTGACCAATGTGGTCCAAATTACCCTTCAGTTCCCCTCAGGGAGCTCTGTCCTCTTGCTGAAGCGCCCGCTGCGCTCTGCAGCACCGTCCTTTCCATCTAATAAAACGTTCCTTTTCAGACCTATACCGTTGTTGGTAAATTCTTTTACCACCCGAGAGCCAACCACTTCCCGGTTCCGGGGCTCTGACACCTCTTGGTGGCCTCTACCAGGACTTTCCTGGGATTTCCCTCTTCCTTCTTCTCCCTGCTTCTTTCCACGGTCTGGTTCTTTACTCTTGGGAAGTGACAGTCCCTGGCGGAGGCAGCTCTTCCGTGGGATTCTGAACCCTAGAGAAGGGACACCTGGCTGTCCTTGACTTTAGGGGTGAGGGACTAGCCAGGGCTCTTTTCTGTTTTCGGACTGCCAGTGAACCCGCTTGAGTTCTCGTTGGCAATTGACAGTTTCTGGCCAAGAGTCATCCCCCAGTGTTACCCCAAGGCTAAGACAAAAGAGCTATTGCCTGTCAGGGTGGCAAGACCATTTCATTTTAACACTTTGTAAGCCTTGTCCTGCAAGCAGCTGATCTCAGTTCTACACAGGTACCCCTCAGGGATCTTGCAGTTCCCTGTCTAAACCCAACATAGGTTCGATTAATTCTGTTCCATCCAACTCATCCTTGGATTGCCTCCTTAAAAATGGTCCTATTGGTCCCATTTTGACCCACAAACTCTTAAAAATACTCATACAAGACTGGGCATAACGGCTTATGCCTGTAACCCCAGCACTTTGGGGAGGCTAAGGCAGGCATATCACCTGAGGTCCGGTGTTCAAGACCAGCTTGGCCAACATGGTAAAACCCTGTCTCTACTAGAAATACAAAAATTGGCCAGGCATAGTGACTCATACCTGTAATCCTAGCAAGGAGGGTGGATCGCCTGAGGTCAAGAATTCAAGATAAGCCTGGCCAACAAGGTGAAACCCTGTCTCTATTAAAAATAGTTTTCAAAAATTAGCCAGATGTGGTGGTGGGCACTTATACTCCCAGCTACTCAGGAGGCTGAAGCAGGAGAATCGCTTGAACCTGGGAGCAGAGGTTGCAGTGAGCAAAGACCAAACATTTCACTCCAGTCTGGGGAAAAAAGTAAAACTCTGTCTAAAAAGAAGCTCTGTCTTAAAAAAAAAAAAAAATTAGCTGGGCGTGGTGATGTGCACCTGTAATCCCTTGAACCCTAGAGATGGAGGTTGCAGTGAGCCAAGATGGCACCACTGCACTCCAGCCTAGGCAAAAGAGCAAGACTCTGTCTCAAATATATATATATATATATATATATATATAAAGAGTATTATTTCTTGGGTTCAATACAAGCTGCCTAATCAATCAGTTTGGCCAATTAATGAAACTTTGGATTGCAAGTTATTTTACAACTTAAATGATTTTCTGCTGGAACCTTGGAAAGGATTCAGAGGTCCCATATGTTCAGGTCTTTTTGACTTTATCCCCAACCCCAAAATCACATAAAAATTGTCATGTGTACTTCCAAGAAACTTCCTCCCTTGCTGATTCTGATGTCTTAGATCATCCTTTTGCCTATTACACCCTCCTCAACCTGCTCGATCCTCACCTGCACCCTCTCCATCTGCTCCATTCCCTAGTCCATCCTCCCACCCACATACCCAAATACTTTCTTCCCTTCATATACTCTCATGGGATTCACATATGCTACTAGTACAGAGTCCTCAGAAAAATCCCCAAAATATTTTGCCTCTCCCTGAGGTGACTAATGAAAATTCGGGAACAAGCCAAGTTCATGTCCCTTTTCTGATCATGTCCGATCTTTTGCAAATTCAATCCAGGTTGGGTTTATTTAGTCAGGATCCCTCTAAGTTCATTCAAGAATTTTGGACTTTAACTGCTGCCTTTGGTTTAACCTGGTAAGATGTATCTGTGGTATTAACTACCTGCTGTTCCCATACACACCCCCCAAAAAAATCATGCATGTGATCTTTAGCGTGGGCAGATGAAGCTCATGCTCCCAAACCTAATAACAGAGCCGGGCAGAAGCTGTTCCCAACACAGAACGTATTGGCAATATTGGGCCGTCAATGCTGGCCTGAACAGAGGTGGGGTCACACAGGATCATATGGTAACTTGTCTGTTGGAAGAAATGAAAAACGCTATTATATAATAAAATCTGTTAATTTTTCTAAATTATAAAAAATAATAATTTTGTATGTATGGAACTATCTGAAAGCCCTACCCTTTTCCAAGTTAGACTGGTGGAGGCCATGCACAATTACACACATTGAAACCCCAGGGGCCAGACACAGTGGCTCATGCCTGTAATCCCAGCACTTTGGGAGTCAGAGATGGGTGGATTATCTGAGGTCAGGATTTGGAGACAAGCCTGGCCAACATGGTGAAATCTTGTCTCTACTAAAAATACAAAAATTTGTGGGCATGAAGGTGCACACCTGTAATTCCTGCCTTTTTAACACTTATATGTTCAGTTTACAGTGATTCCATCTACAGATGACTATGCAATCCCAATACCAGCCTGCAACAGCAACTTCCACTTTTGTGGGGCCTCTTGATGGAATCTGGTCCTACCTCCATGAACAAGTTTTTCGTGACCCTTCATTACCTTCATGACAGAAAGCAAGAAAAGAAAAAAATGCAACTTATCCTTTCAATGCCCCTTTTCAGCAGGAAGTAGCCAGACAGACTGGACACTCCTCTTCACTGTGCCATTTTCCTTTCTTGGGATCCTAACAGACAAGTAGACATGAGCATGGAGAAATATAAAGGGTCAAAGATTTGCCCAAAGTATTTATTGGAGGAAAATGAGGAGAGCAGAGATCACCTGGTGGCCATCAAGCAGACCATCAAGAGGCAAAGCCGCCTTATCTGAGGAACTCAGAATGGCGGTTTCCTATTATCTAAAGCCAAATCCAGTACCAGGCTTCTTTCCCTATTATTTATTTATTTATTTATTTATTTTTGAGATGGAGTTTCGCTCTTGTTGCCCAGGCTGGGGTGCAATGGCGAGATCTCAGCTCACCACAACCTCCACCTCCCAGGTTCAAGGGAGTCTCCTGCCTCAGCCTCTCTAGTAGCTGGGATTACAGGTAAGTGCCACCACGCCTGGCTAATTTTGTATTTTTTAGTAGAGACAGGATTTCTCCGTGTTGGTCAGGCTGGTCTTGAACTCCCAACCTCAGGTGATCTGCCCACCTCAGCCTCCCAAAGTGCTGGGATTATAGGCGTGAGCCACAGCACCCGGTCTTTTCCCTATAATTTATATATTTCTCCAGAATACACGCATGTTGAAACCCATTGTGCAAACTTTGCTTTCATCAAGGTACCAAAATGTCTACAAATGTAATCATTTACTATGACCTACATAACTAATGTCAACATTCCTCTTCAGTTCCCTGAAAGGGAGCTCAGGCCTCTCTTGCTGAAGCACCCCACTGCGCTCTGCTGCAGCATTCTTTCCATCTAATAAAACTTTTCAAACCTATACTGCCATTGGTAAGTTCTTTTACCGGCAGCCAACCACTCTCAGCTACCGCTGCGGACTCCGACACCTCGCCTGGCACACAGCATTTCACTTAGCCCCTCGAGGCCCCCAGCCCGCAGCGGACATCTACTTTCTACTATGCACTATGCCAAGAGTTTTACACGTGGCCTCTCAATCAAACTTCATTTTACAAACTGGTAAACTGAGGCTCAGAGCGGACTATTGACTTAGGCGAGGTAGCAAAGCTGAGAACTTTGGGAAGGAAACTACAACCCGAGAGGAAAAGCTATCCAGAGCCAGAGGCCCCTGACAGGGCGGGTGGGACGAAAGGGGGAAAGAGTGAAAGGAAAATGAGGCGGTGGGGGACCCGGGGCGAGGGGAGACGGCTGGTCCAGAAATCCTCCTGAAAGACAATCCCGGGGGCCTAACCAGAGGCGGCGCAGTGGAGCTTCCCATCCCCACCATCACCAACCCGGGCCCCGCCCCTCCTCTCCTTTCCCTTCCCTCCCCTACTTCTTTGCTCACTCACCCGGCTGCCACGTCCCGTCCCAGGGTTACATAACCCGGGGAGAGAAGCTGGAGCGATAGCCCGCGGGCTGGGGGCTGGGGTGGAGGAGCCAAGGCTTGACACGCGCCCTGACCTCCTCTCCAGCTCCTCGCTCGCCACTCGTATTGTCCTCGGGGAGCCGGCAGCCCGGGGTCTTTATTCACGGGGCTGCCCCAGATCCGGAGATGCCCTTCCCGTCCTCCCTCCAAGGCCCCCATGGATCCTCCATTCCTGTTCGCCTCCTCAAAAGGAAGGAAACGCGTCCAGGGGTGTGCCTTTGGCCAGCGCTTGGCCTTTGCAAAGGGCCCTCCAGGGAGATGCTACCATCCCCACGAGAAGCGAGAAGTGCTGCCCATAAGCAGCCGGGAATCTTCTGGTGTGCGCGGGGCCCTGCGGAATTTTTTATTTATTTATTTATTTATTTATTTATTTATTTATTTATTTATTATTTTGCGGAGACATTATCTATATAAATGATTTGAATCACCCAAAATCAGCGTGTCAGCACCATTCTGGCGGCCCACGCTCGTACGAACCGCAGAAAGAAATAGCACGCCGCAGTCCCAGACTGCGAGGCATATAGGCACGAGTCCTGGAGCTCCTCGAGGCATCTGGTCTGCCCCACGAGCGCCGTGTAAAGGGATAGAGAACCCCCGAAAGGGAGTGACCCCACAGGGCTCACGTGCAACTGGGTTCCTGCCTCAGAGCACCCCGCCTCGATGGCGCTGCTGGTTCCCAGGCAATGGAGGGGAGGACAGCAAAATATTAAGGGAAGCGCTGCACAGCCGGGAATCACTGGGCACCGGGTGGGGGCAGAAGGGCAGCGCCGAAGCTTCCCGGAGGTGGGAGGCCGCGGTCTGAACAGGTCCTGAGGGCTGCTAAGCCTCCTGCCAAAGCCCCATCTGGCCACCTCCAGGTCTCTGGTTCCCTTGCCCATCCATGCCTCGCAGGGGTGTGGGAAGGAAGGAGGGGGCACGAGAAACAGGACATCTCAGCCTCCGGAAGCCTCTACCCCCTCCAAGCCGTTTCCCACACAATAGCCAAATTGTGTCGCTTCTCCAGGCTTAAGTACCCAATGGGTTCACCTGCAAGGTCTTCATGACCAAGTTCTTCCTGCCACGACTTTCCCACTCCATCTGCCTCCCTATCCCCTGGCTCCCATCCCTCCAGTCACACCGGCATTCTAGCTGCTCCTCCCATGCACCACTCCTCTGCTGGCCTTTTCGCTTGTGCATGGAGTTTGCCTTCTCAGTCAGATTTCCTTTCAATATCACCTGCTCCCAAAGACTTTCCCTGACTACCCTGACTAAAGCAAGCTCTTTCACTTTACACACTCTATCCTCCCACTGTTTAAATTACTGTCTTCAAGGCACTCAACACTGCAGTGATCTAGACTTACTTTGTGTTGGCTGTTCAGGTTCCCCTGCCCCCAGCCGAAGAACTTTGTACCCAAACGTCCACAGTTGCACCTCAGAGCCTAGAACAGTACCTGGTCCCTAGTCAGCTCTCATAAAGTGTGTGTATAATATGGTTAGAGGGACAAAGCAAAGCTGAAAGGACCTCCCCAATCATGCCAGAGTTTGCGGGAGAGGACAAGGCAGGCTATGAACTGGAAGATGAGCTCCCAAAGTGACTGGGGTGAAGCAGCTGGCAATCTTTTAGGGGCCCGATCTGCAGGATGCTCCACCTCCTGTGTCTCCTGCACCACCCCCACCCCCATTTCCCTTCCCACAACAGAACTCCCTGCCTCTCTGCCCTATTGCAACACTTAGGACCCCTTGGTTCCTTGCTGTGCCTCCTGAGTCCTGCAGCACCTTCTCACACTCTTCTGCACTCCCAGCCCTGCTGCTGCCACTGACCCTTAACACTGGCTACCTGGGGCTGCAAAGGTGCAAGTAGCAGGATCTGGAGGTGATGGCTCCAGGGGCAGAGGGGCAGGTTTGCACCCAGGAACATACACAGCCAGATCTTGTCCACCAGGAGTCAGGTAGAAGATCTTTTGTGGTCTCACTAGGCACAACTGAGAAGGACTGTGTAGTGGCACCTGCCTAAAAGGGATTTTAATGTAAGGGGTGAGCTAAGAATCTCCTGCCAGCTCCATGGTGTGGTTAGGTGGCTGGAGCGGGAGAGGATAGGTGACTCTGGGAGCACACAGGCTTCATTTCACATACCACTTCTGCCATGTATTTTGTCTGGCTATCCTTGGGCAGTAGTTTCACCTCCCTGAGACTTAGTTTCCTCATCTGTAAAATGGGAACCACGCCCTCCTCCCAGGGTTGCTGTGATGATAAAGTGAGATAATACAAGGTCTTAGGGGGCTTCTAGATTAATCAGATGAATTACAGGTGGGAAAACAGGGCAACAGAGCCCTCTTACTCTTACATACTTAGATGGAATAAAACAGTATCAAGGAAAACAAAGGGCACTGTGTGTCTAGCTGCACAAATAATGAAGAAATAGAATCTACTGCCTGCCTGTGCCTCTAATCTCCTGTGCCTGGATGCTAAAGCAGAACTCGTTTCCTGCTAGGTGCTCTCCTGTGATGTAGGTGAGCATTGATGGAGCATCACATGGCAGCAGGATGCACAGGGTAACATCTCTCCACACGCCCATTCTCCCCTCATCACTGTCCACCCCAGCTTTCTCTCCTATGTACATCAAGGTATTTGAGAGCCGTGCTCCACAAAGTGTGGTTGAAGACCAGCAGCAGTGGGATCCCCTGGGGACTTGTTAGAAATGCAGAACCAGCTAGGTGCAGTGGCCCATGTCTGTAATCCCAGCACTTTGGGAAGCCGAGATGGGTGGATCACCTGAGGTCAGGAGTTCAAGACCAGCCTGGCCAACATGGTAAAACCCCATCTCTATGAAAACTACAAAAATTAGCCAGGCATGGTGGTGGGTGCCTGTAATCCCAGCTACTCAGGAGGCTGAGGCAGGAGAATCGCTTGAACCTGGGAAGCGGAGATTGCAGTGAGCTGGGATGGCACCACTGCACTCCAGCTTGGGAGACAGAGCAAGACTCCAACTCAAAACATAACAAAACAAATCTGCATTTAAACAAGACCCTCAGAGGATTCAATCCCAGGAGATACATATGCATATTAAAGGCTGAGAAGCACTAGGTGGAGGTTGGAGGTTGAGAGCATCTCCACATAAAATGCAGGAGATTCACAACTTTCTGAGTTTTATCCCTGATATTTGATGCTGTCATTGGTCATTTTATCTTAAACCAAAAGAGTATATCCACATAAGGTTAGGGAGGTGGTCTCTCATTCATCCTGGGAAGGTATATTCCTGATCCCTACGGCATGACTGTCTGTTAATTTGTTCTTTGTAACTAACTCATTTTTATCAAAACAGTACAAAATATTTTGGTTTGGTTTTGTGGGTTTTTTTTTTTTTTTTTTTTTTTTTGAGACACTGTCCTGCTCTGTTGCCTAGGCTAGAGTGCAGTGGTATAATCACAGTTCACTGCAGCCTCAAACTCCTGGGTTCAAGCAATCCTCCCACCTCAGCCTCCCAAGTACCTGGGGCATGTCTCACACTCAGCTAATTTTTACTTCTTTTTTTTTTTTTTTTTTTTTTTTTGTAGAGACAAGGTTTCGCTATGTCATCCAAGCTACAACATAGTTTTAATTTTTATTTCAATAGCTTTAGGGGTGCAAGGGGTTTTTGGTTACAAGGGAGAATTGCGTAGTGATAAAGTCTAAAACTTTAGAGCACCCATCACCCAAAAGCATACATTGTATGCAATACCTAGTTTTTTATCCATCACGCTCCCATTTACCCTCCCCCTTCTGAGTCTCTGTTGTCCATTATACTATTCTGTATGCCTTCGCATACTCACACTTTAACTTCCATTTATAAGTGAGAACATAAGGTATTTGGCTTTCCATTCCTTAGTTACTTCACTTAGAATAATGACCTCCAGTTCCATCCAAAAGACATTATTTCATTTTTTTTATGGCTGAGTAGTATTCCACAGTGTGTGTGTGTGTGTGTGTGTGTGTGTGTGTACACACATACTACACTTTATGCACTCATCAGTTGATGGGCACTTAGATGTGTTCCATATCTTTGCAATTGTGAATTGTGCTGCAATAAATATATGCATGCAGGTGTCTTTTTGATATAATAACTTCTTTTCCTTTGGGTAAATATCCAGTAGTGAGATTGCTGAATTGAATGTAGATCTACGTTTAGTTCTTTGAGAAATCTCCATACAGTTTTCCATAGAGGTCCAGGCTGCAATATAGTTTTAAAGGTAAATCACAGTTAGCTTTGCAATGGAAGAGTCTGCTGTAATGCCTTTCCCAAGCCAGGCACTTGTAATTCTTTTTTGTTATTTCTCCTATATTTATCTCTATGCTGAGATTTCTTGCTATTTCCGTTTTTTCTTTCTTTCTTTCTTTCTTTTTTTTTTTTTTTTTTTTTTTTTTTTAGACAAAGTCTCACTCTGTCACCCAGGCTGGAGTGCAGTGGCGCAATCTCGGCTCATGGCAACCTCCACCACCTGAGTTCAAGCAATTCTCTTGACTCAGCCTCCTGAGTAGCTGAGAATTATAGGCACCTGCCACCACACCTGGCTAATTTTTGTATTTTTAGTAGAGAGAGGGCCTTCACCATGTTGGCCAGGCTGGTCTCAAACTCCTGATCTCAGATGATCCACCCGCCTCGGCTTCCCAAAGTGCTGGGATTATGGCGTAAGCCACTGTGCCTGGCCTTTAAAAAATAAATAAATAAATAAATAAATAAATAAATAAATAAATAAATAAATAAAAATTCTTTCTCTGTTGTCTATTCTGGAGTGCAGTGGCAAGACCTCAGCTCACTACAACCTTTACCTCCCAGCTCAAGTGATTCTTGTACCTCAATTACGCTAGTAGCTGGGATTACAGGTGCCTGCCACTATGCTCAATTAATTTTTGTATTTTTGGTAGAGATGGGGTTTCACCATGTTGGCCAGGTTGGTCTTGAACTCCTGGCCTTAAGTGATCCGCCTCCCTCAGCCTCCCAAAGTGCTGGAATTACAGGTGTGAGCCACAGTGCCTGGCTATTTCTTGATTTTTCTATATGTAGTTGCTATCTGTGGATTTTCTGCTATAGAATTAAAGAATTAGCTTTTCTGCCACCCTCCCCTCAATACACACATCTAGATACACAAACCTATACTCCATCCTTCCAACTTCAGTAAAGATAAACCACCATTTGGAATAAATATTCAGTGCTTTTGTGATGACCATGTAAATATTACATTTAACTCTTTGTGCTACCTGGAGTTAATAATTACTTTGTTCTTATTATTTGCCTAGTTTTTTAGGCACCAATCACTAATTCAGTCCCAAAGTTTCCAATATAACTGAATATTTATTCAATATATCTAAACATAGCTAATAATCAGTCGATTTCCTTTTTCTCTGGAGACATCACTCCTGGAGCACATCTTCTGGTTCAGGCCACGTTGGTTACTTTCTCTACTTAGGGGTAGAGTTGACATCCCAGGCCTTTCTCATTATTAAACCTTTTCTGTATTTAATCTCATTTACTGAATGCCATATTGCTCTCTTTTTTAGTTTAATTCTTTGTTTTGCTTAAGCACATCCTCCGGTAAGCTTTCTAAGAAAGGGTGTATATAAGGTCAAAGTTTTGAGACCTTTTGTTGTTGAAATGTCATTATTCTACCCTCCCAATTAATAATGATCTTGACATTTACATTTCTATATTGGAAATCATTTTGAGGGCATTAATTGTCTTCTAGCTACCCAGTATTGGTGTTTAAAAGTGTGGTATCATTCTGGCTTCAGATCCAATGTATGTGATCTTTTTATTTGGTGGAAGCTCTTAGGAGTGTCTTTTTATCACCGGTAATTTGAATTTCATCATATGCCTTGGTGTTAGCTAGCCCAATTTCCGTTATTGTGCTGTGAATTGGTGGAAACTTACGGTCTAGAAAATCATGTCCTTCAATTCTGAAGAGTCTCTCGATTTAAAAAAAAAAAAACTTTCACCTTCTGGCCAGGCATGATGGCTCACACCTGTAATCCTAGCACTTTGGGAGGCTGAGATAGGTAGATCACCTGAGGTGAGGAGTTCAAGACCAGCCTGGCTGACATGGTAAAACCCCATCTCTACTAAAAACACAAAAATTAGCCAGGCATGGTGGTGGGAGCCTGTAATCCCAGCTACATAGAAAGCTGAGGGAGGAGAATTGCTTGAAGCTGGAAGTGGATGTTGCAGTGAGCCAAGACTGTGTCATTGCATTCCAGCCTG
This sequence comes from Saimiri boliviensis, assembly GCF_048565385.1. Taxonomy (NCBI): domain Eukaryota; kingdom Metazoa; phylum Chordata; class Mammalia; order Primates; family Cebidae; genus Saimiri; species Saimiri boliviensis. The sequence goes on along the minus strand of NC_133457.1, from coordinate 93,389,470 downwards.
GGCAACAAGAACAAAACTCTGCCTAAAAAAAAAAAAAAAAAAAAAAAAAAAAATTTTTTTCTCCTGAGAGCACTCCCTCAATAAAATCTATGTGTAAGAATCCCCATCTCAGACTCTGCTTTTAGTAATTATGACCCACTGATATAGTTTGAATATTTGTCCAAATCTTTTTTTTTTTTTTTTGATAAACAGACATGTTTAATGATAGCTTGCTCTTCAGAGATGACTACAGAGACTTTTAATCTATAATCCAGGAGTATACAACCATGCAGCACAGACCAATTAACCAAATGTAAAATAAACTAGGTTCTTAATACAACTACCCTATAAACATTGCAACTATTCTTTCCAAAAGGACCCTCATCTTATGTTAAAACACCTACTGTGGGGGAACCAGAAGCCTAGCTACGTGGCCAAAGTAAAAACCAAAGGAAAAAATAGCAACTCAGTGGTTAATTGGTGAAAGCAAGAAATTTGTGTCCTTTACTGTGCTGCTGCTGCTGCTGCTGTTGCTGTTGCTGCTGCTGCTGCTGCTGCTGCTGGCGGTGGTGCTGCTGCTGGTGGTGGTACTGCTGGCGCTGCTGGTGCTGGCGCTGCTGGTGCTGGAGCTGGTGCTGGTGCTGCTGGAGCTGCTGCTGCTGCTTTGGTCTTCTTAGTTTTGTTCTTTTTGTCCCTCTTCTTCAGCCCATCCATGTTAGCTCTCAGTAGGTTTGAATAAGCCATCTGAAACTTATTCACTTCCTTGGAGCTCACCACAGTGCTGATCTTCTTTTTCCCATCGGTAGCTCTTAACAGACACTTATTGTCTGCGGGCTCGAAGCCCTCCACAGTACCCTTCTTCGGAATGGGTTTGGTTCGACCATCATACTTCTTCAAGGTGATATAGACGCTGCCCGACGTCCGGCACTTCTGGAAGAGTCTGGTCAGCTCCGTCAGGAACTGCTCGCTCTCCAACAACACCATCGCGACGACGCTGCCTCGACTCCCTCAGCTTCAGCCCCTCTTGTCCAAATCTTATTCTGAAATATAATCCCCAATGTTGGAGGTAGGTCCTGATGGTAGGTGTTTGGGTCATGGGTTGGATCCCGACATGCTTCTCAGGTCTGTATGTCCAGGAATGCAAAGGTGTGGATGCATCCAGGGTTAATCAGGCTCAGGGTATTGGCAATCTTAAACCTTAATGCTCCTTTACAAATACGATTGGAACCTAATACACAGACACACACACACACACACACACACACACACACACACACACAAAATTCTGGGATCTTCTGTTATACCCTTTCCCATTATGGACAAATCTACCCCTAAAGCCCAGTTGCTGGATAAGCAAAAAGAGCCAGAGCAAGGACAATCAGTCAATGGTCCCTAGGGCTGGTGACATTGGTTCTGTGGGCTGCCAAGCCCACTTCCACCACAGAGATCAGGGCCACAAGGCCTGAGTCTTTGGGCAAGGCCTTCTGGAGGCGGATGTACAGTCTGATTCTCGTTCTGTCTCCTCCTCTCCTAGGGGCTGTATGGCCACCCTCTTTTCCACCCCTACCAGTTTTCCTTCAATGTGTGATATGTTGGCAAAGATTAAGTTCTTTTAATTATGACACATTTTTACTCTTGCCTCTCAAGTCACTAAACTGAGATGTGCTGGAACCCCTGTGGCCACCACTCATTTACAAATTACCAGTGTATTGTGATCTACTGATAATCCAGGTGACCAACCTCTTCACTAGATGCTTATTTTCCTTACATCCATTCTCAGAGTATAACCTTAACCTCTAATCTGGGGCTACTAGGTCACAGTCCACTTAGGTTCATGTCCCCTGCCTCATTTCTGGAACCCCAGTATGCATAATACCGCCTATAAACTAGGGCTTAGAACACCTGAACAGCCCCCTCCTCTCCCACCCTTATTTATCAGGTTATACGGGAGCCTGGTGGAACTGCAGGCCTGAAAAATCCCCAGAAGGGCCCACGGAGAAGACAGCTGGGGACAGAGATATTGAATGACCTGCCCCTGAACATGTAGCTCTGAAAACTTACAGGAAGAAGTAAGCAGATCTCGCTCCCTTGGACAGATGCCCAAGTAGTAATGGGGTTAGAGTGCCTTCCTGACGGCTCAGATCCCCAAGGGAAGGCCCTAGGGCAGAGAACCAGCAATGGCAAGAGGATGAGTCTTAGTTCTCAGAAATCTCTGAATTCCCAGCTAAGCCCCACCTAGGCCACCAGCTGCTTATGAGGCCAGAGTAGCAGCAGCAGCCCCCTCCCTACCCCAGGGCCCCACCTGGCAACAGCTCACAATGCCCCAGGTGCCCTCCTAGAATGCTGACCAAAGTGGGAGCAGGTGAGGAGGGTTTGGGGGGTGAGTATGGTGCAGGGAGAGACTCCACAGGAGCCTAATTCCCCACTCTGAGCCCACACTTGTGTCTGCCAGGGCCCTACCCCTTGCCCGATTCCCACCCCATGATCCCTTTTAGCACTAGCTCTTCCTGTCACCGCCACCTCTCTCCATGACCCAGCTCTGTTTACCTAGACCCAAAGCCCTTGCAGATCCGATCCCAGTTCCTCCCAGGGGTCTGGATGCTGGGGAGGGGTCGGGTCGTCCAGTGCATGCACGTATGTCCCCCTGGGGCTGTAGCTGGGCCCAGCTCCTGGACAGTGTCCTAGGGCTGGGGGCACTAGGGATGACGATTCAGGCAGTCTTTGCCACGACTGGCCCAGCCCTACTGCTGCTGCTGCTGGTGGTCAGCTTCCTCACCTTCGACCTGCTCCATAGGTAAGTAGACAGCAGCCTGGCAGGTGGGCATTGTAGGCGGGCAGTCCAGTGGACAACTTCCCTAAGCCCAGCTGCCACCCTCTCTCTCTCTGCAGGCCCGCAGGTGGCACACGGCCACAGCGCAAACTTCTCACCAGGGGCCAGAGTCAGGGGGCCGGTGAGGGTCCAGGACAGCAGGAGGCTCTACTCCTGCAAATGGGGGCAGTGTCAGGACAACTTCGCCTCCAGGATGCACTGCTGCTGCTGCTCATGGGACTTGGCCTGCTCCTGAGAGCCTGCGGCATGCCCTTGACCCTGCTTGGCCTGGCTTTCTGCCTCCATCCTTGGGCCTGAGAGCCCCTCCCAAAAATTCAGTGTCCTTCAAATATACAATGACCATCCTCCTTCCTCAGGCCCCCTTTTCTCCTTCCTGGCTGGGCAGGTGGGATGATACCCCTTTCCTCCCAGCCTGAACCTCACAGAACCTCCAGTCCCATAACATAGGTCATACGTCCCCAGACTTTTTACACAGGGGGCCAGTTCACTGTCCCTCAGACCGCTGGAGGGCTGCCACATACTGTGCTCCTCTCACTGACCACCAATGAAAGAGGTGCCCCTTCCTGAAGTGCGGCGGGGGGCCGGATAAATGGTCTCAGGGGGCTGCATGCGGCCCGTGGGCCGTAGTTTGGGGACACCTGACATAGGTATTGGATACCTGGGTCTGAGTCTTGGGGCAGCAAGAGAAGGCAGGATACAAGCCAGGGAGCCTGGGGAAGGATGTGGCAACTATCTCAGAGCCTGTGGGTTTGGGGCAGCCACTCTGGCCTCTTTTGTGGTTCTAGAGAATGAAGGTCCAGACAGAAGAGAACAGGGTGGAAGCGGGTGGATATCAGCCAGCAGGGAAAGCAAGGAAGGGTCAGGGATCCAGGGAGGGCTTTCCATGAGAAAGCATGAGGAACTACACCTGCAGGGCTCCGAGGCTCCCCTGCTAGCCTGGAGGGTCCATGCAGAGGGACTTGGGCGGGCCTCACACCCTGCAGTGGCTCCTCTCTTGGTGGGACCCCACCCCAGCCCGGGTCACAAAGGGGCTCCTCTGGGGAGGGTGGGGGTAGATGAGAGTGAAGACTTGGATCTGCCTGCCAAGCCATCCTGGGCACTGCAAGAAGCAACATGACTTAGGTAATTCTGCCCAGAGGTAAGTCTCAGGCCCCAACTCTGTTGCCCTACCCACCCATGTTGGTGCCCTCCTGACCCCTGCACCCCCTTTCTGCCCTCCTGAGGTCCCAGGCATCTCCAAGGCCCTGGCCCTCTCCCCAGGTGCACCAGCCGTGATGCAGCAGCTGCGAGTGGAGACAGATACCTTCGGGGCCGGCGAGGGGCCACAGCAGGCAGCGCCCTGGTCGGCCTGGTTCACACGGCAAGGCTGGGTGCGCTGGTTGGCGTCCCATGTGCCCCGGAGCTGGATCCAGTGGTGGAACACCTCGAGCTGGCGGCAACCGCTGCAGCGCCTGCTGTGGGGTCTGGAGGGGATACTCTACCTGCTGCTGGCACTGATGCTGTGCCATGCACTCTTCATCACTGGCTCCTACCTGCTGAGCTCCTTGTGGCCCGTCGTGGCCGCGGTGTGGCGCCACCTGCTGCCGGCTCTGCTGCTGCTGGTGCTCAGTGCCCTGCCCGCCCTCCTCTTCACCGCCTCCTTCCTGCTGCTCTTCTCCACACTGCTGAGCCTTGTGGGCCTCCTCACCTCCATGACTCACCCAGCCTACGCTCAGGACTTAGATCAATAGAAGGGCAACCCCATCCTGCTGCCTACGTCTATTGAGCCCTGGCCTAGGGCCTGAGACCCTGCTGGGGGAGGAAGGGCAACGGGACCAGGACCCTCTGGCTTGACAGCCCCCAGACCTCCAGTCCCTAACAGGTAGACTGGCCTGACCCCTGGGCACCTTCCTCAAGCCATTGCTGCAGCTTCCTGGTGTGAGGGGCTGGGGGCTTTGAGAAGACGGGCCAGGACAGATGGCTTAGTCATTGGTAGAAATGGCTTAGCCAGGGGCAGAGCTTGGCCAAGCCACCAAGAGTGCCCATATGGATGTGGTGATACCCATGAAGCCCCCTTGGCAATGGACAGCATCATTTTCTCACAGCCACTCAGCTGTCTCAGCTTCAGACTCACTGAGAACTTCTACCTGGGTACCCCTGGCCTTGCCATTCCTCCCACCAATCCCCTCTTTCCATTTCCAGGAGAACCACAGACTCTAGAGAGGGTCCCAGTGACAGAAAACCTATCAGGGAGAAGGCTGACCAGAAGCCCCAGGAAACCTCAACTCACTCGCCTTCCAGACCTTGCAGCCCATGCATCGTCCTCCCTAGATTCCTTCTTCCTGCCTCAGTCCACATTCCCAAGTCTGAGAAATGGACCAGCCGGGGTCAGATAGTACGTACTCACTCTCTAAAAGTCCCAAGGTCCGTTATGGAAAAATGATCAAGAAGTCCCATTTCACCCACTTACACAATGTGTGGCCTTGGCCAATTAATTCATTTGAGCCTCAGTGCCAGGTGGGCCACCCTTGTCATGGGGTTGTTGTGAGTCAAAGGCATATCTGTTTGTGAAGCGTTTTGTAAAAACCAAAAAACTATAAGATGCTGCTTTGAGCTCTAAGAACATTCTGTAGGCTCAAAAGATCTTTTGACCCCAAAGACTGCTGAAGAAATAGGAAGCTTCTCTGGCTTTCAGATCAATTCTCTGTCCTAGATAGAATTTTGGCCCTAGAATGGTTAACAAGAGGTTGGATAAGTGTGGACAAGATGTAAAAGGTCATGTGCCATGAAATCTCAAAATGTGCAGATGTGGAACTATTTTGATTGTGAAATGCTTGGGCCTGGGGCTGGGTGCCAGAAGATGCTTGCACAGCTTTGTGAGTGGGGGGAGCATTGCCTCAGCATTTCCAAAACTGACCCAGCAAGCCACTCAGGCAACAGAAGGGCCTTGGAAGGGGAAACCCTTTGATGCCCTGAATGCTGTCCATTTGTTTGCCTGCTGGCCCCTCCAACAAGACATCGAGTGATCGGTTATCACCAAGTAAGGTACATGATAGACAACTTTATCCACACCTGACCCCCACCCAATCCCTGGCCATCCCCAACTCCCGTCCACTTCTCATCCCTGCTTTATATATAACGCTAAAATCCTTGCTCTTGAAGCCCCAGACCCAAGGTCCCCCTCTCTTGCCCCATAAATACTCAGGCCCTTGGGGCCAGCCCCTAGAACCCTGGTTCCTTTTTGCCTTTAGAGTTTTTCAACCCTCCATGCCACTGGTTAGTGACTTCAGCATCAGCGCCCAAAACCCAAGGTCCAGTCTTTCCTTCCTGTTTCTTCGTGGTTCTCTCTGAATTATGGCCTGGTAGTGAGGGCGAGGTGGGACATGGAGCTGATGTGCCTCATGGTTAGATGGTTTTGGTGTATGAGCTGAGGCTGGGCTTGAATCCCAGAACTCTCACTTACTACCTCCACTGCCTTAGCAGAAATTGCTAAACCTTGCTCAACCTCACTTTCCTTGTGGGTAAAACTAAGGCAAGAACCCCTGTCTTAGGGCTTCTGGCATGCAAGTGAAGGACCTGGAACTGCTCCTAACACCACAAATTATAGCTATGCTGTGAACATCCCATTTTAGAGATGAGAAGTCAGGCCCAGGACAGTCATTCACCAGTGGCAAGGCAAGGCCATCTGACTCCTACCAGGCTACTCAAGGGAAGGTGAACGGGGCAAAGGAAATACAAACAACTTAACTGAAGACCCCATGACTTCTCAAGTGCTCCTATCAGAACTAAAGCCCAGGTCTAGAAAGATCATGAGCCAAATCAATCTAGACATCTGTTGGACTGAGGATTCAGGGTCCCACATAGTGAGGACAGAGACCAGGTTGCCTGGCCTGGATCCGTTATTGACTTGGTCATGCATTGCTAGCCAGGGACATTGCTCTGGAGCCTTGGGTCCATTCCAATGAAGGGAGAGAGGAGTTTGGGCCCTGATCATATGCACTGGTGGATGGGATATGGGCAGGAGCAAGGAGAAGACCTTCTTCCTTTCCCCACAGAATATATGCATTTTACCCTCCTGCCCAGCTGGGGTAAGGAGGTGCAGCCAGACTGGAGAGCAGATGGGCAATACTCAACAAATTAGATCAACATATACCCTAGGACCCAGAACCCCAGAATGAATTTTCACAGAGGTCTATAAAAGTCTTGCTCCTCAAAATGTGGTCCCAGAATCAGCAACACAGGCATCACCTGGAAGCTAGTTGGAAATGCAGTCTCAGGCCCTGCTCCAGACCGGCTGAATCAGAGCCTGCTTCTTTTTTTCTTTTCTTTTCTTTTCTTTTCTTTTTTCTTTTCTTTTCTTTTCTTTTCTTTTCTTTTCTTTTCTTTTTTCTTTTCTTTTCTTTTCTTTTTGAGACAGAGTCTCTCTCTGTTGTCCAGACAGGATTGCAGTGGCGCAATCTTGGTTCACTGTACTCTGGCTCTCAGGTTCAAATTGATTCTCCTGCTTCAGCCTTGTGAGTAGCTGGGATTACAAGCACCGCCAACATGTCTGGCTAATTTGTGTATTTTTCGTAGAGATAGGGTTTCACCATGTTGGCCAGGCTGGTCTTGAATTTCTGACCTCAGGTGATCTGCCCACCTCAGCCTCCCAAAGTGCTGAGATTACAGGTATTAGCCACTGTGCCAGTGCCAAGCCAAGAGCCTACATTTTAACAAGATTCCCAGGTGATAAATTGCACCCTGCTTGAGAAGCGAAGCGTAAGAGGGTATTATGAGAATGCCTATTGCACTGTTACTGGTGGGAGCTGGGTAGGTAAAGGGAAGGAGAGAACAAGGCAGATGGGCCCTCTGGAAAGGAGGCAGCAGTTAGAAAGGGCAGAAGGTACGCAGACCAATCCTAAAATCTTAGCATTGAATAAGAAATGGAATGAGAATTCCTTTTACACAAATTTAAAAGGCATTTCAGCAAAACAAGACACTTTTTGGCGAGAAGACGTAAAAATGAAAGATAAACAGAATGGAATGGACAACTCTAGGGGCAGGCAAATGGGGGTGGGGTATAGGGATAGCAGGCAATAAAGCTAGAGACTTTGCAGAGGCAAAATGTGATACCATCAACATCATTCCTGAAATTCCTTTAAAAGGAGAAAAACTCGTCCATTTAGAGTTAAAAGCCTTAAAAATGCAAGTCTGGGGAGAATGAGCATGTTGAAATGATGGAGTTCTAAGACATTCTGGTTTGAGCCAGGAAGGGCGAGCCTTCCTATTGGCCTGTGTGTGACCTGGGCTGCTGGGTGGACGTCTTTGCCTGCCCTCCCCCACCACACCCCGCAGCCCGCTCTCCTGGGACTGGACTGTGGGCCGGGAATCCAGCAACCACTTCGGCCTGGCCGGAAAAATAAGGTCAAGGAGAGCATAAGGAACCGGAGCGGAGGGGGTGACAGCGAGAGGGGCCTTGCGTCTAAGAAGACAGGGGATCCACACTGGTGCACACTTGTGCTGGAGGATGGGTGGGGGTGCGCAGTACGGTTTCCCTCTTCCCCAAGGAACAGGGAAGGCGACATCAGGGGGCACAAGCTGCTGAGGGACCCCTTCAAGAGATGGAGCGTCAGTGGCCACTCACGGAAGGAGAGGGGTCCCCGAAAGAAGGAAGCCTTGCGACGCCCAGGAACCTCCAAGGGCCATCTGCGGGAAACCGCGAGGGAGGTGCTCGCCTTCAGACTGACGGGTGCAGAGAAAGGGAGAAGCTAGGAGAGCCTGAGCGAAACTGGGGGTCGGGGGAGCGGCAGCCGGCCACGGGGAAGGAAGGAGGGAGACTGGGTCGTCAGGGAGGGGGGAGGACGCCTGTGCAGCAGTGCGCTAGACGCCCAAGGCCCGGGGGCAGGGACAGGGGCACTGAGGCCGCGGTCAAGGACGAGCCGGGAGGGAAGGGGCCACTTCGGGCAGGGCGCATTGAGAAGACCAGTAGTTGGTCAGATAGCAGTGGGGGGAAGGCGCGGTGGGGACCGCGCGAGGACACTGGAGGCCGGCCGCGGGGTGCACAGCACCGAGGGCACTGCTCTCCCCCAGGCCCAGGCGCCTGGAGAGGGGCGAGGGGGACGGCTGGAGGGGGCCGAGGCCGGAGCGATGACCTTCAGGCAGAGGCGGACAGACGAGGGTCTGAGGCTGGGAGAGAAGCCCCAAGCCTGGCCGGGGTGAGAGGGCCGCGAGCATCCACACCGGGAATGTACTGGCGGCCCTGAAGCGTCGATGTCCCGGGATACGCCACACGCGCTGGGGACCGACGGCCCAGGCCAAGCCCTCTGGCTCTGGCAACGAGGGGAAGGGCTTGGCGGGGGTGGGAGGTAGGAAGGGACATGGGGGAGGAGTGTCCCACAGGCTGGACAACAGCACTCGGGGCGGGTCCGGAGGGTAAGAAGAGGAATCTCAGGCCCACTGTCATCACTGTGGCAGCTTCGTTGACTCTCACCCCTTGCCCCAAATCTCCGGCTTGTCCCTACTCCCCCTCACCAGAGACCCAGAGGCAACGACGGCAGAGTTCCCGAGAACCCTGGAGAAGGAACAGCCCGATACAGCCGACTGAGCTGGGACTCCGGCTCCTGGCACAGCTCCAGTCTGATATTATCCAATGACCCTGAGGTAAAGAGCTGGCGTTTGTGAGAATCCAACAGGGTCTGATTGCAGCCACCTTTGGACAAGTTTTTTGGTTTGTTTTTGTTTTTTTTTTTCTGCTGAGCATTTTCATCTCTATTTTGGAGCTCACATTTGCATTCTTTGTACTGATTTTGTTATCGACCCTCAACTCAAGGGAGTCTTTGATCCCAGTGCGTGTTTGTTTGTTTGTTTGTTTGTTTGTTTGTTTGCTTGCTCGATGCTGTTCATGCCAATATAATGAGACCAGGTTCAGTTAAGCAGAGCAGAAACTTTATCGTTGATCAAGGAATGGAGAAGGGGAGCTTGTACTCAAAGCACCTTCTGGGGGAGTTGGGGGTAGGGTGAAAGGGGTTTGTAAGATGTCTTAGGGCAGGTAGGTAGAGACTGAGGGCAGGGATTCCTGGAAAGGTAGGGCTTTCCAAGGAGAACTGAATTGTGTTCAATCTCTCCTTCACCCCAGCCCTATATGTGCCCTGGCAAGGTGCACCTCTAACCCCAACCCTGCATGGAGATTTCAATATGGTAATGAGGCAAGAATTCAGGGTAGCACTGCCTAGCTCTCTTCTCATTTTGTGGCTCCTTTGTGGTTACTGGCTTCCAGCCTCCATTTTTGGAAGCAAGCACAGCTGTGGACACATGTTAATTTCACAGGTTTTGGGGCTTGCTGAAAGACTTGGGTCACTCTGAGGTGACACTTCCCTACCTTGAATATTTTCCATCTTAAAAGAACTTGATTTAATATCTGTTGGTTCTATCATATTTTCCAGGTTGTGTCTTCGAATGTCTTACCCCCAAAATACCAGGTTTTAAAATTAATATACGATATCGTATCGTGGTAAAATATTTGTAACATGTATGAAAGGTATGAACCTCTCTAAACTGAGAGACCACATCAGTCTAAAAGACAGATGTTATCAAGCTAGGGCCTCTTCCTGTGTGCTCCTCATCTTACGGTGCAAACTGGGATTCCCAGACAACGGCAGATGGAACTGCTGTTGGCAGATATCTTTGACTTGATATTGATTTAAAAGGAACTGCTTGCTTCTGAGTTTCCACCATTAAGAATTATGTAGATTGTTGTAGATTTCTGGTAGCTAACTTTTATCCAGTTAAAGAAATTCCTTTCAAGACCTAGTTTACTAACAATTTTGGTCAAGAATGGATGTTGAATTATAAAATCGCTTTTTCTATATCTATTATGAGGACTAATCTACTGTATTCTGTTTATTCAGTGAATTACATTTTTGTTTCTTTTACTAAACTGCTTTTACGGCTGTTTTATTTGTTTGAGATGGAGTTTCTCTCTGTCACCCAGGCTAGAGTACAGTGATGTGATCTCAGCTCACTGCAACCTCTGCCTCCTGATTTCAAGCGGTTCTCCTGCCTCAGCCTCCCAAGAAGCTGAATACAGGCACCCATCACCACGCCCAGCTAATTTTTTGTATTTTGTTGTTGTTGTTGTGGTGGTGGTGGTGGTGGTTGTAGAGATGGGGTTTTGCCATGTTGCCCAGGCTGGTTTCAAACCCCGGAATTCAAGCAATCCACCTGCCTCGGCTTCCCGAAGTGCTGGGATTATAGGTGTGAGCCATGGTAGCTGGCCAGTTTGTTCTTTTTTTATTAGTGTGTACTATCCCATTGTACAAAAGGACAATAACTTATCCATTCTCTTGTTGATGAACATTTGGGTTATTTTCAGGTTTTAGCTATCAATAAAACATCTATGAATAATTTTAAGTCTTTTAATGGATAGAATCACTCATTTCTTTTGCACTGGAATTATTGGGTCATAAAGTATGCAAATGTTCAACTATATTAAATGTTGCCCAATAATCTCCAAAGTATTTATATCAATTCATATCAATTTTCACTGCTGTTTTACAACCTGTCCACCTAATTTGTTTGGAGTTTCTGCTCTCTAAAATTTCATCAAACATGTTATTTGCATTTCTGTTTCTCATTTTCACTTTTGCTTGGGTGATTCCTTAGAGGAAGAGGAAATACTATGCAATCTCACAAGAAAACCAGGAGTGCAAGTTTGGTTTAAAATCCAAAAAACAATAGATGTAATTCACCAAATTATCAAACTTAAAAAAAAAAAACCCATATGATCATTTCAATAAATAGAGAAAAGGCATTTGACAAAATACAACATCTATTCCTGGTAAAAGCTCTCAGCAAACTAGGAATAAATGGAAATATTCTCAACTTGATAGAAGGCATCCATGAAAAACTTGCAGCTAGTATCATGGTAGTAGTATCAGCTACCTCATGGTGGAAAAACTGAATACTCTCCACCTAAGGTCAGAAACAAAAATGTCCATTCTAACTACTTCTATTCAGTGTCATAGTAAATGTCCTAGCCACTGCATTAACACAAGAAATATAAATAAAAGGCATGCCGATTGGAAAGCAGTAAGTAAAACTCTCTTTATTGGCAGATAAAAGGATCATCTATGTAGAAAATCCAAAGAACCCTATTTAAAAAGTTACTAGAATGAAGTGAATTTAACAAGGTAGTTAATACATGTACATGGTTATGATTTTGATATAAGGTCAATATACAAAAATCAATTGCACTTGCAATGAACTATCAGAAGAGAAAAAAATTTAAAAATACGACTTCCAAGAACAGAAAAATATGAAGCACTTAGGGGTAAATCTGACAAAAGATGTGAAAGACCTGTATACACTGATAACTATAAAATACTGCTGAGAAAATAATAAGACCTAAATAAGGTCGGGCACAGTGGCTCATGCCTGTAATCCCAACACTTTGGGAGGCCAAGGTGGGCGGATCACAAGGTCAGGAGTTTGAGACCAGCCTGGCCTATATGGTGCAACCCTGTCTTTACTAAAAATACAAAAATTAGCTGGGCATGATGGTGCGTGACTGTAGTCCTAGCTACTCGGGAAGCTGAAGCAGAAGAATCGCTTGAACCCAGGAGGCAATACTTTGTGTGTGGGGTCAGTTATGAGTCAGACATATTATTAAGATGTCAATTTACCCCAATTTATCCATATATTCAATACAATCCCAATCATAATCCCAGCATTTTTATAGGAATTAACAAACTCATTTTATTCTTTTTTTTTTCTTTTTTTTCTCTAACAAACTCATTTTAAAACTCATATGGAAATGTAAAGGACTTAGAATAGCCAAAATAACCGTGATAAAGAACAAAGTTGAGGCCGGGCACAGTGGCTCATGCCTGTAATCCCAGCACTTTGGGAGACCGAGGCAGGTAGATCACCTCGGAGGAGGTCAGGAGTTCAAAATCAGCCTGGCCAACATGATGAAATCCCGTCTTTACTAAAAATACAAAAATTACCCGGGTATAGTGTCTCGTGCCTGTACTCTCAGCTACTCGAGAGGCTAAGGCAAGAGAATCGCTTGAATCCGGGAGGCAGAGGTTATAGTGAGTAGAGATCAAGCCATTGCTCTCCAGCCTAGGCGACAAGAGGGAAACTCCATCTCAAAAAAACAAAACAAAACAAAACAAAACAAAAAACAAACAAACAAACAAAAAAAAACAAAGTTGAAGGACTAACACTTTTCAAGATTTCATAAAGCTACAGTCAAGAGAGTGTGGTGTTGGTATACAGACAGACCAATAGGGCCGGGCTCGGTGGCTCACACCTGTAATCCCAGCACTTTGGGAGGCCAAGGCGGATAGATCATCTGAGATCGGGAGTTCAAGACCCTCAGCCTGACTAACATTGTGAAACCCCATCTCTACTAAAAATACAAAATCAGCCAGGCATGATGGCACATGCCTGTAATCCCAGCTACTCGGGAGGCTGAGGCAGGAGAATCGCTTGAACCTGGGAGGCAGAGATCATGCCATTGCACTCTAGCCTGGGCAACGAGTGAAACTCCATCTCAAAATAAATAAATAAATAAATGAAAGACAGACAAATAGACTAGTGGAACAGAGTAGAGTCCAGAATTAGAGCCACATGTATATGAACAAGTGAGTCTCAATGCAGGTGCAAAGGTAATTTAGTGGAGAAAGAACCGTCTTCAACCAATGGTGCTGAACCAGTGTATACTCATATAAAATGAATTTCAAATTATACCTTACACCATAAACAAAAATTAACTCAAACTTGATCATAGACCTAAATGTGAAACCAAAAACTATAAACCTTCGAAGAGGAAACATAGAAAAAAAATAGTTGTAACCTTGGATTAGGCAAAGATTTCTTATATATGACACCAAAAGCACAATCCATAAAATAAAAATTTGGTTAACTGTACTGTATCAAAATTTAAAACTTGTTACTGAAAATACACTGTTAAGAAAAAAAGAAGACATGCCACAGACTGGAAGAAAGTATTTTCAGATCATATCTGATAAAAGACCTGTATCCAGAATAAAGAACTCTCAAAGTCCAATACATAAAAAGGGGGACAGAGGAAAGAGGGTGTAAAATGTGAAAAAACACTTAACAGAAGAAGATATATAGATGAAAAATAAGCACATGAAAAGATGTTCAACATCATTAGTTATTGGAAAAATGTGAATTAAAACCATAAGGGAGATACCACTACCCACCTGTTGGAATGGGTAATATTAAAAAACTAATCAGACCAAGTGCTGGCAAAGATGTGGGGGAACTGCAACTCTTATACCTTGTTGGTGGGAATGTAAAATTGTAGAGCCACTTTGAAAAATGGTTTGACAGTTTCTTAAAATGTTAAAAATATACCTACCATATACTTTAGCCATTTCATTCTTAGGTATTTACCCCCCTAAAATGAAAACATATCTCCATACAAAGACTTGTATATAAATGTTCATAGCAGCTTTACTTACAGTAGTCAAAAGCTGAAAATAACTCAAAGGTCCATCAATAGGTGAATCGATAAATATTGACATATCCATACAACTGAATACTACTCAGTTATAAAAAGGAATAAATTGTTGATATAACATAGACGAATTTTCAGTTATTCCATTAATTCCATTCATTAAGATGAGTGAAAAGATGCCAGATGAAAAAAAGAGTACCCATAAGTGGGAGCTGAACAATGAGAACACATGGACACAGGGAGGGGAACCACACACACCAGGGCCAGTCAGGGGGTAGTGGGGCGAGGGGAGGGAGAGCATTAGGACAAATAGCTAATGCATGCAGGGCTTAAAACCTAGATGACGGCTTGACAGGTGCAGCAAACCACGATGGCACACGTATACTTATGTAACAAACATACATGTTCTGCACTTGTATCCTGGAACTTAAAGTAAAATTTTAAAAAAGGAAGATAAAAAGGCACCTATTGAATTTTATAAAGGTACCATCCATTATAAAATTCTAGAAAATACAAACTGATCTATAGTAACAGAAAGCAAATAAATACCCATGATTGCTTGGGGACAGGAGCAGGGGGATGTGAGGAAGCTGTGGGAAGGAATGAGAGGGAGGAATTATAAAGAGGTAGAATAATAAATTTCATTATCTTGATTGTGATGATTTCATAGATGTATACATATCAACTTGTATGTGAAGTTTATTGCATGTCAATCCCACTTCAATAAAGCAGGTTTTTGTTTTTTAGAGACAGGGTCTCATTTTGTCACCCAGGCTGGAGTGCAGTGGTGCAAATCATGGCTCACTGTAGCCTCAGACTTCTGGGCTCAAGTGATCCTACTGCCTCAGCCTCCCCTGTAGCTGGGACTATAGGCATTCCCCACTACACCCAGCGAATTTATTTTTTTATTTTTTGTAGAGTTGGGGGCGGATAGAGGGTGTCACTTTATAGCCCAGACTGGTCTCAAACTTCTGCCTTCAAGTGATCCCCCGACCTCAGCCTTCCAAAGCACTGAGTTTACAGGTGTCAGCCACCACACCTGGCCGAGCAGGGTTCTTGGTTTTTTAAAAAATAGGCTCATTTCCTTGCAATTAGTTTCTCTTTCACTGATGTACCTGTTTAGAGGTACTTAAATACTATATTGAACACAGAACCTATGCAGGAAACTGGGTAATGCAACAGAAGGCAAGTTACCTACTTTTGCTGAGAAACTTCCAGGTTTTAAAATTATTTATTTATTTATTTATTTATTTATTTATTTATTCATTCGAGATGGAGTTTCACTCTTGTTGCCCATACTGGAGTGCAGGGTTGTGATCCTGGTTCACTGCAACCTCTGCCTCCCAGGTTCAAGCGATTTCTCCTGCCTCAGCCTCCCAGGTAGGTGGGATTACAGGTACCTGCCACTACACCTGGCTAATTTTTGTATTTTTAGTAGAGATAGGATTTCACCATGTTGGCCAGGATGGTCTTGAACTCCTTACCTCAAGGAATCCACCCGCGTCAACCTCCCAAAGTGCTGGGTGTTAGCAGCCGAACCTGGCCAAAACTTCCATTTAGATAAAATATTTTGGAGAAAAAAATTTTTGAGTTTTACTTTTCTGAGACAGAATCTTGCTCTGTTGCCCAGGCTGGAGTGCAGGACTGTGATCTTGGCTCACTGCAACCTCCACCTCCTGGGTTCAAGTGATTCTCCTGTCTCAGCCTCCTGAGTAGCTGGGATTACAGGTGTGCACCACCAGGCTGGTCTCGAACTCCTGACCTTAAGTGATCGGCCTGCCTTGGCTTCCAAAAGTGTTGGGATTACAGATGTGAGCCACTGCACCTGGCCAAGTTTTACTCTTCTTTTTTTTTCAGACAGAGTCTTGCTCTGTTCTCTAGGCTGAAGTGCAGTGGTGCGATCTCAGCTCACTGCAACCTCTGCCTCTGAGGTTCAAGCAGTGCTCCTGCCTCAGCCTCTGGAGTGGCTGGGATTACAGGCATGCGCCACCATGCCTGGCTATATTTTTACTTTTTACCTTTTAATTTTTATTTATTTATTTATTTTTATTGAGACTGAGTTTTGATCTTGTTGCCCAGGCTGCAGTACAGTGGCATGATCTTGGCTCACTGCAACCTCCGCCTCTTGGGTTCAAGCAGTTCTTCTACCTCAGCCTCCCAAATAGCTGAGATTACAGGTACCACCTCACCTGGCCAATTTTTATATTTTTAGCAGAGATGAGGTTTCACCATGCTGGTCAGGCTGTCTCGAACACCTGACCTCAGATGATCCACCTGCCTTGGCCTCCCAAAGTGCTGGGATTATAGGCATGAGCCACCATGCCTGGCCAAAGTTTTACTTTTCTTAAAGATAATTTTTTCTTCCTGGAAAATAAGTGCTGACATCACAACTGAAGTACTCATGCATCTTTTACTCCTTTCAGGAATATCTTGGTATTGCAAAGGAATGGATACAGAGTCCACATGTTAAAACTGATTCCATGAATGAGAGGAAGTCAATATAAGACTGTCTTATTACATGGTTTGTCAATGGTCAAATATGAATGGTTTTTGAGACAATGAAGTTTTGAGTTCTCTCTTGCTTAACTAGCAAAGAGTGGGCTTACATACCAGGGCAACTTAAGATTTCCATTATTTCCACATCTTAAAAAAAAAACAAAAAAAAAAACAGGAAACAATTTAAATGTAAGTGACGACTCATATAAAGCTATTTGTAAGTTTCCTGCTTCCCAGTCATGAATGAATAAAATCTACAATAGGAGTCAAATTTTTAAGTGTCTTGTACCATATGCTTATATAACAACAACTGAGAAAGTTACCTCCTTTATTCAATTATTATGATAAATTTCAAGTTTAAAGCGATTAAGCTATTTCCACAGTTTTGTTTTGTTTTGTTGAGATGGAACTTCACTCCTGTTGCCCAGGCTGGAGTGCAATGGCATGATCTTAGCTCACTGCAACCTCTACCTCCTGGGTTCAAGCGATTTTCCTGACTCAGCCTCCTGAGTAGCTGGGATTATAGACATGCGCCACCACGACCACTAATATTGTCTTATTTCCACAAACTTTGAAGGAATGTTACATTTTTCAGGACAAAGGTGTTGGGACATTGTAGTAAAGGTTATGAAACCTCACTGTGGGCCATGCCAGCCGCATAGTAAAATGAGGTAGAAATTTATAATATGGAGGTAGGGCTAGGCATGGTTGCTCACGCCTATAATCCTAGCACTTTGGGAGGCTGAGGCGTGATCACTTGAGCCCAGGAGTTCGTGAACAGCCTGGGCAACACAATGAAACCCCATCTCTACCAATCAATCAGTCAATCAATAAGTTGGGCATGGTGGCATGTGCCTGTAGTCCCAGCTGTTTGGGAGGCTGAGGTGTGAGGATCACTTGAGCTCAGGAGGTGAAGGTTGCAGTGAGCTGTGATGGTACCAGCCTGGAAAACAGAGACTCTGACTCTCTCTCTCTTTATATATATATATATATATATATATATATATATATATATATATTTATTTGCATATATGTGTATATATATACACACACATATATATACACACACAGAGGGAGACATACATATATATGTACATATGTATGTATATTTATAAAATATATATATAGCAGTAGAATGAAGGGGATATTGAGCTCATTTGAAGAGTCTCCAGGTTTCTCATAGAGTGAAAGATCCAGAACTGAGATGGGGTTTGAAGCAAGTGAAAAGGCCTTGGTGAGGCTCAGTAGGGAAGGTGGCAGGATTGCTGGAGAACAGGATGGCAAACCACAGAGATCTCACTGAGGCTGCGTAACTCATTACTTTTTCCTGCAAATCAATCCAGGTGTAGTTTTCTCCAACAACACCAGAAAGCCCCAGAATCACAGGTACAAAGGCGTCTGAAGAGAGAAAAGGGTTTTGAGAAGAAAAGGCAGAGTGACAAGGAATTGGACAAACTGGATACAGCTGAAGAGGGCTGCTCCAAGGATGAGTTTTTTTGTGAAAGAAAAGAAAAAAATAAATTTGGGGGCTGGGCACAGTGGCTCACATCTATTGTCCCAGCACTTTGGGAAGCCAGAGGGAGGATTGCTTGAGGTTAGGAGTTCAAGACCAGTCTAGGCAACATATCAAGACCTTGTCTTTACAATAAAAAAAGAAAAGTAAAAAAACTTTTAAAATCGAATGTTGCAGAAAATGATTAAAAATCGTATCTAGGCCTGGCACAGTGGCTCACGTCTGTAATCCCAGCACTTTGGGAGGCCAAGGCAGGTGAATCGCCTGGGGTCAGGAATCCAAGACCAGCCTGGCCAACATCGTGAAACCTTGTCTCTACTAAAAATACAAAAATTAGCCGGACGTGGTGGTGTGTGTCTGTTAACTTCAGTTACTCAAGAGGCAGATAGGAGAATTGCTTGAACCCAGGAGGCAGTGGTTGCAGTGAACCAACATCATGCCACTGCACTCTAGCCTGGGCGACAGAGGGAGATTCCATCTCAAAATAAATAAATAAAAAAAAAACTTATCTATGTCCCTTTTCCTTTTTGTTTATACCAGAGAAAGGTGAACTTAAAAGTTTCAGGGACTGTGCTGATGCTTTTGCACACTGTCTCATTTGGTTTCTCGAAAGGGTTTTATTAAGTCACCTTGTCTGTGACTTAATAAAGGTCTGGTCAGTTTCCAGCACCAGCCTGTGTTGATTTATTAGCTTCCCTTCATTTGCATTTAGTCTAGCAAGGATCAACACTTTTCTGGTCTATTTCTATCTCCTTTTGCGTGAGATGTTATGTCCTTTAACAAGGTAAAATTTCATTAATAAGTAACGAAAGTTAACACCAAGAATTCTTCATCCTTCTCTTCCAACCATTCTACTTCAAAATTATTTACGGGGTCTTCATGTTACCTTTTATTTCTGCCCTCACATCATTTATCAGTCCACTGCTATGCTCCATCCCTCATATTTTAGCTCACACTCCACTACTGATGTTCTTTGTAGGGTCATGAACCTTAGATCAAGACTACCTGTTAAAACTGAAATCCCGTACTTCCCTGCATTTAACTTCTGCAACGGAGCTTAAAATAGCCTCTCTACCACCATCCCTCTCCCAGCACCCACCTTGGATTTTGTCTACCTCAGCTCCTTTTCTGTCTCACCACCACCACTAAAGAGGTTGGTCTGTGTTCTCTTTCCCTCCACCCTCATCAATCACATTATAAGTTTTGAATAGGTCTCCCACTTGGGCTTGGGAGCATCTGGTTTAATTCCAACCACTTATTGTGTGTCCACTATGTGTCAATAATTATGCAAGGTAATGTAATGAGTCTTCCTACCTCCAGGGGTAGATGAATACTGAATATACACATGAATGCATGAGACTGGGGGGTATGGGTAAGAAGTAGCCAGATCCAAAATTCTTTACAAAATATTGACAGTTTCCACTCAGTCCTTGATTTTTCCCCAACCCCAAAGAGGTGCTGACAGTAGGGCACCCCCTCCAGATCTTTGTTAAATACACATGTTCTGGTAAGGTTGGAAATAAGTATGAGACAGGAGTACACATTCAGTTTCGAAATAGTGTGAGGTCAAATGCCCAATGTCGGACAGAGCCCAGAGGCAACCTTCTCAGTTCTAAAGATCATAGCTTGGGATACCCACTTCACACAGGAATCTGTCACTCTGTTCTTCCATGCCTTTATTGGTGACAGCAATGGACAAGAATAATACCAGGCATAGCAGACACCCTAGCCCAGTACCTGAGGTGCCAGGCAGGCCCTGTTGGGCCATTGGCACATCCAGTCCCAGTCCAAGATTCAGTCTACCCAGGCCATGTCCCCGAATGGGCAGTAGGCCATCTGTCCAGTTTGTATGTGTGGATCAGTCTCTCTGAGTGTTTGAGCCGCTGCCTGCAGGGCCCCCCCATTCTTGGCACATGGTAGGGGCGGTTAGGAACACAGCGTGGCATCCCCCGGTGGACCACTGGGCCCCAGTGCTGACCATGGGGATTAGGGCCAGGGATTGAAGGTGGCATGGGGCCAGGTACAAACTTCACTCCAGGGCCACATCCTACAAAAGAACCAGTCATTATCAGAACAGGCTTCTGGCCAGAATGAGTACAGCTTTGCCTTCAGGTAACTCTTGTCCTCCAGGTGAGCTCCTCTGTTTCCCCATCTGCAAAACAGGAATAGCCCTTCCCCTACCTTCAGACAGTGAAATAGTGATAACCTGTGAGCTAATTAATGAGCCTACAGATGATGTTTCAGACTCAGGGGGTGCTGTGACCAAACCCAAGTGTTGGGGGCACAAGGAGCTACCCAATTCTTCTCAGCTCATCTAGGCATAGGAGGCTGGGTAAGGGAAGGTACAGGAGGTAGTGGAGCTTCAGAGGCACCTACCTAAATGGGGTGGCATCGAGAAGTCTTCCATTGGATTATGGTTGAAGAATTCATGGGGTGGGAAGGGCTGGCCTGGGAAAAAAGGGGTATCCTGGGGCAGAGGTGGGAAGAGGGGAGGTGGCGAGGGCTGAGGAAGTGGGTAGGGAAAAGACATGGGAGGGGGTAAAGGAGAAGGTGGGGGTGGGAACAAGGCCCGATGCTTCCCGAAGTCTGGGGTCTGTCTATGGCTTCCCTGGAATGGATGATTCATCTCTGCCCAGTCCTCAATCCACGGGTCTAGGAATGGGATGGTTGTTTTAGGTAGGCTTGGGAGCCATGCTGGCCTGAACTCTGGCTGTCCACGCTTCTAAAGCTCTATTCCTTCCTCTTGGAGAGCAGAGCCACCAGGCTGGAGCACCCTTGCCCTCTACCCAGTTTTCCTAATTCCCTCTCATTTCAGGCCAAGCCCAATGTGTGTTCCTTATTTCTTACCTCTCAGACCTACTTCTGTTCTAACCTCACTTCCCTCCAGACCCTTCTTTGTTTGCCCAGGTCCTATATCTAGCTTTTTCCTCTCCCACCTCCTCCCCGTAGACCAATAAATAAGCCAAACATAAAGATCCTGTTACTTCCTTCCCCAACTACTACCCTTTACCATCCAAACTTCCAAAAGGAATATTTTGCCCAATTTCCATTTCTTCCTCAATTGCTCACTGCCTCTTTTAATCCAAACCCACGCTCTCAACACTTCTCCTATTAAATATAACCACTTACTAACAAGTTCCCCCCTTCTCAACATTGCCAAAAGCCTCAGTCCTTCCAACAAGTGTCCCTGCCCTCATCTCCTTTTGTTTCCACCACGGCCGCCTTCTTGCCAATCCAAAGCATGAACACCGTTCCTGTTGTGCCCTCAGTTTTCATCTCTCTGCTGGGGACCACTAACTGCAAAGCTACTCTGTATTTCCACAGGACCTAAATAAATCTGCCCTGACCAAACTCAATGACTCATCCTCCTACCCCAAATCAACTCTCCCTTTTGATGGCCCTAACTTTTATAACTCCAAATTGGATTTCAAAGGCCTAAGCCATCACAACTAGCCTTACAAGCTTTAGAATATCCCTTCATTTGCTGGGGATCAATCCTCACATCAAAACAAGAAAATTGGGATGTTTAACCAAAATCCGAATTTACCTCCCTAATGCTCCAACTCCTGGCTATCAAGTGCTACAGATTTATCTCTATGATATTCCTAGACTCTCTGTGTCCCCACATCCTCTTGTACAGCCTTCTAATGTGACTCGTGCCTCCCATTCAACAAATACTATTCTGTTGATACCGTGTACAGGGCAATTGTACTAGACACCGGGGCTGAAAGGTGTGAGTCGTCAACTAGTGCGGCAGAAAGCTCGCTCTTTTAAGGACATGATGCAGAGAAGCAGCCATGGAAACAATCAGCCATTGTGCCCCCTTTGTGTGCATGCAGGGACTGGGATGTTGACATGGAAGCAGAGGTTCTGCAGCAGAGTGTTACAGTTGAGATGTGATGGGGAACAGTCCCTCAAAACAAGCAGGAGGAATGGGGTCCTCAGAAGCCTCCACCAATGACCCTGAGACGGGGCCAGAGGAGAGCTACACCAAGCTGCACCAATCACACTGGGACTGAGACTGAACTAAGAAGCCTATGGAATACTGTCCATTGAGCCCAATTCCATAAGGCTGGCCTTCTCGATGCAACATCCCTATTCCACACCCTGCCAGTTGGCTGCACCCCTGACCCTCAGCTGATGGGCTTCCTTGCTTCTATCACACTGTCTTCCTGTCCTGTCTTCCTTGCTTCTGCCACACTGCCAGTCATCCTGAGGAGGATGGCCCTTCCTCCCTGTCTTTTCAGCCCTCACATCCGTGCCCCATTTCTTTTCTGTTCATCTGCTGGGTAGGACTCTTAGAACATGCTGTCTTATGTGATCAATACTTGTATAAGCTCCTTTATGCACACAGAAGGGACTACACAGCCAGACTGTAGGAGACTGGAACTTGGATAAGAATATTGCTCCAACAATCTAACCCTCCTAAGGGGCTGAGGAAGGAGAGCATACCGGAGCCACAGCAGTCCTTGAAGGGACCCCTACTTCCCTTGAGTGGCTCTGTCCCATTCTGTTTCTGAGCCCTGTGCTCTGAGGGCCCCAGTCCATCACTACCCCCCACTTACGGTAGGGCTCACCAGGGGCGTAGTCACGCTTGGGCACCTCCACGCCCCAGGCATCAGCCACGTGGGTCAGAAGCAGGTGTGAGAGGTGGCGGTGCGCATGCTGGTCCCAGTGGACACCATCCCGATGACGGTGTTGTACTGCGTGCCGGAAATGAAAGTGGAGGTCTAGGACATCGAAGCAGTGGTCCCCAGCCAGCGTAGCACTGTAGAAGTTCCCTTCAACCACATCCCGCCGCAGGGAGCCTGCCAGGGGCTGGAGCTGAGTGAGAAAGTGCAGCCTCTAAGAGCCAGAGAATGAAGCAGGGTTGGAAATCAAGGTGTCCTATCTACCAGCCTGTTGTCCCATCTCTTGTCTTGATGGGCCTCAGTCACTTGCCTCTGGCAGGAGAAAACCTCCAGTGATACGCTCCCCCAGGGGCATCGCCATGTTCCACACCAGCAGGCAGGAGTCTGGCAACACTTGGTCCATGCGCACAAACACCCGCTGCAGGTTCTCCCGGTAGCTTGCCATTGAATAGCGACCATATCTGTTGGGTGACACACAGGGTGGGCAAGAGCACAGGGGTGGATTGCCTCTGAGCCATACTTCCAGCCCCAACCGGTATTTCCCTTTCCCTCGCCCCAACCTGGAGAGATCCCAGAGGCAGGAGTTGATGATCACCAGGTCCGGGGCAGGTCCATACGTCAGCTCTTCCAGAACATCCTCAAGGTACTCAGAGTAAACACGAGTGAGGAAGTAGAAGCGCACAAGGTGGTGGCCAGAGCCCGAGCAGAACTGGCGGACCTCACGGTACTGCGTCCCATTGTGTAGCTCGCCCAGCTGGCCCCCAGCCACCAGCTGGTCCTGTTCAAAGCTCAGCTCCCCCTACCCGCCCCCCAACCCTACTGGTCAGATCCATGCCAGGGAGGAGAACCCTGCCAGGCCAGGGTCTGTGCCCACCCACCACTGACATGGCCACCAAGCTTCCCTCACCTTGGCTTTCAGCTGGGCGGCTGTGAGCAGTGAGTCTCTCTGGAGCAAGAGCACCAGGTCCTTGTACACAGCCCGCTGAACTGCGGGGAGACAGAGATCCCAACGCTGAGGCAGACCTTATCCTGCCCCAGCTCCTTCCAAGTCCAGGACCCCATCTTCCCAGGGCTGAGCTGCCCAACACCAGCTCCATGGAATGTTTACTTAGAGGCAGGAGAAAAGATGAGGTTAAAAAGTCCTGGCATTGCCTCTGTTCTGTGTGCCTTCTGGCCAGCAGTATACAATGACCCAAGATAACCTGGCAGAAATTAAGCTGCTCAAGTCACCAGGGAGACACACTAGACAATGCAACAGTTTCATGATGGAAATTATGGGGGAGAGGGGGTGTCCTGGCGAGAAACGCTGAGCAAGGATGGGCCAACAAGTGTGCAGGTTATTATACCTGTCAGGACACCTGTGTTAGATGCGTGGGGTATAAAAAGAGAAAACATGGCTGGGCGCGGTGGCTCACGCCTGTAATCCCAACACTGGGAGGCCAACGCGGGCGGATCACGACGTCAGGAGAGCAAAACCATCCTGGCTAACACAGTGAAACCTCGTCTCTTCTAAAAATATAAAAAATTAGCTGGGCATGGTAGAGGGCACCTGTGGTCCCAGCCACTCGGGAGGCTGAGGCAGGCAGGAGAACCGCTTGAACCTGGGAGGCGGAGGTTGCAGTGAGCTGAGATTCGGCCACTGCGTTCCAGCCTGGGTGACAAAGCAAGACTCTGTCTCAAAAAAAAAAAAAAAAAAAGAGAGAGAATACCTACTGGTTGAGAACAGACTAGAGGACAGACAGAAGATGTAAGATGGAGACAAATGGTCCAGACACACTGAACAGGCTGCAAGGTGTGGGACTGGAAGCGTCATCCTAGGAGAGGCACTCACTGGAGTCCCCCAAGATGACCACGAATTTGTTGTGTAGCAGCTGCTGGACTTCTGAGGCCTGGAAGTGGACCATGTTGCTTCGCAGCGGGCGGCGCGACTCTTCGCTCGACAGACAGAAGACCATGGCGCCACCGACAACGACAGGCTGCAGGGAGAGGCCACTGAGACGCGCGACGGCGGGGAGTCAGGGCGGGTCGGCCTCAGGGCCAGCCCCGGGACAACGGACGCCTGCGCCAGCCCCTCTGGGGCTGCTCAGCGCTAAAAGGAAGAGGTGACGGCGGCAGAGCCACGGTGGCACCAGCCTTGGTCACACTTGGCACCGGATGCAGGGTGCCAAGACAGCAGGTCTCCAGGGCACTGGGGAGCTTCCCGCGCGACGCGCCCTGCGCCTCACCACGTGCCCGCTGCCGTCCCGCGCATGCGCGCGCCCGCTCGCGCCAATTACCAAGTCCCGGGGTTCCGCGCCGTTCACCCGCGACCCGGACAGGCCTGCGCGCCGCGCACCAGGCCCTGAGCGGGCTCCTGGCCAAGTCTCATGTTCCCGCGGCCCGGTCGGTTCTGCAAAGGTCCCGCCCCGCAGAGACCGTGGTCCGGGTTAGCCGTCGGTGCGCAGCGCAGCGCCTAGCGTTCTCCATGCGAGCGTCGCAGTGGCCCTGACGGCGCCTCAGGCCTCGGCGCCTGGGGCTGCGACGCTCACAGCTTCCACTTCCGTTCACCCATGTCGTGCCCTGAGCGACCCCCAATGCCCGAAGGGACAGCAAGGCGATGGAGGTGGCCGCCACAGGGGGCAGGAGCCAGGGCTGGGCCCACCTAGCAGGCGCGAAGCCCAAGTGCGGGCGGGGGTCGCGGCAGTTTCGGCCAAGTGCGGCTGCCCACAGTGGTGATGGCCGCGGCAGCGGCCTCGCCACGTGACCCGCACGGGCGGAAGCGGAAGTGCCGGCCTAGAGCCTGTTCGGGGTGGGTGTCCCCTCGGCGCTTCCCTGCTGCTGTCTGCACCAGCATGGACTGTTACACGGCGAACTGGAACCCGCTCGGGGACTCTGCCTTTTACCGGTGAGCCGCCCCGCCTTCCCGCCCACGGCCCGGCTTACCCCGCTCGCTCGCCGGCTGGAGTCACCCGGCGGCTCTGGCGGCCCTAGCCCCCGTCACCACTGGCGCTGGGGTCCGCCCGGCGCCGGCTCTCCCAGAGCGTCTGCCACTTAGCGCACAGCGGCCTATGAGCAGGGAGCCGGGCCTTCCCTGCTCCAGAAAAGGAAACTGAGGCAAGCACAGTGGTCACGCCGAAGCCCAGGTCTGTTAGCCTCCGGAAGGATGCTCAAATCGCGTTGAGGGAGGCCGCTCGCGGGTGACAGCGAGTGCCCAGTCTCCTGCCGGAAAATGCTGCTGAAGTCAGACCACAGGGGCGCTCCGAGGGGGGCGGGATCGCACGGCGGGCGGGGTAACAGTGCTGACCAAGGCTGGGAAAAGGCGGCGAGCCGTCGGTGAATCCCAGAACAGCAGGAGTGAGAACCCCTGGCTTAGGGCAGCCCTCCCATGGGAGTTGTAGAGTCCTAAAACACGGATCTTTCTAAAGTGTAAACCCATCACATCGTTACCCAGATTAGGATTTTCCCATAGCTTCCCTACTGGAAAAAGTATGAACTTCTCATGGAACATCTATCTACAAGGCAGCCCTATTTGTCTCTCCAACCTCATCTACCGCTCTCCTACCCAAATCTTGCGTTCCAGCCACGCAGAATTACAGGGCCCCAACCAGTCTGCAGTTCCTTTTGTGGACACTGCCGCTTCTCTATCTCATTGAAGAATTTTGTGCATCCTTCAGGGCTTAGTTCAAGAGTTCTTTTTGGAACTGTGCTTGATTCTTCTCCAATAGAGAATCCTGTGGGCCTCGCTGGGTCGGGAGCTAGGGTCTATTAGGTATGGTCTGTTTGTATATTTAGGCGATGTTTGTATAGGTTTCTTCTGCTAAACAAAGCTCCTTGAGGGCAGAAAGCGTGTTTTTTTAAATTTTCATTTTCTTTCTTTCTTTTTTCTTTCTTTCTTTTTTTTTTTTTTTTTAAAGACAGAGGCTTGCTCTGTTGCCCAGGCTGCAATGCATTGGCACTTGGCTCACTGCAACCTCCGCCTCCTGGGTTCAAGCAATTCTCTTGCCTCAGCCTCCCGAGTGGCTGAGACTACAGACCCTCACCACCATGCCTGACTAATTTTTCACTCCAGTCTGGGCAACAGAGCAAGAATCTGTCTGGGACAGGGCAGGGTGGGGGGCAGATATGCCTGTGCAATATGATAAAATTGCAAAAACTTCATTAAAATCCATAAAATTGCTGGGCGCGGTGGCTCATGCCTGTAATCCCAGCACTGGGAGGTCAAGGCTGGTGTATCACAAGGTCAGGAGTTTGAGACCAGCCTGGCCAATATGGTGAAACCCCGTCTCTACTAATAATACAAAAATTAGTGGGGCGTGGTGGCGTGTACCTGTAGTCCTAGCTACTCAAGAGGCTGAGGCAGAAGAATTGCTTGAACCTGGGAGGTGGAAGTTGCAGTGAGCCAAGATGATGTCACTGCACTCCAGTCTGGACGACAGTATGAGACTCCATCTCAAAAAAAAAAAAAAAAAAATCCATAAAATCAGTAGGAAATAATTACTTCAACTTGTTTCTGTGGAGCGGGGATATCAGTTGACAAAGGTAGCCACATCATCTAGTATTTACACACCAGCTAGTTGACACAACATTCACTTTTAAAATATCAACTTGTATTATTTTGAAGATACCTGTTGCCTACCCAGGCTTATTAAATCAAAGAGTACTGCAGACAATGACCTCATTACTGCAGAGCTCTTATTTATCAGATGTAGTCTTTACTTTGTTGACATGTTAATAAAGTTTTAAAAGAATGTATGTGTTGGGTGCATGCCACAGACACAACCTAAATGGCTAACCTACCCTTACCTGTGCTGTACAGCCAGAAAGGATTAGGGGTCTAAGCCTTGCTGGGGAGAATATTTATGTTTTAAGTTGCTAACAGCTATTGAGCCTTTCTTATGCACTAAACATTATGCTAAGTACTTTATGTGTCTTAACTTGCTTACACCTTACAATCTCATGAGGTGGATACCATCTTACTGATGAGGAAGCCGAGGCACAGAGAGGCCAGGTTATACAGCTAGTGACCAGGTTACACAGCTATTGAGTAGTGGAATCAGACTTTGAACCCAAACAGGTTCTAGACCCCTGTTAAAACATAGGGTTGCAGGTAGGGGGGCGTTAACAGGAAAATGTAAGAGCGTATTTCACCTTTTCCATGAGAGTGGAAATGCTTTAAGAGCAAGTACTTATTTTTGTTCATATGTGTGCATAGCTTTATGCATAGGCAGGCCTTGATACATGTCTGAGTAAGTGAATGAATGATAAACAGGTGGCAGACATTGCATTTCAAGACCTATCTGCCTGACAGGATTCTTTTGCATTGGAAGTAGTATTCTGGAGAACTCAAGCAATTTGGGAAGGCAAGGAAGAGAAATGGTGACCAGTTCTTATGGAACTCCAGAAGTCCGGCCATTTTTTTATCTTAAGAATGCAGCTTGGGCTAATCTAATTAATTAATTTGTACCATTCCTTTTGTAGGCTGAGCCTGTGTAATAAAACAGATTCGGAAGGGTTCTACCTGCCCTCATAGAGCTTACAGGCAGCAGGTGAGACAGTTGATAATCACTCAGTGTTTGTTTGATCATAATCAGAATAAGGAGAGGTATAGGAGCAAATAACCTAAGAGAACTACTGAGACCAGCTCGGCTGTAGAGACCCCCTACCTAGGTGGTGCTGAAAGCATTCAGAAGCAGACACCCAGATAGAACAGCAAAGTGGAACTGTCTGGCGGTCAACCTTCTGAGCTGAGAGCCTCAGAGGCTGACAGCATTCCGGGCTGCGGGCCCCCGAGCAGATTTGAACCCATGTAGTTATTCTCTCTGAACAGGTGATTATTATCAACAGGCAGGTGTTCTGTGTTTTCTCATAGACCCAAGATGAACTAAGTAGGCAGCTGGTGCCTGCTTACCATTGATACTAGAAAGTATTCTCCACGAGGGAACCGCGGGGGCAGGGTCACATATCCCGTGCTTAAAGAATTATTTTAACTGGTGTATGATATACATATACTGTTTTGATACATTAGAATGCCCCAAGCAGTTTTCTCCTTGGGGCTGGAGGCAGCTAGGTTTTCCTTGGCATCGTTCTTAGCAAACAATATAATTTATCATACACTCAGCATTTCTCAGCAGAGAACATGTCACAGACTGGGGGAGTCAAAGGCAGAGAAGGCATTCCGAAAGAAGTAATAATACTGTATCTAGGGAGTGAGTAGATTTAGGTGCAGGAAGTAGGATGGAGGTGGAGAAGAGCATATACACAAAAGTCTTGCTGCAGGAAGGACTGGGGCATGCACAGTGACCTAGAGAGCCAAAGTGGCTGGAGTGCTATAGGCACCAGAAACAGGAAATGCATTTGAAAGGAAATGCTCTTCTTTTAGGGATCACACCCTGCAGGGACTTGTAGACCAACAGGAAGCCTCAATTAAAGGGCCTTAACAAGAGATTGATGTGACTGGATTTGCAAGAGGGTGTGTGTGTGTGTGTATTTGTTTTAAGTTCCTTTTGTAGCCAATAGTGGGGAAAGTTGGCAGGAACAAACAAAAATGGAAGCAAGGAAGATGGTTAGGAGCCTGACAGAACAGATCAGGAATAAGTTGAAGATGGCCAGTACTATGGGTGGTGATGGTGGAGGTGGAGAGAAGGGGCCAATCTGAGAGAAATTTAAAAGGTAAAATGGAAGCAATTTGTAATGATTGCACGTGGTAGGGAGGAAGGAGAGCAAGAAATCAAGGATGACTTGGATTTGGGACTTAAAATCATGAGAAAAGGGCCGGGCACAGTGGCTCAAGCTTGTAATCCCAGCACTTTGGGAGGCTGAGGCAGGTGGATCACGAGGTCGAGAGATTGAGACCATCCTGGTCAACATGGTGAAACCCCGTCTCTACTAAAAATACAAAAAATTAGCTGGGCATGGTGGCGCGTGCCTGTAATTCCAGCTACTCAGGAGGCTGAGGCAGGAGAATTGCCTGAACCCAGGAGGCGGAGGTTGCGGTGAGCCAAGATCGCGCCATTGCACTCCAGCCTGGGTAACAAGAGTGAAACTCCTTCTCAAAAAAAAAAAAAAAAAAAAAAATCATGAGAAAGAAAGAGTGAGTTTGGTAGGGAAGAAGGTGAGCTTAGTTTTAAATACATTGAATTTCACGTACTTAAGAAGCATATTATGGTGAAAGAAAGGAGAGTTAAGATGCGTTATCAACTCCTGAAATTATTTTTAGAAGGGTGGGCAACTATTTAAGTAGTTATATTTTTGTTTCATTTTGGTTTTTTTTATATATAAACATCTTTTTTTTTTTTTTTTTCCAAAAAAATCAGCCATGTATAGTGGTGCGCACATGTAATCCCAGCTACAAAAAAAAAAAAAAAAAAAAAGAACATGTAAAAAAATTGTGGTTAAATGATAAAAAGTTTTCTTAACCATTTTTTAGTGTACTCTTTAGTAGTGTTAAGTATATTCACGTTGTTGTGTAACCAGTATCCAGAACTTCTTCATCTTGCAAAACTGAATTCTATACCCTTCAACAGAAATTCTATACCCATTTCTTCCTCCCCTCAGCCCATGGCAACCGCTATTCTATGTTCTGTCTCTGAATTTGACTACTCTAGACTCCTTATGTAAGTGGAGTCCTACACCACTTATCTTCCTGTGACTGGCTTATTTCACTTAGTATAGTATCTTCTCTTCAAGGTTTATTCATGTTGTAGCATATGTCAGAATTTTCTTCCTTTTTGAGGCTGAATAATATTCCATTGTATGCATTTACCACATTTTGCTTATCCCTTTCATCTGTCCAAGGACACTTGGGTTGCTGTCAGCCCTTGGCTATTGTGAATAATCTGCTCTGAATGTGGGTCTACAAATATCTCTTCAATATTTTCTGTACTCGGCTTTTCTTTTTTTTCTCTTGAGACAGAGTCTCTCTGTTGCTCAGGCTGGAGTGCAGTGGCGAGATCTCAGCTCGCTGCAACTTTCACCTCCCGGCTTCAAGCGATTCTCCTGCCTCAGCCTCCCAAGTAGCTGGGATTATAGGCACCCATCCCTTGCCCGGCTAATTTTTGTATTTTTAGTAGGGATGGGGTTTCACCATGTTGGCCAGGCTAGTTTCGAACTCCTCACCTCAGGTGATCTGCCCGCCTTAGTCTCCCAAAGTGCTGGGATTACAGGCGTGAGTCGCCCGCCCAGCCTCTGTACTCCGCTTTTAATTATTTTGGGTATATACCCAGAAGTGGAATTTCTGGATCGTGTGGTAAATCTATGTTTACTTGTTTGAGGAACTGCTATACGTACTGTTTTCCATAGTAGCTGATACACCATTTTACATTCCTAGCAACAATGCCCACGAGTACTTTAATAGTATATGTTTTTGAGACAGGCTGGAAACAAGGAATTACAGGAGTGACAGTGAACTCTCTTTAGGGCCTGGGATTTGGAAATTACTGAATTATACCCCAAGGCAACCAGATTATACCTAACAATGCATCTTCCTCCCATATGGTCTGATATCTTAACTTGGACAGGCAGAGATCATCTATTTTCACACAAGGGTCTTCTCACACCCCAGTAGACTGTGCTTCTCCAGTGGTTCAGCTGCCCTGCCACAGGAATTTCCTATTTCCAGCAGGGGACTGGAATTGAAGCTACCAGTGCCATTAGGTTTAACGATTTCCTTGTATTAGATTCCAAGGTCCATTTACTGCTGCTGAGATTTCCACTTCTGGGACCTAGGAGTGGAGAAGAAAGATGGAGCTGGCCTTCCTCACTAAGGGTGTGGCTTGTCCTCACAGAGTCCTCACCCTTAGGCTTTTTCCGAGGGTGAGGCTTTTTGGAGAAGTTGCCCTTCACTCTGCCCATCCATACCCTGTGGTACCCTCCAGGCACAGCTTGAGTCACATCACTGTCCTCGAGAAGCCCACTTTAAAGCTTCAGGAGGTGGTCCATACATGAGTGCTCTTCACTCCCTGACCCTTACTTTTATGCCCACTTTGGGGGTCTCTTGTGCTTCCTTCTCACCTGGTCTGTGTTGCTGCTGACATCCTGGACCAACTACATTGCTCCCTGATTGTTGTTTTGGCCCAGTCTCCTAGGCATCCCAGCTCTTGCCAACTTCCAGGGTGACTTCAGTGGCCACCTGGCTTCATGGTTCTGTGACCTCTACTCAGGTGATTTTATCCATCACAGCCACCCCACCCTTGTGCTTATCCAGAACTGCTCTACCTCTGAAATGCTGAATTCAAACTGCCCTCTCTCTGACCACAAGCTCCTGTCTGCACTGATACTCTAATACCTCCGGATAATATACCCATCTTTCGACTTCCTTAGGATCGCCATTCATGGAGCCCCTTGTTCTCTTGGTGTCTACCTGCAGAACCCCCTTCTGTAGATGTTTCTTTCTCTACCCACCTTAGAGTACAGCCACAGTCAGTTGCTTCGGTTTTTTTCTTGCCCTTTCCCTAACCTTGATTCTTTGTCCTTTGGTTACAGCTGCCCGGTGCAGAGCCACCTCCCAGTGCACCTGTCTCTCACCACCTCTGTACATGTACCCAGGCTGATGAGCACTGCCATGAGGTTCACACAACAGGCAGGTTGGGACACCAACAGGCACCAACCCCAACTGGGCTCTCACCATCCTATTATATGGAGTCAGCCTGCATTCACTCACTATAAGGGCTCTACTTTTATTTATTTTTTATTTTTAACTTTAATTTTTTTAGAGATGAGATCTCACTCTATCATTCAGGCTGGAGTGCAGTGGTGCAGTCTTGGCTAACTGCAGCTTCAAACTCTTGGGCTCAGGTGATTTGCCCACCTCAGGCTCTCAAAGTGCCGGGATTACAAGTGTGAGTCACCATGCCTGACTGAAGCAACATTTTTGCAAGGTTGTTATCACGTGTAATAGGTGTAATAGTGAGCGGAGCCACTCCCACTTCCACCTCTTGAATCTTGATATGATCATCTCTGATTAAAAGCATTGGCCACATCCTGTAATACAAGCCCTATCCTTTTAAGGATATTGTCTTGCAATTGGTGCTATAACCAAGTTGTCAGTAAATTTAGGTCAGCCACTTCTGAGAGATGGGGCTTAGGGTAAAGCCAATTGATCCCATAGCCGTGAGCCCACTGCTACCTTTCTTTGCTATGAAATGAGGTCCTTTATTAGATGCAGTGCTTTGCAGAATGCCACAATGCTGGTTAAAGAATACTGTAAATCCACAGATGGTGGGTGCTGGAAAACACATTGCAGGCAGGAAAGGCAAATCCATATTCAGAATATGTATCTGTTCCAGTGGGGATAAATCGTTGCCCTCTCTGAAATAGAAAAGACCCAATATAATCAACTTGCAGGCTGGTACCTCCAGGAATGGTGCAATACTGGAGTCATGTATTGCCTTTGCTATTGACAGTGTTAGTTGGATTGGGAGGCTTCTAAGACATCTACCCCAAGTTAGGTTATCAGGGTTTTCAAGCAAAAGCTAGTCTCCTTGGAGACAGGAAGGCTTTCCTCTGGCAAGGGAAGTTCAGAATGACCTAGGAGTCCAAAATTGTCGTTTTCACGTAGATCTAACCAGATGTCCCTCTTCCAGGATTCAGGATCTCATTGTTTCCTATCAGTACCCTAATTTGCACAGAAATGGTATGTTGGCAAATTCAACTGTTGTAACTCAACAACTCACACAATTTTGTGTTTGATTTTCAGTAATAGCAGCTGTGTGGCTACAAGAAATAAGGGTTGGTTTGTTTTGTTTTGTTTTGTTTTGTTTTGTTTTGTTTTGTTTTGTTTTGAGACGGGGTTTTGTTCTTGTTGCCCAGGCTGGAGTGCAATGGCACAATCTCAGCTCACTGCATCCTCTGCCTCCCTGGGGTTCAAGTGATTCTCCTGCCTCAGCCTCCTCAGTAGCTGGGATTATAGGCATGCACCATCACGCCTGGCTAATTTTTTGTAATTTTAGTAGAGACAGGATTTCAGCATCTTGGCCAGGCTGGTCTCAAACTTCTGACCTCAGGTGATCCACTTGCCTCAGCCTCCCAAAGTGCTAGGATTAACAGGTGTGAGTCATCACACCTGGCCAAAACAAAATTATTTTAGGGCTGTTAGAGAAGCCTTCTGCTTCTCTGAACATGACTCAAGTTGAATGTTAATGGACCTGAGATCACTTTCTCTTTGTAAATGTTCAAGTGAGCTCAAAATAATCCATTCCATACCACCATGTATAAAGTCATCGTTACTCCCATAGTGGCAAATACAGAAGTCACTCCCATAATACATGTTTCAGTTACCATTTCATCACAGTAAACTGCAGGCTTGATAAATTGTGGTGCAAGTACATACAATGGGTTATAGCATCTGTTTTCCATTGACAAAGAGCTCAACACCAAGCCAATTCCCAAATCCCATTTTTAGGGGATCTGTCTTCTGGGACTATTCCCTCTATTCCAAGTCTGTATCAGTCTGGGTCCAGGTCCAGTCAGAAGACTTAACCTGGAAAGTTTAATATAAACAATTGTGGGCCAGGTCCTCACGCCTGCAATTTTAGCACTTTGGAAGACCAAGTGGGTGGATTACCTGAGATTAGGAGTTTGAGACCACCCTGGCCAACATGGCGAAACCTTGTCTCTACTAAATATACAAAAAAGTAGCTGGGCGTGGTGGTGGGCACCTGTAATCTCAGCTACTTAGTAGGCTGAGGCAGGAGAATCACTGGAACCCAGGAGGTGGAGATTACGCCATTGCCCTCCAGCCTGGGCAACAAGAGGGAAACTCTATCTCAAAAAAAAATATATATATATATACATGGCAAGTCACAGCCAGCGGCTCAGTGTACAGGTGTACAGAGGAAGTTTGTGGAAACCCTAGGACACAGGCAGGATGCAGCCAGTGGCCAGGCAAGTTGGTATGGAGAGGAAGTGGGGACCTGATATGGGCAGGAAGCCTGGAGTATAGCGTCTGTCGAGAGAACCTGAGAAAAGCGATACAGGGAGGGCTGCAGTGTTGCTGAGGGACTGTGCTTTGTGGATGTGTGGCTGGGGCCGAGCAGTTCCAGATGTTCTCCACCCTGGCTGCTGGCTGGCGGCCACCACTGGAAGCACAGGAGGGCCCTTTCCTAATGCAGTGTCCTTCCAGCGCCCTCTGCTGAGAAAGCTTAACATGCTCGCTATAAAGAAGAAATGCTTAAAGGAACGCTGACCATTACCATAGAACATGTGTTAAAGGGTGAATTTGGAGCTGAGAGGCAATACGGTGATAACTGACCTGCTAGGTCTGTATGAATATCTATGTTCCTATCAGATGTTTTTTCACCCTATGATTTTAGTTATAGAATGTCAAAAGAAATCCATATGGGTTGTAAAGAATTCAAATAATGCCAAAGGATATATTGCAAAACACACATGATTTTTTTGGTTTCCCAGTGCATGTAAAAGTTTTATGTTTACACTATAATATAGTATATTAAGTGTGCAATAGCATTATGTCTAAACAAATGTACATGCCTTAATTTAAAAATACTTTATTGCTAAAATGTGCTAGTGATTATCAGAGCCTTAAGCAACTTGTCGTATTTTTTCTGGTGGAGGGTCTTACCTTAATGGTGATGGCTGCTAACTAATCCGAGTTGTGGTTGCTGAAGGTTAGGATAGCTACCACAATTTCTTAAAACAACAATGAAGTTGCCCTATCAGTGGGCTCTTCCTTTCATGAAAGGTTTCTCAGTAGCATGCATTGCTCTCTGATAGCATTTTATCCACAGTAGAACTTCCACAATTTAGTCAATCCTTTCAAACCACACCGCTGCTTTATTAACTAAGTGTATATAATACTTTAATTCTTTTGTTGTCATTTCAACAGTGTTCACAGTAGTAGATACCATCACCAGTAGTAGATGCCATCTCAAGAAACCACTTTCAGCTAGAAACGGTGGCTCACACCTGTAGTCCTAGCACTTTGGGAGGCTGAGGAGGGCGGAGCACTTGAGGCCAGGAGTTCAAAACCAGCCTGGCCTACATGGTGAAACCCCATCTCTACTGAACATACAAAAATTAGCCAGGTGTGGTGGTGGGTGCCTATATTCCCAGTTACAGGAGGCCTAGGCAGGAGGCCTAGAACTTGGGAGAGAGAGATTGCAGTGAGCCGAGATCAAGCCACTGCACTTCAGCCTGGGTGACAGAGTGAGACTCTGTCTCAAAACAAACAAGCAAGCAAACAACAACAACAAAAACCCACTTTCTTTGCTCATCCGTAAGAAGCAAATCCTTATTTGTTCATGTGCTGAGATTGAAGCAATTCAGTCACATCTTCAGGCTCTACTCCTAATTCTGATTGTCTTGCTATTTCTACCACCTCTGCAGAGACTTCTACTAAAGTCTTAAACCCCTCAAAGTCATCCATGAGGATTGGAATCAACTTCCTCCAAACTCCTATTAATGTTGATATTTTGATCTTTCATCAATCGTAAGTGCTCTTAATGGCATCTAGAATCATGACTCCTTTCCAGATTTTCAATTTACTTTGTTGAGATCCATCAGAGGAACTTCTATTTATGGCAGCTATAGCCTTAAAATGTATTTCTAGACTGAGCACAGTGGTGCACACCTGTAATCCCAGCACTTTGGGAGGCCAAGGTGTAGGAATCACTTGAGGCCAGGAGTTCAAGACCAGCCTGGCAACAGAGTGAGTCCCCATCTCTACACACACACACAAAATTTTTCAGTCAGGCACACTAGCATGCGCTGATAGTCCGAGCTACTTGGGAGGCTGAGGCTGGAGAATCACTTGAGCCCAGGAGTTTGAGGCTGCAAGGCTACAGTGAGCCATGATCACATCACTGCACTCTATCCTGGGCAACAGAGCAAGACACTGTCTTTCTTTCTTTTTTTTTTGAGACGGAGTTTCGCTCTTGTTACCCAGGCTGGAGTGTAATGGCGCGATCTCGGCTCACCGCAACCTCCGCCTCCTGGGGTCAGGCAATTCTCCTGCCTCAGCCTCCTGAGTAGCTGGGATTACAGGCACGTGCCACCATGCCCAGCTAATTTTTTGTATTTTTAGTAGAGACGGGGTTTCACCATGTTGACCAGGATGGTCTCGATCTCTTGACCTCGTGATCCACCCACCTTGGCCTGCCAAAGTGCTGGGATTACAGGCTTGAGCCACCACGCCCGGCCCTTTCTTTAATTAAAAAAAAGAGAGAGCCGGGCGCGGTGGCTCAAGCCTGTAATCCCAGCACTTTGGGAGGCCGAGGCGGGTGGATCACGAGGTCGAGAGATCGAGACCATCCTGGTCAACATGGTGAAACCCCGTCTCTACTAAAAGTGCAAAAAATTAGCTGGGCATGGTGGCACGTGCCTGTAATCCCAGCTACTCAGGAGGCTGAGGCAGGAGAATTGCCTGAGCCCAGGAGGCGGAGGTTGCGGTGAGCCGAGATCGCGCCATTGCACTCCAGCCTGGGTAACAAGGGCGAAACTCCGTCTCAAAAAAAAAAAAGAGAGAAAAAAAAGCCTTATATAAGACTTGAAAATTGAGGCCAGGCGCGGTGGCTCACACGTTGAATCCCAACACTTTTGGGAGGCCGAGGCTGATGAATCACTTGAGGTCAGGAGTTCGAGACCAGCCTGGCCAACATGGTGAAACCCTGTCTCTACTAAAAAAAGCATATAAAAATTAGTCAGGCATGGTGGTGTGTGTATACAGTCTCAGCCATTCAGGAGGCTGAGGCAGGATAGTTGCTTGAACCTGGGAGGCAAAAGTTGTGGTGAGCCTAGGTTGCACCACTGGACTCCAGCCTGGGCAACAGAGTAAGACTCCATCTCAAAAAAAAAAAAAAAAAAAAAAAAAGAAGTTCAAAATCACTCCTTCCTTGATCCATGAACTGCATAGTGAATGTTGTGTTAGAAGACATAAAGACAACATTAATCTCCATCAGAGTATTTGGGGGACCAGGTACGTTGTCAATGAGCAGCTATGTTTTTAAAGCAATCTTTTTTTCTGAGCAGTGGATCTCAATAGTGGGCTTTAAACATTTAGCAAACCATGCCATGCCATCTGGGCTTTGTTATCCCATTTCTGGAGCACAGATAGAGTAGATTTAGCATAAAGGGTCCTAGGATTTTCATGATGGTAAATGAGCATTAGCTTCAACTTAAAGTCACTAGCTGCATTAGGCCCCAACAAGAGAGTCAGTCCTGTTGTTATACGCTTTGAAGCCAGGTGTTTACTTCTTTGTAGCTATGAAAGGTCTAGATGGCATCTTCTTCAAACATAAGACTGTTTTATCTACATTGAAAATCTGTTGTTTAGCCAGCCACCTTTGTCAATGATCTTTTCTAGACCTTCTGGATAACTTGCTGCAGCTTCTATGTCAGCACTTGCTCCTTTACCTTGTGCTTTTATATTACAGAGATGGTTTCTTCCCTTAAACTTCATGAACCAACCTCTGCTAGCTTCAGACTTCTGCAGCTTCCTCACCTCTCTCAGCCTTTATAGAATTTAAGAGTTAGGACCTTGCTCTGCATTAGGCTTTGGCTTAAGGGAATGTTGTGGCTGGTGTGATCTTATACAGAGTTCACTAAAAGTTTCTCCTTATCAGCAATAAGGCTACTTTGCTTTCTTATCATTCCTACATTCACTGGAGTAGCACTTTTAATTTCCTTCAAGAACTTTTCCTTTGCATATACAACTTGGCTAACTGGCACTAAAGGCCTGGCTTTTGGCCTGTCTTGGCTTTCAACATGCCTTCCTCACTAAGCTTAGTAGTTTCTAGCTTTTGACTTAAAGTGAGAGATTTATCACTCTTCTTTCACTTGAACAGATAGAGAGTTTTTAATTGGCCTAATTTCGACACTGTGTGTCTCAGGGAATAGGAGGCCTGAAGAGAGGGAGAGATGATCGGGAAACGGCTGGTTGGTGGATAAATCAGAACACATACAACACGTGTTCGTTAAGCTCACCATCATGTACGGGCTCAGTTTGTGGCACCCCAAAACAATTACAATGGTAACAACATTGATCGCAGATCACTAGATTCGATTTATAATAATGAAAAACTTTGGAATATTGTGAGAATTACCAAACTGTAACACAGGGACATGAAGTGAGCACATGCTGTTGGAAAAATGACACTGATAGATTTGCTTGACTCAGCATTGCCACAAACCTTCAATTTGTAAAAATGCAGTAACTGCCAAGTGCAGTAAAGCAAAGTATAACAAAATGATGTATGCTTGTAGTATAAAAATGGACAGCTCCCCAGGTGTGTCCCCATCTACCACCCTCCCCAAAAGTAATCACTGTCTCTGGCTTAGTATGGAAGTCTCTTGAGCATTTTTCTATATATTAACACAGAAAGTAAAATAATGAAATAGCATTTATTGTGTTTCTATATGGCCCATTGTCTCATTTCAAGTATCAATTTGCACTAATTTGAAATGTCATCTTTATTATATACTCAATTCTGAGCTCTTTTCCTGGACTCCATTCTTCTCCATTGATCTATTTGCACATTCCTGCACCAAAATAATAGTTTTTAAGTTAACTTTTTATAGTGTGTGATATCTGGTATACATCTGTTCTCATATTTTCAAATGTTCTTAAATATTAAATATAAATTTATATTAAATATTTTGTGGTATTTATATTTATAAATATTTTTATATAATTAAATTTGAATTTATATATAAATTTATATTTAATTATATAAAAATTTATATCTAAATTTAAATTTAAATATAAATTTATATTTATCTAAATTTAAATTTAAATAAATATAAATTTATATTTAAATATAAATACCACAAAATATTTAAGATTTTTTGATATTTGTATACTCTTTCAGATGATTTTTTTCCTCTCTCTCTTTTTTTTTTTTTTTGAGACCGAGTCTCCCACTGTCGCCCAGGCTGGAGTGTAGTGGCACAATCTCAGCTCACTGCAACCCCTGCCTCTCAAGTTTAAGTGATTCTCATGCCTCAGCCTCCTGCAAGCTGGGAGTACAGGTGCCCACCTCCATGCCCAGGTAATTTTTATATTTTTAGTAGAGACAGGGTTTCACCACGTTGGTCAGGCTAGCCTCAAACTACTGACCTCAGGTAATCTGCCCACCTTGGCCTCCGAAAGTGTTGGGAATACAGACGTGAGCCATACCACACCTGGCCCCACTATATGAACTTTAGAATCAGTTTGTACATTAATACTCCACTGGCCAGATAATTGGCAGAAGGTATTTATTGGAATTCCTGTGCATTTATACGTTATTTTGGATATTTCCCCATGTCTTTTATAGCTTTGGAAAATATTTGATTTTGTAAAATTTTTCGTTAAATTTATTATTTGACATCTTACAGTTTTATTCCCATCATTATTAGGATCTCTTAAAAGTTGTATTTCTTTCTTTTCTTTTTTTTCTCAGATGGAGTCTCACTTTGTTGCCCAGGTAGCTAGAGTGCAGTGCCATGATCTCAACTCACTGCAACCTCTGCCTCCTGGGTTCAAGTGATTCTCCTGCCTCAGCCTCCTGAGCAGCTGGAATTACAGGCACTCCCTCCTGAGCCCGGATAATCTTTATATTTTTACTTTAATTTTATTTATTTTTTTGAGACAGAGTCTTACTCTGTCACCCAGGCTGAAGTGCAGTAGCATGATCTTGGCTCACTGCAACCTCTGCCTCCTGGGCTCAAGTGATTCTCATTCCTCACCCTCCCAAGTAGCTGAGATTACAGATGTCCACCATGCCTGGCTAATTTTTGTGCTTTTAGTAGAGACAGTGTTTCACCATGTTGGCTAGGCTGGTCTCATACTCCTGATCTCAAGTAATCCACCTACCTCACCTTGAAAAGTTGTATTTTTTTTTTTTTTAGACAGAGTTTCTCTCTTGTTACCCAGGCTGAAGTGCAATGGCGCAATCTCGGCTCACCGCAACCTCCGCCTCCTGGGTTCAGGCAATTCTCCTGCCTCAGCCTCCTGAGTAACTGGGATTACAGGCACGTGCCACCATGCCCAGCTAATTTTTTGTATTTTTAGTAGAGACGGGGTTTCACCATGTTGACCAGGATGGTCTCGATCTCTTGACCTCGTGATCCACCCACCTCGGCCTCCCAAAGTACCGCGCCTGGCCAAAAAGTTGTATTTCTAATTGATTCTTGGTATGGTATGAAAATTTCTTGGTATAGAAAATAAACTGATTTTTGTTGATCATCCTACACCCTCTGTGAGAGTCTGATATTCATTGTTTCCTAGACTGCTTTGGGTTTTTTGTCGTCGTCGTTGTGTGTTTGTTTTT
Source organism: Saimiri boliviensis (assembly GCF_048565385.1). Lineage (NCBI taxonomy): Eukaryota > Metazoa > Chordata > Mammalia > Primates > Cebidae > Saimiri > Saimiri boliviensis. The sequence continues at coordinate 93,348,333 of NC_133457.1, read as the reverse complement.
CTTTTGAGACAGGGTCTCACTTTGTCACCCAGGCTGAAGTGCAGTGATGCTATCTTGGCTCACTGCAGCCTCGACCTCCCAGGTTCAAGTGATCCTTCTGCCTCAGCCCTCCAAGTAGCTGGCATGCTACTTGAACTATAGGCATGTACCACCACACCCAGCTAATTTTTGTATTTTTTGTAAAGATGGGGTTTCGCCATGTTGCCCAGGCTGGTCTTGGTCTCCTAAGCTGAAGTGAGCTGCCTGCTTCAGCCCCATAAAGTGCTAGGATCACAGCTTTGGATTTTCTAAGTAGGTAATCATATTATTTGCAAATAATGAACTCTGCTTCTTCATCAAAATATAAACATATCTTTATTTTTTTTCTTAAATTATGTTGACTAGAACCACAACAAGGATGTCAAATAGTAGGTAATGATGGGTATATTCCTGATCACGAATGAGAAGATTCCTGAAATGATACTGGCTGAAGTGCCCTTCTTGAACACTGTCTTCTCTTGGTGTCCTGGAGTAGTGCCCACTCCTTCTTTGTCTCTTTTGGTACTCCTTTTTCCCTCATCTTGAGGTATGCTGACATACCTCAAGCTCCCTACCCTGACTTCCCATGCAGCACACACTCGGTGGTCCATGAGCATTTCAGATTGTAATCGTCTCATGCCTCATGTGATTTGTGATTTGGTTAACTCCCATAAGCCAAGTGTTCGCAGATTGACATCCCCAATCCAGGACTTCTCCCAGCACCATCTCACTGAAAAGCTCTTGGATTTCCTTCAGGCACTGCTAACTCAGTACCTCTAAAACTAAGTTCATCGTCAATAAGCATAGAGCTGAACCCCTGGATATAAAGCCTACACCCTGATTCACAAAGAACCAGAAATAGGCCAGGCACTGCAGCTCACACCTGTAATACCAGCACTTTGGAGGCCAGGGTGGGAGGATTATTTGAGCCCAGGAGTTTGAGACCAGCCTGGGCAACATGGGGAGACTCCATCTCTACAAAAAATAAAACAAAATAGCCAGGTATAATAGTGCACCCTGTAGTCCCAGCTACCCAGGAGGCTGAGATGGGAGGATCACTTGAGCTTGGGAGGTTGAAGCTGCAGAGAGCCGTGATTGTGACAGTGCACCCCAGCCTGGACAACACAACAAGACCCTCTCTCAAAAAAGAACTAGAAATAGAAGAAAGGCTTTCTTCCCTGAGAGACCCTTTCTGAGAGTCTCATTTCCTGTTAAGGCTGGCCTGAGCCAGCCACTTCACCTTAGTTCTATCTCAGTTTGTGCCTTGGGTGTTGGCCACACAGCTTGCCTGGCTCAAGAGCTCCTGCCATCCTTGGACACTTGCCCCAAGAACCACATCCTTCCCTGCCAAAACCCTCTGCTGCCTCTCTTGCTGTCCCTAGGCATGCATGTGGTCAGTTGGCCTAACTTTCTGGTCATCACCCTCCTCCCTGCCTCTGGGGGTGAGGGTGGAGACTTCCTCTACAGCCTTGTGGAAGACAAATGGAGGCTTTAGAAATTCCCCTGGGGCTTACTCCCTCCGGATGCAGGGTAATGAGGCTAATCTCTGCTCATCTCTGTGTGGGCAGGAAATATGAGCTGTACAGCATGGACTGGGACCTGAAGGAAGAACTCAGGGATTGCCTGGTGGCTGCTGCACCCTATGGGGGCCCCGTTGGTATGTTGCCCCTCCACCACCACCTGCTCTGGGACCCTGGGATGAACTTAAGGTCCTTGATTCCTGGGGCCTTGCTGTCAGATTGTTCATGTTGACACCCCGACTCACCCTGCTGAGATGCTTTTACTTCTGGTTTTTGTAGGCCTGCTTCACATGGGGTGGGCCTGGGGAGCCAGGACATGAGGCCTGCTTTACATGTGGTAGGTTTGGGGAGTCAGGACCTGAGGCCTACTTCACATGGTGTAGGCGTGGGGAGCTAGGACAGAAGGTCTCTTCTCAAACTGCAGCACTGCTGAGGAACCCCTGGCGGAAGGAGAAAGCTGCCAGTGTAAGGCCAGTGCTCGATATATACTCTGCTTCTGGCATGCCTCTGGCCAGCCTGCTGGTGAGCATTTCTGACGGTCCCTGTGGCTGGAGGCTGGACAGGGTTTCCTCACCTGAGGACAGCCTCAGGAACCTCTCTCTCCCCTGCAGTGGAAGAGTGGACCCGTGGTGTCCCTGGGCTGGTCTGCTGAGGAGGAGCTGCTCTGTGTGCAGGAAGATGGTGCTGTACTGGTTTATGGGCTTCATGGTGACTTCCGGAGACACTTCAGCATGGGCAATGTAGGGGTCAGAGAGGGCTGGGGAAGCGGGGTAGAGTGTATGACCCTGTGGCTCCCTCAACCCATGACCCCTCTCCTCAGGAAGTACTCCAGAACCGGGTTCTGGATGCCCGGATCTTTCACACTGAATTTGGTTCTGGAGTGGCCATCCTCACAGGGGCCCACCGCTTCACCCTCAGTGCCAATGTGGGTGACCTCAAACTCCGCCGGATGCCAGAGGTGCCAGGTAAGCCCTGACACCGCTGAGATGGCCATTCATTACCCACAGATGTGCCTCCAGCCTGTGAGACCCATAGAAGCAGAAACTATGAGCCCTGGCAATCCTAACGCTGTCCTTTTCCCTTGCCATAGGTCTGCAAAGTGCACCTTCCTGCTGGACTGTGCTATGCCAGGACCGAGTGGCACACATTCTTCTCGCTGTGGGGCCTGATCTATACCTCCTGGACCATGCAGCCTGCTCTGCAGTGGTGAGGGCCCTGAGTGGGAATGAAGTGGAGGGGCTGGCGAAAGCAGTGGGAAGGCTCTGAAAAGTCAGTATATATCTGCCCTACCCCTACCCTGGCTCTACCTCAGACACCCCCTGGCCTGGCCCCAGGAGTAAGCAGCTTCCTACAGATGGCTGTCTCCTTCACCTACCGACACCTGGCACTCTTTACAGACACAGGCTACATCTGGATGGGGACAGCATCACTCAAGGTATGATCCTGAGGCAACACAGGGGTACTGTGCCTTGTCTAGGGTACAAGATCTTTTGGGGATGTGGGGGAGCTTTTCAACTAGAATGGTGACTGCTGGGACAGGGCCATAACATTGCCCACACCATTTCAGGAGAAGCTGTGTGAGTTCAACTGCAACATCCGGGCAGCTCCAAAGCAGATGGTCTGGTGAGGATGGGGGCGTTATTGCTGTGGGTGCGGTGAGACATAGCTTGCTTCCTGGGACAATCAGTTCCTTGATTCATCATGTCTACTGGCCGAGCCTAGTGGAGCTTGGATCTTACCTTCTCTGCCAGTGCACTTGAAGGAAGCCATTGTCCTCTGTGGACCACAGCTGCCTCAAGCTGAGGGCGCAGGGGTAAGAGGGAAGTGGAGAGGTCAGCATATAGTCAGGGATGCAAGTGTGTACAGGCTGTCCTGAGACAAAGGGATGTGAGCAGCAATGTGGGAGACATGGCTGTGGGCTGGTATCTAGCTGGGTATGTGTGGTGCTCTCACAGGTGTAGCCGTCCTCGTAGCAAGGAGAAGGCTGTAGTGGTGGCCTGGGAGAGGCGGCTGATGGTGGTGGGCGATGCACCCGAGAGCATCCAGTATCCTTGGAGGGCTGCCTGTGTGTGGAGGGAGAGGAAGGGAGGGTTCACCTGCCCCACCCCATATGTGGGTGCTCTTAAGAGCCTTAACCAAGCTCAGGTTTGTGCTGGACGAGGACTCCTACCTGGTGCCTGAGCTCGATGGTGTCCGCATCTTCTCCCGCAGCACCCACGAGTTCCTGCACGAGGTTCCAGGTGAGGCCTTCACTAGGGCACCACGTAACCCAAGGCATGGGCTCCTCGGCACCGCAGCTGCCCTGGGCCAGTGCCGCAGAGCAGGAACGGGGTGTTGAGGTAGGGCTCAGAGTTTCCTTGCCTTTCTCCCTCACTCACCAACTCCCTTCCACAGCGGCCAGCGAGGAGATCTTCAAAATTGCCTCAATGGCCCCTGGGGCACTGCTCCTAGAGGCTCAGAAGGAGTATGAGGTAAAGCCCTGAGCTTCTCCCCGGGTCCCAGGATGTGTTCCTCCTGCCCCTGCCCTGGCATGTGTGGGCATAGCCAGGTACCACCTGTCGAGAGAGGTCCAGGGAGGACACTGGTCTTGGTTGGGGAGGGCTGGCTCAGGTAGACAGAAGAGACACTGTGTCCTCCATGTGGTGTGATAGGGATGGGCAGGGCATCTCCACTGTCCCCACCCAGTCAGGCACAGGTCTGGGTTAGTTACTACTGGGAGTTCTCAAGGGCCCCCAAAGGCAGTTATGGGCTGATATGGGATGATGTCTGTGGGCACCTCAGGTGGATTGAGTGGGCTGTGGGAGTTGGGCCTCCAGCCTGTGCAGCTTATTTGAACCACAGCCCAGAATGGTTAGGGGCCAGGTACGGGAGTGTTCTCTGTCATGACGCTCTGGCTCTGGACTCCTCCCCACCAGAAAGAGAGCCAGAAGGCGGATGAGTACCTGAGGGAGATCCAGGAGCTGGGCCAGCTGACCCAGGCCGTGCAGCAGTGCATTGAGGCTGCAGGACATGAGCACCAGCCAGACATGCAGAAGAGTCTGCTCAGGGTTGGCCTGGATGGAGGGTTGGGGAGGGTGGGGCTGGGAGGAGGTGGAATGGGCAGCAGGGAAGCTCTCTCCTATTACCCTCTGGCTCTTCTCAGGCCGCCTCCTTTGGAAAGTGCTTCCTGGACAGATTTCCACCAGACAGCTTCGTGCGCATGTGTCAAGACCTGCGTGTGCTCAATGCCGTTCGGGACTATCACATTGGGATCCCACTCACCTATAGCCAGTATCCCTGTGCACTCTGGAAGGGTGCTTACAGCCAGGGGTGGCAGGGGAAGGGGCTGGAGATGCAGTCTGCAGGTACTTGGCAGGCAGGGCTTATTCCCCAGCTGAATCCTTAACCAAGGAAAATACAGATACAAGCAGCTCACCATCCAGGTGCTGCTGGACAGGTAGGGTAAGCCCAAGGGTGCAATGAGAGGGCTGTCGGGGGGAGGAATTATAGCCTTTGGTGGGGTCTTATGGTCACTGCTTCTGACACATCTCTCTTGGATGTGGGAGGCCTGATGTGCAGGCTGAGACCACTCTGCCCCCTCTTTCTCCTCCACCTCACTCCTTGTATCCTTTACCCACCGGTCTACCAGGCTTGTGTTGCGGAGACTTTACCCCCTGGCCATCCAGATATGCGAGTACTTGCGCCTTCCTGAAGTACAGGGTGTCAGCAGGATCCTGGCCCATTGGGCCTGCTACAAGGCAAGGATGTGGGATGGGGTCCAAGGGCACTTAGGGGATTCCAGGCCCTGGTGAGTTGGAGGAAACAGAAAGTGTAGAACTGGGCCAGGCACGGTGACTCAGCCTATAGTCCCAGCACTTTGGGAGGCCGAGACGGGTGGATCACCTGAGGTTGGGAGTTTGAGATGAGCCTGGCCAACATGGTGACACCTTGTCTCTACTAAAAATACAAAAATTAGCCAGGCATCGTTGCGCACGCCTGTAATCCCAGCTACTCAGGAGGCTGAGGCATGAGAATCGCTTGAACCTGGGAGGCAGAGGTTGCACTGAGCCGAAATCACACCACTGTACACCAGCCTGGGCAACAGAGCAAGACTATCTCAAAAGAAGAAAAAGTGTCGAACTGAAGGGGTGGGTCCTAAGGGCTTGCAGGAGTGGAGAGTGAGGAATGGCATCCAGATGTGTGTGACACCCCACATCCCTTGCAGGTACAACAGAAGGATGTCTCAGATGAGGATGTGGCTCGAGCTATTAACCAGAAGCTGGGGGACACGCCTGGTGTCTCTTACTCTGACATTGCTGCACGAGCCTATGGCTGTGGCCGCACGGAGCTGGCCATCAAGGTGTGGGTGCCCAGCCTTCCACAGACACTCTGATGTGGGTGTTCAGGGTCCCCATACCAGCTCCTCCTCTCTGTCTTCCTTCTCACCTCACAGCTGCTGGAGTATGAGCCACGCTCAGGGGAGCAGGTACCCCTTCTCCTAAAGATGAAGAGGAGCAAACTGGCACTAAGCAAGGCCATCGAGAGCGGGGACACTGACCTGGGTGAGGGCAAGGCTGGAGGGCCCCTAGGGTGAGTGGGAGCCTGGCTGGAGTTCCACTCCACCTTATTCTCCTACAGTGTTCACGGTGTTGCTGCACCTGAAGAATGAGCTGAACCGAGGAGATTTTTTCATGACTCTTCGGAATCAGCCCATGGCCCTGAGTTTGTACCGACAGGTGTGTGTAGTGGGCAGGGTTGGGGGCGGAGCCTGCTGAGCACTTGAGTTGGCCTTGCTGACTGATCGCCTGCCTATGGCCCCAGTTCTGTAAGCATCAGGAGCTAGAGACGCTGAAGGACCTTTACAATCAGGATGACAATCACCAGGAATTGGGCAGCTTCCACATCCGAGCCAGCTATGCTGCAGAAGAGGTCTGAGGCCCATGGGGCATGTGGGACCTGTGGGCTGGGGCTGTTGGTCTGGTTCCTTCAGGAATCTAGGCCTTCGTGCCGGGTGTACACCCCGTCTAGTCCTTACTGTAAGGGAGAGTCTGACGTGAGGCCAGGATGGGAGTTGGTGTCAGAGGAGCTAGCTGTTTATCTAGGACATCAGAGTGGTGCCCCTAGCAGGGAAGGGTGACCCTGGGTACAGGGATTGAGGAGAAGACTGTAGCCTGGGTGGGGAGGGCCAGGGTCCTGCATGCTATGAGTTCAGGCCTGCCTTCTTGTCTTTATAGCGGATTGAGGGCCGAGTAGCAGCTCTTCAGACAGCCGCCGATGCCTTCTACAAGGCCAAGAATGAGTTTGCAGCCAAGGTTTGGTGCACCCTTTTCTAAGAGGCTCTTCCTCCTCTACTAGTCTCCCCTCCTGATCCCTCATCCCCATTTTGCCTCATTATCCGGGTCCCCAGGCTACAGAGGATCAAATGCGGCTCCTTCGGCTGCAGCGACGCCTAGAAGATGAGCTGGGTGGCCAGTTCCTAGACCTCTCTCTACATGACACTGTTACCACCCTCATTCTTGGCGGTCACAACAAGCGTGCAGAGCAGCTGGCACGTGACTTCCGCATCCCTGACAAGAGGTAGGTGAGTCCCAGGCTGTAGGTGGGTCCAGTACCACCAGCCTCTCCTGCAGCACCTCCAAGCCCAGCTTTCCTGCAGGCTCTGGTGGCTGAAGCTGACTGCCCTAGCAGATTTGGAAGACTGGGAAGAGCTAGAGAAGTTTTCCAAGAGCAAGAAATCACCCATTGGCTACCTGGTGAGGCAGGGTCCTCCCTCCAGCCCACTTCCAATGAGCGTAGTCTTTGGGGAAGAGGGATAGGCAGGGGGACAGACAGGATGGCCCATTCATGGCCTGTTCAGCTGCCCACCTATTTAGTGAGTCCTTCCTGTATACGCATTAGTGGGCAGGCACCATTCATTGTGTTGGGTGCACTGGAGGATGGATCCAAGTTTGCCTGCAGATGTTAGGGAGAGGGAGAATGAGCTGCTTTCCTCAGGGAGGGCCACAGGGGGCACCATGCGCCATAGGGAAAGTCCTGTTTGAGGAGGGTGGAGGGGGACAGGGAGGGTGCATATGGGAGGCAGTGGAGATACTGAGGGCTGTTTTCTGTGGTGGGTGGTTCAGAGGTGTAGAGGGCAGATTTGAGAATGCCAATCATGAGAGAACACATAGGACCTGCAAGGGGAGGTGGCAGGAATGCATGTTACAATGAGTAGTGGTGGGTGGTAGAGCAGAAGCTTGGAAATAATTGGTCTCCTCAAGGCTCTGACAGAGCTTTGGTTTAGGTGGTTTCTGACCTAAGAATGTTGAGATCATAAATATCTGCATGGGGGCTGGGAGATTATATATATTAACAGGCGTATGCATATAAAATATATATGGACGATGTATCCATTGGGGCTCTGCTCATAAGAGAGGACAGGAGGCTATGCCTTCTCCCTCCACCCACTCTCTCTCCTCCTAAGCCTTTTGTGGAGATCTGCATCAAACAACATAACAAATATGAAGCCAAGAAGTATGCTTCCCGTGTGGGTCCTGAGCAGAAGGTCAAGGCTTTGCTTCTTGTTGGGTACGTTGACTGAGGGCCTGTGGGTGCTGGGTGGCTGAGCTGTGGGCTGCTGAGAGGCCGGGTTTGTGTCCTTGAGCAGTCCTGACACCACCTTCTCTCTTGCTCAAACCATAGTGATGTGGCTCAGGCTGCAGACGTGGCCATTGAACACCGGAACGAGGCTGAGCTGAGCCTCGTATTGTCCCACTGCACAGGAGCCACAGATGGGGCCACGGCTGATAAGATTCAACGGGCCAGGGCACAAGCCCAGAAGAAGTGATGAGTCTACCCTGCACATTTCAAGCAAGGGGTTCCTCCTAGCACCTGGTCTTGACAGAAGGTTCATAGTTCATCCAGCTCCTCCCCCAGAGCAATGCTGAGGAGGCAGCGGTGGGTGGGGGTGGTAGCAGGGCTGTCTGGTTGTAAATAAAGTTGGAACACTTTAGAGTACTTGTCTTACACAGTCCAGCCTAAGCAAAGGCAAGCTCAAATCAGGACCCTCCAGATACTACGACAAAACTCCATGTGTTCCATTGTGTTGGGACTGGAGGTGGGGGCTTCTCCAGCCATACTTAGAAGAAACCTGTCCTCTCCATGGTTACCAAGGAAACTTTTCTCTAGCTCACAGCCCCTAGGAAGATTAGGGGGAGAGATGGCATAAAACTTAAGCACCAGCTCACCAAGAACACAGTGTAAGGCATTATATGTACATATAAACACACAACCATACTAAACACTTTAACGTTTGTACTTCATTTATTCCTTATGACTGCCCTTTGAGGTAACGTCACCCCACTTTACAGGAGATTGAGGACCAGGGAGGTTGATAATAGCAAATACATGAGCCGGGCACAGTGGCTCACACCTGTAATCCCAGCACTTTGGGAAGCTGAGGCAGGCAGATCACCTGAGGTCAAGAGTTCAAGACCAGCCTGGCCAAGGTGGTGAAACCTCGTCTCTACTAAAAACATAAAAATTAGCTGAGTGTGGTGGCGGCACCTGTAATCCCAGCTATTCGGGAGACTGAGGTAGGAGCTTTGCTTGATCCTGGGAGGCGAAGGTTGCAGTGAGCTGAGATCAGGCCACTGCACTCTAGCCTGGGTGACAGAGTGAGACTCCATCTCAAAAAAAAAAAAAAAAAAAAAGCAAATATGTGGCAAAACAGGGATTTGAAACCCTGGGCCAACTGCAAACTGGAACTGGAATCAGGCCCTCTGGGAGAAGGGAGCCTGAGGGAAGGCCCCAGTTTGCACTGCAGTGGGTATTGGAGAACTAATGAGAGGTGCGTGGCCTGTGAGACAAAGGGGTCGGGGGAGGGGGGTGGCCTTTGGAACTTTTGCCCACAGAACTGTGGTGAGCAATTCTAAGTTGTCTCTGGGCCAAATAGAAAAGGAGGATGGAAGAATTCAGTTCTGCCAAAAAAGAGCTATGAACACCAGACCCACAATCGTAGAAGCACCCACTGGGCCCTCTGCTCTCCCAATCTAGCCTTCCATCTGCACTCCAGTGCACCTTGGCTTCATGCCCTGGGCCCCCACCTAACACTGAAGGCATTGCCTTTTCCTCTGTTGCCCCACTTTGTCTACAAAGAGGAAACCACAGCCAAAGGGAGCGCAAGCCTCACTGGAGCTTCAGGCCTCTCCCTCTTTAACACTCCCATGGCTGACCATGCTTTTAGAAAGAAAGTGAGAGACTCAGGGCCTAAGAAGGCATTTCTTTTTTTCCTTTTCTTTTCTTTTCTTTTTTGAGACGGAGTTTCGCTCTTCTTACCCAGGCTGGAGTGCAATGGCGCCATCTCGGCTCACCGCAACCTCCGCCTCCTGGGTTCAGGCAATTCTCCTACCTCAGCCTCCTGAGTAGCTGGGATTACAGGCACGTGCCACCATGCCCAGCTAATTTTTTTGTATTTTTAGTAGAGACGGGGTTTCAACATGTTGACCAGGATGGTCTCGATCTCTTGACCTCGTGATCCACCCGCCTTGGCCTCCCAAAGTGCTGGGATTACAGGCTTGAGCCACCGCGCCCGGCTCTTTTTTTCCTTTTCTACCTGACTTTTTTTTTTTTTTTAGTTTTTTGGTGCCATGACTCAGATGTGAACCTCCTATCTGGCTTGTAAATGAAAGTTTGTGAAAGTCCTTCAAGGAGATATAAGTCAAATGGTAAAATAACTATTTCCTATGCTCACCATTTATCATGTGGGTCAAGAATTTGGTCAGGTTATAACAGCGATGGTTTGTGTCTGCTTCGTAGTGTCTGAGGCATCAGCTGGAAGATTCAGAGGTTGACAGCTAGGGGCTGAAATCATCTGAAAGCTTGCTAACTCACACGCCTGGCAGGTGTCGCTGGTTCTTAACTGGGACTTTAGGTGGGGTAGTCTACTAGAACACCCGCATCATGGTGGCTGAGTCCCAAGGGCAAGCATCTCAACAGGGAGCCAGGTAGAATCTGGACTGCCTTCCTAATCTAGGTTTGGAAGTTACATGGTGTCACATCTGCCACAGTGTCTGTCACAGCAGTAATATAGGCCCACCCCACCAATTTCAAAGGGGAAATAGATTCCACCTCTTTTGTTGTTGTTGTTGGTGGTGGTGGTGGTGGTGGTGGTGGTGTTGGTAGAGATGGGGTCTCAGGAGTCTCCTTATGTTGCCCAGGCTGGTTTTAAACTCCTGAGCTCAAGGAATCCTCCTGCTTCAGCCTCTCAAAGTGCTGGGATTACAGCATGAGCCACTGAACCTGGCCTGGACTCCACCTCCTGATAGGCAGTAGCAAGCTTCTGGAAATACTGTGGCTAGTTTTTGTAATCACAATCTGGCAAAGCCCATCAGCTTTCCCTTTTGGAATCAGACAAGAGGAAAGGAAATACTCCCTAATACTGGGCTCATCATTCTGGGCTTTTTTGTTCCCACTCTTGGCCCCACAATTTCTCACAGCCCTGGTAGCTCTTTGATGCCTTTAAAAAATGTTTTCCCAGCTTTTGGCATTCTCAAAAAAGATTGCTACCAAACAACCCAGTTTTCCTCTGGAAAGGGAGGCTTGGCTAGTGCTTTAAGAATGTACACAGTACAGGTTGGGCGAGGTGGCTCACGCCTGTAATCCTACCACTCTGGGAGGCTGAGGCAGGTGGATCAAGAGGCCAGGAATTCAAGACCAGCCTGGCCAAGATGCTGAAACCCCAATCTATTAAAAATACAAAAATTAGCCAGGTATGGTGGCAGGCACCTGTAATCCCAGCTACTCGGGAGGCTGAGGCAGGGAACTGCTTGAACCCGGGAGGCAGAGGTTGCAGTGAGCCAAGATTGTGCCACTGCACTCCAGCCTGGGTGACACAGCGAGACTCCATCTAAAAAAAAAAAAAAAAAAAAAAATATATATATATATATATATATATATATATATATATATATATAAAACCCACATCTCCAAAGTATCATACAGTGTATTTACTCATAGTCTATGCAAACATTAAACGCTATACACATGGAGTCTTAGAAATATGTAAAATTAGCTGGGCATGGTGGCGCGTGCCTGTAATCCCAGCTACTCAGGAGTCTGAGGCAGGAGAATTGCCTGAACCCAGGAGGCGGAGGTTGTGGTGAGCCGAGATTGCGCCACTGCACTCCAGCCTGGGTAACGAGCGAAACTCCATCTTAAAAAAAAAAGAAATAACTTTTGACGAAAAATTTATATAAACAGTGATTGCAACTTTATAAAAGGTGTGTGTGCATGTAGAGAAGCATTGGAATTGTTCATGGAGAGAGTTGTTTGGAAATTAAAGGCAGTTTTTAATACTTTTATGTAAAGTTAATCAATTATTTGCCTCCCCCATTTTATTATAAAAACTTTCAAACACAGCCAAGTAGAAATAGTTTTACAGTGAACATTTGTATAACTACCACCTGGATTGTACCATTAGCATCTTACTATCACACATCTGTTCATCTATCTATTTTTCTATGTCAATCCATGTTTTTCATATATTTCAAAGTAAGTTGCAGACATCATCAGTATACCTCCCCCTAAGTACTTCAGAATGCATTTCAATAACTAGAGTTCATATTTTATTTGTAATTATCTTTTTCTTTTCAGGCAAAATCCACATACAGTGCAATCCACAGATCTTAAATGTAATTTTCTGGACTTTGACAGATGTATAAACCTATAAATTGTGACATTTAAAAACCAGAACTGGGACTTTCTTTTTTCAAATCCTTGCCTACTCAATTAAAATTAGTGTAAGATGGTTTCTGCCCTGAGCAGTTTGTACAGCAGGCCTATGCCTACAGTGGTGGGTGGGGCCGTGTTTTGTGTAATGTATGGGGCTAGGAATGGGGCTAGGACTAGGACTGTGTAGCTGGGGCAAAGAATCTGGAAACATTCTTCTGGTATCAGGGCAAAGGCTGGGTGCAGTGGCTCATGCCTGTAATTCTAGCACTTTGGGAGGCTGAGGTGGGTGGATCACCTGGGGTCAGGAGTTTGAGACCAGCCTGGCCAACATGGTGAAACCCTGTCTCTAGTTAAAATACAAAAAAATATCCAGGCAGGGCGGTGGGCACCTGTAATCCCTGCTACTTGGGAAGCTGAGGTAGGAGAATTGCTTGAACCCAGGAGGCAGAGGTTGCAGTGACCCAAGATGGTGCCATTGCACTCCAGCCTGGGCAACTCACCTTCTTAGGGTAAGGGGGCTGTAAGTCCAGTCTCTTTTAGATACAAAGCTCCAGTAAAAGACTCTTGGGGTTGAACAGTGGCCTGCAAAGGCACTTGGCTCTCATTTACTTCACCTTTCTATCTTATTGCCTTGCTTTTTCACTTAAGCATTTAGGAAATTTTCTTGTTCATTTGTTTGTTGTCTGTGTTCCTATCCAGAAGGTAAGCTCCTGAGAGTAGAGGCCTCTTCTGTCTTACTCCCTGCTGTGTCCAGCACATGGTCTGCACTCAATAAGTATTTGTTGCAAGAATGACTCATTGTTCCATTTACCCGAAAGGGAAAGGAGGCTCCAAGGGGTAAGTGACTTGCCTAAAGAAATAGGAGTCCTAGGCCGGGCGTGATGGTTCATACCTGTAATCCCAGCACTCTGGGAGGCTGAGGTGGGCCGATCACCTGAGGTCAGGAGTTCTAGACCTGCCTGGCCAACATGGTGAAACCCCATCTCTACTATACAAAAAAAAAAAAAAAATTAGCTGGGCATGGTGGCAGCTGCCTGTAATCCCAGCTATTCGTGGGATTGTGGCAGGAAAATCGCTTGAACCCGAGAGGCAGAGGCTGCAGTGAGTGGTCACCCATTGCACTCCAGCCTGGGCAACAAGAGCAAAACTACATCTCAGGAAAAAAAAAAAAAAAAAAAAAAAAAAAAAAAAACAGAAAACAGAAATAGGAGTCCTTTACCTCCATCCTCCAGCTCCTCCAGCTCTCCTGGTCCACTCCTTTGCTCATAAACCCTGTAACTGTTGGGGCACTTGTGGGGTGGCTGAGAAACGGCTACCTGTAGGTATGTACTCCTCTGGGCTGGGACTAATGCAGGAGTAGGAGTAGGAGGGCTCTGGCACAGGAAACTGCCTCCCCTCCCTTCCTCAGTTCTCTTCTAAGATAACCCTTTACTCTGTGAAGATGATGAGCGAGGGCCGTCAGGACACTCTGGGAGCCAAGTAGGATGGGGGCTGGGCAGGTACCTATAGGCAGGCAGCTGAGGAGGGGCCTCTGCCTTCTTCCAATAGAAACAGCATCTGTGTGGTTGCTGAGCCGAACCCTCCTTCCCAAGGTCTCCAAGGTCTGTAGTTCTGTCACCCCTGTGCACACACCACAAATGCTCTGGCCATCGTGCAGCTGTCTCATGGGGAGAGAGAACTTTTGTTTCCTGAGAATAGGTTACTTGCCAAGCTGAACATGCCTAATTCTCAGTACAGCCCTGGGAGGTTCCAGGAAGAGTTGCAGAGGGAGGATCAGGTCACCCAGCACATGGTGGAGCTGGAAACCCGGGCTCTGTGACTACCACACCCAACAGCAATTTTCCCAAGTGTGGTCATATCCAAAAGGGGTCCTTCAGATAGTCTCAAAAATAAACAATTACTGTAATAGCTATTTATTTTAATTATATTAAAAAACAAAGTAGCATGTCGCCCCTTTTAGGGTAATACAAATAAACTAAAAACTAATCAACAAAAAGAAACATATTAAGAAATAAAGGAAAAAGCAAGCTGGTGAGTTTGGTTCTAGAGCACAGGGCTGCCATCCTAGCTACTCGGGTACCTCCTGCACTTGCAGTCATTACTTATTAGGGATTTTCACACTTTGACTTCTAGCTTTTCACTTTTCCATTCGGTCGGGGGATAGATTGAGTTTGGACTTCCCGGGAAATGTGAATCTTCCGCGTGGGGAAGGATCCACCCTTACTGGGGTCTGACCGTTAGGAGACTAGGCGTACTTCGGACCTTTGGGCTGGAGTGTCTATGGGTCAGAGGTGCCTTAGGTTCGGCCATTTCACCCACACCTCTGGGCCGGCCCTGCTGAAAGGGAGAGACAGTCATAACTCCCACTCAAGGAGAGGCTTCCCTGCCGGGGAGGGGACGGCCTGAGGCCCACCCCACCTATATTCCCAGGCCATGCCTCGGGTTAGCATGGACTAACTTACTCCACGATATGGAGGCGTAGGGGCAGAGTCCTAAACTGGCGCCCCAACAGCAGGCAGTGGTGGAGATCGGGGATAGTGAGAGGACTGGAGATGGCAGGGGTTGCTGATGTGGGCCCCTTTTGCGACGAAATGTTCCTTTCCACGAAGAGTTGCCGCCGGTTACAAACCCTTCCCCTGGGGCGTCCTGAACGTGGGACTCTTCGTGGCCTGGGATGGGTGAGGGGGGATTCAGGGGCTGCCCGGTCTGGAGTAGAGACACCGCCACCTACCCCGGGTCTGGGATAAAGCGTTCTCTGGGATTCTGGGTCTGGGACAAAGCGTCCCCTACCCGCAAGCTCGGTTTACGTGCTGCTGTGCAATCTGTCTCTTGCCTGCAGATGCTAAGCGGCTCTCCCTGCGCGGGTCCCGCAGTGTCCAGGGGACCCTACTGGGGATCACAACCCGGCGAAATGTCGCTTTCGCCACCTATCACGACTGCGTAATCGGCTTTCGGCCGCAGACGCTCACGTCCCGCAGAACCCGCGGGGATCCACATAGGAACCTGCTGCCACCGGATGCACTGAACGATTGCTTCGGGGGTGCCACGCGCCAGACGCAGTGCCCGGGAGCGCCGGGAAGGGGGTCGGCGCCCCAACCCCGACCGGGAGAGGGCGCACTCTGGCTGCTCTCTGCGTTTTGAGCCTCCCCTCCCCGGCCAGGCCGATCGCAAAAGGCACCCCCACCGCAGAGCACCACGTGTTGTGCTTCTACTCAGCGCGGTGGCGAGGCTGGCCCCAGCCTGCGCATCTGGGAAGTGGGGCAGATTACCCTGTGGAGCTCGGGTGGGGACGGCGTGGGCCGACTTGATGTAAGACGACACCCATGGAGCCAGACCCGTTCTAGGGACTTGGCAAGTTCCTCTCCCTCCCCAGTGAGATCCGTTGTCCTTTAAATACCTGCAGCAATTAGGGGAGGAAAAAAAGACCCAGACTATCACGTTTGCAGAGGGTTAGGAAGATGGCTCTTCAGTTCCAGGCCGCCCTGGTGGCTAATCATTGGTGTAGTTTGTGCTTGGCCTTAGTTTCCTCATCTGTAAACTGGGAAGAAGGCCCAAGTCCTGGGGCCCGTGACTGTAGAGTGGCGGAAGGCACTGGGGCACCCGCGGTCGATCCTTCCGGGGTCCGGCTTCCTGAAGGGCTGGGCGGCCCCAGGCCGAACCCCTCCCGAGCTAACCGTAGACGGTGCGACCAGGTTCGGCGCCCCAGACCTACAAATGAGCTCCAGGCGGCGCGCAAGGGCGGGGTTCCCGCGGGCCGGCCCGTTCGCTGTCGGCCAACCAGCGCCTGTCTCTGAACAGCCAATGATCACACGCCTTACACCCGAGGCCGGTCGGGAGCGAGGCTTCGGCGAGTGCGGCGCTGACAGAGGCGCGCGCGCGCGATCGCCCTCGGACCCGGGCCGCTGCCGCCATCACTGCTGTCCACCCAGTCGCCCCTCAGCCGCTTCCCCTCGCCATGGAGGCGAGGCCGCCGCCGCCGCCGCGGGGCTCGGAGCCGCGGGCCGGGCGGCGGCCCTGAGGGCGAGTGGCGGGCCGAAACGCCACCGCGGAGCCGAGGCGGAGCCGCTGTCCTCGTCCCCAGCGGTCCCGCCCAACGCCAGACTCTGTAAGTGTTCGCTGCCGCCGCGCCCGGGTGGGCTCCGGAAGGGGAGGTGGCTCCTGGCTGCTGTGGGAGGGGTCCCGGGCCGGAGCCCGAAGCCCTCTTTTCCGGGTAGAAGCCTGCGGGCTCCTGCGGTTGGGTTGTGCATCCTTGTGGGGTCCTTCGTGGGGAGGGGTCCCCGGAAACGTGCTGGCCTGGGCGCCGACCCCTCGCGACTGCCCGGGAACTTTGCGTGCGTCCTCCTGGGACCAGGCCAGGGCGCTGCCAGAGTTCATTCTTAGAGAAAAAACTTAGAACGGCGAGAACAGAATTTGCTCAGGTCCATTAAATGGGAGGAAAGAGGAAAACTCCTGGCATGAGAAAATTTGCTCTTGCAGTAGCCAACTTTTCTTTGCCTTCAAGTCCACCTCTCCCGACCCCCCGGCGCATCTCCCAGCCCCTCTCCTTGCCGCCCTTTCCCAACTGTTGAGGCTATTTAAGACGGGAAATAGGGGCTGAGAGCTGCCCAGAATTCAGAATAGGCCAATTGAGAACGCAGGTCCCCTCCCTTTTTACTTTCGGTAAATTAAGAATTTTTTTTTTTAAAAGAATTTGTTCCTAATTATATCTCCTGAAGATTAAAAAATAAATTTTGAAAAGCAGAGCTGAGTCCTGTCTTGAGGGTTTTGTTTTTATTTTGAGATCACTGATGGTATTTGTAAGACAGGAAAAGAGGAATGTGCAAATCCACCCTCTGCAGGGTGAACGCCATCAGAAGCCTTTGCCCAGGAGAGGGATTCCGACTCTTGAACCAGTCACATCACCCCGGAGATGGCTTTGTTTGTCACCTGCTAGCTGTGCTGGCAGCTGGAGGAACAGAAGATGGTGGGCGAGAGGAGGACTGACTAAGGGCGAACATCTTCCTGTCTGGCCACTCCTTTCAAAAACACAGATCCGATGCTGTCACTTGTTTACTTAAAAACTCCCTCGTTTTTCTTTTTCCCGTGGGGTGAATGAAACTCAAAATGCCCTTATCAGGTCATACAAAGCCCTTGACAATCTTGCCTCAGTTTACTCCTTTACGTTCACCCTAATCTGATCCTTCAGTTCTCCTTGCCTTCATCCCCTTTGCTGGCTCTTACTCGGAGCTGCTTGACTTCCCCTTCATTTGTTGGGATATTTTTGTTTTATGTGATCCTCTTCCCCACCCTTACCTGCCAAGCTCCACTTCTTTTAAAGCTCTTCTCATTTGAGAAGCTTCCTGCGGCCAGGAGCTGTGTCTTGCTCACCTTTCTATCTCCCATGCTGGGAGAATTCTTCCTTCCAGTTGTCTTGTAGATTCCCTTCTCTTCTCCCTTATGCCTCGGCTCTCTTTCTTTCCAGGTATCCACTTCTCAAGAGATTTTTTTCATGTTTTGAAGGCCTGCTTGGAGTACATGCCCAGGACTTTGAGTATTTCTGATTTCCCACTTCCCCATGTCCATCACACCCAGCCCTTATAAGCAATTAGCAGGTGGGAACTGGTAGGTCTCATATTCCCCTGGCCTCGAAAAAACTGTCCCGGAAAGACTTTAAAAGCCCTTCAGTCTCTTCACCTCTTCTTGCTGTAAGTGGCCTGGCTGATAACATGCATAGTAAGGCATGGTGGGTTTTGTAAATATGGGGGCTGTTCTCTGGGTACTGTTTAGCCAGTTAACATCTGGGGGAAATACAGAACCAGAAAAGCCAACCCTCTGACTTAAATACATTCATGTGCCTTCTCTTTGCCAGGTGAATTGTTTGGCATACAAAATAAAAGTGAAGAAGTCAGTCCTTACCTTTAAGGAGCTCAGAGTCTAATGTTGGACAGGTGGATATAAATACATCACAGGTGCTGTAAGATTGTAATATAATAGCAATTTTGTATTTGCCTTGTGGCAAGCTGTGTTATAAATGTTTTCCATGAATTCCCCAGTCTTTTCAACAGTCATAAAAGGGCTTATTCCTACTCTATGGGGTTGGAAACTGAAGCCAAACAGTAGGCAAATGAGGAAATACTCAAGATTTGAATCTTGGCAGTGTATTTCCAGAGCCTCTGCCAGGCTGTGCAGGGAGCATCCCCTGCCTGGGTGATTTGGAAAAGCTTTCCTGGAAGGGGGGCCTTTGGATCATGAAGGATGCATAGGAGTTTGTGTTTGGTGGATTGCACACATAGGCAAGAGGAGCAGCACAGGCAGACTTGGCAGTGGATGGAATCCACTGTCCTTGGGGAGGAGGGAACAGGTTAATTATAGCTGGATTAGATAAAGGGAGGAGGGGTGAGAGAGGAGATCATCAGGATCAGCTCTAACGGCTGTATGTGCTGTATTGGTGTTGGACAATGGAGAGCTACTAGAGGATTTAAAGGCCGTCAGGGACTTGGGCTGAATGAGTTTCGGAAAGGTCATTTGGGGGCAGTATGGGGCCAGATGCAGATGCTGGTGCAAGTTAGGAGGCACTGGTCAGGTCTGACAAAGGTAGAATCACAGCCTCTTAGACCCAGAGGAAGGTGTAGAGAGAGTCCTGCTCAATTTTTTGAAAAAATAATTAATGCAGATGAGAGAAAAATTCAAAAATTCTAGCAATACAATAAGGTATATAGAGAAAAATGTCTCCCTCCTACCCTGGCCCCAAGTCTCCTGTCTCCCTAACCTCCTCCCCAGAGATAGCTGAAGTTTCCAGTTTATGTGGCCTTCCATAGACACTGTTCCTTTATAAATATGTGCCTGTTTATTCATACTCCTCCCACCATGGGACGTACCACTCATACCTTACTGTTTTTTTTTAACTTTACGTATTTAGGAAATCATTCTATTAATATTATAGAGAGTTATTTGTTCTTTCTGTTGACATTCTTTTAATTATTGTATGGCTGTACTGTAATATTTTTGTGTTAAATATTTGTTTCCAGGTTCTTCTATTACAGCAATACAATGAATGTCCTTGTACATACTGTGTTATGTGCTCATTTATAAAGTTATCTGAACAATATACTTTTAGAAGTGGAATTACTAGGTCAAGGGATATGTCTGCATTTTTTATTTGCAGACATGTAGCCAAACTGCTACCCCTTTTTGGGGTGACAGTTTATCCTCCAGTTTATCCTGCCCCCCCAAAAGAAATGTATGGCTGAATTGATCAGAGGATTCAGGAGGATCAACGAGGATGCTTTTTCAGCTATTGTATGGCTACTTTTCCTTCACGAATCCTCCCCTTATCCCATGTGATTCTAGCCTGTTTCTTTGAATTTACAGAGGGATGTGTTGAGGCTCAGAAGGATGAAAGTAACTTGTGCAAGCTGATTGGTGCAGGTGGTGGTGGGTATTTTTGTTTTGTGTTTTTTCACCTTTGTTGTTTGTATTTGCTGGCACCTTTCATTGGAAGTGCTCAGTGTCAGTTTGTAAACATTATTGCATTATTTTTCTCCATTTTCACATGGCAAAAATGAGATGCAGGTGAAGTTTGAGTTATGAGAGGGAAGCTGGTCAGATATAGAATCTTGTCATTTTACTTCCAGTGCAATAACTAATGTTTCCAAATGCCAAAGCTGAAGAAGTATGTGTATATGTGTGTGTGTGTTTTGAGGTGGAGTTTCGCTCTTACTGCCCAGGCTGGAGTGCAATGGTGCAGTCTTGGCTCACCGCAACCTCCGCCTCCTGGGTTCAAGCAATTCTCCTGCCTCAGTGTCCCGAGTAGCTGGGATTACAGGCATGTACCACCACACCTGGCTAATTTTGTATTTTTAGTAGAGACAGGGTTTCTCCATATTGTTCAGGCTGGTGTCGAACTCTTGACCTCAGGTGATCTGCCCTCCTCAGCCCTGCAAAGTGCTGGGATTAACAGGAGTGAGCCAACACATCCGGTGAATAAATGGTCTTTTAGTGGGAGTCTGAGTACAACAAAAATAGCAATAATATAACAATAACTTAATAAAACTGAACAGCAAGCCCAAAAATAGCCCAGCATTAAAATTTATTTTAATGTATTCTCTGTGGAAAAGAGAATGTATTAAATGTAAGACTATATTTATTTTACTCTAAACTCACATCCATTTGTGTCAGTGTATAGACATAATTTTATAGTAATAATACATATAGAATATGATTTTTGAATTCTTGAATAGCATACAAATTTTACATTTACTCATTTAAGTATTTGTTCTTTTTAAAATCACAATATAGTGTTCCATGCATCAACAGCTGTAGTTTTTTTTTTTTTGGGGGGGGGGGTTATTTTGTTTTGTTTTTGAGACAGGGTCTTGCTCTGCCACCCAGTTTGGAGTTCAGTGGCATGATCACAGCTCTCTACAGCCTTGACCTCCTGGGCTCAAGTGATCCTCCCACTTCAGCCACCCGAATAGCTGAGACTGCACAGGTATGTGCCTCCACAACCAGCTAATTTTTGTATTTTTTTTAGAGACATTCTTCTCATGTTGCCTAGGCTGGTCTTGAACTCCTGGACTCAAGTGATCTGCCCACCTTGGCCTTCCAAAGTGCAGGGATTACAGGTATAAGCCACCATGCTCGGCCAACAGCTGTAGTTGGTGCAATCCTTTTTATTCTTTTATTTTTTTTCTGCCTTTTTACTATTTATATAAACCTGAGCACCTCTTGTTCAAATGCTTCTTTCTTTTGGATTATTTCCTTGGACTCTTACTCCCACTGTGGACTCTCTGAGTCAAAGGATAGTTTCAGTGCCCAATTGCAATCTGGAAAGGTTGAGCTAGTTTCCAACACTATTAGCAATTTGTGGGGCCATTTCCTGACAGCTCACCTAGTGCTATTACAAAGAAATGTAATGATACCTTGAATTAGGTTCAATTTACATTGCTTTGGAAAAACAGACCAGTAGCTAACTTAGATTTTTTTGAAATAAGTACAGTGCTGTGATATAGATTATCTCCAAGATTTATGTAACTAAAGCCAACTTGTGATTGAAGAAAGATTTGGTTGTTGGGATTGAAATATTGTGGAAGTTTAGAATAGGATCCTATCAGTATGAAAGACTAGATGCTGTTCAGTTGAAAATACCAGGCATTGTGCCAGAAGCTGGGGACACCCCAGAGTAACATGGATATGACGTCTGTCCTCATGATGCTTTTGGGTTGGTGCAGTAGACAGACATTAATCACCTTGTGGTAATAACAGACGTGATGAAAGGGGAAGAATAAGTTGTCTTGGGAGTGCCAGAGTTCAGCAGCTAAACAACATTTGCAGTTAAACAACATTTGTAAAGACCCTGAGCTGAGAAGGGATTTGGTAGCTCAGGGCAGCGCTTCTCTAACTTGAATGTGTTCATGAACCATCTGGAAATGTTGTTAAAATGCCAAGTCCTGAATCAGTAGGTCTGGGGTGGGACTTGGGATTCTGTATTACTAACCAGCCCCTGGGTGAGGCAGATGCTGCTGGTGGGTGGATCACACTTGGCATAGCAAGGCCTAATTGAGAACTTGGTGAGCACCTAAAACTGGCTGACCATGGTGAGCAGGAAGGGGCAGGTGGCTTGCAGTGACAGTAATATTTTTCTGCCTAGGTTGCACTTTAGTTTCACCTGGGGAACTTAACAAATCAGGGTTGCAAATGCCTCACCCGCAGGCATTTTAATTTAATTGGTCTCACGTGGGGCCGAGAATATGTATACAGTCATGCATAGTATAATAATATTTCCATCACAGAGGGACTGCATATACAACAGTGGTCCCATAAGATTATAATCTATATTTTTACTATACCTTTTCTATTTTTAGATATATTTAAATACATAAATACTTATTGTGTTACGGTTACTTACCTACAGTATTCGGTTAACATGCTGTGTAAGTTTGTAGCCTAGGAGCAGCAGGCTATACAATATGGGCCAGATATATAGCAAGCTGTGCCATCTCATTTTGTGTAAGTACACTTTATAATGTTTGCACAATTGCAAAATCACATCACAACTCATCCTCAGAATGTATCCCCATTGATAACTGTATATATCAGGCGTCCCCAAACATTTTACACAGGGGGCCAGTTTACTGTCCCTCAGACCATTGGAGGGCTGCCACATACTGTGCTCCCCTCACTGACCACCGATGAAGGAGGTGCCCCTTCCTGAAGTGCGGCGGGGGGCAGGATAAATGGCCTCAGGGGGCCGCATGTGGCCCACAGGCCGTAGTTTGGGGACGCCTGGTATATATAGTTCAACTCCCCGGGTGATTCTAATGTGTAGCCAGGGTTGAGAACCACTAGACTAGAGAAAGGCAGGGGCCAGTTTTAAGGGTCCTATATATTATGCAAGTATTTTGGATTTTATCCTGAAGACAGCTAAATCTTTGAAGGATTTTTAAGCAGGAGAGTGAACTGATCTGATTTGCAGTTGTTAAAAGTTCGCTGTGGCTGCCGTCTAAAGCAGTAGTTTTCAAAGTGAGGTAGATAAGACGATCCAGGGGTACTGGAAGAAAATTTAGAACTTTTATTATTTATTTATTTTTGGATATGGAGTCTCAATCTATTGCCCAGGCCAGAGTTCAGTGGTGCGATCTTGGTTCACTGCAACCTCTGCCACCCGGGTTCAAGCAATTTTTCTGCCTCAGCCTCCCAAGTAGTTGGGATTACAGGTGTCTGCCACTGCGCCTGGCTCATTTTGTATTTTTAGTAGAGATGGGGTTTCACTGTCTTGGTCAGGCTGGTCTTGAACTTCTGACCTTGTGATCTACCCGCCTCAGCCTCCCAAAATGCTGGGATTACAGATGTGAGCCACCATTACCAGCTGAGAACTTTTATTGTTTTTATCTAAAAGATAAGATAAAACATTTAATTTAGGAATTGTCACTGGCATCCTCTTGGGTCTATAGGTCAAACAGTTAATGTGTTAACTCTAGAACTTTGGGGGTCCTGTGAAAAATATTATGGGACAAATGAACTCATTTACTTCAAATAAATGGCAAGAAAAAAAAAAAAGAGGAACTGCTACAGATTAAGTCAAAAGACTTGAGGCTGGGTGGGTGCCTCATACCTGTAATCCCAGCACTATGGGAGGCCGAGGTGGGCAGATCATGAGGTTAGGAGTTCAAGACCAGCCTGGCCAACATGGGAAAACCCCATTTCTACTAAAATACAAAAATTAGCTGGGCCTGGTGCGCACCTATAACCCCAGCTACTCAGGAGGCTGAGGCAGGAAAATTGCTTGAACCCAGGAGGTGGAGGGTTGCAGTGAGCCAAGATTGCACCACTGCACTCCAGCGTTGGTGACAGAGCAAGACTCCATCTTGGAAAAAATAAAAATAGATTAAAAAAAATTGAAACATGTCAATTGAGTGTAAGTGTAGATGTTGTTTAGACCCTGTTTCATGCAGACCAACTGTAAAAAGTTATTTATGAGCCCATGAGGAGTAATTTGAAAATGACTTGTATTTTAGATGATATTTAAACAATTTTAATTTTATAAAGGTATTATAATAGTATGGTTACGTTAAAAAGAAAGACTCCTAGCTGGGTGTTGTGGCACGTGCCTGTAGTCCCAGATACTCGGGAGGCTGAGGCAGGATTGCTTGAACCCAGGAGGCAGAGGTTTTAGTGAGCCGAAATCGTGCCACTGCACTCCAGCCTGGTGACAAAGTGAGACTGTCTTAAGAAAAAAAAGATGGACTCCTTTCTTTTGCAGATAAGTACTGAAGTATTTTGGATGAAATGACATTGATAACTGGAATTTGCTTTAGAATAATTCAGCATGTTTGGAGGATTACAGATGAGACAAGAATTGCCATATGTTGATAATTATTGAAGCTAAGTAATAGGTATATAAGGGTTTAATATAGTATTTTCCCTACTGTTGTATATGTTTGAGAAATTCTGTAGTAAAAATCAAAAGAGAAAGCACTGTAAGGGAAGAGTTTTAGTGGATTTCAAATTTGTTAGAAATAGAAAAATGAAATATCTTCTGATTAATTTTCAAGAGTATATCACAGAAGATTGATATTTGATACCTATATTTAAAAGGAAATGTTTGTGTAATGGGGGTGGAAAAATGATTATCATAATTTAGTAAACATAGCCATAGTGTTTCTTCCTTTCGAATTCATATTTCTTTTTGGTTATGATAGCCATTAAAACTAAAGATTGACGTGGAATTAGACTTTTAAATTGCTCTATCATAAAATATTAAAATGAGATTTTTCAAACACAGTGAGAAATATTTAACCATAGGAATCACAGTAAAATATTTTTAAGATGGATTTTATACTACTATTTTAATTGATAGGAATGCCATTATTGTGATTATTCTTTTATTTCATTTGAAATGTTTTGTAGTATTAATAGATATTAGTACCTGTGTTCTGTTTATAAGTGAACGTATGTTGGGGATGTATACTGTTATCTATTGGTGGACATGCAGTCAAAAGGTTTGTTTGTCACTACTGTGGAGAACGGACTGGGCAGGGTACAGAGACTTTTTTGGTGTTTATCAGAGTAAATGTAGTCAGTGATGAGGGTGGGAGGAGTGGTGATAGTGATGAAGATACATGGACAAGTATGATTTAAATACAGTAGAGGTATCAGGGTTCTAGATTTCTGGCTTTTTGGAGGAGATGATTGCTAGTTAATGAACTGAGCTTTTGTGTGTGGGAAGTTGAAACCTAGCTGCTATGAATTATGCAAGTAGTTCTCAAATATTGACTGACAAATAGCTTAACCAGCAATTAGTTTTCAAACATTGGTTGACAATTGCTTAGTACAATATTGTAAATGCATTGATACTACCATTAATAAAGAGAATGTGTTCCATTTATATATTAGCAGCACTCTTACCAGAGCAGTGTGGAATAGTTCGAGGACTTTCACTGTCCTTCTTGAACTGGGGCCCAAGCTTTTTTTTTTTAAATTTTTATTTTTTAAATTTTTTTAATGGCTCAAGCTTTTATGGGGATATTTCTGCTCTCCTGGTCCCCATGTCCTCAGTGATGTGAATGTCCCTGACTCAGTGCCTCTGCCCACGATGTCTGTGAAACCGCTGCCTTCCATGCCCCTTACCTCTTGGGTCTGCCCACTTTGTAACAGGGACAGATTTCACAGTGATTTCCAGCCAGCATTTCTCTTTTCCCAGTTTGGGATGGTAGGTAGAATGGTCCTTCAAAGCCCTCAAGCACAAATGAGAAATGGAAGAAACCCAGGGAGACTATACCTGGCCTAAGTTCTTGCTACCAGCTGGTGGAAGACAAAACCCCTTTTCTTCCTGTATTTCATGCCCAGTGAGTAATAGTGCCATTAGCAGCAGTTCCATCAGCAGCAGTTTTGAACCTCTAAGGCAGTGATTCTCAATATAACTGACATGGTGGGGAAGACGTCAGTTTGAAAAAGCATTTTCAGGCTAGTCGTGGTGGCTCACGCCTGTAATCCTAGCACTTTGGGAAGCCAACACAGGAGGATCACTTGAGCCCAGGAGTTCGAGACTAGCCTGGGCAACATAGTGAGACTCTGTCTCTACAAAAAAATAAAAGTTAGCCAGGTGTAATGGCATGCACCTGTAGTCCTACCTACTTGGGAGGCTGAGATGGAAGGATTGCTTAAGCCTAACAGGTCAAGGCTGCAGTGAGCACACCGCTGCACTCCAGTCTGGGCAACAGAGTGAGACCGTATCAAAAAAAAAAAAAAAAAAAAGGCATTTTCAAAAAATGGCTCTGATTTGTTTGTTAGTGTTTGCCTCTTAAAATTTTGCTTAATTTAAAATTATGTATGTGTTTGAATAATATCTATACGTGTTAATAGTTCTAAAAGTACATATAGTAAAAGGTAGTTCTCTCTTCCCCTGCCTTCCAGCTTCTTCTTTCCACAGGCATCCACAAGTACTATGACCAATACTTGTAAAACCATCCTGAAATACTACATGTCCATCAAATATAAGTTACTTACGTTTTGTATTTCAAGTAGCAATAAGGGAAGATAGGAGAGTTTTATGTTTATCAAAAGAGGTGAATGTTACAGCAGATTGAGATGATATGTTCTTACCTTTGGATGGGGTCTTCAGTGGAGCTCAATTTAGTTTCTCCAATGTTAGTTGGAGAAATTACTTAAACCATCCGTACTTACCCAGTTTTACTTGGTAAGTTTTCAAAGGTTCTACTTTGAAGAAGGCTTTTGTAGAGCAAGTAGTGGTTGTGAATAGAGCAGCTCAGTTATATGTGTAAGTTTTTTGATGTGGGGAAAGTGCTTTTGTGTAAAGGACTATTTTTAAATTACTTGGACTTTAATATTTTTTAAAGTGGTAAATTTAAAACCTAGTTTTCTTTTAGTTTGCTACTGTACTTGTAAGTCTGGGAATTTTATATAGAAATAAGAGCAGTAATTTTCACCTGCTCATTAATTAAGTAAATGAAGTTTAACAGATTTAATTCCTCCAGACCCCCTACTTAGCAAATTAAATTTCCTTAGATGTTTAAAATACATTTATACAGTCAGTCTGTCAAGCACAGTCAATCCTTTACAGGTCAGAGTTACTACCTTAAACAGAATCTTCTTAAGCTCTTGGGCAATCTGTGATGCTAAGAAATTAAACTTGTAAATGTAGTAAAGCAGGTTTCTGTTAAGACTTACAGTGCTTTTCATTAGCTAAATCTGAATTACCAACATTTAAAAAACACATATCCTAAACTTTACACAGAAGTACTAGTAGTACTATGAGTTTGATATACCATACCTCATTTTATTACTCATGTCTTTTCTTTCTGGGATTGTGATGCCACTTACCTAATTAAGGAGAACAGTGTTATCATCTCAGAAAGCCAAGGTTATAATATTGAAAATACAGAATCATGATAAAGTTATTGGTCAGAGGTTCGAGACTGGGAAAGGGAACTATGGGCTGTGTATTTCCAGGATAATTCCACTCAAGAGATGCTGTACCCTTCCTTATGTTAAGAGTCCGGAATGTGGCATCAAAGGGGGGAATCCACGTTCAGAGTTTGCTTTGCAACCCCCCTGTACTTTTTTTTGAGATAGGGTCTTGGTCAGTTGCCCATGCTGCAGTGAAGTGGTGTGAACACTGTTGACTGCAACTTTGACCTCCTGGGCTCAAGCAATCCTCCCACCTCAGCCTCCTGAGCAAGTAGCTAGGGCTACAGATGCATGCCATCATGCCCAGCTAATTTTTTGATTTTTTGTAGAGATGAGGTTTCACTACAAGCCCAGGATAATCTCAAATTTCTGGCCTCAAACAGTCCTCCCACCTTAGCCTCCCAAAGTGCTGGGATTGTAGGCATGAACCACCATGCCTGGCCTTTTCTTCAAAAATAACCCTTCAATCAATTTTTTTTCCTTGGTCAAATTGGATTTTGTGTTTCTTTTATATATTGCTTGTCAGGCCCCATGTTATTTTAATTTTGGGAGTTGGACAGACTAGGGTTCATATTCCATGCCTGCCATGCTTTTTGTGAACTTGGGCAAAACACTTAACTTTTCTGAGACTCAGTTTTGTCACCTAGTAAATGGGTTCAACAATAGTAATCTTTGTATTTGTTTTAAGCATTAGATAATGTGTGGTAAATGCTCAGCACAGTTCTTAGCACATAGTAAATCTTTAATAAATGTTAGAAAATATAATGATCTTGATTCTTTGTCCTCCCTCCCTAGCAGTTGATTTGGGACACAGTGTAGCATTATCTCAATTATCACAGAGTAACTTTTTACCTTTCTGATTTTAACAAGGGAGAGTTTGAAAAGGATGGGAGAGGGAAGAGAAAGAAAAACTGAGTAAATGTGATCAACTGTACAGCCTTTACTCCCTGAACTGTCTTTCCCCGAGTTATGTGACACATTCTCCTGGTTTTCCTCTTTCTGTCTTTGTGGCCACTCACTCCTCAGTTCCCTAGGCCCCTCTTCTTTGACCACTCCTTGTTTAAGTTACCAACGATTCCATCTCTGGCCCTCTTGTGTTGATTCTACACATTCTTCCTGGAAGCACATGTCCATGGTTTCAGCTTCTGTGCTAATTAGGAGAAAATTTGTCCTCAGAACCTATCTGGATGAAAGCCAGCAGCCCACTGGTCTCTATTAGGCCATCTCCCAGATACCTATAACAGGCTCAGAACTGACTCATCTTCCAGTATGTTATTTTTGTAATCTCTGTCTTGATGAATGGCACAAGACAGTGACCCAAACTGGAAACTTGGATGTTGTTCATCTGGTAGGTGATCTGTTCTTATCTGTTTTACATCTGTAGCATTTTTCAGATTTGCCTGCTTTCCACCATTTCTCCTTTCCCTTAGTTCAGGCTTCTTCTGACCTAGATGACTGCTGCAGATTCCCTTGTTGTCTACTTATTACTTTCTTGTTCCAAGTTAATGAATACATAGCTGCTGAGAGTGATCTCTTTAACTTCCTGATCTAATCATAGCACTCCCCAACTTAAGATTCTATGAATAAAATCCAAACTCCTTAACAGAGCAAACGTTCATGATCCAACTCCTCTTAATGTTGTTAGCCTTATCTTTTCCCTGAGCCCACTGTCCCTTGATCCTTGGTGGTGCTGTGCTCTTTCTTGCTCTCTATCTTTGGTTGGACTGCCCACTTCCCGCTTTCTTACTTAGCAATAGAATTTATCAGATAGAGATCAGCTCCTCCAGTCAGCATTTCCTTACTGACAACTCCAAGTCTGATCCAGTATAGATTCTTTGCTTCTATCAAGTCTCTTACTGTATGATAATTCATATACTTACATGATAATTCACACATTGGCATGTGTAGATTAAACATTTATAGTCTCAGAAGGGTCCTGATAGTCTAAAAGGTATAGTAATATAGTTGTCTCTTCGTATCTTCAGGTGATTGATTGCAGGACCCCCTTGGAGATCAAAATCCAGGATGCTCAGGTGCCTTATGTAAAATGGCATATTTGCATGTAACCTATGCAAATCCTCCTGTATATTTTATAGGTTCTAAATCATCTCTAGATTACTTATAACAGCTAAAACAAAGCAAATACTATGTAAATAGCTGTTATACTGCATTTAAAATTTTTTATTTATTGTATGGTTTTATTTATTTTTTTGATCTGTGAATGTGCAACCCACAGATAGAGAGGGTCTGCAAAATTCCATGTTTAAAAGATAAAAAACAAAATTAAAAAAAGAGAGAGTCAACTGGGCCAGGCAAGGTGGCTCACACCTGTAATCCCAGCACTTTGGGAGGCTGAGGCAGGAGTCAGGAGTTTGAGACCAGCCTGGCCAATATGGTAAAACCCTGTATCTACTAAAAATATAAAAATTAGGCCAGGCACGGTGGCTCATGCCTGTAATCCCAGCACTTTGCGAGGCCAAGGTTGGTGAATCACGAGGTCAGGAGTTCGAGATCAGCCTGGCCAACATGGTGAAACCCCATCTATACTAAAAATACAAAAAATTACCTGGGCTTAGTGGTGGGTGGACGTAGTGGCTCACACCTGTAATCCCAGCTACTTGGGAGGCTGAGGCCGGAAAATCGCTTGAACTTGGGAGGTGAAGGTTGCAGTGAGCCGAGATCGTGCCACTCTACTCCAGCCTGGGTGACAGAGTGAGACTCTGTCTCAAAAAAAATATTAGTGAGGCATGGTGGCAGGTGCCTGTAATCCCAGCTACTCCAGAGGCTAAGGCAGGAGAATTGCTTGAACTCAGTGAAGGTTGCAGTGAGCCAAGATCTTGCCACTGCACTCCAGCCTGGGCAACAGAATGAGACTCCATCTCAAGAGAGAGAGAGAGAGAGAGAGAGAGAGAGAGAGAGAGAGAGAGAGAGCGAGCGAGAGCGCTAATGATATACAGTATGACAATTTCTCGTGGTGCTGGGCAGAAGCAGTGAACGGCACCTCCCAATCAGCCAGGTGATCAGGAGGGTAAATGACTATACTCTACAGTATACTGTGTTGTCAGGTGATTCTGCTCAACTGTATGCTAATGTAAGTGTTCTGAACATACTGAAGGTAGGCTAGGCTAACCATGGCATTCGGTAGGTGCACGGTATTAAATGCATTTTCTACTTATATGTTATTTTCAGTTTATGATGAATGTATTAGAATATAGCCCCATTGTAGGCCAAAGAACATCTGTATTTACCCGGTTGGGTTCAGCAACATTAGGACTAAGTTCGGTTTAGCTGTTCAGTGAGCCAAGCCTCATGCAGCCTCTAACTCTGTCTTTATTTTCTTCTTTAGGTAGGCCACAGCTCCCTGAAGAGATTAATACTTTCTGTGTGAAAATGGTATTCAGTATTCAGAAGGAAGCTAGGATTAATTCTGTTTTTATACATTCATGAAGATTTGAAGGAATCTCATTGTCAATTCTGTCTTAATTATATCCTATATAATAAATCATAGTCGTATCCAGTGGTACTTGAAAAGTTTGGTTTTCGTGAACATTTCTTTGAATATCAAAGTTTTATTAGTTTGTTTCTCAACCAAACAGGGTACTCTTTGAGGGGTGGGATTTATGGGACTTGTTTGTTTTGCAGTTATATTATCTCTAGCTGCTAATACAGTGCCTGGTTTGTGGTAGGAATGAGGGATTTACTCCAATAGAACCATACTAAAGATTTCACACTTGTGGATTCCAAATTGATAGCTTTGTAGAATGAACTGGTATTCTCTTCAAATAGGACAACATGACCTGAGTATAAAGCATAATCAACTGCATAACTCCAGCAAGAACAACATGTATCCCTCAGGGCAGCCAGATAGCGTGGCTGACAGAGTTATGCACAGTAACTGGACATTTTAGAGAGCTGGAGAGTTCTTACATTTTGATGATAGTTTAGATTAGAAATATTTAATCTTAGCTGTATTTAATGTATTATGTATCTATATATCAAGTATATTTATATGGCATATCATATATATCATATGTTTAATTATATTTAATCCTTAGCTATATTTTCATCCCCCAAATGGTATATGGATCTATTTTTATTGAGGGATGGCTGTTTATTGTTGCTTATCCATGGCTCACGAAAATCTTCATGTTGGGAAATCTTTCATTCTGCCTTTTGAAGGACAGCCCAGAACTGTTTCCTTCTTGGCACATGACCTTCTAACCCAATGACCAAAGAGTATGCAAAAGCATAGTACACTGTTTTTGAAGATTATTTGTGTCTATTATAGATGTGTCTTATTTCTTGCAGATATATTGCCTACAAAAGATTGTTTTGATACATATGTATATAGGCTATAGTATGTAGTTAATATTTATAACATATATTAAATATGTAAGTATTCTACTAGAACTAAAATTAACAAGGATTTGAAATAGTGTCGTGTGAGTAATTAAAATAATGATAGTATCTTTTCCAAGAAATTTTTTTTAATATGGTGGAGATAATGGCATGGTGAAAAGTAGTTAATTATTTTTGGTATTCCCATATTTCACCAGTAGGTTGCCATAGGTTATAATGGTTATATAATCAAACAGCAGAATACTTTTATATGAGGTTTATTGATACAGAAATGTTTGGTTCAGTGTTTATCTTCCAGTTTTGTAGATTTTCTTTCGTGATTTTAAAACTGGAAAATACATTAAAACCAGAAACTTTCAGCCTCTATAATGCCCTCAAAACTCAGCAGGTTTTTAAAATGCCTCTTCCTTCTCTTCTCTCCATAATCCTCCTTATTTTTGGCCTTAAGTGAGTCAGGGGTTCCAAATTCAAATATGTTTTTTGAGGCTACGTAGGCAGTGTGAATGAGAGAAGTAAATCTGTTGGGTCCCGTGCTGCATTGGAGGTTCCAAGACCAGTCTAAATGAGTTCAACTTCAAGATTTTTGTACTTTTTTAGGGATGGAGTCTTGCTATGTTGCTTAAGCTGGTCTTGAACTCTCGGACTCGAGTCATCTTCCAAGCCTTGGCCTCCCAAGGTGCTAGGATTATAGGTATGAGCCACCGTACCCAGCCATTTTTTTTTTTTTTTTTTTAAACACACTGTGCCATCAGTTTGTGGTCTTCACTTTAACTGTAAAAGGACTGCTAAAGATTGTACGTGTAAGATTTAGTTTGTCTTTCTCTCTGAAAATGAATTCATTAAACAAAAGCTAGAATAAATACACTGTTACT
Organism: Saimiri boliviensis; assembly: GCF_048565385.1. NCBI lineage: Eukaryota > Metazoa > Chordata > Mammalia > Primates > Cebidae > Saimiri > Saimiri boliviensis. The sequence continues at coordinate 93,315,968 of NC_133457.1, read as the reverse complement.
TTTTTTTTTTTTTTTTTTTTTTAAGACAGAGCGTCAGTCTGTCGCCTAGGCTAGAGAGCAGTAGTACAGTCTCAGCTCACTGCAACCTCTGCCTCCCAGGTTCAAGTGATTCTCATGCCTCAGCTTTCTGAGTAGCTGGGGCTACAGGCATGTGCCACAACGCCCAACTAATTTTTGTATTTTTGGTAGAGATGAGTTTCACCATGTTGGCCAGTCTGGTCTTGGACCCCTGACCTCAAGTAATCCTCCCACTTCAGCCTCCCAAAGTGCGTAAGTACTGGGATTACAGGTGTGAGCCACCGCACCTGGTCTACTACACATTATTTTAGACCCAGCTGAAATATTACCTAATTGCTGAAGGCTCCTGATCTCTTCCAGACCAGGGATTGTTTTTCCTCATTTTAAGATTGTCATGATAACTATAGTATTGATGACTGTGTATTTTATTTATTTTGAGACAGAGTCTTGGTCTGTAACCCAGACTGGAGTGCAGTGGCAAGATCTTGGCTCACTGCAACCTTTGCTTCCCAGGTTCAAGCAATTCTCGTGCCTCAGTCTCCCAAGTTGCTGGGATTACAGGTATACACCACCAAACACCTGTAACTAGCCTGGCAAATTTTTGTGGAGACAGGGTTGTACTACGTTGGCCCTGCTGGTTAAGTGATCCATCTGCCTCAGCCTCCCAAAGTGCTGGGATTACAGGTTTGAGCCACCACACCCAACTTATTAACCAATTTTTAATGTTCAGTACAACTTGATCATGATACACATTCTCTTTTTTATGTTACATGTTGATGCAAATCACTGATATTTTGGTTTGGTTTTTTCAATAACAGGTCAGACTGTTTTCTGATTTTCATTCTGTTTTTTTTTTTCCTTTGATCCATGTATATTTTTTACAAGTGTCTCTTTTATTTTCAAATAGGTTTTTCTCTAGTTATCTTTTTTTAATGGGTTTATAGATTAATTACATTGTAGTTAAAGAATATAGGCTGGGCGTGGTGCCTTATGCCAGTAATCCCACTACTTTGGGAGACCAAGGCAAGGGGATCACTTGAGGTCAGGAGTTCAAGATCAGCCTGGCCAACATGGTGAAACCCTGTCTCTACTAAAAATACGAAAAAAAAAAATTAGCCGGGCTTGGTGGCGGGTGCCTGTAATCACAGATACTCAGGGGGCTGAGGCAGGAGAATGGCTTGAACCTGGGAGGCCAAGATTGCCGTGAGCTGAGATCACACCACTGCAATCCAGCCTGGGCGACAAAGGGAGATGCCATCTCAAAAATAACCAACAAAACAAAACAAAATGAACAAAACACACACAAAAAATGTGGCCTGTGTACACTTTCAGTCCTTGGAAATTGTTGGTATTTATTTGCTGTTTGGCCTAGTATATCCTTTACCCAGATTCCATGGTTGTTAATGTTTTACAGTTGCCTCCTCTTTCTCACTTTACCTATCTATCTGTATAATTTTTCTGAATCATAGAGAAATAAGTTGTGGCCAGGCATGGTGGCTCACGCCTGTAATCCAAGCACTTTGGAGGCCAAGGCGGGCAGATCACCTGAGGTCGGGAGTTCAAGACCAGCCAGACCAACATGGTGAAACCCCGTCTTTAAAAAAAAGAGAGAGAGAAATAAGTTGCAAACATAATGCTGTATTACCTGTAAATCAGGACGTGTTTCCTGAAAACAAGGATACTCTCCTAACTCTTCGTAGCACATACATTAAAATCAGGAAATAATATTGATATAGTACTGCCACCTAATTCACAGACCCTACTCAAATTTCTTTTTTTCTTTTTTAGATTTTTTTTGTTTTATTATTTTTATTTATTTATTTATTTATTTATTTTGAGATGGAGTCTCGCTTTGTTGCCCAGGCTGGAGTGCAATGGCAGGATCTCAGCTCACTGCAACCTCTGCCTCCTGAGTAGCTGGGATTACAGGTGCTTGCCACCACACCTGGCTAATTTTCTGTATTTTTATTAGAGATGGGGTTTCACCATGTTGGCCAGACTGGTCTCAAACTCCTGACCTCATGATCTGCCCACCTTGGCCTCCCAAAGTGCTGGAACTACAAGCGTGAGCCACTGAGCCCAGGCCCTACTCAAATTTCACTGATCTTCCAATTACGTCCTTTGTAGCAAAAACAAAACAACAGAAACCAGCAAAACGCCCTCAAGAAAACAACCGAAAAATTTCCTGTTCTGCTTCATTTATTTTTGATTCAGGGACCATTCAAGATTATGCCTTGCATTTAGTTGTCATGTCTCTTCAGTCTCTTTTAATCTGGAATAGTTCCTTAGTCTTTCCTTACTTTCAGTGATCTTGACATTTTTTAAGAGTAGACCAATTACTTTGTAGCATGTTCCACCACTTGGGTTAGTCTGATGTTTCCTTATGAACAGATTTAGGTTATGCATTTTTGGTGGGAATACCACAGACATGATTGTTGTGTTCTTCTCACTGCATCATATCAGGAGGGTCATGTCAGTTTGTCTCATTACTGGTTATGCTCAATTTTATCACTGGGTTGAGATGTTTTCTGACAAGTTTCTGTAAAATTAGTTCAGAAGTATTTCATACTGGTTATTAAGAACGCATTTTGTGGGCCAGGCATGGTGGCTCATGCCTGTAATCCAAGCACTTTGGAGGCCAAGGCGGGAGGATTACCTGAGGTCAGAAGTTCAAGACCAGCCTGACCAACATGGTGAGACCCCGTCTTTAAAAAAAAAAAAAAAAAAAAAAAGAATGCATTTTGTGAGGTGATACTTTGAGACTATATAAATAGCTTACTTCTCATCAAATTTTTTGCTTTTTAGTTTTAGCATCCATTGGTGATTTGTGCCTGAATCAATTATTATAGTGGTTGCCAGATGGTAAATTAAAAATATTTCATCCTTTCTTCTGAATTTATCAGTTGGCATTTCTTTTCTTTTTCTTTTTCTTTTTTTTTTTTTTTTTTGAGACAAGAGTCCTGCTTTGTCACCCAGGCTGGAGTGCAATGGCTCGATCTCAGCTCACTGCAGCCTCTGCCTCCCAGGTTCAGGTGATTCTCCTACCTCAGTAGCTAGTCTCCCAAGAAGCTGGGATTACAAGCACCTGCCATCATGCCCTGCTAATTTTTGTATTTTTTAGTTCAGACAGGGTTTCACCATGTTGGCCAGGTTGGTGTCGGACTCCTGACAGGTGATCCACCCACCTCGGCCTCCCAAAGTGCTGGGATTACAGGTGTGAGCCACTGCACCCAGCCAATCAGTTGGCATTTCACTCTAAGGAAAAGCTTTCTCTCTCTCTTTTTAAAAATCTTTTAAACATATGAGCATAGCTTCAATCAGGCATTCCCAAACTTTTTACACAGGGGGCCAGTTCACTGTCCCTCAGACCGCTGGAGGGCCACCACATACTGTGCTTCTCTCACTGACCACCAATGAAAGAGGTGCCCCTTCCTGAAGTGCGGTGGGGGGCCGGATAAATGGCCTCAGGGGGCTGCATGCGGCCCACGGACCGTAGTTTGGGGACGCCTGGCCTCAATAATTCTGATTTTGTTTATTTTTCATTTGTTGTGATATTCCACTTGTCTCACATTTGGCTAGTGGGAACCCTTTCAAGCTAGTTTGTGTGTCCTTTTTAACATGTCCTCTTCATTCTTTTTTTTTTGAGATGGAGTTTCCCTCTTATTACCTAGGCTGGACTGCAATGGTGCGGTTTCAGCTCACCGCAACCTCCACCTCCTGGGTTCAAGTGATTCTCCTGCCTCAGTCTCCTAAGTAGCTGGGATTACAGGCATCTGCCACCACGCCCAGCTAATTTTTGTATTTTTAGTAGAGATGGGGTTTCACCCATCTTTGTTGGCCAGGCTGGCCCCAAACTTCTGACCTCAGGTGATCTGCCTGCTTTGGCCTCTCAAAGTGCTGAAATTACAGGCATGAGCCAACACACCTGGCCATGTCCCCATCATTCTTTGATCACTTTTTTCTTACTTTTTTGAACAATAAGATTTTCTGTGGGCTGGGCGCAGTGGCTCATGCCTGTAATTCTAGCACTCTGGGAGGCCTAGGCTGGTAGATCATCTGAGGTCAGGCCTGTTAGAGACCAGCCTGGCCAACATAGTGAAACCTCATCTCTACTAAAAATATGAAAATTAGCCAGGCATGGTGGTATATACCTGTGGTCCCAGCTACTAGGGAGGCTGAGGCAGGGGAATCACTTGAACATAGGAGGTGGAGGTTTCAGTGAGCTGAGATTGCACCACCTCACTCCAGCCTGGATGACAGTGAGACCCAGTTTCAAAAAAAAAAAAATTTTTTTTTTTCTATGCTCATCTGTACTTTGGTTGTTTCAGTCCTGGAATCAGTAATTCTGTCAGGGAACCCTGGTTCCTTTTATTAGTGAATGTACTTAGAGAATAAAATTTGTGCACTACTAGGTATGTTCTGCTGGCAGATCACTTGAGATCAGGGGTTCAAGACCAGCCTGGCCAATGTGGTGAAACCCCACCTCTACCAAAAAACACAAAAAGTAGTTGGGTATGGTGGCACGCACCTGGAATCCTAGTTACAGTGAGACAGAGTGAGACTCTGACTCAAAAAATAAATAAAATGTACCAGAATTTAATTCATAGGTATGAATGACATAGAGAGGCCAATACCATTGAAAATGTATTACTCACAGTTCTGAATTAGGAGGCACACCATACTATGCAGGACCACATGGGGAAGCACCAGGGTGGGTCAGGAGGCAGAATGAATCAGAGGAAAACATGGGTGAGATTTTTGTTTGTTTGTTTGTTTAAAGTGCTAGAAAGTTGTTAGGTGGGACATCCCCTATTGAGCAGAAAGAGAAACACAAATGTTGACATTTGTGGTTGGAGGGTTTGTAGTATGATTTTTGTGCAGCCTCAAAAACACAGGATGGTATGAATGTAAATAACTTTGGTTGTTAATTTGGCCCATAGTTTCAAGATGCCAAATCATCAATTACAGAATATCAAGAATGAATATACAGATACACATGCATGTCTATACATACATAAATACATCTGTATCTGCCTATAAATATTTAAAGCCATGATTTCATTCCAATACTTTTAATTATAATCCAATGCAATAGGATTTTTTCCAGCGTTTACCTTTTCTGACATTAAAAAATGTCATGGTGGCTCATGCCTATAATCCCAACACTTTGGGAGGCCAACACAGGTGGATCACTTAAGGTCAGGAACTTGAGACCAGCCTAGCCAACATAATGAAACCCCATCTCTATTAAAAGTTCCAAAATTAGCCAGGCATTGTAGTGGTGGGTGCCCATAATTCCAGGTACTCAGGAAGCTGAGGCAGGAGAATCACTTGAACCCAGGAGGTGGGAGCTTCACTGAGCTAAGATAGCACTGCTGCACTCCAGCTGGGCAACAGAGTGAGACTCCATCTCAAAAAAAAAAAAAAAAAAAGAAAGAAAGAAAAAGAAAAATCTGGCTTTTTTTTTTTTTTTTTTTTACTTCATTCATTCTTTAAATGGTGTCTTGCCCTGTCACTAAGGCTGTAGCACAGTAGCAGGATTACAGCTCAGTGTTGCGTTAAACTCTGGCCTCAAGCCATTCTCTAGCCACAGACTCCCGAGCATCTGGGACCACAGGCTTGTGCCACTGTGCTTCTCTCTCTTGTTGTCCTTTTTGCTCATCTTTCTGTTGGTAACAATCTCCTGACCATGCAGGCCATTTTCTTGGCTTCAGCCCCACTGAATGAGCTGGCCGATTACCCATTCAAGTTCCACGAGCCATTGTTACACAAAAGTAGTACTCAGTTTGCATGGTTTTGATATTCATAAATTTCCATTACTGTGGTTTAATTAAATAATACCAGTCCTCAAGTAACATTTAATGAAATACAAAATATAACTGTGATCAAGAAAAGCTGCTCAGCTGGACAAGGTGGGTAGATTACCTGAGGTCAGGAGTTCGAGATCAGCCTGACCAACATGGTGAAACCCTGTCTCTGCTAAAAATACAAAAAATTAGCTGGGTGTGGTGGTGGGTGCCTGTAATCTCAGCTACTCAGGAACTGAAGCAGGAGAATTGCTTGAACCCAGGAGGTGAAGATTGCAGTGACCCCAGATTGTGCCATTGCACTCCAGCCTGAGCAACAAGAGTAAAACTCCATCTCAAAAAAAAAAAAAAAAAGCTTTTCCTACTTGGGAGACTGAAGCAGTAAGATCATTTGAGCCCAGGAGTCTGAGACCAGCCTGAGTGATATAGAGACCCCTGTCTCTCAAAAAAAAAAAAAAAAATTAATAGCAGGCTTCTCCAAAATTTGAAAACTTTATTCTGACCCTGAAATAGTAGATTGTTACCTCCCTAGACATCATTCATTTGGAGCTAGCCTAATTTTGTGTTGTTGTTTTGGGTTTTTTGTGATGGAGTCTTGCTCTGTAGCCCAGGCTAGAGTGCAGTGTCACGATCTTGGCTCACTGCAACCTCTTCCTCCTGGGTCAAGGGATTCTCCTGCATCAGCCTCACAAGTAGCTGGGATTATAGGCTCCTGCCACTGCACCTGGCTGATTTTTGTATTTTCAGTAGGGATGGGGTTTCACCATGTTGACCAGGCCGGTCTTGAACTCCTGACCTCGTGAGCCACCCACCTTGGCTTCCCAAAGTGTTGGGATTACAAGGCGTGAGCCACCACCCATGGCCTTGTTTTTTTGTTTTTGTTTTTGTTTTGTTTTTCCTTTTTTTTCTGTTTTTTTTTTTTTTTTTTTTTTTTTCTTTTTCTTGAGGAAAATTACAGTCTGTACTGCTCTCAGCTGAACTTTACACAGCTTTTACATTTCCCTCTGCCAGTTCCTCTTGTAATGGTGGGTGGGTAGCTGAAGGGCGGATATATACAATAATGTATTTTTAGTTCTTTTGAACAGAGAGGTTGCTCCAGCCGTTGCTATTGATGGCAGGAAGTATATTTATAGCTCCAGGGAAGGAGGGGTAGTATGACTCCTGGTTTAAGGAAACCTGGGAGATTATATTTAATATATGTTGTTACAACTCATTTGCACTTTATTGTAAGTTCTTGCCTTAGAAATGTAGTTGAGATGAATGAAACTATTACTTATGTTATAAAGTGTAGGTATTATTGTAAGTATATTGACTCTGCTCCCTAATTTGGAAAAATCTTCTGTTTTGAAATTTTACAGTATATAATACCTAAAACAAAGAGTACTTCAAGAGTATACAGGATGTATGTGGAGAATTCAGGTGTTAGCATGCAATTAAACAGTGAAGATACTGAGTAGCAGTAAATATTGTTCCCAATCTTATTGGTACAACTTCCATTGCGATTTTTTTTTTTTTTTTTTTTTTGATACAGAGTCTCGTTCTCTGTTGCCCAGGCTAGAGTGTAGTGGCCTGCCTCATTGCCTCGCTACAACCTCTGCCTTCTGAGTAGTTGGGACTACAGGTGCACACTACTATGCCCAGCTAATTTTTGTATTTTCACTAGAGATGGGTTTTCACATATTTGCCAGGCTGGTCTCAAACTCCTGACCTCAGGTGGTCCACCTGCCTCGGCCTCCCAAAGTGCAGGGATTACAGGCCTGAGACACCATGCCGAGCTTACTGTGATTTTTTTTTTTTAAAGATTGAAACCAAAATATTGTATACAGAGCATAAGATATTCTTGGTAAACACTAAGCACCTCATAACTTTCCCACAATTTAGATTAGAACGACCTTCACCCATGGTTATCATGTGCAACGGGCACTTTCAACACAAATTATTCTGAAGCTTTATTTCTCTGTTTTTTTCCTACTCCCTTTCTTAATTGAGAGGAGCAACGAGTTGGTTTCCAAGGATATGTCTTCTCTCTTATGCTGGTCCCAGATTGATGCAGTCATGGAAACCAGGCAGTAAACTCATTCTTGGCAGCTGCCAGCACTGGTCTGATTCTTTCTTTTAAAAGCATGAGATTCTTTAATAATACATTTTGGGCAGATTGATGCCAAATGATTCCAGGTCATCTTAGAGGAGGCTTGGGAACATTGTTGAATCGATTTAAATGATTCCGTTAAGTATTAACAGCTTACCAAACAAAACTGCAGTGATTTAACTCAAGTGATTTAAATTAGACAAGGTTTATGTCTAATTTAAACAGAAGGGCCTATAAAATTTAGAACAATTGGTTTGTTTCTTTTTTAGAATATTGAAGATTTGCTTTTAATTTGAGAATTTTACTAATTCTAATTTAAGTGTTTTATTTTTTGTTTTTAAGAGTTCAAAATGTTGAGTTGTAGATGTGCTGAGCTTTCTAATGAGCACAATGAAGCTTTTCACCTGGCCCATTAAAACCAAATCACTAATGAAAAAATATGAAATAATATGAATTCTTAATATTTTGTGGATTTTAAAGCTGGACTGCCTGGGTTGAAATCGCATCTCTGCTATTTCTTGGGTATGTGACCTTGTGCCAGTTACATAACCTCTCTGTGCCTCAGTTTTCTCATCTGCAAAATGGGAAATAGTACAGTTTGAATGTTGCTAATCTGAAATCTGAAATGCTCCAAAATCCAAAACGTTTTGAATGCCTACATGACTGCTCAAAGGAAATGCCCATTCCATGGAGCATTTTGGATTTTGGATTTTTGGGTTAAGCATGCTCAATTGGTAAGTGTAATGCAAATATTCCTAAATCTTAAAAAACCTGAAATCTAAAACACTTCTGGTTCCAAGCATTTTGGATAAGGGATACACAACCTGTAAATAATGTCCACTTCATGTGGAGTAAATGAGCAAAATTGTGTAAAGTGCCTGGCTTATAGGGAACACTCAGCAAATTTTGGCTGTTCCATTTATATATAAGAAATAAAATTATTGGCTGGGCATAGTGGCTGATGCCTGTAATCCTAGTGCTTTGAGAGGCTAAGATGGGGGGATTGCTTGAGGCCAGGAGTTCAAGACTGCTCTGGGCAACATAGCAAGACTCTGACTCTGCAAAAACACAGATTAGTTGGGCACGGTGGTTACATCCCTGTAGCTCTTGCTACTCAGGAAGCTGAAGCAGGAGGATCAATTGAGCCCAGGAATTTGAGGCTGCAGTGAGCCATGATAATGCCACTACACTCCAGCTTGGGCAATAGAGTGAGACCCTAACTTAAAAAAAAGAAAAAAAAATTTAGCCGGGCGCGGTGGCTCAAGCCTGTAATCCCAGCACTTTGGGAGGCCGAGGCGGGTGGATCACGAGGTCGAGAGATCGAGACCATCCTGGTCAACATGGTGAAACCCCGTCTCTACTAAAAATACAAAAAATCAGCTGGGCATGGTGGCTCGTGCCTGTAATCCCAGCTACTCAGGAGGCTGAGGCAGGAGAATTGCCTGAACCCAGGAGGCGGAGGTTGCGGTGAGCCGAGATCGCGCCATTGCACTCCAGCCTGGGTAACAAGAGCGAAACTCTGTCTCAAAAAAAAAAAAAAAAAAAAAAAAAAAAAAAAAAAAAAAAAATTTACTGATGGGATTGTAAAGGCTGGAAAATAAATTCAGAGGAGGTTTGTACAGAACTTATTTGTGAAAGACATTTAAAGGAAGGAAGGCATGTTTGTTTTAGGTTTATAAGAGATGACAGATTTAGCCCTACCCCAAAAGAATAAGCCATCTGTTTTTCTATCCCTTTTAGGGATTTGCCTGGTGGGTTTTCATAACTTAGCAAGATATTTGTCAATTTGGTAAACATTGATTGATTACTACATGCTTGGTGTTAAGATTACAAAGGTGAATAAAACACATCTTCTTCTTCCCTCAACAGCTTCCTGTTTTGGATGGATACGGGTGGAAGAGGGTGATGAAGTGAGGGTGACCTGTTCTGTTTGTTTTTTGTTTTTTGTTTGTTTGTTTGTTTTGAGACTGGATCTTGCTCTTTTACCCACCCAAGCTGGCATGTGGTGGCGCAATCATGGCCCATTGGAGCTTCAACCTCCTGGGCTCCAGCCATCCTCCCACCTCAGCTTCCCTTGAGTAGCTAGGACCACAGATATGTGCCACCATACCCAGCTAATTTTTATTTTATAGAGATAGGGTCTTGCTATGATTCCCTGGCTGGTCTTGAACTCCTGGGCTCAACTGATCCTCCTGCTTTGGCCTTATGAAGTGCTGTGATTATAGACATGAGCCCGGGCGCCCAGTCTGTGTATGCTTAGAAAATTAAATTCATGTTAAATGCCACACCAGCAGAATTTTTAAAATTTTTAAATGATACAAAAACAGAGAAGAGAGAATGCAAATTAATAAGAAGTAGGCAAGACTAATTTGAAGAAAACTATAGAGCGTTACTCTAGGATTTTTTTTAACAGATATAAAATATTACCAAGATATTGGACAGATATCATTGCTTCCCAAATTATTTTGCAGATTTAATACAAACTGATTTGTAAGTCCAGTGGGGTGAACCTTTTTGAGAACTTGACAAATTGCCTATAGAGTTCGTTTAGAAGAGTACATTCAATGGTTTAGAAAATTTTAAAATGTAATAATTGGTGGGCAGTAGAGGGGGGAAGGGTGTGTGACACTTGACCCTGCAGACAGTAAATTATATCATAAAGTTAAAGATATTTAAGACAGTTTGGCATCTGTGTTAGAATAGACAAGTAATTAGAGAAAAATAGAAAGTCCAGAAACATACCTGAATATGTACGGGAATTTCAAATATGAAAGTGTTAGTATGTAGGAAGGAGTGAAATGAAAGGCCAGGTGCAGTGGTTCATGCCAGTAATCCCAGCATTTTGGGAGGCTGAGGTGAGTGGATCACCTGAGGTCAGGAGTTAAAGACCAGCCTGGTCAATATGGTAAAACCCCGTCTCAACTAAAAATATAAAAAGAAAAAAAAAATGAGCGGGGCATCCTGGCTGGCAGGTGCCTTTGATCCCAGCAACTTTGGGAGGCTGAGGCAGGAGAATTGCTTCAACATGGGAGGCAGAGGTTGCACTGAGTGAAGATGGTGCCACTGCATTCCAGCCTGGGTGACAAGAGTGAAAGTCTGTCTAAAAAATAAAAAAGAAAGGAGTAAAATGAAAAAAGACAAAAGGAATATGTTGAAAGTGGCATTTAAAAAAAAATTTTTTTTTTTTTTTGAGACAAAGTCTCACTCTGTTGCCCAAGCTGGAGTGCAGTGGCGAAATCTCAGCTCACTGCAACCTCTGCCTCCCATGTTCAAACAATTCTCCTGCCTCAGCTTCCTGAGTAGCTGGAATTACAGAGGTGCGCCACCACACCCAGTTTTTTGTTTTTTTTTTTTGTTGTTTTTTGTTTTCCAGTAGAGATGGGGTTTCACCATATTAGTCAGGCTGGTCTGAAACCCCTTACCTCTTGATTCACCTGCCTCAGTCTCCCAAAGTGCTGAGATTACAGACGTGAGCCACTGCGCCCAGCTGAAAGTGGCATTTAAAAATCAGAGAGAAAATGATCAATTCCTGTAACAGTGGGCTGTTTGGTAAAAAATACATAAATATTTCTAATTTAGACTATACTCAAATAATCACCAAACTATATAGAGCAGGGGTCTCCAACCCCCAGGCCACAGACTGGCCTGTTAGGAACTGGGCCACACAGCAGTTGGGCATTAGACCAGGGAGCATAACACCTGAGCTCCACCTCCTGTCAGATCAGCATCAGCGTTAGATTTTCATAGGACTGCAAACTCCATTGCAAACTGCACTCCAGGGATCTAGGTTGTGCTCTCCTTATGAGAATTCAACTAATGCCTGATGATCTGAGATGTTGCTACTTCATCCCGAAACCTGAGAGCGTATCCCCCACCCCACGGTTTTATGGAAAATTGTCTTCCACGAAATTGGTCCCTGGGTGCCTAAAAGGTTGGGGATTGCTGATTTAGAGTATATATAATAAAATTACAGAAATAACTATACTCTTTATTACTCCTTTAGAATATACTGAATGTTTCCTAAGAAAAGCTGAACACTTATAGCTGGTTGGCTGTTCTCTAGTACATCTTGCTTTCCGCTTTCACTAGTTGAATTTTAAATTTCCAGGAGTCAGTATGTTTGTTCCAAAGCTGTTCATGCCAGTTACATTTATTACTGTGATTTTATAATTAAACATTATATAAACTAATGAAATATGACTGCAAAAAGTAGTTTTTAGGAAAATTAAGTTGTACATCTTGAACGAATTGAGCAAGTTGGATAAATACAGATCCCCCTTTCCCCCAAATTCCTGTCTTTTTTTTTTTTTTTCTGAGATGGAGTCTCACTCTGTTGCCCGAGCTGGAGTGCGGTGGCACGATCTTGGCTCACTGCAACCTCTGCCTTTCAGGTTCCAACGATTCTCCTGCCTCAGCCTCCCGAGTAGCTGGGACTGCAGGTGTGTGTCACCACACCCAGCTAATTTTTGTATTTTTTTAGTAGAAACAGGGTTGCACCATATTGGACAGGCTGATCTTGAACTCCTGCCCGCCTCTGCCTCCCAAAGTGCTGTGATTACAAGTGTGAGCCACCATGTCCAGCCATACTGTCTTATTAATTGTGAGCATGAATATTTTGAAAGATTAGGGGTGGAAATTATAAAACTCTTTTTAAATGTTCTGTACTCATTTGTCTCACAGTTGCCTAGATTCTTGTTCCATTTAAAGAAACTGAAATTTGGTATCACTAGTGTGTATTATAGATATGATATATCTGTAATGGATATGCAGGAGAGAATATCTGAAACATTAATTAGCAGAAATCTACTTAAAGAAGAGGCGCTGGTTTTCTACCTTAATATTGGCAGATGATACGTATTTGTGTTTTTTTGTTTTTTTTTTTTGTTTGTTTGTTTTTTTTTGAGACGGAGTTTCACTCTTGTTACCCAGGCTGGAGTGCAATGGCGCGATCTCGGCTCACTGCAACCTCCGCCTCCTGGGTTCAGGCAATTCTCCTGCCTCAACCTCCTGAGTCACTCGGATTACAGGCATGTGCCACCATGCCCAGCTACTTTTTTGTATTTTTAGTAGAGACGGGGTTTCACCATATTGACCAGGATGGTCTCGATCTCTTGACCTTGTGATCCACCCGCCTCGGCCTCCCAAAGTGCTGGGATTACAGGCTTGAGCCACCGCGCCCGGCGATATGTATTTGTTTTAAGTAAAAATCAAATATTTCAGTTACATTTTTAAAATTACCTGATTTATGGCCGGGCGTGGTGGCTCACACCTGTAATCCAAGCACTTTGGAGGCCAAGGCAGGCGGATCACCTGAGGTCAGGAGTTCAAGACCAGCCTGACCGACATGGTGAAACTCCTGTCTTAGCGGGGGGGGGGGAAGAAAAGAAAAAAAAAAGTTCTGATTTACTATACTTTTTCATGTAACCAGTCAGCCCTGAGTCCTATTTGTGTTGTGAGTCCAATCCCAGAAGGAGATAGAGGACAAACTTTTCTATGCTTAGCCTGAAGAAAATCTTTCTCCAAAAAAGCAATTATCTGACCCTTCTATAAAGGGCCAGTTAGTAAATATTTTAGATTTTGTAGGCTGAAGTAGAATCAAGGGTAGTATGTAGGTTCTCATATAACAAGAGAGAAAACAAATTTTGAAAAATTTCTTATTGATTAAATTTAAAATAGTAAACACAATTTTTTGAAATATAGGTATACTAATGAGAAGACTGGAGATATTTCTGGAGTGATAACATTTTGCTTAATTGGTGTTCAGAGTGCTGAACTATTGAATAGTGCTTCCTATTCAGTAAATAATCATCAAAATTGATTGTAAGTATTCATCTATTAATGCAGATCTGTAATAAGATTTTGCATATTTCATCTTTGACATCTCTTCACACAGACATGTCAAATAATTGATACCAGCCCATAACCATATTATTTTAATTTAGCATATTAATCACTCAGGAAGCATTCATAGAATTAGATTTTTCTTATAACATTTGCCTTTTAGTATATCATTACATTGCTGCTTAATTAATTCCGATGGAAGGTTAGACAGAAGCTCCACAGTTGCACTGTTAAATAGATTTTTAAATATAGAAATTTCTTTGCTGCATTAAGGTCCTAAAAATTATTCTGGAACTGTAGTTTGAACTAAGAAACTATATCTACTTGCAAATTTGTTTGGAAATGGAGATCTCACTTCTTGTTTTAACTTTTGATAGCATGCAAAGTATGTAAAGCAGCTAAACGTTTATGATTCAAAAATTAGTTGTGTAAATGAATAGTTTGTTTCATATATAAGTGCTATGTGTCCAATAGTTTTAAGTTGAATTTACTAAATATTATAAAATCTGCAGCAAAAGCTAATTCTCAAAGCCATTTATTATTTGGTCATAATGTCTGAAAGCAGTCTTATTGTTATGAAAAATTTCAATCTCAGCTCCAAGCTGAAAAGAAAAAAAGAGCATGATAAAACTTTACTACAGCTCAGCCATCAAACTGCTGTGTGCCCGGGTAAGTCAGGTTTTTCAGCTTCTATTTCTGACAGTGATTAAGCCCGTGACAGTGAATGAAGTTCACCATTAACGTGGTTGGTTTAATAATTCATGATAAATTCAGATATTTTTCATAGAATACCTGTTGATGAAAAAACATTAATAACCACCTTACATCTTCACAAGTTTTGTAAATTACCTAACTAAGCTTTTTTCTACTTCACACATATTTTTACCATTATCAGTGATAACATATCCGAGATTCCGCTTTAGGTATTAGTATTTTTTCAGCTTCTTGCCTGTAGTTATTCAACACAGACTGTTCATAGAAGCTAATTCTTCAATCATTTTAAACTTGGCACTAACTCCTTGAATAAACAACATCTGAACAGTATTGACATCTATCAAAAGAGATGGAAATCTACTTAACCTCAGTTACCTTGTTTTTTTTTAAGCAGATTATTGATCTTATTAATATTTTTAACTTTTAAACAAATGGTTTTGTCGGAAGGCTAATACTCTTTTTTTTTCTTTTTAAATTATATTAAATTTAAAATAATGTTTTTTGTTACCTGTCTGGAGAAAGCCTAGAGAAAGGGTGCCCAGGCTAAACTCTGACTCTTGGGCTCAGCTGATCCTGCCTTAGCCTCTGGAGTAGCTGGGGACTACAGGCACACGCCACTGTGCCTGGCTATGTATTCAGTTATAACACTCTTATTTTTAAATGAAAGCTCTTCTTCATGAAATAGATCAGGAGAGCAATTTTCCTGTCTTGCTTCCTGAGGAAGCAAAAAGACAGAAACATAGTGAGTAACAAGACTAGTGGTTGCCGTAGTAAACATGGGACTTACTATTAATGGCTCTGTTAACAGTAGGGGTTGGTACTACTGTTTTATTTGTGGATTCTCTTTGATTTGTGGACAGGGTTTTATTTCCCATCTTTGGGTTAGGAGGGTCTGCCATATCCACAAATTGACTCTTCCCATTTGTTTTATTTATTTAATTAGACCATGATTGGAAAGCCTCACTGGCTGTGTACATTGCACCATACATAGGAGTATATGACAGTTATGATACATTTCAAACAGGGCTTTAAAACTTTTCATTCAGCCCTTTTTGGAAAAAGCTTTTTTCCTCTTGTGGTCATTGACATACAAGAAATACAGGCTTTATGTAGTCAGTAGGTGAGAGTAGATTTTGGAGTCATATACACCTGGGTTTGAGTCTCAGTTTTGCCGTGTACTAGTCATTTGTGGACAAGTTATTTGTTAATAACTACTCTGTGCCATAGTTTCTTCATTGGTAGTATCTTCAAGGTGAAGTATCTATTTCCTGTACTGTTTTGAAGATAACCTTAAATAATGTACATTGTACAGTTTGATACAGTGTCTGACACATAGTAAGTACTTTAATATATAATACCTATTTTTATTCTGATCCTTGTTGAGCTGCCGCTTTTCGATGTGTTCTGATTATCTGTAATTGGTAATCAGCCATGTATTGACATCATCCAAGATTTGACCAAGTCGATTGTCTCAAATTTTTTTTTTTTTTTTTTTTTTAAAGATGAGGTTTCACCAGCTAAATTTTGTATTTTTAGTAGAGACACGGTTTCACCATGTTGGTCAGGCTGGTCTTGAACTCCCAACCTCAGGTAATCCACCTGCCTTGGCCTCCAAAGTGCTTGGATTATAGGCGTCAGCCACCACGCCCGGCTGACTGTCACAAATTTCTAAGCAGAAAAAATACCCAGAAAACAGAAATTAAGCAGTTGTTAAAGAATTGAATAGCAGTGATTATTATTATTTGTGCTTAATAAGAAATATGGACCATGTCTGCCTGAGCCTTTATTTAATGCATTTTAAAATTTACTGTTTTTTTCTTCCTTTAAACCTTGCTACAAAGTTCAATAAAAAGTTAAACTAAAAAATAAAGATTCAAATTAGTAGGATATATAAGGGCCTTTCATGGTGGTGGACTTTCTGTGTGGTTTGAACTAGGGGAAAGACTTAAAGGAAAATTGCTTACAGTGTTCTAGGTACTCTGCTAGGCTTCTGTGGATAATATTAAGACACAATCCTTACCCTCAAGGATCTTTTTATTTTTTAGAGACAAGGTCTCGCTCTACCACCCAAGCTGGAGTGCAGCAGCAAAATCATAGCTCACTGAAACCTCCACTCATCCTCAAGGATCTTAATGTCAACTTGGGGGAGGCCATAAACTGTTAAAGTATTTTGTGACAGAGTTAACGGTTGACTCTGGTGGCTAAGGGAAAGAAAGTAATTGGGACAACTAGGATTTCTAGCTTGGCAAGGGGGTAGACCTGGTTGGCAAACTACAACCCACTGCCAGTTTTTGCATAGCCCACAAACTAAGAATGTTTCTTACATCTCTGAATGGTTGGGGAAAAAAATCAAAAGAAGAATACCATTTTGTGACATGTGGAAATTATATAAAATTAACATTTTAATGTTCATAAGTAAAGTTTTATAAGAATACAGCTATGCTGCAACTACATATCTGTGACTGCTTTTGTGCCACAACAACAGAGATGAGTAATAGTAAACAAAGGCTCTTTGGCCTGCAGAGCCAAATATTTACTGTGTGGCTCTTTACAGAGAAAGTTTGCTCATTCAATGAGTAGGTGATATTTTTTATCCATTGAAACAAGCAATTAAAGAACAGATATAGGAGAAGATAACACTTCTGTGAATGTTGATTATTTGAATCAGAGGTGCTTGTGAATATGCAGGTCTAGAAGGCAAGAGAATATATAGGTTTGGAGTTTGGAAAGAGCCTGAGGCTGGAAATGGATGTGGGAAGAAAGGAGGAGATCAAGAAGACTGGATGGAGGAATGTTTTTTTAGCCCTGCCTGCACATTGGAATCAGCTGGAGTGCTTAAAACCAAACAAAACCAGACAGACATTTCCAGGACCCCAATCCCCACTCCTTCTTTCCCAAGATTATGATGCACCTGAGCTGGACTTGGGCACCAGGATTTTTCGAAAGCTCCCCCAGAAATTCTAATGTGTATCCACTGGTACAGAGTGAGAAGATTGGATGATGGGGCACCAGGAACACCAGCATTAAAGGGATAGTTCTAGGTACTTTTACTGAGGAGAAGAAATGCTGATGGAGTGATGATGGGAATTTTGGGGGTGGTCAGATCCTGCAATTTGTGATCATCGTTGACTGATAAATCAAGAGCAGTTTCTATAGAGTCCAGGTGAGGGTATATGTCAAAGGTTTGAAGGGCTAGATTTTGAATAGTTACTGGAATAATCTTAATATTATAGCCTTTTTGGAACTGTTTGCTTAATATGCTTTCTGCATTTAGGTGCATTTACATTGTACTTGGAAAGAGAAATGGACCCAGGCATTGAGAATCAAGGCCAACAACAGTGCTTTGCTTGCCCAGTTTTTGTCATTCTGTCTGGGACATTAGTCTCATCTCTGAAAGCAGGAGGGCAAACTGAATGGGCTCTGTAGTCTGTCTCTTCTAAAAGTTTTTAAACTATTAATAATATAACTTTTCTTTTTCTTTTTCTTTACGAGACAGAGTTTTACTCTTGTTGCCCAGGCTGGAGTGCAATGGTGCGATCACGGCTAACCAAAACCTCCACTTCCCGGATTCAAGGCATTCTCCTGCCTCAGTCTCCCCAGTAGCTAGGATTACAGGTGCCCACCACCACGCCCAGCTAATTTTTGTATTTTTAGTAGGGACGGGGTTTCACCATGTTGGTCAGGCTGGTCTTGAACTCCTGACCTCCTCATCCACCTGCCTCAGCCTCCCAAAGTGCTGGGATTACAGGCGTGAGCCACTGTACCTGGCCTAGTACAACTTTTATTTAACAAACGAGGAAGCTGAGTTTATGAAATGTCTGTGAAGTCCATTGTCTGATCTTTTAGTTTCTTAGTACCTGGGAATGTGCTTTTTTATTATATATAAATAATAGACGGTTGTTATGGAATACCTGGATAGTACAGAAGTCTAGGATTTTTACCATTTTGGTTTGTTTATTGGAAGTCTCTTCCCCCAGTGGTTCTTGCTTCTCCATCAGTGTGAATGCACACTCCAGTATCGATGTGAATGTTAATTTATGTACTAGCTGGATTCTACAGGAAGCAGACAGAGGTGGGGTTGGAGGGCAAAGGGCTTATTAGGGGAGTAATGCCTGTGACGAAATAGAGAAGGGAACATGTTTGAGTATGGGGAGCCATCAGACTGCAATGCACACCTGTCAAAAGTCTCTGCCCACTCAGATTGCCTAATAGAGGAATGCCACAAGGGGTAGAAATGGCTAGGCTCTTGTACTAACTTTGCGCAGTCATTGGCTAAAGTTAGGTCTTTGACCAGTGTAGAGGTTTTCAGCTTTGGCACTGTTGACATTTGGGACCAAATACTTCTTCGTTATAGGGGGCTGTCCTGTGATTTGTAAGATGCTTAGCAGCATCCTAGGCCTCCATCACCTAGATGCTGCTAGCACAGCCTCCCTGCTATTAGTTGTGACAGTGAAAACTATCTTTAGACACTGCCTTATGTTCCCTAGGGAAGGTTCTAATGGTATATATAAACGACCCTGTAGTGGCATAGTCCAAGTTGTGGAACAGAGAGGAGTGTTCCATACTACCCTTACTGGAAAGATCTATGAGCTATTCAGTGATCTGAACTATTTATTTAAGATGGAGCTTTGTTCTGTGGCTCCTAGAATTTTAAGCACACCTCTGTGTTAGGGTATACTCCATTATCCAAAACAATCCATAGTGTTTAAATAGAGTTGTTTTTTCAGGCTGGGCGCGGTGGCTCACGCCTATAATTCTAGCACTTTGGCAGGCAGGCTGAGGCAAGCGGGTCACCTGAAGTTGGGAGTTTGAGATCAGCCTGACCAAAGTGGAGAAATCTCGTCTCCACTAAAAATAAAAAATTAGCCGGGTGTGGTGACACATGCCTGTAATCCCAGCTACTCGGGAGGCTGAGGCAGGAGAATCACTTGAACCCGGGAGGCAGAGGTTGCTGTGAGCTGAGATCGTGCGATTGCACTCCAGCCTAGGCAACAAGATTGAAACCCTGTCTCAAAAAATAAAATAAATAAAATAGGGCTCTTTTTAATTTTTATCCATTTATTTCTTTATCTTTTCTTTTTATTTTTTTTTTTAGGCAGAGTCTCACTCTGTCACCCAGACCGGAGTGCAGTGGCACAATCTGGTCTCACTGCAACCTCTGCCTCCTGGGTTCAATTGATTCTCCTGCCTCAGCCTCCCAGGCAGCTGGGGTTACAGGCGTGCACCACCATGCCCGGCTAATTTTTGTATTTTTAATAGAGATGGGGTTTCGGCATTATGTTGGCCAGGCTGGTCTCAAACTCCTGAACTCACGTGATCCAGTTGACTTCCCCAAGTGCTGGGATAACAGGTGTGAGCTACTGTGCCTGGCTGTTTTCTTTTTTTCTTTTCTTTTTTTTTTTTTAGACGGAGTTTCGCTCTTGTTACCCAGGCTGGAGTGCGATGGCGCGATCTCGGCTCACCGCAACCTCCGCCTCCTGGGTTCAGACAATTCTCCTGCCTCAGCCTCCTGAGTAGCTGGGATTACAGGCACGTGCCACCATGCCCAGCTAATTTTTTTTTTGTATTTTTAGTAGAGACGGGGTTTCACCATGTTGACCAGGATGGTCTCGATCTCTCCACCTCGTGATCCACCCGCCTCGGCCTCCCAAAGTGCTGGGATTACAGGCTTGAGCCACCGCGCCCGGCCAGCTGTTTTCTTTTGAGACTGGGTCTCACTTTTTCCCAGGCTGGAGTTTAGTGGCACAATCTCAGCTCATTGCAACCTCCACCTTGTGGGCTCAACCAATTTTCCTACCTCAGACTCCTGAGTAGCTGGGACTACATGCACGTGCCACCCATGCCTGTCTACTTTTTGTGGAGATGAGATTTTGCATGTTACCTAGGCTGGTCTTGAATTCCCAAGCTAAAACAGTTTACCCAGGAACGTTGTATGTTTCTAAAGGTATTTTTCCTTTGGTTGCAGGTGACACAACTAAAAAAACAAAAAACACAGTATTTATGGAATTCCAATGAGTGGTAATGGATGATGCAGTTCAAATAACTAAGGTAAGAGAAATAAAACCAGAACTGTGAGGAGGCTTTTGCCAGTCAAGTAGTGTCCTTAAATAAAGCTAACATTCAGATTCTTTCCTGCTTCATTTTGATTCTAAGCTATAAGAGTAGCTTATTTTTTACGATTACAAACATTTTAATTATCCTTTACGAAACTTCTTAACCTGATTGTGAATCAGAAACACTTAAGGAGCTTTTTAAAAAGAAAAGAAGACCAAAGTCAGGCTGGGTGTGGTAGCTCATACCTGTAATCCCAGCACTTTAGGAGGCTGAGGTGGGTGGATCATTTGAGGTCAAGAGTTCAGGACCAGGCTGGCCAACATAATGAAACCCCATCTCTACCAAAAATGGAAAAATCAGCCAGGTGTGGTGGCATGTGCCTGTAATCCCAGCCACTCAGGAGGCTGAGGCAGGTGGATCCCTTGAACCCGGGAAACAGAGGTTGCAGTGAGCCAAGATCACACCCCACTACATTCCAGCCTGGGCACCAAAGCATGAAACTCCTCAAAAAAAAAGACCAATGTCATTGCCTTGTCAGCCTGCCCTTGCTGAATTAAAGCTTCTGTTGGTAGAGCACAGATGATCTCCAAGTTTTAAGTGGGAATGTAAACCAACTCCACAGTTTTAGAAAACTCTTTGGCAATATCTGAGAAACATACATGTATCTGATAACCCAGGTATTTCAATTCTAAGGTATTCACCTTTGAAAAATGAAAAATACATGTCTACACAAAAGTACACATAGAAATGTTCACTGCAACTTTAGGTATTATAGCGAGAAAAAATGAATTCAAAAACAGGTGAATAGTTAAATAAATTGTGATATACAGCTGGCCGTGGTGGCTCACATCTCTAATCTGAACACTTTGGGAGGCTAAGACAGGCAGATCACTTGAGTTCAGCCTCACCAACATGGTAAAACCCTATCTCTACTAAAATTACAAAAATTAACTGAGTGTGCTGGTGGTACACGCCTGCAATTCTAGCTACTCAGGAGGCTGAGACAGGACAATGGCTTGAACCCAGGAGACAGAGGTTGCAGTGAGCCGAGATCACGCCACTACACTCCATCCAGCCTGAGCAACAGGGCAAGACTATGAAAAAAATTGATAAACACTATGGATAAAATGGAATTTTATTCAGTAATAAAAAGGAACAAACTACCAGTACACACAACAACATGGATGAATCTCGTAGATAAAAGGTTGAGTGAAATAAACCAGATGGATAAGAAAAAGTAGATGTAGCACAGTTACCAAGTAAAACTAAACTGTGATGATAGAGGTCGAACCCATGCTTCCTCTGGCGGGAGGTGGGAGGTTGTGACTGGAAAGAGATATGAGAGACCCTCTGCAGCACTGAAAAAGTTTTACATGTTAATGTGTTTATATACATACTTTTCTTGTGGTAAAATAGATATAACATTAAATTTATCATTTTAACTACTTTTAAAGTATGCAATTCATTGACATTATGTACTTTCCTGTTGTGCAGCCATCACCACCATCCATCTCCAGAACTTTTCATCTTCTCCAACTGAAACTCCATATCCATTAAACACTGTCCCCATTTCCTTCTCCCCCAGCTGCTGACAACCACTATTCTACTTTCTGTCACTATGAGTTTGACTATAATAGTTACCTCATGTAAGTGGAATCATATAATATTTGTCATTTGGTATCTGGTTTATTTCATATAAGTTTATTTCACAAAGGTATCTTGTTTATTTCACATAGGATGACCTTGTTTTCAAGTCATCTATGTTGTAGCATGTCTCAGAATTTCTATTTTATGGCTGAATCATATTCCGTTGTATGTTTATACTACATTCATTTATATCCATTCATTCATTGATGGACACTCGGGCTGCTTCCATCTTTTGGTTGTTGTGACTAATAGTGCTATGAACATGGGTGTAAGCCGAGTATGGTGCCTCACACCTATAATCCCAGTACTTTGGGAGACCGAGGCAGGCGGATCACCTGAGGTCAGGAGTTCAAGGCCAGCTTGGACAACATGATGAAACCCCATCTCTACTAAAAATACAAAAATTAGCCAGGTGTGGTGGCATGTGTCTGTAATTTCCAGCTACTCTGGAGGCAAGGCAGGAGAATCTCTCAAACCTGGTGGGTGGAGATTGCAGTGAGCCGAGATTGTGCCACTGCACTCCAGCCTGGGCAACAGGGCGAGACTCTGTCTCAATTCAAAAAAAAAAAAGACATGGGTATACAAACATCTTTTCAAGTCCCTGTTTTAGTTCTTTTTTATTCTTAAAAGTAAAATTACTGGATTATATGGTAATTCCATGTTTAATTTTTTGAGGCATCACCATGCTGTTTTTCATAGTACTGCATGATTTTATATTCCCAACAGCAATGCACAAGGGCTTCACTTTCTTTACATTCTCCTTTTTGGTAACCTCCATAATTCTGAATTATATGTATATGCTCTTCTTAATTTTTTTAATTAGTAAAAAGGACAACATATTTTTTTTTTTGCCTCTCCAATGTGAAAAATAGGAACTTACCTCACACTATCCCCCCATTTAATATTTGTAATATTTCCTGTTCTTCTGCTGTTTGTTAGTTTCCTCAGACTTTTGTAACAAAACTTCATAAACTGGGTGGCTTAAACAATAGAAATTTATTGTCTCAGACTTTTGGAGGGAGTCTGTGAGGGAGAATCTATTCCATGATTTTCTTTTAGCTTCTGGTAGCCTTAGGCATCCCTTACCTTGTAGATGGCATTTTCTCTGTATCTTCAAATTGTCTTCGCTCTATGCATATCTGTCTCTTGTGTTCAAATTTCCTTTTTCAAAATAAGTACGACAGTCATTGGATTAGGGACCACCCTAATGAGGTCATCTCAACTTGATCATCTGCAAAGACCCTCTTTCTAAATAAAGTCACATTCACAAGAACTGAGTAGGGGTTATGATTTTAACATCTTTTGGGGGACACAATTCAGCCTGGGCAACAGAGCAATACTCTGTCTCAACAAAACAAAACAAAAACAAAAAACCCAATTAAACCCATAAAGTGTTGGTTACATTTCTAACTTTCAGAAGCACTCTTGAACCTGTTTTTTAGGTTAATTTTCAGCACTCTTTCCTTCTTTCTTTCTTTCCTTTCATTTTTCCTTTCCTTTTTAATTTTTGTTTTTTTTGAGACAGTCTTGCTCTGTCACTCAGGCTGGAGTGTAGCAATCTTGGCTCACTGCAGCCTCCACCTCCCAGGCTCAAGTGAGTCTCCTGCCTGAACCTCCCAAGTAGCTGGGATTACAGGTGTTTGCCACCATGCCTGGCTAATTTTTGTATTTTTAGTAGAAACGGGAGTTTTGCTATGTTGGCCAGGCTGGTCTTGAACTTCTGGTCTCAAGTAATCCACCCACCTCAGCCTCCCAAATTGCTGGGATTACAGGCATACACTACTGCGCCCAGCCTTCTTTCTTTTCCTTTATTTCCTTCTTCTTTTTTTTTTAACCTGTTCATTTTTTTTTTTTTTTTTCTCCCCCAGCACTGTTTCTTGACTCACATTGTCGGGTGAGGATATTATCACCCCTACCTTTCTGTTAGGTACATTTTTCCTTTTAACCAGTGCATTCTGTCTTCTGAACACAACCAAGCCTTTCATGGTCTGTCCATAATTTATCTTTAAAAATTGAAAGCTGGTAAACAGTATTTACATTATTATAGCTAAGTAAATATTGTTCGCTGTCAGGCCAAGCAGCATTTTCTGGATTTTTATTTCTTTCTCTGTAGGTTCAACGTCATGGACCCTGGACTATTCAAACGAGAAAATGAAGAAAAAGTGAATTCTCTTTTTGAAATTATCAGTTGCTTCCAATCATGTCTTTATATTTTATATTAGAACCGTAACTTTCTTATAAAATTTTCCCTCTGGAGTTTCTAGTTTTCTTATTTATTTGCCTGTTATTATAATTTCACTTTTCCCCCAAGATCTCAGTCATACCTTCTAGCCTGTCAAGGCTGGTTCATACCATACACTGTGTCCCAAATTTAGTCTAGTCACACACTGCAGTCCAAGACCAGTTTGGACTAATTGTTTTTTAGGCTATCTACACAATCATATTCTTGGTATTTTCCTTACTGGTTTTTCTTTGAGGCAGGGCAGGGGAGGTTCGGTCCGCTGATCTTGGATATCAGTCTTTCTTTTTATTTGTTTTTTAAATCTTACTAGGGCCCGGGTGCAGTGGCTCATGCCTGCAACTCCAGTACTTTGGGAGGCTGAGGCAGGTGGATCAGGCAGGCGGATTGAGGCCAGTAGTTCAAAACCAGCCTGGCCAACATGACAAAACCCTCTCTTTACTAAAAATACAAAAATTAGCCAGGTATGGTGGTGGGTGCCTGTTATTTCAGCTACTTGGGAGGCTAAGGCAGGAGAATTGCTTGAACCTGGGCAGTGGAGGTTACAGTGAGCCCAGATCATGCCACTGCACTTCAGCCTGGGTGACAAAGCAAGACTGTCTCAATCAATCAGTCAATCTTACTAGAGTTCATTCTCAAGTCATTTACTGAGAGAAAATGTACATGGCCGATAAATTTTGACTCTGGTGTCTGTTTTTAAGACCTTTATGTTCGAGTGGTGGTTTGGTTGAATATAGAATTCTAGGTTGCATATTATGTTTCCTCAAAACTTTAAAGTAATTTCTCCATGTCTTCTTTTGTTGTTCATGAGAAATAGAAAGTTAGTTTCATATAGGAAATTTTTCTTCTATGTTCTACGTAGTCTGGAATTCTATAGCAGTGTACTTGGTGGGCCCCTTATTAGATCTGCGGACTCATAGCTCTCCATATTTTAGTTATTTCTGTCAGCAACTTTCTGATATTGAGCTTCCTGAGTTGTTCATATAATGTTCTTATCTATTCTGTTCTTTTTAAAAAACTCTTTGCTTTTGGTTGTTTTCTTTGAGATTGTCATAACTTTATCTCCTGATTTTTTTTGTCTTTTCTTTTCTTTTTTTCTTTTTTTTTTTTTTTGAGACAGGGTCTCACCCTGTGGCCCAAACTGGAGTGTAGTGGCTCCATCAGAGCCCACTGCAGCCTTGAGCTCCCAGGCTCGAGCAATCCTCCCACCTCAGCTTCCCAAGTAGCTGGAACTACAGGCATGCGCTACTACACCCAGCTAATTTTTTTTTTTTTTTTTTTTTTTTTAGTAGTGACAAGGTCTCACTGTGTTGCCCTGGCTGGTCTCAAACTCCTGAGCTTAAGTGATCCTTCTGCCTCTGGGGACTACTAGAGTATGCCACGCCTAGCTAATTTTTATAATTTTTAGTAGTGACAGGGTTTCTCCATGTTGCCCAGGCTGGTCTTGAACTCCTGGGCTCAGGCAGTCCACCTGCCTCAGCCTCCCAAAGTGCTGGGATTACAGGTATGAGCCAGCATACCTAGCCTGCTGTTTTTTCTTTTATTGTTTTCATAAGCTAGTCTTCTCCCCACTTTCTTATCCTGTATGAATGTTTTTTTTTTTTTTTTTTTTTTTTTTTTTTTTTGAGACGGAGTTTCACTCTTGTTACCCAGGCTGGAGTGCAATGGCGCGATCTCGGCTCACTGCAACCTCCGCCTCCTGGGTTCAAGCAATTCTCCTGCCTCAGCCTCCTGAGTAGCTGGGATTACAGGCACGTGCCACCATGCTCAGCTAATTTTTTGTATTTTTAGTAGAGACGGGGTTTCACCATGTTGACCAGGTTGGTCTCGATCTCTCGACCTTGTGATCCACCCGCCTCAGCCTCCCAAAGTGCTGGGATTACAGGCTTGAGCCACCGCGCCCGGCTACCTGTATGAATGTTGAATAGTTGACCACAGCATTGGCCCTGTATACTCTTTTGTTCTTATTTCTTCAGTTTTATTTAGCTTCTACTGTGTATTCACGCACTTTTCTATTTAGTTGATGTGTATCCCATCTTTTCTTGTCAACACTGTGTAGTCATTAATGAGAATGTGGTAGGATTTTGTGTATGGATATTTAAGAAGACGACCATAAAGTGTTTTTAGAGATGATCTTTAAAGACCGGGCATGGTAGCTCATATCTGTAATCCTAGCACTTTGGGAGGCCAAGACAGGAAGATTGCTTGAGCTCAGGAGTTTGAGACAGCCTGGGAAACATGGGGCGATCCCATCTCTACAAAAAATTTAAAAATTAGATAGTCCCAGCTATTCCAGAGCCTGAAGTGGGAGGATTGCTTGAGCCCAGGAGCTCGAGGCTACAGTAAGCCATGTTTGCACCACTGCACTCTAACCTGGGTAACAGAACAAGACCCTGTCTCAAAGAAAGGAAAAGGAAAAAACAACTTTAAGCAGTTGATTAAGTTAAAATGATGTCTATAGGGTGGGCCCTAATTTGATATGACTGGTGTTTTTATAATGAAAGGAAATTTGTACACACAGACATCAGAAACAAATACACAGAGGAACGACCACATGAGGACACTGTAAGTTGGAGGCCATCTGCAAGCCAAGGAGAGAGCTCTCATAGGAAGCCAAACTTGCCAACACTTTCATCTTGGAATTCTAGCCTGTAGAACTGTGAGAAAATAAATTTCTGTTGTTGAACCCACCCAGTCTGTGCTTTTTTTTTTTTTTTTTTTTTTTTTTTTGAGACAGAGTCTTGTTCTGTTGTCCAGGCTTGAGTGCAGTGGGATGATCTCGGTTCACTGCATCCTCCGCCTCCCAGGTTCAAGCTATCCTCCTGCCTCAGCCCCGCTAGTAGCTAGGATTACAGGTACATACCACCATGCCCGACTAATTTTTGTATTTTTAGTAGAGACAGGGTTTTGCCATGTTGGCCAGGCTGGTCTTGAACTCCTGACCTCAGGTGATCCACTCACCTTTGCCTCCCAAAGTGCTGGGATTACAGGTGTGAGCCACCTCGCCCAGCCAGTCTGTGACACTTTTATGGCAGCCCTACCAAATGAATACAGACGTTTAAGAAGGCTTGGTACATTGTAGCATTTGGTAATTATTGTGCATGTAGTTGTGTTGTGCACATGATGCCATTATTGAGAAGAGCAGGATGGATGGGAAGCATCGAGACAAAGTACAATATGAGCTGGCTACTAATGTATGTATGATTTTGTGGTAGGTGAAGAAAGGATTTCAGAAGTAGAGTGCTTATGAAAGAAAAGCTCAACAGTGTAAGAATTTTACACCAGTTTGACTTTAACAGAGAGTGAGTTCAACAGTGAAAGATGAGGTTGCAAGTATAGTTTGGGAACCCATATTAATTTCCTAGTGCTGCCCTAACAAAGTACCATAAACTGGTGGCTAAAGGCAGCAGAAGTGTATTGTCTCAAAGTTCTGGAGGCCCAGGGTCAAGGTGTTGGCAGTGTTGGTTCCTTCTGTGGGAGAATCTGTTCCATGGATCTCTTCTAGCTTCCAAGAGCCCCATGTGTTATTTGATTGTAGGTGATCACTCAAATCCTGTGTCTTCAAATGGCATTTCCCCTGGGTCTGTTTTCACATGTTCGTCATCTTATAAGGACACCAGTCATACTGGATTAGGGGTCCACAATACTCTGGAATGACCTCACCTTTATTTAACTAATCACATCTTCAACAACCCTATTTCCAAATAAGGTCACATCCTGTGGTACTGGGGATTAGGACCTCAACATATCTTTTTTGGGGGAGACATAGTTCAACCCATAACAGAGACCAAACTGTGAAGCATTTCTTATATGTCAACTCAGTTATTTTCAAATCTATGGTTTATTCAGTGGGAAACCATTGAAAACTTTGAGCAGGATGAACGTAACACTTTAGGAAGACTCTTGGGAGGATAGCGTTTGAGTGATGTTAGCTTCACTGGGAGTCAGTAGGCCTGGACCAGATCAGTGTTATGGAAAACCAGGATTCTGGGGCTCCCACTCAAGAAATTCCAAACCCAAATCTTCAGACTGGAGACCCAGGACTGATTTTTAAAAGCTCCCTCTTTCTCCCTGTGATTCAGATGATTTAGCCTAGTTTGGATATAACACTGGGTGTGAGGTGATAAAGGCATGAAATGGGTTGGTGGTTATGCAAGTAGAAAGACCAGAGAGAACCTGGGAAAAGAGGTTCTCTTTTTTTTTCATACTATTGTTGAAAAAAATAGTATGTAAATTGGCACTGCAGAGTCTGAGACAGTGGTGGAATCCGTAAGAGAAATAAGGATATCTAGAGAATAAATTGGGTTTAAAAGGGGAGGTGATTAATTTGGTTTACAGTGTAAGGTGATAGACATCTCACCCAACACTTGGAGAATGGTGATGTATGTTCAGAAGTGAGATAATGGAGGTGATAATCAAAACCCATCCTGAGTATGGATGAGCCTTTGTGTGGGAGAAAGGATCAGGAAGCCAGTACTGTAGATATTTCTTCCCTAGCCCCTGAAACAAATGGATTTGACTGCTTTGTCATGGCACCTGGAACAAAAGTAGCATGGCTTACCTATTGCTTTTGCTATTAACTCAGTGAAGGCAGGGACTAGTCTTGGTTTTTTATTTTTTATTTTTAAGAGACAGGGTCTCCCTCTGTTACCTAGGCAGGATCATGTATGCCAGGACCATGGCATAATCATAGCTCACAGCAGCCTCAAACTCCTGGGCTCAAATGAACCTCCTGCCTCAGGCCTACTGAGTTGCTGGGACTACAGGCATGCGCCACCATATGCAGCTAATAGTCGTTGCTTTTTAAAGGCCATCATGTAGTCATCTGACTGACTGACTGACTGACTGCCCAGCTGACTGACCTGGAGAATGAACACATCAACTTGAGAATAAGAACTTTGTCTTTTTCTCCTTGCATCCCCTAACATTTAACTTAATGCAGATCCTTAATAGGACCCAAATAAAATTTTGATGTGTGAATGGTAGAAGAAGAAAAGCTTTTTTAGAGCTAAAATTGAGTAGTCATTGTTATCAAGAGAACCAGGAAACAGAGCAGCTTTTGAGAAATAAGTTAACCATAACATGTCAAATGCAAGTCAAGGAGAATGAAAACCGAGGGCAAGAATTAGATTTAATCAGGAGGTTATTTGTAGATTTGAGAATGAAGGAATTAAGAACATAATGAGGTTGTTAAGGAGAGGTAGAAAGTGAGGAAGTGAAAGCCAAGTACATCTTACACAGGTTTAGTGGTAATGAGGAAAGGGAAAAGAGAAGCTGGTAGGGCTAAATAGGAAGGTGATTTTTGTTTATATTTTAAGAAACCTGTTTAGAACATTGGTGTCTATTTGTAAACAAAGGGATATGAGGGCTAGAGAGGGAAAAATTGAAAGTACCAGAAGGAAATGCATAATTTTAGGGGAAAGATCTCAAATGGCATCAAGAACAGGGGCAGTAGCCTTAAAAACGATGAGGGGAGGCCGGGCGCGGTGGCTCAAGCCTGTAATCCCAGCACTTTGGGAGGCCGAGATGGGTGAATCACGAGGTCAAGAGATCAAGACCATCCTGGTCAATATGGTGAAACCCCGTCTTTACTAAAAATACAAAAATTAGCTGGGCATGGTGGCGCACGCCTGTAGTCCCAGCTACTCAGGAGGCTGAGGCAGGAGAATTGCTTGAACCCAGGAGATGGAGGTTGCGGTGAGCCAAGATCACGCCATTGCACTACAGCCTGGGTAACAAGAGCGAAACTCCGTCTCAAAAAAAAAAAAAAAAAAAAAAACGATGAGGGGGGCCGGGCGTGGTGGCT
Source organism: Saimiri boliviensis (assembly GCF_048565385.1). Taxonomy (NCBI): domain Eukaryota; kingdom Metazoa; phylum Chordata; class Mammalia; order Primates; family Cebidae; genus Saimiri; species Saimiri boliviensis. Next base: position 93,285,753 of record NC_133457.1, on the reverse strand, counting down.
CAAGCCTGTAATCCCAGCACTTTGGGAGGCGGAAGCGGGTGGATCACGAGGTCAAGAGATCAAGACCATCCTGGTCAACATGGTGAAACCCCGTCTCTACTAAAAATACAAAAAAATTAGCTGGGCATGGTAGCACGTGCCTGTAATCCCAGCTACTTAGGAGGCTGAGGCAGGAGAATTGCCTGAACCCGGGAGGTGGAGGTTGCAGTGAGCCGAGATCTCCATTGCACTCCAGCCTGGGTAACAAGAGCAAAACTCCGTCTCAAAAAAAAAACAAAAAACGAAAAACAACAAAAAAAAACGATGAAGGAATCTTTTCCTCTAGTCTAAAAAGGGAAAGTAGAGAATTTATAGAGGAGAGAGAGGTCATGTCCTTTTGTCACTAAAGCCATCTGCTCAAAGGGAGCTTCGGCTACTGTGCTAGAAACTGATACAGGAAACTGACAAAGGAAGGATGTTTTCTGCACAGCACTGAGGAGTGTGACACTCCTAAGCAGTAGTTGGCAGCCTGAGATAGGAATGGTGGAACCAGATGGTGAGGATAATCCAGGAATCAGGATGGCACTTTCTGTAGATTAGGGAGTTGTAAGTTGGAGGTGTACTTCTATTCACTCTTCTCTGGTTCAGAGGTTTTATAATTTTCACTAACATCATTAACAACAATATTGGATGCCTATTACATGTTGGTTTTTATTTTAATGTTGGAAAAACAAAAAAGTAAGAAAACTGCTACCCCGAGGTTTCTGGTTTTATTGGGGAGATAGATCATGTATGTAAAAAGCAAATTTAGCATAGGCACATAGCATCATAGACTAAGTCCCAAATGAGCAGATTAGATAAATGTCAGAGAGATTACAATTATAGCAGTACACTTTGAGGTTTCTTTCCCCATAGCTTATGAACGTTTAAATTTTATCACTTTTATAAACATATGTCTATTTTAGAGGTAAGAAAAGTACCAAGTTGCTTTAATTTGCTTTTCTTGATTGTTAGTAAAGATGAATATTTTCATTTGTTTATCATTATGAATTGCCTATTCATAGCTTTTATCCATCCTTCCATGGCTGTGTATGTACTTACTAATTTATACCTCATTTAATAAGGTTATTTAACCTTTTGTCTGTAACATTTTGCAAATGTTTTTTTCTAGTTTGTTTGTTTGTTTGTTTGTTTGTTTGTTTGTTTGTTTGTTTTGAGACATAGCATCACTCTGTCACCCAGGCTGGAATGCAGTGGCATCGTCTCTGCCCACTGCAACCTCTGCCTCCTGGGTTCAAGTGATTCTTGCATCTCAGCCTCCTGAGTAGCTGGGATTACAGGCGGACACCACCATGCCCAGCTAATTTTTATAATTTTAGTGGAGGTGGGGTTTCACCATGTTAGCTAGGGTGGTCTAGAAACCTACCTCAAGTGATTGCCTATCTTGGCCTCCCAAAGTGCTGAGATTACAGACACAGCCACCACGGCCAGCCTTTTGTAGTTTTTTTCATTTAAACATTTCTTTCTTAGTTTGATTTATTTTCAGTTTATGATGTTTTGTTGACACAAAGGAGTTGAAATATCTTATGTATCAGAAACTATGAATAATCCTTTTTAATAGTTAGGAAGGCTACCTCACCCTGACAATAGACAAATATTTTCAGACGTTTTCTTCAAACTGTTTTATAGTTTATTTGTACATATTTACATGCTATTGTATTATTTATTGTTATTTATATACTTAAAACTTTAAACCATTTGGAATTCGCTTTTGGAATATTGCATGAAATAAAGAGCTAGTTTACTTTTTGCTGGATAGTTCAGCAGTTTCTAGTACTGTTTACTAAATAATCTATTAAAATTTTCAACTGACTCCTAAATGATTTTGTCCAGGCTGGAGTGCGGTGGCATAATCCCAGCTCACTGCCACCTCTACCTCCCCAGGCTCAGGTCATTCTCCCACCTCAGTCTGTCAAGTAGCTGGGACTACAGACTCGCCACCACACCAAGCTAATTTTTGCATTTTTTTGTAGAGATGAGCTTTTACCATGTGGCTCAGGCTGGTCTCAAACTCCTGGGCTCAAACGATCTGCCCACCTCATCTTCCCAAAGTACTGGGATTACAAGGCTACCAAGTATTTTTATCATATTCTCAATACTATGTATATAGACTTCTTGTTTATAAGTCTGTATCTGTACCAGTGCCACAAAGTTTAATGAATATTATTTTAATTATAATATATTAATATAATCTTACAGTGCAAATACTTGTTCATTATTTGTTTTAAATAATGCGTAGACTACAGTCACCTGTTTGTACATGTGAGCTTTTTGTTTGTTTGTTTTGAGACGGAGTTTCGCTCTTTCACCCAGGCTGGAGTGCAGTGGCACAATCTCGGCTCACTGCAACCTCCGCCTACCGGTTTCAAGTGATTCTCCTGCCTCAGCCTCCCAAGTAGCTGGAATTACAGGTGCCTGCCATTATGCCTAGCTAATTTTTGTATTTTTAGTAGAGACGGGGTTTCACCATGTTGGCCAGTTGGTCTTGAACTCCTGACCTCGTGATCCACCTGCCTCGGCCTCCCAAACTTCTGGGATCTATTCTCATCACTGTAATTTTGTCATTTCAGGAATGTTTTTGAGTCTGGATGCAGTGCCTCACGCCTGTAATCCCAGCACTTTGGGAGGCAGAGGTGGGTGGATCATTTGAGGTCAGGACTTTGAGACCAGCCTGGCCAACATGGTGAAACCCCACATCTACTAAAGAGAAAAATTAGCCAGACGTGGTGGCGGGTGCCTGTAATCCCAGCTGTTCGGGAGGCTAAGGCAGGAGAAATACTTTAACCTGAGAGGCAGAGGTTGCAGGGAGCTAAGATCATGCCACTGTACTCCAGCCTGGGCGACAGAGCGAGACTCCATCTCAAACAACAACAGCAAAAAAAGAGTGTTATAGAAATGGAATCATTCAGTATATGCCCTTTTGAGATTAGCTTTGTTACTCGGCATTAATGCCTTTGAGAACCATCTGAGTTTTTGTGTATATCAGAACCATCCGAGTTTTTACGTATATCAGAACCATCCAAGTTTTTGTTTGTAAGTTGTGTAGTTTGTTCTTTTTTATGACTCAGTAATATTTTATTGTGTTGATGTACCAGTTTATCCATCCAATTGGGAAGGATATTTGTGTTGTTTCTAGTTTGGAGCTATTACAAAAAGACTACTATGAACATGTACACATTTATTGTATGGACATACATTTTTATTTCTCTAAGATAAATGCCCAGAAGTGCCATTTGTTTTTGTTATTGATTAAGTGTCATTTAATTTTTAAAAGAAAATGCCAAAACTGTTTTCCAAAGTGGCTGTAGTATTTGCTATTACCACTAACATTGTATGAGAGATGCTGTTTCTCTGGATCCTCATGACAATTTGGTATTGTCACCATTTTACAATTTTAGTCATTCTGATACTTGTATAGTAGTATGTCATCATAGCTTTAATTTGCATCTCCTGATTTCTAAAGATGTTAAATCTTTTTCTTTTTCTTTTCTTTTTTTTTTTTTTGTTTGAGACAGTCTCGCTGTGTCGCCGAGGCTGGAGTGCGTGGTGCAATCTCAGCTCACTGCAGGCATGTGCCACCACATCCAATAAATTTTTTTTTTTTTTTTTTTTTTTTTTTTTGTATTTTTGGTAGAGACAGGGTTTGGTCATGTTGGCCAGGCTGGAGTTAAAACACTTTTTCGTGTGCTTATTTGCCATATATGTAAGCTCTTCAGTGAAATGTTTCTTTGTGTCTTTTGTTCATGTTTGTTTGTTTGAGATGGATTCTTGCTCTGTTGCCTAGGCTAGGGTGCAGTGGCATGATCTTGGCTCACTGTAACCTCTGCTTCCCGGGGTTCAAGCAATTCTCCTGCCTCAGCCTCCCAAGTAGCTGGGATTACAGGCACATACCACCATGCCTGGCTAATTTTTGTATTTTTAGTAGAAATAGGATTTCACCATGTTAGTCAGCCTGGTCTCAAACTCCTGACCTCGTGATCCACCTGCCTTGGCCTCCCAAAGTGCTGGGATTACAGGCATGAGCCATGGCACCCTGCCATCTTTTGTTCTTTTTTTTTTTTTAATTTATTTTTATTTTTATTTTTTAAATTTTTTGAACACCCACCTACCTCTCCTCTTTTGTTCATTTTTAATGGGATTTCATTGCTTTATTACTATTACATTTACAGAGTTAAATATACTTTCTTTTAAAATTATTTTAAAATTTATTTTAATTGACAAGTGAAAGTTATATATGTATATAATATATAGTGTGATGTTTTTATATATGTGTATATTGTGGAATGGCTACATCAAACTAATTAACATATGCATTACGTTACATATTATATTTTCGTGGTGAGAACACATAATCTACTCTCAGCAATTTTCAAATGAACTGTATTTATTTCTTACATGTGGGAGCTAAAAGTTAAAACAACTGAACTCATGGAGATAGAAAGTAAAATGATGGTTACCAGAGTCTGGGAAGTGGAGCAGGGGAAATGGGATGTTTAATGGGTACAAAATATAGTTAGATAAAATGAATATGATCTAGTATTTGATAGCACAACAGTGCTATCATATTATATAGTCAGCAATAACTCATTGTATGTCTTAAAATAAGTAAAAGAGTGGAATTGGAATGCCCCCAACAAATGATAAATGCTTGAAGTGATGGATACCCTAATTACACTGATGTTGTTATTATACATTGTAAGCTTGTATCAAAACAAGTAAAAGAGTGGAATTGGAATGCCCCTAACAAATGATAAATGCTTGAAGTGATGGATACCCTAATTACACTGATGTTGTTATTATACATTGTAAGCTTGTATCAAAACATCACATATAGCTTATAAATAGTATATACCCATTATGTACCCATAATAAAAAAATCAAAAATATGCTGAGATGTGCCTGAAATATCTGTGTATATATAGACATATACATATTAAAATGGTTTTTAGGTGAGCGTGATGGCTCACACCTGTAATCCTAGCACTTTGGTAGACCAAGGTGGGCAGATCATCTAAGGTCAGGAGTTCAGGACCAGCCTGGCCAACAGGGTGAAACTCCATCTCTACTAAAAAATACAAAAAATTAGCTGGGCATAGTGGCAATCACCTGTGGTTCCAGATACTTGGGAGGCTGAGAAGGCAAATTGCTTGAACCTAGGAGTTGGAGGTTACACTGAGCCAAGATAGTGCCATTACACTCCAGCCTGGACTACAGGAGTGAAACTCCTTCTCAAAAAAAGAAAAGAAAAGAAAAAATTAGCCAGGCATAGTGCATGCCTGTAGTCCCAGTTACTGGAGAGGCTGAGGTGGGAGGATCGTTGGGAGGATCATTTGAGTCCAGGAGGTGGAGGTTGCAGTCAGCCAAGATTGCTCTACTGCACTCCAGCATAGATGACAGAATGAGACCCTGTCTCAAAAACAAAAACAAAACAAAACAAAACAAACAGTCCGGGCACCATGGCTCACGCCTGTAATCCTAGCACTTTGGGAGGCTGAGGCAGGAGGATCACCTGAGGTTGGGAGTTGAAGACCAGCCTGGCCAACATGGTGAAACCCTGACTCTACTAAAATACAAAAATTAGCCAGGCATGATGGTAGGTGCCTGTAATCCCAGCTACTCAGGAGACTGAGACGGGTGAATCACTTGAACCTGGTAGACAGCAGTTACAATGAGCCAAGGTCACGCCACTGCACTCCAGCCTGGGCAGCTGAGGGAGACTCCGTCTCCAAAGTAAATAAGTACGTTTCATTTCATTTTAGTTACAAGACATATATTTTAAATATGCAAATCTCAAATCTATTAAATTTTTACAGACTGATTGTTTCCAGATCAGAGCATATGTATTCAGGGTAATGCCAAATATCAGAGAAAATTGGAACACAGCAGCCTGTTTTCAGTGATCAGACGTCACCCCTTAAGGCTGCAGTGAAAGAGCTGTGTGCCTTTGAAATCACCTTTTTTGTAATGCTACCTTTGTTCAATAAAAATGACATATTAATATCCTTTTTAAAAATACATGCAATATATTGTTATTAACTGTAGTCACCATGATGTACAATTGATCTCTTGAACTTATTTCTCCTAACTGAATTTTGTATTCTTTGTCCAGTATTTCCCCAATTCCCCTACCCACCAACCTCTGGTAACCACCATTTTACCCCCTATTTCTATGAGTTCAACTTTTTTTTTAAATTTTTTTTTTTTGAGACAGATTCTCTCTCTGTCGCCAGGCTGGAGTGCAGTGGCATGATTTGGGCTCAGTGCAACCTCAGCCTCCTGGGATCAAGCAATTAATTCTCTGCCCCAGCCTCCTGAGTAGCTGGGTTGCAGGCGCCTGCCAGCACACCCAGCTGATTTTTGTATTTTTAGTAGAGACGGGATTTCACCATCTTGGCCAGGCTGGTCTTGAACTGCTGACCTCGTGATCCACCTGCCTCAGCCTTCCAAAGTGCTGCGATTACAGGTGTGAGCCACCGCACCTGGCCCGAGTTCAACTTTTTACACTCCACATGTAAGTGGGATTGTGCAATATTTGTCTTCCTGTATCTGGGCTTTTTTAAGACTGAGTTTTTGTTGCCCAGGCTGGAGTGCAAGGCTCAATCTCAGCTCACTACAACCTCTGCCTCCCGGATTCAAATGATTCTTCTGCCTCAGCCTCCCGAGTAGCTGGGATTACAGGTGTGTGCCACCACACCCAGCTGATTTTTGTATTTTTAGTAGGGATAGGTTTTCACCATGCTAGTCAGGCTGGTCTCGAACTCCTTCAGCTTCCCTATTACAGGCACGTGCCTCTACACTCAGCTAATTTTAAAAAATTGTTTGTAGAGGCCAGGTGTGGCAGCTCACACATGTAATCCCAACACTTTGGAAGGCTGAGGTGGGTGGATCACCCAAAGTCAGGAATTCAAGACCAGCTTGAATGACATGGTGAAACACAGTTTCTACTAAAAATACAAAAAAAAAAAAAAAATAGCCAGGCATGGTGGTGCATACCTGTAATCCCAGCTACTTGGGAGGCTAAGGCAGGAGAATCACTTGAACCTGGGAGGCAGAGGTTGCAGTGAGCCAAGATCACGGCATTATACTACAGCCTGGGCAACAAGAATAAAAATCAGTCTCAAAAAAAATAAAAATTGTTCATAAATACAGGATCTCACACACAGTATTAACTGGGCTGGCCTCAAACTCCTGGCTTCAAGCAGTCTTCCTGTCTTGTCCTCCCAAAATGCTGGGATTACAGGCATGATCCACTGCACCCAGCCTTATTTTTAATTTTTTGAGGACCCTCCATACATGTTTTTCATAATGGCTGTACCTTCTCACCTTATTGTATAATGGTGCATTTCTTAGAATGTATCCTTACTAGGTGACACATAACTGTATTTGAAGTAAGTTTATTATAGGTAGCATATAGTTGGGTCTTTTTAATTTTTTTTTTTTTAAATAGAGACAGGGTCTCGCTATGTTGCCCAGGCTCATCTTGAACTACTGGGCTCAACCAATATGCCTGCCTCAGCCTCCCAAAATGTTGGTAGTATAGGCATGAGCCACCATGCCTGGCCTGGGTCTTTTTTTTTTGAGACGGGGTCTCACTTTTGTCACCCAACCTCCTAGGTTCAATCAGTCCTCCACCTTAGCCTCCTGAGTAGCTGGGAATACAGATGCATGCCATCACGTCTGGCTAATTTTTGTTTTGTTTTGAGGTTTTTTGGTAGAGACAGGATTTTGCCATGTTGCCCAGGCTGGTCTCGAACTCCTGGGCTCAAGTGATCCACCTGCCTTGGCCTCCCAAAGTGCTGGGATTAGAGGCATAAGCCATCACACCTGGCCTAGTTAGGTTCTTTTTTGAAAGAATCAATTCTATTTATTTCTTTTAGTTGGCATGTATAAACCATTACACTGAATGTAATTATTGATACTTTTGGATTTAAATTTGCCATTTTTGTTTCATTGGTTATTTTCTTCTTCTGTTTTTCTTTTCCTGTTTTACTGTGGGTTCCTTGAACATTTTTTAGTACTTCATTTTGAGTATATCTTTTTATAAAGTTTTTTGTGTGATTGCTCTATTATAGTCTGTTAATATCAACTTTACCACCTTAAGTAGAATGTAGAAATTTTACCACCTTTTAGTTCCTTCTGCCTTCCTTCTTTATGGTACGGTTGTCTTAAATATTACCTCTACATACAATGAGAACCACATCAGGCCCTGCTGTAATTTTTACTTTCAATCATCAAACATAATTTTTTTTTTTTTTTTTTTTTGAGATGGAATTTAGATCCTGTTGCCCAGGCTGGAGTGCAGTGGTGCAATCCCAGCTCACTGCAACCTCCACCTCCTAGGTTCAAACGATTCTCCTGCCTCAGCCTCCCACGTAGCTGGAATTACAGGCATGAGCCACCATGCCCAGCTAATTTTCTGTTTTTAGTAGAGACAAGATTTCTCCATGTTGGTCAGGCTGGTCTCGAACTCCCAACCTCAGGTAATCTGCCTGCCTCAGCCTCCCAAAATGCTGAGATTACAGGAGTGAGCCACTGTGCCCGGCCATAATTTTTAAAACTCAAGAAGAGAAGAATTGCTTAATTAGTGTATGTATGTGTATATGTATATGAATAAACATACATATATGAATAACATATATAGATGTGTACATATATAGACACACAGACACATACCCTTTGCATTGCTTTTTCTTTACTTCTGTTTGAGGTTTTCTTGTTATCATTTACTTTCTGACAGAGTTTCTTTAGCCATTCTTTTCAAAGCTGATCTGTTGATGACACATTTTTAGTTTCAGTCATCTGCCAGTATTTTTATTTCATTTTTATTTCTGAAGGATATATTCACTGTCTATAGAATTTTGACTTGATAGTTATTTTCTTTCAGCATTTGAGAAATGTTGTATCCATCCTTGTGGTTTCCATGGTTCCTGATGAAAAATCTATTGTCTTTCAAATTGTTATTCTCCTGTAAGTAATGTTGTTTCTCTCTAGCTGCTTTCAGTACTTTTCTTTAGTTTTTAGAAGATTGAATCTGTAAGTTTATATCTAAATTTGAGGCCAGGTGTGGTGGCTCATGCCCATAATCCCAGCACTTTGAGAGGCCAAGGCAGGAGGATTGCATGAGCACAGGAGTTTGAGACCAGCCTGGACAACATAATGAGACCCACCTCTAAGACAGACAGACAGACAGACAGACAGAATTGTTTTGTTTTGTTTTGTTTTGTTTTGTTTTGTTTGAGACAGAGCCTTGCCATATCACCCAGGCTGGAGTGCAGTGGTGCGATCTTGGTTCATTACAACCTTTGCCCCCTAGGTTCAAGCAATTCTCCTGCCTCAGCCTCCCTAGTAGCTGGGATTACAGGTGCCCGCCACCATGCCTGGCTCATTTTTTGTATCTTTAGTAGAGAGGGGGTTTCACCATATTGGCCAGGCTGGTCTTGAACTCCTGACCTCAGGTGATCCACCTGTCTTGGCCTCTCAAAGTGCTAGGATTATAGGCGTGAGCCATGGTGCCCAGCCAATAGATAGTTTTTAGCCATTATTTCTTCAATTAAAAAAAAAAAATTCTCCATTCTACTCTTACTCTCGGAACATTGATAACATGAATGTTAGATTTTTGTTATTATCCCACAGGACCTTGAAACTGTGTTCATTTCTTTTCAGTCTACTTTCTCTCTTGTACAGACTGGATGATTTCCATTCATTTGTTTTTAAGTTAACTGATTGTTTCCTTTGTTGTTTCTGTTCTGCTGTTGAGCCCACCCAGTGGGTCTTTTTCATTTCGGAAATTTTATTTTTTATTTTTAAAAATTTCATTTGGTACTCCTTATATCTTATATATGCTGAGTGTTTATAATGTCTTGTTTGAGCAGTTTCATGATACACATCTGTATTGTCTTGGTATTGTCATCTGTTGATTGCCTTTTTTCATTCAAGTTGAGATTGTCATGTTCCTGATATAAAGAGTAATTTTGGATTGCATCCTGGCACTTGGAATATTATGCTATGAGATTCTGGTTCCTGTCTAAATTTTTATATTTAACCTGTTTAGGTTTAGAACACATACCCTAGCCCACTTTTGTTGGCTGTGGTTCAGTTTTCAGTCTTGCTGTGCTGTTCTGGTCTGTGCTACTGAGAGGCCAGTCTGAAATTTAGGTGTTATTCCAGAGCAGTGTTTAGTTCTTATACCTTTTGCTGTGTTGTTTCTGGTCATTTTTACATATGAGTTACTCAGAAGCACGTTTAGGATATCATACACAGATTTAGAGAATTCATTTCTCTAGCTCTCTCCTCACCATAATCCTTTCCAGTTCTATAGTTTTGCTGGGGTTAGGACTCCATCTGGTTATTCCAGGATAGAGAAAGATGACTTCACCCACATTCTGTGCAGCTGGAGAAGAGGGAACAGGTGTGCCACCTCATTATGGCAGAGTTGTATTGGAAGGCAGAATGCTAGTCACAGTTTCTGGGCCACAGTGTCTGGTAAGGAAAAGAAGGGGTACCCCCCCTTTTTTAGTTTGCCTGGACTAGGATAGGCATGGTCAAAATGTTTTTGTTCTGCTGAGCTGCCCCTTTCCCAGTTCTTGACCTAGAGAGGGCAGGCTTTTCTTGGCAATTTCTTGTCTGTGCTTATTGGTCCTTATAGGCTGTGACTCCAGAGCCTGGGCTAGGACATATTAGAAGTTAAACCAAATAAAAAAAATAGGGAGCTTCCTTTTGTGTCAGTCCTCATGTCCCCTGGTCCCTAGTCAGTCTACCTTCTTTTTTCTACTTTTCAGAATATTTCTGTCACTTGAGTCATGAATTTTATCGAGAATGTTTGGTTATAATCAGTGGGAGAGGTCAGATGTGGTGGTTTATGCCTGTAATCTCAGCACTTTGGGAGGCCGAGGCGGGCAGATCACCTGAGGTCAGGAGTTTGAGACCAACCAACCTGGCCAATATGGTGAAACTCTATCTTTACTAAAAATACAAAAATTAGCCAGGCATGGTAGCATATAGCTGTAGTCCCAGCTACTCGGGAGGCTGAGGCAGGAGAATCGCTTGAACCCGGGAGGCAGAGGTTGCAGTGAGCCGAGATTATGTCATTGCACTCCAGCCTGGGGAACAGAGCAAGACTCCATCTCAAAAAAAAAAAAAAAAAAAAAAAAATTAGCTGGGCCTGGTGGTGGGTGCCTGTAATCCCAGCTACTCCAGAGGCTGAGACAAGAAAATCATTTGAACCCAGAGAGGAATAGGATGGAATATGCCTACTCCATCTTTTCCTGAACTCTCAATTGCCCCTGCAGTTTTTTGTTTGTTTGTTTGTTTTGGGTTTTTTTTGAGACAGAGTCTCACTCCGTCACCCAGGCTGGAGTGCAGTGGCCTGATCTCAGCTCATTGCAATGTCTGCCTCCTGAGTTGAAGCAGTTCCCCACCTCAGCCTCCCAAGTAGCTGCGATTACAGGCGTGTGCCACCATGCCTGGCTAATTTTTTGCGTTTTTAGTAAAGACAGGGTTTCACCATCTTGGCCAGGCTGGTCTTGAACTCCTGACCTTGTGATCCACCTGCCTCGGCCTCCCAAAGTGTTGGGATTACAGGCATGAGCCACTGCTCCCAGCATCCTGCTGCAGTTTTAAATTATGAACTTTATATTTAGTTCCAATAGTTTTTTTTAAAAAAACCTATGTACACAGTCTTTCAAATACAAATAACAGTTTGGGGGTTTTTCCTCCAATAATTATATATTGTTTTCTTTTTTTTTTTTAGAAAAAGAGAGGAGGTCTCACTGTATTGCCTAGGCTGGACTTGAACTCCTGTACTTTGGCATATACTAATATGTTTTCATACCTCCTGAATATCTCCTTACTTGTAACACTTTTGCATGTCCACCAGTAACTTCTAACTGGACTGCCCTCAGCCGGAATTCCAAGTAACTGGGACTGCGGGCACATACACCTATACCTGACTGTTTTCTTATCCCATTATCTACTTTTTCAACAGGGTTGGCGAACTCTTATCTGTCTCCCATATCCAGCTCACTGCCTGTTTTGGTATGGCAGACAAGCTCAGAATGAGTTTTCCTTTTTTGGAGACAGTTCTCACTTTGTCACCCAGGCCAGAGTGCATTCATTGGTGTAAACACAGCTCACTTCAGCCTGGACCTCCTGGCCTTAAGGGATCCTCCTGCCTCAGAGAGAGAGAGGGAAGAAAAAAATTATATGAAATTCAAATTTCAGCATTATTAGAATATGCCATGTTCATTTGTTTATATATTGTCTATGGCTGCCTTCATGGTACGACAGCAGAATTGAGTAGTGGAGCAGAGACTAATTGCCAGCCCTTGTTCCAAATGATTAGTAAATTTTAAAGGTGATTGCCAGTATCCCTTTCTTGACCTGCTTTAATGATACTGATTTTAATGTTTGGCTTTTCTGTATGTGGTTGTCCATTATTTCAAGATACATAATCTTCTGTGGTGAAAAATTCTTTTGTTTCTGGTTTGTTTGTTTTTTGTTTTTGTTTGGAGACAGAGTCTTGCTTTGTCACCCAGGCTGGAGTACAGTGGCGTGATCTCAGGTCACTGCAACCTCTGCCTCCTGGGTTCAAGCATTTCTCCTGCCTTAGCTTCCAAATTAGCTGGGATTATAGGTGCCCGTCACCATGCCCAGCTAATTTTTGTATTTTTAGTAGAGATGGGGTTTCACCATGTTGGCTAGGCTGGTCTCGAACTCCTGACCTCAGGTGATCCGCCTTGGCCTCCCAAAGTGCTGGGATTACAGGCATGAGTCACCGCGCTCGGCCTCTTTTCCTCTGTTATGTGACTCACCGGATGGCATCTGTTAGGTAAATCAGAAACCAAAGAAGAGTATCATTCAATACTCCCTGTCACCCCAAGAACAAATCTATTATTAAGCCCTGTGCAGTTTACCTCCTGAATATCTCCTTACTTGTAATATTCTTGCATCTCCACCAGTAACTTCTAACTGAACTGCGCATATCCAGTGCTATGTTCTCTACACCCAGCTAAATAAAATGTTCATTCCAAAATGTAGGGCAGGTTCACTGTCATTCTTCTGTTCTTCAAAGGCTTCTTAATGCTTATGGGACAAAGGAAAGTCACCCTGTGTGGCCCTACCCTGTATACATCTCCAGCTTCCTGGCAGCTGCTCCCCCTTGCTCTTTATGCTTCAGCCACAGTGGCTTTTTTTAGACCCTGTTCCCACCCTTTCTGAGGTTACTGACTAGCATGGAGTTCCCTGCCTTCCTTAATGCCTTCCTGATTCCTGTTCATCTTTCACTTGTCAGCTCAGGAGTCAGTGCCTCAAGGAGGCCTTGGCTGAACTCCCTGGCTAGGTCAAATTTTCTTCTTCCATAGGCTTTTAGAGTCCTATAATTCTCTTTTCTATTGCTTCTCATATTTGTCTATGTGTTGATGTATTTAATGCCAGTTTTCTGCTACTAGACTGTAAACTTCATGAAGCTAGGGATTCAGTTAGAATTCGTTCACTATTTCTAGTAGAAGGAACAGGGCCTACCACATAGTAAATACTGAGTTAATGGGTTATTTCCCCAGTGATTGCCTTTTTAAAGAAAACGAGTTTTATAAATCTGATTTCTAGAAAATCAGTTCTGTAAACCAACATTAATCAGGCTTATCATATGGCTTTTTATATTCTGAATTATTTTTTGTGCGGATTTTTATTCATGTTTCTTAATGATGTACCATGTTTAAATTTTTGAAGTAAGCCTTCATCATGTTGTGGTATAATATAGCATATTCTGCTTTTTCTTTGCTAGGATTTTAAGATTTTGCAGTTAAAGTTATTTTCTTTCGTGTGTATGCTTTGTCAGGTTTTGGCATCAGTGTTACACTAGTATTTTCGTGGCTTATTTTATTCCATTCTTTTGTTTTCAACTTTTCTGTATCCTTAAGCTTAAACATGTCTCTTTTAAATAGCATATAATTTAGGTTTTTTATTATGTTTTATAATTTTTGTATTTTAATTGGAGCATTTAGCTTGTTTGATATAGTTAGTATACCTTTGCCTTCTATTTTCCTCAAAGATTTGAATAAAACAAAAGGCCAACCTCTCCCAAGCAAGAAGAAATTCTCTGGCAGTCTGCCTTTGGACTTGAATTGCAACCCCTTCCTGAATCTCCAGCTGCCAGTCTCTTCTATTACGAGTCAGTTCCTTAAAATAAATCTATATGTTATGTATTTAATATAATTAATATATAATATGGCTACTACCTAGTAGAATTAATATGTACTTAATATGACATATAATTGCAATAGTACCTCCATATCTGGGGGAGGGATTATGTTTCAAGACCCCCAGTTGATGCCTAAAACCAGATATATATTTCCCTATACATACATAGCTGTGATAAAGTTATAAATTAGGCACAGTAAAACAATAATAACTAATAATAAAGTACAATAATTGTGATAATATACCAGCATGTTCCTCTTTCTCTTTTTTCTTGCTTTTTGGATTGATAGACTTTTTTACTATTCTAGCTTTTTCCTCTCTTGTCAAGTTGTAGACCCTGTTCTTTTAGTAGTTAACCTACAGATTACAACACATAGCTTACATGTATCACATTAATTGATATATTAGTACATTTATTCTTCTTAGACAATACAAAGATCTTGGAACACTTTTAACTTCTTGTATCAGTTCTTATATGTATAATACGTGTATTCTAATCATGTGTTTTAAAATCCATAAGACATTATTGTTTTATATGGTAACTATTCATTTAGATCTGTCTACATATTACCACTTCCATTTTTCATCACTGCTTTTTTAACCTTTTTGAGATTTACTTTCTGTTTGAAGAACATACTTTAATAAGTTCTTAGTATAGTTTTTGCTGGTAATGAATTCTCTTGAGTTTTCTTGGTCTGAAGGTTTTTAAATCTTGCCTTTAGGGGCTGGGTGTGGTGGCTTGTGCCTGTAATCCCAGCATTTTGGGAGGCAGAGGCTGGTGGGTCACTTGAGGTCAGGGGTTCAAGACCAGTCTGGCCAGCATAGCGAAACCCTGTCTCTACTAAATACACGCAAGTTAGCCAGGCATGGTTGTGAGCGCCTTTATTCCCAGATACCTGGGAGGCTGAAGCAAGAGAATTCCTTGAACCCAGGAGATGGAGGTTGCAGTGAAATGAGATCACGCCACTGCACTCCAGCCTGGGCAACAGAGTGAGATTCATCTCAAAAAAAAAAAAAAGAAAGAAAAAAAATTTTTTTTTACCCTTTAGGTTCTTAAAAGATAATTTTACTGGATATGGTAATATTTTTTGGTGGCAAATTTTTTTTTTTTTTTTTGCCCTTTGAAAATACTCATTTCTTTGTCTTATGGTTTCTGTCAGTATTAGTTAGGGTTCTCCAGAGAAACAGCATCAATAGGTTTTAGGTGTGTTTTATTTTATTTTACCTTTTTTTTGTTTCTGTCACTCTTAGGATGTGCTTAAGTTACTTATTTTACTTAAAAAAAATTTTTGTTTTATCTTTTAGAGACAGGGTCTTGCCTTGTCATTCACACTGGAATATAGTGGTGTGATCATAGCCCACTGCAGCCTCAAACACTTGGGCTTAAGCAATACTCCTGTCTCAGCCTTCCAAGTCGCTGAGACTACAGGCATGTACCACTGCACCTGGCTTATTTTATATATATACTTTTATATTTATATACTATTTTATATATTTTATATTATATATTTTTAAAATTTATTTTTATTTATTTGTTTTTTTAAGACGGAGTTTCACTGTGTCACCCAGGCTGGAGTGCAATGGCACGATCTTGGCTCACTGCAGCTTCCGCTTCCAAGGTTCAAACTATTCCCCTGCCTCAGCCTCCAGAGAAGTTGGGACTACAGGCATATGCCACCACGCATGGATTTTTTTTTTTTTTTGTATTTTTAGTAGAGGCGGGGTTTCATCATGTTGACCACACTGGTCTTGATCTCCTGACCTCATCATCTGCCCGCCTCGGCTTTCCAGAGTGCTGGGATTACAGGCGTGAGCCACCAAGCCTGGCCCGTATTGTATTTTATATATATTTATATTATTTTAAAATTTTTTATTTTTTTATAGTATTTTAAATATATATTTTATATTATATATTTAGGTATTCTTATCTATAGTTTCATTCTTTCCTTATCTGCAGTTTCAACTACCCACAGCTAACTATAGTCTGAAAATATTAAATGGAAAATTTAGCAATAAACAATTCATAAGTTTCTCATACCATTCTTAGTAGCATGATGAAACCTTGTACCTGTCCTGCTCCGTTTAGCCCAGGACATGACTTATTCCTAGACACTGTCCCTCCATTGGTCACTTAGCCATCCAGGTTATCAGATCAACTGTAGCAATACTGCAATGCTTGTGTTCAAGTAACCCTTATTTTACTTAATAATGGCCCAAAGTGCAAGAGTAGTGGTGGCATATTGTTACAATTGTTCTAATTTATTGTTAGTTGTTGTTGTTAATCTCTTACTGTGCCTAATTTCTAAATTAAATTTTACCATAGGTATGTATGTATAGGAAAGAAATATAGTTTATATGGGGTTCAGTACCATCTGTGGTTTCAGGCATCTACTGCGGGTCTTGGAACATATCCCCCCAGATAAGGGGATACTACTGAAATTATATTAAATATATGCTAATTGCATTAAATATTAGTCATATTATATAGATTTATTTTAGAATTGACTCACAGTGGGGTAGGCCAGCAGCCTGGAGACTCAGGAAGGAACTGCAGTTCAAGTTCAAGGGTAGTCTGCTGGAAAATTCCCTCTTATGTGGGGAAGGTCAGCCTTTTGTGCTATTAAGATCTTCAGTTGTATGGATGAAGCCCACCTACATTATGGAGGGCAATCTGCTGTACTCAAAGTCTATTGATTTAAATGTAAATCTCATCCAAAACACCCCTCACAGATATATCCAGAATAACCTTTATCTGGACACTGTGGCCCAACGAAATTTACAATCACAAATCTACCCTTTGTCAACTTGGCACCCATACACATCTCCTTAAACCATTATTAATCTCCAAATAAAGACAGTAACAAAGTCATACTTATGCTTAACATGAAACAACTATCTTGCATGTAGCCAAACACATGCTAGTCCTTTCTCTAGAAGAGGATGCACATTACTTGGTTGATGTTTACTCTTCTTGATAGCCTAGAACTAAAATTCTAAAGTTTAAGAAAAAGTTAATAATACTTAAGTATTATGATCAACTGTTGATCTAATTGTTTCCTTTGTTGAAAATATTTTTGCATCCATTTTCTATTGCTGCATAGCAAAACATTCCCAAATTTATTATTTTAAGGTAACAACCATGTAAAATTGGCTCACAATTTTGTGAATAACAATCAGTACTAGGTAGCTTTTGGTTCCTTTGCTGGTTTTTTTTTTAGACAGGCTCTCATGGTGTCATCCAGGCTGGAGTGTCGTGGCACAATCTCGACTCACTGCAACCTTTGCCTCCCAGGCTCAAGTAATTCTCCTGTCTCAGCCTCCTGAGTAGCTGGGATTGCAGGTGCACACCACCACCACCCAGCTAATTTTTTTATTTTTAGTAGAGACAGTGTTTCACCACATTGGCCAGGCTGGTCTCCAGCTCCTGACCTCAAATGATCCACCTGCCTCAGCCTCCCAAAGCGCTGGGATTACAGGCATGAGCCACCATGCCCGGCCCCTTTGCTGGTCTTGATTGGAGTTATTCATGCATCTGTAATCATCTAATGGTTCACCTGGGACTGAGATTGTCTCAAGCACATGTTTGGCAGTTGGTGTCACTTGTTGATTGGGCCTCTCTCTTAAGGTAAGGAAGTGAGCCAAAGCTTCTCATATTATGACAGCCGTGTTCCAAGAGAGACAAATGACAGCTGCAAGTTCTCTTGAGGTGTCAACTTGGAAGACACACTGTTGCTTCTGCATTTTACTGGTTTAAACAAGTCACAGGTCCAGCTCAAATTAAAGGATGGAGAAATAAACTTCACCTGTTGATAGGAGTGTCAGTGTCTCACTGTAAAAGGCATGTGTACAAGGTTGCCATCTTTGCAAACTGTCCACTGCAGTGTCTTTTTTCCTTCTGAGTGCTTCAGAAATTGTTTTTAAGGCCAGGCGTGGTGGCTCATGCTTGTAATCCCAGCACTTTGGGAGGCTGAAGTGGGTGGATCACAAGGTCAGGAGTTGGAGACCAGCCTGGCCAACACAGTGATATCCTGTTTCTACTAAAAATATAAAAATTAGCTGGGCATGGTGGTGGGCGCCATCATAGAAAATGTATCATGACATCTCATACATTTTGAGTAAAAGTTACAATTGTTTTACAAGTCTACTTGAATGTGACTTTATTTTCGGAAGTTGAAGGTTGTTATGAAATAGGTCAAATAGATTTTCTTTCCTTTTTTTAAAAAAAAATGTGAATTTAATATGTAAAAATAAATAAATAAATAATCCCAGCTACTCAGGAAGCTGAGGGAGGCAAATTGCTTGAACCTGGGAGGCAGAGGTTGCAATGAGCCAAGATTGTGCTACTGCACTCCAGTCTGGGTGGCAGAGCTAGACCCTGTCTCTAAAAAAAATTGTTTTTAAATAATTATTTGGTTTTCAGAAGTTTCACTGTGGTGTATCTAGATAAGGATTTCCTTTTTATTTATCTGCTTGAGGGGTTTTAGGGCTTCTTGGATCTGTGGTTTGATGTTTTTCTTTAGTTTTGGAGAATCTTCAGCCTTTGTCTCCTTCTTCAGATATTTCTTCTGTTCCATTTCTCTGTTTCCATTTATCTGAAACTGAAATTACATGTAGGTTAGATCATTTCATTTTATCATTTATACCTCTTATCTTCTTTTTGGCATTTTTTGATAAATCTTTTTTCTTCTCTCTGTTTCATTCTAGATACTTCCTTTTGACCTGTCTTCAAGTTCACTAATTGTCTCTTCAGCTATATTTTATCTGTTCTTAAATTTATCCATTAAGATCTTTTTTCAGATTTGCTATTACATTTTTGTACCATTAATTCTTGACTAAAATTCTTAATGCTGCAGGACTGTTCTTACTGTCTGTTTGTTTGGGTTTTTTTTTTTTTTAACTGATTCTCATATTGCCTTTTCATGGACTAGACACTGTAGTTCTTAAATTACTTGTAGAAGTAATCTGAGACCTATAATACATTTTTCTTTTCTTTCTTTTTATTTTATTTTTTATTTTTTGAGATGGGAGTTTTGCTTTTGTTGCCCAGGCTGGAGTGCAATGGTGCAATCTCAGCTCACTGCAACCTCTGCCTCCCGGGTTCAAGCAATTCTCTTCCCTTAGCCTCCTGAGTAGCTGGGATTAGAGGCACCTGCCATCACACCCAGCTAATTTTTATACTTTTAGTAGAGATGGGATTTCACCATGTTGGCCAGGCTGATCTTGACCTCCGACCTCAGGTGATCCTCCCACCTTGGCCTCTCAAAGTGCTGGGATTACAGGTATGAGCCACCATGCCCAGCCGATATATTTTCCAAGAGATGATTTACATTTGTTTCTAACTTTGCTTAGGAGTCTTCAGTCATTTTAATTCAGTTTCAGGGATTGATTTGTTTTTAAGCAGAACTGTAGTCCCTATAGGGGTGGTCAACTTCAGTTCACTACCTAATATGCCTGTGATGTGTGGAGTCCTTTGCTAGATGCTGGGTAGGTCTTGTAAGGAGAGCAGAACTCTCTTTGGTCTGTGTGGAGCACGGAGCTTGATTATAATTGACAGGTAAGTACACACACACACACATACACGGACACGTGTGCGCGCATGCGTGCGCTCGCTCGCTCGCTCTCTCTCTCTCTCTCTCTCTCTCTCGCTCTCTCTCTCTCTCTCTTTTTCCAGGCCAGGCACAGTGGCTCACACCTGTAATCCCAGCACTTTGCAATCTTTTGGTAATTCCAACCCTCTTTTTACTTTTTACGTTTTGTAATCCCAGTCCTCATTTTTCTCTCATTTCCCTTCAGAAAAATTAGTGATTTCGGTACCAGTGAATCTAGGCTCCAGGTTTAGGTCTGTAGTTTTGGACTAGTTACCTAATTCTTCATTCAAAACGAAATAGGAGGGAAGGAAAAGAGGACAAACATGGAATTGGGATGGGAAGTAAGGGAAAGAGCACATGAGGAGAGAGACTGTCAAGTTTCTTCGTTGCCTATTTAAATATAGAAGAAAAGATGGGATAAGAATATTCCATCTTATTTCTCTGTTTAAAAGGAAGAGTAAATGAATCAAAATGAAGAAAAGCCATTTTATCTGCCTCCTGGATGAAGAGTTTTACTGATGAACCTGAAATGTTTTGGTTAACATGAGAAAGGGAGGTGAGAACCTGCCTGAGATGTGCGCTCCATGAGGACAGGAACTGCTTTCTCTCTCTAGCCTGGCACAAGACAAGGAACTTGTAGTTGAATGAATGAGCAAATAGGTAGTTCTCTGCTTTGAGGAACTTGGACTCTCATTACCTTACAAATCAGGTTTACCATTTATTTGCTTTATTTAAGTTCCAGAAACAGATTAAGAAACTGTTTCCTCTCAGAATATTTCTAGCCTAAACTTCTGGTCTGATCTATAGATTGTAGAGCTTAAATTTCCCCAAATCCCAACAGTCAAAGATTGTTACACCAAGATAAATAGGAACATATTTCTCAGAGCCTTATATTTTCTGTCTTTGGCCACAGACCCTAGGACTTAGGCTGATATTTGAGAAGGAAAGATTGGAACTTAGTAGAATTATACTTCCTGTATCTTAATTTTCAACTCTTATATAAGATTTGCTTTTTCTAGAGAGAGACTAATCTGGAATGAGAATGAATTCTCATCAGTAAAGGCAAAGCTTTAAGTGGGTCATCTGACTTTGCTTTTGTGCTCTGCATTCACCCTGGTTATGAAAGGGCCTTTCATGAGTTTTCTAGGCTTTCATCACTGCCAGCCTGTCCACAGGCATTGTGAAAGTATTAAACTTCCTACCCTCCCCCCGTACTTGTCTCATGGACTCTTTCGTAGAGTGCACACTGGACTGTGTTTAGCTCAGCAGGAACTCTTTGCAAACACTGAATACATGAACAATCCTCCTGGAAAGATAAGAGATTTCAGTACTGATTAGTGTCATAGCCACAGAAGTTAGTGTTTGCCAGTGTCTGATAACTATGGTGACTTGCAGCCTAATTTTTGTGAAATTATTAGGCCAAAGTTTAAGAAGTGTTCATGTTAAAGTTATTTACATATAAAATCTGTCTATAGATGATTCTATCAATAGGAGGTTGATGAATGCTTCACATAACCTAGATACAATTAACTGGTTTTTGTTTCTTTTTTTCTAGGACACATGTTCAAAGAACATAATTAACTTTTTAAAAGAAGCTAGTAAGTACGGAAATTGTTTTTTAAGTTTTTTGTTTAGGACTAGAGGAGGAAAGGAAACATGGAATTTTGAAGGGCTATTTAGCAAGCTGCTTATGGCATAATCTGGTGTGGGGGGGCAGAGTAAAGGATTTGCATTTTACTGAGATTCATACATCTCAAGGGAACTGTATATAAAGTTAGTCATATTTATTGATTTTTCAAGAACTATAGACCATCAACTACAATAGGTTTCAAAAAATTGTGGTGAAATTAGCTTCTTGGGGCCTTCCAGTTTTCCTATTATGTTGTTCCCAGTATAAAATATAAAACTTCTGGGGTTTTAGCCACTTAAATTTTTTACTTTCTCTAATCATCGCTAGTATCTATGCCTTCCTTTCCTGTCAGTGCTAGACTCTGTGGTTCAGCAGTTCATCCATTGTCTTCCCAGTACTCAACCTCAATGCTTATAGTTTCATTACATTCCTCTAGCAAAACCTTAATTCTCTATGTTCTCCATACCATTAGTGCTTAGAGCATTATTTCAGAAAAGAATCCCGGAAAAATGGGTCTTAACTCACCTGGGCCCTCAGGGTTACTGGGCTGCCTGTGTCAGCACTTCCTGCCATTTTCTTCAGAAGCAGTATTAGTCTTTTTTTTTTTTTTTTTTTTTTAAGTTTATTTATTTATTTATTTATTTAGAGAGAAAGAAACAGCTAACTCTCATGCTGAGTGAGAGAATACAGAAAGATGGAATCCAGGAGAGGAAAGCAGCTTCTACACTGAGTGGAAAGGAATAGAGAGAGATGGAGTTTAGGAGGGGAAGACAGGCTTCCACAAGAGAGTGTGGAAGGGGACCCCAGAGAGGAAATCCAGGAAAGAGAAAGATGGCTTCCATGAGAGTGTTTGTGGAAGGGGACCCAAACATGGAGTCCCAGTATTAGTCTTAATACTTGAAAAAAACCATATCCCACTATCTCCCCCTCTCTCTTAGCCTTTGATCTTGCTGCATACTTCATGGGGAAATCTTTAAGATGTCAGATTTCAGTTCCCTCACTTTTCTACTATTTCTCCCACTTCTGCCTTTCTTATATACCTTTTCTTCCTTTCCATCTGATTCCTTATCAGCATTTACACATGACTACTTCTTTTTTTTTTTTTTTTTTTTTGAGACGGAGTTTTGCTCGTTACCCAGGCTGGAGTGCAATGGCGCGATCTCGGCTCAACGCAACCTCCGCCTCCTGGGTTCAGGCAATTCTCCTGCCTCAGCCTCCTGAGTAGCTGTGATTACAGGCACGCGCCACCATGCCCAGCTAATTTTTTTTGGATTTTTAGTAGAGATGGGGTTTCGCCATGTTGACCAGGATGGTCTCGATCTCTTGACCTCGTGATCCACCCTCCTCGGCCTCCCAAAGTGCTGGGATAACAGGCTTGAGCCACCGCGCCCGGCCAGCTGACTACTTCTTACTTAATCTAACAGTCCCTTTCCTGAGTGCAAATCAGTGGCTAGTTTTGCTAGGATATAAAAATTCTATATCTAGTCATCTTGACAAAGTCACCCTGTTATTTCTAATAACTTACCTGTGGATTCTTAAAGATTTTCTTTTTTTTGAGACAGAGTCTTGCTTTGTTGCCATGCCCAGCCTAGATTCTTGTAGGTTTTCTATATAAACAGTCAGATTTTCTGCAAGTATTTGAATACCTTCTAATTTTTATAATTCTAATTTCTTTTTGTTTTTAAAATTTTTTTGTAGAGACAAGGTTTTGCTATATTACCCAGGCTGGTCTCAAACTCCTGGGGGGCTCAAGCAGTCCTCCCATCTCAGCCTCCCAAAGTGCTAGGAATACAGGCATGAGTCACTGCCTGGCCAAATTTATTTTCTTGTTGCAAAGGTAAAGACTTTTCATACAATATTGAGTAGAAGTGATAGAACATTACTTTATTCCTGATTGTCAAAGGAATGCATTCCATTTCTGTCTGTTGAAAATAATTACATAGTGTTGTTGTTTTTTTAAAATAATAACTTTTATCAGGTTAAGGAAGGTTTCTTCTATTTATATTTAAGATGATTTTTTAAAATTTTGAATTATATGTTTTTGTCCAGTGTATTTTCTACATCAATTGAAATGGTTGTATGACCTTTCTTCTTCAATATGAGTGAATTATACTTAGAGATCTTGTGTTAAAATATCCTTGTATATCTTGGATAAACTCAACTGGATCATGATTTATCTTTTTTATGTGCTAGATTCAATTTGTTCATACTTTGTTAGGATTTTTAAAAATATATATCATTGTGTAAAAGTGAGCCTGTGACTTTCTTTCTTGTAATGTTTTTGTCCAGTTTTGGTGCCTGGTTTTGCTCTGTCTTTATCCTGAGCTGGGAACTATTCACTCTTGTTTTCTCACCTGTAATACCGTATGGGTCCAGTGGTTTTTATGTGGGACGAATTTGAACTTTGGTCAACCTCTTCAATTGTAAGAATATTCAAGTCTTTTGTTCTTCCTGGGCTAGTTTATATTTTTTTTTCTAGAGATTTGTTCATTTTTCTGAATTTCTTTTGCATATAGTAGATAATCTCAACTTTTTATCTGCTGTGTTTGTAATTATTTCTACTTTTCATTTATATTATTAACTTGTCTTCTCTTTTTACCTGTTTGTTAATTTATCAAGTAACTTCTTTGTCTTTGTTTCATTTTTATTATACAATAAAAATGAAATCATTAAAAATGAAATCATTTTCATTGTATTTTTCATTGATTATTCCTATAATTCTTAAACAACTTTATAATTGACATAACAATAACCTGTACACATTTAACGTGTAAAATTTATTAAAGTTTTGAACCATGTATACAGTAGGAAACTATCACCACAAGAAGAGTTTGAACATGTCATCTCTCCTGAAAATTTTTTTGTGCCTTTTATAATCTCTGCCTCTTAGGACCCTGCCCACTCCTTCATCCTCAAACAACCGTTGATCTATTTTCTGTCACTATGTAGAGTTTTATACAATGGAAATAATGTAGTATTGTATTAACCATGTGTTTCTGATCCTTTGAAAGGGCTAGCCAATTCCTAGACATAGTGAATAACTCACTCATACTCAAGCTGCCTCCTTTATGTGGCTCTCACAGGACTTTTACACCTCTCTGCTGCTATCCACCACCCTATTCAATTCAAGATTAGATACCAGGAAACTAGGGTCATCCCTATGCTGCAAAACTCACTGAAATTATTCAAACTAGCCAGTTCTAAACGTGCTTACCCTTCCTTGCCCATTCCTTCCAATGAAACCAGATAAAGACTCTTGCCCATGTTTTCACCACATTCCATTGAACTCCTGACTGACCCTAGTGCTTCTTCATGTGGCCCCTGCGTGGCATGGTGTGTACGTACCTTCCTCTTCGGAATTGTGAATAACTGTTTTGCAGTGGTAATCATCTCCTGATCTCTTGGCCTCATCATACTTGAATAATAATAAAATCTATGTTTTAAAACAAGTATAGGCTGGGCACAGTGTCTCATGCCTGTAATCCCCAGCACTTTAGGAGGCCAAGTTAGGAGGATCACCTAGGGTAAGGAGTTCAAGACCAGCCTGGCCAACATGGTGAAACCCCATCTCTACTAAAAATACCAAAAAGTACCCAAGCGTAGTGGTGAGTGCCTGTAATCCCAGCTACTCAGGAGGCTGAGACAGGAGAATTGCTTGAACCTAGGAGGCGGAGATTACGGTGAGCTGAGATTGTGCCATTGCACTCCAGCCTGGGCAACAAGAGCAAAACTTCATCTCAAAAAAAAAAAAAAAAAAGTTTGCAGCATCTTTCATGTGCTTATTTCCCTTCTGTATATCTTCTTTGATAAAAATATCTGTTCAAATCTTTTGCCCATTATTTTTTGGACTTAACTTATTTTCTTACTATTGAGTGTTTAGAGGTCTTTATATATCTGGATACCAATCCTTTGTCAGATATATATATTTTTTTGCAAAATTTTCTCACAGTCTATGATTTACCTTTTTATTCTCCTTTTTTAAAAAATGTAGTTAAATATACATATAATACAAAATTTACCATTTTAACTATTTTTAAGTATAGTTTTGTGGTATTAAGCATATTCACATTGTTGTGCAACCATCACTGCCTTCCATCTCCAAAACTTTTTCATTCTTCCTAACAAAAATTCTGTCCCCATTTAAATGCTAAACTCATTCTTCCTTACCACAGCCCCTGGCAACCATCATTCTGCTTTCCTTCTCTGAGAGTTTGACTGCTCTAAGTAGTTCATATAAGTGGAATCATATAGTATTTTCATTTTGTGACTGGTTTATTAGTATAATATCTTCAAGGTTCATCCATGTGTCAGAATTTCCTTCCTTTTTAAGGCTAACATTTCATTGTATGTATATACCACATTTTATTTATCCATTTATCTGTTGATGGACACTTGAATTGCTTCCACCTTTTAGCTATTGTGAATTATGCTGCTATGAATGTTAGTGCATAAATATTTGTCTGAGTTCCTGCTTTCAATTCTTCTGGGTATATTCCCAAAAGTAGAATCTAGATCATATGTTAATGCTATATTTAGTTTTTTGAGGAATTGCCATACTGATTTCTATAGTAGTGGTATCATTTACATTCCCACTGGCAGTGTTCAGGTTTCCAATTTCTTCACATTCTCACCAACCCTTGTTATTTACTGGGTTTTGTTTTTTGTTTGTCTGTTTTATTATTTTTTAAAATAATAGCCATCTTAATGGGTATGAAATGGGGTTTGTTATTTTTTCTTTTTTCTTTTAGAGACAGGGTCTTGTTCTTTCACCCAAGCTGTAGTGCAGTAGTGCCAATCATAGCTCGCTGTGGCCACAAACTCCTGGACCCAAGCAGTTCTCCTTCCTCAGCCTCCCACGTAGCTAGGTCTACAGGCACATTCCACCAACTTTTTTTTTTTGAGACAGAGTTTTGCTCTTGTTGCCCAGGCTGGAATGCAATGGCATGATCTTGGCTCACTGCAACCTCCTCTTCCTGTGTTCCATGTGATTCTCCTGCCTCAGCCTCCCAAGTAGCTGGGATTATAAGCACCCCACCACCATACCCAGCTTATTTTTTGTATTTTTAGCAGAGATGGGGTTTCACCATGTTGGTCTCGAACTCCTGACCTCAGATGATCCGTCTGTATTGGCCTCCTAAAGTGCTGGGATTGCAGGCATGAGCCACCTTGCCTGGCCCCTGGCTAACTTTTAAATGTATTTTGTAGAGATGAGGTCTCACTGTGTTGGTCAGTCTTGTCTTGAACTCCTGAGCTCAAGTCATCCTCCCTCCTCCGCCTTCCAAAGTGCTGGGATTACAGGCATGACCCAGCACACCTAACCCCTTTGCCCGTTTTTAAAATTAGGTTGTTTTTGTTGTCATTGAGTTGTAGGAGCTCTTTATATATTCTGGATTTTGGTTCCTTATCAGATATGTGATTGGCACACATATTTTTTCATCCATGGATTGCCTTTTCATTCTGTAATAGTATCCTTGATTCATAGAAGTTTTTAATTTTGATGAGGTCCAACTTAATCTGCATTTTGTTTTGTTGCTTTTGCTTTTGGTGTTTTATCCAAGAAATTGTTGCCAAATCCAGTATCATGAAGCTTTGCCCTCTGTTTCCTTCTTAGTTTTATAGTTTTAGGACTTAAATTTGGGTTTTTGACCCATTTTTAGTTAATTTTTGCATGTGTATAAGGGAAAGTCCAACATACTGTTTTGCATTTAGATAAACAGTTTTCCAAGTACTGTTTGATGAAAAGGCTGTCCATTGAATTGCTTTTGCAACTTATTTGGGCATATTTATGTGATTCTGTAACTGATTATTTTACTCCATTGATCTATGTGTCTATTCCTCTGCTAATACTGTCTTAAGTATGGTAGCTGTATAGTAAGCCTTAACACTGAATAGCTAGATTTCTCCCATATTTCCAGACTCATCTCTCTCAAGGTCCCCAACTGAATCTTGTTTTAGGTGCAACTTAGAAGCAGTAGAACTTTTAGCTGGGCATGGTGGCGCGTGCCTGTAATCCCAGCTACTCAGGAGGCTGAGGCAGGAGAATTGCCTGAACCCAGGAGGTGGAGGTTGCGGTGAGCCGAGATCGCGCCATTGCACTCCAGCCTGGGTACAAGAGTGAAACTCCATCTTTAAAAAAAAAAAAAAAAGAAGCAGTAGAACTTAAGAATCTATTTCACAGCCTTAGCAGTCTAGTTTCGTTCTCTATATAATGTCATCTGTGGAAGTGAGCTGTTCTCCAGTGCCTTAGCTTTTACTAATGTTGGGGAAGGTCTCTTCTCTTTGTTTTGAACTTCACTATCACATTGCCTTTCTCAAGAGAAGACCTATAATGAAAGTTGATTTCTAGTGTTCTAGGACTTCTTCAGAAGCTTTCCAGTTTTTCAAGCTGATTTCTCTCACTGGTAGCTCTTCAGAGTGCTGTTCCTACTCCACCCTCACCTGGTGGTATGTATCAGTTTTCTACTCATCAGTACTCACCTACTCCTGCCTACTGTGTTTGTCAGATGTCTGCTGCCTGGCTAGCTCATTGCTGCTTTTGTCACTCTTAGAGCTGTCTTCTTCCCTTCTTTGGCTTTCTGCCTGACTTCCAGGGCAACTGCTCTGTCATTGCCTGTCTGCCATTCTATCCTTTCTTCCACCCACTCCCAAGTACAATATGTACTCCAATACTGCACATTCTCCATGTTCAAACTAATGTCATCACTTTCCCCACCACATTCCCCAAAACTGGTCATCCTCTTGCCTATAGCATTGCAGTTCACTGAAATTAGACATCTGGGCCTTCCTTACCTCCAATATCTCATTCAGCCTTCAATTCTACCCCTACAAATTCTCTTCTCAGTCTCCTTTAGATATTCCTGCCCTGCTCTGAGATCCATCTGGTTTACTGGCTAGATTACTTCTGAAGGCTTCAGTCAGTGACCCTCCTTACTTCAAACCCCACCAGTTGATCTTTCACTCTGCCGTCAGTCATTGTTTCTAAAATCTAAATTGTTCCATTTAACCTCACTGTGATAAAACCTTTGGTAGTTCCCCTGTGTGTTCAGTGGTAAGTTAAAACTTTCATTGTGACCTGCAGGCCCCTTCATGATCTGATCGCTGCCTCCTCTAACCTCATTGTGTGCATTTCCCCACCCTATCCTTACCCACTCTAGTCTTTTATGTCTGCCATTTTTACATTCATTTAACAGATATTTATTAAAGCACCATGTGATGCCCTTACCTAGGTCTTTGTTGTTCCTAGGACCGGACAGGCTTTTTCAGGCTTCCAAGTCATCTCTGTTTGAAAGACTATGTCTGACCCTTGTCTTGGCCAGTTACCCTTTATCCTTCCAAGTTCAATAATTGCCCTACTACACTGTAACTGGAGTGACAAAGCGAGACTCTGTCTCAGTAAAGATATACACACACACACACACATAGACACACACAGACTCACAACACCATAATTTATATACATATATATAATAGAGAGAGAGAGAGAGCAAGCCATAATTTATTTGATCATATCTCTCTCCCCCATTGATAGATATTAAGGGCATTTCCAGTTTTCTTCTCTCTTGAAAACAATGCTACATTGATAACCTTGTACATGGGTCACTTTGAAAGTATAGGTGTGTATCTGTGGAATAAGTTTCCAGAAGTGGAATTGTGTCAGGGGGGTTGTGCATTTGTAATTCTGATGAATATTTATAAACTGTTTACTCAAACTCTTGCCAATGCAGCACTGTCAAAGTTTTTTATGTTTGCCAGTGTGAGAGGTAAAAAATGGTATCTCAGCATTGCTTTAGTTTGGCTTTCTCTGATCATCAGTGAGGTTGAGCATCTTTTCATACGTTTAAGAAAACTGTATGCTTTTTTATTAGTTATGTTTCGTATCCTTTACCCATTTTTCTTTTAGGCTGTTGGCCCTTTTTTCCCTAATCTGTAAGAATTATGTATTAGGGAAATTGGTCTTTGTGAATGAGTTGCAAATCTGTTTAAAAAGGTCATTCTTTAATAAGGAAGCAGCTGTTTTAGTGGAATGGTGGAAAAAGAAGCCAGATTGCCATGGAGACAACTCTTTCTAGAGATTTGGCTATGAAGCAGAGCAGAGAGAATGATAGCTAAAGGATTGATGTAGATGCAAAGTAGTTTTTCATCTTTTCTTTGAAAATTTAATTGTGTTAAAAACTGGTGGGCTGGGCCGGGCGCGGTGGCTCAAGCCTGTAATCCCAGCACTTTGGGAGGCTGAGGCGAGTGGATCACAAGGTCAAGAGATTGAGACCATCCTGGTCAACATGGTGAAACCCCATCTCTACTAAAAATACTAAAAATTAGCTGGGCATGGTGGCGTGTGCCTGTAATCCCAGCTACTCAGGAGGCTGAGGAAGGAGAATTGCCTGAACCCAGGAGGCGGAGGTTGCGGTGAGCCGAGATCGCGCCATTGCACTCCAGCCTGGGCAACAAGAGCGAAACTCCGTCTCAAAATAAAATAAAATAATAAAATAAAATAAAATAAAATAAAATAAAAAAATACAAAACAAAACTGGTGGGCTAAAGCTAGAGATGGTGGTAGAAAAAAATGCAGGATTCCTAAAGTACTGAGATTCTTGGGTGGAATTTCAGAGAAGAGGAAATTTTCTGGATGTAGTGACTGGGGACTAAAGGGTGTCCAGTCCAATGGCTTTTATTTTCTTGAAAGTGTAGGCAAGGCCAACAGCCCAGTGTGTGGGAGGAGATGGTTAGAGGGGAGAGAAGGTTTGAAATTACCACTATGGAGAATTGGAGGAAGGTAAGGAAAGACAGAAAGACTGCAGAAAGTGCTTAGGGTTCTGTTGAAGCAGAAATAGTGATTTGTAGTGATACAACCCTTATGAATTGTTTGATTTTTTTTTTTTTTTTTTTTAAGCAGCATTTGGCAATCCAAGTATAGGACTGACAGTTTAGAATTTTTCTTTCCATGTTGGTGTAACAGAAGAACAGTGTAGCAAAGAAAGTTAGGACAAAAGAATGATTGAATTGACACCAACTTTTCTTGATTTGGTAGAGAAGGAAATAAAGATAGAGCAGAGATATTGGAAAGAATTAGAGAGGGGTTCAAGAGACTAAAGGCCTGGGTGAGGTCGGAGAGCAGGTGTAGTAAACTTAACAGAAAGAACTACAAGGATAGAAAGTGTGGCTGGGAAGTGGGAAGGCAAGATTTATTCAGTATGGGGGCTTTTCCAGGTGATGACAGAATCTGGAGTACAGCCATTGTTATGAGTAGCCCAGGTGTAGTGGAGACCTAGGGTCGTTAGAGTTAAGGAAGTCAACTGAGAGGCTGGCCCAAAATGTGGATTTTGGTTGTCATCCATGAGAATATTGAAATCATCCAGGAGAATAGCAGGCTTTGGAGACAGGAAGAAAACTGAGCCACATTACAATGTCTTCAGTGACAGGAAAGCACGAGGCAAAAAACTTTCAGGAACAGGGACTGTTAGGCTGGGTGCTTTGGCTCACACCTGTAATCCTAGCACTTTGGGAGGCCAAGGCAGGTGGATCACTTGAGATTAGGAGTTCAAGACTAGCCTGGCCAACATGCTAAAACCCATCTCTACTAAAAAACAAAATACAAAAATTAGCCAGGCATGGTGGCACACACCTGTTAATCCCAGCTACTTGGGAGGCTGAGGCAGGAGAATTACTTGAACCCAGGAGGCAGAGGTTGCAGTGAACTGAGATCACACCACTGCACTCCAGCCTGGGCAACAGACTGAGACACTGTCTCAAAAAAAAAAAAAAAAAAAAAATAGCAGGGATTGTTAGTGCAGGCTCCAGGAGAAATGCTTTGCATATGGCATTCTTGAGGAGTGAGGACCTCAACCCTAAAATGTAACCTCATTATATTTATGTGATTAGTGGGGACAGTGTATTTTCTTAGCTGTTTGTTTTTCTCATCTGTAAATTATGTTTAAGTGCTTCAGATTTTTCAAAATTGGGCTCTGGTGTTTTCAATATTGTTATGAGTTCTTGTTTCAGTTATTTATATTAAGAGAGTTTGTTTTCTTTTTTAAAATAGATTAATTTTTTTCTTGGAAAAGTAAGAAAAAATTAAAATTAAAATAGACTTTAGAGAGTTTCAGGTTCATGGCAAAATTGATCAGAAAGTATAGAGAGTTCGGAACAGGTACAGTGGCTTATACCTGTAATTCCAGCACTTTGGGAGACCAGGCAGTCAGATCACTTGAGGTCAGGAGTTTGAGACCAGCCTGGCCGATATGGTGAAACTCCATCTCTACTAAAAATACAAAAATTAGCTGGGCATGGTGGCACACACCTGTAATTGCAGCTACTCAGGAGGCTGAGGCAGAAGAATCACTGGAACCCAGGAGGTGGAAGTTGCAGTGAGCTGCGATCACATCCCTGCACTCCAGCCTAGGTGACAGAGTGAGACCCATAGAAAGAAAGAGAGAGAGAGAGAGAGAGAGAGAATGAGAATGAATAGAGAGTTCCTAAATACTCCCTGCCTCCCACACCTGCACAGCTTCCTCATGCTACCTTTATCGCAATTGATGAACCAACATTGACTCCTCATTATCACCCAAGCTTTGGTGCTGTGTATTCTGTGGATTTTGATAAATGTATAATGACATGTCTACCATTGTAGTATCATACAGAAGAGTTTGACTGCCCTGATAATCCTCTGCTCCACCTACTTATTCCTCTCTACCTTTTCCTAACCCCACAACTGCTGATTTTTTATTATTTATTTATTTATTTATTTATTTTTGAAACAAGGTCTTGCTCTGTCACCCAGGCTGGAGTGCAGTGGTGCAATCACTGCTCACTGCAGCCTTGGCCTCCCAAGCTCAAGTGATCCTCCCACCTCAGCTTCCTAAGTTGCTGGGACTACACGCACATACCACCATGTCTGGCTAATTTCTGTATTTTTTTTTGTAAAAATGTGGTCTTGCTGTGTTGCCCAGGCTAGTCTTGAAATCCTGAGCTCAAGCAGTTTACCTGCCTTGGCCTCTGAATGTGTTGGGATTACAGGCATGAGTCACCTCACCTGGCTTTTTTTTTTTTTTTTTCTTTTTTTTAAACCAGTGATCTTTTGCTGTCTCCATGGTTTTTCACATTGGCTTCTTTCATTCAGTAATATGAGTTTAAGTTTCTCCTATGTATTTTCATGTTTTTAGCTTATTTCTTTTTTGCAATGAGTAATATTTCCTTGCCTGGATGTACCATCACTTATTTATCCATTCACCTGCTGAAGGACATCTTGATTGCTCCCAGTTGTGGCAATTATAAAGCTGCCATAAACATCCGTGTGCATAAGAGGCATAAATTTTTTTAGTGGCATAAGTTTTCATCTCATTTGGGTAAGTACCAAGGAGAGCACAATTGCTGGATCATGTGGTGAAAGTTTATTTTTTTATTATTGTTTTATTTTTGAGATGCAGTTTCACCCGTTGCAGGCCAGAATGCAATAGCGCATTCTCGACTCACCACAACTTCTTCCTCCTGGGTTCAAGCAATTCTCCTGCCTCAGCCTCCCAAGTAGCTGGGATTACAGGCATGTGCCACCATGCCCAGATAATTTTGTATTTTTAGTAGAGATGGTGTTGTACCATGTGGGTCAAGCTGGTCTCAAACTCCTGACCTCAGGTGATCTGCCCGCCTCAGCCTCCCAAAGTGCTGGGATTGTAATTGTGAGCCACTGTGCCCGGCCTGAGTGTATATATATATATATATATATATATATATATATATATATATTTTTTTTTTTTTTTTAAAGAAACTACCAAGCTGCCTTCCAAAGTGGATGTACCATTTTGCATTCCCACCAGCAATAAATGAGAGTTTCTGTTGCTCCATATTCTTACAAACATGTAGTGTTGTCAGATGTTTTGGATTTTAAAACCAAAATCCATTTTAGTAGATGTGTAGTGGTATCCTGTTTTAATTTGCAGTTCCCTAATAACTTGATGTTCTATATCTTTTTTTTTTTTTTGAGACGGAGTTTCGCTCTTGTTACCCAGGCTGGAGTGCAATGGCGCGATCTCGGCTCACCGCAACCTCCGCCTCCTGGGCTCAGGCAATTCTCCTGCCTCAGCCTCCTGAGTAGCTGGGATTACAGGCACGCACCACCATGCCCAGCTAACTTTTTGTATTTTTAGTAGACGGGGTTTCACCATGTTGACCAGGATGGTCTCGATCTCTCAACCTCGTGATCCACCCGCCTCAGCCTCCCAAAGTGCTGGGATTACAGGCTTGAGCCACCGCACCCGGCGATGTTCTATATCTTTTCAGATGCTTATTTGCCTTACTGTATATCTTCTTCAGTGAGGTGTCTGTTCAGGTCCTTTGCCCATTTTTAATCTAGTTGTTAGTTTTCTTGTTGAGTTTAAGAATTATTTGTCCTTTGTCAGACGTATCTTTTGCAAATATTTTCTCCTAGTTTGTGGCTTGTCCTCTCTTTCTCCTGGCATTGTCTTTCATGGAGTAGACATTTTATATTTTAATAAAGGCTAGACTATCAATTATGTTTTCATGGATTATGTCTTTGATGTTTATATCTAAAAAGTTCTTGCCATACCCAAAGTCATCTAGGTTTTTTCCTGTTATCTTCTTGGCGTTTTATAGTCTTGTGATTGATATTTAGGTCTATTATCCATTTTTAGTTAATTTTTATAAAAGGTATAAGGTCTGATATGGATTAATTTTTCTGTATGTAGCTGTCCAGTTCCAGTATCATTTGTTGAAAAGTCTATCTTGCTCCATGTTATTGCCTTTCCTCCTTTGTCAGTTGTCTATATTTACATGGGTCTATTTCTGATCTCTGTTCTGTTCCATTGATCTATTCATCTTTTCTTTTGTTGATACCACACTGTCTTAATTACCATAGCTTTAAAGTAAGTTTTGAAGTCCAATAGCATTAATCTCTGACTCTTCTTTAATATTGAGTTGGCCCTTTGGAGTCTTAATGCCTCTCCTTGTAAATTTTAGAATCAGCCTTTTTATATTCATGAAATAGCTTGCTAAGATTATAACTGAGATTGCACTGAATCTATAGGCTTCTTTGGGAAAAACAGACATCTTGACAATATTGAGACTTCCTGTCCATAAACATTGTTTATGATGGGTTTCTTTATGTTTAGGAACTTTTGTTTTTTCTGCTGTCAGATATTCCACTTCTACCTTTATGATTTCTTACATTGCCTTTTATGCTTAGAAAGTCTTTCCTTCTCCTGAGCTCACATATTAATTTATTTTCTTTTAAAATGTGTTTTTCAAGCATTTAATTTTTAAACCTATGTGGAATTTTAGTGTATAGAATGAGGTGGTGGTCTAACTCCTTCCCCTGAAATATGTAGTTATTTTCCCCAAAACCATTTTCTATTGATTTATCAAGAATAGACATGTATACATATATAATAGTCAGCCTTCCACTTGTTTTCTGACCCTTGTGAAAATTGTATGAGTTTCCAATTTTGGATTATGCTCAGGTAGTAACTGAGCAGGGTTCTACCATAGATCAGTGTTAATTCACTATCCAGATCTTCCACAGAGTTATTAAGTTTTATGAAAATCTAACAATATATCACTGATTTAATGATCACAGCCTAGGAAGAATGGGGAAATGGTCACAATCTTACGTGGATGCACCTGAAGAAGGTCCCTGCTGAACCCGTTTCCTTGCTAGGCATGGCTGCTGGTACCAGGGGCAAACCACATCTCCCTCTCTTCCCTACTACCCCTGAGATTTTTCATGTGTCTCTTGAGGATGTTTGTCCTACTTCCCTTGGAGAGTCACTACCATATTAAACACTTTAGACTGTGAGTCCTGTGAAAATGGGGCTTATGAGTGTATTGCTCCCCAGTTGTTTCTCTAGCACCTAGCTCAGTATAGGGCATACAAATTTGAATGGATGAACAAACCACTAATACTGGTGGGAATGCGCTACTATCTTACACGGTTTGAGGTGGAATAAAGTTTGAGAACAGCTATATAATGTGTTCCTTGAAGAGCAACTTTACATCAGTGCAGTCAGCCTACCTTCTCCATACTTCTCACTCTGAAAACTGTAAAGCAATCAACTTGGGAGCTTTAAAAGGGACTGCTACCTAGCTCTCACCCACAAAGCTGCAGTCTAGCACAGGGGATGTTTTTAAAAAGTTTTTTGGACTGAGCATGGTGGCTCACGCCTGTAGTCCCTGCACTTTGGGAAGCTGAGGTGGACGGATCACCTGAGTTCAGGAGTTTGAGACCAGCTTGACCAACATGGAGAAACCCCATCTCTACTACAAATACAAAGTTAGCTGGCCATGTTGACACATGCCTGTTAATCCCAGCTACTTGGGAGGCAGAAGTTGTGGTGAGCTGAGATCACGCCATTGCACTCCAGCCTGGGCAACAAGAGTGAAACTCCATCTCAAAAAACGTTTTTTGGATAATTTCAAAGCACAGCTAAGATTGAGAATCACTGCTTTAAAAAGCATTTTTGGCATGGCATGGTGGCTCATGCCTATAATGCCAGCACTTTGGGAGGCCAAGACAGGAGCCCAGGAGTTTGAGGCTGCAGTGATCTGTGATCATGCCACTGTACTCCAGCCTGGGTGACAGAGCAAACCCCTGCCTCTAAAACAAAAAAGATCTTTTAATGCTTTAAAAAATAAATCCTGGCCAGGCGCAGTGGCTCACACCTGTAATCCCAGGACTTTGGGAGGCTGAGGCAGGCGGATCAGAGGTCAGGAGTGTGAGACCAGCCTGACCAACCTAGTGAAACCCTGTCACTGCTAAAAACACAAGAAATTAGCCGGGCATGGTTGAGGGCACTATAATCCCATCTACTCAAGAGGCTGAGGCAGGAGAACTGCTTGAACCCAGGAGGCAGGGATTACAGTGAACCAAAGTCATGCCATTGCACTCCAGCCTGGGCAGCAGTGGGAGACCCCATCTCAAAAAAAAAAAAAAAAAAAAGAGTGCTATTAAGACTTATTTTTGGCTGGATGTGGTGGCTTACACCTGTAATCCCAGCACTTTGGGAGGCCGAGGCTGGTGGATCACCTGAGGTCAGGATTTTGAGACCAGCCTGATAAACATGCAGAAACCCCGTCTCTACCTTTAAAAAATTACAAAACTAGCTGGGCATGGTAGGGCATGCCTGTAATCCCAGCTACTCAGGAGGCCGAGGCAGGAGAATCACTTGAACTCAGGAGGCAGAGTTTGCGGTGAGCCGAGATCGCACCATTGCACCACTCCAGCCTGGGCCACAAGAGTGAAACTCTGTCTCAAAACAAAAAACAAGGCTGGGAGCAGTGGCTCATGCCTATAATCCCAGCACTTTGGGAGGCCAAGGTGGGTGAATCATCTGAGGTCGGGAGTTTGAGACCAGCTGGACCAACAGGGAGAAACCTCATCTCTAAAAAAATAAAGAATAATTTTAAAAACACAGATTTATTTTTATTTTTACAGATTGGATATCCCTAATCCCAAAATCTGAAATGCTCTAAAATTTGAAACCTTTTGAGCACAGACATGATGCTCAAAAGAAATGCTCATTGGGACACTTTCGATTTCAAAATTTGGATTAGGCACTGGGTGTGGTGGCTCACATCTGTAATCACAGCACTTTGGGAGGTTGAGGCAGGAAGAACAATTGCACCTAAGAGTTTGAGAGCAGCCTGGGCAACACAGTGAGACTCTTGTTACTGCAAAAAAAAATTTTTAATTAGCCAAGTGTGTTGGTATATGGCTGTAGTCCCAGTTACTCAAGAGGCTGAGGCAGAAGAATCACTTTGAGTCCAGGAGGTGGAAGCTGCACTGAACTAAGATCATACCACTGTACTCCATCCTGGGCAACAGAGCAAGACCCTGACTCTTTTAAAAAAAAAAAAAAAAAAAAAGGAAATTTGAATTAGGGATGCTCAACCCAGTGAATGTAACCCAAAACCAAAATTTGGTTAAAAATCTGAAACACTTCTGGTCCTCAACCATTTCAGATAAGGGAGAGTCAGTCTTTCTAAAGACTCAATTAGTTATTGAATGTCTGGAGAAACATGCGTATCAGGCTCCCAAAAGATCGTTGGTTTAGGCACACGTTTTAATAGCTTGGAAATCTAGAATACTCTTCTGGTGATCAGCTCAGACATGGTCATGATAATACAAGACTTCATCTAACATGGTTCCCTATTTTCAGATAAGCATGGATTCCTGGTTCATTCTTGTTCTGCTTGGCAGTGGTCTGATACGTGTCAGTGCCAATAATGCTACCACAGGTAAATTGTCATTTGATCAAGTTGCTATTTGAAATGAAATTTTGGTTTCACATTTAATGAGCCAAATTTGAAAACCTAGATGGTATTTGAAGAAAGGAATATAAAAATTTTCTTCAAAGTGATAGTGAAATAGGTGTGTTCGGAAATCTTGGAATTGTATTGAATGCCCAGCATTGTTTTTCATACATATAGCTGCTTTAAATAAATGAAAGAGATTATGTGTTCTTTTCTGAAAAGTAAAATAAACTGTTGACATTTACAGCTCTATGGTTTCTAAGGAACTAAGTAAAAAATCTTGTGTCTTTCTCCATTAAACTGTAGTCCTTTGGAAAAGATAGAAAGGGTTCAGCATTAGATAAAAACATAGCGGGTGGCTGGGTGTTGGGGGGATTGGTCTTTACTTGGTCTCCATATGTTTGAGAGTTTATTAAGGCTTGCTGCTTGTGTCTCAACTTTTTAGCCTCACATTCTTCATGTGATATTTCCTTGTTTTTTGGTGTTTGTAGTTGCACCTTCTGTAGGAATTACAAGATTAATTAACACATCAACGGCAGAACCAGTTAAAGAAGAGGCCAAAACTTCAAATCCAACTTCTTTACTACCTTCTCTTTCTGTGGCACCAACGTTCAACCCAAATATAACTCTGGGACCCACCTATTTAACCACTGCCAATTCTTCAGACTCTGACAATGGGACCACAAGAACAGCAAGCACTAATTCTATAGGCACTACAGTTTCACCAAATGGAACGTGGCTTCCAGATAACCAGTTCACGGATGCCAGAACAGAACCTTGGGAGGGGAATTCCAGCACTGCAGCAACCACTCCAGAAACCTTCCCTCCTTCAGGTACTAGAGATGATTCTGTTTGTTCTTTTGCTCTTTGAGTTTATGCATCCTTTTATTACCTTGTTTTTGTTTTCTAGCCTTAAAATTTCTTCAAATAAGTAAAATTGCTCAAGTGAAGTCATGAAACCTAGATGTGGAATTTTTAGGAATATCTGGTTAGCATGAGCGAAAAGGAAAGAAGAAAGATTCTGGAGAATATCATTGTGCTAGGTGGGATCCTGGTTAGATTGAGAGGACTTAATGTGTTTAAAGGTAGAGAAGAAGGCTAAAAAAAGAAAGAGGGGAGCTCATTGATGATGCAAGAGACTGAAGATGAAAAGATAAGATACAGAGACTGAGTAATAAGATTAGGCTTGAAAAGGGAGGAATCCATGGAGACCATGGAAAAGAGAATGGATATGGATGTCCATGACAATTAGATACGGAGTGGGAGGCTAGTGGCCAGGGGTGGCATTAGAGAGAGGGGCTCTGGGAAATGGTTACATTGCAGTGCCAGTTGTTCAGGGTCTCAAGTTGAAGCAGTAGTCCCAAGGATAAAATGGGAGACATGCATCTGAGACCAGGGCAGGTAGGACAAGTTTCTGACCTCTTTGAACCTTAGGTACCTTGTCTATAAAAAGGGATTAGAGAGTCCCTCAAAGGGCTTCTATGAGGAGTAAAGGAAATAATCATTACCTGATTGTTATGTAACTGTCATCCCTTTTCTAGCAAAAACCGCTCTTTCCTCTTCTGTGTTCCCCAGCCCCTTGGCTCAAGATTTCTTCCCAGTTAGATGGTGAGTGCCCTAAGTAGAATCACATCTTGCTCATGGGGAACATTCAGTAACTGTTTGCCCAGTTGATTCTCATTTGTTACTACAGATGACATTTTTTACTATGCCTTATAACTTGGACCCTTCACCTGCCTGCCCCCATGTTTTCTACCATAAAGACAAAACAGCATTTGCAGTTAAGAGCACAGTCTGCATTGCCACACTACTGAGTTTGAATCCCAGCTCTGCCATAAGCCAGCTATGTTTATGGCAAAACAACCTTATTTCATCTCTCTACCTCAGTTTGTTTGTCTGTGAAACAAGAATGAGTAATAGTAATTGTTGTTACCTCATAGAGGAGATAGAAGGATTAAATGAGTTAATGTGGGTAAAGCACTTATAAAGATGCCTGCACATAGTAAGCACTATTTTTAAGTGTTAGCTGTTGTTATTGGTTCGATTATTGCTCTGATAGTTTGCCAGTAAAATATATGATGATATCTTTAATATGGTTGGCATCCCACTATTCCTAATGACACAGGGGACTGCAGACAAATAACGTCTGATATTTGCTTTGTGCTTTAAAGTTAATATAGTTTGTTTTTTTATCATGGTTATTACTATGTGCTAGGCATTGTACTAAGAGTTTTCTAGAATAATCCTATGAGGTAAGTTCTATTTTATGTTTTTTTGTTGTTGTTGTCTGTTTGTTTTAAGGCAGACTCTCACTCTGCTGCCCAGGCTGGAGTGCAATGGCATGATCTCAGCTCACTGAAACCTCTGCCTTCCGGGTTCAAGTAATTCTCCTGCCTCAGCCTTCTGAGTAGCTGGGATTACAAGCGTACACCACCACACCTGGCTAATTTTTTGTATTTTTAGTAGAGATGGGATTTCACCATGTTGATCAGGCTTGTCTCGAACTCCTGACCTCCGGTGATCTGCCCATCTCAGCCTCCCAAAGTGCTGAGATTACAGGTGTGAACCACTGCACCTGGCTATTTTGTGTTTACAGGTGAAAGTATTTTACAATGATAAAACTGTAATTTATGGAATGTTTTGCAAAATACAGGTCATGACAAAATTTATGAAATCACT
This sequence comes from Saimiri boliviensis, assembly GCF_048565385.1. Taxonomy (NCBI): domain Eukaryota; kingdom Metazoa; phylum Chordata; class Mammalia; order Primates; family Cebidae; genus Saimiri; species Saimiri boliviensis. The sequence continues at coordinate 93,245,364 of NC_133457.1, read as the reverse complement.
TTAGTGGGCCACCACTAGTTGTTTGTTTTAATGGATGATCTAGTTCCATTTTTGTTCTTTTAATGTTACATATACAATTTTTAATGTTACATATACAAATTTTAGTAACAACATAAAAACTTGGGTTGTGGCCATTGCTTAGGGAGAAAGGCAGAATAACTTGTACACATTGACTGAGGAAATTGAAAAGGTGGCGACTGTAACACAGGCCTGACTGGGACGGTCCATGTTCTATTCTGTACTGTCTTTCATTTAACACTCTGTGACATGACCATGGATAATCATCTCCTTTTAACAGATACTTAATTTCAGGCTGTATTTAGAGGTTAAATGATTTGCTTTAGATCTCAAGGCTGTTAAGTTAGGCCTATTTCTCACTTTTGCTGTCTTGCCACTCTGCAAGTTCCCTTGTAGGGAACTTAGTTTTCCACAAACTGACTTAGGCCCAGATTATTCCACAGCTAAGAATCTAGTTATTGTACATTTAACACATTTCATGTCATAGAAGACTGAGACTACATTTCTCTAGTGGCATTTATTCAAGGTGAGTAAAACACAAGAAACTATTATGGCACATTGGAATTTCATAGTCTTAAACCCCACATCCCGCTCATCACCACCATTTTACCAGTCCTCCTGTAACAGTTAACAATTTTTTTATTAAATCCGTATTTGATGTTGTGTATTATTGTAATTATGAAATATTCATTGCTGAACTATAAGTATAAATGGATTGTTTTTCTTTCTTGTACAATTTTTTTTTCTGGATTTAATAATTGCCTTATTTTTTGTTTATTTAGTTTTCTATTTAGTCAGGCCCAGCACAATGGCTCATACCTGTAATCGCAGCACTTTGGGAGGCCAAGGTAGACAGATCACTTGAGCTCAAGAGTTTGAGACCAGCCTGGGGAACATGATGAAACCACATCTCTACAAAAAATATAAAAGTTAGCTGGGCATGGATGCATGTGCCTGTAGTCCCAGCTACTCAGGAGGCTGAGGTGGGAGGATTGCTTAAGCCCAGGAGGTCAAGGCTGCAGTGAACTGTGTTCATACCACTGCACTCCAGCCTGAGTGACAAAGAAAGACCATGTCTCAAGAAAGTTACTGCTAGTCCATTCTTACCACACTTTCCAGAGCCTCTCAATACAGCTTTCTATAAAGTGAGATTACTCGATAATCTATTTCTTTTTTACCTCAAAAAATTCCTCCTGAGCCCTCCATTATCTTATTCTGGTCTAGGCTTGTTTATCTTTAGGGCTACTATACAGATATATCAGCCTGGGATTTCCCTTCTCTGTCATTCTGGGAATTCCCCTTGCTGCTGCTTCCTGACTTCCATATTGTCTTCTTTCTTGTCTTCTCTCATCATTTGGTAGATTCCTGAGAAAAGGGGTCCATGGGAGGTAAATTGCATAAGACTTTACATGTCCAAGAATATCTTGAGAGCTATGTATAGAATTTGAGGAATATTTTTCCCCCAGAATTTTTAAAGTATTGCCCTAACTAACACGGACTTACCAGGCTTGGAAGATTTTGCTGCTCTCTTAATTCCTAATTATTTGTGTGCTTTTAGGACCTTCTCTTTATCATTGGTATTCTGAAACTTAACGGAGATGTATCTTGGTGTGGGTCTTTTTTCTTTCATTATTATGGATGCTTTTTAGGCCCTTTGGAGCCTTGATCTAGCATTTCTGAAGATTTTCTCCTATTTCTTTGAAACCTTCTCTCCCTCTTCCATTTTCTTTGTTCTCTTCTCAAACTCTTGTTATTTAGATACTGGATGTATCCTGAATTATTTAATCTTTAAAATTTTTCTTTCCTATTGATCTTTGCTTTGACTCTCTTCTTCCTTTTAAAAATAAACAAAGGATCTTGGCTCACACTTATAATCCCAGCACTTTGGGAGGCTGAGGTGGGCAGATCACGAGATCAGGAGTTGGAGACTAGCATGACCAACATGATGAAACACTGTCTCCACTAAAATTACAAAAATTAGCTGGGCATGGTGGCGTGCACCTGTAATCTCAGCCACTCAGGAGGCTGAGGCAGGAGAATCACTTGAACCCAGAAGGCAGAGGTTGTAATGAGCTGAGATCACGCCACTACACTCCAGCCTGGTGACAAAGAGAGACTCTGTCTCAAAAATAAATAAATAAAAATAAATAGCTGGGTGTGGTGGCTCACGCCTGTAATCCCAGAACTTTGGGAGGCTGAGGCGGGTTGATCAGGAAGTCAGGAGTTCAAGACCATCCTGGTCAAGATGATGAAACCCTGTCTATACTATGACTACAAAAATTAGCTGGGCATGGTGGTGGGTGCCTGAATCCCAGCTACTTGGGAGGCTGAAGGAGAGAATTACTCCAACCCATGAGGTGGAGGTTACAGTGAGCCGAAATTGTGCCACTACATTCCAGCCTGGGAGACAGAGTGAGACTTTGTCAAAACAGACAAAGGGTGGCCAGGCACATTGGCTTACACCTATAATTCCAGCACTTTGGGAGGCTGAGGTGGGAGAATCGCTTGAGCCCAGGAGTTTGAGACCAGCCTAAGCAACATAGTGAGACTTCATCACTACAAATAATTTGGAAATTAGCAGGGCCTAGTGACTCATGCTTGTGGTCCCAGCTACTCAGGGCTAAGGCAGGAGAATCACTTGAGGCCTGACAGTTGAGGCTGCAGTGAGCCGTGATCGCACCACCGCATTCTAGTCTGGACAACAGAACAAGACCTCATCTCAAAAACAAATAAGTAGCCCAGGTGCGGTGGCTCACTCCTGTAATCCCAGCACTTTGGGAGACCAAGGCAGATGGATCACTTGAATCCAGGAGCTCGAGACCAGGCTAGCCAACGTGGCAAAACCCTGTGTCTACCTACTAAAAATACAAAAATTAGTCAAACATGTTGGCACATACTTGTATTTATTTTTTACTTTTATATTTTTGAGACAGAGTCTCACTCTGTCACCATGCTGGAGTGCAGTGGTGTGATCTTGGCTTACTAAAACCTCTGACTCCTGGGTTCAAGCAATTCTCGTCCTCAGCCTTCCAAGTAGCTGGGATTACAGGCACGTGCCACCACACCCAGCTAATTTTTGTATTTTTAGTCGACAAGATTTCACCGTGTTGGCCAGGATGGTCTCCATCTCCTGGCCTCATGGTCCACCCTCCAAAGCCTCCCAAAGTGCTGGGATTACGGTGTGAGCCATTGCACCTGGCGTTTATTTTATTTATTTATTTTTGAGTGGCACATACTTGTAAATCCCAGCTACTTCGGAGGCTGAGACATGAGAGTTGCTTGAACCTGGGAGGTGGAGGTTGCAGTGAGTCAAGTCCCTGGCTTCCAGCCTGAGGAACAGAGCAATACTCTGTCTCAAAAACAAAAAAGTGACAAGTAAAAAGTAGAATACCTTTTAAAAATAAATAAATAAGGCCGGGCACAGTGGCTGATGCCTGTAATCCCAGCACTTTGGGAGGCCAAGGCGGGTGGATCATGAGGTCAGGAGTTCGAGAGCAGCCTGACCAACATGGTAAAACTCCATCTCTACTAAAAATACAAAAATTAGCTGGGCGTGGTACGGCACACCTGTAATTCCAGATACTTAAGAGGCTGAGGCGAGAATTCCTTAAACCCGAGAGGCAGAGTTTGTAGTGAGCCAAGATGGAGCCACTGCACTCCAGCCTGGGTGACAAGAGTGAGACTCTGCTTCAAAAATAAATAAATAAATAAACAACTTAAAAAATAACACAGTATATATATTCATTTTTCCATTTATAATGTAAATAATAAATTTGCCACATTCGTTTCTGCATATTCCCTTTTCAGTCAGCCTATGGCACTTGTTCTATGTTTTAGTAAAGAGCTGCTGTATTAAAGGATATACCTTAATGTGTTTATCCAGTTTCCCCTATCAGTGGACATTAAATTGTTTTCAGAGTAGTCTTACAAATAGTACAGTTTGTCATTTCAGACACATATGAGAATATTAGTAGGATAAATTATTTTAGGTACACGTTTATAAATTTATGGATATTGCCACATTTCCATCTGATGGGAAGTATATTCCTGTTAACAATATGTCAAAGTGCCTGTTTTTCTAATCTCTCTTCAGTGCAGTGAATTACTAAACTTCTGGATCTCTGCCAATCTCAGAGGTGAAAAATAACATCTCTATGTAACTTTAATTTGCATTTCTCTGAGATTGAGCAACTTTATGTAATTTAAAAGATAATTTAGGAGATGGATCCTGCACCTGGTGAGCCCTGCCTGGGCTTCCTTCTGGCCCATCTCCAACTGCCATGTGTCTCTCCTCCTCCCCACCTTGTGGAGGGCAGCATCCCTCCAGCTTTGGCTCTGTGGACGTCTGTCCCAGAGCAACTGCTCAGGACTGACCCACACCCCCAGGACTGCTGACGTCTCCGGGGAGCCTCCCTGGCCCCTACCAGACATCTTGCACCCGGGAGCCCCCTCAGGCTATCAGCATCAAGGAGGCTAGGTCCTCAAATCTGCCTGCCCCAGAGAGGACCATAGCTGGGCAGAGTAAGGAGCCAAACTCCTGGCAGGCCCTCTTGTCTGCACAGCCTTCACCATGCTGCAGGTCTGTGCCTTGGAGGGCATCTTCTGGTACCACAAGTACCTGGGCTCTCTGGAGCGGAAGAGGTTGGCCAGGGAGTTACAGCTCTCGGAGGTCAAGATAAAAAAACCTCGTTTCAAAATCACCAGATGAAACACAAACAGCAAATGCAGGACTCCCAGCTGAACACCCCTTTCTTGGGGTATCTCCACGCACCCCTGGCTTTCCACTCACTGTCTTCTGGCCTTGCCAATGGCCTGCAGCTGTTGTGCCCTTGGGCACCCCTGCCCAGGCCCCAGGCTCTGATGCTGCCCCTGGCTCCTTTTGGGGTCTCTGCCAAGTGGAACAAGAGGCCCTGGCCTCTGTCGGGGCTTCCTGCTGTGGGCAGCCTCTGGCCTACCACCCTCCCAAGCCCAGGAAGTGGTGTGCGTATTCTGGGACCAGCCCCTCTCTAAGGTGCCCTGGGGCCTGTGTGCTCTGCCGGAGATGGGATATACTGCATTTTGAGGAAGCACCTCTGACTCCCTGCTTCCCACACATGCAGTCTGTGCAGATTGTACCTAGTGTCTACCAGGAGGACTCGGCTTTCTGTTTACATTGTGGTGGCACCTCTCACCCTGATACATGCAAAGGTTCTAGAGACTTCTGGAAAATATATTTATAAAAGCCACCTCTTCACTGAAAGTTACCAAAAGGGTCAGTTTAGGAAGTAAATGAAGGGTCAGTGAACAGAGTCAAATGCAGAAGTGGGCTTGTTATGGATAGGGCTTTCAGCATATGATAAAAAGATAATTTGTTTTTCAAAAAGTATTGGAAAAACTGGTTTTCCAGTTAGAAAAGATAAAGGTTGTAAGCTTTGTGTGTAAAAAAGAAAACCATGAAGAATTGGAAGGGAATTCAGATGTCGTGTTTATAACCTTGTGGTTTGAGTTCCTCTTAACAAGGACTCCAAAGCTGAAAAGCATGAGGGAACAAAGGTGAAAATTAAGGGGGGTTGCTGGGGCCCTGCAGTGCGTTCTAGGCCGTGCATGAGCCGGGACTGTGCCCGCAGCATGCTTGAGGCTGCTCTTCTTGGGCCAGGGAAAGCGGGTAGCTGGGACCTGCAGCTGTGCCTGGAGTGAAGCTGTCCCACATGTCCCCACCCTCCAGCATGTGCTTACCTGTCCTCCTCCTCACAGTAGCCTCAGGACAAAACAGAATGACTCAAGGAGAGCACTTCCCACAGAAAGTCTACAAGTACCCAAAATGGGAGGCACGGAAGCCCCTCCTCTCCCTCATTGATGGACCATTCTTGATACAGACTCCTGACTGCAGGCACCGAACCTTAGAAGAGCATGCAACTGTCCGTGTCGCCCCAGAGTACCCAGGAGGCAGGCAATGCAGGGCGCCCAGACAGACAGGTTCAGCCTGCAGGACTGGGAGGCCACCTGTGGAACCAACCCAGGCATCCTAACAGGAACAAAAGTGTGGTCCTGTGGCTGTGTCCACAGCAAGTTCCACTTTCCCCTTGCCTATTTCTGCATTGTTGGAAGTGTTTACAGCTAGCATGTGCTTTTATAATACAACTTCAGGTAAGAGTGGGGAAAAAAATCATTTAAATTTATTTTTCTGAGCATTCTCTTGATTTTCTTTAACAATTTTTATTAGGGTGTCAAGGTTTTTCTGACTCATTTGTAGAAGCTCTTTATTTTGGAAGTGAGCGCTTTGCCTATGGTAAAATGGAAAATATTGTTCCCTAGGTGGTCATTTACATTTTCTGCATTGCAGAAGATACTATTAGCTATTTTTAATTTTTTTAATTTAAATATTTCTCAGTTTATTGTAACTTTTCTAGGAATTGGGTTATATTTAGGAAGGCTTTCGTTACTCCAAGATTATAAAAATAGTTTTCTTCTGGACTTCTGTGGTTTTGTGTGTGTGTGTGTGTGTGTGTGTGTGTGTGTGTGTGTGTGTTTAGGTCTATCTGTGGAGTGTGAGCTATGGATCTGTTTTGCCCCAAGCAGCTATCTTGTCCAAATACCCCTTAATGAATAATTTATTATTCCTCATTGATTTGAAATGCCACCTATCCTATATATTAAATTCAGATATTTATTTAACTCTTCATATGTATTTGAGTATTTGGGAACATTCATTTTATTTTCTATTAATCTTTTTCTTTGTCCATGTGGAAAGCCCCACTGTCTTTTTTGTTTTTTTGGTTTTTTTGAGACAGAGTTTCACTCTTGTTGCCCAAGCTAGAGTGCAGTGGTGCGATCTTGGCTCACCGCAACCTCCGCCTCCCGGGTTCAAGCAATTCTTCTGCCTCAGCCTCCCGAGTACCTGGGATTACAAGTATGCACCACCATGCCCAGCTCCTTTTTTTTTTTTTTTTTTTTTTTTTTAAAGATGGGGATTCACCATGTTGGTCAGGCTGGTCTTGAACTCCCGACCTCAGGTAATACGCCCGCCTTGGCCTCCAAAGCGCTTGGCGTGAGCCACCGCGCCCGGCCTCACGCCCAGCTACTTTTGTGTTTGTGGTAGAGACAGGATTTGTAAAGTATTTAATGTCTGGTAAAATGAGTCATTCCTTTTAAATTTTATTTTTCAGAATTTTGCTAACAATTTTTATCATTATGAACATTAGAACCAACTTGTCTAGCAGGAAAAAGTTTGTATTGATCATATTAAATATGTAGATTAACAGAAAATAGCATCTTAAAGATGTTGATTCTAACTATCCAGTAATGCAATATATTCTATTTTCTGAAGTCTTTTTAAAAAAATCTTCTGTTTTTGTTATTATAAACGGAGTATTTTCTTCCGTCATATTTTCTAACTGGTTGCTGTTGAGGATATGAAATCTACTGTTTTTGTAGAGACATTTTGTACTGGCCACCTTAAACTTTCTTAGTGTTTGAAGTAATTTTCTTCATCAATTATTGTGGCTTCAAATCATCTCATCTGCCATTATCTTCCAAATTTTTAGAACTTTCTTTTTCTTCTGTTTAATTGCATTGATGAATACCTCTAGAAGAAAGTTAAACAGCTGATAAATGTAGACAGCATTGTCTTTTATCTGATGCTAAGTAATACACTTTCAGTGGTTTTTCATTATACATGGTGCTGACTCTTGAGTTGAGATAAACATATTTTATTGTGTTCAGGATATAACAATTTATTTTTGTTTTAATGAGCATTTATGTCAGGAATGGGTGTTAAATTTTGCCAATTGCCTGTTCAGGATCAGTGAGCAAGATCTGTATGATTTTTTTTCTCTTGGTCTGTTTCTATGATGGATTCTATTAATAGTTTTTATTTATTTCTCTTTTTAGAGACAGCATCTTGCTCTGAATTATTTAAACTTCTTAATTTTTCTTTCCTGTTGACCTTTGCTTTGCTTTAAGTCTTTTCCTTTTGAGTCATCTAGGCTGGAGTGTAGTGACATGATCATGGCTCACTATAACCTCAAACTCCTGGATTTAAGGAAACCCCACCTCAAACTTCCGAGTAGCTAAGGACTATAGGCACATGTCATCATGCCCAGCTAATTTTTAAATTTGTTCAGAGACAAGGACTCACTGTGTTACCCAAACTGGTCATGAACTCCTGACCTCAAGCAATCCTCAGCCTCAGTCTCCAAAAGCACTGGGATTACAGGCATGAGCCAAGGCCACCCAACCATATTGTATCATTCTTGTAATCTGTTGCAGTCTGTTTGATATTCTTTCTTTTTTTTTTTTTTTTTCCATTTAGAATTTTCTCTGTCTATTCACAAAATATCTCTAAATGAGATTGGTCTGTGTTTTTCCTTTGTGTGTGTGTTGTGTATTCTTTTAGATAAGTTTTAGTTTTTAGTGTTTTGTTTTGCTACATGAAAGAATTTGAAAGTTTACACTGAAAAGTATGCATTTATTTATTTTTATGTATTTTCTTGAACATTTATTCAGGCTTAGAAAGGTTTCCATTCCTTTGATAAAATTATTGGATACTATGAATCTATATACACTTTTTATTTGTGCTCAATGTCCCCGTTCACTGTTACCCATCAACCAATTCTTCACTCATTTGTTCATTCTTATGTATTTATTAAATTTATATAACTTAACAGGTATATGTTATGGATTTTACTGTAAAAAAATGCACTTCATCATTTATTTTTTAAGACAGGGTCTCACTGTTGCCCAGGCTGGAATGCAGTGGCACAATCTCTGCTCATTGTGACCTCCACCTCCTGGGCTCAGGTGATCCTCTCACTCAACTTCCTAAGAAATTGGGATTATAGGAATGTCTCACCATGCCCAGCTAATATTTTGTGTTTGTTTGTTTGTTTGTTTGTTTGTTTGTTTGTTTGTTTTGTAGAGACGTGGTTTTGCCATGTTGCCCAGGCTGGTCTCTAACTCCTGGGCTCAAGCGATCCTCCTGTCTTGGCCTCTCAGAGTGCCAGGATTACAGGTGTGAGCCACCACATCTGGCCATTTCATTCATGTTTTCAAATGTATTGAATGAGGAAAAGTTCTCTCCTGTGATTATTTATTGTAATATCCTACAGAGCTATTTTTAAATTTTATTTTATGTCTCTTGTATTTTTGTTTAGGTTGACTAATCATTTATTTCATGGGTTTGTTGACTTTTTTCTTTGAAATAACTTGCTATTGTGCATTTATTAGTTCTTTCATTTTTAAGTTTTCTATTTCATTGATTTTTATTTTCTACCTTCCTTAGATTTATTTTATGCTTTTTCCATCTTCTTGAATTGAGTGCTTTATTTATTTTTGTTCTTTCTAGTTAATTAATACATTTAGTATGGTAAATTTTGCACAAGCACAGCTTTAGCCACATCCCATAGGTAGTTGTATTAGTATGCACTATGAGCTGCTCTGACAAAGATACCAAAATTCAATGACTTAAATAAGACTTAAGTGTCTTTCCCCAGTCACATTCCAGAGTTAGGCAGGGCCTTTGTTTCAGTAGGGCCCAAATTCCTTTCCTCTTGTGGTCTGCCATCCTAATATTGTCCTTACCTATTTGGTTATAGATAGTTCCCACCATTGGGTTCTAGTTCCAACCATTGCGAATGAAGAACAAAGGGAATAGGGGCCTTCCCCCCACCCCCCAAAAGATGTGACCTGGAAGTTAGTCACATTGCTTTAGCTCACATCCCATTGGTAGAAGTCATCACATGACTATACCTAGCACAAGAGTCTCAAATGTAGTCTCTGGCAGGAGAGCTTGGTGCTCAGCTGAAAAACAAAAGTTCTATATCAAGGCAAGAAGAGGAAGAGACTGATTTGAGAGGAGGAGATCTCCATTGGCAGGTTCTGCCACAAAACTTCTCATCATTGTTGTTTTTAAGGTATTTTTCCATTTTGGGTTTTTGGTTTATTTGCCTGTTTGTTTTCTGAGATAGAGTCTCACTCTGTCACCCAGGCCAGAGTACAGTGGTGGGATCTCAGGTTACTGCAACCTCTCCCTCCCAGGTTCAAGCAATTCTCATGCCGTAGTGCTGGGATTTGGATTCTCTCCCAAAGCGCTGGGATTAAAGATGTGAGCCACTGTGTCCGGCCCATTTTTGATTTTTTTTTTTTTGAAATAGTGTCTCGCAGCCAGATGCAGTAGGTCATGTCTATAGTACCAGCACTTTGGGAGGCCTAGATGGGCAGATAACCTGAGGTCAGTTCGAGACCAGCCTGACCAACATGGAGAAACCCCGTGTCTACTAAAAATGCAAAATTAGTCGGGCGTGGTGGCACATGCCTGTAATCCCAGCTACTTGGAAGGCTGAGGCAGGAGACTTGCTTAAACCTGGGAGGCAGAGGTGCTATGAGCTGAGATCACACCATTGCATTCCAGCCTAGGTAACAAGAGCAAAACTCCCGTCTCAAAAAAAAAAAAAAAAAACAAGAAATAGTGTCTTGCTCGGTAGCCAAGGCTGGAGTGCAATGGCATAATCTCTGCTCACTGCAGCCTTCCCCTCCTGGGTTTAAGTGATTCTCATGCCTCAGCCTCCCGAGTAGCTGGGATTATAGGCACCCATCACCATGCCCAGCTAATTTTTTTGTATTTTTAGTAGAGACGGGATTTTACCACGTTAGCCACACTGGTCTAGAGCTCCTGACCTCAGGTGATCTGCCGCACAAGGCCTCATTTTGGTTTTGATTTTAATTTTCAAGTGTTTTCTTACTTTGTTAATTTCTAATTTTATTGCATTGGGACAAAAGAATATTGTACTGGTTCTACTGTTGGGATTTATAAGGGATGTGAATATTTCACTAGCCTTTGAAAAGAAGGTTTTCTGTGTTAGTGTGTAGAGATTGGTATCTACTGATGAGATTTTATTACTTCTTATCATTTTGGTCTTTTATATTCTTACTTAATTTTATCCTCTTGAATTTTAATGGAGCAAAAGACATAAAGTCCTCTAATAACATGTGTTCTCTTTGCATTCTTTTACTTTTTGTGAATATTGATGCTACACTATTTGTGTACCGAGGGAGAAGGCCAGGCCACTGTCCAAAGTTTAGTGAATCTGGGCAGTCTCGTTTCCCAGTTGGAGGATGCTTCATGGAGGAAAACATTCCTAATCCTTGTTTTGTTGTACTCTAAATTGAACTGTAATGTATTTCTTTAACCTGAATGAATGTTTCTATTTTTTTTTTACTTATTACACAGGTAATTCTGACTCGAAGGACAGAAGAGGTGAGCTGCTCACCTTATATCTGTTGTTTCTTTTACACAGTGTGCAGTATTCATCTGTTTCCTCTGCTCACAGTCCTTGGCAACCGTGTGCATCTGTAGCTGTGTTTGTTTACTTTTCCTTAAGTTGTTTCCATGTTAACCTCATAGAGAAGAGCAATAGAAACACTATGTTTTTTAATATGTTTTTTAACATAGACTATGGATTCTAACAGCTATGATGTATTTTAACAAGTAATAAGACAGAGCTTACATTGTCATGTCACCTTATCAGCCTTACTTTTTGGTGATATTAGGTCATAATTTCTATACCATGGGTTATTTCTGATTTCTAGGCTATAGTTCCCTTTAAACATTTTTTGTGTTATTTTTCCCCTAGTCTATAAAATGTCAACCCTTTGTGGCTTTATATGGATTTAATGGATTTCCAACCCTTTAATGTGAAGTCCCTATGGCCTGAGATGTGTTGTGTCTGTGGTTTAAGCTGGACTGATGAGTCACCGGTCACTTGAGAGCAGGAGGACATGGGTATTCATCTGCAGAATTGTGGCACATTTTGCCTAGAACAACAGTAAGGCATGAGAGAAAGAAATCATTATTACATCTGCGTTTTAAAAATATTACTCTTTGAAATAATGTTTTTATCATAATTTTTTAGTTTATCAAATCAGACTTCAGTTTTTTTCTGATTCCATTTTTTAACCATACACAATTTTTCTTTCATAATTAAGCAATGAACACTTACAGGCATATGAAGTCTCACAAAGTCGGGTGCATTTGAGACAGAAAAATGGTTACTTTGATCCTTTATGTGATAGCCATCTGCCATTGTGTTTGGTAAGGAATAATGAGGTGTTACCATACTGTGTATAGATTTCCCTTACTTTTCCAGCTCTCATTTTCTTAAACTTGGGAACTAAATGTTGAATTAATGCGATGTCTTTGCTATCCAGATTCACTTGCCAGATTCTCACTATCAAATGTAGACTTAAATAGGTTTTATTGTGATATTTATTTTCTCCCTAAAACTGCTCTTTTAACCAGTCTTATAAAGTCAAAAGTCAAAGTGGTAGGCTTCAAGATGAACATTAGATCTTTTGACTCTTTCCTCTATTTAGTATACATTTTCATAATATTCAGCCTTTTCTTGCCCCAGATATACCTATTTTACCTACCTAATATTTAACTGGTTTCCATGTTGTGATTAAAAAAAATAAAATTACCTTAATTACCTAGATTAATACTAATTGTGGCATTTCTAAAGTCTATTAATGTAATCTCCTTTTTTAAGTCAAAAAAATTGATTTTGTATAATTCCAAACAGGAAACCAAAGAGACATAGGTATTCCCAGCAGTCTCTAAAGTCCCAAAATCTAATGACATTTTTAGCAGAGCAGATCTTTAGAAATATTGCTGTAGATTTGGATATCACATTCTTTTTTTTTTTTTTTTTTTTTTTTTTTTTTTTTGAGACTGAGTTTTGCTCCTTTTGCCAAGGCTGGAGTACAATGGCATGCTCTTGGCTTACCACAACCTCCACCACCATGCCCGGCTAATTTTGTATTTTTAGTAGAGACAGGATTTCTCCATGCTTATCAGGCTGGTCTGGAACCCCTGACCTCAGGTGATCCACCCACCTGAGCCTCCTAAAGTGCTGGGATTACAGGCATGAGCCACCACATCTGGCCTATCGCATTCTTTTTTTTTTTTTTTTGAGACAGAGTTTCGCTCTTGTTACCTAGGCTGGAGTGCAATGGTGCGATCTCGGCTCACCGCAACCTCCGCCTCCTGGGTTCAGGCAATTCTCCTGTCTCAGCCTCCTGAGTAGCTGGGATTACAGGCACGAGCCACCATGCCCAGCTGATTTTTTGTATTTTTAGTAGAGACGGGGTTTCACCATGTTGACCAGGATGGTCTCGATCTCTAGACCTCGTGATCCACCCGCCTCGGCCTCCCAAAGTGCTGGGATTACAGGCTTGAGCCACCGCGCCCGGCTTGGCCTATCGCATTCTAATTTTAAAGCCAAATGCTGTTTGAGAAATAAGCCAGCTGTTTGGAAATATTTGTATTATAATAGGTTTGAAAAGCAGTTATATTTTATGCAGATGAATTAAGGTCTACAGGTTTTTATGCACTGGTCTTTGTGTGCTTTTGAATGTCTGATGTTTTCATTGTCAAAGCAGAAAGGAAGGCCAGGCGCAGTGGCTCATGCCTGTAATCCCAGCACTTTGGGAGGCCAAGGCAGGTGGATCACAAGGTCAAGAGATCGAGACCATCCTGGTCAACATGGTGAAACCTCGTCTCTACTAAAAATACAAAAAATTAGCTGGGCATGGTGGCAGGTGCCTGTAATCCCAGCTACTCAGGAGGCTGAGGCAGGAGAATTGCTTGAACCCAGGAGGCGGAGGTTGCGGTGAGCCAAGATCGCACCATTGCACTGCAGCCTGGGTAACAAGAGCAAAACTCCGTCTCAAAAAAAAAAACAGATAGGAATAAATGAGAGGGAGGGCCACATTTCCTTCTCTTCTGAAGTTCAAGAAACTGGTTATTTTCTCATGTGTATTATTTTTAAAATATATTCTGGCCAGGTGCGGTGGCTCATGCCTATCATCCTAGCACTTTGGGAGGCCAAGGCAGGTGGATCACAAGGTCAGGACATTGAGACCATCGTGGCCAACATGATGAAACCTCATCTCTACTAAAAATACAAAAAATATGCTGGGTGCAGTGGCTTACACCTGTAATTCCAGCACTTTTGGAGGCCAAGGTGGGTGGATCACTTGAGGTCAGGAGTTCGAGACAAGCCTGGCCAACATGGTGAAACCCCATCTCTAAAAAAATAAACAAAATTAGCTAGGCTGATGGCGCATGCCTGTAGTCTCAGCTACTCAGGAAGCTAAGGCAGGAGAATTGTTTGAACCTAGGAAGCAGGCTCAATCTCGTTTGGGCTAGCTTTTAAAAATTATGTTAAATTATGTATAACATAAAATTTATAATTTTAATCATTTTTAAGTGTATAGTGGCATTAAGTAAATTTACATGATTGTGCAGCTATCTCCAGAAGGTTATCGTCCCAAACTGAAACTTGTTACCCACTAATTTCCCATACTCCTTCCATGCTTCCTATGCTTCCCCTAGCCCCTGATAACCACTGTTCTACTTTCTGTCTCTCTGAATTTGTCTATTCTAAATATCCCATTTAAGTGGAATCATACCATATTTGTCCTTTTGTAGCTAACTTTTTTTTTAAGGCATTTTTACCGGTTTCAATTTGGATTATTTGTGTAATATTTAGTAATGCATTAACTTTAATCTGCCAAAAATACCTCTTCACTATCAGTCAGTGGTCACGATGACTGTATTCTCCAGTTACTTAGTGTTCACTAGTTTTACATCTCAGTTTATTAGTTTGGTTCTGGGGAAACATACTCTGAGACAGAGATTTGCATGCAGCAAGTTTGTTGGAGAAGCATTTGCTCCCTACAGCACCTATGAGACAGTGAAAGCAGTCATATTGGGTAGCTGCCCGTGGCCTGGCCCAGGGTAAAGCCTCAACCCCCACCTTGATTCCAACTCCAAAGCTTCCTGTGGGATTCCTAAGAAGACTTGAGTTGCCACATGGTCAGAGCAAAGGCAGCAAAGGCCAATCCCACAGGAAGCTTTGGAGTTGGAATCAAGGTAGGGGTTGAGGCTTTCCCCTGGGCCAGGCCACGGGCAGCTCCAGGGGAAAGACTTGGCTGAGAGGCATTACTCCATGGTTCTCCCAGCAGCCAGGGGGAATGGGTTCTTTTGGTCTTGAAGAGGGATCTATAATATCCACTATAGTTCCCAGCATGGTACCATTTACAGAGACTTTTTCCATCTAAGAAAATGCTATTGAATGATTTTGATATGTGTATTAAGGCTGAGGAATGAGTGGTGCAGTAGAATATTTGAAGAGAGGCAGTGTAGTGCAGTAAAGTGTGGGCTTGAAAGCTAGATAACCTCACTTTGCATCCTAACCCTACCACTTACCAGCAGGGTGGGCAGATATTTAACTTTCCTGTGCCTCATTTCATGATTTGCGAAATGGTATAGGAACAGAATCTCCTCCTTGGGTTGCTGTGAGGAATGGAGGAATGGAATAAGGCACATGAAGTGCTTGGCTCAGGATGCAGCAATTGCTCAGCACTCTTGGCTCTCACCATTACTGTTCCACTGCCACAATCTCTTTCTTACTTTTACTATTACATATGAGACCAGGGAGGCCTGGAATTTAAGCCATTCTGTCAGAACTCTAGGAAACAAAGGCATTCACACACCTCCACAACTGTAGGCAGTAGGTAGTTCTTTGCCTTTTACCTTTTAAACAAAATTTTGCATAAACTCATCTCATTCTACTTTTTATTTTAATATTATAATTGGTTCTTTTGTGTGTATGTATGTGTGTGTGTAATGGGATTTTCATATGAAGACCTTATAACTGGTATAAATAGCAAGAATACAGGTTAAAGCTAGTTGTAACCATACTTTATTTTAGATACAATCATTTATATAACTGCTTTTTAAAAAACTCAGCGGCCAGCCACAGTGGGTCATGCTTGTAATCCCAGCACTTTGGGAGGCAAAGGCGGGCAGATCATGAGGTCAGGAGTTCAGAACCAGCCTGAGCCTGACCAGTATGTTAAAACCCCATCCCTACTAAAAGTACAAAAATTAGCCAGGCATGGTGGCATCCACCTGTAGTCACAGCTACTTGGGAGGCTAAGGCAGGAGAATCGCTTGAACCCGGGCGGCGAAGGTTGCAGTGAGCCAAGATTGCGCCACTGCACTCCAGCCTGGGAGACAGAGCAAGGCTCCATCTCAAAAAAAAAAAAAAAAATTATTTTAATATTTGTAAAGATGTAGTCCTTGAGCTACTACTTAAGTCTAAAAAGAGTTTGTTTTAAAAGTATTAGGGCACTTTGGGAGGCTGAGGCAGGTGGATCACTTGAGCCCAGGAATTTGAGACCAGCCTGAGCAATATGGGGAAACCTTGTCTCTACTAAAAATACAAAAATTAACCAGGTGTGGTGGTGCGCACCTGTAGTCCCAGCCACTGGGGAGGCTGAGATGGGAGGATCACCTGAGCCCAGGAGATGAAGGTTTCATTGTTTCGTTGAGCCAAGATTGCATGACTGTACTCTAGCCTAGGGAACAGAGTGAGACTCTGTTTATTTAAAAAAAAAAAGAAAAAAGATTGGAGATTATCATAGTGCCATTATTATGAGTTTATGATGGCTTTCTCTCAGGAGCTTTTACATTCAGCATTTATTCAGTGCCTATTAGGCATCAAGGATTCCAGAAAAAATATATACATACATATATACATACATATATGTACTTCCTGTCTCAGGGAGATAATATGTGAACATCAGGAAGCAAAGTCTACTCAGTTACGTGCTATTGGATATATCACACAAAGTGCTGAGAGAACGCAGAAGACTTATTATGTCTGGGGAGTAGGAAGGAGGCACAGAGATGAGCTTTGGGAAGTTTAAATTAAAATAGCAGATGGGAAAAATGAGAACACACCAGAGAGAGCACAAGCAAAGAGACATGAAAGAGTAAGTCATATGTTTGAGGATCCATATGCAGTTGACATGTGCGAGGTGTAGGGAGTGGTCATAGGTGGCCTTAACAGAATGGGTGTGGTAGTCCACTGAGTTCAGGAGTCAGAGCATCTCCTGAAGATTATGATGAGTAAAGAAGTAACATAGTCAGATTTTTTTTTTTTTTTTTTTTTTTTGAGAGAGAGTCTCACTCTGTTGCCTGGCTGGAGTGCAGTTGCGCGATCTCGGCTCACTGCAGCCTCCGCCTCTCGGGTTCAAGCGATTCTCCTGCCTCAGCCTCCTGAGTAGCTGGGGCTACAGATGCATGCCACCACGCCCAGCTAAAATTTGTATTGTAGTAGAGAGAGGGTTTCACCTATATCTACTACAGGATGGTCTTGATCTCTTGACCTTGTGATCCGCTTGCCTCAGCCTCCCGAAGTGTTGGGATTAACAGGCGTGAGCCACTGCACCTGGCCAGATTTTGGTTTTAGAAAGATATTCCAGAGGATTGTTACCAGTTACCACAAAGATTTTTTTTTTTTAAGAGAGGAAAAAAAGAGATATTCCAGAGGATTTAGGGAAGATAGATGGACAATAGAAAAGTAGGTTTCTGAATGACAATTTGGCTGAAAACAGCAGTGATTGGGCTAAGCCCAGTGGTTAGATTCTAGAGGCGATCTGATGAATTTTGATGTTTTTAGAGCTGATAGAAAGCATTTGAAACAACATTACAACCTTGCCTTTGAGATCTGATAAATACTTGTACCAAAAAGTGTGGAGATAGGTAAATGGGCCATAGGAACTGAGACTATGGCTATTCCTTCCCTGATTAGTTTGTAGTTGACCAGCATGTAATCTGAAGCCCTTAAGTCACTCAACTGTTACATGTGAGCCCTTCAATTAATACGGCCCTTTGTTTTCTTGGAAAGAAATTATAGCAAGTAGATATCTATTGTCCTGGAACACCATTTTAGTGTTCTTCATTTTTATGCTTGTCCCCTTCCCTGAGTCTAGAAAGTAAAACTTCGCTAGAATGAAAGTTGGGGCTGAATCAATTTGGATTTGTAACCATACTGTCTCTGTCTCATCTACTCAACTCTGACTTTGTAATGTAAAAGCAGCCATAGATAGTATGTAAATGAATGAACATGGCCATGTTCCAATAGCATTTTATTTATAAAAACAGGCAGTAGGCTAGATTTAGGCTATAGTTTGCCGACCCCTGTTCTAGACAAAGAACTGCTTGAGCCTTAGGAAGCTGGCCTGAGGGTCTATACTAGTGTGTGAACTTGTGTGTGGCCAAAACCAATCTCTTCCCTTCATGTCTGACACTTTGCAAATGTTACCTCTTTTAAATCTCTCATTAACTCTAAAAGGTGGAAAGTGCTATTATACTTTCATTTCATACACCATTTTAAGAGATTATCACACTACTAGTAAATTAGGGTAGTAGGAATTTGAACTTCAGGTCTGTCAGACCCTAAAACCCCATGCTATAGAAATTGTTTTGACCTCTTGCTGATATGAAAATTTGGCTAAATAACTCTAGGTTCAGAATCCTAAGACCTTTGTAGACAGTGCACCATCAGTTTCTAGCAGCGATATTTTAGATGAGCAATCATAAGTAAATCTGATTCCTATTTTTCTGTAGTGCATCTTCTCTGTAGGGAGACTTTTTCCTTCCACTGAACATTTTTAAGGCTGGCCTTTGGTTTGTTGGTTGATTTCAACCCAAAATTTAAGAATTTTTTCAGAATACATCTAGGTATAAAGATTTTTTTTCAATATTACTCCACAAACTAGATTATTTATTTTGGCCTGATAACTCAGGAACTTTCTTGTATTATTTCTCTCCCTTCTTACTAGTTTCTTCTTTGGGCCTTCTTGTTGAACAGGTATTAGAGCTCATGGGCCTGTCCAGCTCCTTTCTTTTCTATGCTGTCATATTTTTTATCTCTTATTGCTCTGTGTTCTGGGAGCTTCCATAAGTTGCTCGTTCACACAACTAATTTGGTTTTCAATCATGTCAGTTCTCCTATTTAGCGTTTCTGTTTTTGGAGTCTGGGGTGGGGCAGATGCATGCTCTGTTTCCCAGGCTGGAGTACAGTGGCCTGATCACAGCTCACCGCAGCCTTGACCTCTGGGACTTGAGCGATCCTCCAGCCTCAGCCTCCCAAGTAGCTGGAACTATAAGGTTACACCACCATGCCCAACTAATCGGGCGTTTTGTTTGGTAGAGATAGACTCTACCAGAGTCTCACTGAGTTGCCCAAGCTGGTCTCAAACTCCTGACCTCAAGCAATCCTCCCACCCTGGCCTCCCAAAGTGTTGGGCTTATAGGCATGAGCCACCATCCCCAGCCCTGTTCAGCCTTTCAGTCTAGATTTTTCTCTTTGTAATCATGTTTTTGATTTTTCGTTTTTTTTTTTTTTTTTTTTTTTTTTTTTTTTTGAGACGTAGTTTCGCTCTTGTTACCCAGGCTGGAGTGCAATGGCACGATCTCGGCTCACCGCAACCTCCGCCTCCTGGGTTCAAGCAATTCTCCTGCCTCAGCCTCCTGAGTAGCTGGGATTACAGGCACCTGCCACCATGCCCAGCTAATTTTTTATATTTTAGTAGAGACGGGGTTTCACCATGTTGACCAGGATGGTCTCGATCTCTCGACCTCGTGATCCACCCGCCTTGGCCTCCCAAAGTGCTGGGATTACAGGCTTGAGCCACCGCGCCCTGCCGGTCCACAAATATTTTAACAACTGCTGTTAAAAGGTTGAATCAGATGAGAATGGGAATGTTCCTGTTGGATTTGGCAATATGCCATTTGTTGGTGTTCTGGCTGAGCAGCTTAAACAGAGCACTGTGGGTGGGAATCAGAGCAAATAGATTAAGGAGAACCTGGAGGTAAGGAATTAGACAAGACATTAGACAACTGTGTGGAAGGGAAGACAACTTAGACAAGTGTGTGGAAGAGAAGGGAGATGTGAGGCTGGTGGTGGCTGGGGGAGGGTAAATGAGGTCAAGGAGACAAGTCTTTGAGGCGTCAGCAGTGGATGTAATCCAGAGCACACGTGACAGGATTGACCTTGACATGGGAGGGACTTCTCTTCCCTTTTAGCAGGTAGGAAAATGGTGAAGATAGTTTCCAAGCCACTCTGATGGTATAGTTTATGGAGTGGAGTCAGGGGTAAGCGTAGAGGAGGAGTCAGAGCCTGGCCAGCTGCATGAGAAACAAGGTTAGATAAAGGGAGCCAGACCCTGTGGAATGAGGTGGGGCTGCCATGTCTCCAAGCCAGATACTGCCATGGTTGGGGTCCTAGCAAAAGGGTGACTAAGGGAGCAGGATGTGTAAAGAAGAAGAAAGAAGCATCCAGAAGTTTTTGTTACACGGTGGCTGAGGATCTAATAATGTCTCCTTGTTTTATTTTATTTTTGTTTGTCTGATCTTGAATTCCTGGCTTCAAGCAATCCTTCCATCTCAGCCTCCCAAAGTGCTAGGATAGGCATGAGCCACCACACCTGCAACACTCCTTGTTTGTTTTGAGACAAGGTCGTCCTCTGTTGTCCAGGCTGGAGTGCAGTGTCACAGTCCCAGCTCACTGCAATCTCCGACTCCTGGGCTCAAGTGATCCTCCTACCTCAGTCTCCTGAGTAACTGGGACTACAGGCACATACCACCACACCCACCCTTAGTAGAGATAGGATTTTACCATGTTGCTCAGACTTGACTGGAATACCTTAACTTAAGCAGTCCACCTGCTTTGTCCTCCTAAAATGCTAGGATTACAGGCGTGAACCATTGCACCCTACCTGTCTCTTTGTTTTAATCAGGAACAATGTTCTCTGTGCCAGGAAACCATTTAGGTTTATGATAGGAAAACTCTTTTTACCTTCCTCTCCCATCTTCCTCTAGTTGGAGCCCATTGAGAGCTGAGAGAGAGTACAGTGTTGGCCCTGCATACCTAGCTTGCCATTAGGATTGGATGTGTTCACGCCTCCAAATATTGGAGTACTTTTTATGTGCTAAGTACTGATTTAGGCTCAAAGGATATAGCAGTGAGTAAAACAAAGTATCTGCCTTTAAAGAGCTTTTATTCTAATGCAGGGAGACAAAGTAAATAAACGTATGATAGTCAGAAATGGGGCGGGCATGTCATCCTGGGCCCCATGCTCTCTTCCCACCTCACATCAATAGCCCTGGTATGGCAGTGGGAGGTGCACAGTCAGACTTTCTTCTCTGTTTCCGTGTTCTGCCATCCATAGAAGGACTGAATGAGCTCTTCCTCTTCAAGGTGTTCCCCTGAATGACTGACTTAAGCCCTCCATTGCACAACACAGTAATGACGTGTTCTGTTCTCTTGATTTCAGATGAGACGCCAATTATTGCAGTGATGGTGGCCCTGTCCTCTCTGCTAGTGATCGTGTTTATTATCATAGTTTTGTACATGTTAAGGTGAGCCTACTAACACTTCACATTCTTTTAGATTCTGTTTTAATTCCCCAGTGTTTCAGTGAACCCACACAGTCCAGAAGACAGTAGTAAATAGACAATGAATAGGATAGAGGGGGAATGACCTATGATGGTGGTGAAATTGAAGTTCTACTTAAAAATAGTTTAAAAGCTCTACATAGTCTTTTTTAAGTCCTAAGCCCTCCCTTTTTCTTTCTGTGTCCAAGCCCAGTCCCCCAACTCTAGTGCACCCTAAAGCGCAGGATAGTAGTTTGGAGGTAACACTAATAACAGAAGCCACAGTCTGTTATTAGTGACAGGTGTTTCAGGATCTTTAGGTCTAGTTCTGTTGAAGCAACCCCTAAAAGGGCCCCAGTAAGATTACATGTTCAACAAAAGCCTACTTTATTTCTAGTTGGGGCTTTGTCCCCAAACTTTCCTGGGACCCCTGGCCCTGGCATGCTGAATTGAGCCATGTAAGTTGTTAGTTACAGGATCTCACTTTCTGACCTTCTTTCAGGGTCCTCTAGACATTACCACTCAAGCAGAAGCAAGGAAGGGGAACCTAAGGTTTAGCCCTGCCTTATCTTTGGCTTAACCTGTTCTCTGCTCCCTCTGTTCTTCTGCAGGGATAAAGAGAGGGGAATCGTGTGCCCTCTATAATTTGTCATATGTCTCCATCATTCTGCTGGAGACTTGTGGCCAGAAATGTGTCCACCCAATCCAAAAGTCTGGGCTTCTCACTGGGACTCCCAGGCTACACTGAAGAAATACCAGGATTTTTGTTTGACATGTTTTTTCTGTCTTCCCCAACTGTATTCCACTCACTTACCCTCTCTCCACCTGGTGCTCTCTAGTGAGCCACATGAGCCTGAATGTACTGTTGGGGTTCCCTGGTTGGGTCCCAGTGTCCTGAGGGTAAGCAGGAGAGTATCCTGAGGTCCTCGGTCACCCCAGCATGCTGCTGCCTTAGGGTATGCATGACCTGTCTCTAAAAAAAACCCGATTATTTGTAAAGGAGATTTAGAAAGGCTGAATTGATGAGAAGAAATGTAGAGCCAGTGATTTGCCTCTCCCACCTCTGTGCTTCGTTCTTCACTGTGATCATTTTCTTACTAGGTTTAAGAAATACAAGCAAGCTGGGAGCCATTCCAATTCTTTCCGCTTATCCAACGGCCGCACTGAGGATGTGGGTAAGGCATTCCTTAATGTCATGAGAACCTTCACAAGGAAGGAAATCAAGAAATTAGGAGTTTCTTCATCCTTTTAAAAGAATAAGCAATAAAAAGAGAAAAAAATTTCTTTTGAAGAGAACAGTCCTAGTTCCTACAGGCTTAGTCCATGAGGTAGAATCCCCAGTTTGGCCTCCAGAAAAGGGGCTAGGTCCTTAGGGAACCTGACTGACCTTCTTCCTTGTGTATTTCAGAGCCCCAGAGTGTGCCACTTCTGGCCAGATCCCCAAGCACCAACAGGAAGTACCCACCCCTGCCTGTGGACAAGCTGGAAGAGGAAATTAATCGAAGAATGGCAGATGACAATAAGCTCTTCAGGGAAGAATTCAACGTGAGTACTTTGTTGAGGCTGGTGTATCATCAGGGAAGAAGGCAGACCTAAGGTCAGATCTTTCAGACCTTTTGAGTCGTGAAGTAAAAAGTGAGCTTTTAATGTTTAAGAGGTGAGAAGTGAAGCTTATCTGACTTTCTGTATAATCATGGATAGGATAGGAAGTGAGATTTGCCTCACCTCCCTAATCTACCCATTCATTCATTCATTCATTCATTCATCATCACATCTTTTCTTTTGTTTAGTAAATGCTTGGCAAGCATCTAGTATTTATCAGGTAGTAGTATAGTTACCAGGGATATGATGAGGAACAAAAACAAATCCAATCCCTATTCTCAAGGAACTCACTGTTCAGGAGGGAAACCTCACAAACAGGAACAAAAATAGCTATGTAAGTTCAAACAGCAAAACAGCACAAAAGGACTGGTGCATATTTGTAGGCACCCATATTAAGAGGTTGCCTTTTTGAGTCTAGAGCAGGGCTGTTAGAATGTTTAAAGTAGACAGTAGGATAGATCAGTGTGAGAAATGAGGGTCATGGGAGACTACAGAGCACAGGTCTTATCTTGAGTATTTAGATTCATATTTTTTTAATTCCCACAAGGAAGCAGAATATGTTTGTAAACCACCAGTCGGTGATCCTAGCCTACCAGTCCTGATCCCAGATCAGAAGAGCTTCCTTGAATAATGATTTTTTTTTTTTGAGACGGAGTCTCACTCTGTCACCAGGCTGGAGTGCAGTGGTGTGATTTCAGCTCACTGCAACCTCTGCCTCCTGGGTTTAAGTGATTCTCCTGCCTCAGCCTCCCGAGTAGGTGGGGCTATAGGCATGTGGCACCATGCCCTAGCTGATTTTTATATTTTTACTAGAGACAGGTTTCACCATGTTGGCCAGGATGGTCTCAATCTCTTGACCTCATGCAGCCTCCCAAAGTGGTGGGATTACAGGCATGAGCCACTGTACTCGGCTGAATAAATGATGTTTTAATTGATACCTAATTTAGGCACTGGAAAATAGCAGGAGCAAATTGTCAGGAGTAAGTGTGTTGAGGGACTGCACATCCAAAACATTTAAGGGCTATGTGCAGCTAAAGGGCAGAGCTTCAAAGGAGGATCAGAGGTGAAACTGAAAGAAGGCTGGCCAGACCATAGACCTTGTAGATTGTCATGAGAGAATTGGCAAGCCATAGGCCAGCCAGATTTACATCTTGAAAAAAATGACTCTGGCTTTTATTATGTAGAATAGCCCATGGGCAGACCAGAATAGTTGTGGGGAATACAGTTAGGGGTTGCAGATGTTAATATCAGAAGTGCTGGTAGATTGAGCTAAAGTGATCATGACTAGGGAGTGGGGAATGGATTTAAGAACATAGAGGAACAGTTCCAGAGTTGATAAATACATCAGCTGGGCCCTTGCTAAACTATCCGTGTCCTTCACATCTTTCCACTAAGCCATGTGTCAGCTTTGCATTGTAGGCTGGCTCTTTATTTCCCCACTGATTGAAAAAAAGAGCCAGCCTACGATGCAGAGCTGACACATGGCTTAGTGGAAACTTCTCTTGTCACATGCTCCTTCTTAAGCCAGTCATGAGCAAGGGAGAAATAAGGTTACTATCCTAACTTGAGACCAGTCCAAATTATTCCTGGGTCAAGGTACTAGGCATGCTGGTTCACACCTATAATCCCAAGATTGAGAGACTGAGGCAGGCAGATTGCTTGAGCATATGAGTTTGAAACCAGCCTGGGCAACATGGTAAAACCCCATCTCTACTAAAAAATATATATATATAAATACAAAAATTAGCTGATCATAGTGGTGCATGCCTATAGCCTCACCACTTGGGAGCTAAGGTGGGAGTATTGCTTGAGCCCAGCAGGTGGAGGTTGCAGGGAGTCAGGATCACACCACTGCACCCCAGCCTGGACAATAGAGCCAGACCCTGCCTCAAAAAAAAATTTTTTTTTTAATATTCCTGGGTCATGTGGGTATCAACAGACAACCTCATAGAATAGGAGCTCTGGTAAAGGAGGAATGGTTATTAGGTCGGTGGGTCACCATTCATATCTGCTCCACAATGGAAGGGCTTAGGGGGAGTGGTGAGTGATGTCAGGTTTGCATTTTGAGAAAATCACTAACTACAATATAGAGAATAGATAGAAGGGAGAGGCAGGAGTTTTAGTGGGAGACCATTTACCAGGCAAGAGTTAACAGAATAGCTTGGACCCCTTTTTGAGGCAATTGGAAAAATAGCACCATTTAATGTTCATTATTGATTGATAACATTTATCAAATCCCGCCAGGCGTAGTGGCTTATGCCTATAATCCCAGCACTTTGGGAGGCTGAGGTGGGTGGATCACCTGAAGTCAGAAGGTCAAGACCAGCCTGGCTAACATGGCGAAACCCCCATCTCTTTTAAAAATACAAAAATTAGCCGAGTGTGGTGCCAGGTGCCTGTAATCCTAGCTACTCAGGAGGCTGAGGCTGAGGTGGGAGAATTGCTTGAACCCGGGCAGCAGAGGTTGCAGTAAGCTGAGATCACGCCATTGCATCCCAGCCTGGTAACAAGAGCAAAACTCCATCTCAAAAAAAAAAAAAAAAAAATCAAAAAATTTACCACATCCCACAATACAGCACCCCAGTCTCAGTACCATAGCTGGATCTATGCTAGGCATTTTACTGTTTTATAATCTATAATACCAACTGCTTCTGGGTGATAGGGTATGTGATCCCATTTCTATACTTTTTCTGTCAAATTCTTTTTTTTTTCCCATAACATTAAATTTACATAAGCATGAAACAAGTTCTTTGTTTGAGGTAATATTTCCTGAGACCCCACGATAAAGCATTTCAGTAAATCCCTGGATGATGATGGTATTTCTAGAGGCATGACAGGTAAATTCAGATAGATATTGTGGTGAGAGCCATTTGCTGTGCCGCCATGGTAACTGTATTCACAAGCTCATTGGCCCAGCACTAGGGTAGCAAGGGAAAGGGCTGACCATTAGCACCTGGGTTTCTAGCAATGAGTGCCATCTGGTGAGCATTCACATGGAACATAAATATTTCTTTCCTTGTTTTGGTTATTCACTACCCTGTGATTGGTTTAGATCCTGATCTCCAGTAAGATAAATAGTGTGGAAATTTGCTTGAAGTCCTCTTCACTAGGAGGATTTCTCTTTTATACGCATTCAAAGCCATCACTTAAGTAGGTTACCCCATAGCAATCTACTTCCAGCATGGGCCAGCATGTTTCACCAAGCAGTTTATATACCAGGCCAGACTTTTTTCTTCTTCAGTTAACTGTTGATGTCAATCGGAAGTCAGAGTATCTATTGAGGCAGTGAGTTGTGTGGTAGGCATTTTATAGAGATCACTTACAGCTGATAGTGGGATTCTGCAGGGCGTGTCCAAATCTATGGCTGATTGGATCACATAATACCTAGTATACGAGGCTGGGTTCAGTAGCTCACACCTGTAATCCCAGCACTTTGGGAGGCCAAGGCAGGCAGATCAATTGAGGTCAGGAGTTCGAGACCAGCCTGGCCAAGATGTGAAACCCCCGTCTCTACTAAAAATATAAAAATTAGTTGGGCATGGTAGCGAATGTCTGTAATCCCAGCTA
The DNA here is from genome assembly GCF_048565385.1 of Saimiri boliviensis. NCBI lineage: Eukaryota > Metazoa > Chordata > Mammalia > Primates > Cebidae > Saimiri > Saimiri boliviensis. Next base: position 93,218,912 of record NC_133457.1, on the reverse strand, counting down.
CTCAGGAGACTGAGATAACAGAATCATTTGAACCCAGAAGGCAGAGGTTACAGCGCACCAAGACCATGCCATTGCACTCCAGCCTGCGCAACAAGAACAAAACTCAGTCACAAAAAAAAAAAAAAGTACCTAGTTTATGCTGGGGAGTTGAAGTCATTTAGATACCTGTGTCTGTGATCAGGCTTACGGTCTCCTCCTTAGAGCCCAGTACGAGGCTAGGAGCATGGTCTTATCCCCATATTTTAGGATTTTTCATTACGATTCTTCTGTTTACCTTACTACAAACACTTTAGAGCTCTATACAGTCTACCAGAGCTTATTTTTCTGTGGCCTATGTTGCAGGAGCACCTTCTCTTTTCAGATCACTCAATAAATTGGTCAGAGGCTAGGCACAGTGGCTCATGCCTATAATCCCAGCACTTTGGGAGATGAGGCAGGCAGATCGCTTTGAGCCCAGGAGCTCGAGACCAGCCTGGGCAACATGGCAAAACTCTGTCTCTACAAAAAATTAGTTGGGCTTGTGGTATGCACCCACACACCACAAGCCAGTAATAGTTCCAGCTACTCCAGAGGGTGAGGTGGTAGTGTCACTTGAGCCTAGGAGTTTGAGGCTGCAGTGTGCTGTGATTACACCACTTCACTGCAGCTTGTATGACAGAGCGAGACCTTGTCTCCAGATAGATAGGTAGGTAGGAAGATTGATTGATTAGATAGATCAAGAGATCAGAGTTGGATGCAAGCATAAGATATTTGCTGTCTCCAAAACTTAAAATGGCCCAGCAAGCATTGATCCTCTTTGTTAGCAGGAGAGGGGTGATGGGGCAAGGAGCAGCAAGTTGTTCTTTATGTTGGAGGAAATATCCTGATGAGCTGCAGGCCTTTGACTTTCAGAAAATTTAGCTGAAGTGGCAGGTCACTATACTTTTATGTCTAACATAGACATCTAAGATATATAACTTCCTGCTCTTCCATGTCTCACATCAATGTCATTAGCATAGTTGTCAGAGTGATGTCATGTGAAATAGACAATATCTTGATGAATCAGATCACAACACAGAAAGATCAAGATAATTTATCACTGAGGCTGTTCCTGCCATGAGCAAGAAAAATGCTTTAAGTAGTCCACACAAGTTAAAAGGAATATACACTTGCCCCTAGCGATAGTCTGGGTACCCTAGGTTATGTGTTAATCTGCAGGAAGTAGAGTACGTCTGGAAACGCAACTGCTGTTGTAGCACTTAAGATCCTGCAGTTCATATGGAGACTTAGCCTTTTGGTAAAGAGATCAATGCTCTGGGAGCTTACATTTGCTCTTTCTGTAATGGTTCTTATACAGTGGGCTAGGGAATCAGTGTGTCTCTGGGCATCACCTCGCAGCCAATGTTACTGAAAATCGAGGTGGCCCAGAGGAGGGCTGGCCAACTTCATAGAGCCTGGGGCAACTAGTTTCTCCCCCTCCCTTTTGGAGAGACAGACAGATAGGCTCAGACAGAGAGGCCCAGACAGACAGACAGACAGACAGATAAGGTAAGATAAATAGATTAGATAGATAGATTAGATAAATAGGTAGCTCCTAATGTGAAGCCACCTCAGGCCAAAACTCCTTCCATCACCTGGCCTGCAAAACCCTCTGTTCTAACTAGCATATCTTAGTGACATTTTGAGTTAGGAATTAGTCACCTCAAGGCCAGAACCCAGCAGACCCCAAAAGATGCATTTTCCTTTACCTAGTACAGTTATCATGGTAAATGTTTGCAGATTGTTAGGAAAAGATGAGAAGGGAGGTTTATAGTATATGTGTGTTAATGTACCCTGTCTCTACTAAAAATACAAAAATTAGCTGGGTGTGGTGGCGAGTGCCTCTCATCCCAGCTACTCCGGAGGCTGAGGCAGGAAAATCACTTGAACCTAGGAGGCAGAGGTTGCTGTGAGCCAAGATTGTGCCACTGCACTCCAGCCTGGGGTACAGAACAAGACTCCGTCTCAAAAAGAAAAAAAGAAATGTGGCTTCATCCAAAAGTCATACTCTCCCTTCTTTGTTGTAACATCTCCAAAATCTGTATCAACAATTGCTCCTATCATTTTTAACGATCCAGCTCAGTGAATTCCTGTCATTTCTTCTGGCTTTTTATTAGCTCTTTACTTTTTTTCCCCCCATGTAGAGATGGGGGTATTGCTGTGTTGTCCAAGCTGATCTTGAACTCCTGATCTCAAGCAATCCTCCCACCTTGGTCTCCCAGAGTGCTGGGATTATAGGCACAAGCTACCATGCCTGGCCAACATTTTACTTTTCTACATTATTTATATATTTTACCCTCAGATCATGTTATGGTTGTATTCTGTGAGTAATGCAGGCTGGGTTGTAGGGCAGTTTTCATCATGAAAGCAAGATGCAGTAGAGAGCATAATAGAGATTTTTGGAAATTAGCTTTCTTCAAGTCCTCTCTTCTTTTATCATCATTTCTGTTGTCTCACTTAAAGCCTTATCTTTCTCATGAGCAACCCAGAGAAGATGTGAATTCTGTTGGCATTAAAATTCAGCAACTATCAAAATTCGGAAATTTTAACATTTGTTTATCAAAATATATACATAGTAATGTAAAGGCCCTTAGTCTTGGGTTTTCATTTGGAGGTCAGCATTTTATATGGGAGCTGAGATTTTTTCTGTTTTGTTCTCTGATGTTGTCAGAAGTAATCCTACTCCTTGGTTTCAACATTTCTCCTCTCCTTTTAATTGGGACACACCCACTCCTTTACTACCAGCTTGAACACATCACAGGTAATTGCAAGCAATAACTAAAATAGTAGTTGTGCAGCTATGAACTGTGAAGAGGAATCGTGGAAATTGGTTGACAGTTTCTGTCCTTCCATCTGAACCCAGTAACATCACCTGCATTTCCCCCAGCAGTCTCCACTACAACTGACTCTGATACTAATTGCTAAATCAGTTAAGGTCCTTTAGTTAAAAACAAGAGAAGTCAACTCAACTAAATTAAGCCAAAAACAAACAGAACTTTTGATTTGGGGAGACACTGGAGGAGCTGGCAGGATCATAAGATAAGAGCCTTGGAGTACCAAAACTCGGGTAGAGCAGGCCTTACCTTGGTGGCTTTGGGGGCCTTCTAGGAAAGCCCCTGCTTCTCCCTAGTTTTCAGAAGCCTGGGAGAGAATCTGAGTGGCCCAACATGAGTCAGGTATGACTGTGCTTGGATCAATCAGCCCTGGGAGGAAAGAGGGGAAATAGCACATACGGTAAACCAATTTGAGTCTACAATATTTTTAATAACCATCAGATGAGGAAGGCCTTTCTAAGCTCCTTTTAAGATTTAGATGCCAGAATGGAAAAGTTTGAAAGATAATAAATATATTAAAATGTGAAACATCTCTGTGACAAATGATGCCATAAAAAAAAGTGGCCAACTGTGACAATCTGTTTGCCATAAGTAAAGAATTTTCCATAATATACAAACCTGTGAGAAAAAGATAAACCCAGTCAGGAAATGGGCAGTTTACATAAGAAATGCAAATGGTCGGCCGGGCGTGGTGGCTCAAGCCTGTAATCCCAGCACTTTGGGAGGCCGAGGCGGGTGGATCATGAGGTTAAGAGATCGAGACCATCCTGGTCAACATAGTGAAACCCCGTCTCTACTAAAAATACAAAAAATTAGCTGGGCATGGTGGCACGTGCCTGTAATCCCAGCTACTCAGGAGGCTGAGGCAGGAGAATTGCCTGAGCCCAGGAGGCGGAGGTTGCGGTGAGCCGAGATCGCGCCATTGCACTCCAGCCTGGGTAACAAGAGCGAAACTCAGTCTCAAAAAAAAAAAAAAGAAATGCAAATGGTCTATAAAGATATGAAAAGAAGATCAACTATATCTAGTAATCAAGGAAGTACAGATTACTAACCATTATTTTGGACCTATCAGATTTGAAAATTTAAAAAGATGTATATCAAATGTGGGCAAAAGTATGGGGCTGCAGAGACTTACACAGAGGTGGGGGAGTTTAAATTTGTATTGTACTGAAGGGATGATTTTGGCAGTACCAGTCAATATTTAAATGTTTGAGTTCTCTGACCAAGCTTCTGGGACTCTTAACAGAAAAACCCTCATTGTACAAATATGTATTTTTACAAGGGTGTTTATGACAGCATTATTTGTAATAGCAAAGAAGATTAAAAAGTAAATATCTGACATATAGAATGGCTAGATGATTTCGTATATCCATTGTGATATTCCATACTGTCATTAAAATAAATGTGTTCACATAGATCTCTAAGTCATGTGAGAAAACATGTGGCATAATTTCATTTTTGTTTTCAAAAGTATGTATATCTGTGTGTGTTTGGGTATGTTAATGCTTTTTTTTTTTAAGTCTGAAAGACTATAAATTGTCAACAGTGGCAGCCTACAAGGGGGCTGGAAGAGAGGAGAGGCATAATAGGGAACCTTGTTTTCTACTAAATTATTTGACTTAAAAGGAGCTTTTTTGGGGGGGAGGGTAGACAGAGTCTTATTCTTTCAGCCAGGCTGGAGTGCAGTGGTGTGATCTGGGCTCACTGCAACCTCCACCTCCCAGGTTTAAGAGATTCTCCTGCCTCAGCCTCCTGAGTAGCTGGCATTACAGGCATGTACCACCACACTCGACTAATTTATTATCATATTTTTAGTAAGTAGAGACAGGGTAGGTCAGACTGGTCTCAAACTCCTGACCTTGTGATCCACTGGCCTTGGCCTCCCAAAGTGCTGGGATTACAGATGCAAGCCACCACACCCGACCCAACAAGCATATTCTTTTTATAATATATTTAAAGCAGATCTTTTTAAAATACAGGAGATAAAGCTAATGGATTTAGTTTGCTTCGATGGATATATAACATCTAGAATAAAGAAGTTGCTATGCGGAGTTTGAACTGTGTCAGGAGTCTTGTGGTCAGGTCGCTGTTAAAAGTGGTATCACCAAATGGGATGTTATGCTGGAGAAAGACTGGACCATGGGGGTGAATAACTAAAGGAACAACATGCATAGGACATAACAACTGTTTTCTCATATTTGACAGGCTAAGAAGAAACTGTAGCATTTCTGTGAATGCCCACCTGACTGGAAGTTCTAGGCTATGGCTTTCATCCTAATTACAAGCTGGAGCTTTTTTGTTTGCCAGCATTTGTCTTTGGAGGAATCATTGAATTTATTTAAAAGAAACACTTTGAAAAACCACTAAGAAGCCCCCATTTTCTGGGAAAATTGAGGTCTGTAAGGCATTATCAAGGTTTAAAAAGAAACAAAAGGATAAAATTGAGTTAGTTTCTGGCCTGATGCAATTGTTCACACCTTTAATCTCCCGGCACTTTGGGAAGCCAATGCGGGAAGATTGATTGAGGCCAGGGGTTTAAGACCAGGCTAGGCAATGTAGACCTTATCTCTACAAAAAAAATTTTTTTAATTAGCCAGGCGCGATGGCACATGTCTGTAGTTCTAGCTGCTCAGGAGAGTGAGTTGGGAGAACCACTGGGAGCCCAGCACTTGGAGGCGAGTGTGAGCTACAGTGCTCATTATATAGAGCTACAGGAGCTACAGTGAGCCATAGTGATCACATCACTTCACTCCAGCCTCCTGGCTACTAGAGTGAGACTCTGTCTCAAAAAAAAAAAAAAAAAAAAAAAAAAGTTAGCTCCTGATAAGAATGTGATAGGAGAGAAAGAAAAGAGGAAAAGAGGTGAAACCAGTGAGATAGTCAGAATTTGTGCAATGCAAGATGCGACCTTCCTCAGGACCCCACGTCTTTAGTAACAGTTAATTCTTAGATTGCCAGGTGAAGAAGGCATGTGTATGTCATCTGGTAATGGGACTGAGTGTGGCATCTTAGTTGAGATGGGCAAAATTGCCTCTGCATTCATAAGTTGTCCCAAAATAAGTGAATCACAGCCAAAGTCCTATGGGAATTAGTAGGAACTGTGACAAGGGCTTTGGAATTCCACTGTCCAGAGAGTTGGAAGTTTGGGCTTTGAAAGGGATAGAGAAAGTGCCAGCTGACATCTGGGTTTTATATTACTTAGTACAAGGGAAATGCAAAAGAAATTGTGTATCTGGGTGTTGGGTTCTTTTAAACAGAACTATTCCAATACCTACCTTGAAAGGTAGTAAGTTTCCCATCACTGCAGTATTCAGTCACTGGTGACTATTGGATGAGAGTATTGAAAGGAGATTCAGACTTAAAAGTGAATGAGATTCAGACCTGTACTGGAGATCAATGCAAGAAAAGAAAGGTATAAGGATTGCAAAAGAAGACACAAAATATAAATTTTTCACAAACCAAATATTTTCAGACAACCCCACAGATTCATCAGACATACGGAATTATTAAGTTATTTTAGCAAGGTTGCTAGATAAAAAAAGCAGCGTAGAAGTTTAGTGCAGTTCTATACATAGGCCACAAACAGAAAACTAATAATACCTTTTAAAAGATGCTGATTACAATAGCATCCAAATGTAAAGTACCTAGGAATGGATTTAACAATTTAGAGAAAATTATAAAAATGTTTTAAGAAATTAAAGGAAAATAGCTTAAATTAGTGAAGAGATAGGATCAATGGATTAGGAGGCTCAATACTGTAAAGATGTCAATTCTCCCCCAACTGATACGTAGATTCAATGCAATTCCAATAAAAATCCCAACAGGTTTTTTGTGGAACTTGACAAGCTGATTCTAAAATTTATATGGAGGAGAAAAGATTCAAGAATAGCCAAGACATTCCTGAAGAAGAAGAACAAGGTGAGGAGACCTGTCTTACCAGATATAAAGAGATTATAAAATTTTAGTAATTAAATCAGTTCTATATTGGCACTGGGATAGACTGACCAATGGAATGAAATAAAAAGTCCAGAAGTAGATCCATGTGTAAGTGGAAACCTATTTATGACAGAAATGCTGTTGTAGTTGGGTGGGGAAAAGATGGTCTTCACAATAAATAGTGCCTGGGACCATTGGTAACCCTGTGGGAATAAATGAATGCTTGTCACATACCAAACACTAAAACCAATTCCAGTTACTGTAAACACTGAAATTTAAAGGACAAAAGTGATAAAATGTAGAGATCATAATATAGTAAAACATACTTCTGATCTTACAATAGGAAAGGGCCTAAGACTTTCTTAAGACTTAAAATGTGTATAAAAGGGAAGATTGATGAATTTACATGAAAATGCCAAATCTCTGTTCATATAAAGATACCATTTTAAAAAATGACAGGGAAGGCCACAACCTTGGTAAAAGATAACACAAGAAACTGATAAAGGAAGAGTATCCAGAATATATTTTTTAAAACTCCTACAAATTGTTAAGAAAGTAAGTAGGCTGGTTGCAGTGGCTCATGCCTGTAATTTCAGCACTTTGGGAGGCTGAAGCGGTTGGATCACGAGGTCAAGAGTTCCAAGACCAGCCTGGCCAACATGGTGAAACCCCATCTCTACAAAAAGAAATTAGCCAGCTGTGGTGGCGGGTGCCTGTAATTCTAGCTACTCATGAGGCTGAGGCAGGAGAATCGTTTGAACCCAGGAGGCGGAGGTTGCAGTGAGCCGGGATCATGCCACTGCACTCCAACCTGGGTGACAGAGCAAGACTCCATCTCAAAAAAAAAAGAAAAGAAAAGAAGTAATCCAACACGGGAAGAGGAAGTTCTTTTGACCAGTATGCTGTGGAAAGATTATGAATCTCATTAATAATCAGAGATACGTAAATTAAAACTACAGTCAATACAAAGTCTGACAGTAGCAAATGTTGATGAGGATACAGAACTGGAACACTGTACATTGCTGGTGGGAGTAAAATTAGTACAACTACTTAGAAAAACAATTTGGCTTTATATGGTAACGTTAAAGATAGCTATACCTGAAGTTCTTATACATATTTGCACAAGAAAGAGATAAAAATTTGCCTCAGAGCAGGACTATTAACTGTAAACAACCCAAATACTCATCAGTCGTAGAATGGACAAGTACATTTTGATACAGTCTCAAATGGACACTGCAAAGTAGCTGAAGTAAGCAAACATCCAGGATGAATCTTAGGTAATGTTGAGCCCAAAAAAAAACAACTCACCACTTAGTCACAATTCCATTTTCCTTAAGAACTAGACTAGCAATAATAATACATTGTTTTGGATGCAAAAAAAATATGAGATACAAATAAAGCAATGTAATGATAAATATAAAAAAAAAGTTCAACTTTACCTGAGAGGGGAAGGAAGAGGCTATAAGAACAGGAGCCCAAAGAGAACTTCTCAGCTAAATTATATGATGGATTCTTTTTAAACAATAAATAACAAACAAATTTGAAAAACAAAAATTTTCATTTAACTGACGTGTTTTTTAAAAATGAATGAGTACTTTGTCTTGATTTCCAGTTAAGGCATGAGCAAGAGATGAAACTGTCTTTGATGCCACCTAGTGTCTCTAGAGAGTTTAACATTTTATAGGCTTCTGCTCTAGCTGCTCCTCTGTGAGCTGGGTTTTCCAGAGTAGAAACCAAAAGCAGTAGGATTTACCTTGTTTTCATCCCTGACATAGGCTCTTCAGTCTGAACCTTTGCATCTAGCACTGTGTTCTCCAGGGCAATCCCTTTTTTCTCTCTTGTTAAATGGCTTCTGTTTCTTCCTGACTCTTTTTTAGGAGTGTTAGTCCACCTGGAGACCTAGTTTTTGTTTATCATGACTTATGGAGCTAGGAATGCTGGTAGGGCTGTGAGACGTAGTCTTTGTCATTCCTGACATTTCTGTATTGAAGACTGTTTTCAGGAGTCTTGCTGTCACTACCTCTGTTCTACATTTTAGAGAAGGGATGTGTAGGAAAAGTAGTGCCTTTGGATTAGTCATCAGGGCTTAAAAAACTGACATCTCATCCTGCCCTGTACATGGGTGGAAACCTGTGTAAATCTATGTGAAGGAAGAGAATGCAAACTGTGGGTGAATTGGGAAATTCTGATCTGAAATAATGGTCTCCACTGCATGTGTAAGATTGTCCAGCCCAGGAAACTCTCTTCTCCCTTTTATGTATTCACAGCATAGGGTCAGGGGGAATTGCCTGTTAGTAAAATAAAATGCAGAACCTTCAGGGTTTTAATTCTGAAAGGAACTCTCTTGAGTAGGTAAGGGCAGATGGATTATAAGGCACTAATTCCCCTATCTTTGGGTCTTTCACTTTAATTTATCCTACCACTGTCATGCTGGTTTCCAATAAATATATTTGCTCCTTTCTTAAAGCTCTTGCTCCCCAACCTGGGCAACATAGCAAGATCCACCTCTAGAAAAATAAAAATTAGCCAGGCATTGTGGTGCTGTGCCTGTATTCCTAGTTACTCAGGAGGCCGAGGCAGTAGGATACCTTCAGCCCAGGAGTTGAAGGCTGCAATTAACTATGATGGTGCCACAGCACTCCAGCCTGGGCTAGAGTGAGACCCTGTCTCCAAAAAAACAAATAAAACTCTTGCTTCTATCTGACAAAAATTGGTTCCCTTTGGACTGGCATTTCCTTTATTCAATCTTTTTTTTTTTTTTAATCAAAGATAGAAACCTGAGAGCCATTCTTCATTTCTGTCTCTTTCTTGTCTCAATCCATTTTGCCTTCATTCTATCTCCAAATGTAGTAATTCTAATTATAGAATATGTCTTAAATGCATCTGTTTCCTTATACCATTATTTTCCCATGCTTCTGTTCTTGCCTCTCTCCAGTGCATTTTCCGTATAATAACAAGTAATTCTTTTTTTTTTTTGAGACAGAGCCTTGCTCTGTCACCCAGGCTGGAGTACAATGGCACGGTCTCGGCTCACTGCCACAACCTCCGCCTCCCAGGTTCAAGTGATTCTCCTGCCTCCGCCTCCTGAGTAGCTGGTACTACCAGCACGTACTCCCACACCTGGCTAATTTTTGTATTTTTAGTAGAGATAGGGTTTCACTGTGTGGGCCATGCTGGTCTTGAACTCCTGACCTCGTTATCTGTCTACCTCAGCCTCCCAAAGTGCTGGGATTACAGGCTTGGGCCACAGCACCCGACCGCAAGTAATTCTTTAACATGGAAAATGTATCACACTTTAAAAATCTTACATGATTTCCTCATACACTTAAAATAAAATCCAAACTTATTATTCAAGGACCTACCTGGAAATGAATGATCTGACTTTGCCAAGCTCATCTTTTCCTACGTCCTGCCATTCCCATCAGCCTCACCTTCTGTGTGACACCTGCACTGATTTTCAGTTCCTCACACAGCCAAGCCTTCTCCCACCTCTGGGTTATCACAGATACTGTTCTCTGTGCCTGGAATACTATTTTCTACACTCATCCTTCCTTGGAGAGACCTACCCTTAATCCAAATTTGGCGCTTTCTGATACTTCATCTCTAGTAGCATTCTGTTCTGTGATTGCATTCATTGTGTATGCAATTATATATGTATTCAATTTATTTGTTTAGTTTCTGCCTCTCACCTACAAGTTTATATTGTCGTTGAGGGTGAGAACTGTTCCTATATTTGATTCCTCACTCTTTGCTCTGTACCTAGCCCAGTGCCTGGTAGGTACAAAATATATATTTGTTGAAAGAATGAATGAAAAGTAATGCATGAACCATAATTTACTTGTTTCTCTACTGCTGACTACTACAGTTGTTCTCAGTTTGGGGTCATTCTAAATAATGATGAAGTAAATAATTTGAACATAAAGATTTAAATTTCCTTAGGGTGCATTCTCAGAAGTGAAATTGCAAAGCCATAAAGTATTTTCAAAAGTATTCTTAAGGTTTATAAAATGTATTTCCAAATCACTTACTTGGAATAAATGTTGGAATTTTAAACTATATATAACCTTTTTGCTTTATTTGTTTTTATAGTGTCAGAGTCTTACTCTGTCACTCAGGCTGGAGTGCAGTGGTGTGATCAGGGCCTTGAACTCCTAGGCTGAAGTGTTCCTCCCACCTCAGCCTCCTGAGTAGCTGGGACTACAGGCATGCACCACCACACCTGACTAATTTTTTTTTTTTTTTTTTTTTTTTTAATGTAGAGACGAGGTCTTGCCCAGGCTGGTCTTAAAATTCTGGCCTCAAGCAGTCCTCCCACCTCTGCCTCCCAAAGCTCTGGAATTACAGGCTTGAGCCACCATGCCCCGCTCCTTTTTTCATCCTTAATTTTGAATATATGAAACATACAGGAGAAGAACAGATCAAATAATAAAATTTAGCTTCCCACTCTCATAAAACTCATTTATTTGAATACTTATTCTCTGCCACACATGAGATTTTCTCACTCCTTATGGTGGCAGATGTTGTTGTTCGAATTTTATTTGTTTTTTATTATTATTATTATTATTATTTTGAGACAGTCTCGTTCTGTCACACAGGCTGGAGTGCAATGGTGTGATCTCAGCTCACTGTGACCTCCACTGCCTGGGTTAAAGCAATTCTCCTGTGCCTCAGCCTCCCAAGTAGCTGGGATTACAGGCATGCACCACCATGCCTGCCTGGCTGATTTTTGTATTTTTAGTAGAGACTGGGTTTCGCCATTTTGGCCAGGCTGGTCTCATACTCCTGACCTCAGATGATCCACCTGCTGCGGCCTCGCAGCATGCTGGCATTACAGGTGTGAAGCCACCACGCCTGGCCCCAATTTTAAAGATGAGGAAACTGGGCTTAGAAAGTTTAACAGATATGCTCAAGTTCATACAAACTCAGACGATCTCATGTCAAACCATTGTGTGATAACCTTCCTGCACTAGATAGTTTACATTTGCTCCAAAACTGCTGCGAATTTAAGGTCACCTCACCCAAATCTTCTGGTTCCTAACTGCTGCATCCATGTGAATGACCTCCCACCCACCCACCAGTCCTTGTTTCCTTGACACATGATGCTACAGGCTGGGGTGCCATGCCCCTTAGATCCCTAGAAAGAACCTAAATCAGCTGGCCATCCAGAACCCTCCTTTGTGGTTCACTCTGAGATGTATGTCATCTTTGTGTGGTAATTAGCATGAGGGTAAATGCCCATTCCTTCGGTTTTGTCCCCATTCCAGTTTACAACGGTGGGCCATTTTGGCCCAGCATCGTAACAACAGGCCCCTAACCACGTAGTAATCATGTAAAGAGCATGCTGTGCTTAAAGTACCAGAAAGGGCATTCTGCCCCCATGAGGATTCTTGTGTTATTGAACTCTAAGGAGCTTGTGGCTGTTTAGGGGTGTAGGTTCATCCTCTGTGTTAGGCTGCAGGTGTTCACCTGGACCTGTGTTTTTCCCCCCCAGGAAAAGGTTAGAACATGCTACCAGGTCAGGGTTTGGTACAGCCATTTGCATGTTTGATGCTTATCCCCACTAATAATTCATCTAATTTCTCTTAACCTTTCAGGCTCTCCCTGCTTGTCCTATCCAGGCCACCTGTGAGGCTGCTTCCAAGGAGGAAAACAAGGAAAAAAATCGATATGTAAACATCTTGCCTTGTGAGTGTCTTTAGTGCTTCTTGGGATGTAACCTGAAATTACATTTCTAGAGAGATTTTCTGAGGATGGAAATAATCTTGCAATTGGGCACAGCAGGGTGGATAACAAGAGTGGGTTCATGGCAGGACTCAGTCGCTTATACATGTAGTCCCAGAACTTTGGAAGGCCAAGGTGAGATAATCGCTTGAGCCCAGGAGTTTAAAACTAGCCTGGGCAATATGGTGAGACCTTGTCTCTATAAAAACCTTAAAAAATTAACCAGGCATGGTGGTGTGTGTCTATGATCCCAGCTACTCAGAAGGCTGAGGTGGGAGGATCACTTGAGCCCAGGGAGACGGAGGTTGCAGTGAGCCAAGATTGTGTCACTACATTCTAGCCTGGCTGGTAGAACAAGATCCTGTCTCAAAAAAATAAATAGAAAAGACTAGGTTGAAGACTTTGGGGTGAAAGAGGCTTTATGGATCCTATGGTGACCCCACATGCTCAGTCAATTAGGGTGATTCAGGAGGATTTTTCTGTCAGACCCTCAAGTTTCTAGGAGGTCCTAGAAAGCAGCTTTACTAGGATCAGACAGGAAGCAGGGGGTGGTGGGGGTGGTGGGGATGGTTTTTATGGTAGTTGTTGAAAGAAATTCTAATACAGAGTTCTCTGTATAAACCCTTCCCAGAATTAGCTATTGCTAATCAGTTGATCCATAAGCTAACAGACATTTTTCTAGGCCAGTGGTATTTAGAATGTGATACACATAGTTTAATGAGATATGTGGACTCTGTTACCCAGGCTTGAGTGCAGTGGCATGATCTCGGCTCACTGCAACCTCCGCCTTCTGGGTTCAAGCAGTTCTCTTGCCTCAGCCTCCCAAGTAGCTGGGATTACAGGCATGCGCCACCACATCTGTCTGATTTTTGTATTTTTAGTAGAAATGGTTTTTTACCATGTTGGTTAGGCTGGTCTCGAACTCTTCAACCTCAAGCATCCATCTATCTTGGCCTCTCAAAGTGCTGGGATTACAGATGTGAGCCACCGCACCCATCCACCTCACTTGATTTTTATATTTGCTTTTCAAAAAAAAATTTTCCTAGTCCTTAGAACCTGTCAAATTTTTATGTTTTGTAGAGATGGTCTTGCTGTGTTGCCTAGGCTGGTCTCTAACTCCTGGCCTCAAACAGTCCTCCTGCTTCAGTGTCCTAAAGTGCTGGGATTACAAACATGAGCCAGTGAGCCCAGCCCGTATATTTGCTTTCTAAAAATTCTTCCTTTCAAATGTTGTATTTATTGTTTTAGAGACAGGGCTAACCAAGCTGGGATGCAACGATGTGATCATAGATCACCGTATCCTTAAATTCCTGGGCTCAAATAATCTTCCTGCCACAGCCTGCTGAGTAGCTAGGATACAGGTCCATGCCACCATGCCTGGCTAATTTTTTTTAGGCACAGAGTCTTGCTATGTTGCCCAGGCTGGTCTCAAACTCTTGGTCTCAAGCAATCCTCCCACCTTGACCTCTCAAAGCATTGAAATTCCATGCATGAGCTACCACACCTAGGCCCTTAAAATTTTATATTACAGGGTATATAATACATTAGCATATGTGCATAATTTATCAATAAACGAACATATATTAGAGATGCCTGCTCAAATTTTTTTTTTTTTTGAGACCAAGTCTCACTCTGTTGACTAGGCTAGAGTGCAGTGGCGCAATCTCGGCCACCTCCTGGGTTCAAGTGATTCTCCTGCCTCAGCCTCCCAAGTAGCTGGGATTACAGGCATGTGCCACCATGCCCAGCTGATTTTTGTATTTTTAGTAGAGATAGGGTGTCACTATGTTGCTCAGGCTGGTCTCAAACTCCTGATCTCGTTATCAGCCCACCTTGCCCTCCCAAAATGCTAGAATTACAGACGTGAGCCACCTGGCCCGGTGCCTGCTCACATTTTTTTATTTTTATTTATTTTTTTTTTTTATTTTTATTGGGACAGAGTTTTGCTCTGTCGCCAGGTGCCAGGCTGGAGTGCAATGGCACAATCTCAGCTGACTGTAACCTCTGCCTTCCCAGTTGAAGCAATTCTCCTGCCTCAGCCTCCCAAGTAGCTGGGACTACAGGCGTGCGCCACCATGCCCAACTAATTTTTTTTATTTTAGTAGAGATGGGTTTCACCATGTTGGCCAGGATGATCTCCATCTCTTGACCTTGTGATCCGCCCACCTCGGCCTCCCAAAGTGCTAGGATTACAGGCGTGAGCCGTTGTACCCTGCTCACATTTTTATAAGTAAAGTATGGAACCAAAAAAATCAGGACACTATGCATTTACAGATACTTTTGTCTTTTTCTATTTTTATTTTTTCTTTCTCTCTCTGTCACCCCAGCTGGAGGGCAGTAGCACAGTCTTGGCTCACTGCAGGCTTCACCTCCTGGGTTCAAGCCATTTTCCTGTCTCAGCCTCCCAAATAGCTGAGACTTCCTACAGGCACATGCCACCACACTGGCTAGTTTTGAATTTTTAGTAGAGACGGTGTTTCACCATGTTGGCCAGGCTGATCTGGAACTCCTGATCTCAAGTGATCCACCTGCCTCCACCTCCCAAAGTGCTAGGATTACAAGTGTGAGCCATCATGCTCAGCCTTGTCTTCTTTATGTGCATATGATCGGGGAGGGTATGTGGGTGGGTGTGTATATATAATATATAACATTTTTGAATATGATTGGTATACTGTATACATTTCTCTTTTTTCTTTTAACAGTATATATTGTCAGTTCATCTGTCAAGAAACTTTTCTTTTTCTCAACTACTTAGTATTCCACATTGGGAATGTCTCTTAATTTATTTAACTAGTCCCTTAATGATTGTTAACGTATTCCCAATTTTCTGCTGTTATGAATAGTGTCGGAGTGGCATCTTTATACAAGTGTGTATCTGTGCACCTAGGCACAGATGTCTCCTCTGTCCTGGTTGCATCAGGTTCTGTGAGAAATAAAGTTTGATTTTACTGAAATATTCATTGTTGGTTTGTTTCCTAGATGACCACTCTAGAGTCCACCTGACACCAGTGGAAGGGGTTCCAGATTCTGATTACATCAATGCTTCATTCATCAACGTAAGGAGCGGGTGCTTCCCCTCTCACCCCCCTGCGTGACCATTTCCACCATCTCTTGGCTCCTCCCCAACTGTGTCAGGAGAAATATTTGTCATTTCATGTTTTCCCTAACAAGTCTGGTTTTTTTAAGTGACTGAATTTTTTTTTTTTTTTGAGACGGAGTTTCGCTCTTGTTACCCAGGCTGGAGTGCAATGGCGCGATCTCAGCTCACCGCAACCTCCACCTCCTGGGTTCAGGCAATTCTCCTGCCTCAGCCTCCTGAGTAGCTGGGATTACAGGCATGTGCCACCGTGCCCAGCTAGTTTTTTGTATTTTTAGTAGAGACGGGGTTTCACCATGTTGACCAGGATGGTCTCGATCTCTTGACCTCGTGATTCACCCGCCTCGACCTCCCAAAGTGCTGGGATTACAGGCTTGAGCCACCGCGCCCGGCCCCTGAATTTTTTTTTTAACGTTAAATAGTTTTAATCATTTCGTTATATTTACCCTGTCATCATTCCCTATGGTTTCCCATGTAGAAATCTGAGTCTGAATATGTATTTTATGGTAAGAGTCAGTGAATCCTTTATTGAGCTGATTCTGATTACAAACAAAAGCAGGCCTTGCCCTCAACAGTAAAAATACGGGAGAACAGGACAAGAATACCTGACACGACACCAGCTATATAACTAGATACATGAGTATCTGGGTAGTCATACATGAACAAAGGCTTGAGGGAAGAGTTGATACTAAGAGGAGGCTTTTAAAGATGATTTAGAGATTGTTTATAGAACATTCTATATGAGAGATTTGAGGTTTTGGGTTGGTTGGTTTTATCTTTGCCAGTAGCCTGAAAAAACACATAAAGAGTTAAGACTATGTTTTTTAGATTGTGAGGAAGAGAGAATTTGAACAGAAAAAAAGAGAGAGGGAAAGCTGGCAAAACCTAGTCTGACTCCTGGTGCAAGATGCATGAGAAGACTGTGGATGAAATTTGCACATGCATGTTTGTAGCAGCATCAGTCATAAAAGTCAGAAGGTGGAAGCACTTCAGATGTCCATTGATGGATAAATGAATACATTAAATGTGGTACATGCGTACAGTGGAATGTTATTCAGCCTTTAAAAGGAAAGAAATTCTAATACATGCTACAACATGAATGAACCTGGAAGACATCACGCTAAGTGAAATAAACCAGTCACAAAAGGACACATATTGTATGATTCTACATATAGAATATAGAGTATATATACATATGTAGAGTAGTCAAATTCATAGGGACAGAAAATAGAATAGGGGTTGCTGGGGGGAGGGAGGAATGAGGAGTGGGTACAGAGTTTTGGCTGGAGAAGATGAAAAAGTTCTGGAGACAGATGGTGGTGATGGTTGCACAACAGTGTGAATGTATTTAATACTACAGAACTGTAGGCTTAAAATGGCTAAAATCATAAATTTTATGTTGTATTTTACCCCAAGAAAAAAAACACTGATGGAGAGATTAGTGTGAACGTAAGAAGGACTGTTTCTTCCTCTGAGAGTGAGGGTAAAGGAGAGGACAGAATGGATAGAGACGACTCGTAGGTGTGTTTAAAGCAAGTTGAGGCAACTCACCTGTGTTCTCATGGTTGTCTGCTAAACAAATAGAATGGGACTGTGACATGAGAACAGCAGAAGTTTAGAACAGCTTCTGAGGTCCATGAGAAAAGGATATTGAAGAGAGAAAGCTAAGGGCATGTCTAGCTGCACTGAGGGCCTGCCTACCTACAGTGGGATGTCACTGATGCAGGTGGGAGGTGCTGCATTGTATGATTTTTTTTTTTTTTATTTTTTTCATCTGCACACTGGGATTGGTGGTAAATGCAGAGAGCATGTGGTACTCAGACAAAAGGGAATGTCAGTTGCTGCTTCAAGTAGTCAGCCAAGGGTTCAGTAGAAAAGAAAAGCATTAGGAAGTTGTTAGGAATAAACTAATATTCTAGTAAAAGGTGGTAGGATCAAAGAACTGGAAGTCTTGAAAAAGTGAAAGAACAGCATAAGAAAAGGAGAAAGATGAAAAAGCAGGAGGTTGTTTCTAAAAATGAGGCTATTAGATGGACTTCAAAAATGGGGCAGTCTGGGCATTCTCACTGGAGTGAATTTGCTGAATTTCTTGTATGTACATTTAACATGAATGATTACATGTTTGTAGTTTTAAGAAAAGGGACCCTGACTAGACAAATAATTGCTGCAGTCGATAAGGAAAAGGGAGAAAGGCTAGTAATCAGCAGGAATTCCTAGAACTTAATATTAAAGATCATGGTGAAGAGATTAGATGGATTAGGTTGATTTTAGTGTTATGCAGAAGAGTAGAGCAAAATCAGTTAGTGTGTCCAGCTGCAGGTAAGTTAATACTAAACTAAAAGTTGTCTAGATGGGAACTTTTTTTTTTTTTTTTTTGAGACAGTCTTGCCCTGACACCCAGGCTGGATTGCATTGGTACAGTCTCAGCTTACTATGACATCTGCCTCCCAGGCTCAGGTGATTCTTATGCCTCAGCCTCTCGAATAGCTTGGATTATAGACACTTGCCACCACGCCCAGCCACTTTTTTATATTTTTAGTAGAGATAGGGTTTTGCTATGTTGGCCAGGCTGGTCTCGAACTCCTGGCCTCAAGTGATCCACCTGCTGCTGCCTCCCAATGTGCTGGGGTTACAGGCTTGAGCCACTGTGCCTAGCCAGGAACATTTATTTATCTCATATAGTATGAAAACAAATGTAGGCCAGTTCTTGAGTTGGCCAATTCCATGGGTCAGTGACATCCTTAAGAACCCAGGTGCTTCCATCTTTCTACTCAGTTATCCTTAGCCTTATCAACAGTCTCATGGTCACAAGATGGCTACAGCCATCCAAGCATTCCTTGTAAACACAGCATCTAACACAGAAGAGGAACATGTATGCCTATGCTTTTCTCTCTGTTAGGGAACAAGGCTTTTCACAGAATCCTCCCTACCACTCTGTCCTCAGGGCCAGCAGGCCAGGATTGGATCACATGCTCACATCCCTCTCTAATCACTGGCTAGGCATTGAGAATGATCATGATTTACCCCTCTGAGCCTGGAGAATTGACACTTTCCAAGCCAGTGAAAGGTTAATGTCCAAACAAAATTTTGGTTCCAATGGCAAAGAAGAAAGGGAGGAATGACTTTGAGTTAGTAACCAGCAGCATGTCTCACTGTAACCAGTTTGGTCCCTTCCCACATTGAAGGTGAAAATTGACAAGAATTAATTGCATGTTAAGGCTGTTGAGCAGCTGAGATGGGGATCTCTTTGTGGTAATAGCACAGTAGAAAGAAACAGCCTTCTCCCTTGACCATGTTTAGTTAGAGCTTAGGGCATCCCATAATGCCTTGATGGTTATTAGACAGTTATTAGAAGGCAGAATGAGAGTTTAGATGAAGGAGAGTTAAATTGGGGACCTTATGGACTCAGTGAAGGAACAAAAGCAGGAAAAAACCTGTGGTTAAACATAAGTAAGAAGCAGGGATTAAAGATTTGGATTTCAAAGTTTATTAAATTCAGTCAACTTTTTTTGAGCACCTGCTGTGTGCCAAGTACTGTGGGTAGGCTTAAAGGTTACAGGGGTAAGATGTGATCCCTTGTATACCACACAGGTAGTTAGATCGTTTCCTGTAATGTGCTATGTGTGCTAAGGAGGTATTGCCAGGTTCTGTGGAGTTCAGAGAAAAAACATTCAGCCCAACCTGGTAATCCAGTAGAGCTTATTATTGAAGGGTGAGTCAGAGTTCAGGAGAAGAAAGTTGGGCAGAAACTTCAAAGCAAAGGAGAAACATGTGCAAAGTCACGGAGACTAGAAACAGCAGTCTTAGGTTATAAGATACAAGATGGGAACTGGTGGGAATTGAGACTTGATCTTGAAAGGTAGTGGATGTCAAGTGTGTCCATTGAGGTTCTTACTTACAGACCACAGAGTGTACTTTTCATTCACTCTTTTAAGCTGAAAAGGGTTTATTATAAGATACCAGTACCTTACAAAACCTGTGGAAGAGCCAGTGAACCAACTTCAGATGCTGCTTAGCAAAGAGCAGAGCAGCTATAGATGTATGTAACATGTGACCATCATAGTGAAACATCTGCACAGTGCTGCAGAAGAACTGGATGTTTCTACTACCATACTTGGCCAAAGACCAGATTTTTAGCACAGTCATTATTTCATGTTGCTCACTTCTACCCCGAGTCTTGTGTGGGAGCACCTGCTAGGAATAAGCTAGGTCTCGTGGAGAACTGAGCTGCTAGGGAGTCTGGGAAATTTAGCTGTAAGATAGTCAAGCTAGAAGGGAGCAGGAGTGGGTGCTAAGTGAACCACCTCATAGTGTCTGCCAATTTTCAGTACAGCCAAGGGGTTTTGATGAATTATCTAGGCCATGGGGTGTCATTGAAAAGTGTTCAAAGCAAGGAGTAGTGAGGCCATATTTACATATTTATCACTGGGGCTATCATGTACAACATGGATTTAGGAGGGGCCAGTTGGGGGCTATTGCAGTAGCAGGTAGGTCACAAATGTTGAGGGTTGAAAAGGAAGCAGCAACAAAGTAAAGACTACCTGGAGGTAGAATTTAGCAGGAATTGGTGGTTGATTTACATATGAGAGAGTGGAGGGTGATACCCACATGAATATATCCAGCATACAGTTGGTCATATTTAAATGGAGCTCATAGGAACTACTCTAGAGTGGATTTGGAATCATTAAAGTGAGTAGTGGGCCAAAAACAGGCGCCTGAGACCCACAGCCCCTGCCAGGCACATTGAACAGGTACCCATGGGTGAGATGGAAGGAGACAGAGAGGAGAGCATCTGAGAAGGCCAAGAGTAAAGAATGGCTCAAGAAGGGTTTGGCAGCCAACAGGGTTATGTGCAGATTACAGATCCAGTGGGAAAGAGGAACAGGTTTTCTTTGGACTTAGTGTGTAGGGTAGCATCCTTTGCTGAAGCAGATTCAGGGGCCGTTTGTTGCATGCTTCTGGTGGGCTGCTAGTTAACACTTACCAAACCCTTTTTTTCCCCTGACTTTATTGAGGTACAGTATGCATCACATAAAATTCACCCATTTTGAGTGAGAATTTAGTGATTTTTTTTATAAGTTTACCAAGTTATGCTGCCATCACCATAAATGTTTTAGAACATTTTCTGACAACTTTATATATAAAGATGTGATTCACATACCATACATTTCATCCAGAGTTCACAATTCAGTGTTGTTTAGTATATTCACAGATAAATGCAGCCGATCACCAGTAAATTTTAGAACATAATCATTCCCTCAAGAGAGGAACCTTGTACTCTAGCTGTTGCCCCTTTAGTTTTAGCACACATTGCTCACCCCAATAAGAACCTCATTGTCTAAATACAATTAATCTCCATTCTCACCCTCCAGCAACCACTTAACTTTTTGCAAAGAGAACTAAGACCAACAAACACATGGATCTTAAAGGGAACCAGGCACCATGGAGTAGTGGTGAAAGGCAGAGGAAAGTGGGGTCTATAGTTTGGGAAATGCATACGTCAGCTAACCTAACACTGGTCACAGGAAGAGATGAAACAGAGGCAGTGGCACAGTTGGCAGGTGGGCTTCGAGCCTAGAGTCTTTGGAGAGACCAGTTTCCTTGCTCATTTTTAGATGTCTAAGAATATATAGGATCTTTAGACGTGTTTCTTTTTACTGGTAGGAATGTAGCTACCACCTAGAGCCAGCTGAGATTCAGCTCTCAGAATCTAGAGACATCTTGGGAGCCAGGAAGCCACATTTCATCTTTCCCTTGAACATAACACAAGATCAGTGGCCTTGCCTCATTCTCATTACTCTGTATTAGTTAAGCAGTGCTGCCACATTACTGTACAGGCATGTTTTCAGGAGGGCATATGGCCCACACCTGGTAAAAGATGGGGCAGGAAGCACTTTGGGGCTGGGCCTTTCAACCATGCTTTCAAGCTGTTCAAGGCCCACATACTGCAATGAGAATTTAGCAGTGACTCCTTGTGGAGCAGGAATATGACATGCTTAGCATACCCTTAAGGACTCCTCAGTTTTAATTATAAGTTTAATTTAGTACTATAAGCAGCGTTTACCATCCAGAATTAAGGCTATTTCCATTTCCATTCTCTTATTAAAACATTTGTTGAAACTTAAATTGTTCTTAGTGAAAAGTTTATTAAGTCTTCTGTTGCTGACTCTAAACATATCCATCTCTGGTGCCTAAAGCTTTCTCAGTCTGTGTTGGGCAGCAACCCTGCCCTGCCCTTGCTTAAACTGAAATTGAAAGTGGCTGCTCAGACCAGACACAGTGACGCACACCTGTAATCCCAGCACTTTGGGAGGCCAAGGCAGGCAGATCACTTGCAGTCCAGAGTTCAAGACCAGCCTGGCCAACATGGTGAAACCCCATCTCTACTAAAATACAAAAGTTAGCCGGCTGTGGTGGCACACACTTGTGATCCCAGCTACTTGGGAAGCTGACGCAGGAGAATCACTTGAACCCAGGAGGGGGAGGTTGCAGTGAGCCAAGATCGCACTACTGCACTCCAGCCTAGATGGCAGAGCAAAACTCCATCTCAAAAAAAAGAGAAAGTGGCTCCTGGGGGAGGATAGCATTAGGAGAAGTACCTAATACAGATGACGGGGGGATGGATGCAGCAAACCACCATGGTGTATGTATACCTATGTAACAGTCCTGCACGATCTGCACCTGTACCCTAGAACTTATCATTAAAAAAAATTTTTTTTAAGTATCTCCTCAGATTTGGCCCCTTCTTATATTTGGTCACTGCCTTGCAGCCTTGTACTTCATATTGCCACCCTGGTGTTGATATGACTTGGTGCCCCATCCCTGAAGCTGCCTCCCTCGTTACTCATTTTATTGCTGTCTGAGAGAGGAAGTGGATGATTCACAATCCTTAAATCAACTGGTTTTCACCTACCTAGGACTTCTCAAGTGAACATACATTTAAACAATTGGATTGAAAAGATGTGTAACTAGAACAATAAAGACTGAAAAAGAAAGCTGCAGCCAGTTTAGTTTTTCAGAGGCTCCTTATCTGTTGAGTGGTACCCCCAGGCTTCCTTGCTTCTTGTCTCCCACTGCCTGTGATGGAGAAGCCGCTCATCAAACACTGGGAGCTGCTTCACCATACTCAACAGGCTATTGCCAGAAAGGTTCCGCACCTGGGTAAAGCATCCTCAAGGAAATAACCCATTGTCCTTCCCAGAGTAAACCAGCTTCATCCCTAGAACCACCACATATGCTTTCCCCTGGTAAGTTCTTACCTGTTAACTCTGAAACGTACATTGTCGGCTGCTGATAATGTATCAGAAACACGATCTAACCTAGGATTCGGTATTTGGGTGTCTTATTCTAGTATTTATTAATAATTCAATTTGAGAAGACTAGACCATTTTAGTTATTCTAGTATTTATTAATAATTCAATTTGAGAAGACTATCTAGACCATTTGAGTTTTGTAATCTTTAATTCCCAGCTCCAAAGCTAATCCACTTGGTAATATCTAGACTGGAAATCCTTGTTAAGTACCTGGACCTTTTCACAAGGGGAGGTTTTGTTAACTGGTTGGAGTCAGATTGAAGAATTTCATTTCTATTCATTTTTGGTTTTCTCTTTCTGTTTCTTTCCTTCCCCGCACCCCAGGGCTACCAAGAAAAGAACAAATTCATTGCCGCACAAGGTAAAGTAATGACAACTTTTTACTCTTAGATTTAGCCACGATTCCATAATGGGTTTGGGTTTTTTCTTCCAAATGCTGAGTGGATTAACCAGAATGCCGTAGCTTTTCTGTAATTTTTACCACCTGAAAGAATTGTAATCCATTATACAGGTTTGCAACTAACAGCCTTCATCTTGATGACTTAGTATCCAGGGATCCATTAAGTCTTTTTGTATATGTATATTAAAAAGACTGGAAAAGGCTCTATACACAAAACACAGTCTAATGAGGCCCTATGTCCTTGGGGCTAATTAACCTTAGGTTCCAGCCATGTTGCTCAGAGTTCAAATTAGGAATCAGTTTCCAGAGAGGATTAGCCACCTCACGGGGTCCAAGCTGGTTCTTCTCCCCGAGCTCGTGGGCCTGAGCCTCACCATTATTCACAGATAGGTGGCCTAGGAACCCTCAGAGCAGGGACCCAGCACTGTGTCCCTTATGTGTTCTATACACATCTCCAGGCCTGCTGTTCTCACAAGTATCTTCACTCTTGGAACGCTAGTGAAAACATCTGGATATTTGCAGCATTAAAAAGTAATTGAGGCTGGGCACCGTGTCTCACGCCTGTAATCCTAACACTTTGGGTTGAGAGGGCAAGACAGGAGAATCATCTGAGTCCAGGAGTTAAAGATCAGCCTGGCCAACATAGCAAAACCCCATCTCTACTAAAAATACAAAAAATTAGCCAGGCCTGGTGACATGCACCTGTGATTCCAGCTACTTGGGAGGCTGAGGCACAAGAATCTCTTGAACTTAGGAGGAGAAGGTTACAGTGAGCCAAGATCACACCACTGTACTCCGGCCTCAGTGACAGAGCGAGGCTGTCACCTCAAAAAAAAAAAAAAAAAATCAAGACCGGGCACAGTGATTCACGCCTGTAATCCCAGCATTTTGGGAAGCCAAGGTGGGCGGATCACAAGATTAAGAGATCGAGACCTCCTGGCCAACATAGTGAAACTCCGTCTCTACTAAAAATACAAAGAAAAAAAAAAAATTAGCTGGGCATGGTGGTACGTGCCTGTAGTCCCAGCTACTCAGGAGGCTGTGGCAGGAGAATAGCTTGAACTGGGGAGAAGGAGGTTGCAGTGAGCCAAGATTGTGCCACTGCACTCCAGCCTGGGTGACAGAATGAGACTCCATTTCAAAAAAAAGAAAAACAGGCTGGGCTTGATGGCTCACGCCTGTAATCCTAATACTTTGGGAGGCTGAGGTGGGTGGATCACCTGAGGTCAGGAGTTCAAGACCAGCCTGGCCATCATTGTGAAACCCCATCTTTAAAAACAAAAACCAAAACCCAGAGTCATCAGGGACTACAAGATTTATAAAAACAAAGTTCTCCCTTTTTTCTTTTCACATGTCTAGTCTAATGCCCCTGGGGCAACCATTTTTTATCTGTTGGCTTCTTACGGTAGATGACATCATCTGATCCCCTTACAGAGCACCCACCCCTCAGACAGACATGCACCCACATGTTCTTTTCCCCATTTTCCCAGAAGAGTCAAATCACAATTTGGGGTTAGGGTAATATTTATTATTATTATGAGTTTACAAATATTCACAGCCGAAACATACAGTATTATGTTATTTTTTTGTATGTTATTTCTGCCCCCCTTTTTTTCAGTCATTGTGTTTTTTATATACCTACTGCTGATTTTCCTCTCAGACTGTTTACCAGAAGTGTATCTCTTCTCTCAGTATCTTTAGATACATGAAGTTTAATTTTTTTTATCTTGAAATCTTTCTAGAACCTTCTTTCTTCAGTTGCACTGTGGATTGGTTGCTCCTTATCCTCTGGCAGAATTAGTCTAAGACTTAACCTTCACCAGTACTCCGGGAATTCCATTAGCCTCTCTGCTGTGTTGGATCTCATTTATTTTCCTTTGTTTGCTCTCTCATTTTTGTTTAGAATTTGCTTTTTTTTTTTGAGACGGAGTTTCGCTCTTGTTACCCAGGCTGGAGTGCAATGGCGCGATCTCGGCTCACTGCAACCTCCGCCTCCTGGGTTCAGGCAATTCTCCTGCCTCAGCCTCCTGAGTAGCTGGGATTACAGGCACGCGCCACCATGCCCAGCTAGTTTTTTGTATTTTTAGTAGAGACGGGGTTTCACCCTGTTGACCAGGATGGTCTCGATCTCTTGACCTCGTGATCCACCCGCCTCGGCCTCCCAAAGTGCTGCTTTTTTTTTTTTTTTGGCCGAGGACTTTGATTCTATTGTTTAGAATTTTCTGGTGACTTTCTGAAAGGGGCAAAACTTATGGGAGGTAAATTTTAAATTCTAGCCTGAACAAGTCATCCAGCCTTTCTGGGGTTGATGACACCCACCACAGAGCATAATAGGAAGGAATAAATGCCATATGAAGCACTTAACTCACTGGCAGGCCCATAATATAGGTGTTCTGTGAGCAGTCATGATTTTCAGTTCTCGACTGTAATGTCCTTGGGAAACATCATTTGTGTTCTGTTTATATTTTGACAGTCTTCCCCCTAGCCTCATTCTAGTGAAGTGCCTGGCACAGACCTGGTGAAACATGAGAAATGCTTAGTTAGTAGCTGGGATGGATACATGGGTTTGATATTTAGCTGGGGACGTTTGGGCACAAGCTTCCAAAAGTCAGGAATGGATGTTCCCAGCCTCATGTGATCTTTCTTCTTGGTGTGTGTTCTCTTCATTTTTGCTGTTGGCTACTTTAGGACCAAAGGAAGAAACGGTGAATGATTTCTGGAGGATGATCTGGGAACAAAACACAGCCACCATCGTCATGGTTACCAACCTGAAGGAGAGAAAGGAGGTAAGTGGAGAAATTGGTTGTGAATAGCACAGGGATCATTCTGCATACAAGCTCTGAGTTTAAGCCTGGCAGTCTACCCGTTATGGATGCTATGCCAGAAGTTCATCCAGAACAACGCAGGCTGACGTCTACCAGACTTTGCTATGGCCTGGAAGCCTCAGATGACCCTCAGGTGTATGCCTAGAGCACATTCCCTATATTTGGTAGTCAAACAACTCACCCTGGTTCTAAAACAACCTGAAAGAAACTGACTTGGATCATCAGCTAAAAAAAGCCACAGAGGGGCTTTTTTTCCCTGGCTTCTCTAGTCCCTCATTTCCCTGGTTTCCTGCCTTGCCTGCTGAGACGTTTGGTATATCCTGGAGTCAGTAGAGGGAACTTTATGAACTGAGACCCTATAAGCCAAAGGAAATTTGAGGCCTTGGCCTGATCCTGGCACAGCCTCCTGACTGGTCCATTTATTTTCTTTTGTGGCTGCCAAGTGCATGCTTGGCCTAACCAGCTCCATCACTGGGCCACAGCCCCAGAGGATTACCTATTTGTTACAGTCTTCTTAAGAATGGCCCTTGAGTCACCTTGATCCAAGTGTATTGGGTGTCGTGATCAACAGCTCCATAATGGTGTAGAAAGACAGTTACTAGGACTGGGCTTTAGGTTAGTTTCCTCCAACCAAACCTTTGGCTCTTGGAAGCTATCCAGAGCCCAGACAACAGAGAAAGCCCTAGGCCTCTCATGGCAGGTTTACAGTCTACATCTGTCCACCCTGGTGGCCCCTCATAACAGGCTGCTTGTTCGAGGAGTTCAAACAGGCTTTCTCCTAGAGCATGACCTGAGATGTTTGGAAGTGCAGATTTTGTAAAATCTGAAGGTAAAATGGCTTCATACTTGCCTGAACCAAGGGAGTGTCAGTGGGAACGATTATATGAGTATGTTCATGATTATGTAGTATGAGCTTAGGGCTGTGTGTAAATTAGGAGATTGTGCTCAACAGGATGGAAAAGACGAGTGCGGTGGCTTACTCCTGTAATCCCAGCACTTTTGGAGGTGGAGTGGATCATGAGGTCAGGAGTTCAAGACCAGCCTGGCCAAGATGGTGAAACCCCTTCTCTACTAAAAATACAAAAAAAAAAAAAAAAAAAATTAGCTGGGCTTGATGACAGGCACCTGTAATCCTAGCAACTCGGGAGGCTGCGTTAGAATTGCTTGAACCCCAGGGATGGAGGTTGCAGTGAGCCGAGATCGGGCCATTGCACTCCAGCCTGGGCAACAGAGTGAGACTCCGTCTCAAAAAAAAAAAAAAAAAAAAAAAAGCAGTAAATGTGTGGCTGACTGAGGTAGAGAAGAGGCCAAAGGGCCTTCTGGAGGACTTTAATCTTGGCTTTGTGGGTACTCCCTTCCTGGCCCTTTGCACCTGCCAAGGGCAGGAAGTCTAAGGTCAGAGAATGCATGGCTTTTTCTTTCCAGTGCAAGTGCGCCCAGTACTGGCCAGACCAGGGCTGCTGGACCTATGGGAATATTCGGGTATCTGTAGAGGATGTGACCGTCCTGGTGGACTACACAGTACGGAAGTTCTGCATCCAGCAGGTACTGTATTCTCTGTCCTTTCTCAGTTCTCATGTAGGATCTGCTGACTAGTAAGAGAGGGAACGGGCTGGGTTATCCCCACTTACTCAGGGTGGTCAGGAATTGCTGAGTATGCATTGTGTTTGAATTCTGAAACTAGAGATCTGGGCCCCGGGAAACTTCTCTATCAAAGCTGAAGGAGCAGCATTTTCACAACTGGTGAAAAATTACCAGCTGAGATGGAGTCTGATCTTTTAGAAATGACCAAGCACTATGGAAAGGGAGCATGAGGAGGCATTATAGTCTCCTAAGTGCTTGGCTCACCTTCTCCTTTCCTACTCCTAAAACTCCTAACATCAAGGATGTGATGGGCCTGCCCCTGGCCCTCCAGGCGACCCTGGAGACCTGAGCAAAAGTCACCTTCAGCCAAGGGGCAGGGCGGTACTGCAAAAAGAGGACTTAGTCGGGAGCACTGAATTTTAGTTCTGACCCTGCCATTGACTAGTTCTGGGACCTTGTCTCTGTGGTTAACTAATTCTCCTGGGTACACTTACTTTTCCATTGTCACTGGCAACCACAGCTGTTACCTTCCCTCCCCTAGTACTGCCCACCCTTGGGTATCAAGGCCAACACACAGGATCTCCTCACTTCACAGGTGGGCGACATGACCAACAGAAAGCCACAGCGCCTCATCACTCAGTTCCACTTTACCAGCTGGCCAGACTTTGGGGTGCCTTTTACCCCGATCGGCATGCTCAAGTTCCTCAAGAAGGTGAAGGCCTGTAACCCTCAGTATGCAGGGGCCATCGTGGTCCACTGCAGGTCAGTGTGACCTGACCCTTGCCTCCCACCCCCACATTTTGCCCCCATGGCCAGAGCAGGGGAACAGCACAAGGGTCCTGGCTGATGAGGCTGGCGTAGAATAGATGACCTGTTGGGGCACCAGCGCAGCAGCCAGAGACTCCCAATTTCTAGTGCAGGGTGGAGAATATGATTCGAAGGAGGGTAGGCCAGTCCTCCAAGATTGGGAGTGGGGAGACCATGCATGCCGTGAAGCCAAAAGCCTGGGTCAAGTGCTTGCCATGTATATTTGCAGCCTTCAGACCCTTCTAAGTATCAGAGTGCTTGGTCCCCATAGCTGGAGGTCAGGATTCAGGACATACTGGAGTTGTTGGCTCCAGGAGAATCCCAGCTCTACCCCATTCAGAATTAGGATTTACAGCCTGAAGCAAGATCCCCAGCCTGTGCTGCCTCTCCCTGTCTGCTCCCACAAGGCAGGTAGGCCATCCCTATAACCCCCTGCTCTCTGGCTACAGTGCAGGTGTAGGGCGTACAGGTACCTTTGTCGTCATTGATGCCATGCTGGACATGATGCATACAGAGCGGAAGGTGGACGTATATGGCTTTGTGAGCCGGATCCGGGCACAGCGCTGCCAGATGGTGCAAACAGATGTGAGTGATCTGTGGGTCAGTTGAGGGTGGGGGGTTCCAGGACTAAAACATCAGCCCATGTTGAGGATTCACTCAGTCTCCCAGATTATTGTAAATGATTGTCGTGCAGTGTGATGAGGGGCTCTTATAAATAATGTATTCCAAGAAACAGCACAGAGGAGGTTGTGGCTTTGTGCCTGAGAGAATCAGGAAGTTCACTGGGCTCAAGGATTAGGAAACAGGCAGCTGAAAGAGCCAGTGCCCAGAGACATGATGCAGCTCGCCCACATCTGGGAGCAGCAGTGAGATTGGCTCTGCAGTTGGGGCATAGCACCAAGAGGGAGGCAGGGACCAAACTATCACAGGCTTTGTGTGTCTCCAGTTTCTGACAGCCCTTTCAGACTGTCAAATCTGCACTCTCAGAATGAGCAGGAATTGAGTTTGTCCTTCTCGCCAGTCTTCCACCACCCCTAACATAGACCTGGACCCTTCTTCCCAAGTTATGCACCCCCACAGGGACTCCTGCATTTCAAGTCCTGCTTCACTGTATTGGGATAATAAGAGGGAATCCTTTTATTCCTGCTAGTATCAGAGGAGAAAAGGACTAGAGTGAAGTGGGACTGGAGCGGGTAATCTGGCATGAGGACTGTGTTGTATGTAACTGAGAACCTGGGTGTCAATCGTGTTTCAGATGCAGTACGTCTTCATATACCAAGCCCTTCTGGAACATTATCTCTATGGAGATACAGAATTGGAAGTGACCTCTCTAGAAACCCACCTGCAGAAAATTTACAACAAAATCCCAGGGACCAGCAACAATGGATTAGAGGAGGAGTTTAAGGTGAATTGGGAGCTAGATAATCTCCTTCAGATTGAAGGATCCTTGTAATCTGGGGAACATGGGACACTTGACTGTGCAGTTACCAACAGTGAATTCCCTTGTGAGGCATGCCAGTGGTTAAAGACGTGGCACTTTCCTCATACTCTAGTAATTCATCCTGCACGTTGGAATCACTTAGGTTCTGTTTAAGTGGGGAGAAGCAGGCAACAGTATTTTTTTTAAGGCCCCCAGACCTCCCAGGTATTATGATATACAGCAAGAGCAGTTTTTTCTCTAAAGGGCAGATAATAAATATTTTAGGCTTTGCAGGCCACATGGTTTCTGTCCAGCTACTTAGTGCTGCCTTTGTAACACAAGGGCAGCCATAACCAATAGGTAAACAAATGAGTGTGGCTGTTTTGTAAAACTTTATTTGTAGGCAGCAGGCCAGATTTGGCCTCTGGACCTTAGATTGCTGATAGCTCCTATATGCCACTAAACAATGGTTCTCAACACACCTAAGGCATATGTCACACTGTCATTGGTAAAAGTGCTCTCCCAGAAGCAAGAGATCCTGGTTGGGATGGGGAGGTCCACTTTCCTTAGAGAACTTCTCAAATAATGCACGTACACAGATTTCCTTGGGATTCTGTCAAGATGTGGGTTCTGCCAGGCACGGCGGCTCACACCTGTAATTCCAGCACTTTGGGAGGTCGAGGTGGGCAGATCACCCGAGGTCAGGAATTCAAAACCAGCCTGGCCAACCTGCTGAAACCCCATCTCTACTAAAAATAGAAAAGGTGGCATATGCCTGTAGTCCCAGCTACTTGTGAGGGTGTGGCAAGAGAATTACTTGAACCCAGAAGGCAGGGTTGCAGTGAGCTGAGATCATGCCACTGCACTCCAGCCTGGGTGACAGAGCGAGACTCCATCTCAAAAAAAAAAAAAAAAAAAAAAAAAAAAGATGTGGGTTCTGATTCAGCAAGTATGAGTTAGAGCTTGAGATTCTGCATTTCTTTCTTTCTTTTTTTTTTTTTTTTTTTTTTTTTTTGAGATGGAGTTTCACTCTTGTTGCTCAGGCTGGAGTACAGTGGCACAATCTTGGCTCACTGCAACATCCACCTCCCGGGTTCAAGTGATTCTTCTGTCTCAGCCTCCTGAGTAGCTTGGACTACAGGCAGGTGCCCCCATGCCTGGCTACTTTTTAGTAGAGACAGAGTTTCAGCATGTTGGCCAGGCTGGTCTCAAACTACTGACCTCAATTGATCCGCCCACCTCAGCCTCCCAAAGTGCTGGGATTACAGGCATGAGCCACCACGCCTGGCCTGAGATTCTGCATTTCTAATAAGATGAGGCCAACGCTGCCAGTGTATGGACTGCACTTTGAGTAGCAAGTGTCAAGAAGGAGCCTCAGAATCAGGGTAAGAAGGATGCAATTCTGAATAAGTTTTTTTGAAGAGTCTAAGGCAGCTTCTGAGAGTGGAACTGCAGAGTGGACACACTCCCTCCTATGATGTTGGGAGATCCCTTTCTAGGAGAAATTTCAGGCCAGGAGAATCTCAGGAGAGTCCACAGGAGCCTGGAAGAGTGTTTCCCAAACAGTCTCTTGGCTTCAGTGTTCCAACAAGAACATATGGGAATGGAGACCAGGGCCCTGGTGAGAAGAGCAGTATGCAGCCAGAGTGGCCTGGAGGTGCAGGCTGAGTGACAGGCATAATCTTGTCAAGTTCAGTTACTGGGATCAGTAATGTTTCCCCTCCCCTTCCCAACTCAGAAGTTAACATCAATCAAAATCCAGAATGACAAGATGCGGACTGGAAACCTTCCAGCCAACATGAAGAAAAACCGAGTTTTACAGATCATTCCATGTAAGAGGCCTCCCTCCACCCCAAAACCTTATTGCCACATCCCCCTATTCCCTCCACCCCTTCTACTTCTCAGCTACTGGTTAATGATTGGCTTGTAGACAAGAATCATGGCATTGCCTCTTGTTGCACCCAGTTAACAACATGGCATTGCCTCTTGTTGTTAGTGGCTTCTGAAAATCAAAGAACGTAAAGGCCAAAGGCTTTTTCCCTAATGGGCTAGGAACAGACGTGTCCTTGCCCAGCTGGAATTCTAATCTGCTCAGGGCTTGAGGTGGGAGCAATGCAAGGAGAGGGAGAAGACAAATGATACTGGCTAGCCATGAGCCGCTGTCCTTCTTACAGATGAATTCAACAGAGTGATCATTCCAGTTAAGCGGGGTGAAGAGAATACAGACTATGTGAATGCATCCTTCATTGATGTAAGTGGTGGGTGTGACCCCTGAGCCCCCAGCACTCCATGGAGAGTCAGCCGGGACTTGCAGTGCCTCCCTCCCATACCTGCTGGGGAGGATCATGTTTGAATCAATTAACAAACAGTGAATTAATACCCACCCACCCACTCACCCTCTACACTGTGTGTGTCCAGCTCCGTAGAGCAGAAGGTCGGGGGAAACAGACGGCATGCACCAGTATAATACCTGGAGGAAAAAGTTCACAGTGCAGACCATAGCCAAAAGGAACCTGGCTGCCCTCTGATCTTTCCCATTCCTGCTCTCTTCATCCACTTCCCTATCTCTTACAGAAAGTGACCAGCTTATCAGACAGGGTTTAGTCCTTGACCATAGGACAGCTCTGTATGGGCTGGGTTTGCCTCTAAGCAGTCCCCATTCCTTCCTAGTGGCCTGTCTTCTCCACTAGTCCCTTTCTGATTAAACTATCTCACCCTTGCAATTAACCTGGCCTGTGCAGGGCTACCGGCAGAAGGACTCCTATATCGCCAGCCAGGGCCCTCTTCTCCACACAATTGAGGACTTCTGGCGAATGATCTGGGAGTGGAAATCCTGCTCTATCGTGATGCTAACAGAACTGGAGGAGAGAGGCCAGGTGAGCTCAAAAGGTCCTGGGCAGTGAGAGACAGAGACAGCATGAAAAGGTGTGTGTATAAATTGGGATGTTGGGGAGGCAAAGACCTTCTTTGACTTACATGATCCAGAGTACATTTGCACAGTATATGTATATACTTAAATGTGTGTAAGTACATACGCATTCCCAGGCTTGCCCAGCTATTTGGTGTCTAAACAGTCATTAGCTTCTCTCAGGACTAGAAAAGCTGTATGATCTGAGCCTCCATGTTATACCTAAGATAGCTCACACCTCTTCACTTTCTCCTGAATATAGTCCCTCCTAGCCTAGCCTTTGTGCAGCACCCCAGGCAGGGCAGCTAGGTCAAGGTTCGGAGGTGGACCCCAGTATGAGTGGCCCTAAGAAGGGAGTGCCTCTTTGCTGACTACACAAAATAAAGCAGTAGAATTTGAGAAATTAAAAAAACAAGAAACTTAAGTTTAATATTCAGTAATAAGGAAATCTTTTAAAGAAAAAAGCCCTCAGGTCAATTAAAAAGCAGAGTTGACTGGAAACTCATACTAAAAAGGGACCCTAGCAGCCCCCCAGGTCAGCTTCCCCTCAGTATAGGAAACCTCCTAACATCGTTCCTGAGTCAGAATCACACAGCCTGTACTAAGCACATTCAATGTCAGGGATATCTCCCTTATCCCCCACATTACGGGGGACCCAGTCTGTGTTCTGACAGTGCTTATTCTTTTAAAAATTATTTCTATCGAAGGTTGCACATTGCAGCAAATGAGTGGTTCATTATGCCTGGAGTGTCACTTAGCAGGGATCAGAATCTAGAGAATAGGCCCGGAGAGAAGCTAGCAAAGCCTGGTGAGAAAGTTCCTTCTAAGCCACAGTGAAGAATTTGGACTTCATAAAGCAATTGAAGAGCCCCTTGACAATATCTGATTTGTGGGTTTTTTTTAATCCCTCTGGCAGCAGTGAGGAGGACGCTTGAGAAATGGGGAAGCTGTGGCAGTAATGCTGGTGGCCTGGACTTGGGTGGTGAGAGGGGGCAGTCCCAGCGAGCGTGAAGTGGGGTGGAATTAAGGGTGACACCCACTCATGACTCATTGAATTTATAGTCAAACATTTAAACACAAAGTATGTTTTACATTAGTTGTCCTAAGTCACTAGTTGTTCCCTATTCTGTACTTGTGTTGATACAAGGCTTTATACATATTTGTTCACCTTATGTTTCATTACATCAGGATTTTTTTTTTTTTTTTTTTTTTTTTGAGACAGGGTCTCTCTTTGTCACCCAGGCTGAAGTACGGTAGCACAATTGTGGCTCACTGCAGCCTCAACCTCCCAGGTTCTAGCGATCCTCCCACATAGCCCTCCAAAAGTAGCTAGAACCAAAGGCACGTGCCACCACACCTGGCTAGTTTTTGTATTTTTTTGTAGAGTCAGGGCTTCACCATGTTGCCCAGGCTGGTCTCAAACTCCTGGGCTCAAGTGATCCATCCACCTAGTTGACCCAAAGTACTAGGATTACAGGTTTTTAAATTAACTATCCTTCCCAGACTTGTATCATGTACCTAATCAAAAGACATACTCTGAAGGTTATCATCTTTTTTTTTGAGATGGTGTCTCACTCTGTCACCCAGGCTGGAGTACAATGGCTCAGTATGGGCTCACTGCAACCTTCACCTCCCAGGTTCCAACAATTCTCCCACCACAGCCTCCCTAGTAGCTGGGATTACAGGTACCCACCATCATGCCCGGCTAATTTTTGTATTTTTGTAGAGACAGGGTTTCACTATGTTGGTCAGGCTAGTCTCAAACTTCTGACCTCAGGTGATGTGCCCACCTTGACCTCCCAAAGAGCTGAGATTATAGGCATGAGCCACTGCGCCTGGCCTCTTCATCATCATTAATAACAATACTGAAAAAAAAATTTTTTTTAATAACAATACTGATGAGGTAGGTGGTTTGGTTAAGGTGCTTGGCTTTGCACTCAAGGAAGCACACACCTGAGTAACAAAGGCCAGTTGGGAAATGAGCCACCCTGTTCTCAGGGTGCTCTGCTGCCAGCCCTCTGATCAGTCATGATGGAACATGTAGATGAGACCAGGGCCCTACATGTGGTTCCTCCTGCACCCCCACCCTCCAGATCTGTGATGGGCAAGACCAAAGAGCAGGCCAAAGAGGGAACAGCAAGCGCAAGGACCATCTCGGCCCACTGCGCTGTGATAAAATGGGGCCCAGTGAACACTTCTTCCTCTGTCCAGTCAGATGCAGGCCCTTCCATCCTTGAAAAGGACCTAGTAAGAGTAAAGGGGGGGAAACAGGAAGCATTTCATGTGTGTAGCAGTGGGGAGGAGAGTCATGTGCACACAAATTCTCCTGCCTGTTGAGTGAGGTCTCTTCCCCTCTACCTTCCACCGTACCTTATGCTCTGTCTTCCTAGGGCCAGTAAAGCAGACAGTAGTGCTTGCCCTCAGAAGCTTCTGAGTGGATCAGAACAGGATATTAGTGATGTTCTTTATAAGGCCTCACTGGCGCCCAAGTTCAATTTCTGTTTCATTCATGTTGTCAAGTGTAGCTCCTGGAGATAGTAACACAATAAGCCTAAGTGATACAGTGAAAGGTGGCTACATTTATACAGTGACACTACCATCTTCATCTACAGTATTAAGTTCTCAGAGAAAAAAATCTGATCTCAAAATATAAATTTTGTATCTACATAAATTAAAATTGCAAATGAATTAAAACTAAAAATTATCTCCTTCTGATCGATTTGTTTTGTTTTGTTTTGTTTTTTCAATTTGAGGTGGTATCTTGCTCTGTTGCCCAGGCTGGAGTGCAGTGGCACAATCTCAACTCACTGCAACCTCTGCCTCCAGGGTTTAAGTGATTCTCCCACCTCAACCTCCCAAGTAGCTGGGATTACAGGCATGTGCTACCATGCCCAGCTAATTTTCATATTTTTAGTAGAGACAGAGTTTCATTATGTTGACCAGGCTGGTCTCAAACTCCTGGCCTCAAGATATCTGCGTGCCTTGGCCTCCCAAAGTTCTAGGATTACAGGCATTAGCCATTGCACCTGACCTCCTGCTCTATTGTAACCAAAAGGGTCCACCCAGATGTTTGGTAAGGCCTGGATTCCCTCAGCAGCTGCAGCTTAGACCATCATCAGCCTGGGCAGGCAGAGCAGTGCCAGGAACTCCCATGCTGGGTCAGCCCAACCCTAGGCCTCATCCTGCTTCTCTAGTGAAACCTTGTAGCATTAGTCTCCACAAAGCTATGTGTCCCCATCACCATTGTCAGCCTTAGACCACATGAGAGACTTCATGCTGTCTGGTGGAAAGAGAGTAAACAGTAAGAGGAAAGACAGAAAAGCTTCTCTGTTTCACTTCTTTAGGATGCTGTTATCTAGAGGTCATAACCTGAACACACAAATCTGAGATTAAACTCCAGTCCCCAGCTTTCTTCTACTGGTCTTGAACACCCATTCCCCGTTTTCTGTCCCTCACCCACTGATGACTTTAACACGTGGCTTACTGCTCATTTTGAGCCCCTGTTCCTGACTCTGGTTTTGGAGGCATCAGTCACCAAGTGGATGATCCATCTACCACTAGTCTTTCTATTTCTCAGCTTCCTCAGCCACCTGATCCTGTGGTCAAGTCATGATCTGCCCTGTACCTGCACCGTCTTTGGAATCTCAACAAGGCATCCACCGTATTTACTGCCTCCTTCCTCCCACCTCAGTATTCTTTTACTCCAGTCATTTTTGTCTTCATCAAGTCCTTAGAGCCATTGATGCTTCTACTTTCTCAACATCAGTTATCCCGAACATGTCCTCACCTTCCTCCTTACTCTGTTTTTGTGTTTTGAGTTTTGTTTTTGAGCATCTGAGTTTCCTAGTTTGAGTTTTTGTGGTATGTCATCATTATTTTTCCTTATTCCCTTCTGCTTTCTTAATTTCATGGCAAGCTTTCTAGTAAAACCCAGTTATATGCCTCCATCTGATATAGCAAACATCACTGGGCAAAAACACAAAATAGTGCCAAAAGCTCTCACATTGAACTCATGACCACAAATCTCATAGGGGTAATTGGTGCCACCTAGCAATGCTACTGCTCTTCCTTCTCTTCCTGAAACATCCAGCATCCCCTCTTGCCTGTCCCATCACACTCATACCTTAGCTTGTGACCTGGCCTTACTCTTGTCCAAGAAATCAGACAAGAACACTGTCATTCTCCCACCCCCAAACAACCAGCCTCTTCAAATTTGTACCAAATCTCTCACCTTCTCTCTTGTTACAGTGGAAAAGGGTTTCTGCATCTCTCAATCCAGCCATCCACTGTGCTCTTGGCCCCATTCCCTCCTGCCTGCTCAGAGATGTTGCTGCTGTAACCATCTTCTCTCCTGCCTCCATCAGCATTTCCCCTCTAACCACTACTCTCGTCAGCCTATACTATTACATTTCCTATCTTTTAAAAACAAAAAATCTGCTTATCCCACTTTCCTTTCCACCTACTATGCTATTTCTCTGCACTCCTTCCCAGCAAAACTCCTTCAAAAAGTTGGCTTTTGGCCAGGCAAGGTGGCTCACACCTGTAATCCCAGCATTTTGGGAGGCTGAGGTGGGCATATCATGAGGTCAGAAGATCAAGACATCCTGGCCAACATGGTGAAAACCCATCTCAACTAAAAATAGAAAAATTAGCTGGGCGTGGTGGCGCATGCCTGTAATCCCAGCTGCTCGGGAGGCTGAGGCAGGAGAATCACTTGAACCCGGGAGGCAGAGGCTGCAGTGAGCCAAGATCGTGCCATTGCACTCCAGCCTGGGCGACAGCGAGACTCCATCTCAAAAAAAAAAAAAAAAAAAAGAGTTGGCTTTCTCTCCACAAGTTCTCTTTACCCTGTTCCTTCCAGTGTTAGCCCCACTAGGACTGCTTTAGTCAAGATCACCAGTGACTGTCCTCTTGCCAAATCCAAAGGCCATTTCCCTTTTCTGATTTTTTTTGTCCTTACAAGCAGCATTTGAAACAGTCAGTGCCTCCCTTCGTCCTCAGAACAACTTACTTCCACAACATCACCCCACTCACTAACCTGGCAGCTCCTTTGTTACTTCTTTTGTGACCTCCTCCTCTAAAACATTGGAGTATCCTAATCTCAGGCACTAGTCCACTCCATTTTCTTTTGACACACCAACCCTTAAGGATTTCAGCCAGTCCTGTGGCTTTAAATATAATCCATATGCCAGGGATCTTCAGTCTACGTCTCCAGCCCAGTTACCTGTCCCAATGTGGGTTTCTGATTTCCTCCTTCCCCCCACACTAGACCACCCCACTCTTACTCATCTCAATAAATAATACCACCATGTCTAAAATCCAGGAATTACCTTCCTTACTCCCCACTCCTCACCCCCCGCATCCAGTCTGCCACTGAGTCCTGATAGAGGTTGAACCCACCCCTGCCTCCCAGCTTCTCTCTAGCATAACTGCAGTCATTCAAACAAGCTCTCATCTCTTGATGTTTGCCCAGTGGACTGTGGGGCTGACTCATATGCACAGCTTCGGCTGCCTGGCGACTGGTCCTCCTGCTCTCATCCTCACCCACTTTTAGTTCTTTACATGGCAGCCCCTGGTCCTTTGAGAATATAAATCATTGTCACTCCTTGTCTTAAAAATCCTCTCTGAGACCGGGCATGGTGTCTCACGCCTGTAATCCGAGCACTGGGAGGCCGAGGCAGGCAGATCACCTGAGGTCAGGAGTTTGAGACCCGCCTAACCAACATGGAAAAACCCCATCTCTACTAAAAATACAGAATTAGCCAGGTGTGGCTACTTGGGAGGATAAGGCAGGAGAATAATTTGAACTCAGAAGGCAGAGGTTGCTGTGAGCCAAGATCATGCCATTGCACTCCAGCCTGGGGAACAAGAGTGAAACTCCGTCTCAAAAAAAAAAAAAAATCCTCTTTGGGCCAGAGATCTTGAGAGAAAAATCTGCCCATGTATATAAAATTTAGAAACTTTTGGTCAGGCACAGTGGCTCACGCCTGTCATCTTACCACTTTGGGAGGCCAAGGCAGGTGGATCACCTGAGGTCAAGAATTTTAGACCAGCCTGGCCAATATGGCAAAATGCTGTCTCTACTAAAAATACAAAATTAGCTGGGCATAATGGTGCACACGTGTAGTCCCAGCTACTTGGGAGGCTGAGGTGGGAGAATCACTTGAAACCGGGAGACTGAGGTTGCAGTGAGCCGATATCATGCCAGTGCACTCCAGCCTGGGTGACAAAGTGAGACTCACTCTCAAAAAAAAAATTTAGAGACTTTTGGTGTTGATATGTATTCCTCAGACTTGATATGTATTTCTCTCTTAGAGATAGAGATTGTGCTGTGTTCCTCCAGCACACAGATGCTGCGGCTCTCACACCCATGTGGGACCTCATGGTTCTGATGGTTTTAAAGGCCTAGTCTTCATCCCAGCTGAGACTCTGTGTAAAACAGTGTTGAGAAAGAACTGTGGTAGCAAAAACCATTCCACCCACCAGTGCCATAAAAACCAATATAATGCCTGATTAAGGTGAGCCTTAATGAGAAATTTTTTTTTTTTTTTTTTGGCTGAGCTGGTTGAAGAGGGGCCCAGGGCACTGATCCCTGAGGCATTCCCAGGGCTCCTGGAGAGCATGGGTGGAAAAGCAGTAGTCCAGGGCATGTCCTTGATTCACCACTTTAATAATCATGATTTTATTTTGACTGTGAGACTATTCACAATTTCTTTTTTTTTCTTTTAGTTGACAGCGGATTTTGCATCAAGATGTACACAATTTCTTTTTCTACTTATTTTTTTCCCAAATCTTTCAATGACATTATAGTATACATATGGTTGAGAATTTTTCAATTGCCAGTAGTGAAGAATCTCAAATCTTACCCTAAAATGCTCTAAAGAAATGGGCAGCATAACTGTGTGTTGTTATATTTACATATTTATGCCTTGGCTTGTTCTGCAGACATTGAACAAATTCATTTACCAGATACTGAGAGCCTACCATGTGCCAGGCATTGTGCAAGGTGTGGGGAATACAGAGATGAAAAGAGACGCAACCACTCCCACAAGGAGCTATAGAGGGAAGTGAGCCAGGTGCAAGCAAAGACAGACAGTAGACCATCTCCTGCTCACTAGCAAGGACAGAAAGGCGAGTGCTAGCAACTTGAAGTTACCATTGCAGATCAAAAAGATAAAGGTAAAAGGGAGAAAGGATCCAGTGGCCTGGGCGGTGGTGAAGCCCATGGCTGGCTGGGAATGTGATGGGTTCCATCAGTAATTTTCTGAATTAGCAGTCTGGTGGATGTAAGCAGCATTAACTATGAAAACACCCCATGGGAGAAAAAGAAAGGAATTGGAACATTTTCACTCCTCTTCTCTATCCAGCCACCAAGTGTTGGATACCCTGTGAGCCTGTAGTCAGAGTTCTTTACAGACCTTGTCAGTGTTTCAGATGGCCTCTGGTGAGGATTGGAAATTAATTGGAATGGTGTGATATAATGATACTGCAAGTTTTTAATACCTTGGGGACAAAGTGTGTTGGCATAAGAGGGATCAGGCTGCTTGTGGGCAGTGCTGCTTCTACACATGTGGTACTCTGAGCCCCTTACCTCTCCCACTTGTCCTTCCAGGAGAAGTGTGCCCAGTATTGGCCATCTGATGGACTGGTGTCCTATGGAGATATTACAGTGGAACTGAAGAAGGAGGAGGAATGTGAGAGCTACACCGTCCGAGACCTCCTGGTCACCAATACCAGGGTAAGATGGGTGGTGGGTGCACTCTGCCCACAGGAAAAGCAGGGTTACCCCTGCCCCCCTGATCCCCTTTCTTCCAAAGGAGAATAAGAGCCGGCAGATCCGGCAGTTCCACTTCCATGGCTGGCCTGAAGTGGGCATCCCCAGTGATGGAAAGGGCATGATCAGTATCATCGCCGCCGTGCAGAAGCAGCAGCAGCAGTCAGGGAACCACCCCATCACTGTGCACTGCAGGTATGGTTCATTCTTGCCCGCAGGGAGAGAGAGAAAGCCAGGAGGGACAAACGGGGGAAGCTGGTGACCTTGGGTCAGACTGAGGAAAGCCAGACAAGAGCAGCTTATTGGTGAGCACATGGTAGTAACACTGATGCCAAGACAGGATTGGATGCTGAGAGAGGACCCTGGAGCTTGAACTTGGCACAATAAGTGCTGGGGGACTAATGTTCAGATAGTGGGCAGGACATCAGCAAGGGAGACTGGCAGTGGAGACCCCAGTTGTGCTATGTGAGGTGAGGGCCCGGCCTCCTTAAGAAGCACAGGAAAAGAGAACAGGGCGGTTATTTTGAAAACAGTGCACTATAGGTATGGCTTGTCCTATCTGTTCATTGAGGAAAAATGAACAAGACTAAGAACAGAGGTTGAAAGAAAGGACGAGTCAAGGGTGTCTCCCAGGTTTGAACCTGGGTTGGTGTGACCAGTAGAAGAAAGATAGTAAAGAGACTTGTTTGGGGGGAAAAGTTTAATTTTGTTTGGGTCATTTTAGAAAAAAAAAAAATGCACTCGTTTACTTAGAATCCTAACAACAGCTTACAAGGCCCAACATGTTCTGAGGACTCCTTGGCCAGGGCCGGCAGAAGATAATGTACACCATGGGCTGGCTCTGGCCCCACCCCCACCACTCTCCTTTCTTCCTTCCTGAGCTACATGGCCTTCAGCACCCTGGGCACACTTCTACCGTGGGCCTGAAATGCCAGTTTCCCAGGCAGCCACAGGGCTTCACCCAAGCCTTGCCTGAGTACCCTGCCTAGAACTCCCACTCCTCTTCCCTTCCCTTACCACACATCTTCTTGTCTGGGGACATTGCTAAGCACTACAGTCCCTGCCTCAGAGTAGGCACTCAGTGTCTGGTGAGTGAGTCAACTGATGACATTGAGCAAGGGGACAGTGTCAAGGGCAGAGTCTGGATTTCTTGGATTTAGGAAGAAAGTGAGAGATACGGAAAAGAATCAGCAGCTACACACCAGTGCAGGGAGTAGAGTTTGTCAGGGAAAGACAGGACTAGAGCTAGTTCTAACCTGAGCAAACAGCAGGTTAGGAGGACCCAGGCCAGTATGTGCAGGTAGACAGCAATGGCTCTGTGCTGGTGGGGTATGAGTAAAGGTCATCCCCACAGTCCAACAGGCTAGTCCCTCTGTGGCACATGGGGCCAGGTTAGGGGAGGGGTCCACAGGGGAAAGGCGAGCACTGGCCGCCTGCCCCTACCTGTTTGTCTGCCACTCACCCCCTCGAACAGAGGGCCATTGCAGATGTGGTAAGTGTGTCTGGTCTGTTGCAGCGCTGGGGCAGGAAGGACGGGGACCTTCTGTGCGCTGAGCACCGTCCTGGAGCGTGTAAAAGCAGAGGGGATTTTGGATGTCTTCCAGACTGTCAAGAGCCTGAGGCTACAGAGGCCACACATGGTCCAGACACTGGTATGCTCCTCACATATTTGTCCCTGCCACCACACCATCTGCAGCCCTTCTCTGTCAGGGCCAGCTCAAGAAGGAGAGTCTTCAGAGGAGCCTACCCAGTAGTCAGAAGACTATGTAAACACAGACCTGCCCTTCCCTTCCCGAGGTGCCCCAAATACACAGGAAGCACATTGGAAGGCAGGATGGCAGCAGTGAGTGCGTAGCCCCTGTTGCCAGAGGATGGGACAGGTTAGAAGAGGGTGTCTGGGTGCCCCACAGGGCTCATCTGCACTCCTCTGTGGGTCTTGGGTAAGGAAGACCCAGGAGGAGTTCCTGCCTTTGGGCTTGGGCTCCCTGTTAAGAGGTCTGACTTTTAGCAACCCGCACATCCACAGAGGTATTCCTGAATCCCATGGAGCTAGAAATGTTTGAGGGGGAAAGAAAAGTGAATGTTAGGAGGTTTGGGAGACAGGTTCTGAGAGCCAGGGTGCATGCTAGCCTGGCAACCACGGTAATTGTGGCCATGCTCAGCTATACCGTCTCCC
Source organism: Saimiri boliviensis (assembly GCF_048565385.1). NCBI lineage: Eukaryota > Metazoa > Chordata > Mammalia > Primates > Cebidae > Saimiri > Saimiri boliviensis. The sequence continues at coordinate 93,176,099 of NC_133457.1, read as the reverse complement.
AGCCGAGCACACACATGTCTGACCTCTGTAGGGCTTGGATCAGCTCTGGTCAGCTCTGCTTGTAGAAGGTCTGCAGCACTCAGCCCAGAAGGGAAATGCTGTCAGAATTCTGGCAGACAGATCAGAGCTCAGGTGGAAGTTAAGAAACATTCAGTTCCTTTCATTTTTCCATCTGGGAAAAAAAAAAAGTCTATTAGGAATTACAGGTACTGTGTGTTCTTTAGTAACCCTGGCTTTTTCCTTGCCTTTCACTCTCCAGGAACAGTATGAGTTCTGCTACAAGGTGGTGCAGGAATATATTGATGCGTTCTCAGATTATGCCAACTTCAAGTAAGCAACAACAAGGGCCCGTGGACCAGAAGGATTGCCTTTAATATTTTGTAATATTCTGTTTTGTTAATATACCCCAAATTGTGTATATATCTTATAACTGTTTTAGAAATTGGTACATAGGCTTCTATTACCTATTAGGTGGAGATTTTATATGTAAATGTGTTAGCACTGATAGTCCTTTTTCCAATGTTTTATTGGGGAATTAAATAGTGTGATGTTTGGATTGATATCGTGAAATCCTCAGCCGGGAAATTGGGCTGGATTGTTCTTTGGTTAATACATCTTTCCCTAAAGAAGATAAACAAAATCCATTCCAGGTAGCTCAGCACCAACTAAGAAAAAAAAGCACAAAGTTCTCAGAGCTCTCAAGAAAAGTGGTTGTCCCCATGCCACCATGCACTGTAAATATCCCTCCCCTCTCTCCCTGGCCCCCTCCCCTGCCCCCAGAACCTACATCATGGGGAGTAATGGGACCAGAGCGGTATCTCTGGCACCACACTAGGGACTATCAGGTAATAAAAGCTTTGACTCCCTGAGGAAATGTCTCTTCCTCTCTCTGGGGTGGGGCAGCCATATTGGCTGGGGCTCTCCTTGGCTGTTCTGGCCCTGCTGTTGCTGTTTTCTCTGAGCTGTCTAAGAGAGGCCATAGTCCCCCAACCCCTCCTATCCACCAAGCACAGCCCCTCCAGCTCTTAGGTGGTCTCCAGGACCCTCCTTTCATTCCCAGCACATCTTTGGTGTAGTGGTCCTGGCCAGCCTCCCTCCCTATGGAAGGTGCCCAGGTCCTCACTGAGTCTCCTTAAAGACGGGAGCACAGGGGAGAGTGGAACTGGCTCAGCTTTGGGCTGAGGTCAGTCTGACCTATCCAGTCTGTGGTGCTTTGCTACAGAGCTGTCTGGATTGTGTTACCCTATCCAGGATAAGTCTTTATAGCCACATGTGTTGTGTTGAATTGATTCCATTTTCTTTCATACGTGTCCTCATTTCCTGACAGTGTGACTGTATCTCAGATCTAGAAGTCAGGATGGTGGGAATCTTAGATCCCAACTTGGTTTTGAGTGACCTGTTAGACAAAAGAGTTGAACTTTTGTTTCTTAAAGAAGCTGGATGTTCATTAACAGTCTGTCCTGTCCAGAGACCGAGTATCCCTAACAATATTGTTCTCATTGTCGTGGTTGAAGCTGGGTCACTGCCATGTCTATACTCCATCTTGAAGAAGGAGCATGGAGAGCCAGCAGCTTCATTTCTAAGGACATGAAGCCAAATCTGCACCTTTCATTTCCACTCATACCCCATATTCCACTCATCAGCTCCGCAAGTAGGTTTTTACCTGGTCATAGCTATGTCTAACTACAGGGGGTGCTGGGGAAGGGTGGTCTTTTGTTGGGGGCACACTGGGAGAGTGGGTGTGTCCACTGCCTCCCAGCGACATAAGCAGCTCACCAAGAGCAGTAGAGTGAACTGGTGGCTGTGGCTGTCAGGCAGGGCCTTTCTTAAAGAGCTGGTGCAGGCCTGGGCTCATCAGAGGCTTCTGGAGTGAAAGGTGGCACCCCAGCCTGGTCCATGGAGGCATTTTCAGAGGTCAGCACTGCTGTGCCTCTTGGAGGAGGTGGGACTTGAACTGGACCCCCAGGATGCTGGGAATTTCGATGAGCAAAAAGGAAGAAAGGCCAGTGGAGCCACATTACAGAGGGCCTCAGAGTCCAGATAAAGCATTTAACACGGAGTGGCTCCAAGAGGAAAGCCTGTCTGTGCACCACGTATCCAGGATGTTTGTGGGAAGGAAGGCGATGTGCAGAAAGGACCCAGGAGGCCTGCAGCAGGCAAGGGCTGCAACAGACCCCCTCTGGAAGTTTACAGGAGATGAGCGTGAGTCATTAGAGACATTCAGTTCTGTAGGAACTAAGGAAGTCCGAAGAGGCAGTAAACTCAAAACTCACTAGTCTCGAGAGAAGCATGGATAAATTAGGCAAACACAGAATCTGAGGAATTTCTGATGAGGGGTGTCAAGTCTGGGGAGCAGCTCCTGGTTCCTTGCAAGCTACCCTTCAATGCTCTGTGTGACCAAGTTCAAGTCAACACAGGAGGACAGGCACTGGGTCAGCAAGCCACTCAGTGAATGTGCAGGTGAGGCTATTCACAGGTGCCTGTGTGCCTCCCAGCAGGCTGCCTCCTACTGCCAGGGCTGGCCTTGAGCAGGGTGTGCCAGCATGGTCTGGGTGGTTTTCTGCTGGAGTCCATGCTTATTTGGCCAATGGATGGGCCATTGTTTTAAACATCACCTGGGTGCAAAACCAGTGTCTCCAAGTAGGAATGACAGCTGTTTGCTCCCCATCTCCCTCAGGCTGTAGATGTGTCTCTCATCCCTTTATGCCTCCTTCTTCACACCTGTTTCTACTCAGGGCTTGCATGTTTGCAAGAGAGGTGAACCAAACAGAAACTAGTATAAGCCAAAAGGAAAATGTGCTGAGGCTCACACAGCACAGTTGTGTAGGAAGGGCAGGAGTGACCATTTCAATGCCCTCCCAACAGCTAGTCAGTTGTGACCCAAGGGGTTTAGGGTAGGGGTGAGTGTTTCTCACAGGGGAAGAATGAGAAACACCCACCACACACCCAAAGCCCTATCTCCTGCCACACTCAGACCTCACTTCATCTGGGCAGGTCCTTAAAGGGTGTGGGTTCATCTGGGTTGCAGTTTCCTTCATAAGCTCCCCTGTCCCAAATACCCAAGTCTCTTTCATTGAAAATACAGGCCAGGCATGGTGGCTCACACCTATAATCCCAGCACTTTGAGAGGCCGAGGCAGGTGGATCATGAGGTCAGGAGATCGAGACCATCCTGGCTAACACAGTGTCTACTAAACCTGTCTCTACTAAAAATACAAAAAGTTAGCCATGCGTGGTGGCACGCACCTGTAGTCCCAGCTACTCGGGAAGCTGAAGCAGGAGAATTACATGAACCAGGGAGGCAGAGGTTTCAGTGAGCCAAGATTGTGCCACTGCACTTCAGCCTGGGCGACAGAATGAGACTATCTCAAACAAACAAAAAAAAAGAGCAGGCCAGATGCAGTGTCACACCTGTAATCTCACACTTTGGGAGGCCAAGAGGGGTAGATCACTTGAGCCTGGGAGTTCAAGACCAACCTGGGCAATGTGGTAAGACCCTGTCTCTACAAAAAATACAAAAATCAGCCAGCCGTGGTGGCACACACCTGTAGTCCCAGCTACTTGGGAGGCTGAGGTGGAAGGATCACCTGAGCCCATGAGGTAGAGGCTATAGTGAGCCGTGATCATTCATCTGCCCTCCAGCCTGGGTAAAAGAGTGAGACCCTGTCTCAGAAAACTAAATAAGCCAAGTGTGGTGGCTCATGCCTATAATCCTAGCACTTTGGGAGGCCAGGGCCAATCAACTGAGGTCAAGAGTTCAAGACCAGTCTGGCCAACCTAGTGAAACTGTCTCTACTAAAAATAGAAAAACTAGCCAGGTGTGGTGGTAAGTGCCTGTAATCCCAGCTACCAGCGAGGCTGAGGCAGGAGAATCACTGGAACCTGGGAGGCGGAGGCTGCAGTGAGCCGAGATTGCGCCACTGCACTCCAGCCTGGGTGACAGAGCGAGACTCCCTCTCAAAAAATAAATAAATAAATAAATAAATAGCATGTCCCCCACCCCAGGCCTAAGTTCTTCCCTCTTTATGAGAGACTGCTTGAAAAAGCCTGTACTCTTACTCTTCCCTTTTCTTCACTTCATTACCACACATTTCTTTTTTCATCCCTGCTCACCAAGGTCACCCTAGTACTAAACCCCAGGGGTTTAAGGTCTCTTCCCCTTTGTGTCACAGGCTGCCCTCTGCCTCTTATTCTCACCCTTCAGCTGCTCTTCCACTAACTCCTCTCTCAGAGGTTGGGATTCTGGATCTGTCTCTGTGGACCCTCAGCTCTCCTCCAATCCCAAGTCCCTTGCATCCTAGTCGCATGTCAGGATTGTCCAGAGATGCCTTCCTCCCACTGCCCACACCTAGCGGCCCACCCTCCTTTCCTCTGACCCTCCAGCATTCTCCAGGCCCATGGATCTACGGCGGTTCCTGCTGGCCCTTCATTTTGTTCCTTATGCCGCACCCCTTGTCCTTCACCCAGGCCACCTGCTCAGGGTTGATGCCCCTCTCTGCTCCTGCAGCACCTGAGTGCTTCTTCACCACTGAACCTCTGCTTTCCCACCTGAGTACGTGCAGCCCATGGCTGCAGCTCCTGAGGACTGGAGCTCCATGGTGAACAGATGGCTTTCTATGTTCTAATGAAAGGGATTCAAGAGTTCCAGAGTTGATAGTCTGGAAACGACATCAGACATTTCTACAAAGCTAAGTATGTTGCCAGAAAAATAAGGGAGCAGAGCTTGCTTTCCCCAGGAAGCTTAGCTCTGGTTTAGATTTTTCAGGAAAAACTGGAATCGAATTACAGGATAAAGGCACCCATTCCCCTTTTAAATGAACACCAGCCTTGGTGTGGCTTTGAAAAAAGCATTCTATAAACCCAAACCAGAACTAAACTAGTACTTAGATACATTTTCACTAAACCACAAAGCAAATGTTTTCCTAAAAATCACCCGGTTAACAAAGTCCATGTATTTAAGCCAAAACAATTTAACTGAACATACGGTCCACACATTCGTTTCAGGTCCCTGCTAAGTCAGTCTGGAAATTCACAGGTGTGCCCATCCTGCCTCAGCAGCGGAAGTCCAGGTGTCCAGAGCTGACTGATGCCCAGTATACCTCCCCTCCCCCATCTTTGTTACAGGATTTGACGCACCTGCTCTCCTAATGACTCTGGCCACCAGGATGCCAAGCCTGACCCTGGCCCTCCCATTTGCTGTTCAGCCCAAGTGCAGAGATTGGCTATTAACCCTGTAAACAGGCCTCTGACCCCCAGAGGCTGAGGGCTGGTGAGGGAAAGCTGAGCTGCTGACGCAGATTGGGAAGCAGGAGCCCACTTTTAGTGGCCCAGGCTAGCTATGTCCAAATCCACAAGTGGGGAGGGGTTAAAGCCTTGAGGGACAAAATTACTCTACCCACAGCTGATGGTCCTAGGGATGCTGCACTGTCCCAACAGCTGGGCCCCATCTCTTGAGCCTGCTTCTTGCGGGGGAGAGAAGCCACTCCTGGGTAGGTACTGCCCTACCCAAACCCAGCCATCTGGAGTGACCCAGCCAGCGCCGGTGCCCAGGTGTGTGGATGTGAATTGTCCCACCCACCCAACACATTCTACAATAAGCAAACAGAAGCTCTGGAGGAGAGTGGTCAAAGCCTCCCCTGTACCTCTCAACAGCCTGCCAGACTCCCTACTCTTAGGCCTCCACTGTCCACCAGGGAAAGCCCTGGGCTCGGAGTCTGGGAACCCCCAGGCATTTCCCCCACCCAGGACACAGCTCTCTTTTGGGGTCAGGGAGGGCTGTGAGGGCTTTCTAGGCCTCAAGATCAGGAGCTTGAAGATGCAGCCTAGGAAGTGGGAAGATGAGACCAGGACATGGGCCAGCCTGGAGCAGGAGTCCCGGGCTTGGAGGCTCCTGGGAAGGTGGTGGGGAGGGGCCATCTGCTGGTGGCCTCAGTCCAGCAGCTGCCCGGTGAATGTTTGTGGAGTGGTCTGGGAAGGAGGTTGGGTGGTGAGCTGTTCCCCCTCCCCTCTCAAGACGTCACTGGAGTCTGGGGGTGGAGCTGCCTGGCCTATAAATATTGGGGCCGTCTGGCTAGGATCCTGCAGCCGCCTGAAGGAGCCATCTCATCCTCAGCTCTTCCCCGCCTGGATCGAGCTCCATCCTGGGTGCATGGTATGCTGCTCCTCTTCCCCCTTCCCAAACCCCTCCACCCCTGAACCATGCCCAGAAAAGTCCCCTTTCCCTCTCCTCTCCCCAACAACTCTGCCATCTATTCTTGTGCTTGCTGCCCCTGGCATGGGAGGGATAAGAGGTAGAAGCACTTGCCCCCATCACCACCACACATCCATTCCACATCCCCAACTACTATGGAAGAGATACAGCAGGCCACAGAGAAAAGGGCAGAAGGCCTGCCACTGTGGTTCCCTAGCACCGGTGTTCCAAACACCCCCACACTGAGAACTCCCCTGACCATCCATCTATCCTCTCATCCATTGGCCTGAAGTCTGTTCCCCTCCAACTTTCTTCCACTCCTTGAAGGAAGAGGGATGGTCTTGGATGAGTGGGAGGGTCCTCAGAGCTGGCAAGGTAGCCTCTGTACCCTGGGTTCAGGGAGAAAGCTTGTCCCCTGGAGCATCCTCCCCTGCTGGGCCAGGATTCCCCAGGGTCTGGACCCCTGTATGCTTGGCATGAGGAGCAGTGGCAGAGAGAGAAGGGCATAAGGAGATACCAAAGCTGCCCCTTAGATGCTAGTTTTCCGAGGTGGACCTGGAAGAAGGCGGGAATGTGGGGGTGGTGTAAGGTTCCTTGAATGCTGTACCCTGTCCATTAGAGCAGCCTACCATGGCCAGCTCCAGGCGAGGCCTCCTCCTGCTCCTGGTGCTGCTGACTGCGCATCCTGGACCCTCAGAGGCTCAGCACTGGTCCCATGGCTGGTACCCTGGAGGAAAGCGAGCCCTCAGCTCAGCCCAGGATCCCCAGAATGCCCTTAGGCCCCCAGGTGGGTGATGGGTCTCCCAGCCTGATTGGGAGGAAGAAAGTGATGGCTAGGGTCTCCCCCTCCTACCTGGAGCCTGAGGTCGGGGTAGGGAGGACAGGCTCAGTTCCCTTCTAAGGAAGGGTCCTGGGCATTGCAGCAGGCAGCCCAGCCCAGTCTGCCCATGGCCTCTCAAGTGATGCCCTGGCTCCCCTGGAAGACAGCATGCCCTGGGAGGGCAGGACCACAGCCTGGTGGGCCCTTCGCCAGAAGCAGCACCTGGCACAGACACTACTGGTGAGTGGGGTGAAAGCGCTGTAGCACCAAGACCAGTGGCCATTGTGGCTTAGGGTTGGGGGCTGGGAGAGTGGGGGAGAATGAAACAGCACTGAGATGCCCCCTGCCACAGCACCCCCAGCCACTTCTCAGTGCCCCTACTGCACACAGCAGGGTGCTATCTGCTATCCTTCCTATTTCCCAGGAGGATTCTAGACAATTTATAAAAACACTTAGGTTAAAGACCAAAGTCACTAGTAGAGTAGACGCAGATAATTGCTCTAAAAACCTCCATAAATAAGACAGTGGTGGCCATGCAGTCCCACAGGCATCTTGACAATCAAGCCAATGACTGTTTTGAGGCAGGCAGCCCCCGGGCCAGTGGAAGGAAATGAGAGATGCAACCTCACGCAAATAGCCAACAGGGCCAAGAGGACAAGGTGGTCACTAACATGTGCACTAGGAATGTCTCAGGGACTGCAGAGCTCCCCAAGACCATAGCAGAAGACACGTGTGGGGAAACGGTTGGTTACTATTTTGTAAATCAAACATATTTAAAGTGCATCAGGAGAGCACGATAACTAAAGAATAAGTGTTAAGTTCCCATGAGGCAGTCTTACTGCCTGATTTGTGTGTATGGGCTCGGGTTTCCATGCGTCACGCTCGTTTAGGGTGGACAAGGTCGCTGGAGATCCCAACCCTGGATCCTCAGGCGTCTAGAGGAGGCAAGGGGCGCGTCTGCTCTGGGAAGCCAAATAGGAATTGGGGTATGGAGAGGGAAGGGGACCAGGAAGGTGGTAGCTCGGCGGTCACGAGACCAGTGTCCCGAGGCATGACCGCCACCTCTTCCTCTGCAGACAGCAGCCCGAGAGCCCCGCCCCGCCCCGCTGTCCTCCAATAAAGTGTGAAGTCTCTGAAGCTGTTCCCTCGAGTTCTGTCCATCCCCTCCCTCTCCTCCCCGCTAAGACCGTTCCCCGCGTGAGCGTTGGAGAGACGCGGGCCCGGCCCCGCGGGTGGGAGGAACGACCGGATGGCCCAGGGCCCTGCCGGGAGAGCCGGGCCAGAGCCCGGGGGCGGGGTGCGGACGGCCGCAGGGTCGCCACGCGGGCTCCAGAGGCCACACGGCCGGGCGGGGCATGAGGGGCAGCCGGAGGACTACAGGTCCCAAGGTGCCCCGCGCCACTTCCGGGGCACGGCGGCGTCCTCGCAGCGCGGCCGCGGTGAGAGGACTCGGTCATGCTAAGCGCGCTGAGCCGCCTGGGCGCTCGGGCCCCGTGCGGGCCCGGGGCCCCGCTGGTGCTGCCCGCGCGCGGCCGCAAGACCCGCCACGACCCACCGGCCAAATCCAAGATCGGGCGCGTGAACATGCCGCCCGCGGTGGATCCTGCGGAGTTCTTCGTGCTAATGGAGCGTTACCAGCACTACCGCCAGACCGTGCACGCCCTCAGGTGTGCGGCCGGGGGGAGGTGGCCGTCCGCGCACGCTGGGGACGGTGGTGGGGGGGGTGTGTGGAAAGGGTGCCAACTCCCGGCGCGTCTGCACCTAGGATGGAGTTCGGGTCCGAGGTGCGGAGGAAGGCGCACGAAGCCAGAGCCGGGGTCCTGGCGGAGCGCAAGGCCATGGAGGAAGCCGCCGAGCACCGCGAGCTGATGGCCTGGAACCAGGCGGAAAACCGGCGGCTGCATGAGCTACGGTGCGTGGGGCGGGAAGCTGGGCGGGGCAGCCTGACAGGCCTGGGAGAGGTCCAGGCCCTGCTTAGCCTCGGTCCCTTGCCCCTCGCAGGATAGCGAGGCTGCGGCAGGAGGCGCGGGAACAGGAGCAGCGGCAGGCCGAGGAGCAGGCCCGCAAGGCCGAAGAGGCGCGGACCTGGGCGCAGCTCAAGGAGCGGGAAGTGCTGCAGCTGCAGGTGGGCAACGCCTCCGGGGAGTGGGGCTCGAGCTGGGGACGCGGCTTGCAGGGCACTGGGAATTCTGGGCACCGCGACACGGGCGCTGGCCATGTGAGGAGACTTAGAGTTGGCATGTCAGGATTTGGGAGAGGAGAATGTCAGTCAGCCGCAAAGACCCGGAGGTGAGCAGAGAAATTGGACATTGTTCACGTGCTTAGCAGGTCTGTGGGAGGGACCCTGCGTTCCACAAAGAGGTTGCATTTTGCCTAACGTGATGAAGCCATGAAGGGTTACATATTTCAGGCCAGGATTAGCAGGTGTGCGACTTCAAAGCAGGGAGACCACCTACCAGTTATGCAGTGAGAATGGATGAGGCTTGATTTAAAGTAACAGAGGGGTAGCTGGGCGCGGTGGCTAACACCTGCAATCCTAGTACCATGTACTATGGGAGGCCTAGGCAGGCGGATCACTCGAGGTCAGGAGTTCGAGACCAGCCTGGCCAACATAGTGAAACCCTGTCTCTACTAAAAATACAAAAAGTAGCCAGGCGCGGTGGTGCATGCCCGTAATCCCAGCTACTTGGGAGTCTGAGGGACCAGAATCGCTTGAACCCAGGAGGCGGAGGTTGCAGTGAGCCAAGATCGCACCACTGCACTCCAGCCTGGGCGACAGTGAGACTCCGGCTCAAGATAAAAAAATAAGCAAATAAAGTAATAGAGGGGCAAGGATGAGTTAGAGTGATTTAGAGGGGACCTCACGTGCCTCAGTGGAGGGACGTGAGATCCATAGCTGGCGCTCCGGGTTCCGGCTGAAGTGTCTGCGAAAAGAGGAACGTGGCAAAACCACCTGATGTTACTCCACTGCCAGGCCAGTGGGGCTCTCAAAGGGGACCTGCTGCTCCAGGCGTGCTTCCCCAGGGGGAGCAGGAAATGCTGTCTCAGTGGTTCCCTGAGAGGCCAGCAGGCTGGGTGGGCTGGCTGGCACGTGCCTGGAGCTCCTGTTCAGCTGGGCTTTTCTCTCCTGATAGGAGGAGGCGAAAAACTTCATCACCCCAGAGAACCTGGAGGCACGTGTGGAAGCGGCATTGGACTCCCCGAAGAGCTACAACTGGGCCATCACCAGAGAGGGGATGGTGGTCAGGCCACAACCCAGGGGTTCCTAGGGACCCAGTAAGGACAGTGCCCACCCAGGGACCATGTGTGTGGCGCGGTGGCAGAGTTGGGCCTGACCTGGAATAAAGCAGTCCGTGCTGCTTATGAGGAAGGTTCAGCCTTTTCCAGCACAGCCTTCACATTCGGCCCTCTGCTGTCATCATTTGTCAGAAACCCAAACACAGTGCCCTGCCTGTTGAGGGTCAGCACAGCAGGAGACTCTGGAGTGGTTTCCATCTCACAGAAGATCAGACAGGGCCACAACCCCCTCAGGCAGCCAAGCCATCTGAATATCATTAAGGGTAGTGATGGGCAAATTACATCTGAGGGGCAAACATGCCTGCTTCCTGGTTTTGTAAATAAAGTTTTGTTGGAACACAGCCACACCCATTCATTGACTTCTCTTCACTACGGTGGCAAAGATGACTAGTTGCACAGAGACCATATGGATTGCAAAGCCTAAGATATTTAACTTTTTACAGGAAAAGAGTAGTGATCTCTCATCTGGAGCTTTAGGGCTCTAGCCTGTAGCAGAGGTCACCCAGGACCTGGGCCACAAGCTAACCACTGGCCAGGGGCCTGCCTCTGTTCTGTCCTGGGCTTTGGGGGCCAGAGTATGGTATATTCAAGACCCAGAAGGCAAAGGGGAGACCCTGTTTCTTCTGAGTTCCACAAAGAGGTTGTATTTTGCCTTACAGGTGATGAAGTCATGGAAGGTTAAATATTCAAAGCTAGGATTGGCAGGTTGTGCAACTTAAAAGCAGGGAGATCACTTAAGAGTGGCTCTCTCCACCCATGGCCTCAGTGACTTACATGTGCCCTGGCATCACCAGCATCCTTCGGCCACCCAGCAGATTGCTGCTGGCAGGGGAGACCTGGTGGACCAAGACTTTATGAGGTTAGTGTGGCTTGGCAAGCACTTGGACCAAACTCTGTGGGTACCAGGAATACCTGTGATGACGAAGTGAGTATATAGATCTGCAGTCCTTGTTCAGATACAGGTCCTCAAGCAGTGTCTGGGGTGAGCTGGAGGAAATGTTTCTTAACGAGAGCAGCTTCCCTTTGCTGCCATGCATGTGAACTCCAGCTTCCCTCCATGACTCCCACCTTGCAGGGAAAGCCTGAGGACATCTAAGAAATGAAAACCTTTTAGGGTGTATGGGCAACTCTTGTTGCAGGTGAGGAAGCAGGTATTAAGGTGCAAGCAGAGGTGGTGCCTGGCACCCAACCCTCCTCGGAGCCCTGGCCTCCCTCCTCAGGCTGGGAATAGCTCATCTCCCTGGCCCCAACTCTGGCCAGAGCACAGTAGCATCCCTGCTTTCAGGTGCATGGCATCTGGAGTGAGACCTGATGGGCACGTGTGGGCAGTGGTTTGACGAGTGGGCTGTCTGGCCGCCTGCAATTGAAGCCTTTGATGATGTGGCACAGAGGCCTGTTAGGAAGTTCGGTTTTATGTAACATACTCCTCCATGGACCTCTTTGTCTCCATCTTCCAGTTTTATTCTTTCCAAGGCCCCTATACCAGGATCCAGACATAAGCCATCTGTCCAGACGGAGGACACGTTAACACCTTGAAGCTCTGTCTTTGGGCTGATTCCGCTGCTGTCCTGCATGGGGCTGGAACTCAGCATTCACTGTCTGCTGATGCCATTATGTCATGCAGAGCCACCTGGAAAGCAAGTTTCAGCGTTTTTGTTCTCTACTCAAAGCTGTCTTGGTGTAGGCACCAGTAGGCAGCTTACTGGTACCTTCAGGGTTAACTGAAACCCAGTGCCATCTGTACCTGCTTCTAGTGAAACACAGAGCGCAGCGAGGTGCACAGGTAGCCTCTCAGATCCCATCCATTCCAGGTTGCAGAGTCGTGCAATGTCCTACAGTAGAATGCCTGATCTCTGCAGAACCCTTGATAGTTAACTTGATGGACATGGCCTTGCTCAAAACATCAGGGTCTCTAGATCCTTGGCTCAAGTTCCAAGTAGGACTTGGATCTGCCGCAGACAGTGAGCTCTGCAGGGTTGCAAGGGGCAGAGTTGCCAGAATCATGCTGCAGCGTGGACCATCCAGAGAATGGCTTGCTCAAGGCTCCACTTATAGGTGGTAGATTTGGGATCTACCTGCTAAATGCATTTGGAGTGGAACACTCAAATATAAGTGTTTTGTCGGGGACAGTCAGGATGGCACGTCTGCCGGGGATCTCCCGACCTGCAAGAGGGTCCCAATAACTGGAAGAGAGAGTACACGGAAGAAAAGAGAGACAGACAGACAGGGTCTGGAGGACTGAATAGGCAGTGCCTAAACAGCAAGTTTATTCTTGTCCAGGGTCTCATTATATATCTTAAGATCAAAGTAAATGACATCATCCTCACAGTATGCGAAGAACAATAAAAGGGGACAGAAAGTTACAAAATCAAAAAGTCACAAGTACATTTTGTTGTGCAGGGGGTTTATGATCACAGCTCATAAAAGTGACCAGGTGGTGTGTTTTATCTATTTTTCCAGAAGGGGTCTCCGTTCAGATAACAATATCAGAAAGTCACAAGCTAAGTTGTTAAACCATTATCTAGGGTTCAAGGCAGTCATGCAAGTAAAGAAAAGGTTAAAGCTATTCTTAAAGAGTCATAAAAGTTAAAAGCAGAAACTGCTTGCTGGTATGGAGCCACTCAATCTAGCAGAACCACTTAGTTTAGGCCCAAACGTCATCATGGTTAATAGTAGAAACTGATCATCCATCTTTCAGTTCCTTCTTTTCCGTAGCTCGACTGCCTCAAGCAGGAAACTGTGTTTGGGATCAAGCTCACCATACAGTGAGATTCACGCCTTTTGGGGGTCTCACATGGGAACGTTCCCAAAATGTTTTCACCAAGATTGGAGGAGGCCCACCATACTTGGTGGGATAGATGGGATGGACCAGCAATTTGTGAGTGGCAAGTTTTTCCCAAAGGACCCAATCAAGTATAGATGTTTTACCACAAAACTTGGGATTCTTTTTTTTTTTTTTTTTTTTTTTTTTTTGAGATGGAGTCTTGCTCTGACACCAGGCTGGAATGCAGTGGTGCAATCTTGGCTCACTGCAAACCTCCGCCTCCCAGGTTCAAGTGATTCTCCTGCCTCAGCCTCCCAGCAGTAGCTAAGACTACAAGCATGCACCACCACACCCAGCTAATTTTTCTGTTTTGAGTGGAGACGGGGTTTCACCATGTTGGCCAGGATGGTCTTGATCTCTTGATCTCGTGATCCACCTGCCTCGGCCTCCCAAAGTGCTGGGATTGCAGGTGTGAGCGCCCAGCCCAAAACAGGATTCTTGCCCCTTCCAGTTATCTAGAATAAGCGTGACGTCAATGAGCGGCCGGCCATGCTGCCTGGGGGATGGATGGTATAGGTCTTGGGGATTTGGTTGTGCCAAACTGTAGTGTTGTTCATCTCTTAGGCTGAATTACGAAGGTTTGCCACTACTGGGTGAAGACAAGCTGCTTGTAGTGGTCCAGGTGGGTAGGACAAGAGAAGAATGCATTTGCCCGATGAATCTGTTCCATCAAGGAGACTACCCTAGACCTCATTAAACCGAAAGTCATTCCTCATATTTGTCCAGTATACTCCAAATTTTCCACATGAAACAGTCACAATTACACAGTATTCCCTGAAATCTTCAGGAAATGTTACCTCCTGAACTTACCCTGTGGTTATTTCCCCGACTCTGACAAGTACAGAATTGAAATGGACACCTAGGAAGGAAGTTGGCTGCTGAAATAAAGGCAACTTTGGCAAAACGGTCAAGCTTGGAATTCTTTTTCCTTCCCAAATAGGAAGTCGACAGTAACACTGCAATCCCAAAAACCTGAGACAGGCCGAGGCATGATGCTGTCATTTCCCATGTTCAGTGCTTTAGTGACTATTTCCTTAGTTGCAGGTAAGTGCATAAACAATATATGCGACGCATAATGAGTTTTTATGAAGGGAACACTGCCAGAGTCAGGTGTGGTGGCACGCGCCTGTAATCCCAGCTACTCTGAGGCAGAAGAATCGCTTGAACCCGAGAGGCAGAGGTTGCAGTGAGCCGAGATTGTGCCACTGTACTCCAGCCTCGGCAACAGAGCAAGACTCCGTCTCAAAAATTTTATATATATATATATATATATATATATATATATATATATATATATATTTCCCTAGTTTGGGCACAGTGGCTCACACCTGTAATTCCAGCACTTTGGGAGGCCAAGGCAGGTGGATCACCTGAGGTCAGGAGTTCGAGACCAACCTGACCAACATGGTGAAACCCCATCTTTACAAAAATTAGCTGGGTATGATGGTGGGTGCCTGTAGTCCCAGCTACTTGGGAGGCTGTGGCAGAATTGCTGGAACCCAGGAGAAAGAGGTTGCAGTGAGCTGAAATCAAGCCATTGCACTCCAGCTTGGGCGACAGCAAGACTCTGTCTCAAAAAAAAAAAAAAAAATTATTTCCCCAGGCCAGGCACGGTGGCTCACACCTGTAATCCCAGCAATTTGGGAGGCCGAGGCAGGTGGATCACTCTGTCGCTAGGCTGGATTGCAATGGTGCAATCTTAGCTCACTGCAACCTCTGTCTCAAAGTTCAGGAGTTTGAGACCAGCCTGGCCAACATGATAAAAACCCACCCATCTCTACTAAAAATACAAAAATTAGCCAGGCATGGTGGTGCATGCCTGTAATCCCAGCCATTCGGGAGGCTGAGGCAGGAGAATTGCTTGAACCTGGGAGGCGGAGGATGCAGTGAGTCAAGATCATGCCGTTGCACTCCAGCCTAAGGTACAAAAGCGAGCCTCAGTCTCAAAAAGTATATATATGTATACTTTTTTTTTTTTTAGATGGAGTCTTCCTCTGACACCAGGCTGGAGTGCAGTGGTGCGATCTTGGCTCACTGCAACCTCCGCCTCCCAGGTTCAAGCATTTCTTCTGCCTCAGCCTCCTGAGTAGCTGGAATTACAGGCTCCTGCCACCACACTTGGCTAATTTTTTGTATTTTTAATAAAGATGGGGTTTCACGGCTGGGCACTATAGTTCACGCCTGTAAGCCCAGCACTTTGGGAGGCCAAGGCAGGCGGATCCCAAGGTCAGTTCAAGGCCAGCCTGGCCAACACAGTGAAACCCCGTCTCTACTAAAAATAGAAAAATTAGCTAGGCATGGTGGCAGGTGCCTGTAATCCCAGCTACTACTCAGAAGGCTGAGGCAGGAGAATCACTTGAACCCAGGAGGCAGAGGTTTCAGTGAGCTGAGATCACACCACTGTACTCAAGACTGGGCTACAGAGCTAGACTCCATCTCAAAAAAAAAAAGAGAGAGAGAGAGAGAGAAAGATGGGCTGGTCACAAATTCCTGACCTCAAGTGATCTGCCTGCCTTGGCCTCCCAAAGTGTAGGAATTACAGGCATGAGCCACCGCACTCAGCCTCAATTTTTTTTTTTTTTAAATCCCAGCCCTTTGGGAGGCTGAGGCAGGCAGATCAGGAGTCAGAAGATTGAGACCATCCCAGCCAACATGATGAAACCCCATCTATACTAAAAAATAACAACAGCTGGGTGAGATGGCTCACACCTGTACTCCCAGCACTTTGGGAGGCCAAGGTGTGTGGATCACAAGGTCAAGAGATCAAGACCATCCTGGCCAACATGGTGAAACCCTGTCTTTACTAAAAATACAAAAATTAGCTGGACGTGGTGGCATGCACCTGTAGTCCCAGCTACACGGGAGGCTGAGGCAGGAGAACTGCTTGAAGCTGGGAGGCAGAGGTTGCAGTGAGCCAATATCTCACCACTGCACTTCAGCCTGGTGGCTGGCGACAGAGCAAGACTCTGTCTCAAAAAATAAAATAAAATAAAATAAAATAAAATAAATAATAAATTAGCTGGGTGTGGTGGCATGCACCTATAATCCCAGCCAATCAGGAGGCTGAGACAGGTGAATCGCTTGAACCTGGGAGACAGAGGTTGCAGTGAGCCAAGATTGCACCATTGCACTCCAGCATAGCGACAGAGTGAAACTCTGTCTGAAAAAAAAAAAATTGCTGGGAGGGAGGCCGAGGTAGGTGGATCAGGAGGTCAGGAGTTTGAGACCAGCCTGGCCAACATAGTGAAACCTTGTCTCTACTAAAAATACAAAAAATTAGCCGGGTGTGGTGGTGGGCACATGTAATTCCAGCTACTCGGGAGGCTGAGGCAGGAGAATCACTTGAACTCAGGATGTGGAGGTTGCAGTGAGCCGAGATCACACCATTGCGCTCCAGCCTGGGCCACAGTGCAGGACTTAGTCTCAAAAAATAATAAAATAAAATAAAAATACAAAAATTAGCTGGGTGTGCGGGCACACACCTGTAACCCCAGTTACTCGGGAGGCTAAGGCAGGAGAATTGCTTGAACCCAGGAGACGGAGGTTACAGTGAGCCGAGATTACACTACTGCACTCCAGCCTGGGTGACAGAGCGAGACTCTGTCTCAAAAATAATAATAGTAAATAAAAAATTAAGTGGGGAGAGATAGCATTAGGAGAAATATCTAACGTAGATGACGAAGTGATGGATGCAGACAACCAACCGTGGCACGTGTATACATATGTAACAAACCTGCATGTTCTACACATTTACTCCAGAACTTAAAGTACAATAAAAAATTTTTAAAAAATAAATATTAAGAAAGCAAGAGCATCAGGAACCTAGTTAACTGTTATTTCTCTCAGTCTGCCTCCTCTGAAGCCACACTGTCTCTTAAATCTGTTCCTCTCTGCATCTGTAGTCTCTGTCTCTAATTTGAAAGTAAGTTGCAGACATCAAGACACTTCATCTCTAAGTACTTAAGCATATATTTCTTCAGAACAAGGTCATTTTCAACATAGGCATAGTGCTATTAACTACCCACAAAATCAAACAAAAACTCTGTTTTCCCCTCCCCCAGCCTTGACAGCTACCACTCTACTTTCTATTTTCTAATTTATTTTTATTTTGAATTTTTTTTAGAAATGGGGGTTGAGTCTTGCTCTGTTGCCTAGGCTGGTCTCAAACTACTGGGTTCAAAAGATCCACTGTGGCCTCCCAAAGCGTTGAGATTACAGGTGTGAGCTGCCACGCCCAGCCTCTTTTTTTTTTTTTTTTTTTGAGACAGAGTCTCACTCTGTTGCCCAGACTGGAGTGCAATGGCACAATCTTGGCTCACTGCAACATCTGCCTCCTGGGTTCAAGCGATTCTCCTGCCTCAGCCTCCTGAGTAGCTAGGACTGCAGGTGTATGCAACCATGCCCAGCTGATTTTTGATGGGGTTTCACCATGTTAGTCAGGTTGGTCTCAAACTCCTGACCTCATGATCTGCCTGCCTCAGCCTCCTAAAGTGCTGGCATTACAGGTGTGAGCCACTGCTCCCGGCTGTGTGTTGTTCTTATAGTAACAACAAAACCGTTGGTCTTTCTTTTCCTTTTTTTTTTTTTTTTTCGAGACGGAGTTTCACTCTTGTTACCCAGGCTGAAATGCAATGGTGTGATCTTGGCTCACCACAACCTCCGCCTCCTGGGTTCAGGCAATTCTCCTACCTCAGCCTCCTGAGTAGCTGGGATTACAGGCACGTGCCACCATGCCCAGCTAATTTTTTGTATTTTTAGTAGAGACGGGGTTTCACCATGTTGACCAGGATGGTCTCGATCTGTTGACCTCGTGATCCACCCGCCTTGGCCTCCCAAAGTGCTGAGATTACAGGCTTGAGCCACTGCACCCGGCCTCTTTTCTTCTTTTTTTCTTGAGACTGAGTCTTGCTCTGTTACCCAGGCTAGAGTACAGTGGTGCAATCTCAGGTCGCTGCAGCCTCCACATCCCAGGCTCAAGCAATCCTCCCACCTCAGCCTCCTGAGTAGCTAGGACCACAGATGCATGCCACCACATCTGCCTGATTTTATATATATATTTTTTTGGAGAAACGGTTTCACCATTTACCCATGCTGATCTTGAACTCCTAGGCTCTAGTGAACTGCCCACCTTGGCCTCTCAAAGTGCTGGGATTATAGGAATGAGCCACTGCACCTGGCAGATTGTCTTTTCACCCAAAAAAAGCGATGGACAAGTTGCTGTATCTTGCGCTCTTTTTTTTTTTTTTTTTTTTTTCAGAGATGAAGTCTCACTCTGTCGCCCAGGCTGGAGTGCAGTGGTTCGATCTCGGCTCACCGCAACCTCTGCCTCCGAGGTTCAAGTGATTCTCCTGCCTCAGCCTCCCAAGTAGCTGGGACTACAGGTGCACTCCGCTATGCCCGAATAATTTTTTTGTATTTTAGTAGAGTTGGGGTTTCATTGTGTTGCCCAGGCTGGTCACAAAATCCTGAGCTCAGGCAATCCACCCTCCTCAGCCTCCCAAAGTGCTAGGATTACAGGCTTGAACCACTGCACCCGGCTTATCTTGCATTCTTTATCTCTTTTTAAAAAGAAGACATGTTGCATGGTGTAACTCTGAATTTTGGAGTCAACATTGGCCACATTGGAATGTTCTGCTCTTGACCTAGTTATGAGGACCAGAAGGGCTGCCAGCTTTGAGGGGCATTTACGGCAAGAGAGGACAGCTCAGAAGATCCCGCTGCAGAGCAGACAGCTCCGTACATTGGGCCTTATGATCCAGTAGATCTGGTAAAATCGGTACTCAGAATGCTGTGTGGACCTGGTAAGCCTCAGTGTATACTCACATCAGAAGTTCCTCGGGTTTTTGGTTTTGTTTTGTTTTGTTCCTTTTTTTGTTGAAATGGACCCTCATTCTGTTACCCAGCCTGGAGTCCAGTGGGGTGATCTCGGCTCACTGCAATTTCTGCCTCAGCCTCCCGAGTAGCTGGAACCACAGGTGTTCACCACTACACCCAGCTAATTTTTGTATATTTAGCAGAGATGGGGTTTCACCATGTTGGCCAGGCTGGTCTTGAACTCCTGACCTCAGGTGATCTACCCACCTTGGCATCCCAAAGTGCTGGGATTACAGGTGTGAGGGAATATACACTTTTTTTTGAGACTGAGTTTCGCTCTTGTTGCACAGGCTGGAGTGCAGTGACATGATCTTGACTCACTGCAACCTACATCTCCTAGGTTCAAGCAATTCTCCTGCCTCAGCCTCCCGAATAGATGGGATTACAGGTGCCTGCCACCTGCCAGCTACTTTTTGTATTTTTCATGAAGATGGGGTTTCACCACGTTGGCCAGGCTAGTCTCGAACTCCTGACCTCAAGTGATACTCCCACCTTGGCCTCCCAAATTGCTCAGATTACAAGCATGAGCCACTGCGCCCAACTGAATATATACTATTTTTATTTGTCAATTATACCTCAATAAAGCTGGGGAAAAATAAACTGAAAAAATACTGTTCATGAATTATTTCTCTTTGTTGGGGCTACCATTCTCTCCCACTCCACTGGTTGTGTGGAGATAGCCCACTCATCAGTGGCAGGTGCTGCGGACATCTGAGAACAGGCTTGCCCTACCCACCACCACTGCCACTGGTGCCAAATCATGCCTTCCAGGGGCCTTGGGGTCCATCCATCCTTCCTGCCACTGCCAGTGCCCATGCACACCATCTGGGGGGCTGAAGACAGGCCTGCCCTGCCCTTTTTCACCACCATTGCTGCCAGCACATCATCCAGGGGCCTGAGATTCAATCTCCCCAGCCCACCACCATCACCACCCACGTGCACCATCCAGGGGCCTATCAGACCTACCCTTCCTACTGATGTCAATGCTCATACCCATGCATGTCATCCAGGGGCATGGGGGTTGACCTACCCTGTTAGCACCCATGTACTCCTTCCAGGGACCTGGGGACAAGCTCACCCCATCCACTGCTGCCGTCCTTGTGCTCTGTTCCAAGACCTAGGGATTGATCCAGTAAGCCACACATGCACACTGTCCATGAGCCCAAGGTCAGGTTCACCCTGCCTACCACTGGTTCCTGTGAGTATCTCCCAGGGGCCCAGGCAGTAGCCCACCCAGCCTGCTGCTACCAGTACCAGCATGCCACCCAGGAGCCTGGGGATCGGCCCAAACAGCTTGCCGTCACCATCACTCTGTCCAAAAAAAAAAAAAAAAAAAAAAAAAAGACGAAACTGTATGCTGCCTATCAGAAATTCACTTCACCTGTAAAGAAAATGAATGGATGGAAAAAATATTCCATGCAATTCCTTAAAATTGGGGGAAAAGTGACTGTTATAAGTGACTGATATTCCTGCATGCTTTTATTGATTTATTTTTTGAGACGGTGTTTCCTTCTCATTGCCCAGGCTGGAGTGCAATGGTGTGGTCTTGGCTCACTGCAACCTCTGCCTCCCAAGATTACAGGCACCCACCACTATGCCTGGCTAATTTTTGTATTTTTAGTAGAGACGGGGTTTCACCATGTTGGCCAGGCTGGTCTTGAACTCCTGACCTCAGGTGACTCCCCCGCCTTGGCCTCCCAATGTGCTGGGAATACAGACATGAGCCACCTGGCCTTGCATGCTTTTAGTTTTCCATCATTTGGAAGCCAAAATGATTAGAACAGTCATTTATAGCCTACTATACAACAACAAATGCCTACATCAAAAAAAAGTAGAAAGACTTCAAGTAAACAACCTCGTGTTGCTCTTCAAGGAGCTGGAAAAACAAGAATAAACCCAAAGGAAAGAAACGTAAAGATCAGAGCAGAACTAAATAGCATAGACTAAAAAGGGTACACAAAAGATCAATGAAATAAAAAGAAAAGAGAAACAAAATCCATAAACCTGTGCTTGGTGTGTGAGAAAAAAAAAATTAATAAGCTACTACGAGGACTAACCAAACACAAAAGTGAGAAGACCCAAATAAAATTAGAAATGAGAAAAGAGACATGCAACTGGTATCACAGAAATCCAAGGATCATTAGAGACTACTGTGAACACCTATACACTAACGAATTGGAAACTCTAAAGCATCATACCCAAACTACAGCCCGCGGGCCGCATGCAGCCCCCTGAGGCCATTTATCCGGCCCCCCCGCCACACTTCAGGAAGGGGCACCTCTTTCATTGGTGGTCAGTGAGAGGAGCACAGTATGTGGCGGCCCTCCAACGATCTGAGGGACAGTGAACTGGCCCCCTGTGTAAAAAGTTTGGGGACGCCTGCTCTAGAGGATGTCTGTAAATTCCTGGACACCAAGAAAAAATAGAAAACCTGAAGAGATCAAAAATGAGTAACCACATTGACTCAATAATAAAAAGCCTCTCAACAGAGAAAAGCCCAGGACCAAATGGCTTTACTGTGGAATTCTACCATATTTATAAAGAATTAACACTAATTCTTCTCAAACTATTCCCAAAAGTTGAAGATAATTTTTTTCGAACTCATTCTATGAGGCCAGCATTACCCAGATACCAAAATCAGACTGGGACACATACACGAAAAGAAAACTACAGGCCAATATCCCTGATAAACAGAGACGCAAAAATTCTCAACAAAATACAGTCGATCCTTGAAGAATGTGGAGGCTATGGGTGCCAAGATCCTCCACACTGGAGAATCTACGTGTAACTTTCGACTGCCCCAAAACTTAGTTACTAATAGTCACGTGAAAGCCCTTTACAATGAAAGCTATAAAACACTGATAAAAGAAATTGAGGAGGATACAAACAAATGGAAAGGCATCCCATGCTCATGGATTGGAAGAGTTAATATTGTTCAACTGACCGTACTACCCAAAGCAATCTACAGATTCAGTGCAATCCCTATCAAAATACCAATGACATTCTTCACAGAAATAGAAAAAAAAAAAAACCACCCTAAAATTTGTATGGAAACAAAAAAGATACTTAATAGCCAAAGCAATAATGGGCAAAAAGAACAAAGCTGGAGGCATCACACCCCCTGACTTCAAAATTTATTACAAAGGTATAGTAACCAAAACAGCAGGTTATCGGTATAAAAATAGACACAGATCAGCTGGGCGCAGTGGCTCATGCCTGTACTCCCAGCACTTTGGGAGGCCAAGGAGGGAGAATCACTTGAGTCCAGGAGTTTGAGACCAGCCTGGGCAACACAGGCAGACCCTGTCACTACAAAAAATACAAAAATTAGCCGGGTGTGGTGGCGCATGTCTGTAATCCCAGCTACTTAGGATGCTGAGGCAGGAGAATCGCTTGAACCTGGGAGGCGGAGATTGTGGTGAGTTGAGATTGTGCCATTGTACTCCAGCCTGAGCAACAAGAGTGAAACTCTGCCTCAAAAAAAAAAAAAAAAAAAGACACAGACCAACAGAATAAACTAGAGAATCCAGAAATAAATCCATGTGTTTATATAGTCAACTGATTTTTGACAAAGGGGTCAAGAACAAACACTGAGAAAAGAACATCCCTTCAATAAATGGTGCTGGGAAAACTGGATGTCCATATGGAGAAGAATAAAACTAGACCCCTGTCTCTCACAATGTACAAAACTCAACTCAAAATGGCTTAAAGACAAACATAGGACCTGCAACTATAAATCTACTAGAAGAAAACACAGGGAAAACACCTCAGGGCATTGGTCCCAGTAAAGAGCTTACGGCTAAGACTTCAAAACACAGTCAACAAAAACAAAACTAGATAATTGGACGATACTAAACTAAAAAGCTTCTGCACAGCAAAGGAAACAATCAACAGAGACAACCTGTACAATGGGAGGAAAGCTTTGCAAACCATTCATCTGACAAGGGGCTAATATCCAGAATATTCAAGGAACTCGAACAACTCAACAGGAAAAACATAATCTCAGTGAAGAGTGGGCACAAGGATCTGAAT
Organism: Saimiri boliviensis; assembly: GCF_048565385.1. Lineage (NCBI taxonomy): Eukaryota > Metazoa > Chordata > Mammalia > Primates > Cebidae > Saimiri > Saimiri boliviensis. The sequence continues at coordinate 93,153,063 of NC_133457.1, read as the reverse complement.
AGATACCTCAAAAGAAGACAAGCATGCTTGAGCATAGGAGTTGGAGGTTGTAGTGAGCTGTGGTCATGCCACTGTCCTCTAGCCTGGGCAACAAAGTGAGACTCTCTCTCAAAAAATAAAATAATAAAAAAAAAAGACATACAAATGGCCAACAGGTATATGAAAAAAAAAATGCTCAACATTACTAATCATCCGAAAAAATGCAAATCAAAATGACAATGAGACCGGGAGTGGTGGCTCACACCTGTCATCCTAGCACTTTGGGAGGCCAAGAAGAGTGAATTGCTTGAGCTCAGGAGTTCAAGACCAGCCTGGGCAACATGGCGAAACCCCATCTCTACAAAAAAAATACAAAAATTAGCTGGGTATGGTGGCTCACACCTGTGGTCACAGCTACTATGGGGGCTGAGGCATGAGAATCACTTGAACCCGGGAGGCAGAGGTCGCAGTGAGCTGATATCGTGCCACTGCACTCCAACCTGGGTGACAAAGTGAGACTTGCCACAAAGAAAATACAAAAATTAAGGCGAGGCACAGTGGCTCACGCCGGTAATCCCAGCACTTTGAGAAGCCAAGGTGGGTGGATTACCTGAGGTCGGGAGTTCAAGACCAGCCTGATCAACATGAAGAAACCCCGTCTCCACTAAAAATGCAAAATTAGCCGGGCATGCTGGCGCACGCCTGTAATCCCAGCTACTCAGAAAGCTGAGGCAGGAGAATCACTTGAACCTGAGAGGTGGAGGTTGCAGTGAGCCAAGATCGTGCCATTGCATTCCAGCCTGGGCAACAAGAGTGAAACGCTGTCTAGAAAATAATAATAATAATAATACAAAAATTAGCCAGGCCTGGTGGTGCGCACATGTAGTCCCAGCTACTCTGGAGGCTGAAGGGGGATGATCACTTGAGCCTGGGTGGTTGAGGCTGCAGTGAGCTGAGACTGCACCACAGCACTCCAGCCTGGGTGACACAGCGAAAAGAAAAAAAAAGAAAAACTATAAACAGGAATGAACTACTGTAACCACCCAACAGGTTTACCTTACCCACTGCCTAGACAGCCAATTTATCAGGACAGTGGAATTGCAATAAAGAGTAATTCACACAGAGCCAGCTGGGCAGGACACAGAAGTTTAGTTAGTACTCAAATCAGTCTCCCTGAGCATTCAGGAATCAGAGCTTTCTCTTTTTTTTTTTTTTTTTTTGAGACAGAGTCTCACTGTCGCCCAGGCTAGAGTTCAGTGGCACGCTTTTGGCTCACTGAAACCTCTGCCTCCCAGGTTTAAGCAATTCTCCTGCCTCAATCTCCTGAGTAGCTGGGACTACAAGTGTGCACCACCATGCCTGGCTAATTTTTGTATTTTTAGTAGAGGCAGGGTTTCACCATACTGACCAGGCTGGTCTCAAACTCCTGATCTCCTGATCAGCCTGCCTCAACCTCCCAAAGTGCTGGGATTACAGGCATGAGCCACTGCGCCCAGCCAGGAATCAGAGTTTTTCAGAATAATTTGCTGGGGGATGGGGGGTGGCAGGCAGCCAGTGACTCAGGAGTGTTGATTGGCTGTGTTAGAGAAGAAGCTATCCTCTTACATTGAGTCAGTCCCTGGGTGGGGGCCACGATATCAGATGAGCCAGTTTATTGATCTGGGTGGTACCAACTGATCCACTGAGTGCAGGGTCTGCAAAATGTCTCTGGCACGGATCTTCGGTTTTATAATAGTGATGCTATCCCCAGGAGCAGTTTAGGGAGGGTCAGAATCTTGTAGCCTCCAGCTGCATGACCCCTAAACCATAATTTCTAATCTCGTGGGTAATTTGTTAGCTCTACCAAGGCAATCTAGTCCCCAAGCAAGAAGAAGGTTTGGTTTGGGAAAGGACAGTTATTGCCTTGTTTTAAACTATAAACTATATACTAAGTTCCTCCCAAAGTAAGTTCGGCCTACGCACTGGAATGAGCAAGGACAGCTTGGAGGTTAGAGGCAAGATGGAGTGGGTTAGGTCAGATCTCTTTCACTGTCTCCGTTTTGGAATGGTGGTTTCACTACTGATTCACAAAATAACTTGGATGAACCTCAAAACACCAGACAGAAATGATCAAGTACTGTATTGTTCCATTTAGGTGACATTTCTAGAAAGGGCAAATCTCTATCAGTGGTTTCCTGGGGCTGGGGTGGGAGCCAGCAGTAAGGCAGATGGGCATGGGGGAACTTTATGTGGGGACAGAGTATTCTCAAACTGGATTGTGGGAATGGCTGAACAACTGTTTAAATTTAACAAAGAATCACTAAACAGTATGCTTACAGTGGGTGAAAATTATCATCTGTAAATTACACTTCACTGGAGTTTTTTAAATAAAGAAGTTCAAGTTTCAGTCTCTCCCTTACATGTCCTTTGGCATCTGGCACACTCCCTCCTCCGTGAAAACCTGTCTTCAGACCCTTGTTTTCTCCACCTTGCTTAGAGTTGGATCCTTGGTCCTCTTCTCTATCTTTCCTCCCCCAGGGTGATGTCACTCTGGTGGGGCCTTTAAATATTGGTACCAGCTGGGCACAGGGGCTCACGCCTGTAATCCCAGCACTTTGGGAGGCTGAGGCAGGCAGATCACCTGCAGTCAAGAGCTTGAAACCAGCCTGACCACCATGAAGAAATCCCATCTCTATCAAAAACACAAAATTAGCTGGGCATAGCAGTGCATGCTTGTAATCCCAGTTACTCGGGAGGCTGAGGCAGGAGAATCACTTGAACCCAAGAGGCGGAGGTTGCAGTGAGCTGAGATCATGCCATTGCACTCCAGCCTGGGCAACAAGAGCAAAACTCCATCTCAATAAATAAATAAATAAATAAATAAATAAATAAATAAATAAATATTGGTACTGACCATTTCTTCAGCTGAGACCTCTCTCCTGAAGTCCAGACTCTTACCTCCAAATGCCTGCTCAGCTTCTCCTTGGATGTGTCATGGACATCCCAAACATAACGGGTCTGTGCTGAGCTTCTGTTCTTCCCAACTCAAATCAGTGCCACCCTCAGATTCCCATGCCAGCTGATGGTACCTCCATCCTTCCCATTGCTCAGGCCAGATATCTTGTTTTGCTTTTGTTTTTTGTTTTTGAGACAGTCTCACTCTGTCTCCAGGCTGGAGTGCAGTGGCACAATCTTGGCTCACTGCAACCTCTGCCTCCAGGGTTCAAGTGATTCTCCTGTCTTGGCCTCCCAAGTAGCCAGGACTACAGATGCATGCCACCATGCCTGGCTATTTTTTTTTTTCTTTTCTTAAGCAGAGATGAGGTTTTGCCATGTTGGCCAGGCTGGTCTCAAACTCCTGACCTCAGATGATCCACCCATCTCGGCCTCCCAAAGTGTTGGGATTACAGGCATGAGCCACTGCGCCTGGCCCGGCCCAGAAATCTTTTTTTTTTTTTTTTTTTTTTTGAGACGGAGTTTCACTCTTGTTGCCCAGGCTGGAGTGCAATGGCGCGATCTCGGCTCACCGCAACCTCCGCCTCCTGGGTTCAGGCAATTCTCCTGCCTCAGCCTCCTGAGTAGCTGGGATTACAGGCACGCGCCACCATGCCCAGCTAATTTTTTTTATTTTTAGTAGAGACGGGGTTTCACCATGTTGACCAGGATGGTCTCGATCTCTTGACCTTGTGATCCACCCGCCTCAGCCTCCCAAAGTGCTGGGATTACAGGCTTGAGCCACCGCGCCCGGCCCCCAGAAATCTTGAAGTCATCTTTGAGTCTTCCATCCAAATCCATCAGCAAACTGCAGTTGGTACTTACTTTAAAATGCACCAGGAATCAGGTCACTTCTCGACATGTACATTGCTCCCCCATTACTCACAGGGATTGCTATACAGCCTCCTCCTTGATGTCCCCACAGTCTTTTCACAGCACTATATCCAAAGTCACCCTAAGCCGGCTCAAAGCCCCCTTTCATTCCCCTATTTCATTTGGAGGAAAAGCCCAGACCCTGTGAGGTGCAGTCCCATGCTACCTTTCTGATCTCAGGAGTTCAGTCACCCTGCCCCGGCCCTGCTCACCTCCTTACTCCTGAACAGGCCAGACACATTCCTGCCTCAGGACCTTCGCACTTGCCGTCTCCACCCCTCCGTTGTAGTCAGAATGTTAAAGTGGATCCCTGCAATTCTCATCCCCTGGTATCTTTCTGAGGATTACACAAAGATTACCTTTGTGTGATCTTTTCCCTCTTCATACGGGTAGAATCCATAACTTTCTTTTTCTTTTTTTTTTTTTTTTTTGAGACAGATGGAGTCTCGCTCTGTCACCCAAGCCAGTGTGCAGTGGTGCAATCTCAGCTCACTGCAGCCTCTGCTTCCTGGGTTCCTCCATCTCCCAAGTAGCTGGGACTACAGGCTCCCACCACTGCACCTGGCTAATTTTTTTGTATTTTTTTAGTAAAGATAGGGTTTTGCCCTGTTGGCCAGGCTGGTCTCAAACTCCTGACCTCGAGTGATCCGCCCACCTTGGCCTCCCAAAGTGCTGGGACCTACCTCGCCCAGCCAACCGCACTCCAGCCCAGGTGACAGAGTGTGACTCAGTCTCAAAACAAAAACAAAACAGGCATGAGCCACTGTGACCAGCCAACTTTCTCCTAAACATTAGAAAAATATGGCAAAAGTGATGACCATAATGATACTAGGTTATATGGCAAAGGTGAGGGAATTTTGCAGATGTAATGAAGACACCTAATCAACTTGAGTTAAAGGGTAGTGATCCGGGTGGGTCTGACCTACCCAGGTCAGGTGACCCTTAGAAAAGAACTCCCTGTTCGCTTAGACTTGAAGCAGCAAAGACTTTTCTCTGTCCCTGACCTTGAAGAAGCAGGCCACCACGAGTTTGACAGCTGTAAGGAAATGAATTCTGCTAACACTCACCTGGGCTCTGGAAAGGAATGCAGGCTGCTGACACCCGACCGCAGCCCCAGAGCAGAAGACCCAGTCAAGCCGTGCCTGGCCTGATGTATTAAGCAAACGTTGTTTTAAGCTGCCAATTTGTGGTAGCTTTTTTGTTTTGGTTTTGAGACAGTCACGCTCCATCACCCAGGCTGGAGTGCAGTGGTGCCATCCTAGTTCACTGCAGCCTTGAACTTCGGGGCTCAAGTGATCTTCCTGCCTCAGCTTCCCCAGTAGCTGGGACTGCAGGTACATGCCAACAAACCCAGCTAATTAAAAAAAAAAAATTTGTAGAGACTGGGTTCCCTGTGTTGCCTAGGCTGGTCTCTAATTCTGTGCTTAAGTGATCCTCCCGATTCAGCCTCCCAAAGTGCTGGGATTACAGGTATAAGCCACCATGCCTGGCCTGTGGTAATGTTACACAGCAACAGAAAACTAATGTCCCCTCAGATATCTGCATGGCTTATATTCTCTTCTTCACAAGAAAGTCTACCCTGGGCACCCTCGGTGAAATTGCAACAGGCCTCCCTTTAATCTCTATAGCACTTACTGATCTACTGAAATACGTGCATGGTTACTGAAGTATGTTTATTGTTTACACCTGCTTCCTAACTTACTGAAATGTGCTCACTGTTGAACACCTCTCTTCCTCTATTAGAATATAAGCCCCATGAGGGCAGAGGATTTTGTGTTTTGTTGCTGCTGCTTCCAGGCATTTGTAATGGGACGTGGAGCATCTTCAGAAGAGGAGTTGTTGAACAGGTGAAGGATGCAGCCCATCTGGGGGAGATAGTACTATGGTAATTTATGCACATGCAGTAGCTTAAGTGAGGTCATCGTGCCCACAGAGCAGGTGCAAGGCCTCTCTGGGCCACTGCTAGGTCAGGCCCTTGGCCTTCTAGACCCGGAATGCCAATAAGCTAATCTGAGTGAGAGAGGACTGGCTGCTGATTTGTAATTCAGGTCAGCCTGACTGGCTCCTGGATGCTGGACAGCTCATGTCAGTGACTCATACCAGTGACGACGGTCAGATGGGCTCTGTGACCTGCTTAGCACCATTAGCCTCCACACTATCCTCAACGAGAGGGCAGGAGAGTCTGGAGCGGTCCCATTCTCCTCTCCCAGGGGTCGGGGACTGGCCCACCGCTGATGCTGGTCTCTCACAGTGCTTCTCGTTTCTTCTATTCTAACCTTGGGTTGGGTTTCCTAAGTAGCAGACGGAGAGTTTTTTGTTTTGTTTTGTTTTGTTTTTACAGAAGGCCCTGGGGGCCCACACCTTTGGGAGGGAGGGGAAAAAATAGGAATGGGCAGAGGGAGAACTGCTATGCAGACCTCAGCTGACCCCATAGGGAGCTCTGGAGCCAAAATGCTCCTTCAGAGTTATCCTGCATTTGGGCCAAAATGGACCAGTCATTGGATGCGGGCCACCTGGGAAGGGTGTGACCCAGGGCCAGATGGCTCTCTACTGCTGAAGCAGGCCCTAGAAGAGCTACCCCTGAGGGGCACCTGCAGAGGGCGCTCCCAGCAGCTGGGCATCAGGTGCTTTCACGAAGGGAGAATTGGGCAGTGCCTTTCCTTCCTTGTTCACAATATCTACCAATACCTCTTCCACTGGGGTAGTCCATCTTTTCTTCTAATTATTTTCCTTTTGAGATATATTTAAAAAGAAAAAAAAAAAAGGTTTTTTTGAGAGAGAGTCTCGCTCTGTTGCCCAGGCTGGAGTGTAGTGGTGCGATCTTGGCTTACTGCAACCTCCGCAGAATCGATTCAAGTGATTCTCTTGCCTCAGCCTCCTGAGTAGCTGGGATTACAGGTGTCTGCCATCACGCCCAGCTAATTTTTGTATTTTTAGTAAAGATGGAATTTCACCATGTTGGCCAGGTTGGTCTGGAACTCCTGACCTTAAGTGATCTGCTCGCCTCAGCCTCCCAAAGTGCTGGGATTATAGGCATGAGCCACTGCGCCCAGTCAAAAAATTTTAAGGTAGAAAATAAAAGCAATAGAATTACAAAAGAAACCAATTATAGGGCCACGTGATGTGGCTCATGCCATATATATTCAGATATCAAAATGTTAAAACACTTTTTTTTTTTTTTTTTGAGACAGGTTCTCGTTCTCACTCTGTCACCCTGCTGGAGTGCAATGTTACGATCACAGCTCACTGCAGTCCTGAATTCCCAGGCTTAAGCAGTACTCCTGCCTCAGCCTCCCGAGGAGCTGGGACTACAGGAGCACTCCACCACACCCAGCTAATTTTTGTGTTTTTGTAGAGCTGAGGGTTCTCACTATGTTGCTAGGCTGGTCTCAAACTCTTGGGCTCAAGTGATCTACCCACCTTGCCTTCCCAGAGTATTAGGATAGCAGGCATGAGCCACCACGCCCAGCCAAAACACATTTTGGTAGTGTCATAAACGCGCTTCTTTATTTAACCATCAGATAGCAAGATCTGGTACTGGCCCAGTAACTGGAATCATTGTGAAGAGATACTGAATCTAAGCAGTATTTAGAGGCATTTGTGACAGCTGTGATAGGATGTTATCTGTTATTTTGATTTGTGACAAAGCCACAGGTATTGCTAATTCCACTGTGTTTTGTTGCCTAATGTATAATGAAAGGAAAGGTTGAATTTCAGTTACAGATTAGAGACAGATGTGATCTCTTCCTATCTAAGTTCTGGGTGCAGGGGAAGTGGGTGTTACTGTGTGGCAAGGGTGAAGAGGCTTCCTGGAAATTTGGGTTTAGAAAGAGGAAATTTTCCTAAAAGAGGGGACAAGGATGCATACCCTTGGTGGGCCAGGAGGGTGGGCGGGGAGTCCTGTCAGAGCCGCCTCCTACCTGGAGGGGTCCCAGTGTCCACCTTCCCTGCCCCAGCCCCTAAAGGTTTCGGCTGGGCCACACCCCACCCCAAATTCTCCCTGTCCCATGCTAGTCACCCAGGCCACCCTGGCCTGCTCCCTTCCGCAAAGCACCTCACCTTCTGTGCCCAGACCATTAGCCAGCGAGGTGACCTTGACCCCGGCCCAGGCCCTGCAAATGAAGAGGCGCGCCTGTAAGCGCTCGGCCTGACCCACGGCGACCCTCTGTGACCAATCATTCGACCAACCTCTTAAACAGAGCTCCGCCGACGCAATGCCCAGGCATAAAAAGGCCAGGCCGAGAGGCCGCCAGCAGTCACCCACCCTGGACCCAGCGCACCCGCACCATGGCCGGCCCCAGCCTCGCCTGCTGTCTGCTCGGCCTCCTGGCGCTGACCTCCGCCTGCTACATCCAGAACTGCCCCCCGGGAGGCAAGAGGGCCGCGCTGGACCTCGATGTGCGCAAGGTGAGTCCCTAGCCCGGTCCCGCGGCGCTCCGGGGCAGGAGGGACCCGCAGCCACAGGGACGGGCTCCGCTCCGGCCTCGCCTGACGACCCCAGTCGATTTTGACGCCCCGCCGGTGAGCGCGGTCGAAGCCCAGACGGCGCCCCAGCGCGCCTGCAGCCCCGTTGTCCCGCCCGCACTGCGATCCCAGGACCCCGGCATCCCCTCCCCGTGCACCCCGCCCCGCCTCGCAGGGACCTCCGAGTCACCCCAACCCCGGTCCCGCTCCTTCGCTCACCCCTCCCGTCCCGGCAGTGCCTCCCCTGCGGCCCCGGGGGCAAAGGCCGCTGCTTCGGGCCGAATATCTGCTGCGCGGAAGAGCTAGGCTGCTTCGTGGGCACGGCCGAGGCGCTGCGCTGCCAGGAGGAGAACTACCTGCCATCGCCCTGCCAGTCCGGCCACAAGGCCTGCGGGATCGGGGGCCGCTGCGCGATGTTCGGCCTCTGCTGCAGCCCGGGTGAGCGGGGCGAGGTGCGCCGGGGCCTGGGGGAGGCAGGCAGGGTCGAAGCCGGGGGTCCCCTGACGCTACCTCTCCCTCCAGACGGCTGCCACGCTGACCCTGCCTGCGATATGGAAGCCACCTTCTCCCAGCACTGAAACCTGACGGCTCCCAACACCTTCGAAGCGCGCCACTGGCCTCCCCCATAGCCACCCCAGACACGTGAAAATAAAATAAAGCAGATTATTCTCCTCCAACCAGACTCGTGTCTAAGTGCCAGAAATGGGACGGGGAGGGGGCGTTTCGGGACTGGAAGATCGCGCCCGGTGGACCTGCGGCTTGTTGCACTCAGAGCAGGAATTCAGAGCTGGCCCAGGGAGAAGTGTACTGGCTGCTCGAGGGAACAGAGTGGTGCTGTTCTGGCTGCCACCATCCTGAGGGACTGGAAGAGGGAGGGGCACAAAGGCTCTGGGGACGTGGAAACAGCCCCAGCTTCCAGCTTCCAGCCTGGGCTGAGGCCCACAGCAGGCTGCACTTCAGAAGATCTTTCAGAATCGAAAAGGCCAGGATGAGGGAGCGATTTCAGACAAGGGTTTGAGCGGGGGTGACCACAGGAAGCCCAGTGCACACGGAATGGCTTCCTGACCCTTGAGAGGAAGCTTGAGCCGCGCTGAGAAGTTGGAGCAGAGCTGGTCTGTGGGGATGCAGCCCTGGGGAGCAGCTGAAGGGCCACCATGTTTCCAAGGAACTGGCACCCAGGAGGCCACTGGCACACTCAGAAGGAGGAGCCCAAGCTGGGGGGCTGGGCTTGAATGCCAGTATGACTCTCTGGTGCCCCAGGGCTGGGTCTGACCCGCAGCCTTACTTCTGCCTATGCAATAAAATATGTCGAAGCTGTTGACCCCAAAGAGAGCAGGGGATCTTGAGAGCCCCCACAGAAATGGCATGAACAGAGAGACTCTCTTAACCTCTATTTCCCATCTGTGAAGCAAAAGTTTCTGAGACAGGTGTCAATCAACTTATTATTATTATTATTTTGAGAGGGAGTTTCATTCTTGTCGCCCAGGCTGGAATACAATGGCACAATCTCGGCTCACTGCAATCTCTGCCTCCCAGGTTCAAATGATTCTCCTGCCTCAGCCTCCTGAGTGGCTGGGACTACAGGCACCCCCACATATCCTGGTAATTTTTGTATTTTTAGTAGAGATGGGGTTTCACCATGTTGGCCAGGTGGTCTCAAACTCCTGACTTGAGGTGATCTGCCTTCCTCCACCTCGCAAAGTGCTGAGATTACTAGCATGAGCCACCTCGACCAGCCCGGTTTTATACATTTAGGGAGACAGGCATGAGCCATAATGTGAGCCACTGTGCACAGCCAAGGTCTCAATCAGTTTAGAAAACTGATTAAGGGCGGGGCACTGTGGCTCATGCCTGTAATCCCAGCACTTTGGGAGACCTAGGCAGGTGGGTCACCTGAGCTCAGGAGTTTGAGACCAGCCTAGCCAACATGGTGAAACCCCGTCTCTACTGAAAATACAAAAATTAGCAGGACTGGCGGTGGGCGCCTGTAATCCCAGCTACTTGGGAGGCTTAGGCAGAAGAATCATTTGAACCCGGGAGGTGGAGAGGGTAGATTGCAGTGAGGTGAGATTGTGCCACTTCACCGCAGCCTGGGCAAAAGAGAGAGACTCTTAGGGCAACACGGCTCTGCTTTAAAAAAAAAAAAAAGAGAGACAGACAGACAGACAGACAGAGGGAGACTCTGTCTCAAAAAAAAAAAAAAAAAAGAAAGCTGATTAAGGACACACCTCAGGCGATCCTGAGGACGTGTGTCCAAGGAAGGCAGTCAGGGTACAACCTGTTTTTTGTTTGTTTTTAGACGGAGTCTCGATCTGTCACCCAGACTGGAGTACAATGGTATGACCTCAGTTTACTGCAACCTCTGCATCCTAGGTTCAAGGGATTCTCTTGCCTCAGCCTCCCAAGCAGCTGGGATTACAGGTGCACACCACCAAGCTTAGCTAATTTTTGTATTTTTAGTAGAGACAGGATTTCACCATGTTTTTCAGGCTGGTCTCGAACTCCTGACCTCATGATCCTCCCACTTCAGCTTCCCAAAGTGCTGGGATTACAGGCGGGTGGGCCACCTCACTCGGTCTGGTCTTATACATTTAGGGGGACAGGAGACATTGATCAATGTAGCAGGAGCGGAATTAGATATTACACATGGAAGAATCTTGGGTCTATAGCTTTAGAAATAACATATAAAAAGGGTCTCGGTTTACAGCTTCAGGAATCACATATGAAAGGGTTCTGGTTTACAGTTTTAGGACTCATCCGTGAAAAGATTTCTGGTTTGATCTTGTTTTAAGTAAAAATAGTGCCTTCCGGAGCGCTTCCCCAAGACCCAGCCTGCCACCTACAGGAAGGTGAAACAGGAGGCGCCAGCCAGTCAGCCTTTTCTTCTATTGAAATGCAGTGTGATAGTCAAAGGGGAAGTTGATCTCAGATGCCTGGGTCTCCCTCTTCAGCCTCCCTCCCCTTTGAGACCCTCACCACTCTATAATATTAGTGAGAGGTCTCACTCTTATTCTCACTTTCCAGATCCTCTAAAGAAAGTGATTAATGATTTATATAATACACTTGTGATGTTATTTTTCTGATCTTATTACAGCAGTAAAGGATTTCTTAGCCATTTAGAGAAACAAGGTGGAGAAGCAGGGGAATAGTAAACAAATACCCACTATTGTTATTACACTAATGAGGAGGGTTTTTAATCCTCCCAAGGCTGAGGACCAATCTTCAAACAAGGACTTATGGTGAATTTATGCGATACCTGCAGAGGCACGTGTGCCAGTTTGGTTATATTCTTAACTGCATGACCCTGGCCGGTTATATGCTGGCAGCAGCTGGTGAGTTTGAATTTTCCAGACTCCTCCTTCAGCTGCTAGCAAATAATCTAGGGCCAGCTGATTCTGATAAATCCCATTCTTTATTTGAGTTTCTTGTTGGGCTAAAAGGGACAGAGCTTTGCCCATTTTATTAGTGAGTATTTCCAAAACAGCCTGCAACCGGATGATCCAGTTGAACATGTAAATAGGGGTCCCGTATCCCCATGAGCCATCCTCCGCCCATGTGGCCGGCCCATAATACTCAATAGTTCTCTCTGGTGGCCACTCATCATTTGTCCAATCTCCTATTTTTAGGGTTCTCTTCTCCCTAGCAGAGTAGACTTAATACCTTAGCAGCTCACCTGTCTTAACAGATAATAGGAAGAAAGAGGGCTTAATGATGCCTATGATACAGCTACCTGTCCATCTCACGGATTACACATCTTATATTGAGTACCATTACATAAAACAGGTTCCCTTCTGTGTCCCTGTATATTTATAAGAACCGTAGGACAAAAGAATGGCAGTAACTTTTACATCCTACCTGGTGTACGTACTTGAGGACATTCTTTAAAATTAGTTAATGTTCCACTGTACAAGTCCAAATATTAAGAAGAACAAGTCCCACGATGAATCTCCTCATGCTTCGGCCGTGTGGGGACCAGCCAGCTTCCAGGATGTGGCTGGAGCAAGGCTTGTCCTTTTTAAGGTGATTCTGCAGTCCTTGCCTTGGCCCAAGTCTCAGCTGCTGCTGGTTTTTACACGGCTGTGGTGGATTTAGGCTGGGATTCCCTCTACCTTCACGGCTGTGGGATTGGTCAGGATCAGGTCTGAGGTCCTGTTTACAGTTTCAGGAATCACATATGAAAGGGTTCCGGTTTACAGTTTTAGGACTCACATGTGAAAAGATTTCTAGTTTGATCTTGTTTTAAGCAAAAATAGTGCCTTCCAGAGGGTTTCCCCAAGTCCCAGCCTGCCACCTACAGGAAGGTGAAACAGGAGGCGCCAGCCGGTCAGCCTTTTCTTCTATTGAAATGCAGTGTGATAGTCAAAGGGGAAGTTGAGCTGAGATACCTGGGTCTCCCTCTTCACCACACCATGCGAGATGAACATTGGTTTGCTCTGGAAAGGCAGGACAATTAGAAGGGGAGCTGTGGGGGTCCCAGGTCTTAGGTAAATAAGAAACAAAAGGTTGCCTTCTTGGCCAGGTGCAGTGGCTCGTGTCTGTAATCCCAGCATTTTGGGAGTCGAGGTGGGTGGATCACGAGGTCAGGAGTTCGAGACCAGACTGATCAACATGGTGAAACCACGTCTCTACTAAAAACACAAAAATTAGCTGGGTGTGGTGGCACGTGCCTGTAATCCCAGCTACACAGGAGACTGAGACGGGAGAACTGCTTGAACCCAGGAGGTGGAGATTGCTGTGAGCCAATACCCTGCCATTGCACTCCAGCCTGGGGGACAGAGCAAGACCTGTCTTAAAAAAAAGTTGTCTTCTTTTGAGTCTTTGTTCAGCCTTTCACTGAATACAGAATTTACATGAGAGAGGGGAGTAGAGGAATAGTCACCTATGCCTTAGTCTGGCTCAGTGAATCTGCATTTTGACATAAACAATAGAGCAGAAGGAGCAATCAGACATGCATTTGCCTCAGGTGAGCAGAGGGATGACTTTGCCTGGCCTTTGTCCCGCATCTGTGAAGGTAAGCTATCAATTTACATTGCCAGGGTGAAATGAGGCTCACAGGGAGTTTCCCTGTGGGCAAATTGTGAAAGAAGCGTGTAGCATTTTGTCTTTGTAGTTTCTTATTTAGGAATAAAATAGGAGGCAGCTTTGCCTGACTCAGTTCTCATTTTGACTTTTCCCTTTGACTTAGTGATTTTGGGGTCCTGTGGTTTGAAATGTATTTACTTTCCCTTCCCACATCCATGCCTGCATCTAGACCCTGGGAATCAGATAAAAGCCTGGTCCCCAGAACATCACCCCCCCACCACACCCCACCCCAGGGCCCATGTCACGGGGCAGTGCACTTCAGAAGGCCACGCCCACACTCCAACTCCAAAGAAAACAGGAACAGCCCAATCCTGTGGCTTCCCCACACTCAGGAGCAGCCAGGGCGGGGCAGGGAGAATGAACCCACAGGTGCAAGACTGAAAAAATATACTGAAGAGTACTAGACTTCCTTCACAGGTGGCGTCAAACAGGCCAAAAGGATGTATGGGCCTCAAGGATTGGGTGGGCAGTGGCTGGAAAGGGTGTCAGGGCTTCCTGGGTGGTGCTCAGATTCTGTTTCTTGGCCTGGGCACTGGTTCACATTGTTTGTAATGAAACTTCCTGCCTGTGAGATGTACACCAGTGAAATCTACCAATCTGGGATCGTAAATATATGAAAAAAATAGTCTCTGTACTGAGCATGTGCAGACATTTTTGTCTTCTCATTAGTCCCTCTACAATACAGTCTAACAACAACTGACATAGCATTTACACTGTATTTGTTTTTCGGTTTTTGTTTTTGTTTTTGAGATGGAGTCTTGTTCTGTTGCCCATGCTGGAGTGTAATGGTACGATCTCGGCTCACTACAACCTCCACCTCCTGGGTTCAAGTGATTATCCTGCCTCAGCTTCCCCAGTAGCTGGGATTACAGGCGCCCACCAGTACGACCAGCTAATTTTTTTGTATTTTTAGTAGAGATGGGGTTTTACCATGTTGGTCAGGCTGGTCTCAAACTTCTGACCTCAGGTAATCCACCTGCCTCGGCCTCCCAAAGTGCTGGGATTATAGATCTGAGGCACTGCACCTGGCCTTGTATTAAATATTATAAGCATTCTAGAGTTGACTTAAAGTATAGAAAGAATGTAGGAGTTTCGCTCTTGTTACCCAGGCTGGAGTGCGATGGCGCGATCTCGGCTCACCGCAACCTCCGCCTCCTGGGTTCAGGCAATTCTCCTGCCTCAGCCTCCCGAGTAGCTGGGATTACAGGCACGCGCCACCATGCCCAGCTAATGTTTTGTATTTTTAGTAGAGACGGGGTTTCACCATGTTGACCAGGATGGTCTCGATCTCTTGACCTCGTGATCCACCCGCCTCGGCCTCCCAAAGTGCTGGGATTACAGGCGTGAGCCACTGTGCCCAGCTTCTTTCTTTCTTTCTTTCTTTCTTTCTCTTCCTTTCCTCCTTCCTTCCTTCCTTCTTCCCTCCCTCTCTCCTTCCCTCCCTCTCTCTCTCTTTCTTTCTTTCCTTTTGAGATGGAGTCTCACTCTGTGGCCTAGGCTTAAATGCGGTGGTGAAATCTCGGCTCACTGCAACTTCTGCCTCCCAGGTTCAAGCAATTCTTCTCCCTCAGCCTCCTCAGTAGCTGGAATTACAGGTGCGTGCCGCCATGCCCTGCTAATTTTTGTATTTTTAGTAGAGGTAGAATTTCACCATGTTGGCGAGGCTGGTCTTGAACTTCTGACCTCAGGCAGTCCGTCCACTGCAGCTTCTCAAAGTGCTGGCGTTAAAGATGTGAGCCACCACACCCAGTCTCTCTTTTCTTTTTTCCTTTTTTTTTTTTTAGACAAAGTGTTGTTCGGTCACCCAGGCTGGAAGCTGAGGCAGGAAAATTGCTTGAACCTGGGAGATGGAGGCTGCAGTGAGCCAAGCTTCCTGAGTAGCTGGGACTACAGGTACGTGCCACCATGCCAGGCTAATTTTTCTATTTTTAGTAGCAATGGGGTTTCACCATGTTGGCTAGGCTCGTCTTGAATGCCTGGCCTCAAGTGATTATCTGCCTTGGTCTTCCAGAGTGCTGGGATTACAGGCATGCGCCACTGCACCCAGCCTGCAAAATATTAAGCTTTCTTATGTACAGGACTTGAATTTATCTGGATTTTGGTATCCAAGGCAGGTACTGGAACCAGTATCTCACAGACACTGAGGGTCAACTATACTTGAAGAAAGTGTTCCTGTTTGTTTGTTTGTTTTAATAGAATAACACTCATATTACTAAGAGGTGTGAAAGAGAATAGCAGTGAGGTTTTTGAAAGCCTCTGCCTACAGCACAGTGGAACCCTTTTTGCTGGGGCCGTGAGGGGACGTCCCTCTTCTGACCTCACATCTGGGGGTGAGGAGAAGGGGAAATTTGTCATGGAAGGGAACAAGGAGTGACTCAAAGCAGAGAATGTGGAATCCTTTTCAAATTGCTCAGAACAATTTAATACACAGAAACGAGTATTTGAGGAAAGCAGTCAAAGTTCTGTGGCCCCAGAGACCACCACAGGGAGGGGGAGTGCCAGCCTAGGGAGGCTTGAGGGACCCGCCTCCTCCACCCACAGGGGTACAGGGCTGCGGATTTGTGCTTTCACGGGATGTCTGGGCCTCCCCCTGGGTCCCCAGTCCCTCCTCTGAGTGCCTCAGATTCCCTCCCACCCCAGTGACTGACACAGAGCAGAGGGGTGTCAGCCCAGATTTTCCCACCTTGGGAGAGACTGCAGGATCCCTCACCCGCCCCAGGCACCCACCCACTGGCCCATTCTTTTCCTGGGATCTGGACCTGCAGTGTTTTCTTTTGCAGCCTTAAAACACAGAGGGCTGACCGGGCACGGTGGCTCACACCTGAATTCCAGCACTTTGGGAGGCTGAGGGGGGCGGATCACCTGAGGTCAGGAGTTTGAGAACAACCTGGCCAACATGGTAAAACCCCGTCTATACTAATAATACACACGCACACACACACACACACACACACACACACACACACACACAAATTAGCTGGGCTTGCTAGCACATGCCTGTAATCCCAGCTACTCCAGAGGCTGAGGCAGGAGAATTGCTTGAACCCAGGAGGCAGAGATTGCAATGAGCCAAGATCATGCCACTGCACTCCAGTCTGGGCAACAGAGGAAGACCCCATCTCTAAAATAATAATAATAAAGGTAGTATTCTGGCCTCCATAAGTCATGTTCTTTTATTTTTCAATTGTTTCAGAATTTGAGGGTTACAGTTAAGGTGAGGTAGCCTAACTATATAGGCTACTATAGAGGCTACTATAATAAAAGCACTCAAATGGTAAAGAGACATTGTGGGCTTAAGGAATATAGATGTTTATTTCCCTCTCTTTTCTATCAGCTGACAAGAACATTCCCGGTTCTGTTCCACCCTGCCATTTAGGACCATTTTCTTCCATTGTATAGTTACATCATCCCCTAGAGCTTGTCACAGCCTGCATGCTTCAGGCCGGAGTGCTGTGGATGCCACCTGGTGGAAAGAGAAAGCATGTGGAAGGGAAGAGGTGCACCCACTGTCTTATGAGTTCAAGTGCCAGCCTGGCTCAGTGGGTCACGTCCATAATCCTAGCTACTTGGGAGCCTGAGGCAAGAGAATCACTGGAACCCGGGAAGCAGAGGTTGCAGTGAGCCAAGATCGCACCATTGCATTCCAGCCTGGGCAACAAGAGTGAGACTCTGTCTAAAAAAAAAAAAAATGATTTCAAGTGCCACTCTTCCTTTTACTCAGGTTTTACTGACAAAAATATGGTCGTGTGGCCATACCTTACTGCAAACGAGGTGGGGAAATATAGCTACAATTTCTTTTTTTTTTTTTTCCTAAAGGGAGTCTCACTTTTCACCCAGGCTGGAGTGCAGTGGCACGATCTCAGCTCACTGCAACTTCTGCCTCCCAGGTTCAAACAATTCTGGTGTCTCAGCCTCCCGAGTAGCTGGGACTTCAGTCACACAACACTACACCTGGCTGATTCTTTTGTATTTTTAGTAGAGACAGGTTTTACCATATTGGCCAGGCTGTTCTCAAACTCCTGACCTCAGGTGACCCACCCACCTCGGCCTCCCAAAGTGCTGGGATTACAGGTGTGAGCCGCCTCGCCTGGCAACAATTTCATTACTATGAAAGAAGTTGTGGTGGATAGCAAAAACATTGCCCCAGTTCTCCACCTCTTCCTGTAGCCACATCCACAGTATGACTTTGCAATTTCTCCCATTAAGAGAAGTCTATTTCTCTACTCCTTGAATCAGTTCTCATCTGCCTACTTTGAAATGTCTCCATGGTGGTTTGTCACAAGCAATTCATTGTGGCCAGTGGAATATGGCAGAAGTCCCCAAGAAGCCTTGTACACCTTGTTGGTTCTTTTGCTCTTCTGTCTTACCACAAGAACACACTCAGGTTAGCTACTCTACTGGAGGATGAGAGACCACATGGAGCAGAGTCTGTCCCCAGCTGAGCTATCAGCTGCTAACAGATCTATGACTACGTTCAGTCAAGATCAGCCAAACTCTACCAGCTTCCCCAGAACCATTCACACAACCCACAGAGTGATGGGAAATAATTGGTGTATCTAAGCTACCTCATTTTGGGAGCAGTTTGTTACCCAGCATTATTGTGGCAATAGATATATGATATGGCGAGAGAAGAGATTTTGATGAACAGCTAGAGTATTAGGTAACTGGATACTCCTTGAACTCCTAGAAATGACAGTGTTTATCTTCTTTTGAGAATTATATGAACAAATTTCCCATTGTTGAGCCATCTTTCCATTCATTAAGCAATCCTATTTGCAGCTGGGTGTGGTGGCTCACACCTGTAATCTCAGCACTTTAGGAGGCTGAGGTGGGTGGATCATGAGGTCAAGAGATCGAGATCATCCTGGCAAACATAGTGAAACCCTGTCTCTACTAAAATATAAAAATTAGTTGGGCCATGGTGGCACGTGTCTGTAGTCCCAGCTACTCGGGAGGCTGAGGCAAGAGAATTGCTTGAACCCGGGAGGCGGAGGTTGCAGCAAGCCGAGATTGTGCCACTGCACTCCAGCCTGGCGACAGAGCAAGACTCTGTCTCAAAAAAAAAAAAAAAAAGAAATCCTATTTGCTTATGATGTACTCTTCAATTTAGTCTTCTGCAGCCGATTTACTATTTTTTTTGGATGTTTGAATCATAAATTAGATTGTTAGACATCATTTTTTTCTGTGCTATAATTTTATATCAGTCAGGATCAAATTTATTATTAGGTTGGTGCAACCTAATAGGTTTTTGACATTACTTTTGCACCCACCTATAGTAAGTAACAGAAAACCCAGCAGATAACACCTTGAATGCGCAGTTTATTCGTGCAACTCATAGGCCAGAGAGCAGCATTTTAGGACTAGAATAGCCATTCCACAGTGCCTTCACAACCCTACCCATCCTGCCTTCCTGCGGTGTCAGCCTTAGTAGATACCTTTGTCCTCATGTCACAAAACTATTACTTGTTCTTTGGGCATCATGTCTGTGACCCAGGTGAGATGAAAGCAGAAATGACAATCATTTCTCTTTTAATATTAAGATGGAACTTTTGCTTCTGTCCACAGAGTAACTGGTAACTGACTAGACCTCCTACCATAAGCAGTTGCAAAACTGAATAAAATATATAAAGCGACTGTTTTCAAGCTTGATAGATTGAGCAAAATTTACTAGCTGAACCCCATGATTACGCCAGGATTCTGCTGGGAACAATGGCCTGACCATGATGCAGTGAAACGGAGTCTGATCAAAGCATGGCTGCCACACTGACTGGGGTGGCATGGAAAGAAGTTGCAGAAATCCTCAGCAAAAAAAAAAGAAAGAAAAGAAAAGAAAAAAGAAATTACTGTCTATGTAGAAAACTCCAAAGAATCTTCAAAAAAATTATTAGATGTAATAAGTACATTTAGCAACATCACAGGATACAAAGTCAACACATAAAATTAACAATAATTCATAATTCCATATACTAGCAATAACTACTTGAAAGTTAAATTTTAAAACACAGGCTGGGCATGGTGGCTCACACCTGTAATCCCAGCACTTTGAGAGGTTGAGGTGGGTGGATCACCTGAGGTCGGGAGTTTGAGACCAGCCTGACCAAGATGGAGAAACCCCTCTACTAAAAATACTAAAAATTAGCCAGGCGTGGTGGTGCATGCCTGTAATCTCAGCTACTCAGGAGGCTGAGGCAGAAGAATTGCTTGAATCTGGGAGGTGGAGGTTGTGGTGAGCTGAGATTTCGAACACCTGAGGTCAGGAGTTCGAAACCAGCCTGGTCAACATGGCAAAACCCCGTCTCTACTGAAAATACAAAAATTAGCCAGGTGCGGTGGTGGGACCCTGTAATCCCAGCTACTCAGGAGGCTGAGACAAGAGAATCACTTGAACCCAGGAGGTAGAGGTTGCAGTGAGCCAAGATCATGCCACTGTACTCCAGTCTGGGTGACAGGGAGACTTCGTCCCGAATAAATAAATAAAATAAAATAGTGTGAAAAATATGAAATCTTTTGGATGGAAATCTTCCATAATATATACAAATTCTATATGCTGAGAATTATAAAATGCTGATGGAAGACAGAAGACCTGAATCACTGGAGAGATATATTTTGTTTATTGATTTGAAAGACTCATCAGAGTAAAGATATCACTGCTCCCCAAATTGATTGAAAGATCCAACACAATTCTTTTGTGTTGTTGCTGTTGTTGTTGTTGTTTTTTTTGTTTGTTTGTTTTTGTAGAGACCAGGTTTCACCATATTAATCAGGCTGGTCTCAAACTCCCGACCTGAGGTGATCCACCCTCCTTGGCCTCCCAAAGTGCTGGGATTACAGGCGTGAGCCACCACGCCCGGCCAGATACAACACAATTCTAATTAAACTCCCAATAGGATTTTTTTGTAGAAATCATTAAGTTAATTCTAAAATTTATATAGAATGACAAAGGAACTAGAATAGCCAAAACAATCTTGAAAAAGAACAAAGTTGGAAAAGACACACAACATGATAAAGTTTTTATATTCAAAACAGGGTAGTATTTTAGAAAGGATAGATTTAGGCCAGGTGCTGTGGCTCATGCCTGTAATCCCAGCACTTTGGGAGGCCGAGGCAGGCAGATCACTTGAGGTCAGGAGTTCGAAACCAGCCTGGACAACATGGCTGTTGAGTGAGATCTCCAGCCTGGGCGACAGAGTGAGACTCTGTCTAAAAAATAAAAATAAAATAAAATAAAATAGATCTATAGATCCATGCAACAGATTGGAGAGTCCAGAAATAGACTCACATATATATGATGTGATCTTGGCTCACTGCAACCTATGCCTCCTGGGTTCAAGCAATTCTCCCACCTCAGCCTCCCAAGTAGCTGGGACAACAGGTTCATGCCACCATGATTGACTAATTTTTATATTTTTAGTAGAGATGGGATTTCACGACATTGGTCAGGCTGGTTTTGAACTCCAGACCCCAGGCAATCTACCCTCCTCAGCCTCCCAAAGTGCTGGGATTACAGGCGTGAGCCACTGCACTGGGCCAAGAAGTTATTTAAGACGAGACACTGCTGTGTCCTTAATATAGATGCTGAAAAATAAATAAAAATAAAAAGTGACCCTGCCAATGTTACCATTTTTATGAACCAGCATGGACACTCTGCTTTGACTTGTCATAGGTTTGCCGCAGCCCCTTTGCCCTGGAGAGACTGAGCAGACAAGTCCAGAGCTCTCCCTGCTAAATGGCTCTGTAGCTGGGTCAGGGGACTCAAGGAGGGGGAGAAAGAGGGAAAGGCTGTTCAGCGGGGTGGGCGTTTGGGCAAAGTATGGGCGGGCAGACATCCCTCATCCCTTCCCAGAATTAGTCGCCTGATTGCTTTGAAGACAAGTGGAGGAAAGGCATCTCTAAGTCTGTATTTGGGAAGAGGAAGTTCCTGCATCTCATTCCTAAACTGTCCCCAAGTCCAGACACTAACACTTTGGATTGGATTCAGTGCAGCCAAGCCACCTGCCTTTTCCTACCTCTCAGTCTGGAAGAGTTAATCAGTTCCTATTAGGTTTGGTCCTGCTCCAGCCCCAATCAGATGAGGGCTGGCCCTGAATGGACCACATGAGACAGGAGCAGGAGGTCATGGCAGTGACCCAAGCCTGCATGGCCCCTGCTCCGGCTGGCTAGACCCAGTCACGTCAGGTACTGCCTGGTAGAGGAGGCCAGAACCAGATCAGGGGTGAGAGACAAGGGGAGCCATGGGAGAGTGGAAGACAGTCTGACCTTGGCATGTGCCTGGACTCTGCCCAGGGCTGCTGAGGCTGGGCTGCCTGAGTCACCAGGCTGGGCCAGAAGCCTGGGCGTTGGGGTCAGTTCTTCCCTGAGGAAGGGGAAGGACTTCCCTGGGGACTTCCCTCCTCCTGCACTCCATCTGGCCTGAGAGTTTCTGGAGGATCCCGAAGGAGATACAGCCTCTTGTGGCTCCAAGACCTGGAGCAAAGAAGCCCAAGGAGAAGATGCAGAGAACAGAGGAGGCCTAGATAGAAGGATGGGAGGTGGCAGAGGGGGTGAGGAGACAGAAGGGGAGGGATGGAGGCCAAGGGGACAAATGGGGAGGGGTGGAGGGACCAAGGAGAGGCAAGAGGGGGCCTGGAGCTGCAGAACAGGGAGGAGAGAGCAAAGAGAGACAAAGGAGAGAAAGGGCAGATGGGACCAAAAAAGGGTCGAGGTTGAAGAAGTGGGTGAGAGACTCCAGGGAAGAGGGTAGAGGAAGAGGCGGAGTGCCGGTGGACATTTTTGTGTCAAAGAGGCTTGTGTCAAAGGGCAGAAGGTCTTCATGTCCCGGAGCTAATGTGAGTGCACTCCTGCGCACGTGAGCCTGTGGGTACTTGCTCCTGCCCATCCCTGTGTCAGCTGTGTCTGTTTCTCTGGGTGTGTCTGTGGCTCTGAATGTGGGGCTCAGGGTCTTTGTGGTTGCGGACATGTCCCTGGCGGTTATTTTCTTGTCTGTTTCTGTCCAAGTGTGCCTGTGGGGGTGTGGGGCTGTATCCTTAGGGATCCCCCAACTCTGGCTGATGGGCCCGAATGGTGGGTACACTGTACGGACAGCAGGTGGCGCTGTCTCCGCCGGGTCTGCGGTGACATCCCCTCCGCCACCACACTGGAGCACCGTCTTGGGTGAAACTGACATTGCACTGGGAGTCCCGGGACCTGGGTGGGTCCCTGAACGGCTTGTGCTTCAGTCTCCTGGGATGAAAATGAGGACAGAATGGCCACCCCTTGGCCTGTCTGTCCCCTCTGCTCTCTCTCACTCTTCTCTTGGTCACTATCAAGGTCTCTACCTCTCTCCATTATTCTTTTTTTTTTTTTTTTTTTTTTTTTGAGACGGAGTTTCGCTCTTGTTACCCAGGCTGGAGTGCAATGGCGCGATCTCGGCTCACCGCAACCTCCGCCTCCTGGGTTCAAGCAATTCTCCTGCCTCAGCCTCCTGAGTAGCTGGGATTACAGGCACGTGCCACCATGCCCAGCTAATTTTTTGTATCTTTAGTAGAAACGGGGTTTCACCATGTTGACCAGGATGGTCTCGATCTCGTGATCCACCCGCCTCGGCCTCCCAAAGTGCTGGGATTACAGGCTTGAGCCACCGTGCCCGGCCCCTCTCTCCATCATTCTGTTGTCTCTGTGTCTCTTGCTCTCCTGCTGTCTCGTCCTGCAGGGCTTGCCCCTCTCTGCTTTTACTTCTTTTTTTTTTTTTTTTTTTTTTTTGAGACGGAGTTTTGCTCTTGTTACCCAGGCTGGAGTGCAATGGCGCGATCTCGGCTCACCGAAACCTCCGCCTCCTGGGTTCAGGCAATTCTCCTGCCTCAGCCTCCTGAGTAGCTGGGATTACAGGCACTCACCACCATGCCCAGCTAATTTTTTGTATTTTTAGTAGAGACGAGGTTTCACCATATTGACCAGGATGGTCTCGATCTCTTGACCTCGTGATCCACCCTCCTCGGCCTCCCAAAGTGCTGGGATTACAGGCCTGAGCCACCGCGCCCGGCTTCTGCTTTTACTTCTTTCCCTCTGCCGGAGGATCCCCAACCCACCCTCTCCGAGACCACTTTCAGCCTCTGGTCTCCCCTTCCCCTGCCTCCCAATTCCCCATGTCCCTCAGTCTAGCGACACCTCTGAGGGTCCCAGATCGCTTCCTCTACGGGACCTGTCGCTTCTCTGAGGTGGCTCTGCCACGATCTCAGGTCCGGGGACCGACCAGGCGGCGCAGTGGCGGGGGTCCGCGCTCCCACCTCCCTCCCCTTCCCTCTTCCCGCCACAGACGGAGACAGACTCGAGGCGGTGCATTGCTAGAGGTTTATTGTCCGTGCTGTAGGGGCGGGCGGGGGGCTCAGTAGACACCGGGCTGAGCGGGCTCGAAGGGCTCGGGCGCCCCTGCCAGCTGCACCAGCCGCAGCAGCAAGGCCCCGGCCGGCCCGTCCAGCTGCGTGGCGTTGCTCCGGTCCCCGGCGCGGGCGCGGCGGTGAAAGCCCTCGCGGCACTCGGGCTCGATCACGCAGCTCTCTGTGATCGTGTGAGCTTGTGAGCGCGTGAGCGCAGGCACCCTGGGGTGGGCGCAGCTCGGGATGGGGGCCCTCCCCCGCCCCGGCCCGCATCCCCCCCACCCACACGGTCAGCACCCGCCCCAGCCCCAGCGCGCCCCCGCCGCGCACCGTCGTTGCAGCAGATGCCGAAGGCGGCGCAGCGGCCCCCGCTCCCGCAGGCCTTGTGGCCGGACTGGCAGGGCGACGGCAGGGAGTTCTCCTCCTGGCAGCGCAGCGCCTCAGCAGTGCCCACGAAGCAGCCCAGCTCGTCCACGCAGCAGATGCTGGGCCCGAAGCAGCGGCCTTTGCCCCCAGGGCCACAGGGGAGGCACTGCAGGGACGGGCGGGATGAGCGGGAGGAGCGGCGAGCCGGGGGTCCGGGGTTGGAGAGGAAACCCGCTTGGCGGGGATGCCGGGTCTGGGGCGGAGTGCGGGCGGGACACCAGCGCTGCACCCGCCAGGGCGCTGGGGCCTCTTTCGCAGTCAAGGGCGGGGCGTCAAAATCCGCTCGGCACCTTGGGTTCTTGAATGACCTCTCAGTGATGGCCCTCAGTGTCCTCACCCTCAGCTGGGGATGGGTCTCCCGTGGAGCCCTTCCTCTAGCCCCAGGGCCATCGCTGGTGGGCGCCACTCTTGCAGCTGCCCCCCACTCAACCCCCCCCCACTCCAGACCCTTCCTCCTTCCTCCTGTCACCGCTGTGGCTTGAGCTGGGGTCCAGCCCCTCCCCGCTCCACCATACAGAGGCCCTGCCCATCCAAATCCCTGGCCCTTCCTCTACCCTCCCCTCCCCGCCTCCTCATCCCCTGCCCCAAGCTCCTGGGCCTCAGCTGGGGCTCTGACCCCCTGCTCAGCAGCTTATGACCTACCAGGTGAGTGGCAGGGGCCTGAGCCCTGGAGGAGGGCACGGAGGACACAGACACCCAGGTGCCTCAGGACCCCATAGGAGCCAACCAGGAGGACGGGAGGCTTCAGGGGTTACCCACCCAGCCACTCTAATTTCAACAGCCGGCTCTGTGGTGCAACGGATAGCACGTTAGACTTTGAGCCCAGCCTGGTGTGGTCTAATTTGCTCAAAGGCTCATCATTGCACCTGGACAGAATTGCACATCATAGCTGGATTTCCCTCAGCTCTGCTGAAAATGGAGGAAACGGCCAGGACTGGAGAATTAGGCCAGGTTCCCAGTAGAACTTCCCCACAGGCTGTCCCACTCAAGTGCACTCAGACCGGTGGCCATCTTCTGTAGGGGCCTGGGTGCCTGTGGCTGGGAGGCTGGGGCTAGATGAAGAAAGCCTCCAATGCCAGCTAGGACAGAGCTTCTGCTGCCCCAGACAGTCCAGGTGCAAGAACGCCATGGGCACAGGGGAGGCCATTATGCCACATTGTCCCTGATCCAGCCCCAAGCCTAGTCACAGGGGAAGCATCCCTCACTTCCCTGCATCCCTGTCTGGATGGCAACAGTGACCAGGAGCCCCTTCAGCCTTTCCCAGCCTCCCGAAAAGCCTGGTCTCCTCTGACCCACTCCATTGGCTCCTCTGCCCAGCCATGCCATGCCTCCCTCTTCCTCCCCCGCACTTCCCCTAAAGACTGCCATCACCCATGACTTCCCTCTTTCCTAGCCCCTGACCCAAGGTATCAGCACTGCCACTATGGCAGCCCCGAGATGGCCCACAGTGGGAGGTACCTGTCTCAGCTCCAGATCAGACATGGCCCTCTTGCCGCCCCTCGGGCAGTTCTGGAAGTAGCACGCGGAGGAGAAGGCCAGTAGGCCGAGGAAGCAGGCAGGCAGCGTGGCGTCAGGCATCTTGGTGCACGCGGTGGGCCCAGTATGCAGCTCGGCCTGGTGGCTCTGTGCTGCTGCCTCTGCTGGCTCCCTATTTATGTCCGCAGGTGTTCGCTCAGAGGCAAGACGTGGCCACCACCCCCTCCCCAGTGGCTCCCCAGGAGCCCACAGCTGCCAGGTCCCCAGCCGTCAGCAGTGATTCAGGCATCTGGGGACACACGTGGGCCTGTCTGTGCAGGGGACCATGGGGGAGGGATGCGGGCCGCCGGGCTGTCATGGGCCATGGAATGACAGCAACTGCCTCTACTGGGACTGCAGAGCTCTGGATTCAGGGAGAGGGGCAGACTAGGGGTCGCCTGGCCGCTGCCTCCGAGCGTTCTGGTTACCCAGAAAGGGCTCGGGGTCCAAGAAGATAAGATGAACGGAGAAGCTGTCTGTTAGAGGCAGGGGCAGGCGCAGCTCAAGAGCGGTGGGGCAGGGGACAGCCAGGTGTGTGGGGAGGGTTAGCCCTGTGACAACAGAATAAGGGACCAAGAACATCACAAGCCCAGAGTGGCGACGATGGGGGCTTTGTATTGTCTGCTCCAGGAATGGGGATTCCTGCCTTGTGGACAAGGCAGCTGCAGGCATGGAGTCACGGGACACAGAATGAGAGGGGCTTGTTCTCATGGGTTTGGGGGGGTGGCAGGCGGCTGGGGGAAGTGCAGGACATCACACCCCTGTACACCCATAGAGCAGGGAAAGGGGACTCAGGCCCTGAAACTGGGGGCCTTGCGGGCACATTCGTCACATAACCCATCACCCCCTCCCAGGTAGGAACATGAGTCGGGGGAGCTACCATGGGGAGCAAGAACACCAAGTCAGGTTCAAAGGTGGGGAGACCCCCCAGGAAAACTGACAATGCTTGCCCCCATTTCTACGCTCACCAGGACCGTAGTCTGTGGAAGTCAGAGCAGGTAGCATCTGAGGCCTGGGGTGGGAGTAGAGCTCAGGGGGCTCCGGGCCTGGGGGAGGGTGCAGGAGGAGCCGTAGCTAAATGGACCCAGCCTGAGAAAGCCACTTTTGGTTCCTAATCCCAAGGTGGCAGGTCTGAAGAGGCCGTGGCCTCTCTCCCTGGGCCACCAGAGGGCCCCACTGGTCTGGGGCTCGGGCCGGGCACCCCCTGGCTCTGAAGCTGTGTACAGCCCACAGCTCTCCCAGTTCCCACAGGCTCTTGGCCTCCTCTCCAGGGTGCACCTGGGTGCTGCCAGGAAGCTCCAGGGGACGCAGCAGCCCTGTCCCCACCAAGGGCAATGAGGGGGCCAGCCACCCAGGAGGGGCCTCCTACACTCAGGCCGTGACATTGGCCTTTTCAGAAATGACCCCTCAGGGACTGCAAGGACCCTCTGAGAGGCAGCATTGGGCAGTTGTGATTGCAGGGACACTGGCTCCCAGTGGCCTGGCTTAGGGTCTAGCCTCTATTGCTTGGGCAGCTCACTGGACTTCTCTATGCCTCACTTTCTCCCAGTGTGAAGTAAGGAAAATCATGGTACCCACCTCCTAGGGTCATTGTGAGGACGGAAATCAATAATTTATTATACAAAAGTTTTAGAGCTGGGCATGGAGGCTCATGACTGTAATCCCAGCTACTTGGGAGACCGAAATAGGTCGAGACCAGTCTCTGCAACATAGTAAGACCTCTAATTTTTTTTTTCTTTGAGACAGAGCGCAACCTCCACCTCCTGGGTTCAAGCAATTCCCCTGCCTCAGCCTCCCAAGTAGCTGGAATTACAGGCAAACATCACCATGCCGGGTTAATTTTTGTATTTTTAGTAGAAATGGGGTTTTACCATGTTGGCCAGGCTGGTCTTGAACTTCTGGCTTCAAGTGATCCACCTGCCTCAGCCTCCCAAAGTGCAGAGATTACAGGCGTGAGACACTGTGCCTGGGCCATTTCTAATTTTAAATATATAAATAAATACTTTTTTTAATATATGGAGTCCCATTCTGTCACCCAGACTGGAGTGCAGTAGCACGATCTTGGCTCACTGTAACCTCCAACTCCTGTGTTCAAGTGACTCTCTTGCCTCAGCCTCCCAAGTAGCTTGGATTATAGGTGCCCATTACCATGCCTGGCTAATATTTTTGTATTTTTCATAGAGATGGGTTTTGCCATGTTGGCCAGGCTGGTCTCAAACTCCTGACCTTGTGATCTGCCCTCCTCAGCCTCCCAAAGTGCTGGGATTACAGGTGTGGGCCACCACACCCAGCCTATAAATACATTAAAAAAAAAAAATAGCTTTAAAGCAGGCACAGTGGCTCACACTTTTAAGAGGCAAAGGCAGAAAGATCACTTTAACCCAGGAGTTCGAGACCAGCCTGGGCAAGACAGAGAGACTTCATCTCTACAGATAATTTAAAAATTGGCCAGATATGGTGTCACATGCCTGTGGTCCCAGCTACTCCAGAGGCTGAGGTGGGAGAATTGCTTGAGCCCAGGCTACAGTGAGCTATGACCAAGACACTGCACTCCAGCCTGGGTGAGAGTGAGATACTGTCACAAAAAAAAAAAAAAAAAAAAAAAAAAAAAAGTAGCTTTAGAAAAGTTTCTGCATCAGGTGGGGTGTGGTGGCTCATGCCTGTAATCCCAGCACTTTGGGAGGTGGAGGCAGGCAGATCATGAGATCAGGAGACATGGTGAAACCCCATCTCTACTAAAAATGTAAAAAAAATAGCGGGTCATGGTGGCACGAGCCTGTAGTCCCAGGTACTTGGAAGGCTGAGGCAGGAGAATCCTTGAACCTGTAAGGTGGAGGTTGCAGAGAGCTGAGATCATGCCACCACACTCCAGCCTGGGCGACAGAGCAAGACTCTGTCTCAAAAAAAAAAAAAAAAAAAAAAAAAAAAGGGGGCCGGGCGCGGTGGCTCAAGCCTGTAATCCCAGCACTTTGGGAGGCCGAGGCGGGTGGATCACGAGGTCAAGAGATCAAGACCATACTGGTCAACATGGTGAAACCCCGTCTCTACTAAAAATACAAAAAAAAAATTAGCTGGGCATGGTGGCGCATGCCTGTAATCCCAGCTACTCAGGAGGCTGAGGCAGGAGAATTGCCTGAACCCAGGAGGCGGAGGTTGCGGTGAGCCGAGATCGCACCATTGCACTCTAGCCTGGGTAACAAGAGCGAAACTCCGTCTCAAACAAAAGAAAAGAAAAGTTCCTGCATCACTGTAAAGTTGATTAACAGTAGTATGCAGTATTGTGCATTATTAATGCCATTATTCTTTTTTGTTTTGTTTTGTTTGAGATGGAGCTTTGCTCTTGTTACCCAGGCTGGAGTGCAGTGGGGCAATCTTGGCTCATTGCCACCCCGCCTCCCAGGTGCAAGTGATTCTCCTCCTCAGCCTCCCAAGTAACTAGGATTACAGGCGCCTATTACCACATCCAGCTAATTTTTGTATTTTTAGTAGAGATGGGGTTTCACTATGTTGGACAGGCTAGTCTCAAACTCCTGGCCTCAGGTGATCTACCTGCCTCAGCCTCCCAAAGTGCTGGGATTACAGGCTGAGCCACCAGGGCTGGCCAATGCCATTTTTCCTGTTAAGAGCTGGGAGATTTTCCCACAGGGGGCATTTTAGTAGAAATGGGGTTTTACCATGTTGGTCAGGCTGGTCTCAAACTTCTGGCTTCAAGTGATACATCCGCCTCAGACTCCCAAAGTGCTGAGATTACAGGCGTGAGCCACTGTGCCTGGGCCATCTTTAATTTTAAATAAATACTTTTTTTTTGGTTGGGGGGTGGGCAGCTTCTTGGGTAAGTCCAAGAGGGACATTTTCATTCCACTCATGGCCTGGAAATGAGCTTGATCTGAGGCCATTGCCCCACTGAGACTCCGTGCATTGTGAGGCTAGGTGAGGAGGGAGGCCAGAGCCTTACCCACTCTTCACTGCAGGGAGTTGAGTCAACAACTGAAAATGGATGAAGCCAGACTGACTGAAGGGCCCAAGCCATGGGACAGGCCAGGGCCCCTGTGCTGACCAGATTGGTCTACCTGAATTTCTATTCTAAGACTGGCCTCTGACACCAAGACCCCTTTCCCCCAGGACCCACCTTCTCAGAACCTCCCCTGACTGGGAAAAGTCTCTATACTACGCTGACTGGCAGCATTTCCAACACATCACCCCATATGTCACATGGGTCCCCCAGATACCCCAGACCCTTCTACACATCCCTTACAGGTTTCCTTTCCCAACCTACTTTTCACATCTTCTCAGCCCTTTTATCTTCTACATGTCAGCTCATGATGCTGATTCATTCAGGCTTTCAAAAGACAGGGGTCAGCTCCTTCGCCAGTTCCTCCCCATCACCGACACATACCGTCCATCCACCGTTTTCTAGACATGATGATGTCATGCTAGATTGCGATTATGCCTCTGAGCTAAGCCATGTAGTATGTTATGATGATTCTATCTCTGAACACCTTTTTGTATTCCCGGGAGTAAGTGGTCGTCTTGGTTTTCATTTGTGGTCCATCACAAATGAAAAACCAAGACTTTTTTTTTCCCCCGAGATGGAGTCTTGCTCTGTCACCCAGGCTGGAGTGCAGTGGCACGATCTCGGTTCACTGCAACGTCCGCCTCCAGGATTTAAACAATTATCCTGCTTCTGCCTCCAAAGTAGCTGGGATTACAGGCGCACAACACCTCACCCAGCTGATTTTTGTATTTTTAGTAGACGCGGGGTTTCACCATGTTGGCCAGTGTGGTCTGGAACTCCTCATGATCTACCTGCCTCGGCCTCCCAAAGTGCTGGGATTACAGGTGTGAGCCGCTACACCTGTCCCCAGCCCCGCTTTTTTTTTTTTTTTTTTTTTTTTTTTTTTTTTTTTTGAGATGGGGTCTCACTCCATCTGCCATTTATCCAGAAGTCAACATTTATTCTTCAACTCCCTCCATCCAGGCTTCTGCCCAAATCAGCTCATTGAAACTCCTGTTGTCAGGGTTCTAAAGTCCCTCCATATTGAAAAATGCGGAGGTCGTGTCTATGTGCTCACTTTGCGTGATCTCCTGGCAGCATTTGACATAGAGAACACTTACCCTCTTCTAAAGCACTCTTTGTTTGGATCCACTGCTGCTACACTCTCTTGGTTTTCCTTCTGTCACACTCACCAGATATTCTCTCGCACTCTCCTTTTCTGGCTCCTCTTTGACCTTGACTTCTAAATGTTGGAGCATCCCAGTAATCAGTCCTGTGTCCCTTCTCTTCTCTTCCTGGGTGATCTCACGATTTTATATACTTACTGCAAGCTAGTAATTCCCAAATTGATATTTCCATCCTGGGCCTCTCCCCAAAGAGCCAGACTTATAGTTACAAGTGCCCAGTGATACCTCCCCTTGGATATCCGATAGGCTTCTCCAACTTAACAAGGGCAACACCCAACTCCTGATTTTCAGCTGTTTCCCGGCTCTCTTCCAGGGTTTCCCACCTCTGGGATCGCACCACCATCCAACCAGCTGCTACTCCCAGAACCTGAGACTCACCCTGGACCTTCTCTTTCCCTCACCCTTGCTCAGTCCTACCTCTAAAATCAAGCTCAACTCCACCTGCTGCTTGGGATCTGAGATTCTGCTGTTTCCTTGTCCTGGAAGATTCCCCCACCCGCACTGTCCCCAGGATTCACTTCATTGGCTTACATGGCATCTCTTAAGAGGAGGCTGCCCTGACTGCTCTCTCTGGAGCATCCCCTACCTCTCTGATCCCCTGTCAGGGTCTATACTGATGAACTTCATAGTATCTACTGCGCTTTGCAGTTCATCTTGTGTGTGTGTCTATCTTTTTGTGTGTGTATGGCTATAATCCCTTTAAAATGAAACACCAGGGCAGAAAGGAAGGACTCTATCTTTCATGCTCAGTACAGTAACTCCACCCAGGGTTCTACTTCCTTCTTTCCGTAATTTAGTGAATTATGGAATTCTTTCCATAATAAATTCAATAAATTATGGAAAGAAGGAAGTGGAGCCCTAGGTACCAGCCTCAGCTCTCCAGGGAGTTGCTCTGTGACCCAGGGCAAGTCACATCTGTTCCCCAGGCTATTTACTTGATGTACTAACCCCACATCCTGCCCAACTAAGGTCTTAAGGGAATCAGATGAGGGTGCTATAAAGGGTTAAGATTCCTGCAATCCTTACATAATAAAACGTTGCAAGCCTCCAGATTAAACCCCAAATGTCAGAATGTTCTATAAAGTACTTCCTTACCCTTAGACCACCTTTTCTGAGAAGTAACAGTCAACTAATCTTAGCAGAGCATCTGCCCCGCCCACACCTTCTGTGTCTTATTCCCGGCTGTATGTACCATAGAACATCTCTACTACTGCCAGAGAGGGCATGGCCTCATTTTCTATCTTTTTTCCTTTTGAAATTTCTTTTGTAGAGATGGGGGTCTCACTGTGTTGCCCAGGCTAGTCTCAAACTCCTGGCCCCAAGCAATCCTCCTACCTCGGCCTCCCAAAGTGCTGGGATTACAGGCATGAGACACTCTGCCCAGCCAATGGCTTCATTTCTTTATTTCTTTCTCTTTCTTTACTTCCTTCCTTCTCTCTTTCTTTCTTCTTTCTTTCTTTCTCTCTCTCTCTCACTTTCTTTCTTTCCTTTTTTTTTTTTTTTTTGACAGGGTCTCACTCTGTCACCCAGGCTGGAATGCAGTGGTGCAATCACAGCTCATTGTAGCCTCCACCTCCTGGGCTTAAGTGATCCTCCCACCTCAGCCTCTCAAGTAGCTGGGACCACAGGCACATGCCACCATGCCCAGCTAATTTTTGTTTTTATGGAGACAGGATTTTACCATTTTGCCCAGGCTGGTCTCAAACTCATGGGCAAAAGTGATATGCCCACCTTGACCTCCCAAAGTGCTGGGATTATGCATTGCATGAGCCACAGTGCCCAGCTGGCCTCATGGCCTCATTTTCTTTTTTTTTTTTTTTTTTTGAGACAGAGTTTCACTCTTGTTACCCAGGCTGGAGTGCAATGGCGCAATCTCGGCTCACCGCAACCTCCGCCTCCTGGGTTCAGGCAATTCTCCTGTCTCAGCCTCCTGAGTAGCTGGGATTACAGGCACGTGCCACCATGCCCAGCTAATTTTTTGTATTTTTAGTAGAGACGGGGTTTCACTATGTTGACCGGGATGGTCTCGATCTCTTGACCTCGTGATCCACCCGCCTCGGCCTCCCAACGTGCTGGGATTACAGGCTTGAGCCACCGCGCCCGGCCATGGCCTCATTTTCAAATGGACACTGCTGTAAGTCCAGCTTTCTCACTTCTCACAGTAGTCTTTTTTTTTTTTTTTTTTTTTTTTTTTGAGACTGAGACAGCGTCTTGCTCTGTCACCCAGGCTGGAGTGCAGTGGCACCATCTCAGCTCACTGCAACCTCCACTTCCCAGGTTCAAGCGATGGTCATGCCTCAGCCTCTCTAGTAGCTGGGATTACAGGCACTTGCCACCACACCTGACTAATTTTTGTATTTTTAGTAGAGACAGGGTTGCACCATGTTGGCCAGGCTGGTCTTGAACTCCTGACCTCAAGTGATCCACTCACCTTGGCCTCCAAAAACGCTGGGATTACAGGTGTGAGCCACTGTGCCCCACCTCCAGTAGTCTTTTTGAGGACCCACACAAATGCTCTGTAAACTGTGAAGAGGCGAACATTCTAGTCCCTAGAGGTAGACTCATAGAAAAAAAAAAAAATGAAAAAAAAAATGAAGAGGCGAACAAAAGAAGTTGTAGGAGTCCAAGACCTGCTTACTGAATTGAATCAGAGAAGTTACATTGAGCAGGGATGAGAAACCGCTGAGAAAAATGCTGGCTGGGCCTGCTGGGCCTGGTAGCTCACACCTGTAATCCCAGCACTTTGGGAGGCCGAGGAGGGCAGATCACGAGGTCAGGAGTTCGAGTCCAGTCTGGCCAAAACGGTGAAACCCTGTCTCTACTAAAAATACAAAAATTAGCCGGGTGTGGCGCTGCATGCCAGTAATCCCAGCTACTCGGAAAGCTGGGGCAGAAGAGCCGCTTGAACCCAGGAGACGGAGGTTGCAGTGAGCCGAGATGGCGCCACTGCACTCCAGCCTGGGTGACAGAGCGAGACTCCTTCCCCCCCCCCCCCAGAAAAAAGAAGAGAAAAAGAAAAATGCTGGGTCTGAGGTGGACAGGTACGGAACCAAAATGGATCCATCGCAGGACGAAGTGAAAAAGGAGGGCGGGGAAGCTTTCTGTTCTTTGCAGACCCGCACCTAACGCCC
Organism: Saimiri boliviensis; assembly: GCF_048565385.1. Taxonomy (NCBI): domain Eukaryota; kingdom Metazoa; phylum Chordata; class Mammalia; order Primates; family Cebidae; genus Saimiri; species Saimiri boliviensis. The sequence continues at coordinate 93,119,087 of NC_133457.1, read as the reverse complement.
AGGCACATCTCAGCTGGATTGAAGAGCCAAACAGAATAAAATCAGCCGATGAGGGAAGGGAGGGGAAGCGGGAAGCCAAGTCTGAGTATTTATCAGATCTCTAGAGGGAGTTACATTAAGCTCTTAAAAGAAATCAGAAATGAAAAGGCAATAAAAAATTCTTACTTGCAAAAATAACCTAAATAAAAGGCAAAATAAGCGAGGAAAAATATTTTTGACAAACTCGTTTCTATACGGAAAAGCTGTACGGCAGCAAGACGTGTGGATTCGCATCTAGAGACGCTCAACTCCCCCTGCCCACCCAGCTCCCGGTTCCAGGTGATGCGGCCTTCCGCACCTGCTAGGGACAAAGACTGCGGCCCTGGGGTCCCACAGACGTTCCGTTTGCAGGACTTAGGGAAGGGCCAGGCCTGTCCACATCCCCAGCCTCCACGCAGCTAGACATTCGCAGGTGCTGAGATGAGTGAAGTCACCAGGAGAGGCAGGAAACAGCGCAGGCCTCGGGGACCCGAGGGCGCGGAAGCTCGGGGGCCGAGGTCGAGCACAAATTGAGAGGCGCAGCGCTGGGCGCACGCCCCGCTTGGCCCGGCGGCCCCTAATGAGGCGCGCTGTGCGCAGACTGCTAAGAGCGGCATGAGTGCCGCTCGGGCGGCCCCCAGGGCCCCGCAGGTCGGTGCCACCCGGGAGCGTTGCGCCCGGAATCACTTAGGGCCATCAGCCAGGCGCCCGGGCGGGGAAGGCGGCCGATCCAGGCGGCTGCGGAGGGGGAGAGTTTCCGCCTCACCCTTCCAACCAGGGACGCGCGGGCCAGGGGAGGGGTCTGGGGCGAGTGGGAAGGCCAGACCGCCGCGCAGGGAAGGCTTCTCCAGGTGTACTCAGTGCCTGTGGACTGGGGGCTGAAATTCCCCAGAAGAGGAAACGGGAAAGACACACTGGGCGGGATAAACAGCTTGTGCAGAGATGTGAAAGAAGAGAACCCAACTGTATGTGCGTGTGCGCGTTTGTGTGGTAGGGACATCATACAGGACGCGGGCTATGAGCACGCTAAACCACAGGCAATAAAACACGGAGTGTGGGGCCGGGCGTGGTGGCTCACGCCTTTAATCTCAGCACTTTGGGAGCCTGAGATGGGTGGATCACCTGAGGTCAGGAGTTCGAGACCAGTCTGGCCAACATAGTGAAACCCCGTCTCTACTAAAAATACAAAAATTTGCCAGCGTGTGGTGCGCGCCTGTAATCCCAGCAACTCGGGCGGCTGAAGTAGGAGACTCGCTTGAGCACAGGAGGTGGAGGTTGCAGTGAGCCAAGATTGCACCACTGCACTCCAGCCTGGGCAACAAGAACGAAACTCCATCTTTCTTTTATTTTCTTTTGTTTTTTAGACGGAGTCTCCGAGTCTCGCTCTGTCGCCCAGGCTGGAGTGCAGTGGCATAATCCTGGGTCAAGCAATTCCTTGCCTCAGCCTCCCCAGTAGCTGGGATTACAGGCACCCGCCACCTCGCCTGGCTAATTTTTGTATTCTTAGTAGAGAGGGGGTTTAACCATCTTGGCCAGGCTGGGCAAAACTCCATCTCGAAGAAGAAAAAAAAATGAAATGTGTGCCAGCCCTGTTTGAAGCCTTTTACATATATTTTCCTCCTTGAATCACATAAAACCCTATGAAGGAGGAAGTTTTGTTGTTGTTGTGGTTGTTGTTGTTTTTTTTTTTTTTTTTTTTTTTTTGAGGCGGAGTTTCACTCTTGTTACCCAGGCTGGAGTGCAATGGCGCGATCTCGGCTCACCACAACCTCCGCCTCCTGGGTTCAGGCAATTCTCCTGCCTCAGCCTCCTGAGTAGCTGGGATTACAGGCACACGCCACTATGCCCAGCTAATTTTTTGTATTTTTTTTTTTTTTTTTTTTAGTAGAGACGGGGGTTTCACCATGTTGACCAGGATGGTCTCGATCTCTTGACCTCGTGATCCACCCGCCTCGGCCTCCCAAAGTGCTGGGATTACAGGCTTGAGCCACCGCGCCCGGCCAGGAGGAAGTATTTTTATCTCCTTTTCAGACGGGAAACTGAAGGACAGAGAGGTTGAGTAATTTGCCCTAGGATGCACAGGTAATAAACAGCAGACCTGGGATGCAAACTCAGGCTCCAGGGTCTGTGCCCTTCACCAGCTACTGCCTCAAAACCCTGGAGCCAGGTGCTGAGTGAACGCCTGGAATCCCAGTTACTCCCGAGGCTGAGGCGGGAGAATGTCTGGGCCTAGGAGGTAGAGGCTGCAGCCAGCCGTGATCACGCCACCGCACTCCAGCCTGGGCTGTCCTGGGCTATGCCTAGCTGGTGTCCACACCAAATTCAGCATCAGCATGGTGACCTCTGGGTGCAAGGGGACCACCATGTTGCCTAAGGACGGGTGAACCAACTCAGATCGGAAATGGAGCAGGTGAAAAATTTTGTACTGATCCGTAGTGGGACCCCACCTGTGAATAGCCACTGCACTCCAGGCTGGGCAACATAGCTAGAACCCATCTTTGAGGAGGAAAAAAAAAGACTGGGCATGGGGGCGCATGCCTGTGGTCCCAGCTACTCACAAGGCAGAGGCAGGGTGATCGCTTGAGCCCAAGAACTGGAGGCTGCAATGAACTATGATTGTGCCACTGCACTTCAGCCTGGGCGACACAGTGAGACCCTGTATTGTAAAATGAAATAAAATATAAAATAACAAAATAAAATAGTGACTAAACCCCAAGGACATTTGTAATTTACTATGATTCAAGTTGGGAAGTGGGTGGTCCCAGGCCTGGCTGGGGGTTCAGGGATGGCATGCAGGGCTTTCTCGCTCCTGTCGGGCACCCTCCACTGTCTGAGTGTCCCTCCTCATACCAAGCGGACTGCCACAAAATGAGTTCCCTATTCTGAGGCTCTGCATTCTCAGGGAGGATAAACCTGCCCAGCGCCCTCACCCCCAAATTCCTCCAGCTGTGCAAGCACCTGACTGCAGGAGCCCACCCCTGCCCGCTGCCTTGTTTGTGTGTGTGCTCCCAGGCCCCCGACAAAATGGGGTACTTACTGTTGGTGAGGAAGAGGAGGGACTGGCTGCTGGGTTAGTAACTGGGGTATTTGTCCCAGGCCCCAGGCTGGAGGCTGAAAGGCATTTGTAGGCTTTTTTTTTTTTTTTTTTTTTTGAGACAGAGTTTTGCTCTTGTTGCCTAGGCTAGAGTGCAATGGTGCAATCTCAGCTCACTGCAACCTCTGCCTCCCAGGTTCAAGCGGTTCTCCAGCCTCAGCCTCCTGAGTAGCTGGGATTACAGGGATGCACCACCACACCCTGCTAATTTTGTTTCTAAGTAGAGACGGGGTTTCTACATGTTGGTCAGGTTGGTCTCGAACTCCTGACCTCAGGTAATCCACCTATCTCAGCCTCCCAAAGTGCTGGGATTACAGGCATGAGCCATCATGCCTAGTGCATTTGTAGACTTGTACAGGTCACTTCATGTGTGAGGATCCTGTGGCACAGAAAGGCTCCATGGCTTGCCCAGGGCCACACAACTACGCTGGGCAAATCTATTGAGCAAGGAGTCCATCAGCCAGTTCCCAGGTTCCCTGCCCCAGCCTGCCCCTGGCCTCCCAATGTCTTGGCCTGCCTCACATGCCTGGGCTGAGCCCCAGGTTATCTTCAGAGCCACCCCAGTAAGCCTCCCTGACTGACCATGTCACTTCCTGCCCAAAACCTGTCCTTGGTTGCTCACTGCCCTTGGCTCCTCACCGCCCTCTGGACAATGTCCAGACGTGTTCAACAGGCCTGCAGGTCTGGCCCTGCTAACTCTCACCTTTGTCCACTCCCGCTGAATGCCACACCGTTTTTTTTTGTCCCCAGGCCCCAAGGGCATGCCAACTCCAAACAGGGCTGCTGGGTCTTCTCTTGTTGGTGCCTTTTATGTGCTTTTTTGTTCTTTTGAGACAGGGTCTCACTCTGTTGCCCAAACTGAAGTGCAGTGGCATGATCTCAGCTCACTGCAACCTCCACTTCCTGGGTTCAAGCCATTCTCCTGCCTCAGTCTGCTGAGTAGCTGGGATTACAGACACACACCACCACCACACCCAGCTAATTTTTGTATTTTTAGTAGAGATGGGGGTTTCACTATTTTAGCCAGGCTGATCTTGAACTCCTGACCTCAAATGATCCACCTGTCTCGGCCTCTCAAATTGCTGGGATTATAGACGTGAGCCACCGGGCCCGGCTCTTTTTGTGTGATTTTTCTTTTTAAAGAACTGACCTCTTGTTGTGTTGAATCTCCATAGTATTTGTTTCATTTATACCTTTATTACATTGTACCTGCTTTCTTTCTTTTCTTTTTTCTTTTTTTTTTTTGAGACAGAGTCTTGCTCTGTCTCCCAGGCTGGAGTGCAATGGAATAATCTCAGCACACTCACTGCAGCATCCACCTTTCAGGCTCAAGTAACTCTCTGCCTCAGCCTCCCAACTAGCTGGGATTACAGGTGTCTGCCACTACGCCTGGCCGATTTTTGTAATTTTAGTAAGACGGGGTTTCACCATTGTGGCCAGGCTGGTCTTGAACTCCTGACCTCATGATCCACCTGCCTCAGCCTCCCAAAGAGCTGGGATTACAGGCATGAGCCACCGTGCCAGACCTTTTTTTTTTTTAAAGTCTTGCTCTATTGCCCAGGCTGGAGTACAATGGTGCGTTTTCAGCTCACTACAACTTCTGCCCTCCAGGTTCAAGCAATTCTCTTGCCTTAGCCTCCCAAGTAGCTGAGATTACAGGTGCCTGCCAGCTCACCCAGCTAATTTTTGTATTTTCAGTAGAGACAGGTGTTTCACCCTGTTGATCAGGCTGGTCTGGAACTCCTGACCTCCATCCACCTTGGCAGCCTCCTAAAGTGCCTGGATTACAGTCGTGAGTGTGGTTTTTTAGAGACAGGGTCTTGCTCTGTTGCTCATGCTAGAGTGCAGTGGTGCAATCATAGCTGTCTGTAGCCTCAAACTCCTGGGCTCAACTGATCCTCATGCCTCAGCCTCCCAAGCAGCTGGGATTATACGTAACCACCACCACAACCAGCTAGTTTCTATGTCTTATGTTTTTGAAGAGATGAGATCTTATTATGTTGCTTAGGCTGGTCTCAGACTCCTAGCCTCAAGGAATTCTCCCATATTGGTCTAAGTGCTAGAATTACAGGTGTGAGCCACCACGCCCGGCAAGAATTTTATTTTCTATTTAGTCTGAGAGTTTCTGTTTTAACAAGGTAAATTTAATCTGTTAACACTGACGGTGGTTACCCACCTACTTGGACTTATTTGCAAACATTTAGCTTCTGTTTTCTTTTTGCTGTTGTTGAGACAGAGTCTAGCTCTGTCACTCAGGCTGGATTGAGGTGCACAGTTATCAAACTATTCTCCTACCTCAGCCTCCCAAGTAGCTAGGACTACAGGCCCAACCCACCATGCCAACTAATTTTTAAAAACACTTTTTGGCGCCAGGCGCGGTGGCTCACGCCTGTAATTCCAGCACTTTGGGAGGCCGAGGCGGGCGGATCACGAGGTCAAGAGATTAAGACCATCCTGGTCAACATGGTGAAACCCCGTCTCTACTAAAAATACAAAAAACTAGCTGGGCATGGTGGCACGTGCCTGTAGTCCCAGCTACTCAGGAGGCTGAGGCAGGAGAATTGCCTGAACCCAGGAGGCGGAGGTTTCGGTGAGCTGAGATCGCGCCATTGCACTCCAGCCTGGGTAACAAGGATGAAACTCCGTCTCAAAAAAAAAAAAAAAAAAAAAAATTTTGTAGGCGGGCATGGTGGCTTACTCTTGTAATCTAGCACTTTGGGAGGCCAAGGCGAGTAGATTGCCTGAGCTAAGGAGTTTGAGACCAGCCTGGTCAACGAGGTGAAACCCCGTCTTTTTTTTTTTTTTTTTTTTTTTTTTTTTTAAGACGGGATTTCACCATGTTGGTCAGGCTGGTCTTGAACTCCTGACCTCAGGTGATCCGCCCGCCTTTCCCTCCAAAGTGCTTGGATTACAGGCGTGAGCCACCGTGCCCAGCCGAAACCTCATCTCTACTAAAACACAAAAAATTAGCCAGACGTGGCGGCATGTGCCTATAGTCCCAGCTACTTGGGAGGTGAGGCAGGAGAATTGCTTGAACCCAGGAAGCAGAGATTGCAGTGAGCTGAGATGGTGCCACTGCACTCAAGCCTGAGCACAGTGGCACAATCAGAGCTCACCACAGCCTCGACCTCCTGAACTCAAGTGATCCTCCCATCTTAGCCTCCCAAGTAGCTGGGACCACAGGTGTGTGCCACCACACGAAGCTAATTTTTAATTTTTGTAATAACAAAGTCTCACCATGTTGCCAGGCTGGTCTTGAACTCCTGGGCTCAAGCAATCCACCTGCCTCAGCCTCCCAAAATGCTGGGATTATAGGCTAAGCCACTGAGCCTGGCCTATGAAATATGTTTATCATGAAGTTTGTTTGTGCCATGTTTTTCAGAAGGCACAAAGGGGTTAAGCAAATTTCCTAAAGGTCCAGAGCTAGCAAGGAGCATTATCAGGATTCAAACCTGTTCTGGTTTCAGAGCAGCCCTGAGGGGGTCACCGGAGTCTTTGATGTGTTCTCTCAGATCATGATTTGCCATTCTGATAGAAAGAGGAAACACCAGGAGTTCCACTGTCTAAATTTGTTAATTTGCCAGGCACCATTGCTCACACCTGTAATCCCAGCACTTTGGGAGGCTGAGGCAGGCAGATCACTTGAGGTGAGGAGTTCGAGACCAGCCTGGTCAATACGGTCAAACCTCGTCTCTACTAAAAATACAAGAATTAGCCAGGTATGGTGGCGCATGCCTGTATTCCCAGCTACTGCAGAGGCTGAGGCAGGAGAATTGCTTGAACGCAGGATGTGGAGGTTGCAGTGAGCTGAGATTGTGCCACTGCACTCCAGCCTGGGCAACATGGTGAGGCTCTGTCTCAAAAAAATAAATAAATATTGAAATTTAAAAAATAATAACTGTGTTAATCTAGTGCCACCCTAACTTGCTCCAAAATATGCGAGGGGCTAATTGAATAAGGGTACTATAGAAGAAAGAAGACCATGAACATAGAGTTATTGAAACTGAGTGATGGGCACACGAGAATTTATTATACTAATCTGTATCTTTTATCTGTGTGAAATTGTCCATTAAAAAAGTTTGAGGCTGAGTGTAATGGCTCATACCTAGAATCTACCACTTTGTGAGGCTGAGGTGGGAGGACCTCTTGAGGCCAGGAGTTCAAGACCAACCTGGGCAACGCAATAACACTCCCATCTTTACAAAAGAATTTTTTAAAATCATTTTTAAATTAGCTGGGCGTGATGGTGTGTATCTGTGGCCCTAGCTACTTGGGAGGCTGAGGTAGGAGGATGCCTTGGGCCTAGGAGTTTGAGGTTATAGTGAGCTATGATCTTGTCTCTGCATTCCAACCTGGGTGACACAGCAAGACCCTATCTCTTAAAAAAAAAAAAAAAAAAAAAATGGCTGGGCACAGTGGCTCACACCTGTAATCTCGGCACTTTGGGAGGATGAGGTGGGTGGATCACCTGAGGTCAGGAGTTCGAAATCAGCCTGGCCAATACAGTGAAACCCCGTCGCCACTAAAAATACAAAAATTAGCTGGGTGTGGTGGCACATGCCTGTAATCCCAGCTACTTGGGAGGCTGAGGCAGGAGAATCACTTGAACCCAGGAGGTGGAGGTTGCAGTGAGCCGAGATTGTGCCACTGCATTCCAGCCTGGGCAGCAGAGCAAGACTCCGTCTTGGGGGAGCGGGGAAATGGCTGGCACAGTGGCTCATACCTGTAATCCCAGCACTTTGAGAGGCCAAGGCAGGTGGATCACTTGAGGCCAGGAAATTGAGACCAACCTGACCAACATGGTGAAACCCTGTCTCTACTGAAAAAATTAAAAAATTAGCCACGTGTGGCAGCATGTGCCTTTAGTCCCAGCTACTCAGGAGTCTAAGGAATGAGAATCGCATGAACCTGGGAGGTAGAGGTTGCAGTGAGCTGAGATCACACCACTGCACTCCAGCCTGGCTGAAGAACCAGAGTCTGTCGCAAAAAATAAATAAAGTAAGAGAAAATAAAGTTGTTCAGCCAGGCACAGTGGCTCATAACTGTAATCCCAGCACTTTGGGAGGCCGAGGCAGGCAGATCACAAGGACAAGAGTTTGAGACCAGCCTGGTCAATATGGTGAAACCCCATCTCTACTGAAAGTACAAAAATTAGCTGGATGTGGTTGGCATGGTTTCTCACACCTATAGTCCTATCTACTCAGGAGGCTGAGGCAGGAGAATCACCTGAACCCGAGAGGTGGAGGTTACAGTGAGCCTAGACTGTGCAGTTGCACTCCAGCCTTGGCAACTGAGAGAGAATCCATGTCAAAATAAATAAATAAACAAAAAAGTTGTAAATCAAGCTAACAAAATGCTAAATTTAAAAAAATGTTCTTTTTTTTTTCTTTTCTGAAAGAACCAGAAGAGAAAAATGAAACATGCTCTATCCTCCTACATATATTGACAAATATATGTTCATGAAGACCTGGAAGGCCAGGTTCAGACTTGGAATTCTCAGACTCTTTGAAGTTCTGCAGGAGGACTTGGGAGAGTTGGCTCTCCCCACAGCCTTGTTCTGTCCTCCAGCCCAAGGGACCTCAGATGCACAGGTGTGAGCAGCCGGCAAGTTCAAGTTCTGCTCATACACCGCACGAACTACCTCCCTTTCCACTGCTCAGTCCTGTCGTTGGTACACCTGAGGTGTGCTTCACCCTTGGGAGCAGACCCAGGGAAGAGGATTTCTCCAGCACTAGAAACAGTTACGGGAAAGTTGGGGAGGGCGTTCCAGGCCACAGCTCACAAGGTGCAGATGTGCCCTGATCTCACCCTAAGAAGAGCCAGTGCAGGCTCCCCAAAACATGGGGCCAGGGCCAGGGCCTCACTTGTCTGGGTCTTAGGTATTATTGGTCCTTGAAACCCTCAAACCCTGAAATCCCATGGAAACAGGGCAAAATCTGCCAGAACCCCACCATCAGTGGTGGGCACATGGCTCCAACACCTCAGCGGCTGCATCCCCACCTGCCACCAGACACCAAGGTCCAGACCAGAAGACGACCGTCATGCCTTCTTCTTCTTCGTGTTTTTTTTTTTTGTTTTGTTTTTTGTTTTTTTGACAAGGTCGCTCTGTCAGCCAGGCTGAAGTACAATGGCATAATCTCGACTCACTGCAACCTCCGCCTCCCAAATTCAAGTAATTCTCCTGCCTTAGCCTCCTGAGTAGCTGGGATTACAGGCGTGCAACACCACGCCCAGTTAATTTTTTTATTTTTAGTAGCGACTGAGTTTCACCATGTTGGCCAGGCTGGTCTCAAACTTCTGACCTGCCCACTTGGCCTCACAAAGTGCTGGGATAACAGGCATGAGCTACAGTGCCTGAACTGAGGGTCAAATTTTTAATATTTGTGTATTAGTCATTGACCAAGGGGGCGGTAGGCAGGAAGTCTCTCATGGTGAGGTAGCTCCCACTGGCTGAGGGCAGGTGTCCAGAGGAAGGCCAGCTGCAAACCACTGACCCCAACGTGTAGCATCTGAGGGACATATGTGCCCAGGGGCCCAGAGAACAGAGCCTGGGAGTGGCATCCACGGGGTCAGCTGTAGGAGACTCCAGTGCCTTCCTCCTGATCCCTCTGCTCAGATGCGTACTCCAGGGAGGGGCTGGCTTTTTTGATTAGATTGGATCATGCTCATCCCTCAGACTGAAGGGAAATAAAGCTCCTTCAGACTGTACGCAATGGAGAAAGGGTAGTGCCTTGAAAGAAACCCAGGATGCTAGTAGGAAGGGAAATAAATACCATAGAGCTAAGCACCCCACACCCCCACAAATCCACTGCGTATCTTTTCTTTCCTTTTGGACAGCGTCTCACTCTGTTGCCCAGGCTGGAGAGCAGTGGCACAAACACAGCTCACTTGACCTCCTGGGCTCAAATGATCCTCCCACCTCAGCCTCCTGAGTAGCTGGGACTACAGGTGTGTGCCACCATGCCCAGCTAATTATATTACCCAGGCTGGTCTTGAATTCCTGGGCTCAAACAGTCCTCTCACTTCAGCCTCCCAAAGTGCTGGAATTACAGACGTAAGCTACCACACCTGCCCCACTGAGATAATTTCTAATATCAGAACCTGAGTCTCCTCTTTCCTGCTCCCATCCCTAACCTTAGCAAAACCAGCCTCCTCCCTCTCCTTCAGGGCAATGTGGAACCTTAGACATGCTTTATTCATGTGTTTCCCTGTCTCTCCTCCCCACTAGAGAGTGGTCCTTTTGGTCACTATGTCCCCTAGACCCACCATGGATCCCACCCTTGGTCTTCAGTGACTAGCTGAGTTGGTTTGTAGGCAAGCCCCGGCCAGCCTGGCATTCCTCTGTCTGCCTGCCCCGGCCCGGCAGCAGTGAAGGGTATGATTGTCAGCACACAGGCATTCCCAGTCGTTCTCGGCTAAGGAGGATTCTGGCTTTGCTGCCTGGTTTCTCTGTCCTTCCTAGCCCCGCTGCAGCAATTGTCCGGGATTTTGTGGTTGTTTCCATTACTGTTGCTGTGTAACAAACCACTCAAAATGCAGTGGCACTGACCCATCGCCATTTTATTACGTGCCCAGGTTCTGAAGGTCCGTGAACTTCTTTAATCTCTTCCACCATGTCTGAGGCCTCCACGTAAGGAGGAGAGGGCTACGAGCTGAAATCCCGTGGGCCTTCTTCACTCACAAGCCTAGGCCCTTGGGCGGGAGTCACCCAAAGGCTCAGCTCGGTTGGGGCTGTTGCCTGGACTGCCTGCTTTCCTGGAAGTTGTGGTCACCTTTTTTTTTTTTTTTTTTTTTTGAGACAGGGTTTTGCTCTGTCACCCAGGCTGGAGTGCAGTGACGCGATCTCGACTCACAGCAACTTCCGCCTCCCAGGTTCAAGCGATTCTCCTGCCTCAGCCTCCCGAGTAGCTGGCATTACAGGCACCTGCCACCTCGTCCAGCTAATTTTTGTATTTTTAGTGGAGACGGGGTTTCAACATACTGGCTAGGCTGGTCTCAAACTCCCGACATCAGGTGATTTGCCCGTCTCGGCCTCCCAAAGTGATGGGATTTCAGGCATGAGCCACCGGGCGCAGCCTGGATTCACTCTTGAAACCACTGAATGGCAGCTCAGGGCTTCGATGAAGAGTGACTCTCCAGAAAACAAGGGCGGAGTGACACAGCATTTTATGACAGCCTCTGAAATCACAGAAGGTCAGCGTTGCCATGCTCTTTAGGTTGAAGCAGCCACACCCCTGTCCAAGGTCAAGAAAAAGAACAGAGCCCACTTTTGGCAGGGAAAGTGGGCCAAATGGGCCGGGCGTCGTGGCTCACGCCTGTAATCCAAGCACTTTGGAGGTCAAGTCGGGCGGATCACCTGAGGTCAGGAGTTCAAGACCAGCCTGACCAACAGGGTGAAACCCCGTCTTTAAAAAAATAAAGAAAGTGGGCCAAATAATTGGCAGCCAATGATTTAAAATACTCACAGTGATACGAAGCCGGGAGGAAAGGAGACTAAGCTTTGGAACAGTTTTCCAAGGTGGAAAAATCCAAAGTTGAAGAGAAAGGTGGAAAAGCAGCTGCAGGGAAGCCGTGAGGGAGCAGCTAAAAGCAGCCGTCTAAGCAGCGCTGCCGAGTCACACTGCAGTGCCAACCACATCCTGGCCACAGAATCGGTTTCACTCTCACACTGAATTGCAGGGGCTGGAAGTTTTGCAGGGCTGATAGATCCACCTGGGCCACACCCAAGCCTGTCCCAGAGTTTCTTCAGTAGCAGAAACATTTACGGAAGTTCAGGCCACTTGTCATTTCCATCATCTCATGATTGAAGGTCACTTCACGGAGGCTGTCATGCATACACGAGGGCCTGGTATCTCATCCCTCCTATTGCTCACGCTCCCCTTTCCCCTCTTCAGTCCCAGGAGCCGGACCTCCCCAGCCTGATGTCATCGTTTGGGTGGGAGGGAGGAAGGTAGGTGAGAGGGGCTGTCTCTGGAGGCTCCTGGTTTCTGAGACAGGCTAATTACAGACTTCCTAATTAATGAGCCATGGGGTTGCATTTCATCTGCTGAGTCAGAGCCAGTGTCTGAGCCCTGGGCCCAAGGGAAGGGTATCAAGAATTGTGAGAGGGGGAGGCCAGCCCGTGCCTCTGTCTCCCCATGCTGATTCCATGTCCCCTCCCTTTTCAAGCCCAGTTCTCTCCAGCAGTTTAGAGGACATGGTAGGCTCCTGACTTGCGCCTCTGCTTCCTGACCTCTTCCTGGGCCTGTCCGGCTGTTTGCTCCTGACACCTTCCCACTTCGCCACGACCACGTAGGCCTCCTTTGGTTACCGACTCTCACAAGGTTTCCCAACACCCAGTTTCGTTTCTTTTTCAACCTGGGTCTTCTTTGGGCACACGTATCCCACACTGGGGTCTCTGGAGCGAGGCAGCCGCACCTCAGCAGGATCCTAGCACCCAGTGCCCTGGGTCCCAGATAGAGCCATTCCTGAGACCGTCTGTGCTGCTCCTCCCCACACCCTCCTCTCCCAGGAACTGCACACGAGTACTTTTCCATTCACATTTCAACCAGGAGAGTCATGTATTTAAATGAGACTAACTCTGCAGAGCCTTTACGGGGAGAGCATCTTTTATTTTTGTGCCTAGAGGTGTAATACTGAACTTCAAAGGCTGTGCTGGAGGCTGGCCATGAGGTTGTTATTCCATAATTAGACTCCATTGTGTCTCTGGTTCTGGATTGCACAATGGATTTGGAACCCAGCGAAGAGACTTGTGTATTTTGTGTTAGGCAATCAGAGGGGCTCTTTGTGGTCTGAGCCTCTGTTTCCTCCTAATTCCAAGAGTTGGAGTTTTTTGTCTTTATTTTGTTTTGTTTTGTGAGACAGTCTCACTCTTGTTGCCCAGGCTGGAATGCAGTGGCTTGATCTCAGCTCGCTGCAACCTTCCCCTCCTGGGTTCAAGCGATTCTCCTGCCTCAGCCTCCCAAGTAGCTGGGACTATAAGCATGTGCCACCATGCCCAGCTACATTTTGTATTTTTACTAGAGACGGGGTTTTGCCATGTTGGCCAGGATGGTCTTGATCTCTTGACCTTGTGATCCACCCACCTTGGCCTCCCAAAATGCTGGGATTACAGGTGTGAGTCACCATGTCCGGCCGAGTTGTGGGGATTAAATAGGATAATATATCAGCATTTAATGCAATACCTAGAACATTGTATTCAATATATAAACTTTATTAAAACTTTTTTTTTTTTTTTTTTTTTTTGAGATGGAGTTTCACTCTTGTTACCCAGGCTGGAGTGCAATGGCACAATCTCGGCTCACCGCAACCTCCGCCTCCTGGGTTCAGGCAATTCTCTTGCCTCAGCCTCCTGAGTAGCTGGGATTACAGGCATGTGCCACCATGCCCAGCTAATGTTTTGTATTTTTAGTAGAGACGGGGTTTCACCATGTTGACCAGGATGGTCTCGATCTCTTGACCTCGTGATCCACCCGCCTTGGCCTCCCAAAGTGCTGGGATTACAGGCTTGAGCCACCGCGCCCGGCCTATTAAAACTTTTGAATGCAAAAGGTTTCTGTTTTGTTTTTGAGATGGAATCTCGCTCTGTCGCCCAGGCTGGGGTGCAGTGGCGCAATCTTGGCTTATTGCAACCTCTGCCTCTTGGGTTCAAGTGATTCTCCTGTCTGAGCCTCCCCAGTAGCTAGGTCTACAGGCACCCACCACCATACCTGGATAATTTCTGTATTTTTAGTAGAGAAGGGGTTTCACCATATTGGCCAGGTTGGTCTCAAACTCCTGACCTTGTGATCCGCCCACCTCGGCCTCTCAAAGTGCTTGGATTACAGGCATGAGCCACCACGCCTGGTGAATGCAAAAGTTTTTAACATGCAACATGGCCTCCAAGGTCTCCATAATCTCCTTGATAATATGTGTGAAGTCATGCATGTGTAAAGCCCTTGCTTCTGAGCCCATAGGCTGGACACAGCTGGCTCCTCCCTGGAGGGCAACATGGCTCCTCAGCCTCTCAAAGATCAGCTCTGGGTGCCCAGGCTGTCTGCTGCTGGGGCTGGGATTCTTTTCATATTTTTCCAGGGGATCTCTGGACTAGAATCCTAGATGTAGGATGGCTGGGCAGAAGGGTACATACGTATATGACTTGCCCAGATATTGCCACATTCCCCGCCAAAGACTGTAGTCTTCTCACCAATAGTGTATGACAGCCCATTAACCAACAGTCTTGCCTACAAATTCTGACAAAACATGGAGATTTTTGCCAATCTGCTAAGCAAGAAGTGGTATTTTCATGGCCCTTTTTATTTCATCTTATTATGAGCAAGGTTGAACATTGTATGTTTAAAAGCCATTTGCATTTCTTTGTGAATCTGTTATTTTTAGAAGCTGTATGTTACGGATATTAACCATTTAATACAGGTTCCAAACATATTTTCCCAGCTTGTAATTTTTATTTTTACTTGCTAATGAATTTTTCCATGTAAGAGGTTTTTTGGTTTGTTTTGAGAAAGAGTCTCCCTCTGTCGCCCAGGCTGAAGTGCACTGGTGTGACCTCGGCCCACTGCAACCTCTGCTTCCCAAGCTCAAGTGATCCTCCTGCCTCAACCTCCTGAGTAGCTGGGACTACAGGTATGCGACACCATGCCCGGCTTATTTTTGTATTTTATGTAGAGACAGGGTCTCCCTGTGTTGTCCAGGCTGGTCTCAAACTCCTGGGCTCAAGTGATCCTCCTTCCTTGGCCTCCCAAAGTGCTGGGAGTACAGGTTTGAGCCACCACGCCCAAGTGGATTTTTTTTTTCTTTTCTTTTTTTTGGCAGTCAAATCTATCAGTCTTTTCCCTTACTGTATCTGATTTTTTTTTAGATGGAGTTTTGCACTGTCGCCCCGGCTTGAGTACAGTGGCACCATCTCGGCTCACTGCAACCTCTGTCTGCCTCCAGGGTTCAGGCAATTCTCCCATCTCAGCCTCCTAACTGGGATTACAGGTGCCCACCACCACACTGGCTAATTTTTGTATTTTTAGTAGAGATGAGGTTTTGCCATGTTGGTCAGGCTGGTCTCAAACTCCTGCCCTCAGGTGATCCACCTGCCTTGGCCTCCCAAATTGCTGAGATTATAGGTGTGAGCCACCGCACCCAGCCTGGATTTTGAATTAGTACAGTTTTCCTCACTCCCAGGTTGCGCAGGAATTCTCTCGTTTTCCATTGATCTCTAGTTCTTACATGGTTTCATTGGCCCAGTGACTCCAGCACCCCCTGTGGAAGACGTTTTCCCCCATTCCCGCCTTTGCAGTACAAAAAATGTCCATGTGCAGTTGGGCCTGCCTGTGGGTTTTTCATTGTTTTGTTCATCTGCCTGTGTATTCACGGGTTAGTTCTCCCCACTCACAACCCAAACTGTTCTTTTTCAGGGTTTTCTTGGCTACCTTGGCTTGTTCTTACAAATGAGCTTTATTTATTTATTTTATTTATTTATTTTGAGACGGAGTTTTGCTCTTGTTGCCCAGGCTGGATTGCAGTGGTACAATCTCAGCTCACTGCAACCTTGGCCTCCTGGGTTCAAGCGATTCTCATGTCTCAGGCTCCTGAGTAGCTGGGATTACAGGTGCGTGCCACCACACCGGGCTAGTTTTTTGTATTTTTAGTAGAGACAGGGCCTCACTATGTTAGCCAGGCAGGTCTTGAACTCCCGACCTCAGGTGATCTGCCTGCCTCGGCATCCCAAAGTGCTGGGATTACAGGTGTAGATACTCTTCTTATAAAGCCCATTTGTAGGCCACCACACCCAGCCTACAAATGAGCTTTATAAGAAGAGTATCTGCCGGGCGCGGTGGCTCAAGCCTGTAATCCCAGCAGTTTGGGAGGCCGAGGAGGGTGGATCACAAGGTCAAGAGATCGAGACCATCCTGGTCAACATGGTGAAACCCCGTCTCTACTAAAAATAAAAAAAAATTAGCTGGGCATGGTGGCACGTGCCTGTAATCCCAGCTACTCAGGAGGCTGAGGCAGGAGAATTGCCTAAACCCAGAAGGCGGAGGTTGCGGTGAGCTGAGATCGCGCCATTGCACTCTAGCCTGGGTAGCAAGAGTGAAACTCCGTCTCAAAAAAAAAAAAAAAAAAAAAAAAAGAGTATCTAACAACAAGGGCAAATGTCCATGAGATGGTGTTAGAAATAGCAGGCAACAGAACCATGCACTATATACCTATAAATATTTTTTCTTTACAGAAAAATATTGTAAGGGAAAACATCAAGATGTTTGTGTGGCCACATGATAACTGGGTTAAGGGTAGCATTATCCTGTTATTGGTGAAAACCCTGATGCAATATACTTGACCATCTCAAGGCTTCCTCCTTTGTCCTCACCTCAGTCCTGTGCCACTCTGGAGATCTTGTCACCCACTTGGCACAGACAGAGCAATTTCAGGCACCTCTCTGCAAGGGAGAGAATGCATTATGGCCAGGCGGAGCCTGGATGTACCACTTCCACCAGTGGGGAGGAAGGCACGTGGGGTTCAAGCCTGTCTGATTTTGCTCCCTACTGTTCTGCTCTCCTGTCCCCATGAAGGGGGGGGCTTCCCTCCTCTCCCAGGTGACAGTTCCTAAGAGAGAAGGGGACCAAGCTTCTATTTTGGCCCAGCACTGTCCAGAACTTTTGGCAATGGTAGAAATGGTCTTTATCTGTGCTGTCCAACATAGGACCCACCTGGGCTGATCATAACCCCCAAAACAGGATCCCAATGCCATAATCCTGAATGTTGAAATCCCAAAAGATCAAAACTCCTAAAGTCTGAAATCCTAAAAATCACAATCCCAAAAGTCCAAACTGAAGAAGTCTTGATTGTACCTAATTTCAAATCTGTAATTTATGATTTGGGGATTCAATTAGACATCAAGGGATTTTAGACTTTAGGGATTTCATTTGGGGTTATGGCGTTTGGGAGCGTCTTTTAGATTATGGCCAAAACCCAGGAGTCATGAACCCCATGTGACTATCAAGCACTTGAAATGTGGGTGGTGTGGGTTATGAACCAAGTTTCAAATCTCATTTGCTTTTAATTAAATAGCCACTGCGGCTAGTGGCTACTCTACTGGACAGTGCAGCTGTGACTAATTCCAACCCAACCACCCCTCTTCCAACCCAGAACTGGAAGGAAAGACTGAGCATCCACACTGAGCATCCAGGCGAGATGACAGCAGCCCTGGGCAGGGAGTGGGAGAAGCCTGGGGGGCAGCTCTGGAGCTAGGCCCTGCTCAGTGAAGGCCACAGAAGCCCTGGGAAGCAACCAGCCTCAAACATCTCCCCACCCCAGTGTCCACAATGGCAGCCCTCCCACCTCACTGTGTCACAATACCACAGGCAGGAGGCCAGGCAGGCAAAGCGGTTTCCTCCAGGGCAGGGCTCTTTGTCTCCAGACCTACTTCCAGCAACCAAGGCAGCCGAGGGCCCATCTCCTGGGGAATGGAAAAGTGCCCAGTTGCTGGGAGGCCTCAAGCTGGGGAGCTATGGGGGAAGCAGGACAGGTGTGGGGCTGAGAGAAGCTACTAAGCCCCACACCCCAGGTGCTCCAGGGCCTGGCAGCCCAGCTGCAGGGAGATGGTACACTCCGAGTAGCTATTCGTCTTCCTGGCCATTTGGTTCATCTACTTCTTTTCCGACACCAACCTCTCTTCCAATTACTCAGGGGCTGAAAAGGCGACTGGAGGGCCAAAGCCCCCTGTGAGTGAGGACAGAGAATGGCCAAAGGCCAGAGCCACCAGGCAAACAACCTTTGTACCTTGGGAAGAGAGATTTGGAGACTGAAGCTGCCTGGGCCCCTCTGTCCCCCAAACTGCAGGGGTGCCATGGCCCTGGCCTCTTGCTTTCAGAGGGCCATTGAGTCAATGTCACAGGAAGGGGAAGAGACCTGTGCCCACAGACCCTCTGGTCATGGAGGGGGAAGAAGGTCTCTGGAGGGCAGCAGGGCCACAGCAAGGCTCTGGGGTCCTGAGTCTTCTCCTTCCGTGGATTTCAACTGTGTGTGTTGATAGCTGCTCTGTGCCTGGGTCCAGTCTCTAGTGAGAAATAAACTGCCTTTGGAGTCACGTGACAGCAAGAGAAATTTTATCCCCATTTTCTAGGGGACAGAAACAGAGCCCAGTGGTGCTTAGCATGTTTCTGGCAAGGGTAGTGAAAAGATCACTTCCTTTTGGGGGAAGCTTTTCAAATAAGAAAAATGAACGCAACTCCTGGACATGGCTCCACCTGGACCTAGGACAGGGCCTGACATTCCAGGGACTCCCAGGCTGGGTTTTCCATCAGAGCAGTCTTGGGGGCAGGAGCCTGTTAGAAATGCACATCCCCAGGGCCTTGCAGGCGGTCTGGATAGTACCTCCAGCACAGCTGCTTAAGGGGAGGCAGCCCAGCCCTCACCTGGGAACGCTGTGCTGACGCTGACTGCACACTGGGGCTCCTGGGTTTGGGTGGACAGGATTCCCCTGGAGAGATGGGCCCCAGCAGCCAGAGTGCACTGTGGGTGTCAAGCTGCTAGTGAGAAGTAGGCTATTCCCTGAGACCATGACAGGTTGAGGGTGGGAATCACCACCCCCCACACTCACCAAGAAATGCTTTTGCTACATGCTGGGGCTTTTTCTTTAATTTGAGCCAGTCTCACTATGTCACCCAGGCTGGAGTGCAGTGGCGCAATCTCGTGTCACTGCAACCTCCGCCTCCCAGGTTCAAATGATTCTCCTGCCTCAGCCTCCCAAGAAGCTGGGAGGCGCCCACCACCACGACCGGCTAATGTGCTGGGGCTTTTCTAAGAACAAAAGTACATGGAAGGGCAACAAAATATTCTGGAGAGGCATAGACAGTGAAAGCCAGGGGCACACAGGAGCCTCGCCAGCCAGGGTGGCAGAGGGCATCCAGGCAGACCCTCAGGTCTCATGTGAGGGCTGAATCGAGGTTAGTGCCACTGGGAAGCAGAGGGAAGCATGTGCCCACCTCTCTGAAGCCACCTTTGTGGACAAATGACATATGAACTCAAGAAAATGCAGGCTTGGCTAGACAGTGGTTCATGACTGCAATTCCAGCACTTTGGGAGGATCACTTGAGCCCAGGAGTTCGAGACCAGTCTGGACAACACAGCAAGACCTTGCCTCTACAAAAGATAAAAAATAAAAAAATTAGCTGGGCAGCGTGGGACGTGCCTATAGCTTCTGCTACCTGGGAGGTTGAGGTGGGAGGATCCCTTAAGCCCAGGAGTTTAAGGCTGCACTGAGTTATGATCACACCACTGCCCTCGAGCATGGGGAACAGAGACGGACCTGGTCTCAAAAAAGAAAGCAGCTGGCCAGGCTCGGTGGTCTATAATCCCAGCACTTTGGAAGGCTGGGGTGGGTGGACTGCCTGAGGTCAGGAGTTCGAAACCAGCCTGGCCAACATCATGGTGAAACCCCATCTCTACTAAAAATACAAAAAATTAGGTGGGCATTGTGGCACACACTTGTAATTCCAGCTACTCCAGAGGCTGAGCAGGAAAATCACCTGAACCCAGGAGGTGGAGGTTGCAGTGAGCCAAGATCGTGCCACTGCACTCCAGCCTGGGCAACACAGCGAGACTCGTGTCTCCAAAAAAACCTAATCCCAAACCTGATCTCTAAAGTCTTCGGTGTGGTCTAGAGCCCTAGCTGGCCTAAAAGGAATGTGCAGTGCACCATGGCTGTTCACAGGGATCTGTGCTAAGCTCAAGGGTAAAATACAGCCTTACAAAGCATCTCCAGGCTGCTCCTTCCCAAACTTACTTAGAAGGGAAGAGGGAAAGGCAGGTGTGTTTTCTCACTGAGGTTCTTCTAATGGCTGGAATCTGATACAGTATCAAGTTGTAGGGATATGGATCTGTTTGGGACTCGATAAAGCTAAATGTTGGACTGAAGAAGAATGCAGCCTGTAAACAAGTATTTTCCTGGAAACCGGCCACATGCAGACAAGCTGTGCTCCCTGTCAGGGAGCAGTTTGAGGATCCAGCTGAGCACGGTTGGCACAGGCAAAGGGAGCTCTCCACCCTCCCACCATGTACATCCACCTGCAAACCTAGGTTCTGAGCCCCCTCGCAGGGGAAAGATCCAAAAACTCGAGTTTGTGTCCTTTCAGGCTGTTGACAGAAATGACAACGTGATGGGTTGCAGTGACTCCATACAGCTGCCCTGTGAGTTCTACTTGTGTGTGTGCAGGTGGTGACAGGAGTGTGATGACACAGACGGGCACTCTACCAGGAGGAAGCCCACAGCAGACGTCAACCATCGCTTTATTAAGGCTGCCAGTCGGGGGCTGAGTCATGCACTCCACAGACACCCCCACCCTCCAAGGTCCACTTTTGGATGACCCTGAAGGCGGAGGCTCCTGAGATCTGAGCCACAGTCCAGGGTGAGCCACCCACCATGCCCTGCTGGATGGGGGTGCACATAAACTGCAGGGGGCCCTCAGTAGGGGTGCTCCTGCCTAGGGTGGGGCTGGTTCCAACAGGCCCTGGGCTCAGGCAGGGTGAGTGGCAGGGAGGCAGGGGACACAGGGACATTCACCCTGCCCTCTGGCCTATGGCTTTGTTGCCCTATTGCCATCACTGCTAAAGCAGTATGCTACACCATGAAGTGATGAACGAGAGCCCCAGGAGGGAGCAGACAGCTCTGTGCCTGGGGCCTGGCCAGACCTCAGGGGTGCTGTGCCCTGCTCCTGTTCCCCTCAGCCCCTCCCAGTGATGGGTCTCCTCCGGTAGAGGCCAGTCACTCAGAAGTGGACCCGCAGCACGTCCTGGCTAGCAACTGGCCGCTGGCAGGTGGTGCACGTCATGGGCAGGGAGTGTTGCTTCTCACCCAGGCAGGGTCGGCACAGGAGGTGGCCGCAGGGCAGCTGGTACACCGGCTCCTTTTTGAAGTAGGGAGAAAACACTCTTTTGCAGGAGGCACACTCGGGGCCCGGGATGCTCCCAGGCTGCTCTGGTAAATCAGGGAGGAAAACAGCCCAGGGTTAGGAAAGCTGCTCCACGGTCCAGGATGGTCTGAGAGGCACAGCCTTCCCACTAGGCCGCTGCAGCAGCTGGTTCATCCCTCCCGAGCCCGCCCCTGGCTGATCTGGGAAGGGAGTGGGAGGTGGAGAGGGAGCCCGGGAACCCAGGAGGCCTTTTCTCTATCATCTTTGACCAAATCTCAGTGCCTCTATGAATGCTTGAAAAGAGCTGGCTTCTGAGAGCAGCAGGCTGGACTGGGCCCTTCCTCCTGGTCTCCCAGCAAGCTGTACTTTCCCTGAGATAGGCAGCCAAGCCTGGAGCAAGGCACAGCTCACTCTAACAATATAAACTGCAAGAAACATGAGATGCAACAAGAAAAGGAAAAGGCAGGCCAGTGGGTGGCTCACGCCTGTAATCCCAGCATTTTGGGAGGTTGAGGCAGGAGGATCACTTGAGGCCAGAAGTTCGAGACTAGCTTGGGCAACATAGTTCAATCCTGTCTCTACAAAAAAGAAAAAGAAAAGGAAAAACAGCACATGGTCCAGTGTACCAGAGTTGGGAAGTGTGAGGGTGGTCAGCAGACAGGGCTGAGGCCTGCAGTGCACCTGCCTCTGGGGCCTGGCTCCTGCTCCTTTCAGCCCTGCAGCCTGCAGCCCCTCACTGCTACTGGCAGCTCTGCTCCCGACCCCTCAATCTCCTCCTGTACTTCCCTGGCCATCTGGGCAGGCTCTCCCTCCTTCCGCAACTCCTGCAGGGCATCCTTGAATGAGGGTCCCAGTGGGCAGCTCTGGCCATGCCCCACTAGGCTGCACCCACGGCTCTTCCTTCCTCGTGGGCCTCTGGAGAGTGACAGGGGATGGGCTTGCCTGTCCTCTTTGCGGTCCCTGTCTCCATTCCTAGCCACTACTCTCTAGAGGACCCCAAAGGAACCTCAAACCAATCTGCTTCAGAAATGTTTCTTAAGCCCCCTTCTCTCTGTCCATTTCATCACCATAATCCAGGCCGCTCAGCACATCTCTTCCTAACTCTTTATACTCTTCTCCAGGCTTATCCTCTCAATCTGTCCTCAAAGCTGCCTCCAATGACCCACCTATGTAACCTGATTACCCCATGCCTCTGCTTTCTACCTCTTAGTGGCTCCCCATCTTTTGGGACAGTGAAGACTCCCTGCATGGCCCACCCAGCCTCCTTACCTCTCTTCACACCAGTCTCACCTTCTAGAGTGCAGCAGCTTCCAATCACT
Organism: Saimiri boliviensis; assembly: GCF_048565385.1. Lineage (NCBI taxonomy): Eukaryota > Metazoa > Chordata > Mammalia > Primates > Cebidae > Saimiri > Saimiri boliviensis. The sequence continues at coordinate 93,096,756 of NC_133457.1, read as the reverse complement.
TCTCTGCACACACACTGGCCAGCCCTCAGAGGTGCTGCTGGCCTCCTCACTTTGTGCTTGCTGTTCCCTCTGCCTAGAATGCCCTTATCTGGAGACTTGGCTTAGACCTCACCCATTCCAGGAAGCCTCCCCAGACTGCTCCTTTCCTGTGCATTTAGAGCCCACTCGCACTTCTCAGCCTCCAAGCTAGCATGCCTGCTTCCTCCCCAGGCTTTGCAGGCCTGGAGGGTCAGGACCATGTCCATGTTGCTCATCTGGCCTCAGGGTCTGGTGCAGCACCTCACAGGGCACCTGCTCCATTCACATGTGATAAATGGACCTGCAATCTACACTCAGGCACCAGGAACCAAAGAAGGGAGAGCAGGGGTGCCCTACACAGGGAGCAGAAACTGAAGTGTAGTCTAACAAGCACTCCCTGCCTCCACATCCCTGAGAACTGCAGCCAGGAAAGAGTGGCCTGGCTGTGGGCGTTTTCTTTGGGCCAAACATTAAGCAACATAAAAGTACCAGTGCCTCTCCTGTGCACACAAGCCAAGAATTCCCCAGTGAGTGGAAAGGTGAACCTCTACAGAGAAGGGAAGGAGGGAGAGAGAAGCCAAGGAGGAATGAAGGTGGGGAGGGAGGAGGGAAAGAAGGAAGGGGAGGAAGCGAGGAAAGAGCCACTGACTGCTTTTCAGTGGTTCCCCTTCCATGAGGTTCTGCTAGAGGCTTCAGAGATCTGCCTGACCCACAGTGCACCATGAGAACTTATTTTCCATCAGAGTTTTAAAAAACCACACCTGGCACAACACCACAGAGGCATGCAAGGGCCCCAATTTTTCCCAGCACTGACCAGAAGTCCTATTAAAGGGACTCAGAGGCCTAGAGCCCCGGGGGCAGTTTCAGTGACAGAAAAAAAAAAATCATCAAGAAAAAGACAATTATTGTGCCCTGGGCAGACTGGAAACCCAAGTATATAACTGCAAACTGAGGCGATTAAGAGAGAGGATGAAAAAGAGACCTTGCCTTGAACAGGGTGGGCTAACACGGCCTCCTACAGGAAGAGCTGTGAGAATGAAAAGGGGCCAGCTATGAAGAATGAAAGGACAGCAGGCACAAACAGACTGTCCCTTAAAAAAAAAGACACAGTAAGACCAAGTGTGGTGGCTCACACCTGTAATCCCAGCACTTCAGGAAGCCGAGGCAGGTGGAACACCTGAGGTCAAGAGTTCAAGACCAGCCTGGTCAACATGGCTAAACACGAGGTCAGGAGTTGGAGACCAGCCAGTCTCTACTAAAAATATACACAAAAAAATTAACTGGGCTTGGTGGCGTATGCCTGTAATCCTAGCTACTAGCGGGGGCTGAGGCAGGCGAATTGCTTAAACCCAGAAGGTAGAGGCTGCGGTGAGCCAAGATCATGCCACTGCACTCCAGCCCAGACAACAGAGCAAAACTCTGTCTCAAAAAAAAAAAAAAAAAAAAAAAAAAAAAAAAAAAAAAAAAAAAAAAAGAAAAAGAAAAAGAGGCCGGGCGTGGTGGCTCAAGCCTGTAATCCCAGCACTTTGGGAGGCCGAGGCGGGTGGATCACAAGGTCAAGAGATCAAGACCATCCTGGCCAACATGGTGAAACCCTGTCTCTACTAAAAATATAAAAAAGTAGCTGGGCACGGTGGCACGTGCCTGTAATCCCAGCTACTCGGGAGGCTGAGGCAGGAGAATTGCCTGAACCCAGGAGGCAGAGGTTGCGGTGAGCCGAGATCGCGCCATTGCACTCCAGCCTGGGTAACAAGAGCGAAACTCCGTCTCAAAAAAAAAAAAAAAAAAAAGAAAAAGAAAAGAGAGAGAGATTAGAGAATCCAGGGCCAGAGCTGGTAGAGAAGGCAACTGGCAATGGAAACTGAAGAGGGACCACTGAAGACAGGAGAAAAGATGCAAAACAGCCTGAAAGCCAAGAGAGAAGGCGTTTCGGGCAGCACGGGCTGGCTGGCCACATAACATACTGCCGAAAGGGTAAGCAACCATGAGATCCGAAGTCAGGGAAGTGGAGGCCACTTTATAAGACAGGTTCTTGGGGGTGGTCAGCATAATCAGAGTAGGCAGGAGAGAGACAGGGAAGTGGGGAACTAGAGACAGAAGAGGAAGGCAGCCTGGGGTCCAGACACCAACGGAAGGCACCGGTTTTGTGCAGGCGGGAAAGGAATCAGGTATGTGCCTTATCGTAGGCCCCACCAGGCTCTCTCTCGTAAAAAATGCCTTGCTTTGCGGTCAGTTTATCTTGCTTTGTATCCTAATAGATTCTGGCATACAGTGGGGGCCAAGGTTCATTTTAGGCAAAAACTGGCCCAGAAGCTACCACTGCTCTTTTCTAAGACACATGATGGAAGTGTTAATACAAAGGGGAGAGGAGGAGGATGACAAAACCCAACCCCAAACCCCTCTTCACATTTACGTAAAGTGCTTGTATGTCACACTGGAGACAAACTAAATGAGAAAAAATAACAAAAAAGGCCAGGCATGGTGGCTCATGCCTGTAATCCCAGCACTTTGGGAGGCCAAGGCGGGTGGATCACGAGGTCAGGAGTTCGAGACCAGCCTGGCCAACATAGTGAAACCTTGTCTTTACTAAAAATACAAAAAATTAGCTGGGCATGGTGGTGGGCGCCTGTAATCCCAGCTACTCAGGAGGCTGAGGAAGGAGAATCACTTGAACCCAGGAGGCAGAGGTTGCAGTGAGCCGAGACTGTGCCACTGCACTCCAGCCTGGGAAACTGAGCAAGACTCTATCTCAAAAATAAATAAATAACAACAAAAAAGAGAGCAACAAAAATCCTCAAGAGAGAATAATTAATATTAGATATCACAAAGAAACACAGCAGAGGGTGGCCAAGCCCTACATTCACAGAATTACTAAGGGTTGACTAAAGAAAGCCTTTCTTCTAAGAAGTTTAAGTTCACAGGCAGCCCCTCAATTCCCCCTGGAAAAGGCAAGAGAACAGGCTCTCTCCCAGGCTGGGTGTTGGAACTGAGAGTGAGGCTGGCCAGGCAGGTCCACAGAGCCCCCAGGGACTCAGCCCAGCATCCAGAGACAGAGAACAGACCACCTGTTCCAAGGCTTCAAGGAGATGGCGGGGGCCCATGTTACCCGAGCTGGTGCCAGGCCTCCAGGAAGCGCTGCTCCCTCTTGTGCCAAGGTGCTGGAGCTGTCCCCTGGTCAGCCGTGCCGTAAAGGAGGGCATGGAGCCAAGGGTAGATGCCAAGGCAATTTCCAAGCTTTGTGACAGCTTCTGCTCATGGGACAATGGACCTGTCGAGAGAGGCGCACATCCAGAGACAGGCTCCACAACACAGAACAGCCTCAAGTCCTTCGAGGGCTATAAAAATGGCACCTTCAATCTCACGCATCAATGTAGTGAAACTCCATCCTAATGCTACTTGTGGACCATGACAGAACACCAGGAGGTAAAGCCCTAGGAACACTTGGCAGTTCTTGCCCATTCCACCAGCTTCAGGCTTTTCTCCTCCTGGAGAAACTGCTGGGCAGGCATGGGCCACCTCGTGGCTCAACTGCAGAACTGCACCCTCCTTTTTCATTTTTGAGATGGAGTCTAGGTCTGTTGCCAGGCTGAGTGCAGTGGCTCAATCTCCGCTCACTGCAACCTCTGCCACCCAGATTCAAGCGATTCTCCTGCCTCAGCCTCCTGAGTAGCTGGGATTACAGGTGTGCACCACCACACCCGGCTAATTTTTGTATTTTAGTAGAGATGGGGTTTCACCTTGTTGACCAGAATGGTCACGATTTCCTGACCTTGTGATTCGCCCACCTCGGCCTCTCAAAGTGCTGGGACTACAGGCGTGAACCACCATGCCCAGCCTCCTTTCTAAAGGCCTCCTTGCTGGCCAAGGAAATGACAGGAGCAAGCAAAAGCCGGCTTTGGATTCCTGCTCCCTAACCCCTATTCCCTCCCGATGGCCTTAGTCTTCTCTTTCCCTAACTCCTACCTTCTGGGGACCCCACTACCCCGCAGCAGGGCTCATCTGCATTTTCTAGGTGTTCATGTCCTCTCTCTCCTGTTCAGTAAAACAAAGCAGTTATTACTGAATAGAACTAAGACGCCACACTGACCACACCACAATTTAGGGGACCTTCAGTCTTGGGTCAACAGAAAGCCAAGCCATGGAATGGCTCATGCCTGTAATCCCAGCACTTTGGGAGGCTGAGACGGGCAGATCACCTGAGGTCAGAAGTTTAAGAGCAGCCTAGTCAACATGGCAAAACCCTGTCTCTACTAAAAATATAAAAATTAGCCAAGTGTAGTGGTGCATGCCTGTCATCCCAGCTACTCAGGAGACTGAGGCAGGAAAACTGCTTGAAATCAGGCGGCGGAGGTTGCAGTGAGGTGAGATTGCACCACTGCACTCCATCCTGGGTGACAGAGTGAGACTCTGTTCCCCCCAAAAAAACCATTAACAGGGCCGGACGCAGTGGCTCACACCTGTAATCTCAACACTTTGGGAGGCCAAGGCAGGCAGATAACTTAAGGTCAGAAGTTCAAGACCAGCCTGGTCAACACAGCGAAACCCCATTCCTACTGAAAAACACAAAAAAATTGGCCAGGCACAGTGGCTCACAACTATAATCCCAGCACTTTGAGAGGCCAAGGTGGGAGAATCACGAGGTCAGGAGTTCGAGACCAACCTGGCCAACATGGTGAAACCCCGTCTGTACTAAAAATATAAAAATTAGCCAGGCATGGTGGTAGGCACCTGTAATCCCAGCTACTCAGGAGGCTGAGGCAGGAGAATCACTTGAATCCAGGAGGAGGTTGCAGTGAGCTGAGATCATGCCACTGTAATCTAGCTTGGGCGACAGAGCAAGGCTCTGTCTCAAAAACAAAAAACAAAAAACAAAAAAACGTAGCCGGGGGTGGTGGTGTGCACCTGTAGTCTTAGCTACTCAAGAGGCTGAGGCAGGAGAATTGATTAAATCCCAGCAGCAGAGGTCGCAGTGAGCAGAGATTGCATCACTGCACTCCAGCCTGAGCAACAGAGGGAGATTCTGTCTCCAAAAAAAAAGAAAAGAAAAGAAAACCCATTAACAGGAGGGGCACTGTCCTATTAACAGGTGGTTCATGCCTTCCTGCAATCCCAGCACTTTGGGAGACCAAGGCGAGTGGATCACTTGAGGTCAGGAGTTCGAGACCAGGCTGGCAGAGATGGGGAAACCCTGTCTCTACTAAAAATACAAAATATTAGCCAGGCGTGGTGGCAGGCACCTGTAATCTCAGCTACTTGGGAGGCTGAAGTAAGAGAATCTCTTGAACCTGGAAGAGAGAGGTATCAGTGATCTGAAATCATGCCATTGCACTCCAGCCTGGGTGAAAGAGCAAGACTCTGTTTCAAAACAAAAACAAAAACAAAAACAAAAAACAACCATTAACATTATAAGATTCACAACCAAATGGAGTTTACTCCAGGAATGGAAGAATGGTGCAATATTGCTAGTGCAGAGAAGGCAAAGAAAGGAGAAAAAAAAAAGAATGGTGCAATATTAGAAAATCCATTAACGGATTTTATCACATTAAAAGATCTGAAGGGCTGGGCAGGGTGGCTCACGCCTGTAATCCCAACATTTTGGTAGGCTGATGTGGGTGGAGCACCTGAGGTCAGGATTTCGAGACCAGCCTGACCAACATGGAGAAACCCTGTCTCTACTCAAAATACAAACCTAGCCGGGCATGGTGATGTAATCCCAGCTACTCAAGAGGCTGAGGTGGGAGAATCACTTGAACCTGGGGAGGCGGAGGTTGCAGTGAGCCGAGATTGTGTCATTGCACTGCAACCTGGGCAACAAGAGTGAAACTCTGTCTCAAATAATAATAATAATAGTATCATTTCCACTGATACTAAAAGGCATGAAACAAAGTTTGATTCCCCAGTCCTGGATAAAAATAATAAAATAGAAATCAGTGGCAGAGGAGAGTTTCTGAACCGTCTCCAGGTAAACCCTACCTCCTGATATTCATGCTCTTCGGTATCCTCTCCCCTTGAGTGGGCTGGACTTAGAGTCTTGTTCTAACAAACAGAACACAGTGATCCATTTCTCCACCAGGCAGGAAAGACACTGGTGTTGAGGCTGACATACCTATCAAGGACAACCACTATGATGGTTTCTGGTGCTTTGACGAAACCTCAGGTGATCGGCCCTTTAGCCAGGTGTCTGAGGTTTCATATTGTTGGAGCACTCATTGTGTTCCTGGGGGCTGCAGCTAAGTTTGCTGCAGCTGAAAGAAGAAAGACGGCAAACGCAGATTTCTACAGAAATGATGATTCCATGAAAGATTGTCAGGAGATGAGGAAGGCTGATATCTTTCACAATGTAAAGTGATTTTGGAATATAAAGAATTTCTTGGCCAGGCACAGTGGCTCATGCCTGTAATTCCAGCACTTTGGGAGGCTGAGGTGGGTGGATCACTTGAAGTCAGGACTTTGAGACCAGCCTGGCCAACACAATGAAACCCTGTGTCTACCAAAATTACAAAAATTATGCCAGCAGAGGTGGTTCACACCTGTAATCCCAGCTACGCAGGAGGTTGAGGGAGGAGAATTGCTTGAGCCTAGGAGGCGGAGGTTGCAGTGAGCCAACATCATGCCACTGCACTCCAGCCTGGGTGACAGAGTGAGACTCCATCTCATAAAAATACAAAAATTAGCCAGGCATGGTGGCATGCACCAGTAGTCCCAGCTACTCCAGAAGCTGAGGCAAAATTGCTTGAATCTGGGAGGCAGAGGTTGAAGTGAGCCGAGATCATGCCACTGCACTGCAGCCTGGGTGACACAGCAAGACTCCATTTCAAAAAAAAGAGGAAAGAAAAAGAATTTCTGAGTTGAATTACACAGAAGTTTGTCATCAAGCTGTGCTCTCAAACTAAGAAATATGAAGATAGAGGCCAAAAATATTATTTATCTTGATATTATAAATAAGCAGTTAACAAATACCTTGAGAAAAATTAGAATACAGTAGAAGTGAGGAGTGTGACTTTGAAGATTAGATTCTAAAAGACGTTTTTCCCTCGTCTGCACTCTCTCTGGAACACACAACTGCCACACATGCACTGCCCTACGGAGAGACCCATGTGGCAAGGAACAAAGAGAAGCCTAGGGCCAACAGCCAACCAGCAAGTGAGGCCTCCGTCCAACAATGCATCAGGAGCTGAATCTTGCAACAATTACGTGGGTGAGACTAGAAGTAAATGCCTTCCCTAGTCGATCCTTGAGATGACCACAGCCCCAGCTACCAGTTTGACAGCAGCCCTGGAAGACCCTGAAGCAGAGAATCCAGACAAGTTATGCTGGGATTTGTGATCCACAGAAGTTATGAGAAAATGAATGTTTGTTGTTTTAAACCAGTAAGTTTTGGGGTAATTTGTTACCTAGCAATAGAGAACCAATACTTCTCTAACATGGCAAAAACATCTATCTCAGCCTAAGAGCCAACATCCAGCTTATGATAAGGCATTCACACTGAACACGTTCAGCTGCAGAGGTCACCCAGTGAACCAGGGCTGCTCACCTCAGGAGAGAGCAGCATCACCAGCCCCAGAAATCACTGGCAATGCCCCAGGAAGAGGTAGGAAGCCAGGATTCCTAAATCTCATATTCAAGAATATTGCAGACTGGGCGCGGTGGCTCATGCCTGTAATCCCAGCACTTTGGGAGGTCAAGGTGGGTGGATCACCTGAGGTCAGGAGTTTGAGACCAGCCTGACCAACATGGTGAAACCCTGTCTCTACTAAAAATACAAAATTAGCCAGGTATGGTGGCGCATGCCTGTAATGCCAGCTACTCAGGAGGCTGAGGCAAGAGAATTGCTTGAACCCAGGAGGCGGAGGTTGAGGTGAGCAGAGAATGCGCCATTACGCTCCAGCCTGAGTAACAAGAGAGAAACTCCTTCTCAAAAAAAAAAAAGAAAGAAAAAGAATGTTGTAATTTTACCTGTGGATCCCACCAAATGCAACAAGGAAGAAAAACAGAAAGAAAAAAAAACACACACAAAGAGAATGTTGCAATTTGTCCACACATTTACATAGTATACTTTCTTCAGTGTGGCTTTTCTCTTCAGTAACTCTCTCCTGAAAAGAACGCCCACAAGCGTCGTCCCTTTTTCCTTTTCTGTGTACTCAAGGCACATCTGGTGAGGGGAGCACAGAGGACCTCCATGCAATATATCCTTGTACCTCTGTGAAGGTTAGAAACAACACCCAGAGGAGCCCACTGGCACATGAATAACACAAAGAAGGTACCAGAGGACATGCTCTGCTTTGAGGAACTGGTATCTCTCCTCCCAGAAGCTCTGACCAGAGGCTTTAAGCCCAGGAAAAAGTGTTGACCAGGCCAAGGCACATAAAGGGAGCACAAGGAAGGCCAAAGTGCCCATGGAACCATCACCAGCAGAGGAGTGAAACATGCAGACTGAAGCCTTGGAACAGACAAGAACACACAGAACTCCTCCAAGGCTCCACGTTGTCCCTGGTCTGAAGACAATGCAGAGGGGCTCCACAATGGGAAACAGGAAGGAGGCAGCACAGGCACAGCCTCAGGAATGTAAGGTGGCCAAGCACAAAGCAAAGGGTAGCAGAGCCGAGTGCCCCCAGGAAGGAGATGGATGAGCCTGGCCGCGGACACAAGATGCTGAATTACCTGTCGAGCAGTCCATGTGTGTCAGGCTCGGCTCACTGGTGGCTTTCATTTTCTTAGCAGTGTGCTCTGAGGTAGTGGGTAGAACCAGAGGGCTTGTGGCAGAAAAATAGGAGGCATTTATACCAAGGTTACTGTCTGGGACACGTTCAGCCTGCTCTATCTTCCTTTTCCGACAGGGCAGAACAATGGAGGAAGGGGTCACTGCCAATGCCGTCTGTGCTCTCCCAAGCAGGTGGCAGCCGGGGATGGAGTGCTGGAGCAGAAAATGGTCAATCCGGGCCTTCAGGGAGGGGTGAGGCAGGGGCTGAGAGTGTGGAGTAAAAGCTACTCCTGTGAATGGGTCACTGGGCACTCGGCCCCATGTGGCTTCGCTGCGGTTACACTTCTCTAGCGTGCTCTGGTCGATAACCTTGCCTGAGGGCAGCAGCATGGGACAAGGCATGATCTCCAGGGTGATGGGATCCAGGAACTCCTCAGGCACATCCTGAATGCTCTCGGCCAGCTTCTGCAGGCTGGAGGGGGCCTGCTGGCTCTCAGACTGGTCCCCTGGGTCACAGTCACTTTCCATGGGCAAGGCTGGGGCCTGCAGAGCCACGTCCTGAGGGAGGCTCTCCGAGGCGACCAGCAGGACGCTGTCTATCACCTCCTGGGAGCAGGTCTTGGCTGGCTGACCCCATACTTCCAACCGCTTGATACAAGGGACACCACCACCTGTCATATGGGTAATACAGATCCTTAGATGGGCCACGTGGCTAAGGGAAAGAGCCCCTTTATTCCAGAGCTCCTGGGCCACAACAGCAGGGGAGGGGAGTGTGGCTTCCATTGGGCCAAAAGGGGGCCTGGCCTTGAAGCCCCTGTGGCTAAACACCACTTGGCTCTGGTTTTTCAGTAAGACTTTGCCTACCAAGGTGAACGTCTCCTTATCTGGGACAGATGGCTCGGCTGGGCCCGGCGTCCGGCACTGAGGCGTACTCCAAGACACTCTGCTAGAAGAGGCAGATGTGTACATTTCCAGTCCCGTGATGTTCTGACCTCCCCCAGCTGTGAGGTCTATGTTAATCCTACAGATTTCCACGTTAAAGGGAAATGAAACTGTCACACAGACTGGTGGCTTAATGAAATACTCTGTTCTGAAACCATGACTTCTCTTTGTGAGATCTTCAGAGATGAGATTTTCTACTTCATAACCATCAGCTGATATCTAGATTTAATAAAAAACATGAGACACAATGATCCAAATGAAGACAGCTTGTCACTTGTAAGAAAACTCTTAAGCCTGAGGTTCCTCATTTTAAAATTTCCTCTATTAAACTGAATTGTCCCAGATTATTTTGCAGGCACCCAATATCAGATCAAAGGCCAAGGGCAACCATGTCCCCAAGTATTCCCCAATCTTAATATGAGCAAACTGAGCTGGGTATGGTGGCATACACCTGTAGTCCCAGCCACTTGGAAGGCTGAGGCAAGAGGCTCCCATTAGCCCAGGCATTAGTTAGGCTTGGGCAACACAGCAAGACCCTGTATCCCCACAGCCCCCGCCCCCAAAAAAGCAAGCAACAAAATCCTGCCCAATCCAACCAAAACTCTCTTCAAAACAATATCCGGGGAGAGAATGGCGGGGAGGAGAAAGTATTTCTACCTTTGCCATGACTTTGACATGACGTGAAATTGATCATCAAAGAATAAAGAGTACAATTATTAAAATAAGTATTAATATTCTTTTTTTTTTTTTTGAGACAGAGTCTCACTCCGTCACCAGGCGCCAGGCTGGAGTGTAGTGGCGTGACCTCAGCTCACTACAATCTCCGCCTCCCAAGTTCAAGCAATTATCCTGCCTCAGCCTCCCGAGTACCTGGGACTATAGGCGCACGTCACCACGCCCAGCTAATTTTTTTGTATATTTTGGTAGAGACAGGGTTTTACCATGTTGGCCAGGATGGTCTTGATCTCTTGACCTCATGATTTGCCCGCCTTGGCCTCCCAAAGTGCTGGGATTACAGGTGTGAGCTACTGCGCCCGGCCAAGATTCTTCATTTAAAAAAAAAAAAGTACCGTGGAGAACCCTGCACAAAATGCGTCACAGCTCACCTCATCATGGCGCTGCGTGTGATTCTAGAGGCAAGCCTGCCCCATGCTTACCTAAATACGATCTGATGGAATCTAAAGTCACGAGGGCAAAAGTGCAGTAAGCCTGAATAAAATCCACACACACAAGGCAGGAAATGATGAAACACATGACAAAGATATCATATATTTATGTGCATATATTTGTTTTGTTTACCTTGTTGCAGTGAATTCTTGGTCTGAACTGTGGAAGGCAAAGATTTATTACCATCTTTGTGGCCGAGAGGAAAGCTTCCAAGCATCAGAAGCAGCCTTAAATAAGAAATAAAACTAAGTATTAGAAAATTTTAAATTCAATTCTAAACTTTCAGAAGTTGATTTCTAAGAGAATCAAACAAGATAGCAACAAAAACTTTAACACATACACTGTCACAGTTCTATACTCAATTTCCTTATATCCTATACATGACCTTGGGGAAAAAAATCAGTCACTAAAAAATTATAGAGAAGATTTCTATGGCAGGCTCAACAGGATGGCAAAGACTGCCAGTTCTCGGGCCAACAGCTGTCCCAAAGACCCAACAGAGGCAAGGCCCATTGCTGTGCTGGGGGTCCCCATAGAAAGGGAGTAGCAAAAGTTGCTGAGCTCAGAGAAAGGACAGAGTGCTCAGAACGGAAAGGGTCACAAAAAATAATTATAGTGGTGGTAAGCATCTTTGTCATTTAACACTTATCAATGCAATTATGTTTTCTTATTAAAATGAAAACAATGAGTCAAAAACATCATTACTGAGAAATAGAAAATTTATTAGAAGCCAGGTGTGGTGGCTCGCACCTGTAATCCCAACACTGTGGGAGGCTAAGGTGGTAGAATCGCTTGAGCCCAGAAGTTCCAGACCAGCCTGGGAAACATAGTCGGTCTTACTGTAGAGACCCCATCTCTACAACAAAAAGTTGTAGAGGGGTCTTGCTATGTTTGATTTGCACCTGTAGTCACAACTATTTGGGAAACTGAGGTGCAAAAATCACTTGAGCTCAGGAAGAGTTCAGGACTGCAATGAGCTATGATCACACCGCTGCATTCCAGCCTGGGTGACAGAATGAGACCCTGTCTCAAAGGAAAAAAAGAAAAGAAGAAAAAAAGAAGGGAAGAACAGAAGGAAGGAAGGGAGTTGGGGAGGGGCAGAAAGAAAGAAAAGAAAGAGAAAGAGGAAGGAAGGGAGGGAGGAAAAAGAGGGAGAGAGGAAAGAAAAAAAGAGAGGGAGGAAAAGAGAAAATATTAGGGTTGGAAAGCACCTTAAAAGGACATCTAGCTGGGCACAGTGGCTCACGCCTGTAATCCCAGCACTTTGGAAGGCCAAGGCAGGTGGATCACCTGAGGTCGGGAGTTCGAGACTAGCCTGGCCAACATGGTAAAACACCATCTCTACTAAAAATACAAAAAGCAGGTGAATGTGGTGGCGGGTGCCTGTAATCCCAGCTACTTGGGAGACTGAGGCAGGAGAATTGCTTGAACCCAGGAGGTGAAGGTTGCAGTGAGCTGAGATTACACCACTGCACTCTAGCTAGCCTGGGTGACAGGAGCAAAACTCCGTCTCACAGAAAAAAAAAGGCAGCTTATGCGAGTAGTCATTTTAATGGCCAATTCCAATGGCTTTTGGAAACTCTGTAGAGAAGCAGGGGAGCCACTGGAAAACACCCCTCCCAGTGGCAGATTTCTCCAGTGGATCTTAACTCATTGGTGAGGCCAGTCAGTCATTTATGCTTTTTCCCCTGACAGTCATGGCCATGAAAAATCACGTTAGCCCAACAGGGATAGGGACACCCTCTGAGCCCCTTTTGTTGTCATAATCAGTAGGGGCCACTGGCAGGGGCCAGGTGCACTGAGCATCCTGCAGCGTTTCAGTGGAGAGTTGCTGCATGGTGAAGGTCTGTCATGGGACTTGCAAATGTCTATTATCTTAGCCCTTAACTCAGTTTTACATATAAACACGAAGTATTTTTAAACATGGTTTTCATATATGCTAAATTTCCTGGGATGAAAGCTTTCATGTAGGCCATAGGAAGGTCATATTTTGTTTTGTTCAGACTTTTTTACTAAGAGGTGCCCACCATTTCCGAAAATCACATCACTGAGAGCAAAGCTTTCCACCTTGGTCAGTCTGCATTTGTAGCAGTGTACATTCCACATGCTCCTGCATGATGGTAAAAGCTTCTGAACACATCTTTATGTCTTCCAGTACGGTCACACCCAAACATTTACACGAGAACAAATTTTATTATTGTACCCAAAAATTTTTCCTTTACAGTACTGTTAGGGCCATGTGTGTGTGTGTGTGTGTACCTATGCACATTGTTTTTTACAAATAATATACATAAGTAGGCTTTACTATTTGGCTTTAAGCTCATCATGACAGAAGAAACATGAATCTCATGGAGTGGAGAGCCCCTGGCCTAAAGCCTCCTGTTCTTTGTGAGCCTGTGTTGAAACTCCTAGTGCTTTCCACTTTGAGGCACACACACCACTGCTCTGCCAGAGAATTTTAGAATCTGGCCTGGACTAAAGTTTCTACAATTCCTTTCTCAAAGATTATATTAACTGTGTCTCCAGGCTTCTGACACCTTTCTTGTTCTCCACAATAAGTAAAAATGAATGAAGTATCTGATGCGTTACATCTGCAAATATCCTCGGAACCCCTGTAGTTACCTCTTTTTGGCCAGGACACCAGAACTCATTTAGAGCAGCATTTCCCCCAGCTTCCCTGCCCACCTAGTGCAGCAGCTTCGTGTTGGTTTTAAATGTAAAATTAAGCCATTCACTTAAATTGAATATAGAACCATTAAAATAAATATATAGCTTAACCAAGGAAATAAAACATTCCTCCTTTGAAAAGCAAGCCTAGGATGCCAAAGGAAAGCACAATACGCTACTGACATAAGATGATGATACTAGAAACAGGCATAGGCAGAACTGCACTGGCCCCAGGCAAATGGTTGAGGCTAGGGGACTCCCTGGTTGAGAAGGTTTTCTTTTCACTGCCCCAGGCAGTTCCCTCCTCCCCTCTTGGCCCTGACAGAGGCAAGAAAAAACAAAGCCAGACAGAGTGGCTCTCACACCCATAATCTGAACACTTTGGGGGCTAAGGTGAGAGGATCACTTGAGGCCAGGAGTTTGAGGTCAGCCCAGGGAACACAGTAAGACACCATCTTTACAAAAAAAAAATTTAAAAATGAATTAGGTGTGGTGGCACACACCTCTAGTCCTAGCCACCTGGGAGGTGGAAGCAAGAGGATCACTTGAGGCCAGGAGTGCAAGGTTACATACAGTGAGCTATGACGGCGCTACTGTACTGCAGCCTAGGTGACAAAGTGAGACCCTGTCTCAAAAAATAAAATAGAGTCCTTCTAGACTTAAATGAGGCTATTATGCTCTATGATATAGAAATGCGGAACCTTGACTGCCCTTTCCAACAGGCATTACACCAGACCTGAAATTAAGGAAAATCTTGGGTCTGCCCTTAGCTACTTCTTCCCACCTCTGTGTGAAAGTAAGTCAGCCTTCTGTTCAAGCATCTCAGCTCATGAGGCTTCTCCACCTGCCTCAGGGGCTGCCAACTGCCCCAGTCAACTACAAAAGCATATGGACCTAACCCTGACCAGAAACAGACTACCTGCTCTCCACAGCACTCATCAAAATATAAGTTGAGTGAACATTTACAGAAGAGTGTTCAGTCCAACACTATTACATTCTCCTTAGTGCTGGCCTAAGTAGCTTCTGCCTCTTGCCTGGCAGTCCTTGTGGCTGCTGCAAATCTTATCCCACATCACTAGATGACAGATTTTTTAGCAGTTTTGATCCTCACCAGTTGCAAAAATAAATGTAACACATTGATAAAAATTCAGTGGCTGACTTATGAAGATTCATAGGACACCAGGGTAGCAGGACACATCAGGTGAGAACCATAATTTTAATCTCTAAAATATACCACTCCATTGAGCTGACCCTCAGACCAGTGCACGGGCCTATCCTCATGTTCATCCCAGCCACAACCATCACCATCCTCACCACCCCCTGCAAATACTCTTCACCAAGCTGCTCACTGGCACTGTGTGGTCCTTTAGCAAGGAACTTCAATAAGAAACAGCTCTACAAAGTCAGTTACTGTTTTGTTTGGTGGACAAAATGGTCACCATCTATTCTACATGGCAGCCTCTCTTTGAGACCTGTAGAAAATTTTCAATTTGGTCTCAGCACTAGAAGAGTTGTTTTTCCCAAGCAACTTAATATTTTGTGGTGTGAACATGGATTATATTCCTTCTTGACTCAGGCTGCTGGAAAGCTCCGAATAAAATCTGTGGCCCATCCCTGACATTTCTCCCTGCCTGAATTATTTGTTATACAATACAGTATAACATAAAAGCTAGCTTAAAATGATTTTGAACAATGTGGGGTATAAATAGGCTGGGCAAAGGGGCTCACACCTGTGATCCTAGTACTCTGGGAGACCAAGGCAGGAGGACTGCTTGAGGCCAGAAGTTTGAGACCAGTCTGGGCAACAAAGTGAGATGCCGTCTCTATAAAAAATTTTAAAAATGTTATCTGGGCATGGTGGCATGTGCCCATAGTCCCAGCTACTCAGGAGTATGGCTTGAGCCCAGGAGTTTGATGCTACTTTTGCGAGACATTTACGTTGTTTACACCTATTTTTTTTTTTTTTTAAAGACAGGGTCTCACTATGTTGTCCAGGATAGAGTCCAGTGGCTATTCACAGGTGCCATCACAGGTCACCGCAGCCTCAAATTCCTGAGTTCAAGCAATCCTCCTACCTGAGTGCCTCAAGTACCCAAGAACCTGGGACTACAGGTATAGGTCATCAAACCCAACTTGTTTGTGAATTTTTACTACTACTACATTAAGATAAAATCTTGGCCGGGCGTGGTGGCTCACACCTGTAATCCCAGCACTTTGGGAGGTTGAGGTGGGTGGATCACCTGAGGTCAGGAGTTCAAGACCAGCCTAGAAATCCCGCCTCTACTAAAAATACAAATTAGCCAGGCATGGTGGCATGCACCTCTGATCCCAGCTACTTGGAAGGCTGAGGCAGGAGAATCGCTTGAACCCAGGAGGCGGAGGTTGTGGTGAGCTGAGATTGTGCCAATGCACTCCAGCCTGGGCAGTAAGATCGCAACCCTGCCTCAAAAAAAAAAAAAAAAAAAAAAAAAAAAAAAAGGATAAAATCTTAAGTAGATTTTTTGTCATTTTTTTTTCCTTTAGTCTTAGTACAATTTTGACTTTTTAACTTAAGGGGTCCTACATGTTTCTACTTAAGGTTGCTATTTATGAAAGGTTCTTCTTACCCCCTTAATTTTTCTAGCTAGTCCCTGCTATATAGAAAAGCTTTTTCACTTTGGTATCTTTATTGTATTTTCTTATTAACTCTTACTGATTTTAACACATTTTCAGTTTGTTTTCTTGTTTTTCTTTCTTTTTTTTTTACAACCCTATTATCTAGATAACAATGAGAATTCCTTCCTCAAAATGGTAACTCTTATTTCTCATTTTACTGCATTAACTAGAGCTTCTGGAATTACACGTAACAGTAAAAGAGTTGCCATCCTCGTTTATGCCCATTAGAAAATACATCTTTGAACATTATGCTGATTGTTAGGCTGAAATATCATCTTCATGTTAATAAAGCATTCTAATTTTCACAGTTTTGAAAGTCAGGCATATGCTCTGAATTCTGATTTTTCTCTATACGTTCTCTTTTATTATTTATCTTATCTGACAGACTAATGGGATACATTAACACATTTTTCTAATTTTAAACCACCCTTTTTATTCCCAGGAGAGATTCTATTTGGTTGTGGCAGATTGTTCTTTAAATGTACTATACTACTGAATTTGTTTTGCTCATATTTAATTTTAGATGGGATATTATTACACATTGGTGGAACATTTGCAAGCTCTGTGCTAGGCACTGGAGTATAGAGATAAAAATGAAATAGCGCCGGGCGCGGTGGCTCAAGCCTGTAATCCCAGCACTTTGGGAGGCCGAGGCGGGTGGATCATGAGGTCAAGAGATTGAGACCATCCTGGTCAACATGGTGAAACCCCGTCTCTACTAAAAATACAAAAATGTAGCTGAGCATGGTGGCGCGTGCCTGTAATCCCAGCTACTCAGGATGCTGAGGCAGGAGAATTGCCTGAACCCAGAAGGCAGAGGTTGCGGTGAGCCGAGATCGTGCCGTTGCACTCCAGCCTGGGTAACAAGAGCGAAACTCCGTCTCAAAAAAAAAAAAAAAGTAATTCAGGCAGACACATGTATTTTAAAGACTAGGCTCAAACAGGTTACAGAGGGAAAAAAAAGAAGAAAAGATTACCTGTCAAATAAGAGAAAAGCATTTCACCTCAAAGAGTGGGTGGAATACCAATGCACTGAGCAATTTCATAAATTGGGCACTTCAGCTTTTAAGGAAGTGCAATACTTCTTATAATTTCTAAATTGAGTTACCTGTCCATCCATGAAAAAAGTTTGACTCATGTGCCTTTTTCTTAGAACTGGTTAAAATAAAAGACAGCTGTCCCAGCCCATCCTACATAGTTACACACCAGTGAGAGGTGTGCAAAAAGACCACAGCACAGGTGGGGTCCCCAAAGAAGCCTGCAGTTTTATAGCACATGGAGGCAAGTCACTCTCCAAGGGCTTAACATGTGCAAGGCACTGTGCTAGACACAAACAGACAGTTTTTACTATTTATTTATTTTGAGATGGAGTTTCGCTCTTGTTGCCCAGATTGGAGTGCAATGGTGTGATCTCGGTGCACTGCAACCTCTGCCTCCCAAGTTCAAGCAATTTTCCTGCCTCAGCCTTCTGAGTAGGTGTGATTACAGGGACTTAGCACCACACCCAGCTAATTTTTTTGTATTTTTAATAGAGACAGGGTTTCACCATGTTGGCCAGGCTGGTCTTGAACTCCTGACCTCAGGTGATCCATCTACTTCGGCCTCCCGAAGTGCTAAAATTAAAGGGTAAGCCACTGCGCCAGCCTACGGAGTCTTGCTGTGTCACCCTGGCTGGAGTGCAATGGCACAATCTCGGTTCATTGCAACCTCTCGCTCCCAGATTAAAGTGATTCTCCTGCCTCAGACTCCTGAGTAGCTGGAATTACAGGCATGTATCATCATACCCAGCTAAATTTTTTATTTTTAGTAGAGACAGCATTTCACCATGTTGGCCAGGCTAGTCTTGAACTCTTGATCTTGTGATCTGTCCACCTCAGCCTCCCAAAGGGCTGGGACTACAGGTGTGAGCCACCGTGCCTGCCTCAGTTTTTACTTTTTTTTTTTTTTTTTTTGAGACAGGGTGTTATTCTGTTGCCCAGGCTGGAGTACAATGGTGCAATCTGGACTCACAGCAACCTCCACTTCCCAGGCTCAAGCGATTTTCCTGCCTCAACCTCCCAACTAGGTGGGATTACAGGTGCACACCACCACATTCAGCTAATTTTTTTTTTTCTTTTTTGAGATAGAGTCTTGCTCTATCACCCAGGCTCCCAGACTGAAGTGCAATGGTGGAATCTCAGCTCACTGCAACCTCTGCCTCCCAGGTTCAAGCAATTTTCCTGTCTCAGCCTCCGCAGTAGCTGGGATTACAGGCACACACCACCACGCCTGGCTAATTTTTGTATTTTTAGCAGAGACGGATTTCACCATGTTGGCCAGGCTGATCTCAAACTCCTAATCCCAAGTGATCTGCCCACCTCAGCCTCCCAGAGTGCTGGGATTACAGGTGTGAGCCACCATGTCTGCTGAATCATCTGTATTTCTAAACACTCATAATGAACAATTCATAAAAGAAATTTTAAAAACAATTACATCTACAATAGCATAAAAAAGAATAAAATAATTAGGACTGAATTTAACATCTGGGTACAGTGGCTTACACCTGTAATCCCAGCACTTTGGAAGGCTGAGGTGGGAGGATCACTTGAGGCCAGGAGTGTTTCAGACCAGCCCTGACAGCAGAAGGAGACTGCATCTCTACCAAAAATAGAAAAATTAGCCAGCAATGGTGGCGTACACCTGGAGTATCAGCTACTTGGGAGGCTGAGGCTGGAGCACTGCTTAAGTCCAGGATTTGAGGCTGCAGTGAACTACAATCACATCACTGCACTCCAGCCTAGGTGACAGAGTGAGACCCTTATCAAACAAAACAAATCAAAACAAAACAAAAAACTAAGATGTAAGATTTATACACTGAAAACTATAAAACATTGCTGAAAGAATTAAAAATCTAAATAAATTGAAAGATATACCATAATTACGGATTAGAAGACTTAATATTGTTAAGATGGCAACATTCCCCAAAGCAAACAACAGATTCAACACTGTCCCTATTAAAAGCCCAATGGCTTTTCTTGCAGAAATGAGCAAGCTGATCCTAAAATTCGTATGGAAGTGCAAAGACCATGAGTAGCCAAAACAACATTGAAAAATAACAAAGTTGGAAGACTCATATTTCCCAATTGTGTGGTACTGGCCTAAGAACAGATGAATGGAATAGAAATGAAAATCAATAAATAACCCCCCGCATGTATGGTCAATTGATTTGACACAGATGCCAAAACAATTCAATGGGGAAAGAATATTCCCTTCAACAAATGATGCTGGGACAACTAGATATCCACATGCAAAAGAATGAAGTTGGACTGTTCCCTCATGCTACATATAAAAATTAACTCAATGTGGATCAAAGACCTAAATATAAAGAGTTCAAACTATCAGAAGACATAGGGGTAAATCTCCCTGACCTTCGATTTGGCAATGGTTTCTCAGATATGATACCAAAAGCACAAGCAACAAAAGAAAAATAATAAAGTAGACTTCCACAAAATTAAAAACAAAAAGTGAAGATAACTCACAGAATGAGAGAAACTATTTGCAAATCACACATATCGCATCTGTTCTCTATATTATGTTACTAATATACCTAAAAAATCTCCTTGTTTGTGCTCTAATACAACCAAACCTAAATCCTACTGGACTTCCTAATACAACACGTAGCATGTTTCCTTCCCATCTGAGCTACTTGCTATGAAAACCATTCTGCCTAAGCATCAGACTTGGGAACCACTGGCCCAACATGTGCTTATGAATGCTATTCTTCTAAGTCCAATTTTAAGAAGAAAATTATGAGGGTAGGGGGAGTTTATGCAAGACAAGCAGAAATGTGGAAGAGGGAGCTAAGAGAAATATATTAAGTTCACCAACTGTGAAATGGCTCTTTAAAGCAAGAAGAATCAGCAACTAAGGACAATCAACCACATCTAAACAAGAATAAGAATTTTAATTTTAAAGTACGTGAAAAGATGTGTTGGAGGAAAAAATCCTGAAATGTAAGTGAAGCTATGAGAATATAAGTGAAGCTGAGGGCTTTTTTTTTTTTTTTTTTTTGACAGGGTCTTACTCTGTCAACCAGGTGGGGGAGTGCAGTGGCACAATCATGGCTCACTGCAGCCTCGACCTCCCAAGCTAAAGTGATCCTCCCTCCTAAGCCTCCCAAGTAGTTGGGACTAAAGGTGTGCATCACCATGCCCAGCTAATTTTATTTTTAGTAGAGATGGAGTTTTGCCATGTTGCCGGTCTGGAACTCCTGGCTTCAAGAGATCAGCCTGCCTCAGCCTCCCAAAGTGCTAGGACTATAGTCGAGTCACCACACTTGGCCTTTGCTTGGCCATTTTTTTTTTTTTTTTTTTTTTTTTTGGTTAGGGTCTTGGTCTGTGACCCAGGCTAAAGTACAGGAGTGCCACCTCAGCTCACTGCAGCCTCAACCTCCCAGGCTCAATATCCTCTCACCCCAGGGTCCTGAGTAGCTAGGACTAATGGGACACACCATCACCCCTGACTAATTTTGCTTGTTTTTTGTAGAGGCAAGGTCTCACTATGTTACCCAGACTGATCTCAAACTCCTGGACTCGAGCAATCTTCTCACCTTGGCCTCCCAGAGTGCTGAGATAACAGGCGTGAGAGCCACCATATCCAGCATGAGGTTCTTATTTTAAAACAAGGTATAGACCAGGTATGGAGGCTCATGCCTGTAATCCCAACACTTTGCGAGGCTGAGGTAGGTGGATCACTTGAGGTCAGGAGTGTGAGACCAGCCTGGACAACATGGTGAAACCCCATCTTTACCACAAAATAGAAAAATTAGCTGGGTGTAGTGGTCCACACCTGTAGTTCCAGCTATTCTGGAGGATGAGGTGGGAGAATCCCTTGAACCTGGGAGGTGAAGGTTGCAGTGAGCCAAGATCACGCCACTGCACTCCAGCCTGGGCAAGAGTGAGATTGTCTCAAAAAAAAAAAAGCATGGTATATTAAAAACACTTTTTAAAAACTGGCTTTGGCCAGGAGTAGTGGCTCACGCCTATAATCCCAGTACTTTGGGAGGACAAGGTAGGCAGATTACTTGAGGCCAGGAGTTTGAGACCAGCCTGGCCAAGCTGGTGAAACCCCATCTCAACCAAAAATGCAAAAATAAACTGCACGTGGTGGTGGGTGCCTGTAATCCCAGCTACTCAGGTGGCTGAGGCAGAACTGCCTAAACCTGGGAGACAAAGCTTGCAGTGAGCCGAGATCGCACCACTGCACTCCAACCTGGGCGACAGAGGGAGACTCCATCTCAATAAAAAGGCCTGTCGTGATGGCTCATGCCTGTAACCCCAGCACTTTGGGAGGCTGAGGCAGGCAGATCACCTCAGGTCAGGAGTTAGAGACCAGCCTGGCCAACATGGAGAAACCCCATCTCTACTAAAAATACAAAAATTAGCCAGGCATGGTGGTGCGTGCCTGTAGTCCCAGCTACTTGGGAGGCTGAGGCAGGAGAATTGCTTGAACCTGGGAGGCAGAAGTTGCCACGAGTCGAGACCATGCCACTGCACTCCAGCCTGGGTGACAGAGTGAGATTCTGTCTCAAAAACAAAAACAAAAACAAAACAACAACTGACTTAAAAAATTAAATAATAATGGCCGGGCGCGGTGGCTCAAGCCTGTAATCCCAGCACTTTGGGAGGCCGAGGCGGGTGGATCACGAGGTCGAGAGATCGAGACCATCTTGGTCAACATGGTGAAACCCCGTCTCTACTAAAAATACAAAAAAACTAGCTGGGCGTGGTGGCGCGTGCCTGTAATCCCAGCTACTTAGGAGGCTGAGGCAGGAGAATTGCCTGAGCCCAGGAGGCGGAGGTTGCGGTGAGCCGAGATTGTGCCATTGCACTCCAGCCTGGGTAACAAGAGCGAAACTCTGTCTCAAAAAAAAAAAAAAAAAAAAAAAATTAAATAATAAAAATATATGTAAGTGGGGGGGTCTCCAGAAAAGAATAAAATTTTTAAAAATTGGCTTTACACAATGTCTGACTTTACTTTTCATCTAAAAACTTTGTGACATAAGGCCGGTAAACAGAAAATTCCAACAAGGACTTGACCATAGGACATATTAAGATGTTTATTACTTACTAAGAGTAACATGTACAAATTTGCAACAATTTGTATAATCTAACTAGATTACAATTCACAGCAACATACACTGGCTCTAATCTGCCTTGGACACAGCTAAGTCTTCTCAATAGACTATTTTATTGCCAAACTTACATTCTGGCTTTTATAATCATTGTGCAACACCTGGTACAGTGTACACCTGCAGCTTTGCCATAGAAATGCCCCTAAATGCCCTTCAGAGAGCAGAGGTGAATACTTTTTCATGGAGAAATGCCAACTTTTCTAAGCGAGTTCGTTTCAGTATTGGGAACCATTCCCAGTAGGATAATTCTACCACACGGTAGCCAAGCCGAACCAGCTGCCGCCTCTTCATGTTGTGCAGTCCAAGGAGATTCCTGGAGCCATAGGAGTATTGATTCCTGTTTGTAAACTGAATAGCCAGCTTCACTCTTGGGGTTTGCATGCAGGCTGGGGGGCATAGGCCAGCAATCTCCATGGCCCCTGGTTTATCTGCTACATTACAAAGGGAGCCCCCCAAAAGTACAGCTGTCTTATCCTCTAACTCCATGGGCTGCTGCCCAGGCTCCGACTCAGTTTTGCCCTGGAAATGTCCTCTTGCTTTCCCTTTTAGTAACTGACTCATCAAATCATCTGTAAGTCTGACTGCCACATGCTTAAGCCTTAATTTGGTTACATTTTCACCTGGTATGGCTTCTCTATTAAATGGTAATGGCTTCAGGTTAACATCAAGCTGGACCTCTATGTCAGAAGATCGGGTATGAGGCAAAATCATATGGTGCTTGAGGTACTGGGGCCCCCCCAACATGGTGTCAAGTAAAGAGAGAGTTTCTAAGAATTCAGGCTTTGAATTCATATCCTTTCTTGCTAAATTCCACAGCAATTCAGACCCCTCTTGCTGAAGGTGAGCACTAAGACGATTGCCTCTGTAATCTGGACACTCAATGCCTACTGTACCATCGAGAGTACACAGTTCCTTAAGGAGGTCAAACTTAGTTCTTTCCTGAGATAACCTGACAAACCCTGGACTGAGGGCATAATCAATGAACTCTATTGGAAAGTACTCCGAAAATGCCAGGCCCAGCAGGCAGGTGATCAGGTGTTCTGGGAACTGGCTGAATTCAGGCATCTTTCTGTGAATCTCATTTATCAGGCTAGAGTAAAATTCTTCTGCATTGGGTGGCTTATAATTCAGAGTTCCAAATGACCACAGTATCTTGGCAACATCTTTACTTCGACAGTGTACCACCCTAGGAGGCAAAGACGCAGCCACTGCATTCAGTACTCCTTCATCCAGGAAGCGTAAGGCCGAGCAGGCAAGAGTCAGGTGCATGACACCCTGAACTCCCAGGGAAGGAATTCGCTGAGGAGCAATCTCTCCAAACTGCTTCATGAAATTGATGTGATCCACGTGAGTGAAACGGAACATTTTAAGAATATTCACTAAGGCGTGACTACTCAAATGCTGCATGTCAGCACAAGCCAAGTCTCCAAATTTCCGCATGACAAATTCAGAGAGACTAGTACTCGATTTAAAGAACCCCAAACAGATGGTACCAATCTCCTCTAAATTGAGCAAATCTATATATTTAAAGATCAATGATTCCAATTTTTGCATTACGTCCTGGGATACCTGACGATTTTCACCTATAACATAAATTAAGTGAACTAGCTGGGACAAGGATATATCTTTCCAGTGCAAATTAAGATAACTTAAAAAAATTTTTAAAAACCGAGGTACTTTGCGGCCTAAGTGCCTCCAGAGATCAGCCACCAAAAGCAGCTGATCCATACTCATATTCCATACCTGATGGCAACATTGGGTCTCATATACATATAGCATTGGATGGGAATGAGGGATTCCTAAAATTACAAAAGCTTTCAAAATATTGATGAGATCTTGGGTATCAAAGAGCTCTATCTTCTTCACACTCAGCTGGCAGAGCAGAGCAAACCTGGTACTGCCCAGCAAGATAGAATGCTGCTCTGGAGGCAAAGAGCTCAGCTTACACAAATAATCAGCAATGACTTGAGCCTGGAGATGATCTTGATAAACTGTAACTTTGTGCAAAATTAGTTCACCTTCTGAAACAGACAGGGGCTGACAAGTCTCGGATTTATAGCTGTGAAGACGGTATTCTGGTCTTAGCTCAAGAAAAACTCGGGTGTCTTCGAAGGAATCAAAAGCTTCTACATCCTCTTCAACAACTCTCGTGGTCCTGAGTGAGCCCAGCTGCAATGTGCTGGCCTCAGAGGAAGAAGCCTTGCTGAATTCCAAACCTCGGTGGGCACTACTGGTTGTGAGGACATTCCACGAAGAGAAGGAATGGCAGAGGCTTGTGTGCTCTGGAGGGTGCCAGCCCCCATGCTGTGTGCTGCTCACATTCCAATATGCCACACTTCGGGCTGCACAGGAGGCAAATGGACTGCGAAATGCTCGGTGTCCTAAAAGTTTTAACAACTTGGGAGTAGCTGCCATTCTGGTGTCAGAAGTTATCTTTTTGGCAGTCAGAATACAGTCCTCACAGGTTTGACCAGGCAATTTCTTGTTTACATGGTGCTTGATTTAGAGCTGGATGTGGAGGTGTTCCACAAAAACTGCCTGGAAATCTTCGGCATTTCACAAGAGCCAGGGATCACAAATGACTGGGTCAGAATTGGTGCCAGATACTGAAAAAAGGGTAGATGAAGAATGAGTGGCTTCTACCTATAAAAGCACCCAAATTTACACATTATAAAAAATAGACTGAAACTACACTGCTGTCCACTCAAGTAAGTTCAATGCTAGTAAATACCCAAACCACATGACAACATATAACAAGGATAAATTGTGTGCTCTACGTAAAGGCCTAGGAAAACCCCCAACCCAGGGTACCCCTGGGCAGTTCATAGACTGCTGCTCACCAGACTTCCTTCACTGTACAAGGCAAGTAGTAACAGCTAGAGAAGAGATGATGCTCACTAACCTTCGACAGGAAGAAGGAAGGCAGATTTCTAGAAAGAAGGCTGGGAACAAAAGTGAGCAACTCATTCCATCTCTTTGATATCGAGGCATACAGGTCCTACCTGAAGAATAAGAATGTTTATAAAAACTGCTATGCTGATAGCACTAAGTAAAAAGTGGGATCTGGTATAAGAGATAATTCGCAGGCTAGGTGTGGTGTCTTACACCTGTTATCCCAGCACTTTGGGAGGCCAAGGCAGGGAGATCACTTGAGGTCAGGAGGTCAAGACCAGCCTGGCCAACATGGTGAAACTCTGTCTCTACTAAAAATACAAAAAATTAGCTGGGTGTGGTGGCACACACTTGTAATCCCAGCTACTCAGGAGGCTGAGGCAGGAGAATCGCTTGAACCTGGGAGGCAGAGATTGTGGTGAGCCAAGCCTGTATCACTGCACTCCAGCCTGGGCGGAAAGAAAAAAAAAGGCCAGGCACAGTGGCTCACACCTGTAGTCCCAGCACTTTGGGAAGTTGAAGTGGGTGGATCACCTCAAGTCAGGAGTTCAAGACCAGCCTGACAAACATGAAGAAATCCCGTCTCTACCAAAAATACAAAATTAGCCAGGCATGGTGGTGCATGCCTGTAATCCCAGCTACTCGGGAGGCTGAGGCAGGAGAATTGCTTGAACCTGGGAGGAGGAGGTTGCAGTGAGCTGAGATCTGACCATTGTATTCCAGCCTAGGAAACAAGAGTAAAACTCTGTCTCAAAAAAAAAAAAAAAAAAAATTGTTATATCCACAATAACCTGCCCTGTTCTTACAGGGCAAAACTGTTAATTACAATACCGTGTCATTCTAATGCTGTAGAAGATGCCTACTCTCCTCTCCAAGAAGCTTGTAACAGAATTTGAGTCACTATTACAGAGTAGTCACACAAAGTGGTGTAATTGGAAACTATACTCAAAACCTCACTCATTTTGGTGAGAGAAAGCAGAACGGTAAGGGTCTGCTCACTGTTACTTCACAGGTGGGAAGCAAGGAGTACCTCAAAGCTGGGCTCAGGGTTCAGGGAACATCAATTGATGCAACTGCCCTGCTGACATCTGGAGGAGCCAGCTTAGCAATGCTTCCAGTGAGTCAGATGTTGATTACTTCTTTATTTTGCCTGTGAGCAGTACAATGCCCATTTTTCTCCCATGGCAGAAACCATGAGAGACTATAAAGTTGACTCTGCTGTGCTTTCACTTTCCTTAATGCTTATTCTTTCTCTTTCCACTTAAGTGCCAAAGCCTAACAAGCAAGGAGACCTGAGTTGTCAACTGATGGATCAGACAAGGCTGTTACTGCAGAAAACTCCAGAAAAGTTCCAAGGGTGCCAGAATGATTTTCTGAAATGCCTGCCCAACTCTGCTGTCAGCCACTTTCTTCCAGAGCCCATAGCCCATGAACCAAAGGACAGCAGGGCAGGCCAGTAGCTCTGTTCCAGTAGCCCAGCTACACAGGCTTCTCTGGATGGCAGGAATATATGTTTGAATTTCTGTGTGAATCAGAGCAGAATTCTCTCACACTAAATTTTTATACACTTGGTTCTTTACTGTGGCTTGTGAACCATTCTTTTTTGAGACAATCTCACTCTGTCACCCACGTTAGAGTGAAGTGGAATGTTAACTGCAGCTTTGACCTCCCAGATTCAAGCAATCCTCCCACTTCAGCCTCAGCCTCCTGAGAGAAAGAAAGAGAGAGAGAGAGAGAGAGAGAGAGAGAGTGAGAGAGAGAGAGAGAGAGAGAGAGAGTGTGTGTGTGTGTGTGTGTGTGTGTGTGTGTGTGTGTGTGTATGTGTGTAGATGGAGTCTCACTGTGTTGCCCAGGCTGGTCTCGAACTTCTGGATTCAAGTGATCCTCCTACCTTGGCCTCCTGAAGTGCTAGCATTACAGGTGTCAGCCACCGTGACTCACCACCTATGGACCATTCTGCCCATCAAATCTATGGTTCAGGTCAAGGGTCAGCAAACTATCTCCGGGATCCCAAATCTAGCTCTTCACATGTTTTTGTAAACAAGGCTTTTTCAGAACATAGCTAGGCCATTCACTATATATTGTCTATTTCTGCTTTCCTGCTACAAGAGTAGAACTGTGTAACTGGCAGGTTGTATGACCTGAAAAGCATTTTTAGTGTCTGATCCACCGCATAAAAAGCTTGCTGATCTCTGCTACATACTACTATTTTTATAAATGCAGATGGCCAGCTTTTTAAAAATTAGAAAAACGTGGCCAAGTACAGTGTCTCACACCAGTAATCCCAACACTTTGGAAGGCTGAGGCGGAAGGACTGCTTGAAGCCAGGAGTTTGAGACCAGCCTGAACAATACAGCAAGATTGTCTATACAAAAAAAAAAAAAAAATTAATTAAAATTTTTTAAACTGTAAAAAATAGTACTAAAATAAGTTTTATCTTTAATATCTAGATGATAATTAAAGATTATATTCCTCAAAACAGTCATTAGGAAACTCAATTAATACTGCAGCACAAGAAAGGTGGAAACAGACAGCAGGATGGCCAGGTGCAATGGTTCATGCCTGTAATTCCAGCACTTTGGGAAACTAAGGCAGGCAGATCACTTGAGGTCAAAAGTTCGAGACCAGCCTGGCCAACATGGCAAAACCCCATCTCTATTAAAAATACAAAAACCAGGGCCAGGTGCAGTGGCTCACACCTGTAATCCCAGCACTTTGGGAGGCCGAGGCGGGTGGATCACGAGGTCGAGAGATCGAGACCATCCTGGTCAACATGGTGAAACCCCATCTCTACTAAAAATACAAAATATTAGCTGGGCATGGTGGCGCATGCCTATAATCCCAGCTACTCAGGAGGCTGAGGCAGGAGAATTGCCTGAACCCAGGAGGTGGAGGTTGCCGTGAGCCAAAATCGCGCCATTGCACTCCAGCCTGGGTAACGAGCAAAACTCCATCTCAAAATAAATAAATAAATAAATAAATAATACAAAAACCAGCCAGGTGGGGTGGCACAAGCCTGTAATCCCAGCTACTTGGGGGGCTGAGGCACAAGAGTTGCCTGAACCTGGGAGGCAGAGGTTGCAGTGAGGCAAGATGGTACCACTGCACTCCAGCCTGGGCAACAGAGACTCTGTCTCAAAAAAAGAAAAACAATCCCAGCACTTTGGGAGGTGGAGGCGGGTGGATCACGAGGTCGAGAGATCAAGACCATCCTGGTCAACATGGTGAAACCCCGTCTCTACTAAAAGTGCAAAAAATTAGCTGGGCATGGTGGCACGTGCCTGTAATCCCAGCTACTCAGGAGGCTGAGGCAGGAGAATTGCCTGAGCCCAGGAGGAGGAGGTTGCGGTGAGCCGAGATCGCGCCATTGCACTCCAGCCTGGGTAACAAGGGCAAAACTCCGTCTCAAAAAAAAAAAAAGAAAAACAGAGATAGCAGGTAATAGAACTTTCCAGTTGACAGAACAGGCTTTTAGGAAGACCTACTCTCGAATTTGGAATTTAATTTAATCCACCACAATGTGCAACTGAAGCCATAAATCCTTCAAATCTGTAGTCTTCATCTCATTTTAGGAAGTAGGTCCTGGCCAGGCACGGTGGCTCACATGGATCACTTGAGGTCAGGAGTTCGAGATCAGCCTAGCCAACAGAGCAAAACCCTGTCTCTACTAAAAATACAAAAATTAATGGCCAGGCGTGGTGGCTCACCCCTGTAATCCCAGCACTTTGGGAGGCTGAGGTAGGTGGAGCACCTGAGGTTGGGAGTTTGAGACCAGCCTGGCCAACATGGTGAAACCCTGTCTCTACTAAAAATACAAAAATTAGCCAGGCGTGGTGGTGCATGCCTGTAATCCAAGCTATCTGGGAGGCTGACATGGGAGAATGGCTCGAACCCGGGAGGCGGAGGTTGCAGTGAGCCAAGATTGAACCATTGCAGTCCAGCCTGGGCAACAGAGCAAGACTCTGTCTCAAAAAAAGGCCTGCAAATATAAGAAGTGGAAAAAGACAGCCCTCTTTTAAAAAGGCTAATGCCAGGCCAGGCGCGGTGGCTCAAGCCTGTAATCCCAGCACTTTGGGAGGCCAAGGCGGGTGGATCACAAGGTCAAGAGATTGAGACCAACCTGGTCAACATGGTGAAACCCCATCTCTACTAAAAATACAAAAAAGTAGCTGGGCATGGAGGCACGTGCCTGTAATCCCAGCTACTCAGGAGGCTGAGGCAGGAGAATTGCCTGAACCCAGGAGGCAGAGGTTGCGGTGAGCCGAGATTGTGCCATTGCACTCGAGCCTGGGTAACAAGAGCGAAACTCCGTCTCAAAAAAAAAAAAAAAAAAAAAAGGCTAATGCCCTTTTTGGCCTTAGCCCACCCGCACCCAGGTGAATAAAAAAATAAAAATTAGTCGGGCGCGGTGGCTCATGCCTGTAATCCCAGCACTTTGGGAGGTCGAGGCGGGCGGATCACAAGGTCAAGAGCTCAAGACCATCCTGGTCAACACGGTGAAACCCCGTCTCTACTAAAAATACAAAAAATTAGTTGGGCATGGTGGCACGTGCCTGTAATCCCAGCTACTCGGGAGGCTGAGGCAGGAGAATTGCCTGAGCCCAGGAGGCGGAGGTTGCGGTGAGCCGAGATCGCGCCATTGCACTCCAGCCTGGGTAACAAGAGCGAAACTCCATCTCAAAAAAATAAATAAATAAAAATAAAAATAAAAATAAAAATTAGCTGGGCGTGGTGGTGCACCTGTAATCCCAGCTACTCAGGAGGCAGAGGCAGGACAATCACTTGAACCCAGGAGGCAGAGGTTCCCAGGAACCGAGATTGCACCATTGCATTGTACCCTGGGCAAAAGAACAAGAGTGTCTTAAAAAAAAAAAAAAAAAAAAAACCAAGAAAGTAGATCCCCAAAAATAGCTTTAAAGGCCCCATTTTTTACAAAAGTCCTACACTAAAGCAAAAAAAACTGAAAATGTCTGTCCAGAAGGAGGCTGGTTTATAGGATAAATATGTGGCAGGCATCAACATGAGAAAGTACACACAAATATTCAGTGAAACAAACAGCACATAAACAAGAATTAACAAGGCCGGGTGCGGTGGCTCAAGCCTATAATCCCAGCACTTTGGGAGGCCGAGGCGGGTGGATCACAAGGTCAAGAGATCGAGACCATCCAGGTCAACATGGTGAAACCCTGTCTCTACTAAAAATACAAAAAATTAGCTGGGCATGGTGGCACGTGCCTGTAATCCCAGCTATTCAGGAGGCTGAGGCAGGAGAATTGCCTGAACCCAAGAG
Organism: Saimiri boliviensis; assembly: GCF_048565385.1. Taxonomy (NCBI): domain Eukaryota; kingdom Metazoa; phylum Chordata; class Mammalia; order Primates; family Cebidae; genus Saimiri; species Saimiri boliviensis. The sequence continues at coordinate 93,066,252 of NC_133457.1, read as the reverse complement.
GCGGAGGTTGCGGTGAGCCGAGATCGCGCCATTGCACTCCAGCCTGGGTAACAAGAGCGAAACTCTGTCTCAAAAAAAAAAAAAAAAAAAAAAAAACCCAAGAAGAATTAACAAATATCTCTATAAATGATGTTAATTTAAAAACTACATTAAATAATTAAAATTACTTCAATTAATTCTACCTAAGAGTTCTTAATGAAATTACTGTACGTGGTCTGGAAATAAAAGAACCATCTCCTAGAACATCAGTGTTTGGTATAGCTCCAGTGTTTTGAATTCATGCGACTCTTTTTGCTTTGTAAAAATAAAGGCTAAGATCCAAGATGGAAATATCAAGAGCTATGGCTGCCTGAGGGCCTCCTCTGTGCCAAGGCTTGGAGCCTTGTAAAAGCTGCTTTATCTGTCTTAGTTCCCCTCCTTATAGTATCTCTGTAATGTAAGTTTATTTTCCCCGTATTATTGATGGGAAAGAGACCACAAGATTAAGAAACCTGCCAAAAGTTATACAGCTAAGGGGCTGAGTGTAGCCAAATATTAAAGACTGTCTGACTCCCAAGCCCACATTATTGGTATACTAGAGAGACAAGAATGGGTGTCAGGAAACACAGGTTCAGGGGACAGTAGGGGGTGGGATGGCTGAACAATCTATGTTCTTCTAGGGTATCCAGGTGCCTGGATCCAGGTGCCTCTAGGGAGCTGGAGGGTTAGAACTAGGTGAGCTTGAAAGTTCTTTCCACCACTAACAGTCTAGGATTCTATCACTACGGTTTATACTGCAGGTTGAGTATCCCTTGTGCAAAATGCTTGAGACCAAAAGTGTTTCAGATTTTAAATTTTTTCAGTTTTTGGACTATGTGCTGTATACTTACCAGTTGAGCACCCCAAATTCAAAATTCAAAATTCTGAAATACTCCAGTGATTTTTTTTCCTTTGAGTATCACGTTGGTGCTCAAAAAGTTTCAGATTTTGGAGCATTTTGGATTTTGGAGTTCAGGTTTGGAATGCTCAACCTGTACTTTTAAAAAGAAGAAAGAGAAGACCTCAAAGGCTGAAATCTACATGAAGGAAAGGGTTGGCGGGATGCTGCAGTATCTAAGTAAAGGGAGCTACCACAATTGAAGACCTGAAAGCTGGCAGTAGAGATATGGGATCCAGAAACTAGGGTTCAATACAGAGAAACAAAGGTAAACCCCAGGAAAATGATGAAGGCAGATCCCAGGACAGAAGCTGTGAGCAGACATAAAGAGCAACTAGCTCATGCTGGAAGACACAGACAGTACCCAAGAGAGGAGAATCATACTTCTACTGGATAATCTGGGCACGAACAAGAGATGAGATATAAAACCATGCTAATAACAACAGTAACAAAAATTATTAATGCCAGGGAAGACAAAAAAGTTATACAAGATAGACTATGTCATCATAGGCATGATGTAGTGGCTCATTCCTGTAATCCCAGTACTTTGGGAGGCCAAGGTGAGAAAATCACTTGAGGCCAAGAGTTTGAAACCAGTCTGGGCAATGTAGTGAGATCCTCCACCTCTACAGAGCATTTAGAAATTAGCCAGGCCTAGTGGCACACACCTATGGTCCTAGCTACTCAGGAAGCTGAAGTGGGAAGATCGCTTGAGCCCAAAAAGTTAAGGCTGTAGTGAGCTGTGATCCTGCCATGGCACTCCAGCCCAGGTGAGAGAGAGAGACCCTGTCTCAAAAAATAAAGAGAATGTTATCATATTATACTCCCTATTCAGTTGAGGATAATACTAACGCAATTTTAATAACATAAATCTTGGTATAAACCTAACCAAAAATTATAAGCAAACCTATATTGGGAAGATAAAGTGAGAGGAGGTGGGATAGGAGGAGATTCATGATACAAGAGACCTAGAACCCCATAATAAAAAAGTATAATTGGCCCGATATGGTGGCTCACAACTGTAATCCCAGTATTTTGGGAGGCTGAGGCAGGAGGATCACTTGAGGCCAGGAGTTTGAAACCAGCCTGGGGAACACAGCAAGACTCTGTCTCTATAAAAATAAAGAAAACTGGCTGGGCGCAGTGGCTAATGCCTGTAATCCCAGCACTTTGGGAGGCCAAGGCGGGCGGATCACAAGGTCAAGAAATTGAGACCACCTTGACCAACATGGTGAAACCGTGACTCCACTAAAAATGCAAAAATTAGGTGGGTGTGGTGGCGCCCACCTGTAGTCCCAGCTTCTCAGGAGGCAGGAGAATCCCCTGAACCCAGGAGGTGAAGGTTGCAGTGACCCAAGATCACACCACTGTACTGGAGACAGAGCAAGACGGTCTCAAAAAAAAAAACATAAGATAAAATAAAAATAAACCAGTCAGGAATAGTGGGATGCGCCTACAGTCCTGGCTACTCAAAAGGCAGAGGTGGGAGGATAGCCTGAGCCAGGAATTCCAGGTTGCAGTGAGCTATGATCATGTCACTGCACTCCAGCCTGGGCAACAGAGCAAGACCCTGCCTCTAAAAAATAAAAATAAAAAAGAAGAAAGAAATCAACAAACAGCAACACAAAGGTGTTATTTAGAAATACAGTGATGGCCGGCTAGGCACAGTGGTTCACTCCTGTAATCCCAGAACTTTGGGAGGGTGAGGCAGGTGGATCACGAGACTGGGAGTTCAACACCAGCCTGGCCAACATGGTGAAACCCTGTCTCTACTAAAAATACAAAAATTAGCCAGGCGTGGTGGTGCATGCCTATAATCCCAGCTACTCGGGAGGCTGAGGTAGGAGAATTGCTGGAACCCGGGAAACAGAGGTTGCAGTGAGCCAAGATCATGCCACTGCACTCCAGCCTGGGTGACAAAGCAAGACACCATCTCAAAAAATGAAAAGAAAAAATAAATATAGTGATGGCCAGGAGTAGTGGCTGCTCACACCTATAATCCCAGCACTTTGGGAAACTGAGGTGGGCAGATTGCTTGAAGCCAGGAGTTCTAGACCAGCCTAGTGGCACACTAGGCCAACATGGTGTGGCCTGTTCACCAACATGGTGAAACCCTGTCTCTACTAAAAACACAAAAATCAGGCTGGGCACAGCGGCTCAGGTCTGTAATCCCAGCACTTTGGGAGGCTGAGGCAGGAGGATCACCTGAGGTCAGGAATTCAAGACCAGCCTGGCCAACATGGTGAAACCCTGTCTCCACTAAAAATATAAAAATTAGCCAGTCACAATGGCACGTGCCTATAATCCCAGCTACTGGAGAGGCTGAGGCAGGAGAATCATTTGAACCTGGGAGATGGAAGTTGCAGTGAGCCAAAATCATGCCACTGTACTCCAGCCTGGGTGGCAGAGTGAGATCCTGTCTCAAAAATAAATAAATAGAAATTAAAAAACAGCCGGGCACGGTGGCTCAAGCCTGTAATCCCAGCACTTTGGGAGGCCGAGGCAGGTGGATCACAATGTCAAGAGATGGAGACCATCCTGGTCAACAAGGTGAAACCCCGTCTCTACTAAAAATACAAAAAATTAGCTGGGCATGGTGGTACGTGCCTGTAATCCCAGCTACTCAGGAGGCTGAGGCAGGAGAATTGCCTGAACCCAGGAGGCAGAGGCTGCGGTGAGCCAAGATCGTGCCATTGCACTCCAGCCTGGGTAACAAGAGCGAAACTATGTCTCAAAAAAAAAAAAAGAAAAGAAATTAAAAAACAAAAAACAAAAAACTCTACCATCCCCAAAAATAAATAAGTAAATAAAAATACAAAAATTAAGCAGGTGTGGTGGTGCATGCCTGTAATCCCAGCTTCTGAAAAGGCTGAGGCAGGAGAATTGCTTGAACCCAAGCGGTAGAGGTTACAATGAGCCAAGACCACGCCACTGCACTCCAGAGCAAGTCTCTGTCTCAAAAAATAAAAATAAAAAATTTTAAAAAAGGAAAAAGAAATACAGTAATCAACGACAAAAGAAATAGTTAAGTAGTTAAAAGTACTTCCAGGGAGTAAAAATGGAATCAAAAAAGGGAGAAAACCTGGCTGGGCCCAGTGGCTCATATCTGTAATTCCAGCACTTTGGGAGGCCAAGGCAGATGGATCACCTGAAGTCAGGAGTTCAAAAGCAGCCTGGCCAACATGACAAAACCCTGTCTCTACTAAAAATATAAAAAATTAGCCAGGCGTGGTGGTGGGTGCCTGTAATTCCAGCTACTTGGGAGGCTAAGGCAGGAGAATCTCTTGAATCTGGGAGGCAGAGGTTGCAGTCAGCTGAGGTTGCCACTGGACTTCAGCCTGGTGACTGAGTGAAACTCTGTCTCAAAAAGAAAAGGAGGAGGACAGGAAACTAATATTTAGTGTTGCAAGCTCTATTGAACTATTTGACTGTTTAAACCATGTACATGTACAATTTTGACAAAATTAAATTTATAAAATGCATGTATTATCAAGATATTATGGTATTGTTCAAGATAATAAATGAAGTAACTTAATATATAAGGGAAATATTGAAGTTATTTCTAGGCAAGCACCTTCTACTCTCTGTAGAACTTCTTTAAAGATGTTCAATAACAGAAATGATAACAAAATAAGGAATCTGAGAGGCATGAAAGGACAACCTACAAATGGTAAACAGTGGCTAATTTTTTTTCACTATGCAACATTTACGGCAACTCCATAGAAACCATATCTACATATATATGTCTGAAACTGAGCCATTTCAGTAGTTGGTCTTGAGTACTGTGGAAAAGGAAAGAGAAACAAGGAAGATACAGAAGCAGCAGAGAAGAACAGTAGGGAGAAAAGACACTACAAGAAAGAGGCAGTCAGGATGTGTTGACCAGATAGTGAAAACACACCTGAAAGGGTTAGTTCCTCACTCAAGGACTCCCAGAGAATCCATAAGAAGGCTAAAAAGAGAACACTATGACATGCTCAGTGTTAAACTAAAACTTTTTACTTTTTTTTTTTTGGAGACGGAGTCTTCCTCTGTTGCCCAGGCTGGAGTGTAGTGGTGTGATTTCAGCTCACTGCAACCTCTGCCTCCGTGGTTTAAGTAATTCTCCTTCCTCAGCTTTCCAAGTACCTCAGACTACAGGAACATGCCAACACACCTAGCTAATTTTTTTTTTTTTTTTTTTTTTTTTTTTTGTGGTAGAGACGGAGTTTCGCCATGTTGGCCAGACTGGTCTCAAACTCCTGGACTCAAGTGATCTGCCTGCCTCAGCCTCCCAAAGTACTGAGATTACAGGCATGAGCCACCGCACCCAACTTTTTTCAATAAAGGTTCAAAGATACCTGATATGATTTCACAAAGCTCCTTTCCTAGTTTAAGTGCCCCAAGTATACCTTTCTCCCCATCTCCTCTTTAGGGGTCCTAACAAAACAGAGTAGAGCCTCAGAGACCCCTGGACACTGTCAGTTCCAAAAGGCAATGCTCCAACCTCCCTGAATGATGTGATTTCACAGGACTGAAGCATCTTGCCTCTCTCCCTTCCACATACAGGTCTAAGCAAGGCCAAATAGCTTCATTTTAAACTAAAGTCCAGAAGTTAGAGGAGCGGGGCCAGGCAGAGGAAGGCAGCTATGCTAACTGTAGACTGAGTATATAATACCATAAACACATACAATTTACCAATTACCAGATCTGATCCCTCAATTCTAACACTTTTCCTTTCTATGTCCCAATAAAATTGCCACAAATAAACGAACACTCCAACCCTATTCGTGTCTCAACAAATAATTTGTTGAGCAACCCTGAGAATTTAAAAAGCAGCTGGCACAGTGGCTCATGCCTGTAATCCCAGCACTCTAGGAGGCCAAGGTGGGCGCATCATGAGGTCAAGACATGGAGACCATGATGGCCAACATGGTGAAACCCCATCTCTACTAAAAATACAAAAATTAGCTGGGCGTGGTAGGACATGCCTGTAGTTCTATCTACTGGGGAGGCTGAGACAGAAGAATTGCTTGAACCTTGGAGGCAGACATTGCAGTGAGCCAAGATCGTGCCACTGCACTCCAGCCTGGTGACAGAACAAGAATTCGTCTCAAAAAAAAAAAAAAAAAAAAAAAAAAAACACTTTGGGAGGCCGAGGCGGGTGGATCACGAGGTCAAGAGATCAAGACCATCTTGGTCAACAAGGTGAAACCCCGTCTCTACTAAAAATACAAAAATTAAGCCGGGCGCGGTGGCTCACGAGGTCGAGAGATCGAGACCATCCTGGTCAACATGGTGAAACCCCGTCTTTACTAAAAATACAAAAAATTAGCTGGGCATGGTGGCACGTGCCTGTAATCCCAGCTACTCAGGAGGCTGAGGCAGGAGAATTGCCTGAAACCAGGAGGCGGAGGTTGCGGTGAGCCGAGATCGCGCCATTGCACTCCAGCCTGGGTAACAAGAGCGAAACTCCGCCTCAAAAAAAAAACAAAAACAAAAACAAAAATTAGCCGGGCGTGGTGGTGCACGCCTGTAGTCCCAGCTACTCGGGAGGCTGAGGCAGGAGAACTGCTTGAACCCAGGAGGCGGAGGTTGCGGTGAGCCAAGATGGTGCCATTGCACTCCAGCCTGGGTAACAACAGTGCAACTCCGTCTCAAAAAAAAAAGCAAAAAACTGACCAGGCAGGTTGTCTCATGACCATAATCCCACCACTTTGGGAGGTCGAGGCGGGTGGATCACTTGAGGCCAAGAGTTCAAGACCAGTCTGGGCAACATGGCAAGACCCTGTCTCTACCCGGAAAAAAAAAGGCAAAAAAAAAAAAAGAACTTTCTCTAGGTGCTGAGGTCTCTTGCTGAAAATCTACAAAACTTCAAAGTCCCTACTGAGGGCTTAGAGACTGACAGTAAGGACTCTTAGGTGTTAATGTGGATGTTAACTGGGCTAGACTCTTCTGTGTTTCTGTTTCCACGTGGGAGCAGGGCCTGTGAGAGAGGAGTCTACCAGTACTGCAAAGGTGAAGCACTAGCACAAAGGTGTTTAGGTCAAGTGTCACTCACAAGTCTAAGCCAAACTAAAATTATTAAGTCTAGCAATCCATTCCTTCCTCTTTGTTCTAGATTCCATGCTTATAGGAGAAAAAATAGCGTATCACAATTTGTGAAACTTTTTCAGCTATACAGCCCTCCCCCTTCTCTTCTAAGACTCTGGTATTCCTCTATCAGAATGACAAGAAAGATATGGATGGCTATAGTATGACTAAGCCCTATAGATGATTCTGTTAGAGCTACTGCTTTTAAACGGTTTAATAAAACCCCGTCTTTAGAAAACCTCTCCATGTAACAACAGGGAGTAGGCACTCATGTCCTCTCAGCTCATCTAAATGGGACTTCTAGAGAAATTATAAAATCCAGGCAAGTAAAGAGGCAGCTGCATGGCCCTGTAACTGATAGCTCAACAAACACTGGGTTTTATCTGCTTTCACAATTTGCAAGGCTGTATAGTACAGTATTTCAGACAAGCAAAGAAGGAATTTCAGAATCCTTTTGTTTTTTTCAGACAGGGTCTCGCTCTGTTGCTCTGTTGTTCAGTCTGGAGCGCAGTGGTGCAATCTCAGCTCACGGTGTCCTCCACCATCCCCCACACCCCACTGAGGATCGCTCAAGGATATCAAGCAATCCTCCCACCTCAGCTTCCCGACTAGCTTGGACTGCAAGCGTGCCACCACGCCTGGCTAAATTTTGGTTTCTTGTTTTGTTTTTTTGTAGAGACAGAGTCTCCTAATGTTGCCCAGGTTGGTCTTGAACTCCTGGGCTCAAGCAATCTTCCCACTTCAGGCTCTTAAAGTGCTGGGATTACAGGAATGAACCACTGCACGTGACCTTGGAATTCTTTTATATCAAAGTTAACTTATTCAACACATGATGAATGGCAAGACCTTAATAGGGACTAGCAAAATAAACCAACGGATGGGAAAGAAAATCAACTGACTAATAAACATCAGGCCTGTGTAACTGCCAAAGGCTTCACTTTTTCAGTTCTGTTATGCAGCACAGACTTTTTAGATTTTATTTTAGTCTACCAGGTAGTAGAAAAATCATCCGAAGACTTGCCCAAGATCATTCAAGATCATTCCAGAATCTAGTTCTGGAAAGGCGGCCATTCTTACTATTCACAAAGTGCAGAAAATGTGAATTAAGCTTCTAGCAGCAACAAATGACTGGAGCACAAAACGTCAGCCACAGTTGCTGCTAAGCAGCTGGCTATCGGCTCCACTGGATGAAGCACTCTCCAAGGGTCTGATCAGTGACGCACCACCCGAGGAGACTGATGAACATATTTGATATAAGTGAACCCAAAGTTCCCTGAATCAAGACAGAAGAGCTGTGTCATGGTTTGCAAAGAAAGAGAAAGAGTAACTATTCTTACCCATGGAGAGAAACAAAGGGGAGAAGACCATCAATACTACTCTCAGAAACTACTAAAAATGGGGGTAAGGGGGCGGGACTACATATCCTATTATACTGATGTTTACTGAAGACTCCGCATCCCAAGTACTAAGCAAAATACTGTAGGGCCTTGCTACTCATTGAGTGGTCTTGCGGGCCAGAAGCTTCAGCCTCGTCTGGAAGCTGGTCAAGAACACAGTATCTCAGGCCCCACGCCAGACCTACAGAATCAGAATCTCTAAGCGATTCGCAGGCACATCAAAGTGTGATGAGAGGCACGGCAGATTATACATTCTCATGACAGCACCGTGAGACAAGTACTGTTACGATCTCCATTTCACAGAGGAAAAAGCAAGGGCTAGATAAGCCCCTTGCCAAAGGTCACAAAAGTCAGGAGCGGCAAGAATCACTGAAGTTCTCACCACAGCCAGGCCTGCGAGAGGTACTCGCAACCCCGGCCAAGAAGCGCTGAACAAGGCCTCGGTGCGCGCCAGCCCTGGGCCGGCCGGCAGGGCAAGAGGCACAGGCCAAGGCTCAGGCCGGTCGTGAGCGCAGGAGGCGGCCGCCGCGACCTGTTGCCCGGCCGCCGCCACTCACCTGATCCTCTTGAAGGTGGGCGCCGCAACAACAAACCCGGGACCCCGCGAGTTGCGGCGACACGAACGCTCCTGCAGCAACCCGTGCTTCACAGCCTCACTTCCGGCCAACCGTCCGCTACTTCCGCCTGCGGCGCGAGTGACGGGTGCGGCTGAGGCTCAAAAGACTCTGTCAGCGTTTTCCAAGGACATTTTCCACTGGAGGACGTTGTTCGGGATACTGGGGAAGTCTAGGACCTGCAGAGGGAAAACAGCTTCCTGGATGCATCACTCTGAAAGTCATTCAGTAGCTTAGACCCGGCGTGGTGGCTCGCACCTGTAATCCCAGCACTTGGGAGGCCAAGGTGGGCGGATCACCTGAGGTCGGGATTGCGAGACTACCTTGGCCAACACGGTGAAACCCTGTCTCTACTAAAAATACGAAGATTAGCCAGGCATGGTGGTGCACGCCTATAATCCAGCTCTTCAGGAGGTCGAGGCAGGAGAATCATTTGAACCCGGGAGGTGGAGGTTGCAGTGAACCGAGATTGTGCCACTGCACTCCAGCCTGGGCAACAGAGCAAGACTCCATCTTCAAAAAAAAAAAAAAAAAAGTAGCTTAGACACAGGTTCAAATCTGAGGACCACCGCTCAGGGTTTTTTGGCCTTGGGAAGTCACATAAATTCATTATTATTATTATTATTATTATTATTATTATTATTATTCATAGAGACGAGAGTGGCAGTGTCTTCCTACGTTTCCCAGGCTGGTTTCAAACTCCTGGGCTCATGCAATATTCCTGCCTCAGCCTCCCAAAGTGCTGGGATTACAGGTATGAGCCACTGCACCCAGCTCACATAAATTCTCTAAGCCTGTACAGTGAGAAAAACAATGCCTGTATTTATTTACTTTTATTTATTTATTTTGAGACAGAGTCTTGCTCCATTGCCCAGTTCGGAGTTCAATGGTGCAATCATGGTTCACTGCAGCCTCAACCTCCTGGGTTCAAGTGATTCTCCTGCCTCAGCCTCCTGAGTGGCTAAGACCACAGGCGTGCATCACCACACCCGGCTAATTTTAACAATGCATTGGCCAGGTGGCTCAAACCTGTAATCCCAGCACTTTGGGAGGCCAAGGCGGGCGGATCACCTGAGGTCGGGAGTTCCAGACCAGCCTGACCAACATGGAGAAACCCCATATCTACTAAAAATACAAAATTAGTGGGGCATGGTGCTGCATGCCTGTAATCCCAGCTACTTGGGAGGCTGAGGCAGGAGAATTGCTTGAACCCGGGAGGCGGAGGTTGTGGTGAGCCAAGATCCTGCCATTGCACTCCAGTCTGGGCAACAAGAGCGAAACTCCGTCTCAAAAACAAAAAAGGAGGGCTGGGTCCTACTGGGTACATATACTGACACAGCTGTCAGTATAGGCATAGGTGCCTAAACAAGAAAAAGACTCTACTAAGCCTCTACCTATCAGGAAGGCCTGGCCCCAGGCTGCCATTCCTGAGAGCAGTTGAGATCTGCTTATCAGGGTTTTCATATCTTGTCAATGCCTTGGCTCTACCAGTCCACACATCCTAAGGGCTGTGAGGGAGAGTGTGAAATCATTTTCCCTCCAGGGCACTATCTTGTCAGGAAGCCAAAATCACTGCAGGGAGAACACGTCCCTGAAAGGAGGTGCAAGCCTGGCGTCCCAACTCCTGAGCTCTGGAAACAGCGCTGTTTGAATATCTGGAGCCCCAGACCACAGACACTACTGCTTGGGGAGTGTTCTCTCACTCAGGCCAGACCAGGGCAAACACTGTTCGTTGCTATGACTCTGTCCTTGCCAGTAGAACTCAGAGAAGGCAGAGAGCCTACCCCCAAGGAATGAACCATGTTTGGTCCCAGGCAGCCATGACAATCCTGTTTCTCTTTGTAATACTCAATTTCCCATTCTCCCTTGAAGTGGGAGGAGCATGTGACTCAGTTCTGGCCAACAGGACTTAAAGTGAAGGGTCCTGGGAAAGCAGGCCACTTTCGTGATAAAGTGGGGTAGCCTCAAGGCCTTCACGGAGCTGTGGCAGCCACCTTGTGGTAAGAAGGAAACAATATGCTAAGGATGGGACAGTGGAAGGCTGAAAATCTAGGTCCCCAATGATCCAACAACCATGACACCCACTTCCCGATTTCTTGTCAGGTTGGGGAAAAATAAACCATTCTTTGAGGTCCTACATGTTCCTTATAGCAGAATGCGTTCTTGATTGTGGTGCTTTGAGAGGATGACAGAAGAAAGTGTTGTAAAGGAAGCTCTCTGCTGCGCAGCACCCTTGGGTCCCTTTGCCTTTAGGGCTTCACCATTAACTGCAAACCTGTTCTCAGTCTTCATGTCTACATGTTCAGCCTGCAAATCTGCCAGTTGCTATAGGGTGGCTTAGGCGACTGCAGGCTGCATCTGGCTGTCCTGTGTCACCTGTTTTCTGATTAGCAGCTTAGTGTCCAGATTCTGAGACAGAACCAGCTTGAAATCCCTTTGACAACAGTCTAAGGTGAAGAGAAAGACCCACTGGGCAAAAGCGTTGAACCACGACTCTTCCTGAGCAACATGGCAGAGCTTGGGCTTTGGGCCAACCTCCTGGCATGGGCCAGTGAGCACCTCCCGTCTTATGCTTCCTCTGGGGAATCTGTTTACTCCTTTTGCCCCCTGTCCCCTACCCAGGCCTCATCTCCCACACCTGCAAAGACACCAGCAGGCCAAAGAATACCACTAAAGAGGCTTTTTCCATTTTATTTCTTTGGGAAAGGAAAACAAAAAGTCTTTCCATCACATATGGTAGAGATATATATTTATATATATTTGTATATAATTTCTTTTGTGGTTGGACGTCCCAAAGCTGAGTCTGTTCATATTTTTTTTTCTATTTTTTTTTTCTTACTAATGCCTTCTCTTCTCCCTGCCCCTGTGGCCTAGGCCCAGGTTCTAGGGCAGGTGCAGTGAGGGGTAAATGGAATGGGCAGTGGTTGCCAGGGTGGCCTCCCACCCAGCTCTGAGAACTGGTGAGGACCACCCAGAAGGGCTGTGCAGAGGGTTAGAGGCCACACAGAGGGGCACTCATGTTTTTGTGGGGGATGCACAGCTCATTAAACAGTCACCAGTCATGGGAGGAGGCTGGTCAGGGGCTGGGGGACTTGCTCACAGTAGTTGCCAGCTCTCTCCACCCTGCCCCCCCATACTCAGTCTTGGGGGTGGGAGGAAGAGAGTGAAAAAGAGAAATATAAGGGCTGAGGGCCAAGCCTCCTCCAATTTTTATTGCTGGTGAATTAGAAATTTGCTTTTCCCTTCCTGTCTTGGGGAGATGGACTCTGAGAGGGCCCCAAGAGGAGGAACTGACATTGGCTGACCTAACCCCTCATGCCAGGCCTACCCTGGGCAGATGCGGAGCCACCTCAGGGTGCCAGGAACCTCTCCGGTCAGCCTTGTTCTTCAAGGGCAATCACATCCAACCCTCCCCCTGCCCCTGAAACAAGGGCCTGCGGCTCAGACTTGGGCCAGTGGAGCTGGGAAGTGGGTAGTGCACCAAAGGTCAAGCAGAATTTTCTACTGAAAGAAAAGGTGAGACTCTGGGGAAGAGGCTGCCTAGGAAGATGATATGCTGAGCATGAAAGCAGAAAGAGGCTGGGGAATATAGTGCGGGAAGACATCACAGACACTCATCTGACCTCAGAAACTGGTCGAGGAGAGTGCCTGAGAGGCAGGTAGCACTTAATAGCTGTATTAGAGCCGGACGGTGGCCCTGGGTGTGGGGTCAGTCAAGCAGATGGGGCTGTTGCCCTGCGGGATCCTGGCCAGAAGGGTGAGGGTAGAGTCGAGAAGCCGTCAGGCAACCCTTCCCAAGAACAGGAGGGCAGATCTTCCCTAGGTGCTGGACTTCCAGCCCCAGCCCTCCCCTGCCGCAACACACACACAGGGACACACACTCACGACCAGGCCAGGCTCTGAGGCCTGAGCCCAAGAGACCTTCGTGGGGGAGGGACTGGGCAAGTAGCCCTCTCAACCACAGGCAGGCCATCTGCTCCCACTTGTCCTGCCAATCTACCCAGGGAGGGAGAGGACTACAGGAAGGAGAGAGGTCAGGAGCCCAGGGTCTGTCAGTTTCAGCAAACCCAGTGCAGGCCTCCTCAGGCTCCTTTGGCCTAGGAGGTGAGCACAGTGAGCATCACTAGACACAGGGGGGCCAACAGTAGCAGCCCAAATCCCCAGAAGGACTGGGGCACCTCATCACTGCAGGCCTGCTGCCTCTATCTCCAACAAGGGGGTGCCAAGAAAGGGAGCATGACTCCCCCACCACCTAGAATCGCCCTCACTTGCCCTGCCCTCCCCCTATTCCCTTCTTTTAGGAGGGTCCGAGTGGGCTGCCACAGGGGCAGTGCTGGAGCTGGGAGGGCAGGTGGGGAGGGAGGAACCTGGTCACAGCTGCTTAGAGAACCTCTTTGGTCTGGGGATATGGAGTCTATGGGGAAAAGAGGTGGAGGGGAGGGGACACTGGGGACTCTGGCCTTTTGACAGCACATTTGTCATAAGGCCGAGTGCCCAGGTCGATCAGATTTCTGTGGATTCAATGCGCTCGAGGCGGGAGGGGGTCCATGCCTTCTTCTCCTCGCCATGTTGGGGAGTGGGCGTGCTCGCGCCCCCTGCGGCCCCACGCTCCCGCAGCCGGCGCTCCAGCTGCTGGTTGCGCTGGTACATCTCTACGTAGCTCAGCTGCAGCTGCTTCTGGTACTCGATCACCTTCTCCTTCTCCTCCAGCCACACGCGGCGTTCCTCTGCGAAGCTGGCACCCTGGCGCTCCCGGGCCCGCCGCTCAGCGGCCAGCTCCGCCTGCAGCCGCCCCACCTCCCGCCGCAGGGCCCGCGTCCCGCTCTCCCCGCCGGCTTCCGCCTCCCCATCCACGGAAACCAAGGAGGCGGCGGCAGCCACCCCGGCCTGACGGCGCATCTTAGCCTCGTCGCTTTCGCAGGTGGCCAGCGCATCCTGTGGCTCGGCCGGGTCCACGGGAGTCAGCGCCGGCTTGATGCAGGCGGCAGGCAGCTCGCCCTCGCCCAGCTCCAGGCTGGCCTGCTTGCTGCTGAAGGAGTCCCGCAGGCTGAGCAGCTGCTCCTCCTTCTCCCGCAGCGAGGCCCGGCCCTCCCGCAGCTGCGAGCGCAGCCCCACGATCTCACTCAATTTCTGCGACACATCCGCCTGCGAGTCCTTCAGCTGCTGCTTCAGGAGGGAGATCTCGCCAGCCTTCTGGCACACCTGGGCAGGAACAGGTGAGAGGAGAAGCCGGGTCAAGGCAGAGCTCTGCTCACCCCAACCCAACCGCCAGATCTGGAGCCAGGGGCACCAAGATTCCCGGAGCAGGCTCAGCCCCTCATCAGCAGCAATGCCCCTGATTCCCTGCCTGGACTCAGGATGGACATGTCTCACTCAGCCTGGGGATGGCCTCCGGTCCTCACAGACACTCCCAATTGATTTTTGTCCCCCCTGCTCCTTTCATCGCCCGTTATAATAGTGAGGGGTAACTGCTCTGGGATTTCCCAGAAGGACAGAAGGGAGGCAGAGAGGGAGGCCCAGATCGCCAGCCCGCACCTCCCACTTAGTTTCCTCCATCCGGGGCAGGAAGTCGGCCTGCTCCTTCTGGCAGGCGGCCACCTTGTCCTCCAGCTCTTCCCGCTGCCGCATCAGCCGGGCCGCCTCCTCCTGCAGCTGCTTCTTGTCCTGCTGCAGCCGCAGCACCTGCAGCTGTAGGCCCTGCTGGGCACGCTGGGCACGGCGGGCCACCTGCTGTAGCTTCCCGCTGCAGCCCTGCCGCAGCTCGGCCAGCTCCCGCTCCCACGCCTTCTGCCGCTCCTCCAGCACCTGGGCCACCGCCGCCTCGCTCTGCTCCAGGCTGCGACGCAGAGCTGCCACCTCCTGCTCCTTCTCCCACAGCCGCTCCTCCAGCTCCTGGATGAGTGCACTGGGCGAGGGCGGTGAGCAGGCCGCAAACGGCAGGCCTCCACCTCCGCCCTCCCCAGAGCCCAGGTGGCCTGGCCGCCCCATGGATGATGATGACCCGCTCTTGCTGGAGGCCCGTCCACTATCAGAGGTCCCCAGGTCCTGGTAGCCCGACCCCCCACCGCTGCTGCCACCACTGCCACTACCATAGCTGGCAGTGCCAATGCGGTTGATGTGGCTGGTGGAGGCACTGAGGGGCGCCAGGTGCTGGCTATAGCTGGAGCTGTAGGTGGGCAGGCTGGTGAGGGAGTTCCGGCCTGAGTCTGAGAGGCCGCTCCCACTCCCACCCGCTGGAGTCATGGTCCGACACTTGTCCAGTCCGCCTTTGAGGCCACCAGGGCCCTGTCGTCCCTCAGGAGTCCCATTGGTCTGCGGAGGGCACAAGTTCTGCATGGAGTGGAAATTCTTGGGTACGACAGGCTTGAAGGCTGATGGCCGGACTAGTGGCTCTGAGCACTGCAGGAAAGGCAGGAAGGGGCTGGGCATCAGGATGAGGCCTTGGCCTTGGCCCAGGCTCTTCCCTCTGGTAGAGACTTGGCCAGCCCCACCTCCCACCCCTACTGGATCTCCATCCTGAGGTCCCCCAACTGGGGTTCTACCTCTTGGCTCCCTGAAGCCAGATCCCTGTCCTGGATCCAGGCCCCTAGTCCATGACTCCTCAGCCCAGCCTCCATCCTGCCCCCACAACCCAACCTCCAAGAAGGCCTGCTTTGCCTTCCTCTCTGCATTGCCTCCCACCCCCAGAAAAAGGCTGTGAGGGTCTCAGGCCCAGGGGACTGACCTGGTCTAGCTTGCCAGAGGTGGCCAGGAGCTTAGGTGGGTGGCTGGGCTCACGATACTGCGGTGGGGCTTTGTCGCTGCCACCACTGCTGCTGCTGCCACCGCTGCTGCCAACTACGTTGCCACAGACATCAGTGTGGTCACTGCCCCGCAGCTCGCCATTGAGGTAGAGGGAGTTGGCGAGAGCCTTGTCCTCTGACGGGTAGCGGCCCGGCCTCTCCCTGCTGGCCCCACTGCTGCTGCCTCGGGGGCCAGGGAAACTGCCCTGGCTGCCCCCACCCCCTGTACGGGTGCCCACGCTCTTCATGGCAAACTCCTGGGCATGGGCCACCCCGCTGCCCACACTGCCCATGGCCAGGCGGGGATCCGGGGGTCCAAGCTCAGAGGGCCGTGGGGCAAAGGCCAAGAGAGGATCCCGCCCTGGGTCAGCTCGCACAGGCAGTGTCTCCAGCTTCGCCATGACTAAGCCAGGAGGGCACTGTGGGCACAGGTGGGAAGGTAGAGATAGGTCAGACCCCACTCCTACTCCCATCACCCCAGCCAAGTCAACCCAGCACCCCTCTGCCCCTCAGTGTCCCCTTCCCTACAATGGGTACAAAGAGTTCCCAGGCAACCAAGTTGAAGGAATAGGGCTGGAATAAAAGAGAGAACTTGAAAATGGGGCTGCCTATTGCCCACCTGATAAAGCCCAACCCCCAGGGCTCCATGCACATAGCCCCCAGCACAGCTCAGCTCAGCTCCACATTCCATTCCTAAACTCTGGCCTTAGCCCCACCGTGCCCATGAGCTTCCCAGGCTCAGTGGTCCTCTTCTCAACTCTTTGCTGCAACTCCAGAATTTTGGGATTCTCCATCCTGGGTCTGGCCCCCTAATATCCTAACCTCATGGGCTGGAGAAATAGGGTTGGAAACGGAGAAAAGTGTCTGAATCTAACAGGGAACCACCTCAGAAGCCAGGGGACGGAGAGAAAGATACACCTATCCAAAAATTGAGGGTGGGGGTCCTTCACAGCCCCCTAACCTAAGGAGTTGCAGTCAGGGCAGAAGTGGAAGCTCACTACCAGCGCAGGCTTCTCTCCTTGCCTTTCCAAGGGGGTGAGGGGCCGACGGATCCTCAAGCCTGGGACCCTCCGAGGCCCGGTCTGCAGGGGCCATGTGCCTCACTCTCGCAGTCGGGGCTCGGCCCAAACCAGCTGCGCGACTTTGGAGGGGCCGACTGAGCCATCCTGGACTGCAGTTTTCTCCTCTGCGAAATGGGAGGAATGAAGGACCTACCTTGCGAGGCTGCTGCGTGCCAGGCGCCCCGACGCGACAGGCGCCGGAGGAAACGGGGGACTTGGGGAGGATGGGTAGGCGGCGCACATCTGGGTAGCGGGTGGGCGCCGCTAAGGGTACGCCCTGTCCCCCACGGACGGACGGGGGCAGCGGCAGCAGCAGGTGGCAGGACCGCCCTCCCGGAGGTCTTCCCAGCTCGGCCGCACCAGGGCCCTGACAAGAGGGGGCCTCCTTCCCGGGATCAGCCCTCAGCAGAGGTCTCGGGGCTGGCTGAGGCCGGGGCAGGGGACGCAGTGGCGCCAGCTGCTGGCGCTGACGGAGCCTCCCTCCGGGCCTGCGTTTCTCACAGGTGGGCGGGGGGAGGGGGCAGGGGCGGGGTTGCGCACCCTGCAGTGCCCCCAAGGATCCGGCGCATGCTGAACCCGCTAAGAATTCACTGCCACCAGGAAGACTTCCTGGATTACTCCCCTCTCCCGCTCCCAGTGGACTTTGACCCTGCTCAGTTTACTGTGAAGCCCTCTGAGCCCTTCTTGTGGGTGCGCGTCCCCGGCCACCAAGGCCGGCCCACAGGCGCAGGGGGAGCCAGGCCTCGGATTACTTGTGCTCAGGGAGGCCCTGCTTCCTCGTTCCTTTGTCTCAGGTTTGCACCTGGGAACACCTGGCCCCAGAGATCTGCATAATGAAGCCAGGCAGAGGCACCAGGCAGTGTCTGCCTCGGTTAGATCCTCAAATAAGTGTGTGGGAAATGGGAGCGGACGCCCTTCAGACCTTTTCCTGCTACTCCCTCCATAAACCAGGCAGGGAGCCCTCCTTCCCTTCAAGGTTAAGAGGTCCATGTGGCACCCTGTGGTCCCACAGACCATCTACCCAGCTGCCCAGTTCTAATGCTGTGTCCTTACCCCAGACCAAGGGAACCTGACAAAACTATTGTCCTTCAGTAGTCTTCTGGCCCCCACACCAGGAATGAGAGTCCTAGGTTGTTGGAAAGTTCACTACCAAGCCTGAGCACTGTCTCTGCAGAATTCCATTCTTAGCGTCTGTCCCCACAGATGTGGAGAAGAGCACTTTGCCACCCTCCTCCTTTGGGCCCATGTGTCCCCATAAGCAAGGGCCAGGACTAGGGTGAGACCAGAGAGCCACATAGGGCACAAGTGAAGGGTGCAATCAGCAAGTGCACAGCCCTGAGGGTGACAGTCTCCTTCCCTTGGTGCCTTGGGTGCCTCTCTGGCCTCACTCTAGTCCCTCTTCTGCCTCCACTCCCCAGCATACTCCAGCCCACTATGCCTCAGCCCTGCAACCCCCTCCTACCTTAAATATGCCCCCCCCTTCCGTTGCCATCTCTGGGTACAATGTAGGGAGCAGCTGGGGACTGGGAGGATGAAAGCTGAAAGGCCCAAAGCTCCAAACCAGTAGGAAAGCCTGGGCAGGGTTTGGGAAAGAAGAACTGGCAAAATTTCATACAGATGAGGTCAGGCGGTAGGGACAAGGGAGGACTCTGGACTGGGTACCACGGTGGTGTGTAACACTTTTAACATAGGGGAGACTGCTCGGGGAAAAGAGGTGTTTTGGGAAACAACAGAGGAAGATACCTCCCAAGCACTAGATGGAGGCCAGGTGAGGTAGCTCATGCCTGTAATCCCAGCACTTTCGGAGGCCAAGGTGAGCAGATCACTTGAGGCCAAGAGTTCAAGACCAGCCTGGCCAACTTGGTGAAACCCTGTCTCTACTAAAAATACAAAAATTAGTTTGGCGTGGTGTGCACTACTGTAATCCCAGATACTTAGGAGGCTGAGACACAAGAATCCCTTGAACCCTGGCGGCGGAGGTTGCAGTGAGCTGTGATTGCGCCATTGCACTCCAATCTGGGTGACAGAGTGAGACTCTGTCTCAAAAAAAAAAAAAAAAAAAAAAAAAAAAGCACTAGATGGAGAGAGATTGAGATCATCAGTTTTCAAGGGTGCTGGGGGTGGGGCCCAGCATTGAGCCAGGGAGCAAAGGCCCAGAAGTCTGGGAGGCAGTCTGGGAGCAGGAAAATGGCTGAAAGAAGGTAGACCCAAAGGCCAAGATTGAGGGAGTTCAAGAATGTGGGGACAGTTTCCAGTGTTAAAAATAACAAGGCCAGGTAACACTGGGATTGAAGAGTGTTTGGCGATTTGGGAGCTGGAGACATCGCTGATATCTATCAGGATGGTTTCCGAAAAGTGGTACAAGGGCCAGATGCAGTGGCTCACATCTGTAATCCCAGCACTTTGGGAGGCCAAGTCAGGCAGATCACTTGAGGTCAGGAGTTTGAGACCAGCCTGGCCAACACAGTGAAACCCCATCTCTACTAAAAATACAAAAAATTATAGGGCATGGTGCGCACCTATAATCCCAGCTACTCAGGAGGCTGAGGTAGGAGAATCACTGGAACCGGGGAGGCAGAGGTTGCCATCAGCTGAGATCCTGCACTCTAGCCTGGGAGACAGAGTGAGACTCTGTCTAAAAAAAAAAAAAAAAAAAAAAAAAAGCCAGGCTCTGTTGCTGACACCTGTAATCTCAGCACTTTGGGAGGTCAAGGCGGGTGGATCAAGAGATAGAGACCATCCTGGCTAACATGGTGAAACCCCCATCTTTACTAAAAATACAAAAAAAAAAAAAAAAAATTAGCTGGGCATGCCTGTAGTCCCAGCTACTCAGGAGGCTGAGGCAGGAGAATCACTTGAACCCGGGAGGCACAGGTTGCAGTGAGCCGAGATCACACCACTGTACTCCAGCAGGGGTGACAGATCAAGACTCCCTCTTAAAAGAAACAAATAAATACAACAAAACAAAACAAAAAAAAAGTGGTACAAAACAAAGGCAGTCCATAAGACTAGAGGAGTACAGAGAAGGAGACGGCAGAGTTCATGCTAAAAGAGAAGGGAGTCATATAAGGAGGTTTGAGATTCTAGGGCTTTTTGATTTTAAAATTAACCATGGGCCGGGAGTGGTGGCTCAAGCCTGTAATCCCAGCACTTTGGGAGGCCGAGGCGGGTGGATCACAAGGTCAAGAGACCATCCTGGTCAACATGGTGAAACCCCGTCTCTACTAAAAATACAAAACATTAGCTGAGCATGGTGGTGCATGCCTGTAATCCCAGCTACTCAGGAGGCTGAGGCAGAAGAATTGCTTGAACCCAGGAGGCGGAGGTTGTGGTGAGCCAAGATCGCGCCATTGCACTCCAACCTGGGTAACAAGAGTGAAACTCCATCTCAAAAAAAAAAAAAAAAAAAATTAACCATGGTAGTAGAAACCTGAGTGTGTTAATATGCCGAAGGAAGGTGCCAATAGTGAGGTGAAAGATCTAGGCAAGGGGCTAGCAAAGTGGCTGCACCAGAGACCTGGGTCTGGCCAAAAATAAACCTCAACGGTGATCATGGTGATCTTGAGTGACAGGGTATAATGTTTGGGAAGGTGCTTGGTAAACTATAAGGGGCAGTACAAACATGTAGTACTAACTTCTCTGAGATCAGGACAGGACAATCTGAGCATAGGTTGGGGCTATTTGTATGCCACTTTGCCCTACTGTTTCTCTACAATGTGTGTAGTTCCCAGCCAGTCTCAGACACCTAGTCATGGATGGAAACAAGGTCCCAGGACCATTGTCCTGAGGCTCCTTTCTCTGTGCTCTACCTGGGGAATGCTTGACTGTCAACCCACAGAAGCTCTCTCTGGAGCCTCACTCCCTAAAGAGCTTCTTGCCATAATTGTAACCTGTCATGGTTAACCCCTTGTAAGCATGCCCTGCCCCTTGTCTCTCCTAAGCTTTGGCTGCTGCACCTTCTTTCCACAAAATCCCAGCAGGGCATTGGCAGGACAAGGAAAGGGATGTTTCCCTGATAAGCAGGAACTGAACAGAGAGGAAAGATCAGGGTCCTGAACTGGTCCAGGTAACTGAGCTTTAGTCTGCAAAGGCAGCCTCCTGGTATCAGTGCACCACCCTGGGATGAGGGCCTGTTGCCCGACTGCCTCGATCTCTGTCACCTCAGCCCTCAGTGCCTGGGGCATTATACACAGTATAGCGTCATGGAGGAGCCAAACGGACTCTACCTGAAGGTTACATGTATAGGTACTTTCGACCCACGGTGACCACCCAGCGCCCCCCCAACCTGTGTCTCTCCCAAAGCTAGGAACACTTGGGGTCTCAGAGGCCCCAACCCCAGCCCATTCTATCTCCTAAAAATCTCTAGCCAGCCCCTCCATCCAGTACCCCAGCTGGGGTCTCCTCACTGGACTTTCTTTTCTTACACTCCCTCCCCCAGGCAGCTGCCAGGGGACACATTCTAAAGGGCAAAGCTGATCTTGTCCCTGCTCTGTCCAAATCACTCCATGAGCAGGACCAAGTACAGTAGACAGAGGTCTGGCAGAATCAGCTCCAAGTGTAAATCCCACCTCGACTGATTAGGAGTGCAACCTCATGCAGGTTATTTCACCTCGGGTTCTCACATCTACCTTACAAGCATTTTAAGAAGTAAATGTATTATGGGTAAAATGCCTGGTATTCCTCTTGGCCCCCAGAACCAGAGCAGAGCTTGCAGCAGGGTCTGCAAGGCCTCTCCTGATGCCCCTCCTCCATCTCCCCTGACCTGAGCCCCTCTCTACTTCACACACAAGCTCTTCCTAGCTCTCTGTGCCCATCCTACATGCTTTTAGGCCAGTCCGAACGCTGGCTTCAGGCTTCAGGATAGCATCCCTGATCTCCAACCCCTAGAGGGGCCGTCTTGGAACATTTGGCTCAGAACACCCCAGGGGGTTTCACTCTGAGGCCTCCCCGGGGCTGGCCTGTAGGTTTCCCAGGGGCACAGATGGCAGAGTCCTGGGGGTCTCTGGGCCCTGCACCAAGGAAATACAGGGCAAATGACTGTGGGAATGCTAGTTATGGGCAATGTAAAGAGGCAGTGACTCCGGGCAGGGAGATCAGGAGGGGTTTCCAGAAAGCAGGACTGAGGGAGGAAAGGGATCGGTGGGGGGGGGGGCATGCAGGGCTTTTGGGGTGCAGAGATATCCAGAACTTCTTGATTGGGATGAGTGAGGGGAGATCCATCTTCCCTCGGTGGCCTAAGCACTGGCCAGGGAATGGGCCCATCGCCTAGCTCCCGGCTCTGATGAAGCCGGTGTTTCAGGACTGAGGGGGCCGAGAGCGTCCCCCCCACACCCCGAGCACTCACACGCGCGCACACATGAGCCTCTGCTGGGGGTGGGGGTCGCCATTTACCAGCAGCCCACGGCCCGCAGAGCCAACTGATAGAGAACCCAGCCACAGGCCACAGGACCTGGGGGTCCCTGCAGTGGGGGAAATCCCGCCCGCACTTCCCCAGGCTCCCCACCAACGCGTGTGGCCCCGGGGGGCGGGGCGCAGAGGGAAGAGGTGACATAATCCGAGCCGCACCCCCTCCGGCCGCCACCTCCCCCCAGGCCGGGCGAAGCATCCATGACATCATCGGTCTCCTCTCCGCTCCCCTCCCCCTTGGGACCCCAGCAGCGGGACGCGCCCCCTACCCAGTCTGAGTGCGGTCTGACGTGCCGCGCAGTGCAGCAGGCACCGCGGCAGATCGGAGCCAGGAGGGATGCCACGATGGGCCTGCCTCACTTACTCGCTGCCTCAGGGTCCGGCGCAGGGTCTCCGACTCGGACGCCACGGGTCCCGCTCGCTGGCGCAGCCCGAAGCCCGCCCGGCTGGGCGCGCGGCGCGGGCCCGGATCCGCTCCGCGCCCCTCCTGCTCCCCGCCCGGGCCCCGCCCACCAGCGGCTGCGGCAAACGCGAGCCCGCCCTCAGGCCACGCCCCCGGGGGCAGCCAATGCCCGGGTTGGGGCGGGGCGTGGCGCCTTAACCCCTTCTTCGCTGCGCCCCGCCCGCGCGTGGGACCCCCTTCTCCCCCCGCCTCGCCCTCTCTAGGGCGCAGCAAATCCGCCACTAGCCCCTCCGCTGGTCGCTCGTTACCCTCCAGGCCCTTGGGCTTGGACTCAGTCCTACTCGTTCCTCTGCAACAAATCCAATGGAATCGCGCCCTCCCTGCATCCCACGTCTAGGAAGAGGGGGAGGAGTCCCTCTTGCTTGGGGGAAGGGGCTCCCGACTCGGAGCCCCGAGCCCCATTCCTCTCCCGCGCCAGCTATTCCGGACGCGGCCTCCCAGCGGATGCCTTGAGACCTTGCAAGTCTGCTACGTAGGGTCGGGACCAGCCGTCGCGGGTTTATCCAACCCGGCCAAGAAACGACCCGCTCAGTCGCGAGGACCACAGGCTGTGCTGCGGGAGGCGTCCAGGGGCAGTAACCTCCGTTCGTAATCAAACGGGGACGATCTGAAACTTGCCGATCACAGGGGATCACCGTTCGGAAGGTGCGACGAGGAAAAAATACGCATTACACTCCAGCAGGATTGAACGCTCTCACGCTGTGCCCCGCGCCTGGCGTATCGCGTGGCCCCAGACCACACGCTGCAACCCGGGTGAGAGGGAGTGAGGTGGGGACTTCGTCCTGGACCCAGAGCGCGGCGCGGCATCGCTCGCGCGGGCAGCGTTCACTATATTGAGTGCTCACTCTGCCTAGGGCGGCCCGGGAGGACTTCCGGGAGGAGAGAGTCGTCCCTAAATTGAGGCCTCAGCCTTGAATGGGGTGGGGAGGCCAGCCTAGCCGAGAATTTGGCATTACCAAAAGCCTGGAGGCACCAAGGTCTGTCCTAAAAACTGCAGCGCCTCTACTCTGGCTGAGATTTAACGCATTCTGTCTCTGCTGTTATAAGTTATGTGTTTGGCCTTACTACTTCGTATTCTATAGTTTTTATTTACTGCTGTTTTCTTAATTTTCCCACATTTGCTTTTATCTTCTATGGTGATTTTCAAGTCTGAAAGTGTTAATTCTACTATTAGAAATAGAATAAAAGAAAAAAAAGTGTTAATTCTTCTCGCGGCTACTTTTAATCAAATGAAAATATTTTTATTTAACAAATTAGTAAACTCAGTGACAAATAATTCATTTTTATATTCCCCTTTATGTCATGAGAAATTTAATGTGCTTTTCTGCCTCCTACCTGCCGCCCTCACTACTTATATTTGTCCACTTAATCAGGACGACACACCTAGCTTTTGTTTACACTTTTTTTGAAAGCCACATTCTTTTTCAGTCCTTGTTTTTGGCTTTTGCCAATTCTGTTTAATTGGTTTCAATGTCACTGCCAGTTTTTTGTGCTCTAATTTTTCTATTCCTCATTTGAACCTATCTCTCACATGACTGGTGATTTCTGGGAGGACTCTGGATGCTGTATTTCCTAAGCCTTTGCCTTAGGTGAAAATGCCTTTACAGTGATTTCCTGTTCATAGAATTCTTGAGTCTCAAGCTTTCCCCCTCTTATTTCATTGTTTTCTGGCACTGAAAATGCAAAGCTGGGTTTGTCTGTTTAAGGTTGACAATATGCTTGGTGCTTGCAAGGGTTTTTCTTTACCCTCAAAAGTCAAACATTTTGCCAGTATAAATCAATATGGGCCTTATCTATTAATTTTCCAGAAACAAAAGAGGTCTTATTTGCAGCTCAGAAAAGTTTTCTTTCTGTCCATTCTGTGAAAAGATTTGGGTTTTTTTCTTTCCTCTCCTCTAAAATTATCACATTGGATCATCGAATGTCAAATGAATCTGTTCGTTTTCTCTGCACCCTGGAAGACTATCTCAAGGTTTTCTTCACCATTACGGATTTTCTTCAGAGCCAAGAGTACTGTTTGTTTTCTCCAATAAGGCATTTGATTCTGCTTGTTTTATTTTCCTTTCTTTCAGCCAGTTCCCATTCCAACTCTGTCTTGATCTTAACTTAATCTCGCTTTATAGTTCTCCATTCCTGTTTCATAGAGTAATGTGATTTTGTATCTTTAAAATAACACCAGGAAAGGCCGGGCGCGGTGGCTCAAGCCTGTAATCCCAGCACTTTGGGAGGCCGAGACGGGTGGATCACGAGGTCGAGAGATCGAGACCAACCTGGTCAACATGGTGAAACCCCGTCTCTACTAAAAATACAAAAAAATTAGCTGGGCATGGTGGTGCGTGCCTATAATCCCAGCTACTCAGGAGGCTGAGGCAGGAGAATTGCCTGAACCCAGGAGGCGGAGGTTGCGGTGAGCCGAGATCGCGCCATTGCACTCCAGCCTGGGTAACAAGAGCGAAACTCCGTCTCAAAAAAAAAAAAAAAAAATAACACCAGGAAAATAAGAGAATACTATATCTGACTCTGGTCCAATGCATATGAAAAGCTTTTTTTTTTTTTTTTTTTTTTTTTTTTTTTTTTTTTTGAGACAGAGTCTCACTTAAAATTTACACATTTAAATTCTAGCACAGTGTGTAACTGTTGAATGAATAAACTAATGCAATCCCCTTCCTTTCAGAGCAACTATGAACTAGACTATTTCTTTATAATTGGGTTCATCAGTTAAGCAAACCAATCAATACTTTTTGGTTTTGTTGTTACTTAAGATGATCTGTCATTTGCTGATTAATGATCACACTGACAAACTTTTTTTTCTCTTTTTGAGACAGTCTTGTTGCTCTGTCATCCAGGCTGGAATGCAGTGGCACCATCTTGGCTAACTGCGACCTCCGCCTCTGGAGTTCAAGCACTTCTTGTGCCTCAGTCTCAGTAGCTGGGATTACAGGCGAGCACCACCATACCCAGCTAATTTTTTGTATTTTTAGTAGAAACAGCGTTTCGCCATGTTGGCCAGGCTGGTCTTGAATTCATGGCCTCAAGTGATCCACCCACCTCGGCCTCCCAAAGTACTGATTACAGGCCTGAGCCACTGCGTCCAGCCCTGAAAACCTTGATGAAGTGGATCACTTTCTGGGAAATAAAATTACAAGAATAACAAAGATGTTAAAAACATCATCCAAGAAATATGTCCAAAAAAGGTTCTGGTTGCATGGTTGCCTATGCCTATAATGTCAACACTTTGGGAGGCCAAGGCAGGAGGATGGTTTGAGCCCAGCAATTCAAGACCAGCCTGGACAACATAGGGAGACCTTGCCTCTATGAAAAAATTTAAAAATTAGGCTGGGCACAGTGGCTTATGGCCGTAATCCCAGCACTCCGGGAGGTCAAGGCAGGCAGATTCACCTGAAGTCAGGAGTTTGAGACCAGCCTGGCCAACATAGTGAAATCCCATCTTTACCAAAAAATACAAAATTTAGCCTACTGTTGTGGTGAGCACCCACAATCCCAGCTACTTGGGAAGTTGAGGCTGGAGAATTGCTTGAACCCAGGAGGTGGAGGTTGCAGTGAGTTGAGATTGTGCCACTCCAGCCTGGGCGACACAGTAAGACCCAGTCTCAATAAATAAATAAATAATTAGCTAAGCACAGTGGTGCACAACTGTGGTCTCAGCTACTAAGGAAGCTGAGGTTGGACAATGGCTTGGGCCTGGGAGGCTAAGGGTACAGTGGGCCGTGATTGTGCTACTCACTGCACTCTAGTCTAGGCAACAGAGCAAGACCTTGCCTAAACAAAAACAAAAACAAAAAAGCCTCTGATAGTTGTTTAATGGAAGAAATCTCTCAATCCTCACTGATCAATCTTCACCCTACCAAACTGTGTCAGAACCCAGAAAAGATAGAATGCTATTTCATTTTATGAAGCCTTATACCAATTCCCCTTATACCAATTCCTAATAGCATAGGAAGAAAGGAAAACTGGAAACCATACTCATCAGGTCATGAGTTCCAGGGGGGAAAATCCTACAAACAATTCAAGAAAATAAAACTATATTATTCTGTATGAAATTAATAAGCCATGAGTTTGTCAAATGAGAAAAAACCAATTATCACAATAGATGCGAAAAAAAAAAAAATCAGTCAAAAATCTGTACCAAAAAGAACCCTCCTAATTAACCAGGAACAGCTGAAATTAAGAATTATGTATTACCAGCTAGGCAGGGTGACTCATGCCTTAATCCCGGCACTTTAGGAGGCTGAAGTGGGCAGATCACCTGAAGTCAGTTCAAGACCAGCCTGGCCAACATGGTGAAGCCCCGTCTCTACTAAAAATTAGCCAGGTGTGGTGGCATGCACCTGTAATCTCAGCTACTCTGGAGGCTGAAGCAGAAGAATCACTTGAACCCTGGAGATGGAGGCTGCAGTGAGCCAAGATCACACCACTGCACTCCAGCCTGGGCAACAAGGGTGAGACTCCATCTCAAAAAAAAAAAAAAAAAAAAAGAATTATGTATTACCTTGACTTCTGGTAAAATCAAGAGGGCCTCAGATTGCCTAATTGACAGCTGCCCTCCTGCTCTGTTTCTGTGGGTAAGGTCCCCTAGCCAATCTTTTCATCAAATGAACCAGGTGCAGATCCTGCTTATCTCTTAGTAGTAGGCTTCAGTTCCCTGCCAGCCTGTAGAATTATTCAAACAAGCCAGTTACCTCTCATGCAGGAACCAAGGAGCACCTCACTCTCATCACTACAAAGCCTGCCCTCCACAACCCCTGGCTGTTCACTCCATCCCTGAGTGCACCTCCTGTGTGGCCCTACATGGCTTGTGGTGTCCTCCTCCCCTGGGCTGGGAATATCTAATAAAGTGCAGTAAATCCCACCTGTCCAGTGTCACATGTTGTGTTTGGCCACTGCCATTACATGAGAGTGGGAACCCCTCCCTCAGCTATGGGGCAAAGAGGACATGATTAAAACAAACATTTTAAAAACTAATGATATCCCATGTTGGTGAGGCTGAAGGAAAATACGAACTCACATAACATTTGTTTCTGAGATGGCGACTCTGTGCCCAGGCTGCAGTGTGCAGTGGCATGATGATTGTTCACTACAGACTCCCAGGTTCAGGTGATCCTCCCACTTCAGCCTTCCAAGTTGCTGGGACTACAGACATGTGCCACTATGTCTGGCTAATCTTTGTATTTTTTGTAGAGATAGGTTTTTGTCAGGCTTTTCAGGCTAGTCTCAAACTCCTGATCTCAAGCAATCCAGCTGCCTCGGCCTCCCAAAGTGCTGTGATTACAAGCATGAGGCAACGCATTTAGCCTCACATAGCATTTTTGAGGGTATACGTTGGTACAACCCTTTGGGAGGACAATTGGGAGTATATAAAAATGTGAAACGTATATATCCTTGGACCCAGCAGTCTCATTTCTAGGAAGAGATGCCATCACAAGTAATATGACATGTGTCTGAAGACAGTCACTAATATACTGATTATAAAAGTACAAAAATTTAAAAACCTCCTAAATACATCAATCTATTAATAGAAGATTAAATGAATTACAAGGCATCCAATGCAATGTAACAGAGTTATTAATATTTAAAAGAAGGACATGGATGCCTATGTGTTGACACAGAAAGATGACTATAGTAAGTGAAAAAAGCTGTGGCAGAATCATATATATACCTATATACTCTAATTTTTATATTATTTTTATTTATTGAGCAGCCCCCAAAATAAAATAGGTTCCAAGAGAGTCTTTTTCTTTTGTGTGTGTGTGTGGGGGGGTGGGGGATGGAGTCTCACTCTGTCACCCAGGCTGGTCTTGGCTCACTGCAACCTCCACCTCCTGGGTTCAAGCAATTCACCCACCTCAGCCTCCCGAGTACTGGGACTACAGGTGCATGCCACCACATCTGGCTAATTTTTCTATTTTTAGTAGAGATGGGGTTTCACTATGTTGGCCAGGCTGGTCTCAAATTCCTGACCTTGTGATCCACCCACCTTGGCCTCCCAAAGTGCTAGGATTACAGGTGTGACCACCACACTTGGCCTCCTCTATTCTTTTTCAAATAATATATATGTATGTGCATAGAAAATTCAGGAAAAATATATATAAGATTAAACATGGGCTATCTTAGGGCCGGGCGTGGTGGCTCAAGCCTGTAATCCCAGCACTTTGGGAGGCCGAGGCGGGTGGATCACGAGGTCGAGAGATCGAGACCATCCTGGTCAACATGGTGAAACCCCGTCTCTACTAAAAACACAAAAAACTAGCTGGGCGTGGTGGCGCGTGCCTGTAATCCCAGCTACTTAGGAGGCTGAGGCAGGAGAATTGCCTGAGCCCGGGAGGCGGAGGTTGCGGTGAGCCGAGATCGTGCCATTGCACTCCAGCCTGGGCAACAAGAGCGAAACTCCATCTCAAAAAAAAAGAAAACAAACAAACAAACATGGGCTATCTTGAGATGGTGAGATCGCAGGTCATACAGCAGAAGAAAGGAGTCTAGGCATTAACGTAATTTTTGCACTTTGTCACAATTAGCTCACTGCAGCCTCAAATTCCTAGACTCAAGTGATCTTCCTGCCTGCCTCAGTCTCCTGAGGAGGTAGGACTACAGGCATGTGCCACTCATGCCCAGCTTCCTTTTTAAATTTTTTTTTATAGAGAAGGGATCTTGCTGAGTTGCCCGGGCTGGTCATGAATTCCTGTCCTGAAGCAATCCTCCTGCCTCTGCCTCCCAAGTGCTGGGACTACAGATGTGAGCCACCACAGCTGGCCAAGTATTTAGTATCTTAATACTTTGCTATTTCTACATTTTCAGAGCTTATTTACCTGTCTATTCTTCCAAATAAACTAATTTTCCTTTTTGACTAGCTTTAAAAATATATTTAAAATACAAATTTAAAAAACTGGCCAGGCACTGTAGCTCACGCCAGTAATTCCAGGACTTTGGGAGGCCAAGGCAGGCAGATCACAAGGTAAAGAGATCAAGACCATCCTGGCCAACATGGTGAAACCCCGTCTCAGTACTAAAAATACAAAAAGTAGCTGGGCATGGCAGCATGTGCCTGTACTCCCAGCTACTCGGGAGGCTGAGGCAGAAGAATTGCATGAACCTGGGAGGTGGAAGTTGCAATGAGCCGAGATCACACCACTGCACTCCAGCCTGGTGACAAAGCGAGATTCCATCTCAAAAAAAACAAAAAAAAAAACCTGTATCTCTAACTTAATACCCTAAGCAGAATAACGGCCCCCACCTAAAATGTCCAAATTCTAATCCCCAGAACCTGTAATATGTTGTTACATGGCCAAGCAAAATTAAGGTTATAGACAGAATTAAGGTTTTGATCAGCTGACCTTAAAATAGGAAGATCATCCTGGATTATCCAGGTAGACCCAATGTCAATACAAGCGTTTTTTTTGTTTTGTTTTTTGTTTGTTTGTTTTTGAGATGGAGTTTCGCTCATTACCCAGGCTGGAGTGCAATAGCGTGATCTCGGCTCACCGCAACCTCTGCCTCCTGGGTTCAAGCAATTCTCCTGCCTCAGCCTACCTAGCAGCTGGGACCACAGGCGTGCACCACCACGCCCAGCCAATTTTTTGTATTTTTAGAGACGGGGTTTCATCTTGTTGATCAGGATGGTCTCGATCTCTTGACCTCGTGATCCACCCGCCTCGGCCTCCCAAAGTGCTGGGACTACAGGCGCGAGCCACCGCGCCCGGCCTTTTTTTTTTTTTTTTTTTTTTTTTTTGAGACGGAGTTTCGCTCTTGTTACCCAGGCTGGAGTGCAATGGCGTGATCTCGGCTCACCACAACCTCCGCCTCCTGGGTTCAGGCAATTCTCCTGCCTCAGCCTCCTGAGGAGCTGGGATTACAGGCACGTGCCACCATGCCCAGCTATTTTTTTGTATTTTTAGTAGAGACGGGGTTTCACCATGTTGACCAGGATGGTCTCGATCTCTTGACCTCGTGATCCACCCGCCTCGGCCTCCCAAAGTGCTGGGATTACAGGCTTGAGCCACCGTGCCCGGCTGTTTTGTTTTTTTAATGAATTGAACCAACACAAGCATTAAAAGTGAAAGAAGATGGCAGAAGACAGTGAGATGCAGATGTGACTAGGGAAGAATGATCAGAGAGAAGCAACGTAACTGGCTTTGCAGATGGAGGAAGGGGGCCATGAGCCAAGTAATGTGGGTGGCCTCTAGCTCGAAAAGAACCTCCAGAAAAGGAACACAGTCCTTCCTTGATTTTAGCACAGAAGACCCACATTGGACTGGTAAGCTACAAAAGGATAACATAATACATTTGTGGGCCAGGCACAGTGGCTCAAGCCTGTAATACCAACACCTTGGGAGGCTGAGGTGGGTGGATCACGAGGTCAGGAGTTCGACACCAGCCTGAATACAAAAATTTGCCAGGTGTGGCGGTGGGTGCTTGTAGTCCCAGGTCTTCGGGAAGCTGAGACAGGAGACTTGCTTGACCCTGGGAGGCAGAGGTTCCAGTGAACGAAGATCACACCACTGCACTCCAGCCTGGGTGACAGGGCAAGACTCTATCAACCAATCAATCAATCAATGTTGTTTTATGCCACTAAGATTTGGCCATTTGTTACAGTGGCACTAGAAAATGGCCAGGTGTGGTGGCTCATGCCTGTAATCCCAGCACTTTGGGAGGCCAAGGTGGGCGGATCACTTGAGGTTGGGAGTTCGAGACCAGCCTGACCAACATGGAGAAACCCCATCTTTACTACAAATACAAAATTAGCCAGGCGTGGTGGCACATGCCTGTAATCTCAGCTACTTGGGAGGCTGAGGCAGGAGAATCACTTGAACCCAGGAGGCGGAGGTTGCGGTGAGTTGAGATCATGCCATTGCACTCCAGCCTGGGCAACGAGACGGAAACTCCATCTCAAAAAAAAAAAAAAAAAAAAGGAAGAAAGAAAATGAATACAAACACAGAATAGACACAATATTCCTTTGTTGAATGATGAATGAATTCAATCTCAAAAACCCTAGGTCTACAGATAAATGACTAAAAGAAATATATCACTAGCCGGGCGCGATGCCTCACGCCTGTAATCCCAGCGTTTTGGGAGGCTGAGGCAGGTGGATCACCTGAGGTCAGAAGTTCAAGATGAGGCTGGCTGGCCAACATGGCGAAAATCCATCTCTACTAAAAATACAAAAATTAGCCAGGTGTGGTGGCATGCACCTGTAATCCCAGCTACTCAGGAGGCTGAGGCAGGAGAATCACTTGAACCCAGGAGGTGGAGGTTGCAATGAGCTGAGATTAGCACCCCTGCACTCCAGCCTGGGTGACAGAGCAAGGCTGTTTCCAAAAAAAGAAAAAAGAAAAGAAATATATCACTCAGAATCCAGATAGCCAATAAACAGCTGAAAACATCTGTAACCTTGTTGATACCGAAGAGATGCAGATCAAAACCTATCAAATTAGGAAAGACTACTGCGATCCTTTGGGGTCCTACCCACTAAGTTGTCCAGAAGGAGATCTGGGTTTACTTCTCTGAGATGACTGCTTGCAGTTACCTCGGAACACCAAATTAGGAGGAAGACAAGGCACTTTAATTCATGCTAAAGTTTGAATGTTTATCCTAAAGCCTTTTACAGCTGTGCTTACTTTATGAGGAAATGAAAACTTCTGGAACTGGGTCAAAAATCCTGGGAATTACCAGTAAAGGTCTTGGGGGTTATCTAAGACAATATAAAACCAACTGAAATTATTATGATCCAGCTATGCTGGGGTCTTTTATGACTGTTTTATAAGCTGATGTAGTTTTTTTTGTGTTTGTTTTTTTTGAGACAGTCTTGCTCTGTGGCCCAGGCTGAAAGTGCAGTTGCTCAATCTCAGCTCACTGCAACCCCCACCTCCCAGGTTCAAGCAATTCTCTCGATTTTTGTAGAGATGGGGTTTCACCATGTTGGCCAGGCTGGTCTTGAACTCCTGACCTCAGGTGATCCGCTCGCCTCGGGCACGGTAGCCCATGCCTGTAATCCCAGCACTTTGGGAGGCCAAGGCATGCATATCACTTGAGCCCCAGAGTTTGAGACCAGTCTGAGCAACATGGTGAAACCCCATCTCTACCAAACAAAACAAAAACAGAAATTAGCCAGGCATGGTGGTGTGCACCTGTAGTCCCAGCTATAGGAAGCTGAGTTGGGAGGATTGCTTCAGCCCGGGAGGTGGAGGCTGCAGTGAGTTGTGATCATGCCACTGCACTCCAGTCTGGGCAAAAGAATGAGACCCCCGTCAAAAAAAAAAAAGCGGGGGGGTAACCTAAATGCTCTATATTCTTCATATGTACATGTATGATGCAGAGTCACTCACTCCAAGTGGTGACTTGTGTTCCTTTTTGCTTTGTATCTAAATATCTTGAAATGAGGCTTACAGGGTATAGGTACAGATAAGCCTCTTACTATCATATAAACAATGCATCAATTACATAAAAACAGAATCAAATGTTACAGGGGGACCCCAACATAAGAAAAACATAAACCATCTTCTATCTTAGGTAAAATGTGCAAGTAGTAAAGAATAGTGGTAAGAAAGAGAACATGGTTTTTTATTTTTTGCATATTTTCTCTTTAACTCTTTAACTTTTGTTTTTCATGGACCGTGTGTGTGTGTGTGTGTGTGTGTGTGTGTGTGTGTGTGTGTGTGTAAACATCAGCTTGGTCGGGCACAGTGGCTAACACCAATAATCCCAGCACTTTGGGAGGCCAAGGTGGGTGGATCACCTGAGGTCAGTAGTTCAAGACCAGCCTGGCTAACATGGTGAAACCCCATCTCTACAAAAATACAAAAATTAGCTAGACATCATAGCAGATGCCTGTAATCCCAGCTACTCAGAAGGCTGAGGCAGGAGAATTGCTTGAACCTGGGAGGTGGAGGTTGCAGTAAGCTGAGATAGTACCACTGCACTCCAGCCTGGGCAACAGAGCAAGGCTCCATCTCAAAACAGAAACAAAAACAAAACAACAACAACAACAAAAAGACAACTGCCCAACTAGACAGCAAGCACATGCCCACACAACTATACTACTATGTGAACAACACAGGGAACTGTGGAGTGACTTACCTTGCTGAGAAACAGCTAAAGGAAAATCTCTTACAGTAATTGAGGAATTAAGTCTGTTACTCAGTTTTGAACAGTTAGAATACTAAGAGTTTTAGTTTTATTATATTATGGGTATGTTTTTATATCATATGGTAGAAATGTAAATAGTAAACGTAAAATAGAAAGAAAGTTAAAATGACTAAAAACCAGTCAGAGAATCTACCAAGCTATACGAAAAAGGTTATATTTAAGTAAGTTCAATGTTACAGTATTGGCATTTGGTAGGTTTTCTTATAAGGTTCCCCTATCCATTTTGCTGTAATTAATAATCAGATAATGTATTAGCCAGGGAAAAATTATGTATGCTGTCAGGATAAATCAGGTCAAAATGTTTTTCAATGTCACTACTGAAATTGCTTTTGGTACAACTGTATGACTATCAAAGGTTATGTACAACGCACAGCTCTACCCGGACACTCATCCTTGCCCTGTTCTCAAAATAATCATAGAAGAAATAAGACTCTTTAGCACTGTTTTTCAAACTGTAGGTCAAAATCTGTTAGTGAGTTGTAAAATCAATTTAGTCACCATTGGCAATAAAACAGAATAGAGAAATCACGAATGAACATGCATCAAACCAGAAGGTTTGTACTGTGAAACATTTGCTTCAGGTATCTATATGCATACATGCACACACAGGAAAATGGATTTCTTATTGAGATACTGTTAAAAGAGTCTGAACAACATAGCCTTAGTGGAATAGCTGTCTCCAATCTTGGGGCTGGGCATGCGTGCATAAAGACTTGAGGGATATTCTCAAATAGTCCAGTGTCGTGTGGAGGGAGACGTACATGGTGTAATGACAATTTGTGGGTTACAGTGATGTAAAGGTTTAAGAAATGAGTTAACAGATTCAAAACACTAAGTAGCCGGGCACGGTGGCTCAAGCCTGTAATCCCAGCACTTTGGGAGGCCGAGGCAGGCGGATCATGAGGTCAAGAGATCGACACCATCCTGGTCAACATGGTGAAACCCCGTTTCTACTAAAAATACAAAAAATAAGCTGGGCATGGTGGCGCGTGCCTGTAGTCCCAGCTACTCAGGAGGCTGAGGCAGGAGAATTGCCTGAACCCGGGAGGCGGAGGTTGCGTTAAGCCAAGATCGCACCATTGCACTCCAGCCTTGGTAACAAGAACGAAACTCCATCTCAAAAAAAAAAACACTAATTAAACATTCCCGCCTCTTCCTCAACCAGGCTTATCAAACATAGCTGAGGTCTCTGGGTTCAGACCTTCCCAGCCAGGTCCTAGCCTCCTTTTCCACTTCTCATTTGCCCTGGCCAGTCCTCCACCAACACTCCATACTCCCCTCAGGGAACAACAGGCCTTTATTCTCCACTCCAGATCTCTGCACCTGTCCTCCCCCTAGCCTGGAAGGCCTCTCCTATTATCCACTGGTCCCTTTCAGACATTCCAGCCTCCAGCTGTGCACTTGCTAGCTAGTGACTAGTTGGTTGCTCTGCTAGATAAATACCACTGCGCTAACCCCTACTTGTGGCTGGGGTCATGTTTTGCTCACTGTACTTCCCTAGGGTGTTCGTCATGCCTTGTACTTAGTAGGCTCCCCAAAAATTATGTTTTTTTTTTTTTTTACAACACATTTCAGATGTGTTTAAATAATTTTCTGTTACAAAGATTCAATACAGGGTGGCTGTGGTGGCACATGACTGTAATCCCAGTGCTTTGGGAGGCTGAGGTAGGAGGATCACTTGAGCCCAGACCACCATGAGCAACATAGTGAGATAGTGAGATTCTGTCTCTATCAAAAAAATAATTACATATATGTATATATATATGAGCTGGGTATGGTGGAGTGCTCCTGTTGTCCTAGCTACTCAGGAGGCTGAGGTGGAGGATCGCTTGAGCCCAGGACCTTGAGGCTGCAGTGAGCTATGATCATACCACTGTACTCCAGCCTTGGCAACAGAATGAGACTGTCTCAAAAACCAAAAATCCAACACGCATCCCTTATCAGTACCACTGTGGTAGCCTAGGGGAGTCACTCAACTGCCACCGTATTACTGTTGGCTTCACATAACGCAGCTATTTTAGCCCCTTTTCTCGAGGTTTGGCATGAGCCAAGGATATACAAGGCCATCTAGGGCTCTTTATGTTTTGTTACAGAGAATTTTAGACATGTATGAAAATAGATGGCCAGATGCAGTGGCTCACACCTGTAATCCTAGCACTCTGGAAGAGCAAGGCAGGTAGATTGCTTGAGCTCATGAGTTCGAGATCAGCCTGGGCAACATGGTGAAACCCCATCTCTACAAAAAAACTTAAAAAATTAGCTGGGCATGGTGGTGCACGCCTCTAAGTTCCAGATAATCAGGAGGCTGAAATGAGAGACTGGCTTGAGCACAAGAGGCAGAGGTGCAGTGAACTGAGATTGTGCCACTGCACTCTAGCCTGGGCAACAGAGTCAGATCTTAGAAACAAAAAAGAAGAAAGAAAATGAGTACAACTCCATCTACCCATTCCCAGTTTTTCAGTAATTTTGAGCTCATGGTTAATCTTGTAAATAACTATTTTTTGAAAAAATGTGTAGTATGACTCCAATCTAGAACCTGTCAATAATAAGCCTTGAAGATCCACAAGAGAAGTTACCAGACTCTATGGGGTGCAAGTGGTATCAAAATAGACCTGTGTTGGGCTGGGCTGTAAAGATAAGGTATCCAGGACAAGCACTGCCTGGGAGTTACAAAAATCAAAATAGGCCGGGCGCGGTGGCTCAAGCCTGTAATCCCAGCACTTTGGGAAGCCGAGGCGGGTGGATCACGAGGTCAAGAGATCGAGACTATCCTGGTCAACATGGTGAAACCCCGTCTCTACTAAAAATACAAAAAATTAGCTGGGCATGGTGGTGCGTGCCGGTAATCCCAGCTACTCGGGAGGCTGAGGCAGGAGAATTGCCTGAACTCAGGAGGCGGAGGTTGCAGTGAGCTGAGATCGTGCCATTGCACTCCAGTCTGGGTAACAAGAGCGAAACTCCATTTCAAAAAAAAAAAAAAATCAAAATATATCTGATTGGTTGGAGCCAAGAGTCAAGGGGTCCAAAATCTAACTATGAAAAAGGGATCGCACCGGGCGCGGTGGCTCAAGCCTGTAATCCCAGCACTTTGGGAGGCTGAGGCGGGTGGATCATGCGGTCAAGAGATGGAGACCATCCTGGTCAACATGGTGAAACCCCGTCTCTACTAAAAATACAAAAAAGTATCTGGGCATGGTGGCACGTGCCTGTAATCCCAGCTACTCAGGAGGCTGAGGCAGGAGAATTGCCTGAACCCAGGAGGCGGAGGTTGCGGTGAGCCAAGATTGTGCCATTGCACTCCAGCCTGGGCAACAAGAGCGAAACTCCGTCTCAAAAAAAAAAAAAAAAAGAAAAGAAAAGAAAAAGGGATCGCTAGGCCAGGAGTGGTGGCTCATGCATGTAGTCACAGCACTTTAGGATGCTAACATGACGAAACCCCATCTCTACTAAAAATACAATTACCCGGACATGGTGGCCTGCACATATAATCCCAGCTACTCAGGAGAATGAGGCAGGAGAATCGCTTGAACCCAGGAGGCGGAGGTTGCAGTGAGCTGAGATCGTGCCACTGTAATCCAGCCTGGGTGACAGAGCAAGATTGTCTCAAAAAAAACCCCACAAAATTAAAAAAAAAAAAGTGGGGAGCTCCCAGCTGAGCCACTGGGTGAGCTCCGCCCAGTCCCAACAAAAAAAGAACAAAAACAACAACAACAAAAGGGTAAAAGACTCAGGTAGAATTACAACCAAGTCTTGAGTCCTTGGATCTGAATCATCATCCATCAGTCTTGTCTATGTCCTCAGCTAAGACAGTAACCCTAGTGCTCCAGAGTAAGTGATAACCGTACCGTTAGACGAAAATAAAAATTAAAGCCTGGGCATGGTGGCTTACGCTTGTAATCCCAGCACTTTGGGAGGCTGAGGCTGTTGGATCACCTGAGGCAGGAGTTTTGAGATCAGCCTGGCCAACAAGGAGAAACCCTGTCTACTAAAAAATTCAAAAATTAATCTGAGTCATGGCACCAAAAATGTAATAAATAAATTTTTAAAAATTAATTAATTAAAAAATTAGCTGGGCATGGTGGCGGGTGCCTGTAATACCAACTACTCAGGAAGCTGAGGCCGGAAAATAGCTTAATTTCGGAGGCGGAGGCTGCAGTGAGCCAAGATTGCGACACTGCACTCCAGCCTGGGTGACAAAGAGAGACTTTGTCTCAAAAAAAAAAAAAGAAAAATAATAAAAATAAATATACAAATAAATAAACAAATAAAAATTTAAGTAGAGGTAGCAAGGCCAGGCACAATGGCTCATGCCTATAATCCCAGCACTTTGGGAGGCTGAGGCAGGTGGATCATTTGAAGTCAGGAGTTCAAGACCAGCTTGCCCAACATGGTAAAACCCCGTCCCTATTAAAAATACAAAAATTAGCCAGGTGTGGTGGCGCATATCTGTAATCCCAGCTACTTGGGAGGATAGGCAGGAGAATCACCTGAACATGGGAGATGGAGGGTGCAGTGAGACAAGATCGTGCTACATAGTGCTACTGCACTCCAGCCTGGGTGACAGAGTGAGACTCCATCTCAAAAAAAAAAAAAAAAAAAGTAGAGCTAGTGAAATGTTTATAATCAGGTTTAGTTAGTGTCACATGTACAGATCAGTAATGTATTTATAATACTACTAGGCCGGGCGTGGTGGTTCACGCCTACAATCCAAGCACTTTGGAGGCCAAGGCGGGCGGATCACCTGAGGTTGGGAGTTCAAGACCAGCCTGACCAACATGGTGAAACCCTGTCTTTGAGGAAAAAAAAAAAAAAAAAAAGTTAATATAATAATACTATATCTGGTCTACTTTTTAGGGTATAAAAGCATTTAATTTCATCTTATTTTTCCCTTTAATTTTTCATTTTTTAGTTGTGAAAGCAGTTTGTATATATTTGGAAGAATGTTTCCTATTTGTTAAATAAATCATTCATTTAATAAATGCAGTAGACTATTAGATTGAGCACTAAACAATGCTCAAAGGATCATATAGTTTTTTTCCTCCACACTAAGCCATAGACATGAAGAATATCTGGTAGCTTCCAGGATGTGAGAAAGGAATGTGCCTTTTCCCACTCCTGGCCTTTGGTACTGTCCTGAGCATGGGATGCTGGGAGTGGGCCTGCCTTGGCCATCTTGCTATCTGCAAGGCGGTGGCGGAGGATAGCTGAGGGAAGCAACTAGAGAACCCTGGACCTGCCACCTTGCTCTGTGAGAAGCCCCTTCCAATAGAGATTTTAATTACTTGCAACTTTTTGGTCTCCCTCTCCACCCTACCCCGATCTGTTCCCACTCCAGTCTGTTCCCTAGCTCTCAACCTTGGCTGCACACTGCAATCTCCACTGATGCTCCCTGACTGTACCCTCAGATATTCTGATTCAACTGGTCCTGGGTGCAACCTGGCTGGCATGAGACTACTAAAAACTCCCCAGGTGAATCCAATGAGCAACCAGGCTGAGAACCAATGATCTAACTGTAAGTCATCTCTTTTCTCTTTGTAACTGTTTCTACCTGATACTGTGGTTGGCTACATCTGTTTCTTCCTTCTTCTACTAGAATGTAGGCTCCAGATGGCCTTCCAAACAATCCAAGTGGCCCTTCACACTCCAGGTGACAAGTACCCGTTGCTGATGAAGGTGGCAGAGTCACACCTTTCTTGAAATTTAGGTTCTAGTCAACGCTTATGGCACCCAATGAGTCAAAAACATCCTTGGCAACTCCAAAGGAAGGCTCTGCCCTGGAACCTGAAATACTGTTTCCCCATCACCATCCTGGGAGACAGTTTCCTCCTGGGCCGGAACAGAAAGCTGCCTTCCCCACCAGGCATCAGAGGAAGTGGGAGGCTTATGTTTAGGGGCCACCTTGCATAAACACACATTTAAACATGTGCCTCACCCTCAGCACAGCAAGATGCTCACGCCATGAACAGCCCACAGGAACCAGAGTGACCGACCCTCCAGGAGGTACACACCTCCCTCCCATCCCGCCCACTCCTGAGCATATGGTTCTCACATCTACCAGGGGGTGGAATCACCCACACCATTTAAACTTTTTATTTTGTCAAGATGTAGAGCTGAATTCATGTGATTTACCATATGAGCAATGTCCCTCCACTGCACAATTATAGCCAGCTCAAGCAGGTTCCCTCCTTCCTTCTACCTGCCCAGCAAACGGCTCTCCTTCACTGACCCACAGCCCTCCCTTTTAAAAGCTGATGCTCCCTAGGACTCTATCCTTGGTGATTCTCATTAACTCTTCTCCCCAGTGGCTCTCAGCCCTACTAAGGGCTCCTGATCTGTAAAAACAAAACAAAACAAAACAAAACAAAACACCCATGAGACCTCCCCTCCCCAGTTAACAGAGATGTGGCCCAAGAGGTTCCCGACTTCTACTTTGAGTGGGGGCAGAGCTTGCAGGGGACAAAGGAACACAGTAAATGTGCAATAGGTTATTTTCTTGAATGAATGGATTCATAAGAATGGGACTTCCACCAGCTTCCAAAGGACCCTCCCCACCTCTCAGATATATTCTGATGCCTAAATTTCACCTGCTCATCTAGGATCCCAGAACAGGCCTTCTCCCACACCAAGCTACACCAAGCTCAGCAGTACTCACAGGCCTTTAATCAATAACTGCCTGGCCACACTCTGTCACCTCCCCAGGATGGTGGGGAGGGATGAAGATGTATAGCCAGGTAGGCCGCACCAACTCTGAATCCAAGAGCGAAGGACTGGGGTCAGGCTGGGGCCTGGGCAGAGGGCTCCCGGCCCCAGGCGATGAGGGAGTTGCTGGCTTGGGCAAGCTCGGCGATGGACACCCGGCCCCGCTGTCGGATGAAGTTGGCCACGGCGGCCAGTTCCTCTGGGGTTATGTAGATGAACTTGCCCCGGTCGTCAATCACACCTGTGGGGACATGCGGGTTGTGGGGCTGAGCCCTCCTGGACCCTCCCCACCTGGCCTGAGAATGTCCATCTACTCCTTCACAGCGGGCTCAGGGCCCTTCAGATCTCCTGCCTGCCTGGCCTTTCCTGGCTGCATCCAGTCCTGCTAGGAGAATCAAATCTGCCTGCCCTGCCCGTCATCTCCCACTGCCTCCATCTCCAGGCCACGGCATGTCCTCCCTGTAACTGCATCCAGCTTCTCAGTGCCCCTCGTTGCATACCCCTCCCCCTATCTGGGGTGGTCATCCTGCCTCTGCCACACATCCCTGCAGCCCCTGTGGCTAGACACTCTCCAAGGCCAGGCCTGCAGCGAGTGACTCTCATTCTCTCACCTGTTACAGTCCCCTCAGCCAGCAGGTCCTGGATGCGATTTATGGTGTCCTATGAGAAGAACAATTCTCAGAGTAGAGATAGGCACCAATGTCCCCAGAAAAAGCACTGAAACCTCCCTCCCACTACAGCCAAATCTCATTCTTTCCCTCTCATGCCAGCCCCCAATTGTGACTCTGTGCTTTGCCTTTGGAAGGGCCCTGGGTAGAAGGGGCTCCGGTCCTGGGTCTTGAAAGATCCCCCAAAGAGAATCTCTTTCTTTAGGAGTGAGGCAGTGGCAATGTTTGGCAACATAGGCTGGTGCAGTCTGTGCAAGAGAGTTGTCAAGGTAACAGATTTGGGCTGTTTTGGTCACAGGGTCTGGCAGAGTGATGGGATTTGGATTTTTTTTTCTTTCCTGACTGTTCTTCCATCCATTAAAAACACAGGATTCCTAGGGTGCAAGGAGACTTCTGTGCACTACTCACTCTTGGTTGGGGACAGGGTAGAGGATGCATCAAGACTCTGTCTTTAGGGCAGGTCCTCTCTGCTAGCCACACATATCCCTGGCCACACTGCACACAGCAGGCCACGTTCCAGGGCTTACCTGAGTGCGTAGGCCCACCTGGGAAGCCAGGTCTTCCAGGAGCACAACCTTGGACTGCTACAAAAAGGAGGAAAAGAGAGAGAGGCTGAGCTTGGGCAAATCCCTCTAAGTATAAGCACCCTCCAGGTTTGTATTCTGATCTGATCTGTTCTGTACACACTCCTGTGGGACAGCCTTGCTCTCCTGACACACATACACACACACACACACACACACACACTCTCACACTCACAACCACCCATTGACAGAGACACACACAACCATAAACCCTCTCATTCCCCTTCTTTCGAGCAGGGAATCTACCCAAAACGACCACCTGCCTCATGGGCCCTGTCCTGGACTCCGAGACATGCATGAGTGGAAATCAGAGCACAGCTGCCACCATCCTCTGCATCTAGCCATCTCTTTTTAACATCATGGACAAGTTGAAGGGGACGCACCATAGAGAGGAAGGAGGCGGTGATAGTCACCAAAAGCTATTTTAAATAACTGTCGCCAGGACTTATGTTTGCTGAGGACCTGCTAGAACAAGGCCCTGAGACGGCAGGAAAGACACACGCTGAACAAGCCATAGCCCCCACCCTGGAGCTCACAGTCTGGCTGGTGAGACAGGTGAGTACATGAAAAGAGGGAGAGCAGATAAAGGTCCAAGCAAGCCAAGGTTTCTCAGTAGAGGCTGCAGGGGCCCACCCCTGCCTTGCCTTTGCTTGCCGCCCCACAGGCCTGGTCCTCCACAACCTGACACACCCACACTCTTTATCCGTCCTCTTCATACCATGTGAGGCACTGAGCCCACCCTTAAAATCACTGTCACTAGGCTGGGTACGGTGGCTCACGTCTGTAATCCCAGCACTTTGGAAGGGCGAGGTAGGCAGATCATGGGGTCAGGAGATCAAGACATCTGGGCTAACATAGTGAAACCTTGTCTTTACTAAAAATAGAAAAAATTAGCTGGGCATGGTGGCATGCACCTGTAATCTCAGCTACTTGGGAGGCTGAGGCAGGAGAATTGCTTGAACCTGGGAGGCAGAGGTTGCAGTGAGTCCAGATTGTGCCACTGTACTCCAGCCTGGGCGACAGAGCAAGAATCCGTTTCAAAAAGAAAAGATAAAAAAAATCAGTGTCACAAACACTGCTGAATGCTTTCCCGCACAGCCATGCTCCACACTCCACGTGCTTCCTCATACCCTCAGTAAAAACCTGAGTTCCCAAGGGTGCAGTGAAGGGTCCACTGCTGTATCCACACAGGCACCTACCCCTACTGCCCCAACAGACAGCACAGGACTTGGGAAAAGGCAGTCCTTTTGCATCTCTGTGAATCCTCCATCGCAAATGAGCTGGGGAAGGACTGACATAGTGACACCTCCCTGACTGCAGATAGCATCTGAGCTGTTTGAAATGCCAAACCGTATGTGCAAGCAGGAAGGCAAGCGAGAGGCA
Organism: Saimiri boliviensis; assembly: GCF_048565385.1. Taxonomy (NCBI): domain Eukaryota; kingdom Metazoa; phylum Chordata; class Mammalia; order Primates; family Cebidae; genus Saimiri; species Saimiri boliviensis. The sequence goes on along the minus strand of NC_133457.1, from coordinate 93,023,049 downwards.
GCTGGGCCAGGATGGGCAAGGACAACGTGACCTGGTCAGCTGGCCTCTACCTACAAAACAGGGATCAGGCACTGGGCTTTCAGTAAGTGTGGTGCAGAAACATGAAGTCACCCCAGGTGTTCCCTGAAGACCTGGCCCGAGGTGCCGCTGGGGCTAAAATACATTTGATAAAACGAGCTGGGTGTGGTGGCGGACACCTGTAGTCTCAGCTACTCAGGAGGCTGAGGTGGGAAGATGGCCTGAGCCCAGCCATGGTCAGACAGAAGAATGGAACAAGACTGAGTGAACCCTGCACTTCTCTTAAATTATGCTGGGTACAGGCATGCTCTTCCAGTTCTGAAATCTTAAGACAGAAGGGCCTATCCCCTTGGAGAAAGGAGGAAAGCAGACAGATTGAATTTCAGAAGTCTTCCTTTTCCCTGCAAGATAGCGCTAGAAAAATCAGCCAGCACAGGCTGGAAAAACTTTTTCGAGACAGAGTCTCACACTGTCACCCAGGCTGGAGTGCAGTGGCACCATCTTGCCTCACTGCAACCTCCACCTCCTGGTTCCAGTGATTCTCCTGCCTCAGTCTCCTGAGTAGTTGGGACTTCAGGCGTGCAGCACCATGCCCAGCTAATTTTTGTATTTTTAGTAGAGATGGGGTTTCAACATGTTGCCCAGGCTGGTCTCAAACTCCTGACCTCAAGTGATCCACCCACCCTGGCCTCCCAAAGTGCTGGGATTACAGGCGTCAGCCACTGCGCCCAGACAAGCTGGAAAAACTTCTAAGCTCCACAAAAGTTTGGAGAACTCCCCTAGAATGGCACCTTCAGGGAGCTGCCGAAAGTGAGGGCTAGAACTGGGGACCTTTCTTCTGGTTTCTGCAGAGTAAAGGGGGATGCTGAAGCTGACCCCCTCCTCTAATAACGCCTGGGAAGGCTTCCTGGGATGGGGCTTCAGGACCATCTTGCTGCCTACTGGGTAGATGAAGACAAGTTCCAAACAGCAGCAGGCAAGTGTGAGAGCCATCCTGCCTGGCTGAAACCCCCTAATCAAGTGTGCCCAGGTGGAGAAAGGGCTCCATGAGAGGGGAATGCACACAGCCTGAGCAGATAGGACCCTCTGGAAGCTGCCAGCATTTCCCCTCCTTAGGAACCCCAGACTCAAGGCTGTGAGCCCAGCCCCTCACTGCTGGCAGACATCTAAACCCTGCTCTCTTTCAGGAGAGGTGGCGGGAGGATTATGCAAGCCCTGGCTCCTTGGCAGCCCCTAGTAGCACCCCCACCACCACCCCCGCTCCCTCTGCACTCCTTCCCTTAGCCGCCTCTGCAACTCTGAGTTGCACTTGAAAACCTCTCCCCTGACTGCATCCTTCGTGGGAGAGAAGTTGCTTAGCAGCAAAGCAAAGTAGGATGTGCTTATGCAACCTGGCGCGGCATCGAGGTGGCCTGCGTGGTAGCTGCAGACAGAAGGGGACACACTGCTGCCCCATCCTAGACTCACAAGGAAACACCATCATGTTTTCCCTGAAAGACCCAAGTTCCCAGTTAGGAGCACATGGCAGAGGACGCTTGTTTCAACTCAGTGGAGCCTCAGTGTGACAGAACTGACAGAAAACACATGTGAAGAGACTTGAAAACACACTGACTCACTGAGCATGGGGTCTGAAGAGCAGGGAAACTGTCAAACTGAGTGTGAGGAAGTGATCAAAGGCTCGTGCATCCCACACAGACCCAGGTCCTTCTCTACCTTCGGGGCTGGAGGGGGAGAAACGCTCCTGGCCAGAACCCCACAGCTCTGCCCCTCTGGGCCCCTCTGGGCCCCCCTTCCCACTCCTGCATGAGCCGGAGTGCACCACCTGCAGCCCCCAACATGCATACGCCAGGCAGGGAGCTGACACTCAGGCTCTGTTCAGTGGCATCTTACCTTGATGTAGTTGATTAACTCTGTCAGGAAGCTCTGAGACTAGAGAAGCAGAGAAATTAGGGTGAGCACCCCCTAGCAGGGCCACAGAGTTCTGTACCCATCCACCCAAGTACCACCTACTCACTTGAGGGCCACCTGCCTGCAGCCTGCCTTGCGCCCGCCCAACCACCTGCGAGTACAGCTTGCCTACACAAGCAGCAGAGCCTTCCAGGGTGAGGGTTTCGGAGACACCAGCCTCTGCTGAGGACAAAGCCTCTGGCCACCAAAGTCTGCTGGTACTAATGCCCACCCACCTCTCACTGCCTGGCCAGGGGCATCTGGGATGGGGTGGCTGGTCTTGCATCTGCACAGGCAGCACTGATGGGTGCAAAGAGGGGCTTCCCAGGGGCAGCAGGCCCACCTGTTCCTCAGTCATGGTCTCTCCCACGCCCTCCTCCTCCACCACAAAGGCCTCCTTCAGTTTCAGGTACTCCTCATGCTCCCGCTGGGCCTGCTCCTCACGAGCCTTCCTCTCTTCCTCCTCCTGTGGACACAGAAGGCAAAAGTCAGCTATTGGTAGTAGATGCCCACCATCCCTGTTCTGGTTGCTGCTACCCCTGCAGGACACCAGGGCATACAGCCCAGCCTTTACTTGGAGACAGAGCTCTTTCAAAACCCATGTTCCTCCATCCCCCAAGATGAACAATGGGCCAAGGCCCCTCTTATCACCAGTGTCACCATCACCTGGACGAATGCGGTTCAGCCCCTTCTCCTGCCCTCCGTGCTCAGATCTTAGCAAAAATCTATTGAAAACCCGGCAATGACCCCACCCTATAATACCCTCCAATCACCCGCCCTACCCTCTCACTGTGTAACTCACCAAGCATACCCCATCATGTCCAAACTTCACGAGCAAATGTGAAGCCTGCATTTCCTCACCACCCACTCACCCAGTCAGCCCACTCCAGCCTGGCTTCTGTTACCAGTTCTACAAAACTCCTGCCACAGTCTCACCCATGCCCCCACTCACCAAACTCAAGGGACAACCTTCAGCTCTCATATGCCTGTCCTCTCAGTGGATCCTTCTTTCCTCCCTTGGCTTCCAGATCCCACCCTCTCCTGGATTTCCTCCTGCTCCTCAGGCCATTCTTCCCACCTCCTTCATCATTCAGCCCTGCCTCTTCTCTCTCCTCCACATTCTCTGGGCCACCTCACCCATGCCCAAAGCATCAATCCCCCCTTCCTTGCCAGTGACTGCCACACTCGTATCCCCACTCAAATCTCTTCTCCCAAACACACAATGGCCCATGTGACACATCTACTGGCCCATCCCATCTCACAGGCACCAGACAGACCCTGGGACCTACTCTTCTATGTCTGGACCTCCTCTTGGGTCCCTGGCTCCATGAATTAACACAGCCAACTGGTCAGAAATGAGCTCCTATTGACCATTTCTTTCTCTAACTTCCCCAATCTGTCTGTGTTGCTCCATCACTACCACCTGGTACAATAGCCTCCCTCAACGCAACACATTTTCCAGAGCACTCAGAAATATCTTCTTAAAACGGGAAGCTAAAGCTGGGGCAAGCAATATACAAGATGAGTCTGGGGCATCTTGGAATGCCAGAAACTAAGTGCTCAAAAAACAAAACAAGTACGTGTTAAAGGTACTTTGGAGCCAACCGAAAAGGCTCCCAATGGTCAAAGCTGGAACCATCTGAACAGCCTAATAAATAACACGTCACTGGATTACAACAAAAAGTACAAAATACTCATGAGTCTATATAGATATAAAAAAATGACTGGCCAGGCACAGTGGTTCACGCCTGTAATCCCAACACTTTGGGAGGCTGAAACGGGTGGATCACTTGAGGTCAGGAGCTTGAGACCATCCTGGCCCACATGGTAAAACCCCGTCTCTACTAAAAATACAAAGATTAGCTGGATGTGGTAGTAGATGCTTATAATCCCAGCTACTTGGGAAATTGAGCAGGATGATCACTTGAACCTGGGAGGCAGAGGTTGCAGTGAGCCCAGACTGCGCCACTGCACTCCAGCCTGGGCGTCAGAATGAGACCCTTGCCTGAAAAAAAAAAAAAAAGACTGCATAAATAATGAATAAGGAAGGAGAGACCTATCTCCCATAAAAGACTTCCAAATAATTTATGTAAGAACTCTAACTCCCCAACTCTTAAGTGTGGGCTGTGCAGAGTGACTTCTTTCCAAAGAAATATGGGAAGTGGGGAAAGAAGCAGTCACATCACAGTGGAGAAAGCTGGCAAACACAACTGCAGCCAGGTCACCAAGGTTAACAACATTAGGGATAAGTGAAGCAGTTAACTTGCATGTTTAGCATGTCGCATTGAAGATGGCACTTCACTATGGTCTTCACTCAAATCCATAACCCCAGTCTAACCATGAGAAAAACATCAACCAAAGTCAAATCAAGGGACCTTCTACAAACCACATGCCCAGCACTCCTCAAAATTGTTAAGGCTGGGCATGGTGGCTCACACATGTAATCCCAGCAATTTGGGAGGCTGAGGCAGGCAGATCACGAGGTCAGGAGATTGATAAAATCTGAATAATGGGGCCAGTTGCGGTGGCTCCCATCTGTAATCCCAGCATTCTGGATTCTGGGAGGCCAAGGGAAGAGGACTGCTTGAGTCTAGGAGTTCAAAAGCAGCCTGGGCAACATGGTGAAACCCAATCTCTACCAAAAAAAAAAAAAAAACCCACAAAAATTAGCCAGGCATGGTGGTGCATACCTATAGTCCCAGCTATTCAGCGGGAGGGGGAACTGAGCAGGGAGGATTGCCTGAGCCTGAGAGGCAGAGGTTGCAGAGAGCCAAGATCATGCCGCTGCATTCCAGCCTGGGTAACAGAGCAAGACCTTGTCTCAATCAATCAATCAAAATCTGAATAATGTTAGAGTTTAGTTAATAATGTGTCAATATTATTTGTGAGGAATGTACCAAAGTGAGGTAAGATAAGGAAAACTGGGTACAGGGGAGAAGAGCAGGATATTTAAGGTACATTAGGTGGGACCAATATTCAGAAAGGTAAAAAATCCTCTCTGCTAATGCCTCCCCCATGCTGTATTCTGGCTCATCAGCCACAGCACCCATATTGAGGTTTTCTGCCATCCAGGATCCTGGGACAACAGGCCAGTCAGAGGTCACAGGACTTCCCGGCTAGGGCAGCCTTGGCTCTAACCCTATGCCCCCCACATCTTCACGCCGTTCCCTTTTTTTGGAAACCTGGTTCTCAGAACAAAGGAAGCATCTGGCAAACAAATGTTCATTAGCCACCCTTACTGTAGTAGCCCCCATTCCCTGAGAACCTCCTCTATGCCAGGCCCTCACGCATTCACCATCTCTTTTTCTCTTTTTTTCTGAGACAAAATCTTGCTTTGTCACCCAGGCTGGAGTGCAGTGGCACGATCTCAGCTCACTGCAACCACCTCCGAGTTCAAGCAATTATCCTGCCTCAGCCTCCTGAGTAGCTAGGATTACAGGCATGCACCACCATGCCCAGCTAATTTTTTTTCTATTTTTAGTAGAGATGGGGTTTCACCATGTTGGCCAGGCTGGTCAAAAATTCCTGACCTCGTGATCCGCCCACCTTAGGCTGCCAAAGTGCTGGGTTACAGGCATGAGCCACCTCGACCGGCCCATCCATCAACTCTTACAATGACCTTGAACATCCTTTAAGCCTTCAGGATCCAGACCCCCCATTACCTCTCTACCATCTTCTCCTCTTCTGCTGGCTTTATCTGCCAGCCACCCTGCTCACCTCCTGTTCCTCACATGCTTCCCCCAAGTTCAATAGTCATGTGCACAAGAATCCCCACTCCAGGCTCTGCTTTTCAGCAGCAGCTTTCCCAGGCTGTGCTGGAGCCTAGGGACCAAATAAACCAGGACCTGACCTTGTGCCAGGTCTACGGCCCACTTTTTATGTTGGAGGTGCCAGGGAGCTGCATAGAAAGCAAGGCTGCCCGGTCAAGGGTCAGAGGTCAGGGTTGGGGCTAGCCTCACCTTTTGCTCCTCCTCTAGGCGAAGCCGCTCCTCCTCCTTCTTCCATTCAGCTTCACGCTGGGACTCGAGTCTTTTCCGCTCCTCACGTTCAGCCTCCTCTGCCTGAAGAGAGGCCTTCATAGGGGCACATCCCTCACCCCCAGCTAGAGTGTGCCCACCTCCCAGACAGACTATGGAATGCAATGCCTGGGCCAGGGCACAGACCAAGGGAGCAGGAGACAGAGCCTCCCTCATGCTGTATTCTGGCTCATCAGCCACAGCAAGCAGCAACCACCAGCCTAGCAGGCAAGGAGCCCTGAGTCTGCCTTAGGGAAAAGGGAAGGTGGGGCCGTTTCCCACTTCCCAGAGCTGTACCCCATCCCTCCAGCTTGCCTCACGCTGGGCCTTTCGTGCTTGTTTCTCCTCCAGCTTCCGCAGTTTCTTAGCTCCAATTTTCCCTGACACGTGAGCTTCTGCCGGCTTCTCAATGTCTTCTTCCTCCTGGGCTGGGTATGGTCAAAAGATGACAGAGTTCAGGTTCTGACCAGAGAGGACTTATGATGACAGATCCCCCTCCCCTCATCCCTCTCCTAATAGAGGGGTCCCTTCCATCCACCTGCAAATGTCACTGGCCCAGCTCTGCCCTCCAGAGGCATCTGCCATGAATGCATGTGTGTGTGTGCATGAATATGCAGGAATGGGAGAATGGTGAGGGGCCCATGGGGCAAGGGAACAGATGATAACTTTTTTTTTTTTTTTTTTTTTGGAGACGGAGTTTTGCTCTTGTTACCCAGGCTGGAGTGCAATGGCGCAATCTCGGCTCACCGCAACCTCCGCCTCCTGGGTTCAGGCAATTCTCCTGCCTCAGCCTCCTGAGTAGCTGGGATTACAGGCACACGCCACCATGCCCAGCTAATTTTTTGTATTTTTAGTAGAGACGGGGTTTCACCATGTTGACCAGGACGGTCTCGATCTCTTGACCTCGTGATCCACCCACCTCGGCCTCCCAAAGTGCTGGGATTACAGGCTTGAGCCACCGCGCCCGGCTCAGATGAGAACTTTAGATACTGCATAGCCATAATGAGGGAGGTATCAGGTTAAAATAAGCAAGTGTTGGCTGGGTGCTGTGGCTCACGCCTGTAATCCCAGCACTTTGGGAGGCCGAGGTGGGCAGATCATGAGGTCAGGAGTTCGAGACCAGCCTGGCCAACATAGTGGAAAAAAAAAAAAAAAAAAAAAAAAAAAAGGCCAGGCACTGTGGCTGACGCCTGTAATCATAGCACTTTGGGAGGCTGAGGTGGGTGGGATCACCTGAGGTCAGGAGTTCAAGATCAGCCTGGCCATCATGGTGAAACCCTATCTTTATAAAAAAAAAAAAAAAAAAGAAAAAGAAAAAGAAAGGAAAAAAAGTGTTTCACAGTCACAGATAGGGCTTCCTGGGCTTTGGAGTCCTCTGGCTTCTGTTTCTGTGCCAAACCCCTAGAGAAGGGAAGTCCCATGGGGAAATTCATCCAGCCTCAAATCTGACTTCCTTCTCGCTACAGTCAGGAGTTGCTGAGGATTCTGGGCTTAGTCGCTGCCAGGATTATCCCTTTGCCCACCAAAGCCTGGCTGAAAAGACAGTACCAACACCGTGACTACCTCAGGGCCAGCTGCAAGTTCAAGACCCACTGATACCTGTGCAGCAAGAGTGTCTGAACCCAAGTCTGTGCCAGAAAGTATGGCAAAGAAAGGGCCTCTTTGTGAGCTAAAGGGGATAATCCCCAAGGGTAAAAGGCAAAAGCCTCAAATGCCCTCAGTTTCTGAGAAAGGCTCAGATACTCCCTCCTCAGGCTCAAGTCAGCCATCAAGTACTGGAGAAGGCAATCCTGAGAGCTCTCCTGGTCTCCCAGAAGCAGGGACATGGAGGCTTCTGTGTCAACAGAACGTCTCTATCTTTAAACTATTGTTTTGGGGTTGTAGGTGACCCCGCTCCAGGAACTGCAGAAGCTCTTGGCCAGGCACTCTACCTCTAGGGTGAAATCCTCAGAGAATGAGTGTGCCCATATCAGGAAGGGTGTGAGGACAGAAGGGGTGAACTGAGGAATATTCTGAGTCAATCTGAAGACCCTTGCCCTCCTGCTTGGACACTGAGAGCCAAGATGAAGGAAGAGAGAGTTGACCCAGTGGAACTAAGGCCAGGTCCCAATTCTCCCCCTGCTCCACCTTGTGGCTCCCAGATGTCCCTCCCACACTGAGGCTTCACAGCCTACTCTCCCACTTAGCTTTGGGGGCCCCTTTATCACCCCCTCCAACCCAAAACCTTTCCCCACCAGGCTGGGCCCCTCTCACCTAGGACGACAGCTTCTTCCTCATTCTCATCTGCTTCTGCCCAGGTCACCCGCTGGGCTCGCCGCTGAGCCTGTAGGCGGCTGCCCAGGTCCCTCCGGCGCCGGGGCCTGCCTCCAGCTCGTGACTCCTCAGGCTCCAGGGGCTGAGGCTGGGCCACCCAGCCTGCTCCTGCCAGCTCCTCCTCATTGTGTAGTGGCTCTTGGCCAGCTGTAGGGAAGACAGAAATGATAAAGCTACCCAGCAGCCCAGCCCAGCCCATAGCAGGAGCAGCAGCAGCTTGGAAGCCTCACCTCCTTCCTCTGCTCAGCCTCCTGCTGCCCACAGCACAAAGCCTGGACTTCTCAGCCTGGCTGGCAAGGCCTTTTCTACCAGGCCCACAGCTTGGTCCCAGGCAGCGGCTCAGCCCTTCCCTCCCATCCCCGTGAATACCCTTCTCTCCCCTCCCTGCTCCACCTTTCCAGCTGGCCTGTCAGGAGGCCCTTACCCTGATGTCCCCAGCTCTCATCTAGTGCCCCCTGCAGGACTCTCCTGATTTCTCTCCTAACACCACCTGTGGTTTTATCTGGCTCCCCAATCAGAGTACACGTCCCAGCGGTGGCCGAGCCTCGCCCAGGAAGACCTGCTGGCTCTCCGCCTTCCCTCAGCGTGGCCCTCCCACCCCGGGGAGCACGAAGGTGCTCAGAGGTAGCTTGTGGGCCCAAGGGGCGGGGAGACGCATACACACACACACCCGCTGACCAGAAATGGGGGAAAGGGGGAGGATGGGCCTATCTGTTCTGCGCCCTGAACGAGGACATGGCCGCCTTCTGATAGGGGTGCAAATCAGGGAGGGAGTGTGGGCACTCTCCTTGGCGGGAAGGGAGAGCACTTCAGGAGTTTCCTGGAGCCGCCTCACGCTTCTCCAACAGCCAGAAAATACTCGGATGCCCACTTCCTGGCACCTGCTCTGGAGCCCGGCTGGGAGGAATGGGAAAGCCCTGCGGCCTCCCTAACAGGCGCAGAGAGTGAGGGCCCAGGCGGTGACAGATGGGAGTGTGCGCCGGCCAGGCCCTGAGGCCTTTGGAGGTATGGAGTTACCGGGCGCGAGGCTCTGGCTTGGGGTCGGGAAAAAGGGGTAGCTGCGCAGCCACCGGTACTAGGAAGCCACAGTGAGGGCCCGGCGGGGACTCGGACGCGCATGCGCTCCGCCCGCCCAGATGCGCACGCACTCGAGCCGCAGCACGACGGTCTACAAAGGTTCAGAAGGCCAGACAACCCGGCCCCGCCACTCCCGGCGCAGCGGCATCTCCTACCTGATGCCGCCCGGCCTCGGCTGCGAGTTAGGAAGAGGATAAAGCCGACTAGCAGAGCCGCCGCTACCAAGTACCACATGGACGCCACCATGACGAAGACCTCCAGGCAGAACCACTGCGTCCACACTGAGGCCCGGGATCTCCTACGCCCCGCCCCCGTTTCCCAGTCTAGGCCCCGCCCACCACTCGAAGTCCCGCCCAACCGCACATCACAGAGAGGCTTTAATGTAAAATATTAAAATGAGTTTGGGGGGCGTAAAAAAAACCCATAATGTGAAAAGGAAATTATTGCAGACGGTGTGTGCAGTAGAAAACGTATATTTTTAAAACATTTAGTTTTAAAATCACTAAACAATCCCACATAGTGTTTCTGGAAACCACCGTGGAAAAAGTACGAAAAGCGGCTTGGGACTGAGGCACACCAACTTCAGGATAGCGATTACCTCTAGGAGGAAGGAAGCGGCTTGGGTTTAAGCCCTGAGCTTTAGCTGTATCTGTGACATTGGATTTCTTTGAATGAGACCAAATCTTTGATTTTAATACATTGTGATATATATACACACACACACTTTTTTTTTTTTTTTTTTGACGAAGTCTCACTCTTGTCTCTCAGGCTGGAGTGCAATGGTGTGATCTTGGCTCACTGCAACCTCTGCCTCTCGGGTTCAAGGGATTCTCCTGCCTCAGCCTCCCAAGTAGCTGGGATTACAGAAGCCCTCCACAACATCCAGCTAATTTTTTTTATGTTTTTGGTAGAGACAGGGTTTCACCATGTTGGCCAGGCTGGTCTCAAGCTCCTGACCTCAGGTGATCCGCCCACTTCGGCCTCCCAAGGTGCTGGGATTACAGACATGAACTACCTCGCCCGACCAATATACTTTTTTTTTTAACTCAGATCTGCAATTTTATATCTATTTAAAAATTAACGCTTGTACAAGAACTCATGATCCAGTTTTCCACAGTGAGCACTTGATATGCCCACTGGGAATTAAAATTTCTCTTTTGGCTGGGCCCGGTGGCTCACGGCGGTAATTCCAGCACTTTGGGAGGCCAAGGTAGGCAGATTTGCTTGAGGTCAGGAGTTTGAGACCAGCCTGGCCAACACAGCAAAACCCTGCCTCTACTAAATTACGAAAATTTGTCCAGCGGCAGTGGCTCACACAGGTAAATCCAGCACTTTGGGAGGCCAAAGTGGGCAGATCACGAGGTCAAGAGATGGAGACCATTCTGGCCAACATGGTGAGGCAGGCGGATCACAAGGTCAAGAGATCGAGACCATACTGGCCATCATGGTGAAACTCCGTTTCTATTAAAATACAAAAATTGGCCGGGCGTGGTGGCTCAAGCCTGTAATCCCAGCACTTTGGGAGGCCGAGGCGGGTGGATCACGAGGTCGAGAGATCGAGACCATCCTGGTCAACATGGTGAAACCCCGTCTCTACTAAAAACACAAAAAACTAGCTGGGCGTGGTGGCGCGTGCCTGTAATCCCAGCTACTTAGGAGGCTGAGGCAGGAGAATTGCCTGAGCCCGGGAGGCGGAGGTTGCGGTGAGCCGAGATCGTGCCATTGCACTCCAGCCTGGGCAACAAGAGCAAAACTCCATCTCAAAAAAAAAAAAAAGAAAAAGAAAACACAAAAATTAGCTGGGCATGGTGGTACATGCTTGTAGTCCCAGCTACTTGGGAGGCTGAGGCAGGAGAATCGCTTCAACCTGGGAGGTGAAGGTTGCAGCGAGTAACTCGGGTTACAGGCATGTGCCACCACGCCCAGCTACTTTTTTGTATTTGTAGTAGAGGCAGGGTTTCACCTTATTGACAAGGATGGTCTCGATCTCTTGACCTCGTGATCCACCCGCCTCGGCCTCCCAAAGTGCTGGGATTACAGGCTTGAGCCACCACGCCCGGCTTTTTTTTTTTTTTTTTTTTTTTTTGAGTCAGAGTCTCCCTCTGTCACACAGGCTGGAGTGCAGTGGTGCCATCGGGGCTCACTGCAACCTCCACCTCCTGGGTTCAAGTGATTCTCCTGCCTCAGCCTCCTGAGTAGCTGGGATTACAGGTGCATGCCACCACACCTGGCTAATTTTTTTTATTTTTAGTAGAGATGGGGCTTTACCATATTAGACAGGATGGTCTCGATCTTCTGACTTTGTGATCCACCCGCTACAGCCTCCCAAAGTGCTGGGATTACTTGCTGTTTAAAAAAATCTTGAGCATATCTTTTTTTTTTTTTTTTTTTTTTTTTTTTTTTGAGACAGAGTTTCGCCCTTGTTACCCAGGCTGGAGTGCAATGGCGCGATCTCAGCTCACCGCAACCTCCGCCTCCTGGGCTCAGGCAATTCTCCTGCCTCAGCCTCCTGAGTAGCTGGGATTACAGGCATGTGCCACCATGCCCAGCTAATTTTTTGCACTTTTAGTAGAGACGGGGTTTCACCATGTTGACCAGGATGGTCTCGATCTCTCGACCTCGTGATCCACCCGCCTCGGCCTCCCAAAGTGCTGGGATTACAGGCTTGAGCCACCGCGCCCAGCAAATCTTGAGCATATCTTGTCCTCAGTTCTGTTTTTGTTTTTTGTTTTGAGATGCAGTCTCAAAACTAACCAGTCTGGAGTACAGTGGCGCAATCTCGGCTCCCTGCAACCTTCACCTCCCAGGTTGAAGCAATTCTCCTGCCTCAGCCTCCCAAGTAGCTGGGACTACAGGCATGTACCGCCATGCCCAGCTAATTTTTGTATTTTTAGTAGAGGCGGGGTTTCACCATGTTGGCCAGGATGGTGTCGATCTTTTGACCTCGTGATCCACCCGCCTCGGCCTCCCAAAGTGCTGGGATTACAGGCTTGAGCCACCACGCCCGGCTTTTTTTCTTTTTTAAAACCCCATCTCTACTAAAAATAAAAAAATTAGCCAGGTGTGGTGGCATGCACCTGTAATCCCAGCTACTCAGGAGGCTGAGGCAGGAGAATCACTTGAACCCAGGAGGTGGAGGTTGCAGTGGGCCCCGATGGCACCACTGCACTCCAGCCTGTGTGACAGAGGGAGACTCTGACTCAAAAAAAAAAAAAAAAAAAAAAAAAAAAAAAAGCCAGGCGCGGTGGCTCAAGCCTGTAATCCCAGCACTTTGGGAGGCGGAGGCGGGTGGATCATGAGGTCAAGAGATTGACACCATCCTTGTCAACAAGGTGAAACCCTGTCTCTACTAAAAATACAAAAAAGTAGCTGGGCATGGTGGCAAATGCCTGTAATCCGAGCTACTCAGGAGGCTGAGACAGGAGAATTGCCTGAACCCAGGAGGTGGAGGTTTCGGTGAGCTGAGATCATGCCATTGCACTCCAGCCTGGGTAACAAGAGCGAAACTCCATCTCAAAAAAAAAAAAAAAAAAAAAAGGCCTGCGTGGTGGCTCACGCCTGTAATCCAAACACTTTGGAGGCCAAGGTGGGCGGATTACCTGAGGTCAGGAGTTCAAGTCCAGCCTGACCAACATGGTGAAACCCCATCTTTATAAAAAAAAAAAAAAAAAAAAAAAAAAAAACAAAAGCAAGTAAATGGCCAGGCTCAGTGGCTCATGCCTATAATCCTAGCACTTTGGGAAGCCAAGGCAGGAGGATCATTTGAAGTCAGGAGTTCCAGACCAGCCTGAGCAACATGAACAAACCCCATCTCTACAATAAAAAAATACAAAAATTAGCCGGGCCTGATGGAGACGCCTGCAATCCCAGCTACTCGGGAGGCTGAGGGGCCAGGTGGGTGGTTAACCCGGTACTCTGGGAAGCCTAGGCAGGATGAAACCCTGTCTAAAAAAAAAAAAAAAAAATTAACCAGGAATGGTGGCATGCACCTGTAATTCCAGCTACTTGGGAGGATGAGGTGGGAGGATCACCTGAACCCAGGGAGGTCAAGTCTGCAATGAGCCATGATCATGACACTGCACTCCAGCCTGGGTGATAGATTGAGACCCTGTCTCAGAAAAGAAAAATAAAAAAAATTCAGGACCAATGAACTAATGGTGAGAGAGGGATTTGAAAAAATATGGGCTGGGCACAGGGCTCACACCTGTAATACTAGCACTTTGGAAGGCTAAAGCAGGTAGATCACTTGAGGTCAGGAGCTCAAAAGCAATCTAGCCAACATGGTGAAACCCCATCTCTTCTAAAACTACAAACAATTATCAGGGTGTGGTGGTGCATGCCTGTAATCCCAGCTACTCAGAAGGCTGAGGCAGGAGAATCTCTTGAACCCGAGAGGCAGAGGCTGCAGTGAGCCAAGATTTCACCACTGCACTCCAGCCTGGGTGACAGCAGGAGACTGTGTCTCAAAAAAAAGGCCAGGAGTGGTGGCTCATGCCTGTAATCCCAGCACTTTGGGAGGCCAAGGTGGGTGGATCATGAAGTCAGAAGTTCAAGACCAGCCTGGCCAAGACGGTGAACCCCGTCTCTACTAAAAATGCAAAAAATTAGCCGGGTGTGCTGGCACACACCTGTAATCCCAGGTTTCACCATGTTGGTTCACGGTTTTTTTGTGGTTTTTTTGGGTTTTTTTTTTTTTGAGACAGAGTCTTGCTTTGTCACCAGACACCAGGCTGGAGTGCAGTGGCACAATCTTGGCTCACTGCTACTTGGGAGGCCAAGGCAGAGGATTGCATAAACCTGGGAGGCAGAGGTTGCAGTGAGCTGAAATTGGGCCACTGCACTCCAGCCTGGGTGACAGAGCAAGAGTCTGTCTCAGCCGGGCGCGGTGGCTCAAGCGTGTAATCCCAGCACTTTGGGAGGCCGAGGCGGGTGGATCACGAGGTCGAGAGATCGAGACCATCCTGGTCAACATGGTGAAACCCCGTCTCTACTAAAAATACAAAAAATTAGCTGGGCATGGTGGCACGTGCCTGTAATCCCAGCTACTCAGGAGGCTGAGGCAAGAGAATTGCTTGAACCCAGGAGGCGGAGGTTGCGGTGAGCCGAGATCGTGCCACTGCACTCCAGCCTGGGTAACAAGAGCGAAACTCCGTCTCAAAAAAAAAAAAAAAGAAAAAGAAAAATTTACACATTTATGCAAGGCACGGTGGCTCACGCCTGTAATCCCAGCACTTTGGGAGGCCGAGGTGGGCAGATCACAAGGTCAGGAGTTCGAGACCAGCCTGGCCAGTATAGTGAAACCTTGTCTCTACTAAAAATACAAAAAATTAGGCCGGGCGCGGTGGCTCAAGCCTGTAATCCCAGCACTTTCGGAGGCCGAGGCGGGTGGATCACGAGGTCGAGAGATCGAGACCATCCTGGTCAACATGGTGAAACCCCATCTCTACTAAAAATACAAAAAATTAGCTGGGCGTGGTGGCGCGTGCCTTGTAATCCCAGCTACTCAGGAGGCTGAGGAAGGAGAATTGCCTGAGCCCAGGAGGCGGAGGTTGCGGTGAGCCGAGATCGCGCCATTGCACTCCAGCCTGGGTAACAAGAGCGAAACTCCATCTCAAAAAAAAAAAAAAAAAAAAAAAAAAAATACAAAAAATTAGCCGGGCGTGGTGGCACATGCCTGTAGTCCCAGCTACTCAGGAGGCTGAGGCAGGAGAATCGCTTGAACCCGGGAGGCAGAGTTTACAATAAGCTGAGATTGTGCCACTGCACTCCAGCCTGGGCGACAAAGCGAGACTCCATCTCAAATGAAAAAAACAAAAAAGAGAGAGGTGAACAAAAATAGACATGGTTTTTACCATTATGATTTTTAGAGAAGAAAACAGAATAATCACACAAATGGATATATATCTGCAGTGGAGAGGCCAGTGCTATGACAGCAGATGAAGGGGAGCTTAGGGAAGGTTTCCCTGAGTTGGGGCTTGAGCTGGCTGAGATCCAAGAAAGGCATCCATGTGGAGTGGGCCATTTTTCTTCTCAGGCTTCTCAGGGTAACTGATGTCATCCAGGCCCTTCTCTGCCCCCAAATTCTCTGCCACTCCTCTAGAGACTCTGCATGATGGTTAGTGTTTCTGCTTCAATACAAGAAAACAGTTCACCCTCCAAAGCAGTGGTTCCCACCCTTTTTTTTTTTTTTTTTTTGATGCGCAGTTTTACTCGTGTTGCCCAGGTTGGAATGCAACGGTGAGAGCTCTGCTTACTGCAACCACCGCCTCCTGAGTGCAAGTCATTCTCCTGCCTCAGTCTCCCAAGAACCTGGGATTACAGGCATGCACCATCATACCTGCCTAATTTCGTATATTTAGTAAAAATGGGGTTTTGCCATGTTGGTCAGGCTGGTCTCGAATTCCTGATCTCAGGTGATCCACCTGCCTTGGCCTCCTAAAGCGTTGGGGTTACAGGTGTGAGCCACTGCACCCGATCGGTTCCAACACTTTGATGAGCATCAGAATGGCCTAAGGAGCTTGGTAAGAAGTCAGACTCGGCCAGGTGCGGTGGCTCACTCCTGTAATCCCAGCAGTTTGGGAGGCCGAGGCCGCGGATTGCTAGAACTCAGGAGTTTGCGACCAGTCTGGGCAATATGGTGAAATCCTGTTTCTACTAAAAACAAAACAAAACAACAACAGCAAAAAACAAATTAGCTGGGCGTGGCGGCGTGCGCCTGTAGTCCCAGCTACTCGGGAGGCTGAGGCAAGAGAATTGCTTGAACCCAACAGGCAGAGGTTGCAGTGAGCGAAGATTGCGCCACTGAACTCCAGCCTGGGCGACAGAGCGAGACTCCATCTTAAAAAAAAAAAAAAAAAAAGAAAGAAAAGTCAAAAGACTCCCTCCCTTTCTTGTCTATGGGCAGAAGTGGCCATTCAAGAGGTACTGCCCCAGGATTCCAGGCTGTCGGCAGAGGGCTGAGTCTCTGGAGGAGGGAGTCAGATGACTTGCCCCAAAGAGAGTATCAGCGGAGGTTCACCAGACCCACCGTTGAGAGGGCACTTCCTACTCACTGTTGTGTTTGGAATGCAAAGATCTGGCTGAAACGGTAGCCCTGGAGAAGGGGTGATGGATTTGAGAGGCTGGAGGGATGAGGAAGTGAGGAGTCTAGATACTGAGCTCTCAAGCCCAGGAATGAAAACTAGGTTTGGGCTTGTTTTAGGCTATGCCGATCTTAAATTCAGAGTCAGTGGATCAGAGCTGGCGAGGAAGGCTGAGGGTGAGCTCAGGATAAAGGTTTGGGAGCCCTTGCCTAGAAGAAGGTAGTTTTTTTTGAGACAGCCTTAGGAGAGCGAAAACCTTCAGGAGCACAGAGCTGCAGTCTTCTTTCCGAGACCCCACCGCAGACAAGAGCAGAAAGCAGAGGCGGGGCGGGGCGGTGCAGGAGTGGGAGTGGTCTCTTCCGTTACATTTTTTTCTTTTCTTTTCTTTACTTTTCAGACGGAGTTTCGCTCTTGTTGCCTAGGCTGGAGTGCAGTGGCGCTAACTCGGCTCAAAACAACCTCCGCCTCCTGGGTTCAAGCGATTCTCCTGCCTCAGTCTCCCGAGTAGCTGGGATTACAGGCATCCGCCACCAGGTCCCGTTAATATTTTGTATTTTTAGTAGAGACGGGGTTTCACCATGTTGGCCAGGCGGGTCTCGAACTCCTGACCTCAAGTGATCCACCTCCTCGGCCTCCCAAAGTGTTGGTATTACAGGCGTGAGCCACAGCGCGCGGGCTCTTCGGGTTCTTGAAGAGAGCGTCCCTTAAGCAGGAGGGACAGGTCTTAGCGCACTCAATCTCCAGGCTCGGGAGGCCCCTAGCAATTCGAACGCGGAGGGCTAGGCCACCCCGGCGAGCCTCCCCTCCCGAAACGTGCCTTGGAGTCTGGGTCTGTTCCCCCCAACCCCCGCCAGCGATCCCTGGCCGGAAACTGAGCGGTTTACTTCCGCCGGCAGCCGGAAGACTCCTGCCGCCGAACGCCAAGGAGTTCCCAGTGGCTCCGCTGTGTAACCGGGGCTCCCTATGGCGGCTTCCTTGGTGGGAAAGAAGATCGTGTTTGTCACGGGGAACGCAAAGAAACTAGAGGAGGTGCCGGGAGGGTGTTGGGGGTTGACTGGGAGGCGGCTGGGGATAGGGCGGAGAAGGGGCTTCCGGGCGGAGGGAACCACGTGGGAGGAGGCATGGAGAGTGAACGGAATTCAGCCGAGAAGGATGGGTCCCCACCCGATTGTGTGGAAAGGCTGGGGCTCAAAAAGGGAGCGGCTACGGAGTCAGGGCGCCCCGGGGTGGGCGAGGGAACGAGGGCCTTGACAGATCCCGATACAGGGCTTGTGTGGTCTGCGACCGCCGGAGCTGGAGGAGTAGCAGGGCCTTTAGCAACCGCCCCCGAGGTCACCTATTGGACTAGACCCCAACCCTGGGTCCCGATACTCTTCCTGGACTTACCCACCTCCTGCTGCTGGGCCAGGGCTAGAAGGACCCAGAAGGGGCTTAGGACGGAGTTCCTCACAGAGCAGTCCATGCCTCACCACCGTCCTGAAATGTTCTAACCTCTTTTCGCATGTGTGAAATGAGGGTGATGCAGGACATTTGCTTCCCAACGCTATAGAGAGGAGGAGTAAAGGTGGCAATGGATCCAAAGTTTTTGTTTGCAGGACTTTGTGGCTAGCAAGTAACAGAAACACACGGGGAGCTTATGTAAGCCACCCGATGACTCTTGTAGGAATTTAGTGTTACCGTGTCACACACAGGACCTGAGGTTCCCTCAGGAAGCTGACTTGTTCTTTCTGGATACTGATTCCTATTCCTGTTCAGATCTTTCATTTTTCTTCCCTGCTGGGGATGGAACAATGAGGCTTCTACAGGATATCAGCTCTGATTGGCCGTGCTTGAATCAAGGGTTTTCCTCTGTTCAGTCAGCCATAGCCAGAGTGGTGGTGATGTGTGGGGAATCAGGATGACACCCACTGGATATGTTTGAGGCAGACCCCGTGGGATGTAATCACTAGGGAAACCTACATTTGCCTGTAGCGTAGGGAGGGACTGATGTCACTTCTGTGCCAGGACAGAGTGGCCTTCTCAGGAACCAGAGCCTTGTGATGGAAAAAGGTTTGGGATCCTGAGGCCAGACCAGGATCAGGCAGTGCCACCCAGAACAGAGCCATGCAGGACAGTGGGCCTGAGACCCCAAACCTCTAGCGGAGAACATTGCCTTCTCTCCTTTAAAGAAGGAGCTGGGTGTGGTGCCTCAAGCCTGTAATCCTAGCACTTTGGGAGGCTGAGGCGGGCAGATCATCTGAGGTTAGGAGTTCAAGACCAATCGGGCCAACATGGTGAAACTCCCTCTTTACTAAAAATACAAAAATTAGCTTGGCATGGTGGCACACACCTGTAGTCCCAGCTATTTGGAGGCTGAGGCAGGAGAATTGCTTGAACCCAGGAGGTGGAGGTTGCAGTGAGCTGAGATGGTGCCAGTGCACTCTAGCCTGGGTGACAGAGTGAGACTTCCTCTCAAAAAAATGATGGCACTAGAGTGGCCAAGGGAGGCTCCTTGGAGAACATGGACTTGAACTTGGCCTAGAACTGGTAGTCGGTTTTTTTTTTTTTTGAAACAGCATCTGACTCTGTTGCCCAGGCTGGAGTACACAGGCCTCCTGAATTCTGGGTGTTTTTTGATACAGAATTCCTGGTCTAGGAAGATGGTTAGGGTTTCTGGGAGCATTGAGAAGGGAAGGGGGTGTTCTGGATGGGGGCTTAGCACAAGCAGAGACCTGAAGTAGGAGAGATAGAGAAGTAAGGAGATGGCTGGGGTGGGACCCTGAAAGCTTGGGTGAGGCTCATGGTCCTGAATTGGTGAGCGTTAGGAGATCGGCAGGAGAGTTATGAATGAGAAAGGTGGATGACAGCTCACATGCTCAGGTAGTAATGGGGAATCGTTAGACGGTGATAAATGTTCTCTTTTCTTTTGGAACAGGTCATTCAGATTCTGGGAGACAAATTTCCATGCACTTTGGTGGCACAGAAAATTGACCGTAGGTCTCCGTTTTGTTTTATTTTTAAAAGATGGTTGGGCCGGGCGCGGTGGCTCAAGCCTGTAATCCCAGCACTTTGGGAGGCCGAGGCGGGTGGATCACAAGGTCGAGAGATCGAGACCATCCTGGTCAACATGGTGAAACCCCGTCTCTACTAAAAATACAAAAAATTAGCTGGGCGTGGTGGCGCGTGCCTGTAATCCCAGCTACTTAGGAGGCTGAGGCAGGAGAATTGCCTGAGCCCAGGAGGCGGAGGTTGCGGTGAGCCGAGATCACGCCATTGCACTCCAGCCTGGGTAACAAGAGCGAAACTCCGTCTCAAAAAAAAAAAAAGATGGTTGGATTTCTCTGTATTCCTGTGACCTGACTCTCTGTGTGTCTGTTTCCCTGATAAGTGCCAGAGTACCAGGGGGAGCCAGATGAGATTTCCATACAGAAATGTCAGGAGGCAGCTCGCCAGGTACTTGCCCTGCCCTTGTCTCATACTTGCTCCTCTTGTCCTGGTAGCTTCTGGGGCCTGTGCCTGCCAGAAACAACAGTGTATGCACAGTTTGTTGAGCTTTCTAGGACACCTGCCCAGAGCCCTCTAGGGTTCAGTTAATATTGGCTTTGGAACACTGCCTTCCTTTGCCAGCCTTGAATACATGGTATCTCTCCCAGACCACCAGCGTACATACCCACATACACACAGACTCCCTTTCCACCAAATGCTCAGACATGCATTCTAGCCCTACATCTTCCCCTCACACATCCACCGCTGCGTTCATACATCTTCGTGGAACTGAGAAGGCATTTTGTGGAGAGTCAGGCTGAGTGTAAATCCAGCTCTCCCACTGCTGTGCCTGGAGCAAGCTTTACAGTCGGCCAAAGCTTTGGTGTCCTCATCTCTAAAATGAAGATACGAGATTGGCTGAGGGCAGCTCCCGTGGCTTTGCCTGCTGCAGATCTCAGCTAGCTGAGGGCTGGCCCCAGTCTGGGTGACCTGGGGGTTCCAGGTGGGGATGATGTCACAGGTCTCAGGGCTGCATGTCTTTGTGCTACAGGTACAGGGACCCGTGCTGGTTGAGGACACCTGTCTGTGCTTCAATGCCCTCGGAGGGCTCCCTGGCCCCTACATGTGAGTGTTCACCTCCACACCCTTACAGGGCCCCAGGCCCAAAATCACTAGAACTGCAAAATGATTAGGTACCTGATACTGCAGGTCATTCACTGTCTTGGCATCAGTAGCCTTTCACATTGTCCAGAGGAAAGACAGCATAGGAGAGGCATGTCTTTCTTTTGTAAAGTGTGAGAATGCAACTATGTAAGTGGAGAGAGTAAAGGGGACCCCACCCATTTGAGAAGTACATTCATAGGTAAATTAATTTCAGGAAGGAGAAAACGAGGAAGTTGGAATGTAAAACCTGATTTCTTTTCTTTTTTCTTTTTTCTTTTTTTTTTTTTTTTTGATACAATCTCTCTCTGTTACCCAGGCTAGAGTGCAGGCATGATCATGGCTCACTGTGGTCTCCACCTCCTAGGCTCAGGTGATCCTCCCACCTCAGCCTCCTGGGTAGCTGGGACTACAGGTACACGTCACCACACCAGCTGTTGTTGTTTTTTTTTGTATTTATTTACTTTTGGTGTGTGAGGCAGGGTCTCAGTCTGTCGCTGAGGTAGGAGTGCAGTGGTGCGATCGCAGCTCTCTCCCTGGGCTTACTCCCTGCCTCAGCCTCCCGAGTAGCTGGGACTACAGGCACGTGTCCAGCTAGTTTTGTATTTTTTGTAGAGATGGGATTTCGCCATGTTGCCCAGGTTTTTCTCAAACTCCTGAGCTCAAGCGATCCACCTACCTTAGCTTCCCAAAGTACCGAGACCTCACCTGGCCCTTGGAGGCATTCTTTTTCATTTCCCCTTGGCTGTCAATAGGGAACAGCCTGGAAAAGGTGGTAAGGAGATCCAGCTGCTCCTGGTGTCTGACTCTTCCTTTATTTCTCTTGTAGAAAGTGGTTTCTGGAGAAGTTAAAACCTGAAGGTATTACCTGCTTTGTTTCTTCCGTGGATCTGTTGGGAATGAGTATCTGCACTTGGTATAGGGGAGGGGCCCCAATTTGGTATTCAGGAGTCTCAGATTCTAGCTCCCACCGTGGAGCATCCACCTCAGTTTCTCCATCTAGCACTTGCAGCTTACAGTTACCCTGAACTCCAGAGAGCACCACAGAGGGGAGGGATGGTGGGAGCTGTAGGGTTGAGGGACAGAGGGGCTGTATTCTGGGTTTCAAGAGGGACTTGGCCTTCATGACTGCCTTAGCTAGGGCCTGCCCTGGGAGTTGGAGGACTGCCCCTGGACCCCAGCAGCGCATATCCTTTCACCCACAGTTGCAGGCCAAAATGTTCCCTCTTTATTATGCATTCTTTCATTTATTTAGAGATGGAGTCTCACTTGTCACCCAGGCTGGAGTGCAGTGGCACAATCTTAGCTCAATGCCACCTCCACCTCCCAGGTTCAAGCAATCCTCCTGCCTCAGCCTCCCAAGTAGCTGGGATTACAGGCACGCACCACCACACCAGCTATTTTTTGTATTTTTAGTAGAGATGGGGTTTTGCCATGTTGGCCAGGCTGGTCTCAAATTCCTGACCGCAGGTGATCTGCCCACCTCCCAAAGTGCTGGGGTTACAGGTATGAGCCACCAATCCCAGCCTATTTTATTTCTTTGAGACAGTGTCCCACTGTGTTGTCCAGGCTGGAGTGCAATGGTGCAATCTCAGCTCACTGCAGCCTCCGCCTCCTGAGTTCAAGTGATTCCCCTGCCTCAGCCTCCTTAGTAGCTGGGATTGCAGGTGCCCACCACCAGGCCTGGCTAATTCTTGCATTTTTCTTTTCTTTTTTTTTTTTTTTAACCACTGCAACTGGTGTTTTAATTTTAATTTTTATCCGTTTGTAATTTTTTTTTGGAGACAGGGTCTCCCTCTGTTGCCCAGGCTGGAGTGCAGTGACTCAATCTCGGCTCACTGCCCACCTTCCAGGCTCAAACAATCCTCCCACCTCAGCCTCCTGAGTAGCTGGGACTACAGGTGTAAGCCACCATGCCCAGCTAATTATTGTATTTTTTGTAGAGATGAGCTCTCGCTATGTTGCCCAGGCTGGTCTCAAAACTCCTGAGCTCAAGCGACCCATCCACCTTGGCCTCCCAAAGTGTTGGGATTACAGGTATAAGCCACCATGCCCAGCCACTGTATTTCTTTTTTCTTTCTTTCTTTCTTTCTTTTTTTTTTTTGAGACTGATGCTCTTTCTGTTGCCCAGGCTGGAGAGCAGTGATGCCATCTTGGCTAACTGCAACCTCTGCCTCCCAGGTTCAAGCAGTTCTGCCTCAGTCTTCAGAGTAGCTGGGACTACAGGCATATGCCACCATGCCTGGCTAATTTTTGTATTATTAGTAGAGATAGGGTTTCATCATATTGGCCAGGCTAGTCTCAAACTCCTGACCTCGTGATCCACCCGCCTTGGCCTCCCCATGTGTTGGGATTATAGGCGTGAGCCACTGCGCCCTGCCAGCCACTGGTTTTCTAAAAGGTGAAGAATTTAGGGCTGAGTGTGGTGGCTCACCCCTGTAATCCCAGCAATCTGGGAGGCTGAGGCAGGTGGATTACCTGAGGTCGGGAGTTCAAGACCAGCCTGACCAACATGGAGAAACCCCGTCTCTACTAAAAATACAAAATTAACCGGGTGTGGTGGTGCATGCCAGTAGTCCCAGCTACTAGGGAGACTGAGGCAGGAGAATTATTTGAGCTAGGGAGGTGGAAGTTGCAGTGAGCCGGGATCCCACCACTGGACTCCAGCCTGAATGACAGAGTGAGACTGTCTCAAAAAAAAAAAAAAAAAAAAAAAGTGAAAAATTTCTGAATTGGCTAGTTTTCTGACTTTAAACAAAGCCTTGTGTCAACCTGTGCCAGAGGGAAGCGAGGATGCCCAGAGACTTCCATTTCAAGCCTAGTCCCACTGCCTTAGGTTCTGCTGCCCCCCCATTACTACCCCAATTGAGACCTAATTTCCCCTTTTAGGGAGTTCCTCCCTCCCCACCCTTGGTGGGCTTCTGGGGAGTGGGGGTGGGAGCTGGCCAGCAAGGATGCACTGAGCCCTTACTGTACCCACCCACAGGTCTCCACCAGCTCCTGGCCGGGTTCGAGGACAAGTCAGCCTACGCGCTTTGCACATTTGCACTCAGCACGGGGGACCCGAGCCAGCCTGTGCTTCTGTTCAGGGGCCGGACCTTGGTGCGTACCCACCTTGATGTAGTTCCCGCCGCATGCCGCCAGGGGGCGCCGCGACCCGAGGCGACTGCTCAGGGTCTGGGGACGTTGGTGGGAAGGGTGCCCTGGGGTCAGAGATAGCTATCTGTGCCTTTCTGAGAGGCTCCCTTGGGCAGCACAAGTAGAAGTGCTGTGGGTCCTAGAAGAGTGGTAGAAAGGGTGCCCTGGGGCCAGAGTACCTAACGCCTTGCCCCTGGGTAGGACAATAAGTGTCCTCAGTTCTGAAACCTGTTTTACCACTGAGGCCTGATAGACTCAAAAGTGCAAACTGAAGGTGACAACTCCCAAAGCTATTCTTTTTCTATTTTCACTTTTTTTTGTATTGTATTGTTGTTGTTGTTGTTGTTGTTGTTAGTAAGAAACCACACTTGGATAAAAGCTACATCTCTAGCCCAGACTTCTCCAAGCTCAGATCTCCTCATCCAACTGCCAAGGTGCTTGACTATCTCAGCCTTTCCAGCTTTTCATGTTCATGTATAATAGATTCTAAATTCTTTTTTATTTATTTTTTGAGACAGATTCTTGCTCTGTTGTCCAGGTTGGAGTGCAGTGGCGTCATCTCGACTCACTGCAACCTCCGCCTCCAGGGTTGAAGCATAGAATCTTAATTCTTAGCCAGGTTTGGTTAATTACCCCTGTAATCTCAGCACTTTGGGAGGCCCAGGTGGGAGGCTTTCTTGAGCCCCGGTGTTCAAGATCAGCCTGGGCACCATAACAAGATGCCATCTTTAAAAAAAAATTAAAAGTGAGGCCAAGCACAGTGGCTCACACATGTAATCCCAGCACTTTGCCAAGCCAAGGCAAGAGGATTGCCTGAGGCCAGGAGTTTGAGATCAGCCTGGGTAACATAGCCACAACCTGTGTCAAAAAAAAAAAAGGGCCGTGTGCAGTGGCTCATGCCTGTGGGCGGATCACCTGAGGTCGGGAGTTCAAGACCAGCCTGACCAACATGGAGAAACCCTGCCTCTACTAAAAATACAGAATTAGCTGGGCATGGTGGCGTGTTCCTGTAATCCCAACTACTCCAGAGGCTGAGGCAGGAGAATCACTTGAACCCAGGAGGCAGAGGCTGTGGTGAGCCGGGATCACACCACTGTACTCCAGCCTGGGCAACAAGAGCAAAACTGTCTAAAAAAAAAAATTAAAAATTATCCGGGCATGGTGGTGCACACCTGTAGTCCTAGCTACCTGGGAGGCTGAGGTAAGAGGATCACCTAAACCCAGGAATTTGAGGGTACAGTGAGCTACGGTCGCACTCCTGCACACTGGCCATGGAGTGACAGAATGAGACCCAGTCTCAAAGAAAAAAGCCAGAAACCTTAGTTTTTGCCCAAACTCATTCCTTCTGTGAGTTGCATGTGCAGAAGTGTGTCTTCCGCCACTCCACTCCTGTAGTTCCTCTTGCTCGGGAGAAAGTCCAGAGATTCCACTGTGTGCTCTTCACAGATGTCTTACCTTGTCTGCTCAAACTTTTTGGTGGTGGTGGTAATGGTAAAAAAAAAAAAAAAAAAAAAAAAAAAAAAAAAAAAAATACTACAATCAAAATCTTTCCTTTTTTTCTTGGTACTCTCCGGTTATAGCTTTTTTTTTTTTTTTTTTTTTTTTTTTTTGTTTTGAGACAGAGTTTCGCTCTTGTTAACCCAGGCTGGAGTGCAATGGCACAATCTCGGCTCACCGCAACCTCCGCCTCCTGGGTTCAGGCGATTCTCCTGCCTCAGCCTCCTGAGTAGCTGGGATTACAGGCACGTGCCACCATGCCCAGCTAATTTTTTTGTATTTTTAGTAGAGACGGGGTTTCACTATGTTGACCGGGATGGTCTCGATCTCTTGACCTCGTGATCCACCCGCCTTGGCCTCCCAAAGTGCTGGGATTACAGGCTTGAGCCACCGTGCCCGGCTTTTTTTTTTTTTTTTTTAAAGAGATAGTGTTTCACTTTGTCACCCAGCCTGGAGGTGGCACAATCATAGCTCACTGACTCCTTGAACTCCTGGGCTCAAGGGATCCTCTGCCTCAGCCACCTGAGTAGCTGGGACTGTAGGCACATGCCACTGCACCTGGTTAATTAATTTTATTTTTTGTAGAAATGCAGTCTTGCCATCTTGCCCAGGCTGGTCTTGAACTCCTGGGCTCAAGTGATCCATTTGCCTTGGACTCCCAAAGTGCTGGGATTATAAGGCATGAGCCACCACACTCAGCCCTAATATTGATTGATTGATTGATTGATTGAGACTGAGTCTCTCTGTTGCCCAGGCTTGAGTGCAGTGGCATGATCTTGGCTCTCTGCAACCTTGACCTCCCACATTCAAGCTATTCTTGTGCGTCAGCCTCCCGAACTAGCTGGGATTACAGGTGCATACCACCACACCCAGCTTATTTTTGTATTTTAGTAGAGACGGTGTTTTACCACGTTGGCCAGGCTGTTCTCGAACTCCTGACTTCGAGTAATCCGCCTGCCTTGGCCTCCCAAAGTGCTGGGATTACAGGCGTGAGCACCGCACCTGCCCAATTTTTATTTTTTAAATTGAGGTGGCGTCTCACTGCATTGCCCAGGCTAGTCTCATTGTTATGTAGCATATCTCTAGAAGTTTTTTATTTTGTAAAACTGAAACGCTACCATTGAACAACTCCCTTTCCCCTTCTCCAAGCCCTTAGCAACCACCGTTCTACTTACTAAAAATTTGACTACTTTAGATTCCTCATGTAAATGGAATCATAAGATATGAATCTTTTTGTTACTAGTTCGTTTCATTTAGCTTAATGCTTTTTGTTTGTTTGATTTTGAGATGGAATCTTGCTCTGTCGCCCAGGCTGAAGTGCAGCGGTGCAGTCTCAGCTCACTGCAACCTCTGCCTCCCGAGTTCAAGTGATTCTTCTGCCTCAGCCTTCCGACTAGCTGGGATTACAGGCGCGTGCCACATCGGCTAATTTTTGTATTTTTAGTAGAGATGATGTTTCACCATATTGGCCAGGCTAGTCTTGAACTCTTGACCTCGTGATCTGCCTACCTCGGCCTCCCAGAGTGCTGGGATTACAGGCGTGAGCCACTGTGCCCGGCCAGCATAATGTTTTAAGGCTCATCTGTGTTACAGCATGTGACAGAATTTTCTATGACTTAAGGGTGAATAATATTCCATTTTATGCAGAGACTACTTTTTGTATCCATTTTTTTTTTTTTTTTGAGACAGAGTTTCGCTCTTGTTACCCAGGCTGGAGTGTAATGGCGCGATCTCGGCTCACCGCAGCCTCTGCCTCCTGGGTTCAGGCAATTCTCCTGCCTCAGCCTACTGAGTAGCTGGGATTACAGGCACGCACCATCATGCCCAGCTAATTTTTTGTATTTTTTTAGTAGAGACGGGGTTTTACCATGTTGACCAGGATGGTCTCGATCTCTTTTTTTTTTTTTTTTTTTGAGATGGAGTTTCGCTCTTGTTACCCAGGCTGGAGTATAATGGCGCGATCTCGGCTCACCGCAACCTCCGCCTCCTGGGTTCAGGCAGTTCTCCTGCCTCAGCCTCCTGAGTAGCTGGGATTACAGGCATGCGCCACCACGCCCAGCTAGTTTTTTGTATTTTTAGTAGAGACGGGGTTTCACCACGTTGACCAGGATGGTCTCGATCTCTCGACCTCGTGATCCACCCGCCTCAGCCTCCCAAAGTGCTGGGATTACAGGCTTGAGCCACCGCGCACGGCCGGTCTCGATCTCTTGACCTCGTGATCCACCCACCTCGGCCTCCCAAAGTGCTGGGATTACAGGTTTGAGCCACCGCGCCCGGCCCTTTGTATCCATTTATCTGTTGATGGCATTTAGCTACCTCTTGGCTATTGTGAATAATGTAATGAACATGGGAGTGCGGATATCCTGTTTTCAGTTCTTTTGGGTAAATACTCAGAAGTGGAATTTCTGGATCATGTTTCCTGGTAAATTTTTTTGTTTTGTTTTGTTTTGTAAGACAGTCTTGCTCTGTCACCGAAGCTAGAATGCAGTGGTGCAGTCACTGCTCACTACAGCCTCCACCTCCCAGGCTTAGCTGATCCTCCCACTTTAGGGAGTAACTGGGGGGTAACTGGGACCACGTGAGCCACTACGCCTGGCTACTTTTTGTGTTTTTGGTAGAGATAGGGTTTCACTGTGTTGCCCAGGTTGGTCTTGAATGCTTGACCTCAAGTGATCCACCTGCCTCATTCTCCCAAAGTGCTAGAATTACAGGCATGAGCCACTGTGCCTCGTTTTTTGTTTGTTTTTGAGATAGAGTTTCACTCTCATTGCCGAGGCTGGAGTGCAGTGGCGCAGTCTCAGCTCACTGCAACTTCCGCCTCCCGGGTTCAAGAGATTCTCCTGCCTCAGCCTCCTGAGTAGCTGGGATTACAGGTGTCTGCCACCACGCCCTGCTAATTTTGTATTTTTAGTAGAGTGGGGGGTTTCTCCATGTTGGTCAGGCTGGTCTCAAACTCCCAACCTCAGGTGACCTGCCCTCCTCAGTCTCCTAAAGTGCTGAGGCCTGAGCCACCGGGCCTTGCTTTGTTTGTTTTTTAATAGAAACAGGGTTTCACTATTTTGCCTGGGCTGGTCATCAACTCCTTGGCTCAAGTGATCCTCCTGCCTTGTCCTCCCAACGTGCTGGGATTATAGGCGTGAGCCACCACACAGGCCCCCATACTTTCATTATTGAACTTAACACCTTATTCAGCCCTTTAAGGCACTTTGCATTGGGTAATCATTAATTTTACTAATTTTTTACTGGTATAATGCCCTCTTTGGCTTAAGAGGACTATTGTATGAGGGCAAGACTAGACCTACCATAACCCCAGTGCTGGGAACACTACCTGGCCCCCCGTGGGTGCACAGAAAACATTTGTTGCATGGGTGAGGTTCAGAGTGATTGAGTAACTGGCCTTGGTTCCATAGCTCCTCACAGCAGAAGTAGAGTTTGCCTTTGGGTCTAAATGACTTGGCATTTATGTGGCTCATACCAGTCATGTACCACCTCCATTGTTTTTTTTTTTTTTTTTAAGATGGGGTTTCACCATGATGGCCAGGCTGGTCCTGAACTCCTGACCTCGGGGGATCCACCCACCTTGGCCTCCCAAAGTGCTAGGATTACAGGTGTGAGCCACCGCGCCAGCCTATTTTTAATTTTTTTAGAGACGGGTTTCACCATGTTGGCCAGGCTGGTCTTGAACTCCAGACCTTGTAATCCACCCACCTTGGCCTCCCAAAGTGCTAGGATTACAGGCATGTGCCACTGCGCCCAGCCCCACCTCCACTGTTTTAAAAAAATTTTTTAAACGACTGGGTATGGTGGCTCACGCCTGTAATCCCAGTACTTTGAGACGCCGAGGTAGGCAGATCACCTGAGGTCAGGAGTTCAAGATCAGCTCGACCAACATGGTAAAACCCCATCTCTACCAAAAATATAAAATTATCTGGGTGTGGTGATGCATGCCTGTAATCCCAGCTACTCAGGAGGCTGAGGAAGGAGAATCCCTTGAACCTGGGAGGTGGAGGTTTTGGTGAGGCGAGATGGCACCACTGCACTCCAACCTGGGCAACAACAGTGAAACTGCATCTCAAAAATAAGATAAAATAAATCAAAATTTTTTGAGATGGTCTTTTTGTCACCCAGGCTGGAGTGCAGTGGCATAATTATAGCTCATTGCAGCCTTCATCTCTCGGGCTCAAGTCATTCTCCCACCTCAGCCTCCTGGGTAGCTAGGACCTCAGGTGTGAGCAACCACATCTGGCTAATTAAAAAAAATAAATGGTAGTGATAGGGTCTGACTGTGTTGCCCAGGCTGGTCTCGAACTCCTGGGTTTAAGTGATCCTCTTGCCTCGGCCTCCCAAAGTGCTGAGATTACAGGCATGAGCTACCACTCCTGGCTGCTTGTATTTTTTTCAGTTAGAATTTTTTGAGTTTTTTTGGAATGTTTGTTTTGAGACAGGGTCTCATTCTGTCACCCGTACTGCAGCTCCGATCTCATGGGCTCAAGCAATCTTCCCACCAAGTAGCTGGGACTACAGGCACACACCACCAGGCCAGGCTAATTTTTCTATTTTTTGTAGAGATGCGGTTTTGCCTTAGCCATGTTTCCCAGGCTGGTCTCAAATTCCTGGGCTCAAGCGATCTTCCCATCTCGACCTCCCAAAGTGCTGGGATTACAGGCATGAGCCACTGCGCCTGGCCAGATTGTTTTTTCTTTTTAATTTTGATAACATGACATTTCATGTCACTGGATTACAATTTGTTCTTTTTCTAACATTTTCACTGTGGAATTTCCCTCCTGCAGCCAGTATTTATTGTACTCACTGATGTGTTCATGAAGTGGAGAGTTGGGTGCCCGCTTCCTGTTGCGGTATTTCATCTTTTTTTTTTTTTTTTTTGAGACAGAGTTTCGCTCTTGTTGCCCAGGCTGGAGTGCAATGGCGCATTCTCGGCTCACCGCAACCTCCACCTCCTGGGTTCAAGCAATTCTCTTGTCTCAGCCTCCCAAGTAGCTGGGTTTACAGGCATGTGCCACCACGTCCGGCTGATTTTTTGCATTTTTAGTAGAGACGGGGTTTCACCATGTTGGCCAAGATGGTTTCGATCTCTTGACCTCGTGATCCACCTGCCTCGGCCTCCCAAAGTGCTGGGATTACAGGTGTGAGCCACCGCGTCCGGCCCACGGTATTTCATCTTAGTGTTAAAGCCTCCCTTGTGTTTTCAGGAACGCTGTCATAGTAGCAAACATCTAACTTATCTAAAGTACAGGGCACTTAGCTTCTTATTAGAAGAACATGTTTTCTGTCTATCTTTCAAAATAGCCTCATTGTTTGTTCTTCAGTGATGCCGCCGTTTGTCCCAGGTGTGGAGAGAGTGCGTGGCCCTGGAGGTGCTGGTGGGCCTTTCAGATACGTGCTTCCTCCCTGTGTGTTTGTGGGAGAGCTGCCCTACTCTACTTTTTTGTTTTTTAGATGGAGTCTCGCTCTGTTACCAGGCTGGAGTGCAATGGCGCGATCTCAGTTCACTGCAACCTCCCAACTCCTGGGTTCAAGTGATTCTCCTGCCTCAGCCTCCTGAGGATTACAGGCACGTGCCACCATGCCCAGCTCATTTTTGTATTTTTAGTAGAGACAGGGTTTCACCATGTTGGTCAAGATGGTCTCGATCTCTTCACCTCGTGATCCGCCTGCCTCGGCCTCCCAAAGTGCTGGGATTACAGACGTGAGCCACCGCACCCAGCCCCTGCTCTGCTTTTTGTTGTATTCAGCAAACATTTGCAGGTGCTGTGGAGCCCTTGTAACTACATTTTGCATATGTTGGGTCAAATCAAATTCCCACACTCACCAAACTCATACTGGCTGCTATCCTTCTCGTGTTTCTTCTCTGGACCCAATTACACACCTGTCCCCCCTTTCCTGTGACAGGGCCAGATCGTGGCACCCAGAGGCTGCCGGGACTTTGGCTGGGACCCCTGCTTTCAGCCTGATGGATATGAGCAGACGTAAGGAGCCCTGTTTCTTCCCTGGAGTGTGGGGTTGGCACAGCCATGGTTTGGGTTGGGCCAGTGCCCCGCCCAAGTGCAGGCATGCGGATATGGGCGGGGGAGGCTCCGAGGGTGCCATTCCAGCCAAAAGCAGCTCTGCTGGGGTGGACACTAGGAATCTGGGTGGCCCAGACAATGGTTGGGGAGGCAGCCACATGGTGCTGAGAGTCCTGGGCTCTGAGGCTCCAGCTTACCCCACATCAGCTGTGTGGCCAGTGGTTTCACCTCTCTGGCCTTGACTTGTAAGCTGTACATCTGACAGTTTTGTTTTGTTTTGTTTTGAGATGGAGTCTTGCTCTGTCACGAAGGTGGAGTGCAGTGGTGCAATTTTGGCTCACTGAAACCTCTACCTCCCGGTTTGAGCAATTCTTTTGCCTTAGCTTCTTGAGTAGCTGGGACTACAGAAGCGTGCAACCACGCCTGGCTAATTTTTTTTGTATTTTTAGTACGGACAGGGTTTCACCATGTCGGTCAGACTGGTCTCGATCTCCTGACCTCAGGTGATCCAGCTCAGCCTCCCAAAGTGCTGGGATTACAGGCGTGAGCCACCACGCCCAGCCAAATCTGACAGTTTTATGGTATCATTTTTTTTTTCCCTTTTGAGACGGGAATCTCATTCTGTCACCCAGGCTGGAGTGAGCACAATCTCAGCTCACTGCAACCTCTGTCCCACAGGTTCAAATGATTTTCCTGCCTCAGCCTCCTGAGTATTTGGGATTACAGGCGCCTGCCACCTCGCCTGGCTAATTTTTGCATTTTTAGTAGAGATAGGGTTTCACCATCTTGGCCAGGCTAGTCTTGAACTCCTGACCTCATGATCCACCTGCCTTGGCCTCAAAATGCTGGTATTACAGGCATGAGCCACCGTGCCTGGCCTATGGCATCATTTTCTGGCCCCCATCCAGGTTGGGAGAACATCCGGGCTGTTGCAGCCTCTGGTGGGCGCTGTTTCATGCCCTAACAGTCGCAGTTGTTCTCAGTAGTTCACACGAATCCCCCCTTAGCCACACAAGGGCCATTGTTGGAATCAGGCTTTCCAAGCTGGAGGGGCCCTTAGGGAGTGCAGTCTGAAGCCCCACAATAGCCCCAGCAGGGGTGAGGACATTGTGAAACCAGCCACTAGCCACATGGGACTATGGAGCACTTGCAGTGTGGTGAGACCCAGGAACTGAATGTTTTTATTCAGCGTTAATTCATTTAAATAGCCATACCTGGCTAGTGGCTACTGGCACAGAGCAATCTGCAGGCCACAGGCAGGGTGTGGGATTCACCCCTCTCTGCCATGCTGGCATGGAGGTCGGCCCATGGCCAGCTGTTCAAGTGCTCCCCCGCCCTCTGCACATTAGAGGAGACTGCTGTGTTTGCTCTGTCAGGCCCCACTGCTTCCTGTCAACAGATGACAAAGCTGATCAAACATGCAGCTCATCTCCCCTGTGTCCAGCTTCCCTTAATGACTTTTGGGCACACCAGAGCAAGTTTAATGTCCCTCCATGCTCATTCATGGGGGCTTCTGCCTACAGGGGAATTGAAAACATCATCCAATTTTTAAAAATTCACTGGCTGCCAGGAGCTGCTGGGCCTTAGTCCCCTTTCCTGGGGGTCTGTGAGCTTTGGACTCCAGGGATGAGAGTAGGGTAGGGAGGGGATGTGCTTCCTCCCTGAATCTGGGCTCCCTCTGAGCTGCTACTGTCACCCCTCAGGTATGCAGAGATGCCCAAGGCAGAGAAGAACGCCATCTCACATCGCTTCCGGGCCCTGCTGGAACTGCAGGAGTACTTCAGCAGCTTGACTTCTGTGGCCGGAGGAGGTGCCTCGGGCCGGGGATCTGGGGAGGGCTAGCCTGAAACCTGCGTCCTTCAGGATTTTCCACTTCCTGGGGGTGTCGAGTCTGGAGGAGCAGCTGGCTCTGCTCTGAGAAACTCTGGGCAGCTGGATGCCACTCTCTTGCCCTTAGGGCGTGGTGCTGTCTCCTGCAGCCTCCAGGCCTGGGATCCTGAAAGGACCCTGGGGGGTAAAGTTGGACTTGGTGGAGTGAGGGTTTGGAGAGGAACCATGAAAATCACCTCTGCTGTTTTTTAAATGCGGCAAATCACATTTCTGGGTGAGACTTGTTTCCAGAATAAACCTGCTATATCTGTTTTGAAGCCTGCCGCAGGCAGGTGTCTGTCCTCTCCTTTGACAGTGCAGGAAGCCTTTTGGGTGGGGGTGGGGGTGGGGACACTGGTGGTGCCATTTGGAAGGCATTCAGATGCCACTGTGAGCTGGAGTGCTACATCACTCGAGTTCTTGCCTCTATGGCACAGATTGTGGGCTGACTTTCTCCATGCTGGATCTACGCTGTCCCCCACCCACAGGTAGTGCCAGGGACTCTGTGAAGCCTTGCTGGATTGGGGACTGGGTGGTATGGCATGCCCAGTGCTTTTGTCTTATGCCGTTACATGTCAGACCCGCTAAAATGTTGGTTTAGGCTGGGCATGGTGGGTCATGACTGTAATCCTAGCACTTTCGGAGGCTGAGGCGGATGGATCGCTTGCGGTTAGGAGTTTGAGACCAGCCTGGCCAAGATGGTGAAACCCCATCTCTACTAAAAATACAAAAAAAGATTAGCTGGTTGTGGTGGCATGTGCCTGTAATCCCAGCTACTAGGGAGGCTGAGGCAGGAGAATTGCTTGAACCTGGGAGGCAGAGGTTGCGGTGAGCCAAGATTATGGCATTGCACTCCAGCCTGGGCGACAGAGTGAAACTCCGTCTCAAAAAAAAAATGTTGGTTTACAATTACAATACCCAGTTCATTTTTATGGTGGGTTAGGGCTGGAGTCCTCAACTCCACTTGGCTTGATAGCCACAGTTCAGCCTGTGGGCTGCAGGCCCCTCAGGAGACCTCGCTCATGCTGCACACCCTTACTCTTTGCTCTGGTGAAGCCATTCCCTGGAAGGAACTTGCCGAGGTGGCTCCCTTGTCATTGTGCCCAACCCCGAGGACATTCAAGGGGGACATGGTGGGCTCAGGCTAGTGGGGCACCCCCAGGCTTGCTTCTGTGCCTACAGACAGCTCTGGAGAGGCCTCTGCAGTCCCTGTGACTCCATCCAGCAGGATGGCGCAGGGTAGCAGTGTGCCTGGGTTAGGATAGAGTGTCATTCCTTTGCTCCCCTCTTGCCTGCAAGCCCTGGCTGGGTTAAAGCCCCAGGAAGCACTCTGCCCCTGCCCAGCCTCCTGAGTCTCCTTGGTGGGTGGGAGAAGTCTGTCTGGGCCTCAGACGTGGGGTGCTGGGGGCCTGCCTGCTCCTTGCTGGGTGATCGTGGATGCAGCCCCCCTGTGCAGGGCACCCCAAAGAAGAATCACGGCCTGCCTTGTGGAGTGGATACAAAGGCCGTGGCAGGGCACTGTTTCCTGTTCAGCTCCTCCAGAATTCTGTCCTGGGTGCACATGACACTCCTGGCCCCTTTTTTGACTTTAGCTACCTGTGATACTGTGAAGTATATATCTGGGTCCAGGTGAGGTGGCTCATGCCTATAATCCCAGCACTTTGGGGGGCCAAGGTGGGAGGATTGCTTTGAGCCCAGGACTTCCCATGCCTAGCCTGGGCAATATGGCAAAACCTCATCTCTACAAAAATTTGCTGGGTGTGGTGGTACGTGTCTGTGGCCCCAGCTACTCAGGAGGCTGAGATGAGAGGATCCCCTGAGCTCAGGGAAATTGAGGCTGCAGTGAGCCATGATAGTGCCACCGCACTCCAGCCTGGGCAACAGAGTGAGACCCCATCTCATTTTAAAAAAACATGTGGCTGAGTGTGGTGGCGCACGCCTATAATCCCAACACTTTGGGAGGCCCAGGTGGGTAGATCACCTGAGTTCGGGAGTTTGAGACCAGCCTGGCCAACATAGTGAAATCCCATCTCCCCTAAAAATACAAAAAAGTTAGCTGGGTGTGGTGGTGCATGCCTGTAATTCCAGCTATTCAGGAGGCTGAGGCAGGAGAATCGCTTGAACCCAGGAGGCGGGGATGCAGTGAGCCGAGATCATGCCATCACACTTCAGTCTGGGCAACAAGAGCAAGACTCTGTCTCAAAAAATCAAAAACCCAAAAGGTCGAGGCGGGCGGATCACGAGGTCAAGAGATGGAGATCATTCTGGCCAACAGAATGATCTGTCTCTACTAAAAAATACAAAAGTTAGCTGGGCATGGTGGCGCACGCCTGTAGTCCTAGCTACTCGGGAGGCCTGAGGCAGGAGAATTGCTTGAACCCGGGAGGCGGAGGTTGCAGTGAGCTGAGATCGCACTACTGCACTCCAGCCTGGTGCCTGGCGACAGAGTGAGACTCTGTCTCAAAAAAAAAAACAAACCCAAAAAACAAACATGTATTTGGTCTTCAACCCCTTTCCTAGCATACAACTCTAAAATCCTCAGAGGCCGAGCGCTGTGGCTCACGCCTGTAATCCTAGCACTTTGGGAGGCTGAAGTGGGTGGATCACCTGAGGTCAGGAGTTCAAGACCATCCTGGCCGTCATGGTGAAACCCCATCTTTTTTTTTTTTTTTTTTTTTTTTGAGACAGAGTTTCACTGTTGTACCCAGGCTGGAATGCAATGGCATGATCTCGGCTCACCGCTGCCTCTGCCTCCTGGGTTCAGGCAATTCTCCTGCCTCAGCCTCCTGAGTTGCTGAGATTACAGACACGCGCCACCATGCCCAGCTAATTTTTTGTATTTTTGGTAGAGACGGGGTTTCACCATGTTCACCAGGATGGTCTCGATCTCTTGACCTCATGATCTACCCGCCTCGGCCTCCCAAAGTGCTGGGATTACAGGCTTTAGCCACTGAGCCCGGCACCCCATCTTAAAAAAAAAATCCTCAGAAGCTCCACAGTGATGTCTTTTTGTGTGCTGAGTTGACTGATGGCTGGCAGGGCCTAGGTAGTTTGGTTTTGGAAAGACTAAGACAGGACTAGAAGCCTGGGACTTTCAGTCTCCACCCCCTGCCACACCTCCAGGGAGGGTCGTGGCTGAAGGGTCAATTGATCCCCAGTGGCCAGTGGTTTATTCAGTCATGGCTGTGTAGTGAGGGTTCCATAAAAACCCAAAAGGCCAGGGTTTGGGGAACTTCTGGATAGCCGAATTTGTGGGGGATCCTGCTGGGTAATGCCCCAGGGAGGGCACACAAGCCCTGTGCCCCCTCCCCACACCTCGCCCTAAGCATCTCTTCATCTGAGTAGTCTGTAATAGCCTTTTTAATAATCAAGTAGGGTGGGGCAGAGGCCCTGGGCCCATTCAACTCTCTTATTCATCCCTGGGAACTTGGCCCAACCCTTAAAAAATAATTTTTTTTTTTTTTTTTTTGAGACGGAGTTTCGCTCTTGTTACCCAGGCTGGAGTGCAATGGCGTGATCTTGGCTCACCGCAACCTCTGCCTCCTGGGTTCAGGCAATTCTCCTGCCTCAGCCTCCTGAGTTGCTGAGATTACAGACACGCGCCACCATGCCCAGCTAATTTTTTGTATTTTTAGTAGAGACGGGGTTTCACCATGTTGACCAGGTTGGTCTCGATCTCTCGACCTTGTGATCCACCCGCCTCGGCCTCCCAAAGTGCTGGGATTACAGGCTTGAGCCACCGCGCCCGGCCTAAAAAATAATTTTTAAAAAAATTTAGGCTGGGCATGGTGGCTCACACCTGAAATCCCAGCACTTTGGGAGGCTGAGGCAGGTGGATCACTTGAGGTCAGGAGTTCAAGACCAGCCTGACCAGGCCGGGCACGGTACCTCAAGCCTGTAATCCCAGCACTTTGGGAGGCTGAGGCGGGTGGATCATAAGGTCAAGAGATCAAGACCATCCTGGTCAACAAGGTGAAACCCCATCTCTACTAAAAATACAAAAAAATTAGCTGGGTATGGTGGCGCGTGCCTGTAATCCCAGCTACTCAGGTGGCTGAGGCAGGAGAATTGCCTGAACCCAGGAGGCAGAGGTTGTGGTGAGCCGAGATCGCACCATTGCACTCCAGCCTGGGTAACAAGAGTGAAACTGTCAGACACACACACACACACACACAAAGACCAGCCTGACCAACACGGTGAAACCCAGCTCTACTAAAAATAAAAAAATTAGCTGGGTGTAGTGATAGGCACCTGTAATCCCAGCTATTCGGTAGGCTGAGGCATGAGAATTGCTTGAATCTGGGAGGCAGAGGTTGCAGTGAGCCGAGATTTCGCCACTGCACTCTAGCCTGGGTGAGACTCAAAAAAAAAAAAAATCAAAACCTGCTAAATTAAGTAAATGTCTCCCTGACTTTTGTGAACCACTCCAACATATTAATTGAACCCAAAAGAGGAGTTGTGAAAACCCCAACTTGAAGACAGTCTGTCAGAAGTTCTGCAGGCCCAGACCTCGGACTGGTAAGAAGGAAGGGGTTGTCTTGTGGGACTGAGCCTTTGACCTGGGATTTCTGAAGCCATCTCCAGGCAGGGAGCGGCTGGGTTGAATTGAATTGAATGGGAGGGCACCCAGCCACTGTCCTGTGAGAGATCCCTCACTTGGTCACAGAGGTCTTCTGTGTTGACTGTTAATGTGCAGTGAGAGCAGAGGAAAATGGTTTGAGTTGGTTTTTCCACACTCACTCCCTGTCCCCACAGACAGCAGGGTGAAGGGCATGCTCGCACCCACCCACATTGGTTCTCCGAGCCCTGGGGGCTCCTGATCTCCCACTCAACACCAGGCTACCCAGTGTGAAGTGGCATCTCATGGGCATGCATCTGTCTGATTACCAAGGGGTCTGAGTACCTCTCTACACTCCCGTTACGGTTGGGCCTCCTCCCTCCCCTGTTCACAGCCTCTGTCTCTTCTGTTGGGGCTGCTGTCCTTTGTTTGCAGGAATTCTTTGCATATTTCAGATATTATCCCTTTTCAGTTTTAGATGCAGCCAAAGGAAGTGCCAGTCAGCTCCAGGTGTTCCTTTTGCCCACAGTTGCTGCACATGGGGCCCTCCCCTGAGCCTCAGAGCCATATTCCTGTTGCTGGCTGCCACTGTGAGCCCCTGACCAACCAACAAATGACCAAGCCAGAAACACGGCACCTTCCCCTGTCCATCAAACCCTCCCCACCCCATGTCCTGCCATCGGTAGTCCTCCCACTTACCTCCATGCCCACCAGCGCTGCCCCTGCCCTGTAAAATCCAGGATATACAGGACAGACAGATGTTCACAAGTGGGAGCCTTGGCCTCCCACAGACAGCTTCCATCTGAGAGTCACAGGGCCTTTGGCTGTCACCCTGATGACCCTTCCCTGCCCCACTGCTCTCCACCAATCATAGCGCCTCGGCAGCCCCAAACCCTTATTCCTCTGGACCCCTGCACATGATGTTCCCAGAACGCTTTCCCCGAAGGTCCCTGGAACTTCCATGTTTCACTGTTGGGCCAACACCCACTGTGCGAGGTTGGAGGTGACAGCCCACGGGTGGCATTCCACAGACTCTGTCCCTTTCATTCCACTTCCCCAGGGAGGGCTTCTCCTCCCCAGAGTGGGGGTGGGGGTGGGGTGGTGGCAGCAGGGACAGAGGTGACACAGGGAGCCTAGTAACAGGAGCTTTATTCTCTAGTGTGCGTACAGCGAGTTCCTTACACAATCAAGGAAATGGTTTCTCTTTCAGGCATCAACTCTTTTATCAAAAGAAAATCCATCCTGCTCAGTCCCACCCACCCTGGGCAGAAGCTGCCCTGAGCAACGCTCCTGGCCCAAAGCTAAAGGATAATGGGAGGGGGGCAGGCACACACCACTGCACCCCTACAATGCCCAGATGCCCCAGGCCTGAGTCAGCCATGAGAGAGCGCAGCGCAGAGCAGCCACCCACACACCCACACCTCCCCTCTGAGTCCCAGAGCCAGCCTGGGAGCATGCTGGGGGCTGGTGAATAGGGTGTGGCCAGGGCCTGCCAGTCAAGGCCTGTGCTCAGCATCCATGACATCCAAGTACTTGGCTTCAATGATTTGGGGCAGCAGGAGATAACTGCGGGGAGGAAGGACAGGAGGAGAAGCCTGGGTCAGAGAGAAGGCAGCGGGCACCCACCCAGCCCACCCACAGGGCCAGGCTAGGCCTCTCCTCTCCCGCCTATCCCCAGTCCGCTCACTCTCTACCCCTAGGCTGGGCTCCTCCTGCCCATCAGCCACCCAGCCCACCCACCGTTCACCCCTAGGCTGGTTCCCTCCTCCTGGCTACCCACCCCAGCCCACCCATTCTTCACTCCTAGGTG
This sequence comes from Saimiri boliviensis, assembly GCF_048565385.1. NCBI lineage: Eukaryota > Metazoa > Chordata > Mammalia > Primates > Cebidae > Saimiri > Saimiri boliviensis. Next base: position 92,983,573 of record NC_133457.1, on the reverse strand, counting down.
GGACCCCTCCTCCTGACCACTGCCTCCACCTGCCCAGTCTCCGCCCCTAGACTGGACCCCTCCTGCCCACTGCCGGCCGCCTGTACCGGATGGGGATCATGGTAATCATGATGAGAGGAAAGATCATCTTCATGTAAGGCAGGGAGCTCATGCCGAAGGCACACAGCAGCAGTAGCTGCAGCACCTGAAGGCCTGTGAAGTAGTGGATCTTCCTCTGGGGCACCCTCCGGATGTAGTGTGTTGGCGGGTATGCGGTCTGTGGGCAGCAGGGACCGGGTGTGAGTGGGCATGGGGTTATGTCCCTGCCCATGCCGCTCCCTCACAGGGCCAAGCGCTCACCTGCTCCTTGAGCAGCAGGGCCACGCGCTGGACTAGCTGGTTGCCATCAAGGGAGGTGAGTGCGATGTAGAGGAAGAGGCCGTAGAGCACAGGCTTGGGGATCCACTGCAGGGGGACAGGCAGCAGCAGCAGGGACAGCCCCACCAGGATGCTGGCGCCCAGTGAGGTCAGCCGCGTCTCCTTCACATTCACAATCCTGCAGCACCCCAAGGCTGAGCATCACCTCTGCACCCCCATCCATGGGGCCTTATCCCTCCCTGCATCCCTTGTGGCCTGAGGCTCCCCGCTCCTCAGGGTCCCACAGTTTTTGCCCGCCTCACACTCACGTCTCATAGATGTGCCCATTCTCCACACGCTCCTCCACTAAGGCCAGGGCCCGCACGTGCAGCGGAGAGTGGGGGTAGGCGGCGTGGATCCAGGGCAGCCCGAACAGAGACAGCCCCGTGTTGATGACGGCGAGGAGCAGGAGGTCCCAGTGGTAGGCAGTGCCCTTCACCAGCCTGCAGCAGATGGGCACTGGTGGACAGAGCCCCACCCCCCGGGGCCCAGGCCGTGCCCACCTCTGCCCTCACCCGCCCTCCATACCTGTTCTCCGGTGCATTCACCAAGGCGGCCACCAAGTTCTGCTCGATAAAGAAGAGCATGGACAGCAGGAAGCCGAGGCCCATGGCGCTGCTGATGGCCCTCAGGGACAGTGACTGGATCTGTGCCATCGCAAACAGGCTCTCGCTGGGATTGTAGCGGAACTTGCTCACTGCAGCAGGGGAGAGGCTACAGCTATACCTGCAGTGCCTGGGAGCCACCCCACCTCACGCCACCCGCCGTCCCGCCCCAACTTACTCTCGATTTCCTGGAAGCCATGGGAGCTGATGAGGGAGAAGACGAGCACTGCGATGGGCAGGGCGCAGTCGGACAGGATCTCGCGCACGCAGGGGTGCAGGTAGGGGCTGGGGACAGCGGGTGCATGAGCGCGACCTTCGGCCCAGGGGGCCCCTCCCCTCCCTGCACAGCCCCTCACCTCTTCTTGAACTGGTACAAGGTGTAGCCCAGCCAGAGTGTGCCCAGCATGATGAGGAGGCTGAGCACGGCAGTTGCCTGGCCTGAGTGCGTGGCCGAGGACAGCTCTGTGGGGCTGGCCAGAAAGCTGGCGTTGAGGGCAGTGGGGAAGCTGGCATTGAGGCTGGTGCCAAGGCCTGACTGGCTGATCAGGGATGGAGTCCTTTTTGAGTGGTAGTCATCTAAGTAATGCCCATAGTAGTACTTCCAGAAAACTGTGGACACAGACCCACAGGCCTCAGCCCTCTCCAGCGCATGGTGGGGAGGGGCCCTGAAGGGAGAAGGCTCCAGGGGTAGGGTGGGGTGAAGGTGGGGAGGAAGGCAGGGAGGATCCTGTCTGTGCACCTGCATTCCTGCCAACTGTCCCTGTCCCATTTCTGACACCTCATCACAGTCTGCCCAGTGCCTCTGCCCCCACTGCTGAGCCCACCTGGGGTGGCCCTGTCACTCTACATCATGGGGGGATCTGCCCTCTGCCAGTCCATGGCTCCCAGAGCACCACACCCTTGACCACGGGCTCATGCTCAGCTCAAGCAGGTCCCATCTGCCCCCCGCCAGGCCACAGTGGAGGCCTCCCGTCTTGGCTGCGTGCCCCGTGCAGCAGGTGGTCCCTGGCCAGACTCACTTTTGACCATGCCCTTGACAGCATCTAGCACGAACGTGATGGAAATGAAGAGGGCAATGATCTCCTCTGTCGACCTGCCAGGAGGTGATGAGCCTCATCAGAGCGTGTCACCAGGGGGTGGGTGGGACAGGCCCACTGAGCCCCTGCAGGGTCCCCTGCCTCCTCCTGCCAGGAAGAAAACCAGGGCCCCAGTCCCTGCCCGAGTCCACCCCAGCTCCTTGCAGTAGCGATATGGTGGGGGCACCCCCCTTGCTCTTTGGTTACAGGGCCTGATGCTGGCATGAGGCTGAGCCAGATGCCATGCCTTGAGGGTCCCAGCAGCTCACAGAATGGCCAGTCACCTCTTGAAGAGACTCATGACCAGGCTGAGGTTGAAAAAGGCATAAAGTGCGAGGAAGAAACTGTTCCACAGGCCCGTCCACGCGTAGAAGGAGCTGAAGTCCAGGTTGTAGTCATCACAGATGACACGAATCACTGCAGGCAGAGGGAAGGGTGGGTCAGAGCCCAGCAGGGATTAGGGGTCTCAGGTACCATCTCCCTCCTCAGCCCCCACTGCACCCTGGATGTAGAGCGCCAGGGGCGCGGTGGTCAGCAGAATCACCAGCGGCTGCCCGGAGAAGAGCGCGTAGAGCAGGCCTCCGATACTCTGCCCGGCTATGGTCTTCTGCACGTCTGTGGGGGTGGGGAGGTCAGGCGGGTATTGCAGCCCAGGGCCCTGCCCAGCACACCCCCGCCCACCGCCAACCCCTCACCGATGGCCCCCTTTGTGTTCTCATCATTGAGGGACCCAAAAGCGATGGTGGGCAGGAGGCAGGCAAAGTAGAGGAACAGGGTGGTGGTGATGTATTTGCCCACAGCCTTGTTTTTCCCGATAATGCCTAGGAATGGGGGATGGGACAGAGGGTTTGTTGAGGATGCAGGATGGGCACACATGTGGCCCAGTGTCGAAAGCAGTGGTCCAGATGTGCCACGAGGCCACATACCGTCAGTGAAGTCTAGGGGGTACAAGGGGAACCTGCGTGCGACGTCCTCCCGGATGCCCTTCCCGAAAGGGACAAAGTCCTTGCACTTTGGGGGCTGTTGGAGAGAACGGAGGGCCTGTTAGCCCTGTCCGGCCCCTGCCCCCGCAAACCCTGCCGGCCCTTGCCGGGCTCTACCCTTGTACCTCCCGGTGTCTGTAGGCAGGGAGGGAGACTGTGCTGTGTTCCTTCATTTTCAGCGCCACTGGGCCGTGGCTCATCACGGTGAGCAGCTGTCTCTGATGCACCAAGGCCTCCTTGAATTCCTCCTCTGTGCGGGTCTGTAGGAGCTTCTGGCGGAAGGCGATATCCGAGAACATGGTGGCAAATGTGCGGGCCACCTCCATCGCAGTCTTAGTGCTTTTCTAGGGATGGAGGATGGGAGTCACATCCACCACCCCTGTAGAACAGAGGAGACTCTGCACAGGCCGAACAGGTGGAGGTGCTCTCCCCATGAACTAGCAGCAGGTTTTTTGTTTTTTGTTTTTTTGAGACCGGGTCTCACTGTCACCCAGGCTGCCCACTCACGGCTTATCACAGCCTTGACCTCCCAGGCTCAAGCGATCCTCCCACATCAGTCTCCCCAGCAGCAGGGACCATAGGCATGCACCACCATGCCAAGCAATTTTTTATTTTTTGTAGAGATGAGGTCTCACTATGTTGCCCAGGCTGGTCTTGAACTCCTGGCCTCAAGCAATCCGTCTGCCTAGGCCTCCCAACGTGCTGGGATTACAGGTGTGAGCCACTGTGCCCGGCTGCTGGTAGCAGGTTTTATTCCACAAAGTTCAGGCATTAGTGTACTCTGTCATGATTTCAACCAGGCCAGTAGATCACCAGAACTGCAGTCGATCTATAGTTTTCTTATAAACTCATGATTTTTTATAAACTTAAGATATTACTCTTGTCCTAAGCAACAAAAGTCTGTGTAATCACAGATAATGAAACCACAATGGAGAAAAATGTTTACCCAGCTACATTTCCCCAGTGGTATTTGCACTGTCTGCTGGTTTGACTTTCAGAGCAGCTCCAAGCCCATCGGGTCATCTCTCTCTTGCTTGACCAAGGTCAAGCCTATCCATGAACCATGAGCTCAGTGTCCAGCCCTCATCACAGCAACCTGCTCATCTAGCAGCAGCGTCTGTCCCTCTGTAGCTCAAAGCTGTAGTCCCAGGACACTGTGCATGTTTGCTATAGAAGAGACCCATGCTTCACCATGGCTCATGCCTGTAATCTCAGCAATTTGGGAGGCTGAGGCAGGCGGATCACTTGAGGTCAGGAGTTCGAAACCAGCCTGGCCAACATGGTGAAATCCTGTCTCTACTAAAAATACAAAATAATTAGCTGGGCTGGAATTTTTGGGTGGTGCTCGCCTGTAGCCACAGTTATTTGGGAGGCAGAGATCACACCACTGCACTCCAGCCTGGGCGGCAGAGCAAGACAGTCTCAAAAAATTAAAAACAGCCGGGCGTGGTGGCTCAAGCCTGTAATCCCAGCACTTTGGGAGGCTGAGGCGGGTGGATCACGAGGTCGAGAGATCGAGACCATCCTGGTCAACATGGTGAAACCCCATCTCTACTAAAAATACAAAAAATTAGCTGGGCATGGTGGCACGTGCCTGTAATCCCAGCTACTCAGGAGGCTGAGGCAGGAGAATTGCCTGAACCCAGGAGGCGGAGGTTGCGGTGAGCCGAGATCGCGCCATTGCACTCCAGCCTGGGTAACAAGAGTGAAACTCCGTCTCAAAAAAAAAAAAAAAAAAAAAAAAATTAAAAACAAACAAAAACACAAAACCTTGAAAGAACAGACCCATGCTCCTGAGAGGAGCCCAGTGTCAGGGGCCAGGGCATCGGCCTCAAGGCACCAGGCTTTAACTCAGCTCTGGCTATTGCTCCTTCTGTCTGGGTACCCTGTTGGGGGCCACTCCCTCCAACCCAGGGGCTGCCCTTCCTCTGTCACCCGCATAGTAGCATTTGGGAAGGTTCCCGGCATGTCTGAGATCCCTGGGAGGGCTGTCCCCCCGAGCACCCCGTTTACCTACAGAAGGCCAGGGGCAGAGGTACGAGAAGCTAAGGGAAGCTGAAGCTGAAGGCCCTGCCAAGGCCTTGGGAGGGGTCCTGGCAATCATCTGTTGAGATTTGTTAAATCTTTTTCCTTAAAAGACTCCCAAAATCGTATCAATTCCAGCTCCCACAAAAAGCATGGTGTCCCAGCCAGTGGGTGTGTGGCCTAGGAAGGAGCAGGGACTCTTAGGCAGCAAATCACAAAGTCAGTCAAGTTGAAGAAGGGCTGCGGGGGCAGGCAGGCCAAAGGAAGGCCCCATGTTTGAATAAGGATAGTGATCAAAAGCATTTCCTTTCAGTCAAGAAGGAAATACAACCTTCTGGGCAACCCCTGGGGAAATGACTTGCCGGGCCCAGCAAGATGTTTCTGACACACCCGCAGGGCCGAGGTGGAGGGAGGGGTAAGCATCAGGCCTTCGGAGGCCACGACAAGTGGAAGGGTCCCCCAGGAGAGGGTGGGTAACCTGGGACCCTTCTTCCTCCCCAGGACACAGACCCCCAAACCCCCACTCACCATCTTGGGTGGGGCCAGCACCAAGATGACGAACCGAACCTCACAGGAATTCTCTCCCCAGTTCTGTGGGCGAACCAGGCGGCTGATGCACACGTGCCGCTTCTGTAGGGCCTTGATGGTGCAGCTGGCAGGGGTAGGGAGAACACAGTGACACTTGCACCCTGAGGGACTGGGGCTCCCCCACCTGGAACCCCCTCGACCTTGACCCCTGGTGACCTCTGCTAGGGAGGGAAAAGAAGACCAAAGGGGCTGGAGTGCTCCGACCCTCTTCTCCCAGGTTGGGTGGGTGGCCAAAGCCCTGGCACTCACAGGTGGGCCGGCTTCTGTAGGGAACAGGGGACATGGGATGCCCAGTTCCGCTGTGACAAGAAGAGGGGGGGCCAAGTGGCCTGGCAACTCACATGATGCAGAGCCATGACTGCTGGTACTGCACCCCTGTGACTGTGGCGGTGACCCCTTGGATGGTATCTGACAGCAGGTGGACTGAGGACAGAGCGACGGGGAGGGTGGGTCAGTGGCCCCTTCCGACGCCCCCACCTGGGGTTGGGAGATCGGCCTTACCTTTACCCTGCATGGGGGCCCCGGCGTCGGTGAAGAGCATGGCCATGAGCAGGTCCAGGTTGCAGTTGGGCTCCGCGTCGTCAGGGTCCTGGGCAAAGCGGCTAAGCATGGCCCGCAGCACGTTATCCAGGGAGGTGGCCGGCTCGTTCAGGATGATGCTGGCCTGTGCCAGGAAGCCATCTAGGTCGCGGTGGGCACGGATCTCTTCCTTGAAGTTCTTTAACTTCAGGTACTGAAGGGACCCCAGGGACAAAACCACACGGGCCCATGAGTGAGATGCTGTCACTGTCTGGCCCCTCCCACCCAGCCGGCTGCAGCAGCCTAGTCCCCAGCCCTGGGCTGGAGTGAGCTCCCTGTTGAGCTGCTCCTGGAGGCGTGGGAAGAGGGGAGCAGCAGGAGGACTCTCAGGGAAGCCACTGCCTCAGCCCCCAGGTAGAGACCCCAGGACCACCTGCAGGACGGGCCGCCCACCTTGCGGGAGGTGTGCAGGAGCACGCAGCCACCGGAAGTCGGTTCATTCTCTGCTGGAGAAAAACGGGGAGGGCTGAGGGTGCCACCCCCTCCTCAGGTCTTAGCAAGGCAGGTCACACCTTCCCAGGCCAGTGCCCTACCCAGCCTGGCCCTGCTGCAGCCCCGTACCAGCATTGGCAGCCTGCATCTCGAGGTTGACATTGACAAAAAAACGGATGCTCTCGCCAGACACGATGGAGGAGTTGATGGTGTCGAAGCTCTCATCCCCCAGAATGTCCTCTCGGGCATCACAGTGGTCATCTGTGTCACACTTGTAGTAGCCTAGAGACCGAGTGACCCCCAAGAAGGGACCCCCAAGAGCAAGAGGGCCTGGTTGTTAGTGCCACACACAGGAAGGAGGGGCTCCAAGCCCAAGGAACAGGGACCCCTGGACTGTCCCACTCTCGGGCCATGGTAGGAGAGGCCATCCCACATGCCAGGAAGGCAGCTTCTAGTCCCACACAGTGACTCTCCGGCATTCCCCAGCTGCTGGGACCAGGACCCTGCATGGCTCTGACCTTTCAGTGTGAGAAAAATATGTCCACTCCAGACATGTTGGGGCCGGCATAGAGTACAAGAATGAAGAGAGGGCCGGGCGCGGTGGCTCATGCCTATAATCCCAGCACTTTGGGAGGCTGAGGTGGGTGGATCACAAGGTCAAGAGATTGAGACCATCCTGGCCAACATGGTGAAACCCTGTCTCTACTAAAAATACAATAATTAGCTGGGTGTGGTGGCACGCGCCTGTAGTCCCAGCTACTTGGGAGGCTGAGGCAGGAGAATTGCTTGAACCCAGGAGGCGGAGGTTGCAGTGAGCCGAGATTTCGCCACTGCACTCCAGCCTGGCACCTGGTGACGGAATAAGACTCTGTCTCAAAAAAAAAAAAAAAAAAAAAAAACTGCAGACGAGACTGCGCTGCCTGCCTCCTGCACTTCCCAAGTAGGGGACACAGGAAAGACAGAGAAGCTGCAGTATCCATGTGATACACACACACACACACACACACACACACACGTGTGCGGCCTATGGGCACAGGGTCTTAGAGCTCCTCCTCAGGAGGGCAGGTGGGGAGAAGCATCAAGGCTGAGACCCAGTACAGGTATCAGACAGCCCAGTAAGCAGGAAAGCCAGGGAAACAGCCTGGGGATGCCAGGGGAGAGGACCCCGAGGCCTCACGTCAGTCCTGCCCCTGTTGTGCCCCTCCCTCATGCAGAGTGAGGGTGTGTCCTGGCACCTGGGGGATGTGGGAGCTGAGAGCCTGCTCAGAGCTGAGAGCCTGCTCCCCTTTCTCTTGGTTGGCCCCTCAATTCCTGCAGCTGGTTCACAGCACAACCCTCTTCCTCCGGGAAGATTTCCTGGTTACATGCAAATATTCCTCTGCCTAAGCCCCACGATGGCTCCCTGCAGCCTACAGATCACAGCCTGAGCCAGCCCTGCTTCCCCTGCCCTGACCACTAGCTCCTTAGGCCAGTTGGTCAGCACCCCAGGCATGCCACGTCCTGTCCTCCAAGCTGAGGACTTGCCTCCCTGGAGGGCCTTTTTTGGAACCTTCTCCTCCAGGAAGTCCTCCTAGGTCCCTGCCTCACCCCTGGCCATTGGCAGCTCTTCTTGTCTTGTAGGTCCCCTAAGGTTCCCCACTTGTGGGTACTCCCAGGAAAGGGGCCGCTGTAGCCCAGACCCTACCGATGCCTGACAGACACCTGTGCAGAAACAGGGACAGGACAGCAGCATGCCTACACCTGCCAGGGAGTGACTCACCCTGACTCATTTCCACTCCCGCCACCAGTTTCCCTGGTACATCCCAGGCCCTGTTCCCTCAGTGTCCTGAGTTTAACCCGGGCCCCTTCTAGGCCCCTTCTAGGCCCCCCTAATGCCTCCTGAGTCAAAGCCTGCAGGGACTGGTGACCCCCAGGCCCAGGTCTGGGCTACCTCCAGAGCCCAGAGAAGAACCATTAGGTCAAAAGACATCCTCGCTGCTTTGGTCCACCTCCCGGTGTCAGGCTTGCCTTGTTGAAACTGTCTGGTTCCTCTGGTCCCAACTTATCCCAGCCTCCCCTTTGCCCCCTCAACCAGCACCCGCTAGTCCCCGGCACTGCCCTTCACACAGCCCCATTCTTCCCCCATTCCTCCTGATGCCCTGAGCTCTACCTTAGGCTTAGTGCTCAGGTCCCCTAGGTCAAGGACTTGCCCAGCTGACACTACCAGGTCCCCGGAAGGCTCCTGTAATGCCAAGTCCTCATCCCAGCCCCATACCTATCCTGCCCACCAGCAGCCTCACACATAGAGCCCCCATGTCCTGGGGGCCCTGGGTAAGGGCGTATCAGCCCTGGGTCTACGCACTGCCCCAAAACGAACCCTCAGATGGCCAGGCCACTCATGGGGCTGGGCACAGGACACAGCCTGAGGCCAGCCTGGAGACATGGGGAAGAAGACAGCTGGACTGGTACAAGGAGGGACAACAGAAAGGTGCCCGACACACTGCAGCATAGAGGCCTTCTATTTCTTTAAAGAGATAACATTCGCTCCCCGTAGGGCTGAGTGACGACAGAGGAATGGGGCATACAGAATTCTTGCCCCAAGGCTAGTCAGATAACAGGCCACTGTCACAGAAAACCTCAGGGAAGAACCCCAGAGGGTCCACTTGGTCCGTATAGCCCAGGAGAAGGGGCACCCTGCCCTCCCAGGTCCGCCAGGGACCCGCCCATGTCTAGCCTCCTGGAGAGTGGGAGCCAAAAGCATTCCAGCACTAGAGTGGTCTAACAGGCCGCCAAAGCCACAGGACTCTGGTGGGTAGGCTACACACCCCAGAGGCTTTTGCCAGACAAGCTCTCTGCCCACGCACGCTCCCCGAGAGGTACTCACTTGAATCCTCGAAGTATCCGTTCCGCGACATGGTGGGAGAGTTTTCTGCAAGGGAAGCTGAAAGGTCACCAGCCCCATGGACCAGCCCTGGACCTCCTTCCTGTGTGCGCCTGTCTTCCCCGCCCCCCACCTGGCTGATTCCTTCACTCTTCCCAGGGATGCAACCCGGCCACCCTAGAGAGAAATGGAAGCAGGGGAGGGGGCCCCATGAGGAGCAGGGGAAGCCAGCTTTAATCTCAGAAATTCAATTCCTTAGCCCATCTGCTAGGGGCTGCCCAGGCGGGCCAGAGGCGAGGAGGGGAGACGTTCTCGGGATGTCTTCCCACGGAGTTAGTACCAGTACCATGTTGGCTAATCCAGGCTTCCCTGACAGAAACCTGCCTAGCTGCAGCCGGAAGGGACTGGGCGGGGGCGGGCCTCTGGCGATCTCTCTGCACATCAGTACTCTCCCTCTTAGACGGGTCCCGGGGGCCTTGAACGCCCATTGCAGGCGCAGTTTCCCCGACCCCCGTCTCGCGCCCGGGGTCACACGGGGGCCGACAGGCAACGGTCTCCTGCCCTAGGACCGCATCCCGACCGCCTGGAAGGCAGAGCCGTTGGTCCAAAAGGGAGAACAACCGGGGGCGGGAGGAGTGTCTGAGGGACACATGGGTCGGGGGAAGCTGTGCCCTCCCCGGGCCGGGCCCCGGATGGTCCCGGCTGTTTGTGACTCGCTGTCAGAGGAAGGAAGCGACAGGAGGGGCCGCGTGCACGAGAGGAAAGCGCCTCCAGATTCGGAGACCCCGGGGGTCGGGGCGCAGGATGTGGATGTCGGCGCGAGGCGGGAGCCGGAGCCGCATCCAAAAGTGGGGGGCGGGGGCGCTGGGGCACGTCCCAGGCCGCGGGAGGGACAGCGGCCGAGGGCGACGAGGGTCTGGGAGGGGTGGGCCGGGGCACACCCCGCTTCAGTCCCTGCGGCCCACGTGCAGGCAAAGTGTCGTACAAACCCGGGTCCTGGCAGGGACCCCGGGTTGGCCCTCGGGTGTCAGAGCGAGGGAGAAACCGCTGTGGCCGCGCAGGGCACAGTCAGGGTGCCCGGGACCCCCAAGAGCGAAGAACCCCGCCGCGACGCCGGGCAGGAAGGTGCCCGGGCAGAAGGTAAGACGAGACCTTCCGAGGCGGCGGCGGGCCAGGCTCCCAAAAGCTCGGCGCTCGGGGTGCTGGGAGCCCCACAGCTCCGCCCTGCCCACGTTGGCGCTCCCTGCCCTCGACCCGCTGCATCATCTGTTCAGACCCGGTAAGAAATTCAAGACGGCGGCAGCAGAGCCCTAAAGAAACCAAGCGCGCAGGGGCCGCGAAGCCGCGCCCGGGACTCCAGCACCCGCGCCCTCTTCCCGGTGGCTGGGATCCCCGCAGCCGTCTCGCCCACTCGCCCGGGCCCGCGCAGGCCGACGGCATCCGCGCTCTCCTGGTGCCCCCGACGGCTCCGCGTCCCCGCCCAGCCGGCCTCAGTGACGGAGACCCGGGCGGTCTTCCCCCGCGTCCCCGGTTTCAGGCACCCACCGCACGGCTGGAGATGGAACACGCGCCTGGTGGCCGCGGCCATGGCACACTCGCGCCCTCACGCCCGGGCTCCTGACGCCGCGCTCCGGCGCTTCGGGACCCCAAACTCGGCGACTCGGGCGGGCCAGCAGCGGGAGCCGGCGACACACCCCCGCGCTGCGCCTGGGTCCTAATGCCGCTCAGACGCCCCGCCAGGGGACGGGAGCCACAGCTGCCGAGAGCTGGGACCCGGCCGCCTGCCCCGCGCCCCACCCGCGGGAGGCTGCTCCGGCGGGACTGGGCTGCTCCCCGCCGCCGCCGCCGCTTGGCCCGACTGAGTAGACCCGGCTCGTTCGAGCCTGTGCGCAGCAGACCCGGCGGACCCAGCGTCGCCAGGTTAGGAGTTGGGCGGGGCCGGGGAGCTTCGGGGAAGACGCTCGACGGGTCCACGGGCCCACGGAGCTGTGCGACTGAGGCGGACCGCGGGAGGGCTTCCTCCGCGTCCGCTTTAAGTACGCGGCCGGCCCCTGTCTCCTCCTTTCGGCCCGGGACCTCCGCAGGGCCACGCCCGCTGGCTGCCCCGCCTCCTGCATTTATCCCAGTGGCTCTGGCCGCAGGTCTTCCTCCTCCTCCAGGAAGCGCGCCCCGACTGACTCCATGGGCCGGCGAGCAATCCCCGAGCTACGCCCTGGCCCGCTGAGCCGGCGCTCTCCGAGCTCGGCTGCTTTGGGTTTGCTCGCTGCGAACCTCGCAACTTCTCTACCGGCCTCCTCGCGACCTCGGTCTTCTCTTAGGTCAAGGTCATGGTTCGCGGCCTCTTCCCTTCCCAAATTGGCCCCTGCGCCCTGTCCCCTTTCCTGGACCGGCCGGGGACTCGCCTTCTCAGGCGCTTAGTCTCCGGCGAGTGTGGGTGCGCGCGCTGCGATGGGGTCTCGCAAATGCAGCTGGTGCGACGAACCCCTGGCCTGATCCACGGTGGCTTCCCAGTAAAAGGCTCGACAGCCCTCGGAAACGAAACAAGCGGCTCCGTAAAGCGCTAACCAACCTCCCGACCCCTCCGGCCGTCAGCGCTTTCCGGCTCAGCCATCGAAGAGGGAAGGGGGTGGGGGCAGGCCGGGGCAAACCCATCTCTGCGAAGGAAGGGCTCCCGGCTCGTTGGTGAAACCTCAGGCATAGATTGGGTGAGCCAGGCCGGCCGGTTCCCCTCCCGGCAAGGTAAGAGCGCATTAGGAGTGGAGCCCTGGAATGCTCCTCATGGCGACGAATGGCCTGGGGCTGCGCAACGGCCCGAGCACACCACGCTCCTCCGGCGCTACTCCAGGAGGTCTTGTGAAAGATCCCTACCCCAAGACCTGCAACTGACTTGGGGCTGACCACAAGCTATTTACTCAGGGGTGACTCTGGAGAGACACCAGGTCATACTGCGCACCCCTTGGGACCTTCTCTAGACGCCCTCTAGCTAGAGCTCCAGTCCAGGCACTGACTGGACTGGTGGCCTGTGGAGGCTGAGGGGGAGCTGAAGGACACAGGCAGATGTCGTCACTGGAGCATGGCTGCATGGGTGGCATGCAGGCTGGACCCCTGAAAAGCCACCTCTCCACGCCCAGCCTCTCCCATCCGGGAATGCCTTGGTTTCTGCATCTGCCTTCCACCAGCTCCCAAAAACCTGGTCCTTCCAACCCACTTGTTCCAGGAAAGCCCGGGGAATGGAGTGCGCTTCCTCTTACCACAGCCTCCTGTGCCCTCCTCAAAGGACCTCTGCCCACTGAGGAAAGAGGAGCCCACCGCCAAGCCTCCCCCAGACTCCCCCAGTCGGCTATGGTCCACTTCTGTCCCCTCCCTGGCTGTCTCTCAAAGGAACTGGCACTGAGCCCTTTGCTTCACCTATGCTCTAGCCCTGCGGGTTCTGTTCCCTGGGCCCTCCTGGAGGGAACCCCTGAGGCCCATGCCCCTGCTGCCTCCAGACTGACCCTGTTTCAAAGGCTGTTTCCTTCAGCCCTCCCACCTGCCCCTGTCCTGTGCATATCATACACTGAAGCCAAATACAGGCGCCCCAGATCTCCTGGGCTGTGCCCCACTGGGTCCTTACACAGGAAGGCGGGTTGAGGGACCCAGATGCAGGCACACACTCCCCACTCATTCCCTCCCTTGGGGTCTCAGACTCCACTGGGCTGTGGATACGACACTGTGACCCCTGGGTTCCACAAGGTGCACTTAACAGTTTTCTACTGTCCTGCCCTGATGCCACTTACCTTGCCTGCAGATTGTAAAATCTGGGGTGAGAAGTAAATGTATGAGATCTCATTTTTAGGCCAGGCGCGGTGGCTCACGCCTGTAATCCCAGCACTTTGAGAGGCAGAGAGAGGTGGGAGGATTGCTTGAGCTCAGGAGTTTGAGACCAGCCTGAGCAACACAGAATTTTAGTAGAGAAATCCCATCTCCACTAAAATTACAAAAACTTAGCCAGCATGTTGGCACGCTCCTGTGGTCCCAGCCACTCAGGAGGCTGAGGTGGGAGGATTGTTTGAGACAGGGCAGTCAAGGCTGCAGTGAGTCAAGACTGCATCACTGCACTCCAGCCATGGTGACAAAGGGAGACCCTGTCTCAAAAAAACAAAACAGGCCAGGCGCAGTGGTTCATGCCTGTAATCCCAGCACTGGGAGGCCGAGGCAGGCGAATCACAAGGTCAGGAGTTCGAGACCAGCTTGGACAACATGGCCCCCGTCTCTACTAAAAATACAAAAAGTAGCTTTGCGCAGTGGCAGTATCATAGCCAATGAGGTTTATGCAAGGCGCGATTATTGCTAATTGAAAACTTTTCCCAATACCCCGCCGTGACGACTTGCAGTACAGTCGGCACTGGCAATTTTTGATAGTCTGTACGGAGACTGATAAAAATAAAAAAATAAAAATATGAAAAGTAGCTGGGTGTAGTGGCAGGCGCCTGTAATCCCAGCTACTTGGAAGGCTGAAGCAGGAGAATCACTTGAACCTGGAGGCAGAGGTTTGCAGTGAACTGAGATCGCACCACTGCACTCTAGCCCAGGTGACAAAGTGAGACTCCATCTCAAAACAACAGCAAAATCCCAAAACATTTCCTTAGAGCCCCTTCCCCTCGGGGTACTGCCTTATCCCTCAGCGACATTTAAGAGGAAATTTCTCCAGAGCTCCGTGCCCCTCCTGCTATGTCTCTTCAACCCACTTATACTTGTCTTTTGTCCTCACCACACCACTGAAACTGCTGCTGCACAGGTCACCATACCTTGGCCTTCTTGCCCTCCCTCCAGCCGTGCCTAGTACCATACAGGCCTCTTCTTTCCTTTTTATTTTATTATTATTTTTTTATGGTGTCAGTGTCATTTGCCAAGGGGCCCCCTTTTTGTTTTTCTTTTCTTTTTGTTTGTTTTTCAGACAGTCTCGCTCTGTCACTGAGACTGGAGTGCAGTGGCACAATCTTGGCTCACTGTAACCTCTGCCTTCTGGGTTCAAGCGATTTCTCTGCCTCAGCCTCTCGAGTAGCATTGGTCTCCCAAAGTGCTAGGATTACAAGCGTGAGCTACCGAGCCTGGGGTCCCCCTTTATCTTGCAACATTGATTTCTTGTCCTCCCATCTCCTTCTGACCTGGCACTCAACGTTGGCCTGCCTAGATCTTTCTCTGCATCTGGGGCTCTCCACCAGCCACGGTTGACTGTTTAAATGTCACATCTCCTGTCCACACATCACAGGCTCTTTAGCCCTCCTCCCCCCATGGCTAATAGACAATTTAAATGAAATTCAGGGGAAATAGGGTTTCTGGCTAGGCACTGTGGCACACGCCTGTAATTCCAGCACTTTTGGGGGCCAAGGTGAGTGGATCACCTGAGGTCAGGAGTTTGAGACCAGCCTGGCTAACATGGTGAAACCCTGTCTCCACTATAAATAGAAAAATTAGCCAGGCATGGTGGTGCATGCCTGTAGTCCCAGCTATTGGGGAGGCTGAGGGGGGAGGATTGCTTGAATGTAGGAGATGGTGACTGCAATGAGCCAAGATCACGTCAGTGCACTCCAACATAGGTGACAGAGTGAGATGCTGACTTAAAAAAAAAAAAAATCGAGGCCGGGCGCGGTGGCTCAAGCCTGTAATCCCAGCACTTTGGGAGGCCGAGGCGGGTGGATCATGAGGTCAAGAGATCGAGACCATCCTGGTCAACATGGTGAAAGCATGTCTCTACTAAAAATGCAAAAAATTAGCTGGGCATGGTGGTGTGTGCCTGTAATCCCAGCTACTCAGGAAGCTGAGGCAGGAGAATTGCCTGAACCCAGGAGGCGGAGGTTGCGGTGAGCCGAGATCGCGCCATTGCACTCCAGCCTGGGTAACAAGAGCGAAACTCCATCTCAAAAAAAAAAAAAATCGGCTTCAAGGCCGGGCGCGGTGGCTCAAGCCTGTAATCCCAGCTCTTTGGGAGGCCGAGGCGGGTGGATCACGAGGTCAAGAGATCGAGACCATCCTGGTCAACATGGTGAAACCCCGTCTCTACTAAAAATACAAAAAATTAGCTGGGCATAGTGGCGCGTGCCTGTAATCCCAGCTACTCAGGAGGCTGAGGCAGGAGAATTGCCGGAACCCAGGAGGCGGAGGTTGCAATGAGCCAAGACTGCGCCATTGCACTCCAGCCTGGGTGACAAGAGTAAAACTCCGTCTCAAAAAAAAAAAAAAATCGGCGTCTGAGTCTGCCATCCATCCAGCAGCCCCAGACTGGGGGTCAGCCCGACTCATCCCCATCTAATCCATGAGCAGATTTTCTTCAAATCAGAGCTAGAATCTGCCCACTTGCACCTCCAGCCTGGTCCATCATCTGTCTCTGACTGGCTCATTCTCTACTTCCAGCGGCTTCACCAACACATAGAAAAGAAAAATGCCAAACACCCTGATGTGGCCTACATAGGGGGCTGCTGTACAGCCTGGCCCCTGCCTTGTCCCCCACTTCATCTCGCATCTCTTGGTCCCAGGAGAGCACTGCTCCAGCCACAGAGGCTGCTGGGGCTATTCCTCCACCCACCAGTCTGCAGCCCCTGCCTGCTTCCAGGACTTGATAGTCTGTAGGCTGGAATTCATGAGCTCTTACTGAAGCTCATTTCACTCTGCAGGTCTCAGAGGCTTTCCATGGCCACACCATCTAAAGCAGGTTCCTGCTGTGCTTCTGTCACAGACCTTCGTGGCCTCTAACTTTGTAGCATGGCCTCCTTCATCCTTCTTACTGTCCTGCTGGGTCCTGTCTCCCTGTGAGCTCCCAGAAAGCAGGACTGAGTTTCTCCTCAGCCAGTGTAGCACTGCATATAGTAAGTGCTCAATAAAAACAAAAAGTAGGCCAGGTGCAGTGGGGCTCACACTTGTAATCTCAGCACTTTGGGAGGCTGAGGCAGGCAGATCACCTGAGATTAGGAGTTCAAGACCAGCCTGGCCAACATGGTGAAACCCTGTCTCTATAAAAATATAAAAATTAGCCAGCATGGTGGCGGGTGCCTGTAATCCTAGCTACTTGGGAGGCTGAGGCAGGAGAATCGCTTGAACCCTGGAGGCAGAGGTTGCAATGAGCCGAGATGGTGCCATTGCATTCCAGCCTGGGTGATAGAATGAGACTCCATCTCGAAACAAAAACAAAAGGTAAACCACGTGCAGTAGCACATACCTATAATCCCAGCTAGTAGGGAAGAAGAGACAGAAGGATCCCTTGAGCCCAAGAGTGTTGAGACCAGCTTAAGCAACATAGGGAGACCTGCTCATCTCAAAACAAAAACCCAAAGGAGCGTTAAAGGCAGCTTCAGCCGTTTGCCTGCCTCGGCCTCTCAAACTGCGATTACAGGCATGAGCCATGGCAGTCAGCCAAGTCCTTTTTTTTTTTTTTTTTCCCAGAGTTCCTCTTTTGTTGCCCAGGCTGGAGTGCAATGGCGTGATCTCAGCTCTCTGCAACCTCCACCTCCTGGGTTTAAGAAATTCTCCTGCCTCAGCCTCCTGAGCAGCTGAAATTATAGGTGCCTGCCACCATGCCCAGCTAATTTTTTTGTATTTTTCGTAGAGACAGGATTTCACCTTGTTGAACATGCTGTTCTCGAACTCTCGACCCCAGGTGATCTGCCTGCCTTAGCCTCCCAAAGTGCTGGAATTACAGGTGTGAGCCACCATGCCTGGCCGGCTAAGTCCTTTTATGTCTACCTCGGGTCTGCAGCATCCTGGCTGCCGCAGCCTTCCTTGGACCCTTGACAGGCATGGCTTCCCATACCTCATAGCCAGCAGCTCTCCCAGAAGTCACTGGGATTTTAGCAGCCTCTTGGGGCTCCCGCTGCCTTGACCAGCATTCTCTACTGGCTCCTGGCTGCCCTTTTCCAGCTGCAGCTGCTCCGCCTCCTCGCTCTTCCTGGGGGGAGGAGAGTTGCTGTTTCCATGCTATCTCTCTCTGAGTGAGGACTTGTCAGCTGTAATTGTTACTTATTTATGGGAGCCCATGTCCAGCTCTGAACCAGGCCAAGAGACTGGGCTCAGCTGCCCACCGAATCAACTACCTGATACTCCCTAGTGGTCTACCGGGACCCCAGCAACCATGCCAGTCTCCTGTCCCCCTACAAATCTTTAAAACATTTTTTAGACAGGGTCTTGCTCTGTCACCCAGACTGGAGTACAGTAATATACTGTATATATACTGTAATATACTGCGCAATCATAGCTCACTGTAGCCTTTACCTCCTGGGCTCAACTCATCCTCCCACCTCAGCCTCCCAAGTAGCTGGGACTCCAAAAAGGTGTCATCATGCCCAGCTAATTTATTTATTATTTATTTATTTATTTATTTATTTATTTTTTGGAGACGGAGTTTCGCTCTTGTTGCCCAGGCTGGAGTGCAATGGTGCGATCTCGGCTCACCTCAACCTCCGCCTCCTGGGTTCAGGCAATTCTCCTGCCTCAGCCTCCTGAGTAGCTGGGATTACAGGCACGTGCCACCATGCCCAGCTAATTTTTTGTATTTTTAGTAGAGACGGGGTTTCACCATGTTGACCAGGATGGTCTTGATCTCTCGACCTCGTGATCCACCCGCCTCGGCCTCCCAAAGTGCTGAGATTACAGGCTTGAGCCACTGCGCCCAGCCAATTTTTTGTATTTTTAGTAGAGACGGGGTTTCACCACGTTGACCAGGATGGTCTCGATCTCTTGACCTTGTGATCCACCCGCCTCAGCCTCCCAAAGTGCTGGGATTACAGGTGTGAGCCACCGTACCCGGCTTAATTTTTTTATTTTTAAAATTTTTGGAAGAGACAGGGTCTTGCTATGTTGCCCAGGCTGATCCTGAACTCTTGGTTTCAAGAGATCTTGATCTTTGTTTAGACTGTCTTCCCCTACACCGTAACTCTTCCTGTCCCATCAGCTTTTGCTTTTTTTTTTTTTTTGAGACAGGGTCTTGTTCTGTTGCCCAGGCTGGAGTGCAGTGGTGCAATCTCAGCTCACTGCAACCTCTGCCTCCTAGGTTCAAGCGATTCTCCTGCCTCAGCCTCCTGAGTAGCTGGGATTACAGGTGCGTGCCACCACGCCCGGCTAATTTTTGTATTTTTAGTAGAGATGGGGTTTCACCATGTTGGTCAGGCTGGTCTTGAACTCCTGACCTTGTGATCCGCCCACCTTGGCCTCCCAAAGTGCTGGGATTACAGGATTACAGGTATGAGCTACTGTTCCCGGCCAGGAGCTTTTGCTTTCTATCCATGGGAGCCCAGCATGCGACTGGCCATACTGGTAGTGCTGCAGTGGGCTGGGAGAGGAACATAGCCTCCACTGGCCTCCTCTCTCTGTTGGGAGCATCTCCAGGCCCCTTGGGTGGGTAGGAGGATAGCTCTTTTGTGCTCAACAAACACAGCAGTAAGCCCTCTCTTAGTAGCCATCTACCCCTATTGAGAGAAAGATCCGGACTCCTATAACATAAGGGCAGCCAGGAAGGCAAGGAGTCCCTGCCCTGCAGAGGGTCAACAAGGATGTGCTCCCTCAGGATGGCATCCGTCTGCCCTCCCCTCAGTCCACACTCACAGTCTGAAGCTAGCATGGGCAGGGGTGGGCTAGGGCTCTTGGCTCACTGATTCTAAGAGCTCATGAATTCTAGGCATACAGACTGTCAAGGTCTTGTGGCAGACAGGCAGCTGACCCCTGGGCAGGCAGATTCCAGGGCTGCCCCACTGCCCTCCTATCACGCCTCTGTCCTCTACAGCCCAGCTTCTCACCACCAAACACTGGCTTCCTTCCCCACCCTCATCTACCGCCAGGCCCTCCCTACTCCATCAAAATCCCATCACCTACCTGGCCGGGCCAGTGGCTCATGCCTGTAATCCCAGCACTTTGGGAGGCCAAGGCAGGCAGATCGCAAGGTCAGGAGATGGAGACCATCCTGACTAGCATGGTGAAATCCTGTCTCTACTAAAAATACAAAAAATAAAAAATAAAAAATATATAGCTGGGTGTGACAGTGCGCTTGTAGTCCCAGCTACCTGGGAGGCTGAGGCAGGAGAATTGCTTCAACCTGGGAGGCGGAGGTTGTAGTTAGCTTAAATCGTGCCACTCACTCCAGCCTGGGTGACAAAGTGACACTCTATCTCAAAAAAATAAAATAAAATTCCATCACCTGCTACCTGAGGAAGAATTCTAGCTGGTGAATTCTGGATAGGCTGTCACCTCCTGACCATCTTTCTGTGTCCCATATGTCCTCCTCGCCTATGGCTCTCCTTTTCACTGGTCCCCATCCTGCTCAGGGGCCTGGAACTCACCCTCCAGGGCTGACGTGACCTGAGGCTCCATCCAGTTCACTCTCCCTTCTATCCCCAACTCCTCCCAAGAAGTTGCAGGTAGTGGGAAGGCCCAGGGTGACACCCTGGAGCAAGACCTCCAGCCTCTTTAGATTTCTGACCATTGTTATCTGTAAAATAAGTTGGAATGGAGTTTTTGTAGCTAGAAATTTCCATGAATTATATCTCAAACTGAAATAATCTTATCAAACCATCTTTCCATTTCCTGTTATTTCTCTATTTGTACATTCATTCAGGCATGAAATTTCAGAGTAAAGATGTGAAGTTTCTTTTTTTTTTTTTTGAGACAGAGTTTTGCTCTATCGCCCAGGCTGGAGTGAAGTAGCGGATCTTGCCTCACTGCAAACTCTGCCTCCTGGGTTCAAGCAATTCTGCCTCAGTTACCTGAGTAGCTGAGAGTACAGGCATGCACCACCATACCTGGCTAATTTTTGTATTTTTAGTAGAGATGGGGTTTCATTCAGGCTGGTCTTGAACTTTTGACCTCGTGATCCACCCATCTCTGCCTCCCAAAGTGCTGGGATTACAGGCATGAGCCACCAAGCCCAGCCCAAGATATAAAGTTTTTTAAACATGTTCAGTCATGACAGGAAAACAAAAACTTTATTCTGGAGGAAAAGCAGTCATAATTTGTGGAATAAAATGAAAATATATTCACATTTTATTTGATTATTATTATTATTTTTTTTTACAGATTTACAATCATTTATGAGTAGGACATAAAATGTATTGAACCCAACATAATTTTGAAAAAAACCAAACTTGTTTAGCTGGTCAATTTAGGAATGCAGAGGCCTGGGAAAAACAGGAATGATTTGTGGATAAACAAATTTATTTTTCTTCAAATTTTTAGAGAATGAAACAAAAAAAGTCTTTGGATTCATTTCAAAACATTGGGTTTTTTTCCACTTGGGCTTTTTCCACTTTTACCTCGAGTTAGCTGCTGCCTCTTAGTCACTGTCTTGTCAATTGTTCCTTCTAAGCAGCTCTCCAGTTGGTTCACTTCTCACCTCCACCCAGGAGGAGCAGCAGCCCATTCCCCACATTATGGTCTCCAGGACCTTTCTCTTTCTCTTTCTTTTCTTTCTTCTTTTTTTCTTTTCTTTTCCTCTCTCTCCCTCTCTCTCTCTCTCTCTCTCTCTCTCTCTCTCTCTCCTTTCTTTTGTTTAAGAAAAATAGATTCTTGGCCAGCAGGTGGCTCACTCCTGTAATCCCAGCATTTTCGGAGTCCAAGGCCGGCAGAACACAAGTTCAGGAGTTCGAGACCAGCCTGGCCAACATGATGAAACCCCGTCTCTAATAAAAATACAAAAAATTATCTGGTGTCGTGGTGCATGCCTGTAGTCCCAGCTACTTGGGAGGCTGAGGCAGAATTGTTTGAACCTGGGAGGTGGAGGTTGCAGTGAGCCGAGATGGTGCCACTGCACTCTAGGCTGGGCGACATGGTGACACTGTCTCAAAAAAAAAAAAAAAAAAATTCTCAAACAGGATCCCATGGATCCCTAGTATCCCTGGGTTGTGCTGAGGCATTGTAAAACCAAACAAGGGAAACAATGGGCTGGGAGCAGTGGCTCACGCCTGTCATCTAGCACTTTGAGAGGCCAAGGCAGGAGAATTGGTTGAGCCCAAGTTTGAGACCTGCCTGGGCAACATAGGAGATCCTGTCTCTACAAAAAGTGCAAAATATGGCCTGGCATGGTGGTGTGTACCTGTCCCAGCTATTTGGGAGGCTGAGCACGGAGGATGACCTGAGCCCAGGGAGGCTGAGGCTGCAGTGAGCCACAATCACTCCACTCCACTCCAGCCTGGGCCACAGAGTGAGACTCCGTTTCAAAAAAAAAAAAAAAAATCAAGTAGGTTAGCAGGGTGAGGTGGTGCATGCCTATAGTCCTAGCCACCTAAAAGGCTGAGGTGGGAGATTGCCCAAGCCCTGGGAGGTTGAGGCTGCAGTGAGCTGTGACTGCACTACTGCACTCCAGCCTGGGTACTAGAGTGAGACTCTGTCTTTTAAAAAAAAAAAAAAAAGGCCGGACGCGGTGGCTCAAGCCTGTAATCCCAGCACTTTGGGAGGCCGAGGCGGGTGGATCACGAGGTCAAGAGATCGAGACCATCCTGGTCAACATGGTGAAACCCCGTCTCTACTAAAAATACTAAAAATTAGCTGGGCATGGTGGCATGTGCCTGTAATCCCAGCTACTCAGGAGGCTGAGGCAGGAGAATTGCCTGAACCCAGGAGGCGGAGGTTGCGGTGAGCTGAGATCGCGCCATTGCACTCCAGCCTGGGTAACAAGAGCGAAACGCCGTCTCAAAAAAAAAAAAAAAAAAAAAAAAAAAAAGCTGGGTGTGGTGGCTCATGCCTGTAATCCCAACATTTTGGGAGGCTGAGGCTGGTGGATCACTTGGGATCAGGAGTTCAGCCTGGCCAACATGGTGAAACCCCGCCTCTACTAAAAAAAAAAAAAAAAAAAAAAATGCTGGGCATGGTGGCACACACCTATAATCCCAGCTGCTTGGGAGGCTGAGGCAGCAGAAGCGCTTGAACCCAGGAGGTGTAGGTTGCAGTGAGCCAACCTCCAGCCTGGGTAACAGAGCGAGACTGTCTCAAAAAAAAGAAATCAAGTAGGTGTCTGACTTAGCAGAAAAACTTGGAAACTGCAGGGAGATGTGTAATACTGGTTTAGGGGAGCAAGCCCTTCTTCAGGGGCCCACCTCTTAGATGGGCCTGGTATCAGGGGGCCCATGGAAGCACACAGAGACCCAAGGCCAGGCCAATCAAAAAACTCCCTTCTTCCTGACCACTGTAACTGTTCAAGGATGAGAATGTGATCCTTGCCTTTGGGACCCTGGGACTGCTGGTGGTGTAGAGGAAGCTTGCGGCAGGAGGAGAATGAGGCCACCAAAGATGGGGAGAGGGTCTGATGGCATCTAAGTACCTGGGCCGGGCTGACTTGTAGCTGATACTCCTGGACTGGACTCCTACAGAAACCAAGCTGATCTCCCTGTCATGGGCTGGAAGTGGGTCACATGGTCACATGATCATGTCTTCTTTGGGCATAACTTTTCCCTAGAGAGTAGGATAGAGATTAACACTGGGGTTTCTCGGTGTTCCCTGGCGAGCCCTGTGATTTTCAGCAGTTCCACATGAGATCCGCTGCTCTAAATCACGTTTCACAATCGACTTTGCCAGGATGCCCTGACTGGGGCTCCCTCCCATTCTGGTAAGCAGCACTAGGGTTTCAGTAGTCCCCTGTACCTACTGAGGGCTCCAGGTGAAAGATGGGATCCCTTCCCTGTCCTCAGGTTTCCTGGCCTCTTCCTGCCCCACCCACCCCACCAACCCCCCGCCAAGGGCCCTTGGCCGTTTACTGTCTTCCCCATTGCTCTGGGAATTCCTGCCGGTTCGTCCCCAAACCTTAGGTTTCGAGAGGCCGCAGGCTCTGGGCAAAGAGGTTGTGAATCGGTAATATTGCTGCCAGCCCCCTCCACCAAGTCTACCAGGTCCTGCCCGTGCAGATTTGCATTTCGTTTGCACAGGTCTAATTTATCTCAAGGAACTTCCAAACCTAAGACCACCATGCCAGTCACCTGAAGCTCTCTGCGGAGGCTACACTCTCCCCCCGGGGGAGTTCCACATCTGCCCAGTGGGGCATTTCCCCTTCTCTCACCCAGCGTCTGGCCGACAGGAAGCAGGGTGTCTGTGGACCAGCGGTGGGCGCCCCTTTGCCCCACCTCCCTGGCCGGGCGGTGGGGGGCCGGGGTGTGGTCTGCTGGGAGGCTCGCGCCACGTGCAAAGGGAACCGCCTGCCGAGAGGAACCCGAGCCTGTACGGGGACAGCCGATGCATTTGTGGTCGCTCCTCTTAGAGCTCCGCGGGCTCCAGCAAACCTCCGCGTATCTGCCCCTTACTGTACCGCCTCGGTTGTCCCCATGTATAAAGTAGTTCCGAGGAGCCACGTCGCCGAGATTTCACTGCGCGGAAACACGCTATTAGGTGGAAAGGCGTGGCTCCTAGGGGCTGAGAACCCGCACCCTTGCACCGCGGTATAAGACGAGGCTGAGGGACCCAGGTAGGGCGCGAGGGCCGGGGAGACCTCTGCTCCCATAGCGGGCTTCCTTGAGCCCATCCCCGAGTTCTGTGACTCCCCAAGTTCCCACCTTGCAATCCAGTGTGGTTTCTTCAGATGAATTTTTTTCTCCACGGGCTGCTCTGGCGTCTAGGAAGGAGGGAGTGTGCCCCCAGCATCCCCAGCAGAAGCGTCCAGCAGAGGCTGAGGGCCAGCCCCCCTCACCCCAGCCCCAGGAGCACCAGGGACTCAGTCTATGGCATAGGCATCATCTGGAGGCCTTGCTTGTTCAGTGATAGTTTATTGGTCCTTAGCATGACATCTCAATTACCAAGGTAAAGTCACATACACAACTGCAGGTAAAAACATGTAAAATAATATAAAAATAAATTGAAGGCTACTTTTATATATTTACTGAATTAAGTAGTGTAATAAATACTATGATAAGCAAAAAGCTTCAATCACACAATTCAGTTTCACTGAAGTTACAGTAGTGTTTGTAAATACGAGTTTTAAAATTTAAATTACAAACATTAAAGCACTGAAAAACTAGTATAAAAGTGAATTTTGGCATGTAAGTGAGCTCTTATGTCATTAGTATTTGACACCCTGGGACAATGAGGAAACCAGTTCTCACCTACTTTTTGAGGTACAACTATCCAACTAGGTCAGCAACACGGCTGGAATACTTCATAGTTTACAATCTTTGAATTGAACTTTTCCCTTTTGAGAAGCCCAAAGAGCAACCCAGAGCTTATTACTGTGCAAAAATTCTCCAAAATCCTAATAGAATTTAGGAGGGAACTTTTTCTTGTGACCTGAGGGGCCCAGTGTCCAGGCCTCAGGTCAGAGAGCCCCTAGGGCTCAGAAGGGCCAGCTCGACTCCTTGCCAATGGCCCTTCCCTAGGATAATAATTCCATTTTCTCCAATTTCTGTCACCTTCTTCCAATTGAAAACAGAAAAATCCCATGTCAAAACATAAAATAACCCATAACTTCAGCGACTTCAACAGTATCCCATGCACCCTGGGTGATATAAACTGAAGCTGCTAACAGGAAAGTTGGCAAGAAGCATGTTAAGCCCCTGGAGGACTGCCTGTCCCTGGGAACCCACCCACCGTCTCTGCTGGGTCCCTGGATCCACTTGTATGGTCAAAAGCAGTATCATGGCTCTTCCTCTGGAGACAGTGGAAGACCCTGCTCTCCCCAACCTGGAGCACTGCCTGGATGAATCAAGTGGATACTGACCTTGACAGCACTGAGAGGCCCAGCAGGTTCCAGCATTTGCTGGTAGAGAGGAGGCATCCCCAGGCGTCAGTCCTCAAAGAGCTTACAGAGTGCACTGCTGGTGTGCTGATCACTGGGGCAGAGCAAGTCGCCCCAGGAATGCCCTTTCGCCAGCTGCCCCTTCACGTTCCCGAGTAGGCTGAGGAGCATCGACAGAGGCCTCAGCCAGTTTTGCCTTTTTGGCTTTGATGCTTCTTAACATTTTGACTTTTTTCAATCACAGTTTCATATTCAAGTTGAGGTAATCAGTTTTTTTTCTAAGAGGAGAGGAGTTGGGACAGTGGGGCAGGTTGGTGAGAGAGCATTTCTATAAACAGAAACCAAGACCACCACGTAGTACAGCCCCACGTGGTGAGAAGACCCGCTCTCACGGGCAGGCTCCGACCCCTCTTTAAAAACTCTTGTGCAGCAGCCAGACTGCCAGGCCAGCGCAGTCAGGAAATGGCTCAAGCTCTTAAAACTAGAGCTTTCATTTAAAACTTCACAGCAGACCCCTTAGAGAAATGGCCTGTGGTTCCCACCCCTCCCCTACCCCTTTTCTAAGGCTGCTCAAGTTTGAGTTTTTAAAAAGAGCTCGGTAGAGCTAAAGGAAGCTACAGTAACTCTAACTCATTGCTTATTAATCAATTGCACTTAAGATCTATGTTATTGATTCTGAAGCAGAGGCAAGCCTTTGATGGACCCCAGCCTCTGGCCAGCCAGAAGTCTGGGGACTCCCAGACTTATGCTCCACAGTGGGGTCTTTTGGAGCTGGGACTGGAGCACATGGGCCTTTTCAGAGGCCCTTCTTGATGCAAGATTTCTTACTCAATGGTATCTGGAGTTTTGTTCATTTGACTTCAAATTGTTTTTTCTAACATATTTTACTGACAAGCCCTTGACAATTGCTTTGTTACTTGCATGCAGGCCTCTGTATGACCAGGCACACAGACTGCATGTGCTCCATCCTGTCTCTCCACTGCTCCAGGGGTCTTTCTCAAAAACCCCCTACATTACTGGAAACTGCTGGTTTTACCTATGTGCTTCTTCCTAAGGCATGCAAAAAAATATGTGAAATTCAGAAACATTTACAGTTCAGGTAGCTGAGGCACTGAAGTCCTAAGAGACATCACCTAAATATCAGTGGCTGTGACTCTCCCATGTCCCCCACACCAATTATGAAGGTCAGGAATGGGACACACTTGTAATTCCCCTCTGCTTTATGGTCCAGCTGAAAACAATGTCATTGGAAGGAATTCTAACTTAGGTATTGGAATTATTTGAAATTCCAGGTCCTCAGGAGCCATACGAGCCCAGGGCCAGCAACAATGCTCTGGAGAGCCGGGGGATGAGTTTCCTGAAGTTTGTGGCTGAAAAGCAGGCCTTCCCTGGCAAGGCTTGCGGGAGGGCTGGGCGATGGAGTAACCCCACAAGTGATCAGCCACTAGGCCTAAGACTAGCCAGCTGCAGGACACCTCCTTCCACAGTGAGATGAAGCCTTGCCAGGGGGCCTGGGCCACACGCTTGCTCTTGTCCCTACATTAGGACACCTGAATGATGTGATAGGAGAGCCCAAGAACCACCCACAAGGGGGAAAGCTGATGTCAGCTCAAGAGCCACACACTTCTGGAAAGCAACAAGTCTCTCCTTCAGTTTAGTTCAGAAGGGAAATCTCCTCATTTGTGAACATGTTATTGATCTCAACCCAAGCCGCTGGCTCTGTGGGCTGGACTTGTGCTGCTCCTCCCAGGACTGGGCCTACGGCCGCTAGGGCCAACTCCTTCAAAGAAAGGGGCCCAGCGGGAGGCAGGCACTCCATTGGGGAAGATGGCTCTCATGGAGCAGCATCTGAGGCTTGAGCCTGTGGTGGCCTCACCTCCTAGACATAGCCACAGTTCAGGCAGCCAGGGTTCCTTCTAAGTCCCAGCAGCTCCTCTGTGCAATCCTAATGCTTCTTCCCAACATGAAGAGCCCAAAGGAGATCCTGTTTTCAGAAATCCAGAGTTCTTGGACTGCCAGCTACATACATAGACGGATGGGCCCCGTCTGCTCATCCTTGAGTATTCCCCCAACCCTACTAATCAATGGTGCAGGTGATGCTCTTCAGCGCTATACAGGGAATAAAGACAACATGCACTCAAGCCAGCACACATAGGCCAAGGAGAACAAAGACAGCCCTTCAGGGAGAAGCCTCCAGGAGAGCTGAGGTTAAGACACTCATTTGTCCATCTCCAGGGTGGACATTCTGCAGGACATATGGGCCCAGCCTTCCTCTAGGGCTTCAGCTCAAAGAGGTCATGATACTCCTGCTGCTCTAGCTCCCGGTTATACTTCTCGATTTCCCGGTTGGCTTCTTCCACGTAGTCATTCATGAACTGGTCCATGACTGGCATCTCATTAAGGAAGAGAGCGCTGAGCCTGGAGGACAAGGGAGCCTTCCTGAGCCCAGAGGGACCTGTAGGCAGGTAAGGGGGGACTGCTGAGGAAGTGAGCATTTGTATACACTGGCAGCACCACAGCTACAAAGAATGTGATGGCTATTGGCACAAGGCCATTAATAAGGTCCTAGAACTGAGCCCTTCAGCTTTCATTAGCACATAGCAGCACCTCGAGTCTTCATTTTATCCTATCTATCTTTTCACAGATTAACTGTTGTAATCAGGCTGTCTTCAACTTGTAAATCGTTTCTCCAACAACTGCAGATTTCAGGGTATCACCGTAGCTGCGTCCAAACTATAACTCACAGGCCAGGCACAGTGGCTCATGCCTGCAATCCTAGCACTTTGGGAGGCTGAGGAGGACGGATCACTTGAGCCCAGGAGTTTGAGACCAGCCTGGGCAACATGGCGAGACCATGTCTCTATTAAAACAAGATAAAACCAAGAAACTATAACCCCCAGAATCACATTAGCAATCACTCAATAAAGGAGAAATCTAATTTTAACAACATCAAAGACTGAAATGAAAAGTTTGCCCCTGCACATTCCCGGTCCCAGTCTGTGGACATGCAGAGCCCAGCCTGCTCCTGGGGCCCAGATGTGTGGCTCTGGCAGACAACTGCTTTACAGACAGGCTAACACGGACTCCCAGCCTCACTGCCCAGGTTCCACACAGGGACCACACTGTTCCAAGGATACGTGGGTGAAAATCAGTTTTGTCACCAAAGAAGTTAACAAATTGGGTGCCATTATAAAAGTAGCCTGCAGGTAGGGGTTCCAGGTGGCGTTTTACCTGTAGGAAAAAAGAGTCCAGTAATAATTATCTGACTACTTTCTATCTTTCACTCATTCATCAAAAACAAACAAGTCTATTCCCCTAGCAAGACAGACTACTCTCCTATTCAGAGAAGCCCTGAATCGAACACCCCCAGTAACCCTCAAGCCATGCCTGAGGGTGGTTCCCCACCTCTCAGGTGAGGAGCTCTGGGAGGTCCTAGTGGGATGAAGCTCCCATGGCCGCAGTGGTACTGATGTGCGAACACTCTTTATTGACTGTTTCCCCTTCGCCTCTTTCATCCTCCCGTTTCCTATTTAGTGTCTCCTAGAATCACTTCCAAAATAAACTACCTGTATTTAACTCCTATGTCATGACTGGCTTTCAAGGGAACATAAATTATGAGGACTACCTTGTGCCCATGTTGTCTTCCCAGGAGCATCCAGGGCTGTCTGGGCCTATAGGAGTTGGTTATGAAGGGGCTTTCCTCAAATCCAAAGTAGGGGCTTCTGGAGTCCCAGAATACTTTCCTGCCACCCCTTCCCCTGTTCATTATTGGGGCTGGTAACACAGTCCAGTCTGGGGACCTAACCTCTATATCTTTTTTAGCTTTTTGTCCCCAAACCCCTCAGGAAAAAGCCCCAGTGGGGATGGTGACTGAGGGAGAGCCTAGGATCAGAACCTAGAGGCTGGGAGGCTCATCAAGGGGGTCTCTCAATCAGCCTCTCATCCTGGCCTCAGGTTTCACAACCTTCCCATGAGCACCTTCTGGATCTCGACAGTTTTTGCCTGGGCCCTAGCTGGTTCATCTGGAACAGGGGTCTTCTACAGTTCCTGGAGCAAGGTGCCAGAGAAGGGCCTCCAGTCATCAGCTCCTCCCACAAGTACTGGCTCTCCTCAGTCTCATGCCCAGGTCACACCAGAGGTCTCCTGCACCCTCCTCACTGAGACTGCGAAGGCCAGACTTCTGTACCCAGCTTCGCTCTGTGGCCTGGGAGAAGCAAGACCTCCAGCATGTCCTACAAACAGCTCCTCACTTGGGGGATCCAAAAGACAGAACTATGCAAGCTGAAGAGGACAGCCCTGGGCCACCGAGAGGAGAAGCCATGGCAAGGCACTCACGTGGATGCTCCTGATCTCCTGCTGTGTCAGCATCCCCCTGGTCTTCAGGGCTTTTCTCTGAGGCTTCTGCAGAGATGGGGAGCGGAGAGTTAGGTCCCAGCAGAACTCATGGAGTGCATGGGCAAGGGAGGGCTCAGGGCTCTGTTACACGACTAAGATCCCAGCAGCAGGAAAAGCATGTGCACTATGGCCTGGACATAATATTCTGCCTGTCTGCTATTTGAGAAAACCACTTTCCTGTTGTAGGGCCCTGTGAGCCAGCAGGGAACAAGCAGCAGAAGACAGCCCAGTGTTTTCATAAATGGGCATGGTCCTGCCTCTTTGTAGATTCTTATCCCTAATCCCCACCAATGACATGCAGACAAAGGGGCAGCCTGAGGTCCCACAGTCAAGAACCATTTAAAAGCTTATCTAGGTGAGGCAGCCCATGCCTCAGTATAGACAGGTCTCAAATGAGCATCTGCAGAAGACCCAGGCCCCAGCTAACTCTATTCCCAGAGTTCTAGGATGAACTAAACCCCTAAGGCTGTGCTACAAGGCTTAGCACCCAAAGCTTGCAGAGAACCTGCTTCACAGAGCAGACAACATAGCATGCCTGCCTGGAGTCTGCTCTGAGTGGCTTCCTCCCTCTCTCAAAGTGTCCCTGAAAGTGCTGGGCTGGGCCTGGGAGGGGCAGCCCAGTGGGGAGGCATCAGGGAGGCAGTGGCAGGGCTTCTCAGGGCCAGCAGCAGCTCTGAGGTGTCTGGTCACATCTGTGTCAGGTCTGCGTGGACTCTGGGAACCACCTGCTTAGCTGTCTGCCGCAGCCAGTCCTTGATGCTGTCTTCCTTCAGGGAGCAGCCGATGAACACAAGGTAGCACTCCTGCTGCCCGCTGCTATCTTGAGATATGCTTTTGGATTCCGGTGGTGGTGTGGGTCCTTCCAAAACTGGCATAATGCTCAAGGAGTTGGCCAGTGTGTTGTGGCAGACCTCCATGATCCTCTCAGAGTCTGTAAGGAGAATACACATCAGCCCCCGAGAGCCTGCCTTAAAGGACTGTAACAATGCAGACGGTTGGGACAGATTCATGAGAAAATGTAGGAGAGAGAACTGACATGACTAGTGGCAACTTAGAAAGGATGGAGCAGGTAGGCACAGTGGCTCATGCTGTGGTCCCAGCTATTTAGAAGGCTGAGGCAGGAGGATCACTTGAGTCCAGGAATTCAAGGTTGCAGTGAGCGGAGACTGTGCCACTGTACTCCAGCCTGAGTGACAGAGGGAGACCCCATTTTGTTTTGTTTTTGTTTTTTATAAAGGAGAGGAAAGGATGGAGTAAGAGAAAACAAAGTTTCTGGTTTGGCTGATCTGGGTGGTCAGGTGGACGCTATTATCCCAGAGGGTAACACAAGATAAAAAGAAGGTTTGGAGTGGGAGAAGAGGAAGATTTTGATGCTGCAATTGTGGCATTTTAAAGTCGATAAGGCCCTGCGTGTGAGACATCCACACAGTCCCTGGTGGTTGCTGGAATAACCACTAGGGAAGAGGGGGTTGAGGAAAAGGAAAGACAGTCCGCTTGGTAGAAGTGGGGGGCTTTCAGCAGAGGCCTTGGAGGCCAAGGGAGGAGGGCACAGTCAATCGTACAACAAAAGTTATCTAGGTATGATGGTGTGTTCCTGTGGTCGCAGCTACTTGAGAGGCTGGGGTGGGAAGATTGCTTGGATCTCAGGAGGTTGAAGCTGCAGCGACCTAGGATCGCACGACTGCACTCCAGCCAGGGCAACAGAGCAAGACCTTGTCTCAAAAACTAAACAAACAGACAAAAAACAGTATAGCAGTGTTGCATGAAGGTCACACAGATGAGAATGGGAAAAAGTGTGTCCTAGCTAAGGAGATGGGGGCTAGGAGTGACTGGAGACCCAAGAAGTGGGCAGGGGCTCCCCGAAGGGCAGGATGAGAAAGGATTCAGAAAAGAGAGTTTAGCTGGGCACGGTGGCTCAAGCCTGTAATCCCAGCACTTTGGGAGGCCGAGGTGGGTGGATCACGAGGTCAACAGATCGAGACCATCCTGGTCAACATGGTGAAACCCTGTCTCTACTAAAAATACAAAAAATTAGCTGGGCATGGTGGCGTGGGCCTGTAATCTTAGCTACTCAGGAGGCTGAGGCAGGAGAATTGCCTGAACCCAGGAGGCGGAGGTTGTGGTGAGCCAAGATCATGCCATTGCACTCCAGCCTGGGTAACAAGAGCGAAACTCCGTCTCAAAAAAAAAAAAAAAAAGAAAAGAGAGTTTAAACTTGAACAAAAAAAGAGTCAGAGCTGGGCGCGGTGGCTCACACCTGTAATCTCAGCACTTTGGGAGGCTGAGGGGGGCAGATCACCTGAGGTCAGGAGTTCAAGACCATCTTGGCCAACATGGTGAAACCCCGTCTCTACTAAAAATACAAAAAAATTAGCTGGGCACAGTGGTGTGCGCCTGTAGTCCCAGCTACTTGGGAGGCTGAGGCAGGAGAATTGCTTGAACCCAGGAGGCGGAGGTTGCAGTGAGCCAAGGTCGCGCCACTGCACTCCAGCCTGGCGCCTGGTGATGGAGTGAGACTCTGTCTCAAAAAAAAAAAAAAAAAAAAAAAAAGTAAGTAGCAGATCTAAATAAACAAGAAACTGGGCATGGTGGCTAACACCTAAATTCTAGCATCTTGGGAGGCCGAGGCAGGAGGATTACTTGAGCCCAGGAGTTCGAGACCGGCCTGGACAACAGAGGGAGACCTCGTCTCCACAAAAAAGAAAAAAATCAGCCAGGCATGGTGGTTCACGCCTGTAGTCCCATCTACTTGGGAGGCTGAGGTAGAACGATCACTTGAGCCTGGGAGGCCAAGGCTGCACTGAGCCAAGATCAAACCACTATACTCTGGCCTAGGTGATAAAGTGAGACATTGTCTCAAAAAATAAAAATAAAAATAAAAAAGAAATATTTATTTATTTATTTGAGATAAGAGTCTCACTCTGTTGCCAAGGCTGGAGTGCAGTGGTGCAATCTTGGCTCACTACAACCTCTGTTTCCTGGGTTCAAGTGATTCTCCTACCTCAGCCTCCCAAGTAGCTGGTGTGTGTCACCATAACCTATTTTTTTTTTTTTTTTTTTTTGAGACGGAGTTTCACTCTTGTTGCCCAGGCTGGATGGTATGATCTCGGCTCACTGTAACCTCCACCTCTCGGGTTCAAGTGATTCTCCTGTCTCACCATCCCAAATAGCTGGGATTACAGGTGCCTGAGGCCATACCCAGCTAATTTTGTATTTTTAGTAGAGATGGGGTTTCATGTGTTGGTCAGGCTGGTCTTGAACTGCTGACCTCAAATGATCCACCCGCCTTGTACTCCCAAAGTGCTGAAATTACAGGTGTGAGCCACTGCGCCTGGCCTAATTTTTAAATTTTTAGTAGAAATGGGGTTTTGCCATATTGACCGGGCTGGTCTCGAACTCCTGACCTCAAGTGATCCTCTCGCCTCGGCCTCCCAAAGTGCTGGGATTACAGGCATGAGCCACCATGCCTGGGCAAAAAAGAAATAAAAATAAAGAAGTAAAGGAGGTGATGGATGAGAGGGAAAAATGAAAGTACTAAGACCTCTGAAGCAACAGGGGCTGGCTGTTGGAGCCTGAGCACCATGGACTTAGGTATGGGGCCCAAGTTTCTGATTTGATCACATAAATTAACCAAAAGCTATGAGCTAAGGTTCTATGTAATTCTCCCATCCGAACTGTGATGGTTCTATGTTTGAAGCCCTCAGTGGTTCCCTACAGCAGACACCAATAGTTGCTTATCCCCCACATTGTCTCCCTCTTCTTCCAATACCAATTCCCGCATGGGTGATGGATGGGTACAGGAAGGCACGGCAACTCAATCCAATGAGAGAAGTCGGCTGTGAAACTGGGGGATGGTGCTGCACTGACACAGATACCCACAGGAAGAGCCGCCTCTCCTCACTGGCTGGATGCTGTGTCTGGCTTTGACACCCAGACCTATAGCACCACTTGGCAACCATAAGGGGCAGGAACCTGAAAGACAAGCTGAAACACCAAGAATGGGAGGACACGAAGACACACATCACCTGGGTCCTCAGTGGCCTTGTTCTGCTGCTTGAGCACCTCACTTGTTATACAGCCAACACCTGCCTGCTGAGTGGGGGTTCTCTGTGATAACGGCTGAAGACACCCTAACAGACACACTCCCTCTTTCCCTATTCCCAGGTTCCAGCCACAGTAAATGCTTTTTGGTTCCTGAAATGTGCCTTTTCTGCCTCTGTATTATAGCAAATGTTCTCTCCCCTGGAATACTGTCCCCTTCCTCAACACTGAGTTGACTGACTCCTACTTGTTTTGAGGCCTTCCCTGATGCCCACCCTGGGAAAAGACTATCGGATACAAGGGATCCAGAGGTCTAAGAATGATCCTCAGGTCTACTGGGTAGAAGAGAGGAGAAGGCAAATGGAAGCTCAAAGACTTTGGTCAGAAATGGATCTGGAGCTGAAGAGCTCAGAATTGGGGCAGCTCCTAGTTTTAGGTCTAGAGGAGGCCATGACTGGCTCAAGAGGTGTGGAGTGTAAGGCTCTGGAACAAGAAAGCCAAAAAGCTGTGAGAAGAGCCCCTGCACAAGTCATCCAGGAGAGGAGGGCAAACCTCTGCCATGGAACAGAAGGACCTACAGAAAGTGGGCCCTCTGGGGAGAGCGGTGATGGAAAGCTGGATGGTGGGAAGGCCCAGGGTGGGGAAGGTTCCTGAGAGCCTGAGTAGCATCAGTGGTCTGCAGAGCACCAGCAGAAACTCTGAACTCACATCATGAGATGCAAGCACTCCATGCTGTAGAGCTCCCAAATCCCAGCCCCTGGTTACCTGAAAACTTCACTTTGCCCAGGATGTGGTAGATGTTTCCGCAGAAGGGACTTGGCTTGATGGAGGACTGAATTGCTGGTGGAGGAAGAGGACACGGCTGTCACACATGGAGGCACAGGCCAAATTCAGCGCTGCACAGCTGGGAGTTTGAGGGACTGGGGAGGGACCATACACCAGGGTCTAGGGCTCACAGTTTCTACCCCTCACACCCTATTGCTCCCCAGGGGCTGTGCCACTGTTCCCAGGGGAGAGAAAACCCTTTCACTGGAGTGGAGATCAAATTGTGTGGCCACCCACAATTTGATCAAATCCCTCTGTCTACTTTTGGTTCCAAAAGGTAAGAAGAGACACAGCACATAGAATACTGAAATGGTATCAGGAGGCAGAATCAACTCTGGGGCACCCTTTTTCCAGGATCTGGCACATTCCAGTCAAGGTTTACCTTTACACTTGGACACAAAGCGAGTCTTCTCCAAGGGACGGCCAAACCATACGCAGATCTGAACCATTAGTGGATAGACTGACCCAGCATTCAATTTACCTTCATACCTTAAAAGGTTTAAAAAATTACAAGTACAAATAGTTTGGGCTTTGAGTATTATTACATGCTACTTTGAGATAAACTACTTACCACTTACCTCCTTAGATTTGCAGTTCCTTGATGTCAAAGACCCTATGTACCTCTGAAGCCTCCCAGTCCCCATCTGAGTTTGGGGGTCCTTCCTGGTATAGTGGGGGGCTCTTGCTCAGGATGTTGCCCCCTTTCCTTACTTCCTTCTTTTCTCTCTCTCTCTCTCTCTTTCTGAGACAAGGTCTCCCTCTGTCACCCAGGCTGGAGTGTAGTGGTATCATCTTGGCTCCCTACAACCTCCCTGTCCTGTGTTCAAGCAATTCTCGTGTCTCAGCGTCCTGAGTAGCTAGGATCACAGGCATGTGTGCCAACACACCCAGCTAATTTCTGTATTGTTGGTAGAGACGGGGTTTTGCCATGTTGGCCAGGCTGGTCTCAAATCCCTGGCCTCAAGTGATCGCCTGCCTCAGCCTCCCAAAGTGCTGGGATAACAAGTGTGAGCCGCTGCACCTGGTCTCCCTCCCATTTCTTTAAGGGCTCCAACTATGCCCTGCCATCTTGTTGCAGGCAGCCTAACAGGTTGTACATATGAATGTGTACACCCGTCACAGAAGGAACTGGGGATCTCTGCTCTATTTTCTTTGAGACAGGGTCTTGCTCTGTTGCTCAGGCTGGAGTGCAGTGGTGTGATCGTATCTCAGTGCAGCCTTGACATCTCAGGCTCAAGTGATCCACCTCAGCTTCTTGAGTAGTTGCTACCACACATGCCACCATGCTCAATTAATTTTGATTTTTTATTAGCGATGAGGTCTCACTATGCTGCCCAGACTGGTTTTGAACTCCTGGCCTCAAGTGATCCTCTCTCCATAGCCCCTCAAGGTGCTGGGATTATAGGCATGAGCCACTGTGTCTAGCCTGTTTCCTTTATTTTATTTTAATTAATTAATTATTTTTGAGATGAGTCTCGCTCTGTTGCCCAGGCTGGAGTGCAGTGGTGAGGCTATTCTCTTGCCTCAGCCTCCTGAGTAGCTATCACAGGTGCATGCCATCATGCCCGGCTAATTTTTGAAAAATTTTTAGTACATACAGAGTTTCACCATATTGGCCAGGCTGGTCTTGAACTCCTGACCTTGTGATCTACCCACCCCAGGCTCCCAAAGTGCTGGGATTACAGGCGTGAGCCACCATACCTGGTCTAATTTATTTATTTTTTTGAGACAGAGTCTTACTCTGTTGCCCAGCCTGGAGTGTAGTGGCAGGATCTCGGCTCACTACAACCTCTGCCTCCCAGGTTCGAGCAATTTTCTTGCCTCAGCCTCCTGAGTAGCTGGGATTACAGGTGTGTGCCACTATGCCCAGCTAATTTTTGTATTTTTAGTAGAGACGGGGTTTCGCCATGTTGGTCAGGCTGGTCTCAAACTCCTGACCTCAGGTGACCCACCCACCTCGGCCTCCCAAAGTGCTGGGATTACAGGTGTGAGTCACCACACCCAGCCCTGTTTCCTTTATTTTAGAACAGCACTGCCATTTTGAATTTTAAATTGTTGAAAGTATCTTATTCTTTGTAATTTCTTTAAAGTAATGTGGTAGGCATAATATTTTTGCAAGACTGACCTGTCTTCTCCTCATCCAAACAAGTCATTTGGAGACTGGGGGTTTCTCTGGCTTCTGTGGTATCTGAATCCTTAGGGGAATTTGCAGGGGCCAAGGGAAGGGAGCAAGGTTTCTGCCCAAACTAGAAACAAGCTGTGCTACCAGAAAAAAAGGGAGTAGGGTGGATGGGAACAGAGAAGGATGTGAGAGGGAAGTGGCAGAGAATGTGTGCACAGCATAGAGCTGAGCACATCCTGGAACTAAAGCCCATTGACTCTGAGGTGGTGGCCCTGACTCAAGTGGGAGGGAGTAATATATAGAGATGAGTAGGAGACTGATGACTGCCATCTTGTTAAAGATGAAATTATCTGATTCCCAGAAATGGACTTAGGAAGAAAGGCCTGAAAGAGAATTTTGGGGTCCCTCCATCTCTGATTCTCTATAAGGACTGATCTTCCTGATGAGGAAAAGGTTTTATTTATTTATTTATTTTTTATTTTTTGTCTTTTTGTTTTTTTCCTTTTTGTGGAGAACGGGGTCTCGCTATGTTGCCCAGGCAGTTCTCGAACTCCTGGGCTCAAGCTATCCTCCCGCCTCTGCCTCCCTAAGAGCTGGGATTACAGGCGTGAGCCACAGCGCCCGGCGAGGAAAAGGTTTTAAACTCTAGATTCACAGTCTTTTTTTTTATTTATTTTTTATTTTTTATTATTATTTTATTTATTTTTTTTTTTTATTATGTATGTATGTATGTATTTATTTATTTATTTTTTTTGAGACGGAGTTTTTTGCTCTTGTTACCCAGGCTGGAGTGCAATGGCGCGATCTCGGCTCACTGCAACCTCTGCCTCCTGGGTTCAGGCAATTCTCCTGCCTCAGCCTCCTGAGTAGCTGGGATTACAGGCACGCGCCGCCATGCCCAGCTAATTTTTGTATTTTTAGTAGAGACGGGGTTTCACCATGTTGACTAGGATGGTCTTGATCTCTTGACCTTGTGATCCACCCGCCTCAGCCTCCCGAAGTGCTGGGATTACAGGCTTGAGCCACCGCGCCCGGCCCGATTCACAGTCTTTTAATGAACCCCTCATACCATACTCTCTCCTGGATCAGGCTGCCTCCAGGTGTCTGGGCCCTGAGTTAGGTTTTTGTGCATGAGTCAGTAGGGACTGGAGGACAGGGCTTCTCTAGGCACCTGGTGGTGATTACAGGAGCCTCAGGACTAGAATTTCAGGCAGCAAGGGGGTCAGTGGCTGTAGCCATTGGAAAGAAGGTTCCCCCTACAATCTCCATTTGTTTATTTTTAGCTAAGATACCATTACCTTGTTCAGGCATAAGGAATGACCCACTTACTCAGTGTTTAAATATGACGTGACTCAAATCAGAGGTTCCTTCTAAGAATGTGCCTGAAAGCCTTCAATTTTACATACTGACCCTCTGGGGTTTTTTTGGTTTTACAGCATTGTAGATCATTTTTTGTTAGGATGAAAAGTTGGCGGTGTAAGTGGTAGTGTGAAGGATGTAGAGAGGTGCTTGGGAAAAGTGAGTAAGAATAACAAAGATAATCCAAATAAACCCGAGAGATTAATTTTGGCCAAGCTTTAACAATCGTCTTCCCCTAAACCTTCAACAGAGCAGTAACAAATTGTCCATTCTATACAGAAATAAGTGTAGCACAATAGCTAAGAGAAAAAGCTCTGAGGCCCTTCAACCTGCGTATGAAATCCAGTTCTTTCATTTACTAGCCGTAAACTGGACACATCATTAACTCTTTGCTGCCTCTGGAACCTTATCTGTAAAATGAGAAATAAAGGAATCCACTTCACAGGCGTGGTGTAAATGAGATAACACAAACAAGGATCTCACCACAGCGCTGTGCAACAGAGCTTTCTGGGGCAATAGAAATGTTCTAGATCTGCACTGTTGGACACGGTAGCTGCTAGACACAGGAAACTATGTAGCACCTGAAATGTGACTGTGTAACTAAAAGACTGAATTCTAAATTTTGATTTTTATTAATTTACATTTCATTAAATAGCCATGTGGCTAGTAGCTGCCATGTGGAGAATGGAGTCTTAGAACAATGGCTAGCACACACAGTAAATGCTCCAGTGTGTTGGTATTAGTATGATTACAGTAACTTTGCATATTATTCTCTCCTTCGTCCTCTTCTCCTCTAGAAAGGTCCACAGGCTGTGCAGCAGCCTACAGAGAACACTCCCTGGGTCATATGAGCAGACAGGAACCCTAGAGGACTGACTGATAGTATTGTCAGAAGCGACTCTCACCTGGGAGAGTTATAACTCCTTGGTTCTGTGCCAGCTGCTCTGCCCTCAGTAGGGGCTGGAGGAACACAGGGCACGGCTGTGCTTGCTCCCTACAGGATAACTCCCTAAACTGAAACATCTGGGAAGGCTCCCAGTTTGGAGCCCAAGAGGTAGAGCACTGGGCTCCTGGCAAGGCCAGCAGCTGCTGGGACAGGTGGGCCGTGCCAGCTGCCATGTGTCACCCTTGCAAAGCACATCTGGTATTTTCACCCTCTCCCCCTTTTCTTCCTTGTAAATAAATCAATCATTGGGTTTACAAAGAAATCTTAGCTATTTTTCAATGGCGATACTTACCATCCAGGATACATTAAATATCGAGATCGTAGCATCTCAGGACTTGAAAAACTATTTTCTGAGAGAATCAGCTCAATGTCTTCATTCCTTTGAAAACACACAGAAAAGACCTAGATTAATTAGGACTGTCACTCTTAACCTGAACATTTTGCTTCTTCTTAATGTCCCCTAAATACATATAAGCATTTTTTTTTTTCTGAACTGAAAACTAGTTGTACTCACCATGATATTTTACCCCTGAATACTTCGGTATGCATCTCCCAAGAACAAGGACATTCTCTTACAGAACCACAGTACCATGATCACATCCAAGGAATTTACTGGCTCCCAGGAATCACCTGGGAGCTTGTTAGAAATGCAGAACCTCAGGCCCTGACCCAGACCTACTGAACTAGAAACTAATTTTTAACAAGGTCTCCACTAGAGATGCATATGCACAACAAATCTGGAGAAGCACTAACATGCACCCACTTTCAAATTTCCCCTTTTTCGGTGGGGGAGGGTCCATTAAGTTTTTATTTTTCATTTTTTTGAGATGTCTGTATTCCCAAGGCTGGAGTGCAGTAGCGCAACCTCAGCTCACTGCAACCTCCACTTCCTGGGTTCAAGCGATTCTCCTGCTTTGGCCTCCAGAGTAGCTGGGACTACAGGCACCTGCCACCATGCCCAGCTAATTTTTGTATTTTTAGTAGAGACGGGGTTTCACCATGTTGGCCAGGCTGGTCTCGAACTCCTGACCTCAGGTGATCCACCTGCCCTCAGCCTCCCAAAGTGCTAGGATTACAGGCGTGAGCGACTGAACCCAGCCTAAATTTATAATCTTTCTTTTCTTTTTTTTTTTTTTTAGATGCGAGTTTCGCTCTTGTTACCCAGGCTGGAGTGCAGTGACGCAATCTCAGCTCACCACAACCTCCGCCTCCTGGGTTCAAGCAATTCTCCTGCCTCAGCCTCCCGAGTAGCTGGGACTACAGGCACATGCCACAATGCCCAGCTAATTTTTGTATTTTTTTTTTTTTTTTTGAGATGGAGTTTCGCTCTTGTTACCCAGGCTGGAGTGCAATGGCGCGATCTCGGCTCACCGCAACCTCCGCCTCCCGGGTTCAGGCAATTCTCCTTCCTCAGCCTCCTGAGTAGCTGGGATTACAGGCACGCGCCACCACGCCCAGCTATTTTTTTTGTATTCTTAGTAGAGACGGGGTTTCACCATGTTGACCAGGATGGTCTCGATCTCTTGACTTCGTGATCCACCCGCCTCGGCCTCCCAAAGTGCTGGGATTACAGGCATGAGCCACCGCGCCTGGCCAATCTTTATTTTCTTTAAGCTGGAACAGCTCCTCCAGCTTTTGCTGGTTTGATTCTCGTGGTATTGATATTTTTGAAGAGTACACGTCAGAGCTCTTGTATCCCACACTTGAATTTGTCTGTTTCTAATCCTCGTAATTAGATTCAGGTTATGCATTTTTGGAGATTAATATCCAGGTGGTGTAGCATCCTTTCCATTGCATCACATCAAGGAGGTACAGGGTATCAGTTTGTCCCATTATTGATCTCACTGAGTTTAATCATTTGGTCAACATAGGTATACCAGACCTTTCCATTGTAAGGTATTTTTCCCTCTTTGTAAGGAGTCAGTAGTCTATGGAGTGATACTTTATACAGTGGAGGACGAGTTATATTTTTTTTCTTCAACAGTCTTTCACCTAATGCTTTTATAATTCATTAATCATTCCCTGAATCAAATACTGTATTAGACTGAAGGTTACAAAATGATTATTTTCTAAGTTTTATCAAACCTTATTTACTTGGCATTCTTCTGTAAAGGGCTTTGCTATGCTGGCCCCCTCCACTTTTGTATATCACTGTGGACACA
This sequence comes from Saimiri boliviensis, assembly GCF_048565385.1. Lineage (NCBI taxonomy): Eukaryota > Metazoa > Chordata > Mammalia > Primates > Cebidae > Saimiri > Saimiri boliviensis. The sequence goes on along the minus strand of NC_133457.1, from coordinate 92,942,506 downwards.
CATTTTATTCCATGTGTTATAATCCATAGTTCCAGTATTATCACTGTTTTTTCCTATCCTCAAATGGTCCCAAATTAGACTAGCAGGAAATTCTTTCTTTTTTTTTTTTTTTTGAGACCAAGTCTTGCTCTGTGGCCTAGGCTGGAGTGCAATGGCGCGATCTCCACTCACTGCAAACTCCACCTCCCACGTTCAAACGATTCTTCTGCCTTAGCCTCCTGAGTAGCTGGGATTAGAGGCGCTCTTCACCACACCCAGCTAATTTTTATATTTTTAGTAGAGACGGGATTTCACCACGTTGGCCAGGCTGGTCTTGAACTCCTGACCTCAGGTGATCTGCCCAGCCCGGCCTCCAAAAGTGCTGGGATTACAGGCATGAGCCACTGAGCCGGGCCTGACTAGCAGGAACTTCTTGAGTTCCTGTATCCTTCTGACACATCTTCACTAATCTTTGTGTACTTCCCTGGTTTATTGGCATAAAATGGATCAGGCTCACTTTGTACTTTCCTTGACCTAGGCATGCAGCAGTCAGCTAATTATCCATGGAGTCTTGATACCTTGTAGTGGGAACTGGTACTTAGAAACAAGATACAGAAGTAAGGGTATTTGCTGCTACTGTGGTATTACTATTCTCGTCCCTTTCAAAGGAAAGTGCTAGGAAATACACATTTTTTAAAATAATGAATTTATATTGAATCTCCAATTCAAATCAACATTTGATCTTTGGGAGGCTGAGGTGGGTGGATCACTTGAGGCCAGGAGTTCAACACCAGCCTGTCCAACATGGCGAACCCTATCACTACTAAAAGTAGAAAAATTAGCTGGGCATGGTGGTGTGCACCTGTAATCCGAGCTACTTGAGAGGCTGAGGCAGGAGAATCGCTTGAATCTAGAAGGTGGAGGTTGTAGTTAGTTGAGGTCGTGCCACTGCACTCCAGCCTGGGTTACAGAGCAAGAGTCTGTCTCAAAAATAAAATAAAGAAAAATAAGTATTTCAAGGGTTTTTCTTCATCTTTATTTCATATTCATAATCTCCTCTCTTCAACCAGTGATGTTGTTTAGAACCAGGGTTCCAGCAGAGGATTATGTTCAAAAGTTACTTGAATTACTTTTTTCGTGTGGTTATTACTTTGATATACAGATTCATTTTTTTTTTTTTTTGGTTTATATTTAACTTAGTTTTTTCCCTCCTTGATTTAATTTTTGAATAGATAAAATATTTACATAGTTCAAAAATCAAAACTACATAAAAAGGTATGTAACCGCCGGGCGCGGTGGCTCAAGCCTGTAATCCCAGCACTTTGGGAGGCCGAGGCGGGTGGATCACGAGGTCGAGAGATCGAGACCAACGTGGTCAACATGGTGAAACCCCGTCTCTACTAAAAATACAAAAAATTAGCTGGGCATGGTGGCGGGTGCCTGTAATCCCAGCTACTCAGGAGGCTGAGGCAGGAGAATTGCCTGAACCCAGGAGGCGGAGGTTGCGGTGAGCCGAGATCGCGCCATTGCACTCCAGCCTGGGTAACAAGAGCGAAACTCCGTCTCAAAAAAAAAAAAAAAAAAAAGAAAAAAAAAAAGGTATGTAACCTTTTATCTGAATTGAGCAAACAAAATGGCTACATAACCAGGTGTTTTCTCTTTGTATATGTGTATACACATACAAAATCACTAATTCTCTATTTTTAGTTGTAAATTGAACCTAAGTTCATGAAGTAAAGCGATAATATCTCTATGTTATCTTTTTTTTTTTTTAAGAGACAAAGTCTCACTACTTCACCCAGGCTGGAGTGCAATGGTGTGATCATGGCTATCTGTAACCCTAAACTTCTAGGCTCAGGCAATCACCCTGTCCAAGCTTCTTGAGTAGCTAGGACTACAGACACGCACCACCATGCTGGCTGATTTTTAAAAAAACTGTTTTGGGGCCGGGAGCGGGGGCTCATGCCTGTAATCCCAGCACTTTGGGAGGCCGAGGCGGGTGGATCACGAGGTCAAGAGATTGAGACCATTCTGGTCAACATGGTGAAACCCCGTCTCTACTAAAAATACAAAAAAAAAAAAAAAAATTAGCTGGGCGTGGTGGCGCACGCCTGTAGTCCCAGCTACTCAGGAGGCTGAGGCAGGAGAATTGCTTGAAACCAGGAGGCGGAGGTTGCGGTGAGCCAAGATCGCGCCATTGCACTCCAGCCTGGGTAACGAGCGAAACTCCATCTCAAACAAACAAACAAACAAACAAACAAAAACTGTTTTAGTAGAGACAGGGTGTCACTATTTTACCCAGGCTGGTCTTTTTTTTTTTTAAGATGGGGTTTCAACATGTTGGTTAGGTTGGTCTTGAACTCCCGACCTCAGGTGATCTGCCCGCCTTGGCCTCCAAAGTGCTCGGATTACAGGTGTGAGCCACCACACCTGGCCCCTACCCAGGCTGGTCTTGAACTCCTTCAAGGAGTTTTTGGCTCCTTAAGTGCTGGGATTACAGGCTGAGCCACCACACCTGACCCTTCTCTACATTCTCTATGCCATTTCTCTAACACCTTAATACAAAGACGTTCAGACAATCTTGGCTACCATCCTTCAGTGGATGAGAATGTGAACGCATCAAAACAAAATGCCTAGGCTGGGCGCGGTGGCTCAAGCCTGTAATCCCAGCACTTTGGGAGGCCGAGGCGGGTGGATCACAAGGTCAAGAGATCGAGACCATCCTGGTCAACATGGTGAAACCCCGTCTCTACTAAAAATACAAAAAATTAGCTGGGCATGGTGGTGCGTGCCTGTAATCCCAGCTACTCAGGAGGCTGAGGCAGGAGAATTGCCTGAACCCAGGAGGCAGAGGTTGCGGTGAGCCAAGATCGTGCCATTGCACTCCAGCCTGGGTAACGAGAGCGAAACTCCATCTCAAAAAAAAAAAAAAAAAAAGAAAAAGAAAAATTAAAAAAATAAAAAATTGCCCAAGACAGTTTATAGGAACACTAAAATATCTGAAAAATCACCAAAATGTTTATGAACAGTAAATAAACTAATTGTAGTGTATTTATATCACCTCACAATGTAGAGCAATAAATGTGGATAAAGCACAACTATAGGCAACAACAGAGATCAATTTCACAATGTTGAGTAAAATAAGATGACCAAGAATGAGAACTTGTTTTAATCTATTTATTTAAAGTTCAAAAACAGGCAAATCTTATTTATTGTCTAAAAAGTCAGGCCAGGTGTGGTAACTCATGCCTGTGATCTCAGCACTTTGAAGCCTAGGCTGCCGGATCACCTGAGGTCAGGAGTTTGAGACCAGCCTGGCCAATATGGTGAAACCCCATCTCTCCTAAAATAATACAAAAATTGGCTGGGCATAGTGGTGAGCACCTGTAATCCCAGCTAGTTTGGAGGCTGAGACAGGAGAATCGCTTGAGTCCGGGAGGTGGAGGTTGCAGTGAGCCAAGATCGCACCACTGCACTCCAGCCTGGGTGACAAGGCGAGACTCTGTCTCAAATAAAATAATAAAAAGCCAGGATATAAGTCACTCGTGAGAACAGTGACTGAAAGGGAGAATTAAGAGAGCATCCAGGTTGTTCCCACTCTTCCATCACTGGGCCCTGGGTTCATAAAGTCTATGTGTTTCGTAAAAATGTTTCATGCTGTTTTTAATGTTATATGTGTCTAAAATTAAAAACAAGATTTCTCATCAAAAAAAAAAAAAAAAAAACAAACAAACCAAAATGCCTCCAAACAGTACAGGATGGGGTCTTCTTAGAGATTTTTACAGAGCATCAAAAGCACTTCAAAAACTGGCTTTTTTTTTTTTCCCCAATATATTTTTTCTTTTTTGAGATGGGTTCTCATTATATTGTCCAGGCTGGTCTCAAACTCCTGACTCAAGTGATCCTCCCATCTCAGTCACCCAAAGTGCTGAGATTATAGGCATGAGCCATTGTGCTCAGTCTGCTTTTATTTTTTATTTTTTATTTTTTTAAGAGATGGGATTGGCCAGGCACGGTGGCTCACGCCTATAATCCCAGCACTTTGGGAGGCCGAGGCACCAGCCTGACCAACACTGAGAAACCCCGTTTCTACTAAAAATACAAAAAAAGAGATGGGGCCTTGCTCTGTTGCTCAGGCTATGAAGTGCAGCAACAAAATCATATATCACTGCAGCCTCTAACTCTTGGCTCAAGCAATCCCCCCACCTTGGCCTCCCAAAGTGCTGGGATTTCAGGTGTGAGCCATGGCACTCAGCCTGCGTTTTTTTTCTTTTTTTTGAGACCAAGTTTCACACTTGTTGCCCAGGCTGGAGTGTAATGGCATGATCTCGGCTCACTGCAACCTCTGCCTCCTGAGTTCAAGCAATTTTCCTGCCTCAGCCTCCCGAGTAGCTGGGATTATAGGCATGCGCTACCACACCCGGCTAATTTTGTATTTTTAGTAGAGTAGCTGGGGCTATAGGTACATGCCACTGTACCTGGCTCAAAAACTGACTTCTGTAAATGTTCAGGTTTTAGATACAGTAGAAAGACTCTGTGGGCCACTGAGTACCATACGAGAAAGCAACTGGTCTTGCAGAGTAAATGTATAGATTACCTGGTAACAATCCCATTTTCTGCAAGAATGAAGGCTGCAGCAGGATTGGCAGCCCTGATGAGGCTCTGCAGCTGAACAAGGAGGGGATGCCGCTGCTCCGCGGTGTGACTGGTGAATACCACGTTACTCACCAGGCCTGGGAATAAAACCAAGGACAGTTTAGCCTTCACAGTTCCGGTTAGGGATGAGGGCTCACACAAATGTGGGCCCTTGCTCCTTTCCCTAATCATGCCTTCCAGTAGTCTCCTAATGTAGACAACGCTTACACCCCAACACCAACATACACAGCTATCATTCTCTTCCCCGTCCTGGCACTGTCACCTCTTGGAATGAACAGCTTCAACTCTGTAGTTGCCTTACTTCCTAATCTCCTAACTTCCTTTACCTTTTCTTTTTGAGAAGGAGTCTCACCTCTGGCTCTGTCGCCCAGGCTGGAGGGCAGTGGCGCAATCTTGGCTCACTGCAACCTCTGTATCCCATGTTCAAGCAATTCTCCTGCCTCAGCCTTCCGAATAACTGAGAGTACAGGTATGCACCACCACATCCAGCTAATTTTTGTATTTTTAGTAGAGACGGGGTTTCACCATGTTGGCCAGGCTGGTCTTGAACTCCTGACCTCAGGTGATCTGCCCAACTCGGCCTCCCAAAGTGCTTGGATTACAGGCGTGAGCCACCATGCCTAGCCTCCTCTATCATTTTAATTCTGGTATTTGGCTAATACTTGGAGTTCTTAGTCAGAGGGCCATTCCACACTCCCTGTATTTAACATCATCAGGTATTGGTGCCACTTACCTACACCAGTTCAGAACACAGATAGTTATCAAAAACTCACCATATGTCAGGGGCTATTCATTATATTCTCAAAGAGTGCACAGCCAAGATACTGTGCACAGGGAATCATATGATTCCAAGATAAATGCTAACAGATTTTACATGGTAACATGGTAAGAAAGGGTGGCCCATGTAAGAAGAGGTTACAGGTGGGCCATGATCACTCCCAACTTTACTTCTGTATTTTCTGAAAATACAGAAGTAAAATTCACCGGACTACAGAGAATTGGAAATCAGGAAAGTTACCACACTTCACCACCCCAAGATAATTATAATATCCCTTCCATATTCATTCCTATTTTAACACAGTTATAACCATAGCATATATACCAGTTCTGCCATAAGATCATTCATTTTACATTTTTGTTATTCAGTAATTTTTACTTACTTAATATTGCAGAAACTTTCAGACATATACAAAACTAGAAAAATAGTAGAATGAACTCCTGTCACCTGGCTCCAGGAACTACCAACACTCAGCTAATTGTCTTTCATCTACACTCAACCCAGCTCATGCCCAGCTCTCCCTGCTGTATGATTGTGAAGTTAATTCCAGACATCCAATTATTAATACTTCAGCATGTGTTTCTATAATACAAGGACTCTAAAATATTAACAATGAATTCCTTAATATACAAAAATCTAGTCTGTATTCAAATTTCTCTGTCTTATAAGTGTTTTCTTATAGTTAACATTTTAAAAATTAGGAACCAAAATAACTCTACATATTACATATATTTCTTGTTTGTTTCTTTTTGGGATAGTGTATTGTTCTGTCACCCAGGCTAGAGTATAGTGGCATGAACATGGCTCACTGCACCCTTAACCTCCAGGGCTCAAGCAATCCTCCTGCCTCAGCCTCCTATGTAGATGGGACCAAAGGTGTGCACGCCACCATGCTTGGCTAATTTTTTATAGATACAGGGTCTCACTTTGTTGCCCAGGCTGGTCTCAAACTCCTGGGCTCAAGTGATTCTCACGCCTTGGTCTCCCAAAGTTCTGGGATTATGGGTGTGAGCTACCGCACTCTCATTAGATTTTTAGCTCCTCTAGTGGTCACTTTTCTATCTTTAAAGAGTATAGTTAACCCTTTATAACTGGATTTAATAGCTTTACACTTTATCAATCTCCCATTCTGAAATATGTAAAGAGTATCTCTCCTCTGCTATTTTTTTGTAAAATATAATTTCACACACGTTTTCAACACTTATATTCTATTGCACAATGGAATTCTCACAGGTGGTATTAATTCTAGACTTAAAAAGAGTCAATGCTGTAATCCAACTCTTTTACTAATAGAGAGTAGCTTTATAAACAATTAGTTAAGTGAGTATCTCTAAATTATGGAGATTTCTGCTTTCCTAAGTGATCCTGTAATTGCAGAATCCTAAATAATGAATATTCAGTAAAGAAGACTCTATACTGATACTATGCACTCCAGCCAAGTGTTTAATTAAAAAAAAATTAGCTGTATTTAGTTATTTAGGGCAAAACTCACAACATATAGAAAGTATGTTGGGCTGTTAGGCTGTTTAGGGGCTGCTGTAAAGAAACAGCTGATGGCTGGGCATGGTGGCTCATGCCTGTAATCCAAGCACTTTGGAGGCCAAGGCGGGTGGATCACCTGAGGTCGGAAGTTCAAGACCAGCCTGACCAACATGGTGAAACCCCATCTTAAAAAAAAAAAAAGAAAGAAACACCTGAAACCGAGTAATTTATAAAGAAAAGAGGCTTAATTGGCTAAAGGTTCTGCAGGCTTTCCATAAAGCATGGTGCTGGCATCAGCTTCTGAGAAGGCCTCAGGAAGCTGAAGATCACAGTGGATGTCCTAGGAGCCAGCACAGCACATGATGAGGGCAGGAGCAAGAAGGGGTGAGGAAGATGCCACACTCTAAACAACCAGATCTCCTGTGAACTGACAGTAAGAACTCACTCAACATCAAAAAGACAGCACCAAGCCATTCATGAGGGATCTGCCCCCATGAACCAAATACTTCCCACTAGGTCCCACCTTTAACACTGGGGATTACGTTTCAACATGAGATTTGGAGGGGACAAACATCTAATCTATATCAGAAGGGTTCACAAGGAAAATAATTCATTTCCTCTCCAGATACCTAAATTCCCTTCCCTGGAGGCAACTACAGTTATCAGATTCTTACCTCTTCTGGAAGATCTGCTGAGTACATACAAAAGTGCTGACTATCGGCCGGGCGCGGTGGCTCAAGCCTGTAATCCCAGCACTTTGGGAGGCCGAGGTGGGTGGATCACAAGGTCGAGAGATCGAGACCAACCTGGTCAACATGGTGAAACCCCGTCTCTACTAAAAATACAAAAAATTAGCTGGGCATGGTGGTGCGTGCCTGTAATCCCAGCTACTCAGGAGGCTGAGGCAGGAGAATTGCCTGAACACAGGAGGCAGAGGTTGCGGTGAGCCGAGATCGCGCCATTGCACTCCAGCCTGGGTAACAAGAGCGAAACTCCGTCTCAAAAAAAAAAAAAAAAAAAAAAAGAAAGTTGCGACTATGATTTTTTCCACAAGTAGTGGCACATTACACTCTTCTGCACCTCCCCCCGCCAACTTACTCCCTTTATTTATTTTTATTTTATTTTATTTTTTTTTGAGACGGAGTTTCGCTCTTGTTACCCAGGCTGGAGTGCAATGGCGCGATCTCGGCTCACCGCAACCTCTGCCTCCTGTGTTCAGGCAATTCTCCTGCCTCAGCCTCCTGAGTAGCTGGGATTACAGGCACACGCCACCATGCCCAGCTAATTTTTTGTATTTTTAGTAGAGACGGGGTTTCACCATGTTGACCAGGATGGTGTTGATCTCTTGACCTTGTGATCCACCCGCCTCGGCCTCCCAAAGTGCTGGGATTACAGGCTTGAGCCACCGTGCCCGGCCCTACTCCCTTTACTTTTTAATTTTGGTAAAGCTTGTATCTTCCTTCAAACCTTTAACATCTTACCATCCTAGTCCTCCCCTCATGCCACGCTACTCTCTCCCCTTCTTTGAACTTAAAAAAAAAAAAAAGAAAGTTATTTTGAATAACACAGGTGGCACTTAGAACATAGGACTATATCCTTTTTTTTTTTTTTTTGAGACAGAGTCTCACTCTGTCGCCCAAGCTGGAGTGCAGTGGCATGATCTCGGCTCACTGCAACCTCCACCTCCCGGGTTCAAGCAATTCTTCTGCCTCAGCCTCCCAAGTAGTAGCTGGGATTACAGGCACATGCCACTGTGCCTGGCTAAGTTTTGTGTTTTTAGTAGAGATATGGTTTCACCATGTTGGCCACACTAGTCTTGAATTCCTGACCTCAGGTGATCTGCCTGCCTTGGCCTCCCAAAGTGCTGGGATTATAGGCATGAGCCACTGTGCCTGGCCTGGACTTATCATATTCTTATTTTTATTTTTGAGACGGAGTTTAGCTTGTGTTAACCAGGCTGGAGTGCAATGGCATGACCTCGGCTCACTGCAACCTCAGCCTCCTTGGTTCAAGCGATTCTCCTGCCTCAGCCTCCCAAGTAGCTGGAATGACAGGCATGCACCACCATGCCTGCCTAATTTTGTATTTTTAGTAGAGAGGGAGTTTCTCCACGTTGGTCAGTCTGGTCTTGAACTCACAACCTCAAGTAATCCGCCCACCTCAGCCTCCCAAAGTGCTGGTATTACAGGTGTGAGCCACTGCGCTCAGCCTTATATTGTTATCTTCTTCCTCCATGGGAAAAGCTATCATAATGTAAAGACTAAGGCATTTAGAGCCAGGCAAATATGAGTTTGAATTTTGACCTCCACTGATTACTAATGGGTGACACTATACAAATTGTTCTACTTTCTTTCTGAGCCCAAATATCTTCCCCTGTAAGATGGGAACTCTAACACATCACTCTAGGTTACCAACAAAACCTAGGTTTATCATAGGGCCTACAGAGAGTAAGAATCCACCGAATACAATCTATCATCTCCACCACTACTACCCTCAGCTTTGTCAGCTGAGCATCAGCCTGAGAATGGGACTTCTTCCTGTACATTGAGGGGCCTGTCAGACAGTGGCTGTGGCATTCGGGTCTTGGCTGTATAAATCACTGGAAAACAAGCCGGGTGCGGTGGCTCATAGCTGTAATCCCAGCACTTTAGGAGGCTGAGGCAGGTGGATCACGAGGTCAGGGGTTCAAGACCAGCCTGACCAACATGATGAAACCTGGTCTCTACTTAAAAACACAAAAATTAGCTGGGCGTGGTGGTGCGCACCTATAATCCCAGCTACTTGGGAGGCTGAGGCAGAAGAATTGCTTGAACCTGGGAGGCGGAGGTTGTGGTGAGCCAAGAGTGTGCCACTGCACTCCAGCCTGGGCAACAGAGCGAGACTCCCTCTCAAAAAAACCCAAAAAACAAAAAACAAAAACTGGAAAACTAAGTCATACCATTTCTACCAGCCAAGGCTGCTACATTCACAGTTTAGACAAGGGGCAAGCAATAGTTTGACGGCAGATTCCAGGACCCCTTACCCCTGCCTCTAGTCTCTTCCTTCCTCTTACCAGTAACACCTGTGAAAAAAGTGTTCCAAAATTCTCAAGACTGAATTTAACCTCACAAATTCATCTGGACGCATTCCATTCAAGACCAGGGAAAGGGCCCACACAAAGGCTAAGCTATGTGCCTGGGGCCAAAGACCGTCAGGAGTTAGGGCTCACCTGCTAAGCACAGAAGCTGCTTCCTAAGTGCTTATGGACCATCCATTCCTTGGTTCTGAGACATAAGACCTGATACTAGTAAAAACTTCCCTCTTCCCTCCTCCTGGGGCTTACCAAGCCCAGTTCTCTCAGAGGCAACCACTGATAACCATTGTTTGGGTATACTTCCTCAGATGGTCTATGCATGCATGCACAAATATGCAGGAATATATAGAATCATGTTTTCTTCCCCCCCCCACCCCGCCTTTTTTGGGACAGAGTCTCGCTCTAGTAGCCAAGGCTGGAGTGCAGTGGCAAATCTTGGTTCACTGCAACCTCCGCTTCTGGGGCTCAAGTGATCCTCTCACCTTAGCCTCCCAAGTAGCTGGGACTACAGGCATGTGGTACCACTCTCAGCTAGTTTTCATATTCTTTGTAGAGACAGGGTTTTGCCATGTTGCCCAGGGTGGTTCTGAACTCCTGAGCTCAAGAGATTCACCCACCTTGGTCTCCCAAAGTGCTGTGAATACAGGCATGAGCCACTGTGCCCGGCTGATTTTTCTTTGACCTAATGGTGGTAACAGCACATTACTAAACCAATTCAAATGAAGAATTCATCAGCATCTTGTTTCTTCTATTTTAAAAATGTTCCTCATGTACCCTTTCTGTTAAGAAGCTTTAACATTAAGATGGAACTCCTAAACCAGCAGCAAAAAAACCTCCTAACCAAGGTGACACTGGTGGTTTGCATGTGGGGCAAGCAATAGTTTGAAGGCAGAATCCAGGACTCCTGGCCCCCTGCTTCTAGTCTGTGATAGCAGCCGTGTTCACATGGCCTTTTGGAAGGGTAACTCTGCAGTGCACCCTGGAGGCTGTAGATGAGGCAGCAAAGACAGCCTGGAGAACTGGATGCCAGAATCCCATGCCCTGGTACAGCCACAGAAAGTGGGGCCTCTGGAAAATGAGTAAGGCAAAGCCCAAAACGTGGCACGGTGGGGAGGCAAGTAGGATCTTAGAAGGCTCAGCACATTCTGGAGATGGCAGATACAGGAGCGAGATCCTACAAAGGGCCTGCCAGATTCCTGGGGTGGAAGACAAGAACAGTCTGGCGGGTCTGGCAGTGAAGAGCCAGCAAAGGCTGAGGGAAGATCTATAAATGCCCTGGGACTCTGTTTGGTATCTTTTTGGGCAAAAGAAACAAAAGAGTCAGATTGGTATTGATTTCTGAAATCCTTACTCATGTAAAAAAAAAAAAAAAAAAAGAGATTGGTCCACATGTGGCCATATGAGTGGTGGTGGTACACCAGGGTCATGAGCACAGGCCTGGCCTGCCCAAGAAAAGGTTGGGATCTGGGTCTCTGACAGACACACCTAGTACAAAGTCCTGTCTGCTGCACACGTACCATCTGGATAAACCTTGTGGGGCTGGAATTCTAGGTCAGGAACTGGGCACAGAAAAGGGGCTTTGCTTTATAGGGAAACAAGCAAGAGGATTATCCCCAGCATTCCTTAGGCCAGCTATGTAAAGTGCCACCTGCCAAGAGGAAATGCCATCTGTGAGGCAGGTACAGCAGTTATCTGGAGCACAGGGTGAACAGGCCACAGTGAGCAGCTCCACCTTGTTTGGGTCAGGAGCTTCTTTCTGTTCTGTATCAAGGAGAGGACACTCAGATTTGGCCAAGGTCTCACCAGTCTGGGCTGTGAGTGAGCAGGCAACTTGGTCTATCCTAGTCCCAAGAGCAGATAAGCATCCCTATTGGCTGGCTGACCATCCCAGTTTGAGGTAAAGCATTCCAGAAGCCCAGCAGAAAACAAAAGTGACTTCTTCTAGAAGTTTTTATTTTTTATTTATTTATTTTTTGAGACGAAGTTTTGCTCTTGTTACAGGCTGGAGTGCAATGGCATGATCTCAGCTCACTGCAACCTCCACCTCCTGGGTTCAAGTGATTCTCCTGCCTCAGCCTCCCAAGTAGCCGGGACTATAGGCATGCACCACCATGCCCAGCTAATTTTTGTATTTTTAGTAGAGACGGGATTTCACCTTGTTGACAAGGATGGTCTCGATCTCTTGACCTTGTGATCCACCCGCCTTGGTCTCCCAAAGTGCTGGGATTATAGGCGTGAGCCACCGCGCCCCGCCTCTGGAGATGTTTTTAAAAGCAGGCCATGACAGTAAAGTATCTCCACTTTGCTTTCAAGCCAGCATTATGAGTCTTACTTGCTGTTTAAGTAGAGATTGTTTCTTAGTCCTTTCATTTCTGTAATACACATTGTCTTGGGGCTGCAACAGAGTCCTTTTTCTATTAGAAAATAATCTCTTATGAATCAGGTAGCCTGACTCATGAACAGGAGCAAAAGGGAGGCAAAATGCTCCCTCGGGACATGAAGTGTTTGTCTAATGCTGGCAGATCCCACCTCCAAGCCAGCTACCAAATCTCCAAGGAGAAAAGAAATACTTGCCTTTTATCTCCTCCCTCCCCAGATAGCCCATGCCCATGATAAGCCTGGTCAGGCCAGTCCACAGGGGTCCCAAGGCCCAGAAGCAAGGCACCATCACTCCACAAGCCCCTTGGAGAAGTTCCAATAACAACCTTTGTGGCCTGAAGGTGCTCTGCCCACATCTGATCACACCCCTAGCTCTACACAAGCACAGAGTTTAACACACATTGTCTTTGAACAATGAGTTGGAAGGCAGTATAAATGAAACATGCCTACCCAAGTGTCAGAAAGAATGCAGTATGTGTTGGCCTTAAAGGGCTCAGACTAAAAGGGCTTTCCCCTTGTGAGACAAACCCAGGGCTGCCCCTGATTCAGTGACGATGAAGACAGAACACTTCCCCAAGGCTCTCTGCCAGTGAAGCCCCACCATCTGTGCTTGTTCTTCGTGCAAAAAAAAAAAAAAAAAAAAAAAAAAAAAAAAAAGAGGGACACTGAGGAAGAATGCCAAGGAGCTGAGGTGCACTAGGGTGCCAATCATCACATGGTGGACAAGGGGCTATGAAGGGATAAGAAGGCTCCAGCATTTACAAGAATATGGCAGGGCCTGAGGCTGGACAGGTCAGCAAGTCCTAGGCACATCTGCTGGCCAGTACTGCCCTCTAGGCAAACACTTCCTCAGCTTCACCTCCTCCTAACTAAAGCTATTCTCAAAGAGGACACTGCTTCTCTGAGTCAATCTTCACTTCCAGTCTGAGCTCTGGACCCTACCCCTTCCTTCTCAGGGGTCCCCTCTAACAAGCCTAGTACCTCCTTGCAGCCCACAGGCTTTCTCATCAGCAAATAAGGAGGAGTGATCATTCAGCAATGACAAATCTTGGAAGTATTCTCCTCTAGCCATTTTGTTTTTACAGCCCCAAGCACTCTAGATGTCTCGGGCAATGTTCTTCCCGGCTTCTCCTCTTTCGGTGTCCTGGAACCCCCACTCTCACCCCATCTCTAGCCTTCTGATCTTTTCAGATCTACACCTGGATAGTGGCTGACTACAGTCCATGCCATTAATTTGACCATGACTTCCAAATACGTATCTTAGGAGGAGACAGCCCTCCTTGGTTATCTCCTGGACCTATGTTTTGTCCTGTGCTTTCTATTTCAAAGACAGGTACCACTAGCCTTCCTAATCTCCTAAACTAGAAAGCTAGGAGTCACCCTGTTACCTCTTTTTCCAACGGATGCCCCTCATCTAGTATGTTACCAGATCCTATTGACCCCCAACCTCCACAAAATCTCCTTAATCTACCTAGAGTGGATACTGTGGACGGACCCAGTCAATCTCCATTTCATCCTGTTTCTGTGGTGTGGTGACTCTAAAAGCTGGACCTGAGACTACCTGGTACAGCAACCCAACATACACATTCCTCCCTCCAGGGACTAGCCTCCTGCCCTGGGCAGCACGAGCTCAGCTGTTTCCCAAGACAACAGCTCTGGTATGTTCTGTTGTCTCTGCTCCCTGTGGACCGGCAATATGATCAGCAGGGCGAAACTGTGCTGGGGACACTGAGTTGTTTTCTTCCGTCTGATTTCTGCTTGCTGGACTAGCTCAGGAAGCCCAGACCCCAGGCATGTCTCCTGATAACAATGAGCATTTCATCGCCACTGCAGGGAATTCAGAATTTTATTCTGGACCTCCAAGCATCACAGATAATATGACTAGAAAGTGCTGCTTCCAGGGTTCCCAGGTAGTAGGGGATTGCAAGGTTGAATGCAACCTGCAGGATGGGTGAATTTTTCTCAATGTTATCAGGTAAATGTGGAAAATTCCAGTGTGCATGGGGGTGGCGACATTAAGAAAGACAGGACCTGCTGGGCCAAACTTGGCACTCTTGGGGAAGAAGTGAATCAAGATCTTGCTGATCCAGAGGCTAGGAATACCTACTCAGTCCACTAATATTAGCTGGAGTGCCAGGGTGCCTTAAGCTGAGCTCAGGAGAGGTGTTACTGTGGCAATTTGTTGCCATTAGAGACAAGCTCTTAGAATAAATATGCCTATCAAATATGGTAAAAGTAAAGATGTCAAAGTTTTTTTCTGACCAATTTTGTTTGCTTTAGATTTCAGAACGGTATGCTAAGGGCACAAGGAACAGTCTTTCGACGAATTCTACGGAACTTGCAAGGCATGTAAGCTGTAAATAAAGCATATTACTTACCTTGTGAACACTGGTCAAGACATTTAGGAAAGAGAAATCTAGGGAAAAAAGGGGGAGATATTTAAAAACCATTCATCTCAGAGTTGTCATTGATTATTTCCCATACCAACAGGAGTATCACTGACAAGCAACCGACTCACATGATGAGGTGAGTGGCCACAACACTGAGCACTAAGGATAGCCACGGGACCTCACAGCTTTCCATCAACGCTTCCCATGCCAGGAGCCCCACAGAAGTCCCTACATGGCCAATTCTAAGTGGAATGTTGAGGGGGGGATACTGGGGACAGGACCAGCTCTTTGGTCTATGGGAGATGGAGAAAGAGCTGGTCTTTTTTGAAAGACACATGTTTTTGAATAAAGTGGATATTTCAAAGGAAAATAAGAATTATACTCATCTAACTCTACCAGGAGCCTTTAATACCAAAGTTGCCATGCTTCTTTTTATGTACACATTAGAATCCCAGTTCCTTTTTTTTTTTTTTTTTTTGAGACGGAGTTTCGCTCTTGTTACCCAGGCTGGAGTGCAATGGCGCAATCTAGGCTCACCGCAACCTCCGCCTCCTGGGTTCAGGCAATTCTCCTGCCTCAGCCTCCTGAGTAGCTGGTATTACAGGCACGCGCCACCATGCCCAGCTAATTTTTTTTTGTATTTTTAGTAGAGACAGGGTTTCACCATGTTGACCAGGTTGGTCTCGATCTCTTGACCTCGTGATCCACCCGCCTCGGCCTCCCAAAGTGCTGGGATTACAGGCGTGAGCCACCGCGCCCGGCCTCCCAGTTCCTCTTTAATCTCATTCTTTTTTTCTTTTTTTTGAGATGGAGTCTTGCTCTGTCACCAGGCTAGAGTGCAGTGGCGCAATCTCAGCTCACTGCAACTTCCACCTCCCGGGTTCGAGAGATTCTTCCGCCTCAGCTGGGACCACAGGTGCATGCCACCACGCCTGGCTAAGTTTTTTGTATTTTTAGTAAAGAAGGAGTTTCACCGTATTGGCCAGGATGGTCTAGATCTCGACCTCATGATCCGCCTGCCTCGGCCTCCCCAAGTGCTGGGATTACAGGTGTGAGCCACCACGCCTGGCCTTTAATCTCATTCTTAACTCAAATGGTGAATGAAAAGCAGGAAACTGACCAACTGGATTACATGTGAAGCAGGAGGTGGGGTAACAAGTGTGAGTTACGAGCTGGACGCGGTGGCTCATGCCTGTAATCCCTGTGCTTTGGGAGGCCGAGGTGGGCAGATCATTTAAGGTCAGGAGTATGAGACCAGCCTGACCAACATGGTGAAACCCTTGTCTCTACTAAAAATACAAAAATTAGGCAGGCGCAGTGGCGTGTGCCTGTAATGTCAGCTACTCGGGAGGCTGAGGCAGGAGAATTGTTTGAACCCAGGAGGAGGAGGTTGTAGTGAGCCAAGATCGCGCCACTGTACTCCAGCCTGGGAGACAGAGTCAGAGCGAGACTCCATCTCAAAACAAAAACAAAAACAAAAACAAAGTGTGAGTTACTTAACTGTAACATTGCAGTAGGCTCCAGAGAAAAACTCATATTCTCACAGGGCTTCAGAACTCCTAAAACATCATAAAGCCTGCCTGAGGGAAGAAAGTTAACACTAATGGGAAGAGCTGCCTTTTATGGAGTTCCTTCTGTGGGTGAGGCACTGTGCAAGCAGCTCACAAACATGATCTTTCTCTGTTGTCCTGTACACTCTGTGCCTCAGGTGTGTAACAGATGAAAGGCATGAGTTGGCTACGCACACTAAGCTTGCTCAATGTCTCACAGACAGCAGGGCTAAGGCAGGGACCCAAGTCTGTTTGGCACCACAGAGGTCCTGTTTTTTCTTCCCTGGCAATTGGGATGCTGGCTGAAACCACTCTTCTAAATGACTGCTAGTCTAGCTGGCAGGTATTAATGATATTCACAACACCGGGGGAATTTCTCTCCTGGAATTTCCTTGGTGGTAGCAAATATTTGTCCTTTTATTTGATTTTTGGCAACAGCCAGCCATATACCACTTGAAACCAAATTTGATGTATGAGCAAGCTGGGTGAATACCAGGTTGGACTGTGGATCCCGTTCCCTTACCTGACTCCCTTGTAATTTGTAAAGAATTCCAAGGAGGAAACCCCATGTGCTATAAGCAAGGTCAAAGGGACTGGAACAAGGGAAGACACATCCACACCAGAGTCTCCCAAGAAGAGAACTCACTGACTTCACTGTGCTCACAGTCCAGAGCAGGCCTGCCGCACAGTAAGTATTCTTTTATTTACTTATTTAATTTTTAAAGTTTTACTTAAAAAAAATGTAAACAATAGGGCAACTGTTCAGTTGGTGAAGAAGGTCAACTCTTTTTTTTTTGAGACAGGTTCTCACTTTGTTGCCCAAGTTGGAGTTCACTGGCATGAACACAGCTCACTGCAGCCTCAACCTGCCAGGCTCAAGCAATTCTCCAGCCTCAGACTCCCAAGTAGCTGGGACTACAGGTGCTTACTACCACACCTTGTTAATTAATTTTTTTTTTTTTTTTGCAGAGATGGGCTTTTGCTATGTTTCCCAGGCTGGTCTTGAACTCCTCGGTGCAAGCATCCTCCAACCTTTCATCTTCCAAGTGTGCTGGGATTATAGGTATAAGCCACTGTGCCCTAATTTTCTATTTCTAGTAGAGATGGGGTTTCTCCATGTTGGTCAGGCTGGTCTTGAACTCCCGACCTCAAGTGATCCACCTGTGTTAGCCTCCCAAAGTGCTGGGATTACAGGCGTGAGCCACTGTGCCCAGCGGGAGCTCCCATTTATTTAGCAGAGATTTTGTAAGTCCTTATTATATACTAACTGTTAAACAGAAATAGTTTTCCCTCATAAAAGCCAAGTTTATATTCCATAATTTCTCTCTCTTTTTTGGCTACAAGTCCAAAACGGAGGACCTAGCACTAATAAAAGAACAGCATTTACTACACACAAGGTGACTAACGCATTCCAAAAGATGTGTCTCCTTCTGGTGGGTGGGAAAAAATTGCTTTCAGTACACTTACACACCACATCGTGTATCTACCTGTGCTCCATGTAGCAGCTCAGGGGGTCCACACATGCTGTGATGGCACCAATGGCGAAGGAGGCCTTGACATTTGAATCTGGGTGGGTCTGCAGGGCCTGGACAACATCAATAACATCTGTGTAGCTGGGGAAGGTAAAATGGGAATGATTAGTTTACTGACTGGCATTGCAAAGTGGAGGAAGAGGGGAATGCTGAGTGGCTGACTGCACAAGGATGGAAAGAAAACCAAAAGAAGAGCCTGTAGTCCGGTCCCTTGGTGTCACTCCACTTCATGACATGCAGCCCCTGGAATCTACAGTGTTTCTACATTCCCAAGTTCCATTAGTCCTCCTAACTGTGCAAGAGTGAGTGGAAGAACCACCCTGCTCTAGGGGCAAAAGGAAGCCTGCAGGTGACCCTGGAGCTCTGAGGGTGGGACCTAGTGTTCTAAGGCCTGTTTTCTAATCAAGTTAGGAGCTCCTGCCACTTGCCTATTTTCTTTAGTAGCTCCTTTCTTTCTTCCCACTTCTCAGAACACAGGCAACAGAGAAAGGGGGATTGCGTCCAGACCCACCCAGGTCAGCAGATCCATCCATGTCAAATACAGCTCATGTTGGTACTTCCTGCCTGGAACTCTCTCCAAACTCCTTGTCCTTTTCAGCAGATGGACTCTACTCTTTCAGATGCTAAGCTCAAAGATTTTTTTTTGGTCTCCTTTTACTCCATTTTTTTATGTCTTCAAAATATAACTGGAAGAGATCACTGCTTACACCCCCATGTTCCCACTGGGTCCAAACTGTTATCATCTCTTGCTTAGATTGCCCCAGCAGCCTCCCAGCTGTCGCTGCTTCTGTCCCTGCCTCTCTCTAATCTGTTTTCAACACAGATGCCAGATGGATATGCTAAACCCAGAGTCAGATCATGTCATTCCTCTGCTCAAAACCCTCTGGTGGCTTCCATCTCACTCTGTGAAAGCCAAAGTCCTTACAATGGCCCAGGCAGCCCTCTATGACCGGACCCCCTGTGGAGTAGCGAAGAATTTCATCTACCATCATTTCCCTTGCCCTAATCCAGCCACTTTGGCCTCCTGGCTCTTTTCTGAACATGCCAGGCATACTTCTACCTCTGCATTCTTTGTCTCCCTGGAATGTTCTTTTCCTCAGGTATCTGCATGGGTTGTTCTCTCTCCCTTCAGGTCTCTGCTCAGGTAGCATCTTATGAGACGCATCCTCTGACTTCATACACCCTGTGTGATCCAGCAACCCTCCCTTCATGGCATTCCCTGCCTCCTCCTCCAAGTTTCTTCAAAGCACCAATCAGCAGCGACGTATGCCCTATTTTCTCGTTTATTTGTTTACTGTCTGCATAATAAGAATGTCAGGTGGTTGTTGAATGCTGTAATCTCTGCTGCCTAAAGCAGGGTAGGTAAATAAACAGGATGTTCAACGCTGAGCAGGCCCCTGGCCACTCCAACGGGACACCTAATCTCTTCCCTTGTAGAGGAGAGAACTCTTTCCTGATTGATCCAGCCTATTACCAAAAGGTTTATTTCTATGGAACAAAGTCAAACCTAACGGGCAGCCCTTCTGATCCCACGGGCCTGGTTTAGCCTGAGCCCTCTGGAAGCCAGTGTTGGAGGTGGTGTGGACAGGTGTAGCCTGCTTGAGTTGTTCTTGAGTTCCTATGAACAACTCATCTGTAAAAAGGCCCTTGGCTTTATCCCAGACTACAGTATTCCACCCCATCCAAGGTTCTCCTGAGTCCTGATCAGCTGGCAGTGCTTCAGTAGGGAATGGGGTGTACTAGGTCCTAGAGTTCCCCCAGGGGGCCTGGCAGCCCTCTGCTCACAGCCTTCTCTTCTGTGGGGCTTCTCCCCTGCCTGGGCATGTGTGTATGACCATGTGGGGCTCTTTCCACTGAGTGCCTGGCTGGGCCTGGATGCCAGTAGAGTCCTCCTGACAACATGCACTGCCAGGCTCATATAGAAGCATGCCTGGTAAGCAGGGATGGCGTGTGTGTGCTAGCCCACATCCCCCTGTGGTGGTGTTTAATGGAGTTAATGGATTTAACTCCTGTGGTTAATGTGAAACATGTGCTCACTCAGATTGTAGACTTAAATTGCAAACATAAAACAGCCTACAGGAGACCTCAGTGTAAGCAGTAGAGACTCATTTCTTTTTTTTTTTTCTTTTTTTTCTTATGTCAGATACACAGGGAAGAGACTCATTTCTTAGGGTAGCAAAGGATGACTGAAAAAGATTCACAAGCCATGCTTGAGAAATCATTTTAATATAATAGGATTTCCCTTAGAGATGGTGGCTGGGGAATTCCTAGGTTTTCAAAGCATTTCATTTCATCAAGGAGACGGGGCCTAGGCATTTGGGAACTGCCCCAAGAGAGGAGGCCCTGGGCTATTCACTCTATCCATTAAAGGAATCTTTGCTAGAACCTCCCACCCTCCCCAGCCCCATAATCATCCTGGATGATGCCTCCACACAGAAACAGCAGCCCTCACCCAGAAGGAAGCACCATGCTCAAGTTACTAGAGCCTTTTTTTTTTTTTTTTTTTTTTTAAGAGACAGAGCCTTGCTCTGTAGCCCAGGCTGGAGTTCAGTGGCTGGGTCACAGCTCACTGCAAACTCCACCTTCCAGGCTCAAGCGATTCTCCTTCCTCAGTCTCTTGAGTAACTGGGACCATCACAGCCAGCTAAGTTTTTGGATTTTTGATAGACAGAGGATTTTACCATGTTGCTCAGGCTGCTCTCAAACTCCTGAGCTCAAGTGATTCACTCACCTTGGCCTCCAAAAGTGCTGGGATTACAGGTGTGGGCCATGGTGCCGGGGCTACAGCTTGTACCAGACCACTTGGGCTTAACTGACCCAATTGCACGATGAAGGCAAAAAACTGTCTCTTCATGTTTGCTTGCTGTCAGTATTTTCTTTTCTTTCTTTTTTTATTTTTTGAGGCGGAGTTTCGCTCTTGTTACCCAGGCTGGAGTGCAATGGCGCGATCTCGGCTCACTGCAACCTCCACCTCCTGGGTTCAGGCAATTCTCCTGCCTCAGCCTCCTGAGTAGCTGGGATTACAGACACGCGCCACCATGCCCAGCTAATTTTTTGTATTTTTAGTAGAGACGGGGTTTCACCATGTTGACCAGGATGGTCTCGATCTCTTGACCTCGTGATCCACCCGCCTCAGCCTCCCAAAGTGCTGGGATTACAGGCTTGAGCCACCGCGCCTGGCCAAGTATTTTCTTTATTAAAAATATAAACAAGCTTTTCCTGTGGCAGCTGCCGGGCCAAGAGGAGTGTGGCTGTCTCCTGTCTCCGCCATGGCGTGTGCTTGCCCACTGATATCGGTGTACTCCGAAAAGGGGGAGTCATCTGGCAAAAATGTCACTTTGCCTGCTGTATTCAAGGCTCCTATTTGACCAGATATTGTGAACTTTGTTCACACCAACTTGCGCAAAAACAACAGACAGCTCTATGCTGTCAGTGAATTAGCAGGTCATCAGACTAATGCTGAGTCTTGGGGTACTGGCAGAGCTGTGGCTCGACTTCCCAGACTTCACGGTGGTGGGACTCACCGTTCTGGCCAGGGTGCTTTTGGAAATATGTGTTGTGGAGGCCGAATGTTTGCACCAACCAACACCTGGTGCTGTTGGCATCGTAGAGTGAAAACAACCCAAAAACGATATGCCATCTGTTCTGCCCTGGCTGCCTCAGCCTTACCAGCACTGGTCATGTCTAAAGGTCATCGTATTGAGGAAGTTCCTGAACTTCCTTTGGTAGTCGAAGATAAAGTTGAAGGCTACAAGAATACCAAGGAGGCTGTTTTGCTTCTTAAGAAACTTAAAGCCCGGAATGATATCAAAAAGGTCTATGCCTCTCAGCGAATGAGGGCTGGCAAGGGCAAAATGAGAAACCGTCGCTGTATCCAGTGCAGAGGCCCCTGCATCATCTACAATGAGGATAATGGTATCATCAAGGCCTTCAGAAACATCCCTGGAATTACTCTGCTTAATGTAAGCAAACTGAACATTTTAAAGCTTGCTCCTGGTGGGCATGTGGGACGTTTCTGCATTTGGACCAAAAGTGCTTTCCGGAAGTTAGATGAATTGTATGGCACTTGGTGTAAAGCTGCTTCCCTCAAGAGTAACTACAATCTCCCCATGCACAAGATGATCAATATAGATCTCAGCAGAATCTGGAAAAGCCCAGAGATCCAAAGAGCCCTTCGAGCACCACGCAAGAAGATTCATCGCAGAGTCCTAAAGAAGAACCCACTGAAAAACCTGAGAATCATGTTGAAGCTAAACCCATACGCAAAGACCGTTCGCCGGAACACCATTCTTCGCCAGGCCAGGAATCACAAGCTCCAGGTGGATAAGGCGGACATGGCAGCAGCAACACTAGAAGCCAAATCAGATGAGAAGGGAGTTGCAGGCAAGAAGCCTGTTGTATTAGGTAAGAGAGGAAAGAAGGCTGCTGTTGGTGTTAAGAAGCAGAAGCCTCCAGCAGGAAAAAAGGCAGCAGCTACCAAGAAACCAGCCCTTGAAAAGAAGCCAGCAGAAAAGAAACCCACTACAGGGGAAAAGAAGCCTGCTGCATAAACTCTTAAATTTGATTATTCCATAAAGGTCAAATCATTTTGGACAGCTTCTTTTGAATAAAGACCTGATCAAACAGGCAGAGATAGAGAGGGAAAAAAAAAAAAAATATATATATATATATATATATATACACATAAACAAAACAAAAAAACCCAGCAGGACCTTAACTTTCTTTTCTCTAAAATAACAGATAATTTATTCAAGTCTCCTTTGGGCTCAGTTTTATGTTTTCAATTTAAGCCTACAATCTGAGTGGGCACAAATTTTTACATTAATTTCAATTTTTGTTTTGAGAGATTTTTTTTAATGTAGATAATTTTAAAGAATGATTTTATAACATTCCAGAGTATAAATACAGCCCCTCAAATCCCTAAAATTAATTTTTAAAAATTCAGAGTTTCCCAGTTTTACTTATATTTATTTGTGTGACTGTGTGTATTAAGTTTTATACAATTTTACCACCTGTGTAGGTTTTTTTTTTGAGAGGGAGTTTCACTCTTGTTGCCCAGGCTGGAGTGCAATGGGCGCAATCTCAACTCACAGAACCCTCCGCCTCCTGGGTTCAAGCGATTCTCCTGCCTCAGCCTCCCAAGTAGCTGGGACTACAGGCATGTGCCATCATGCCCAGCTAATTCAGTATTTTTAGTAGAGATGGAATTTCTCCATGTTGGTCAGGCTGGTCTTGAACTCCTGATCTCAAGTGATCCACCTGCCTCGACCTCCCAAAGTGCTGGGATTACAGGTGTGAACCACCACGCCCAGCCAGGTTCTTCTATCCATCACCATGGTCAAGATACTAAACAGTTCCAACATACAAGGATCCCTTGTATTACCTTTTTATAAACACGCCCACCTCCCTTCTGCCCTCCACTCCCATTCTGACCCCGTCAATCACTAATCTGTCCTCCATTTCTAAGACTTTGTCATTTTAAAATACATAAATCCAATTTTTAAAACAACTAACAGTTCCACTTGATATTAAAGTTTAATTCTACTGCCCCATTGCTGCACTAAATTGAATGGCATCAGGCCACTCTAGGGGCTTAAAATATCTGTCCTATATTACAAGTTTCCTCAAAGAAAGCTATAAATGAAAATAAAGCTGGGCTGGGCATGTGGCTCATGCCTGTAATCACAGCACTTTGGGAGGCTGAGGTGGGAAGACTGCTTGTGCTCAGGAGTTTGAGACCAGCCTAGGCAACATAGGGAGACCCCCAACTCTAAAAACAAAGGCCAGGGATCGGGTGCAGTGGCTCACGCCGGTAATCCCAGTACTTTGGAAGGCAGAGG
Source organism: Saimiri boliviensis (assembly GCF_048565385.1). Taxonomy (NCBI): domain Eukaryota; kingdom Metazoa; phylum Chordata; class Mammalia; order Primates; family Cebidae; genus Saimiri; species Saimiri boliviensis. Next base: position 92,918,847 of record NC_133457.1, on the reverse strand, counting down.
AGGGTGGATCACTTGAGGTCAGGAGTTTGAGACCAGCCTGACCAACATGGAGAAATTCCGTCTCTACTAAAAATACAAATTAGCCGGGCATGGTGGTACATGTCTGTAATCCCAGCTATTTGGCAGGTGGAGGTTGCAGTGAGCTGAGATCATGCCACTCTACTTCAGCCTGGAGGACAAAGCAAGACTCAGTTTCCAAAAAAAAAAAAAAAAGCCAGGAGCAGTGGCTCACAGCTGTAATCCCAGCACTTTGAAAGGCTGAGGCAGGCAAATCACCTGAGGTCAGGAGTTTGAGACCAGCCTGGGCAACACAGTAAAATCCAATCTTTACTAAAAAATACAAAAATTAGCTGGGTGTGGTGGCATGTACCTTAATCCCAGCTACTTGGGAGGCTGAGGTGGGAGTATCACTTGAATTTGGGAGGTAGAGGTTGCTGTGAGCTGATATCATACCACTGCACTCCACCCTGAGCAACAGAGCAAGACTCTGTTTCTTTCTTTTTTTTTTTTTTTTTTTTTGAGACAGAGTCTCACTGTCACCCAGGCTGGAGTGCAATGGCACAATCTTGGCTCACTGCAACCTCCGCTTCCCAGGTTCAAGCGATTCTCTTACCTCAGCCTCCTGAGTAGCTGGGATTACAGGTGGGTGCCACCGTGCCCAGCTAATTTTTGTATTTTTAGTAGAGACGGGGTTTCAATATCTTGGCCAGACTGGTCTTGAACTCCTGACCTCATGATCCACCTGCCTTAGCCTCCCAAAGTTCTGGGATTACAGGTGTGAACCACCGCGCCCAGCTGACTCTGTTTTAAAAAGAAAGAAAATAATGCCATATTCAAGGAACATAATTATCAATATGAGAAGCCTCTGGGATCTCCCACCACCAACAACCTAAATAATGGGCATGAAGGCCCAGCACCAAGCGATGGACATGCTATGAAAGAGGCTGCTATATGGGCCCAGCCGGTAAGAACAGTGTCTTAGTGAAGAGCCACAACATTTAGCTGGTATTCTGACTGAAGTCCTCCAGTTAATTGACTAGAGGTCCCCATATCCTGGGGCTGTGATGGAGCAAAGGCTGGGTGTACAGTAAAAGAGTGGGCTGGTCACACAATGTCACTGTAGTCCAGAAGCAGCCAGGAAAGCTGACACTTTTGCAGACTTCTAAAGTCAAGACAAGAAGTCAGTGATGCTCTCCGAAGTGATGGGAGATGGAAATGACTTCAGCTGCACATTGCCAAGCTGCCGAATTAATCTCCAGGTCCACAGCCTCAGTGACAATCAACTGGTGGGGGCAGGAGGTGAAGAAGGAGGCCAACCCATTCCTTTGACTAGTAGAAGCAACAGAAAACCAGAAGAAAACAAGTGGTTTCAAGCCCAGACTCTTCCTCTGGTTTCTAGGACCTCAGCCCACAAGCAGGACAGAGGGCTGATAGAAGGGAAGCTGGAGGCAAGGTATGAGAACAAGACTCGAAGTGGAAATCTGGCCTGTTGGGGTGTACCACCCTCCCAGCCTCCTTCCTCAGTACCACCCTCCAGGCTTTCCTCCAATTCCCATCACCACAGCCACGACACCAAATGGGGCTTTGGATTGGGACCCATTATTTACTGGAAACAATTAGCCAACTGCAAACACTAACATAGCACAAAAGCACTTTGTAAGAACTGCCAAAAGCTTCTTTATTACCACCAAACTTAACGACACTAGTGAAAAGCACAGCTCCCGTTTTCCTGACTGTACATTCCCCTCTGGGCCTGGGGGGGTGATGGGTCTGTGAGGGGCTCCTTCTTGAAAGGCCTTAGAACAAGTCAAGAGAACCTCCTTTCAGCCAGGGTCCCCTGGAGCATTGGTACAAGCTCTGTCAAATCTGCCCTCTGATGTTGCACACATACTTACAGAGACTTCCAATTAGTCAGCTTATAATCATAGTTCTGCACATAGCCCAGAAAAGGGAGCTTCTTACCCAATGTGAATATTCACACTCCTCACTGAGGGTCCCAGGAAATGCTCCTAGGCTAGCCATCCAGGGCGTGGTGAGGCTGGAGACTGCAGAGTATGAGGGTCATCTCTGCAATTCCACAAGAGGGAGGACTGAAACAGATTAAGCTCCCTTATTTAGATGATGAAGGAAGAGGCTTAGGGACCACTACTGTTGCAAGAATTACCAATAAATCTTACCAGCTTCCCTAATTCTCCACCTTGTCAGGGTACGATCATGTTAAATCCAAAATGAAAACTTGTGTGGAAGCTGTATTAGCTTATAGGCCATAGGATGGTAACAGGGTCACTGCTTGCTTAAGGCTTATCTGTAGCACAGACACTGCTCATGCATGTGTGGAGCCTATTCCGTGCTCCAGGTTTGGTACACGTGAAATAAGAGTAATGGCAAGGTCATCACCCTTATTTGACTATTCCCAGAAGACTTCCAATGCTCACCCTTGTAACACCACCAGCAGTCTGGTCTTCTTGCGGATGTAGGCTGACTGGCGGGCAGAGCGGTTCTGCCGGGCCTCCAGGGCACTGGAAAGGTATCTCTGGAAGTGTGCAGCATGAAAACATTCGGAGCTGTCCATGATTTGGCGGTACACCATCCACCTGGAAAGGGAAAATGTAACCTCAGCATAGGGGCCACCTGATGGCCTGGCTCCATAGGTTCAGCCATGGATTCAAATGTGAACATGACTCCTAAAGCCGTTCTGCCCAGTGAGTCCATTCAGGAGAAAGCCATCCTAGTCTCACAGAAAAAAGGCAGAGGACATTGAATGGGTTGGAAGCCCAGTATCCTGAAACCACTGTCACTAGGACTTTTGATAGGAAACCCCTTGCCATAGGGAAAACGGTCAGGCACTTGACCAACAGACTTCAGAGGTAAGAAAGACTCCTGACCAGGCAGTCACTTCTACCCATTTCTTATGCTTAGCAAGAGACTAACTGAAGCCACACAAAAGATGGCTTCAGTTAGTCTCTTGCTAAGCATAAGAAATGGGTAGAATGTTTATAGAACAAAAGCACTAGACATGGGGAACCTGTTTGACATTTAGTACTTAATAAATGAGGTCCAATATTTCCTGAGCATCCCTCTGAAATATGCCTCCCTATTCCCCACAATATCCCATCCTAAACTGCCGACTCTCTATGTAATTACAGGCATCTAAATTTCTTTATGGCCTCCTGCAGGATGCCTTACTGTGGGGAAGACGGACTAGATATTAAATGCCTGGTTCAATCAGCAAGGGTTGTTTAGTAATCTGACAGCCAGGTGGAAGTGAAGGATGAATGATTTTCCTAATTTCACCTGGGCCAACCTGTCCCAGCTGCATCTGAACTCATGTAGTCTCCTTGCGCTCATGGAAGGATCATGACATCCATCAGCTCCCAAGTTTTTATAACCATCATGGCCCTGAACTTCCCTGCTGACCAGGTGCACTCTGAGGCCTCTGCACTTGCTTGACCTGCTGCTACAATGCACTCCCCCAGATATCCACATGGTTTATTCCTTAAAGTCTTTGCTCAAATATCACCTTCTTAGTGAAGTTTTCCCTGACCACCCAATTTAAAATTGGAATCTAAGCTGGGCACACAGTAGCTTGTGCCTGTAATCCCAGCAACTTTGTAGGCTGAGGCGGGGGAGGATCACTTGAGTTCAGGAGTTTGAGACCAGCCTAAAAAACATAGCAAAACCCCATCTCTAAAAAATTTTTCAAAAATTAGTTGGATGTGGCTAGGCACAGTGGCTCACACCTGTAATCCCAGCACTTTGGGAGGCCGAGGCGGATGGGCAGATCACTTGAGGTCAGGAGTTCGAGACCAGCTTGGCCAATATGGTGAAACCCCGTCTCTACTAAAAATATAAAAATTAGCCGGGTGTGGTGGTGCGCACCTGTATTCCCAGCTAGTGGGGAGGCTGGGGTAGGAGAATCGCTTGAACCCTGGAGGCAGAGGTTGCAATGAGCCAAGATTGTGCCATTGCACTCCAGCCTGGGCATCACAGCAAGACTCCATCTCAAAAAAAAAAAAAAAAAAATTCATTGGGTGTGATGGTGGATACCTGTAGTTCTACCTACTTGGGAGGGTGAGGTGAGAGGATAATACGAACCCAGGAGTTTGAGGCTACAGCGGACTACGATCGTGCCACTGTACCCGACTTTGGGTGACAGAGAGAGACGCTGTCTCTAAAAACAAAACAAAAAACTGGAACCCCACCCCCAGCCCTGCACTTCCTATAATCTTCCCTGCTTTTTTTTTTTTTTTTTTTTGAGACAAATTCTCACTCTGTAGCCCAGGCTGGAGTGCAGTGGCATGCTCTCAGCTCACTGCAACCTCCGTCTCCCAGGTCCTGGTTCAAGAAATTCTTCTGCCTCAGCCTCCTGAGTAGCTGGGATTACAGGACTGTGCCACCATGCCCAGCTAAAATTTTTTATATTTTTAGTAGAGATGGGGTTTCATCACATTGGCCAGGCTGGTCTTGAACTCCTGACCTCAAGTGATCTGCCCGCCTCGGCCTCCCAAAGTGCTGGGATTACAGGCATCAGCCACCGTGCCTGGCCCCCTGCTTTATTTTCTGTTTTTTGTTTTGTTTTTTAATCAGGGTCTCACTCTGCTGCCCAGGCTGGGATGCAGTAGCACAATCTCAGCTCACTGCAGCCTCGCCCTCCTGGGCTCAAGTGATCCTCCCACCTCAGCCTCCCAAGTAGGTGGGACTACAGGGGCATGCCACCATGCTCAGCTAATTTTTATATTTTTGTAGGTTTCGCCATGTTGCCAAGGCTGGTCTCAAATTCCTGGGCTCAAGCAATCCACTCACTTGGCCTCCCAAAGTGCTGAAATTACAGGTGTGAGTCACTGCACCTGGCCCCTTCACTGCTTTATTTTCTTCACAGAACTTTTCACTAGTTAATATATTTTTCCTTATCTGTTTGTCTTCCTAAACTAGAATGTAAGCTCCATTAAAGCAGAGATTCTTGTGTCTGTTTGTTCATCAATGTATTCCCTCATAGTCAGAACAGTGCCTGGCATACAGGAAGTGCTCAGTATGGCATGTTAAATGAATGGATGACTACCGTGCTGATACCAGTCACACCAAGTCCAGTACATGTCTAAGGTTTCCCAGTGCCTAGACAGGCCCAAGTTAGAATCTCTTTCCCCAAAGCAAAGGCAGCAGCTATACTAACCTGCCATATTCCTTATGCAGAGTGACCAGAAAAGCACAGAGCTCGATAGCATGACAGCCTGGGAGGCCGGTTACAATGGTGATAATTACCTACATGAAGAAAAAGTCATGTGTTTGCAATTCAACTGCATCACGTTTTGTAAGAAGAGGTTAAGAGAACTGACTTCTGGTGGCAAGCATTGTGGGTCTGACCCTCAGCATGACCACTAACTCTGTGACCTTAGGCCAATGACAGACCTACCTTGTAAGGTAGATGTGAGGATTAACTGACTTAACGTAAGCAAAGTGTTTAGAACAGTGCTTGGCACGTAGCAAATACCATATAAAATGTAATGTTACTAGTCTAATTTTTACTAGAGTAGTATACTAATAGAGCAGATTGTGAATAGATCAGTTAAAATACAATGCATTAAAGGACCTACCTGCTTGAGACTACAGATCTCTTCTGTAAAGCAGACATTCAGGGATATTACGACTTTTTTCCAGTAGTACCACTTCTTAGGAAAACACTGGGTAGAAAGGAGGTCTGGGACAAAAATGCCCAGGCTACACTGGTGTGGTAAACTAGGGCAGAGGACAGGAGAGTGGTGCTGGGATGCTTCTGCCTGGATGCCTGTGCCACCCAAGCCACATGGCCAGGGCTAACCAGGACTAAGGCTTTTTTTTTTTTTTTTTTTTTTTTTTGAGATGGAGTCACTCTGTTGCCCAGGCTGGAGTGCCATGGCATGATCTCGGCTCACTGCAAACTTTGCCTCCTGGGATCAAGTGATTCTCCTGTCTTAGCCTCCCAAGTAGCTGGGACTACAGGCACCTGCCACCATGTCCGGCTAATTTTTGTATTTTTAGTAGAGAAGGGGGTTTCACCTTACTAGTCAGGCTGGTCTCAAACTCCTGACCTGGTGATCCACCCGCATTGGCCTCCCAAAATGCTGGAACAAGTAGGTATTTTCAGATGCTTTATACTCTCACCTAAGGGAAAAAAATGATGCTTCTGATTGCTTGGTTCTTCTATTTCCTCTTGCAGCCAAGTATCTTCTAGATTTGCGTGGAAATAAATGCCCTCTCTAAGTCTATGAAGACTTATGGTTCTGGGCTGGGGACGGCAGCTCATGTCTGTAAACCCAGCACTCTGGGAGGCAGGCAGATCACTTGAAGTTAGGAGTTCAAGACCAGCCTGGCCAACACAGTGAAAACCCGTTTCTACTAAAAATACAAAAATTAGCTGAGCATGATGATGTGTGCCTGAAGTCCCGCTATTCAGAAGGCTGAGGCAGGAGAATTGCTTGAACCTGGGAGGTGGAGGTTGCAGTGAGTTGATATGGTGCCACCGCACTCCAGCCTGGTGACAGAGTGAGGTTCCATCTCAAAAAGAAAGCCAGGCACGGTGGCTCACACCTGTAATCCTAACACTTTGGAAGGTGAGGTGGGAGGATCACCTGAGGTCAAGAGTTCGAGACCATCCTGGCCAATACAATGAAACCTCATTTCTACTAAAATAGAAAAAATTAGCTGGGTGTGGTGGTGGGCACTTGTAATTCCAGCTACTTGGGAGGCTGAGGCAGGAGAACTGCCTCAGCTGAGACTGCGCCACTGCACTCCAGCCTGGATGACAGAGCAAGATACTATCTCAAAAAGAAAAAAAACATTATGGTTCTGAAGGAATGGTGGGAGGGGGTCAAGAGGAGGGAAGCATGAGGCAGGAGCAAATTAAAATCCACTCTGGGGGCGAGGCCCAGTGGCTCAAACCTGTAATCCCAGCACTTTGGAAGGCCAGGGCAGGTGGAGCACCTGAGGTCAGGAGTTTGAGACTAGCCTGGCCAACATGGTGAAACGCTGTCTCTACTAAAAATACAAAAATTAGTTGGGTGTGGTGGTGCATGCCTGTAATCCCAGCTACTCTGGAGGCTGAGATAGGAGAATCACTTGAACCCAGGAGGCAGAAGTTGCAGTGAACCGAGATTGCACCATTGCACTCCAGCCTCGGCAACAGTGCTAGACTGTCTCAAAAAAAAAAAAAAAAAAAAAAAAAAAAACCCACTCTGGGAAAGATAGTGTTTATAAAGTATAATCACACCCTGGTATTCCAGCAAGGCCTGAATAACATGGGTGCCCTTCCCCGTATAAAGCACAATGTGTCAACAACTTCCAGACAAGTACGAGAGTACTGAGTAGGAGTTTAAACCAATCTCGAGAGGCCAGGAAAGGGCATGCAAGATGCCAGGGTTATGACTTTCATGAGGCTTGGCCAGGGTTAATGCAGACACCTGGCACAGTCATTGTATACAGCAGGTTGTATGTGTATCATTACAGTTCAGGATCCAAGGAAGAGGAGAGTCCTGTAACAGGGACTCCATCTGAGATCCTTTTGTTAACTGACACAAAAGATCCAGGGGTAGGCTCTAAAGATTATCTTCCTGTTAATTCCCAGCATATTTGGTGGGCTCCTCTACCTTGTCATTTTCTACTATGTTAGTAGGGTTGATTTCAGCTTTCTGCAGCAGGACAGGAAGATGGGTCCGCATCACCGGCTCCTGGCTAATACTGCTGATGGAGAAATGCTGGAGAAACCTAAAAACACAAAGACAATGCTATTATGTTACCATCCTAGCCTTTCCTGAATGTGCCTACTCATGTGAAAAAGTTTCTACTTGATTGCTAAAAATAAACCTTGGAGAGATTCTCTCTAGAAAATAAACTTTTGTATATAGTGTGTTATGGTGACATTTTACAGTGATCTCTAAGAAACTACAAGAAAAAGGAGATTAAAAGGACCAACATTGGGGTTTCTGACATTTCAAAAGCCAGAATATTAAACATCTATAAACAGAACCAGAGCTTACCAGTCCAGCTCTGGGAGTTTGGCTGAAATTAACTTTAGGGAACTCCGTTTATCCCCAACAGGCTGGCTCAGGGCACTGACGAGCTTCTGTGCACTGGAGTGCCTAGAATAACAAAGGATTCACAGATTAGAAGTCCATCTTCCAACTGGTTTTGATGCTTTCAAGCCAGAGTTCAGGGACAAAGTCAACTCTTCCAAAACATTCATCTCAAACTTAAACAAAATGAGGTGTTAGTGCATGATGATGAGTACATCCACACAGAAAGGGTGGCCTGAAATCCTTTGATAATGCTATGAGTTTCTGATTCTTGGTGGTTTCACCTCTCTTCTTGCTTTTTGTTTTGGAGGTGAAGTCTCGCTCTGTCACCCAGCCTGGAGTGCAGTGGCACAATATTGGCTCACTTCAACCTCTGCCTCCCACGTTTAAAAGATTCTTTAGCCTCAGCCTCTCGAGTGGCTGGGATTACAGGCGCACACCACCATGCCTGGCTAGTTTTTGTATTTTTAGAAAAGATAATGTTTCCACCTTGTTGGCCAGGCTGGTCTTGAACTCCTGACCTCAGGTGATCTGCCTGCCTTGACCTCCCTAAGTGCTGGGATTACAGGTGTGAGCCGCTGTACTCAACTTTTTTTTTTTTTTTTTTTAAAGAAGCCCAAACACATTTACTTGCTCTATTTAAGATGAATTCTCCATCTACAATGAGCAGTCATAAAGATGCTCTTCTTCAGGGCAACATGGTCACAGGACTGAAGCAATCCAGGGGACTGAGAGGAAGCATGAGGATGGGAGGTGGAGCTACCTCTTGCTATTTCACATTAGAGAGAAACTGTAACACAGTCCCTGGGCCTGCAATCCTCCCCTTTTATCATCTGGCATATGCAGTTGGCCACTTTATTCCGGAAGTCCTCCTTGTCCTGCAAATGATGTTCTGCAGCTTCTATATTCAGTGGATCATCAAAATTAAAAAAATCAGTAAACAAAGAGTTCAAACCCCAAATGACATCCTTTAATGTTCTCGTGGGAGCCCAGCCAGTGCTGTCCATTGAATGTTCTCTCCGTAAACTCAGGCATATTTCCCATCTCTGTGATGTTGGGGTGCCAGATCTTGGTCAGGCACTTTGGGAGGCACCATGTTTTCAGGAACTTCAGTTTCAAACTGAAATTTTCCACCCTGGTAGTAACCCATATCTGGGTTACTGTTAGTTGAAAACAGTGAAGCTTGTTTGGATCAGGAAAATGCATGTTACATGTACAAGGAAAATTAGCTTCAAGTTCTGCAACCTCTGAAGTCCCAGTTTGTCAAGATGCTGAAGTGGGAGTATCACCTAGGCCTGGGAGGTGGAGACTGCAGTGAGCCGGGACCACACCACTGCACTCTACCCAGGGTGACAGAGTGAGACCCTGGGTTCCCTGAGACAGGTGAGGTGGGCCCGGCACCCGACACCATGCCTGGCCTGGGTGGCACCTGTGAGATGCAGCACCTTATAGCCACACTGGCTCCCGGCAGCGGGTACCTATTTTTTTGAGAAAGGGTCTTGTTCCATCACTCAGGCTGAAGTGCAATGGCATGGTTATGGTTCGCTGCAACCTTGAACTCCTGGGCTCAAGAAACCCTTCCCCCTCAGCCTCCATACCCAGCTAATATTTTTATGTTTTGTAGGGGTGGGGTGTCACTATGTTGCCCAGGCAGGCTGGTCTTGAACTCCTGTGCTCAAGCCATCCTCCTGCCTCAGCCTCCCAAAGTGGTGGTGGTGGTGTTTTTTGAGAAAGGGTCTTGTTCTATCACTCAGGCTGAAGTGCAATGGCATGGCCACGGCTTGCTGCAACCTTGAACTCCTGGGCTCAAGCAACCCTTCCATCTCCTGAGTGGCTGAGACTACAGGCATGTGCCACCATACCCAGCTAATTTTTTATGTTTTGTAGGGATGGTGTCTCACTGTGTTGTCCAGGTAGGCTGGTCTTGAACTCCTATGCTCAAGCCATCCTCCTGCCTCAGCCTCCCAAAGTGTTGGGATTACAAGCATGAGGCAATGCATATGGCCCTCTCTTGCTTTCTCTTCCCCCAAGGGTACTGGCTACCTGCAACTTGGCAGCACTGAAATGTCTGCACTGACCCTTTCGGAAGCCAAGACCCCTGTGTTACATAACGCTAGGTATCCTGCAGAGAGAGCACACCCACAACGCCTAGGGAAACAAGCACAGACACTGAAGCAGCCACTTACAATCTCTTTTGTTCCACAGATAATCCATCTTCCTGGATCACTTTTAAAGAGAGCCCTGAGTTATCCTGCTGTTGCCAGAGGGAGAAGACCTAAACAAAACAGAATTTGAGCAAAGAACACTTTAAACCCAACAACAGGATATGGAACCCACATGGGGATTTGATAGTTGTTGAAAATCTAGACTGTCAGTGCAAAGAAAATGACTATAACAAACAAGTTTGCTTCAAAAATAGAGGCCTGAAGCAATTTTGTTCTGTATTTTTTAAACCCAGAAGGTCTTTCTGGGTTCCTCCCCAAGGGATTCTGTTCCTCTAGAGGTCAGGAAGCTAGGAGAAAGGGGGGTCGGGTAACACCGTGCTGGCTGCAGAGGCATGTTCTCCTCTAGAGGGACAGACAGGAGTGGTTCAAGTAACTCCTGCCTAGAGGCAGAGGGATGGCTGAAGAGAATCTAAAGGGTTGTCTTTACTTTCCCAGATTGAAAAGACAAGCACAAGGAGGTAAGAAGGTCCAGCAAAGGTGGGAGACACAGACTGGGCTGAGAAGCTATTCTATAGCCAAGGTCAATTCTTGCATCCCCTGTGGTCTGCAAATCTGATCTGAGAGAGGAACACCGTCCCCTCACAAGCTGCTGCAATCATACCTTTCCAAGAATTCTCACAATCATGAGGCTGGCTATCAGTTTGACTTTGGCTATTGCTTGGTCTCTCAGTGGGTATTATCATTCTTATAAGCTCTCACTTGTGCCGTCTGTCTGAGCACCTATAATGTGCAGCCTGCCAGGAGGTACCATTCGCAAGGGCAGGGGCTGTGACCCATGGGGAAGGAGAGTATAGGGTGGCAAAGGGAACACTAATTCAGTAGGTAGGGCCCAACAATTCAGTAAAGTAGCTAAATAGGAGATAAGTCTAATTAGGATTTAAGAAGGACAAAGCACATTTTTCTTAAAGGCTAAAAAGCCTTTTGTTCAGTTTATTTAGGCTCTCACCCCTCACTGCCAACAGCACCATTCCAGAACCTGAAGGGATTTGAAGCAGTCACTCCACACCAGCCAGTCCTCCTAACTCTCCCTCTCATCACTTCACTGTTAGTCCCACTGCCTTACCATTTAAATTGCTACGGGGAAAAAAATAGTAGCAGTATTACTGAATAATGACTGATGTTACCTCTGAGTAAAATGCTTGGTATATCTTCGATTTGGGGAAAAGGGCGATCATCAGAAAATTGCTTGATCCATGGAAATAAACTGGGAGGTGAGGAAGCAATGAGCTCTTGAAGTCTATGAGAAGAGCAGCAACAATACAGGTGGAATCCTAAAGAGAAAAGGAGGGAGCATCAGCAAGAAGGGCATCTACACAAATACAGCACTCACAATTACTGCCGGAACACACGGGATCAATTTCAGCGCAATTATTGTCACATTATGTAGTTCAGTGGAGTTCAGTATAAATGTGCTTTCCAATACTTACTTATAGGAGATACAGGAAGTACAAGGATTTTTGTTGTTGTTTTTGAGACAGAGTCTCACTCTGTTGCCCAGGCTGGAGTACAGTGGTATGATCTCGGTTTACCACAACCTCTGCCTCCGAGGTTCAAGTGATTTTCCTGCCTCAGCCTCCAGAGTATCTGGGACTACAGGCGTGTGCCACCATGCCTGGCTAATTTTTGTATATTTAGTACAGACGGGGTTTACTATGTTGGCCAGGCTGGTCTCAATCTCTGGACCTCATAATCCACTTGCCTCAGCCTTCGAAAGTGCTAGGATTATAGGTATGAGCCACTGTGCCTGGCGGAATCGGAATTTTTTTTTTTTTTTTTTTGGGGGGAGACAGGGTCTTGCTCTGTTACCCAGGCTAGAGTGTGATGGCTCACTGCAGCCTTGAACTCGAGGGCTCAAGCAATCCTTCTACCTCAGCTCCCCAGGTAGCTGAGACTACAGACACATGCCACTATGCCTGCCTAATTTTTTAAAACTTTTTGTAGAGACAAGGTCTCCCTATGTTGCCCAGGTTTGTCTCAAACTCCTGGTTTCAAGTGATCCTCCTACCTTGGCCTCCCCATATATTGGGATTACAGGGGTAAGCCACCATCCCCAGCCTGGATTTTTTCCCCTAAACTGAAAATGTCATCTCAAAATTCCTTCTACAATATTAACCCCTTATCAGATAATGATTTTTGAATATTTTCTTCCATTCTGAGGATTGTCTTTTCACTCTCTGGATAATGTCCTTTAATACACAGAAGTTTTAAATGCTGATGAAGTCCAATTTAGTATTTTTTCATTTGCTGTCTGTGCTTTTGGTATCACATCCAAGAAATCATTGCCAAATCCAATGTCATAAAGATTTTCCCCTGTGTTTTCTTCAAAGAGTTTCATTGCTTTAGCTCTTTTTTTTTTGAGACAGAGTTTCGCTCTTGTTACCCAGGCTGGAGTGTAATGGTGCAATCTCAGCTCACCGCAACCTCCGCCTCCTGGGTTTGGGCAATTCTCCTGCCTCAGCCTCCTGAGTAGCTGGGATTACAGGCACACGCCACCATGCCCAGCTAATTTTTTGTATTTTCAGTAGAGACGAGGTTTCACCATATTGACCAGGATGGTCTCGATCTCTTTTTTTTTTTTTTTTTTTTTTTTTTTTTTGAGACGGAGTTTCGCTCTTGTTACCCAGGCTGGAGTGCAATGGCGCGATCTCGGCTCACCGCAACCTCCGCCTCCTGGGTTCAGGCAATTCTCCTGCCTCAGCCTCCTGAGTAGCTTGGATTACAGGCATATGCCACCATACCCAGCTACTTTTTTGTATTTTTAGTAGAGACAGGGTTTCACCATGTTGACCAGGATGGTCTCGATCTCTTGACTTTGTGATCCACCCGCCTCGGCCTCCCAAAGTGCTGGGATTACAGGCTTGAGCCACCGCGCCCGGCCGGTCTCGATCTCTTGACCTCGTGATCCACCCACCTCGGCCTCCCAAAGTGCTGGGATTACAGGCTTGAGCCACCGCGCCCGGCCAGCTCTTTTTTTTTTTGGAGACAAAAGTCTCACTGTCACCCAGGCTGGAGTGTAATGGTGTGATCTCAGCTTGCTGCCACCTCTGCCTCCTGGGATCAAGCGATTCTCCTGCTGTAGCCTCCCAAGTAGCTGGGACTACAGGTGCGTGACACCATGCTTGGCTAATGTTTGTATTTTTACTAGAGACGAGGTTTCACTATGTTGGCCAGGCTGGTCTCAAACTCTTGACTTCGTTATCTGCCTGCCTCAGCCTCCCAAAGCGCTGGGATTACATCTTGTTTTAGCTCTTAACGTTTATGTTTTTGTTCCATTTTCAGTTAACTTTTTGTACAGAGTATAAAGTAAGGGTCAAACTTCATTCTTTTGCAAACGGGTATCTAGTTTTCCCAGCACCATCTTTTTTTTTTTTGGGACAGGGTCCCACTCAGGGGAACTGTCCCCAGGCTGGAGTGAAGTGGTGCCATCTTAGCTGACTGGCCTCCGCCTCCTAGGTTCAAGTGATTCTCGTGCCTCAGCCTCCCAAGTAAGCTGGGATTACAGTTGCCCACCACCACACCCAGCTAATTTTTGTATTTTTACTAGAGACAGGTTTTTGCCATGTTGGGAGGTTGGTCTTGAACTCCTAGCCACAAGTGATCTGCCATCCTCAGCCTCCCAAAGAGCTGGGATTATAGGCGTAAGCCACCGGGACTGGCCTGTTAGACCATTTGTTAAAAAGACTATCCTTTTGACACTGAATGGTTCTGGCATCCTTGTCAAAAATTATTTGATACACACATTCATTTCTGGGCTCTCCATGGGTCTATTCTACTGGTCCTTTTGCCAGTACCACACTGTAGCTTCGTAGGGAGATTTTTTTTGAGACGGAGTTTCGCTCGTTACCCAGGCTGGAGTGCAATGGCGCGATCTCGGCCCACCGCAACCTCCGCCTCCCGGGTTCAGGCAATTCTCCTTCCTCAGCCTCCTGAGTAGCTGGGATTACAGGCACGTGCCACCATGCCCGGCTAATTTTTTTGTATTTTTAGTAGAGACGGGGTTTCACCATGTTGACCAGGATGGTCTCGATCTCTCGACCTCATGATCCACCCGCCTCGGCTTCCCAAAGTGCTGGGATTACAGGCTTGAGCCACCGCGCCCGGCCGGGAGTTTTGAAATAAGAAAATGTATGTGTTACAACTTTATTTTCTTTTTCAAGATGGTTTTGAACAATCAGGGTTCCTTGAGATTCTATATGTTCTATACTAACTTTAGAATGGGTTTTCCTATTTCTTTCTTTTTTTTTTTGAGACATAGTTTCACTCAGTCACCCAGGCTGGAGTGCAGTGGCACATTCTTGGCTCACTGCAACCTCTACCTCCCAGGTTCATGCAATTCTTGTGTCTCAACCTTCTAAGTAGGTGGGATTACAGGCATGTGCCACCACACCCAGTTAATTTTTGTATTATTAGTAGAGATTGGGTTTTGCCATGCTAGCCAGGTTGGACTCAACTTCCTGACCTCAAGTGATCCACCTGCCTCAGCCTCTCAAAATGCTGGGATTATAGGCAAGAGCCACACCGCCTGGCTGTTTTTTCTATCTGCAAAAACTGCTGTTGGGATTTTAATACAAACTGCACTGAATCTGTAGATCGCATTGGGAAGTACTGTCTTAATATTAAGTCTTCTGCTTCATGAACATGGTTTTTTTTCCATTCATTTAGGTTGTCTAATTTTTCTGCAATATTTTACAGTTTTCAGTGGACAAGTCTCGTACTTTCTTGGTTAAATTTATTCCTTAGTACTTTACTCTTTTTGATGCCATTGTAAATTGATTTTTTTTTTTTTTGGAGACAGAGTCTCACTCTGTTGCTCAGGCTAGAGAACATCATGGCATGATCACAGCTCACAGCAACCTCTGCCTCTTGGGCTCAGGTGATCCTCCCACCTCACTTGTCAAATAGCTTGGGACTACAGACATGTGCCACCATGCCCCAGTAATTAAAAAAAAATTTTGAGGCCGTGCACTCCAGACTGGGCAACAGAGCGAGACTGCATCTAAGACAAAATAACAATAGCAATAATTTTTTTGTAGAGACAGAGTTTCACCACATTGCCCAGGCTGGTCTCAAACCCCCAGACTCAAGTGCTGGCATTACAGGCTTGAGCCACTGAATCCAGCCCTGGAATTGTTTTCTTTCTTTCTTTCTTTTTGTTTGAGATGGAGTCTTGCTCTGGTGCCCAGGCTGGAGTGCAGTGGCGTGATCTTGGCTGACTGCAACCTCTGCCTCCTGGATTCAAGGATTCTCCTGCCTCAGCCTCCTGAGTAGCTGGGACTACAGGCGTGTGCCACCACGTGTGGTGTTCTCCTCTGCCAAGTTTTTTAGAGTTTATTCTTTAGCACAAATTAGTATACTTTAACAGTATATTATTTAACAGTAAATGCTAATTTACTGTTACATATGATAGTAAGAGGCTGTTTCTGATGCAATTTCTTCTATCTGTTAAGTAGCCTCATAAACTTTAAATACCTCTGACCTGGGACTCAGTGTTTACATGTTAATAAAGACACAACTCTTTGTAGAAAAAAGAAGTATTAACTCATTTGTTTAAATCACCAAAAATGTTTTTTCCAGTTTTTAAAATTTGCCTTTTGAAATACTTTTTTTTTTGAGACAGAGTCTTGCTCTGTTGCCAGGCGGGAGTTCGGTAGCGCAATCTTGGCCCACTGCAACCTCCGCCTCCCAGGTTCAAGTGATTCTCCTGCCTCAGCCTCCCAAGTAGATGGGACTACAGGCATGCGCCACCATGCCCAGCTAATTTTTGTATTTTTAGTAGAGATGGGGTTTCAGCATGTTGGCCAGGATGATCTCAATCACCTGACCTCATGATCCACCCGCCTCAGCCTCTCACAGTGCTGGGATTACAGGTGTGAGCTACTGCACATGGTCTGAAATACTTTTTAAAAATTATTATAATAATTATTATATATTTTTGAGACAGTCTCACTCCATAGCCCAGGCTGGAGTGCAGTGGCGCAATCTTGGCTCACTGCAACCTCTGCCTCCCAGGTTCATGCGATTCTCCTGCCTCAGCCTCTTGAGTAGCTGGGACTACAGGCACGAGCCACCACACCCAGTTAATTTTTGTGTTTTGAGTAGAGACAGGTTTCACCATTTTGGCCAGGCTGGTCTTAAACTCCTGACCTCAGGTGATCCACCTGCCCCAGCCTCCCAAAATGCTGGGATTACAGGCATAAGCCATTGCCCCTGGCCATAAAAATTATTTTTTATTTTTAATTGACACATATGCACATATTTATCGGTTATAATGGGTTGTTTCAATACATGTATACATCATGTAATGATCAAATCTGGGTAATGAGAAATCCATCACGACAAACATTTATCATTCAGAATCTTCTCTTTCTCTTCTAGCTATTTTGAGATCTACAACACCTTACTGTTGACTGCAGGCACCCTACTGTGCAACAGAACACTAGAACTTACTTATCTTCTCTAACTTTGTATCCATTGATCAACTCCTCCCCATCCCCTGAAATACATTTTAAAGGATTTTGTATTACAAATTAGTCTGATAAATTTTATGCTATACCCATACAATAGAATACTATTTAGCAATAAAGAGAACTAAGCTATTAATATACACAACATGGATGAAATCTAAATATCACTATGCTGAGTGGAAAATGCCAGACTCAAAGGGTACAGAATGAATGATGTTCATTTATATAACATTTTAGAAAATGCAAACTAATATTCAGTGACAAAAGCTAATCAGTGGTTGTCTGAACCCACGAGTGGAGGGAAAGATGAACTATAAAAGGGCATGAGGAAACACTTCAGTTTGATTGTAAAGGTGGTTTCATGAATGTATACATCTGCCAAAGCTTTAAATGGATACAGTTAGTTGTATTTGCAGTACACTTCAATAAATTAAATTCTCAGCAAAAAATTTTTAAAAATCATTAACTGGTCAAATTTGAAAAATGTTTCCTTTAGAATTTCTTGTATTCTTTCTAAGCTTAGATAGTCTTCCAACCCCTACAGGTTTAATAAATATTCATTTTTATATTCTATTTGTGAAATTTAAAGATATTTAATTTTAATCCATCAGAAGTTCATTTTGCTTTTGGTAGAGGTAAGAGTCTATTTTTTGTCTAAATTAGCTAATTTATCATCCCAGTACTGTGGTTTACATGATGTATCCTTTCTTCCTTGATGTTGGAAGACTCTTTAACCTAACGGTAAAGCTTTAATCTAATAGAGCCACCAATGTGTCCAGCTGGTCTGTCTACATTTCTGAACAGCTTTTAAGGCTGCAGGCTCTATATGGAAGAAAATAAAGCCCGAAGCCACAGAATTTGTTTTCTGAGCCATCTGACCAAAATACCTCACATAGTCTCTGTCCTAGCTCCCAGACAGACTGGTTTTGAGGTTGAGACCTGGCAGAGTGGAGGGCCTGCCTTCTAATCTGGTGCTACACTGAGACAAGCTGTGCCTTGGCCAGAGGGTGAAGGCTAGGGGAAACGCCTCACTACCCTCCTCCTGTTAAGGTGAAGGGGAAGTGTTGGTGCAGACTGGTGAACTTAGAGGATTGTTCTAGGAGGGTGGAACTTTTATGGAGCTGGAGAGGAAGTCTGGGTGTGTGAGGGAGGTGGGGCTAAACTCTCACGGGGAAGGCGAGCCATTTCTCTCCCTCTCTGGCTCTCTTACAATCTTGTCCATGCTAATGCATATGTGGAGCCTCGTCAATACCACAGGATGCAACTCCTTTCTGATTTTTCAGTGGGTGAGCCTTGGGTCCCTGGGCCTGGAGGTCACCCGAGAGGAGCCACTAGAGGCCTTCTCAGCCTGCTTTCTAGTCCACTTTAGGTTGAATAAATTGGGCAGGGGAAGCTCTTTTTAGGTAAGTCCTTTACAGAGCAGTGAGGCTGACAAGGCTCATAAGTGTTCTGAGAGTGCCCAGGCTTCTCCATGACCTCCCTCCCTGCCTGTCTCAGTGGTAGTGCTGGTTCTTGATATACTGCTCTGTGGTAGTGGAGGGGAGACAGGAGTTATTTGATTTTCCCCTCAAAAGTATGAGCAACTTTCCAACCAAAAAAGCCACTGACTAGTAAAACACCTACCCCATCATAGAAGGAAATGGAATTCATGTGATCCTTGGAAATGATGATACTTCCATGACGACAGTGAGAAAACAGAAGGCCACTAGAGAAGAAATGAACATTCCCTGTAAGGAAAAGAGAGTTGGTCAGACTAGCACGGCTGGATACCGGAGGTGAGATTCCAATGTCCTCTTGCACAGCAGAGAGGTAACTAGATGCCAGTATCAGTAGCAATTATGTTATGTGATTCGTATGCTGAGCTCTGTGCTCTGAGGAAGCCAAAGTAACCTCCCAGAGCCTCAGAGGGAAATGAGGCATCAGATGCAGTCTTTGCATAAGAATTAGAAAAACAAGTGAATAAACTATCAGCTAATGCAGAGAAGCAAAATTCACGTTCCCTTATGGGTATCTTCCAGGGAAACACACTAAAAGACTTTGGGTATATGTGCTCCATTACTGAGTTGACAGATTTTCCCTTCTTCTGCTTTGCCAGAAGCTGGTTCAGCCCTACAGAGACCACGTACCCCACATAGGGCCCAAGAAGGAACACTAGGGTCTTAGCTGAAGACTGGTGAAGGGAGCTTAAGATCCCTGTGCCCAGCAATGGAACATTTGAGTTAGGTAATGAGTAGGCTCTACAGACTCTGGGGGCCTGCTCTTCTGTGGTTCACAAAAGCAAGATGAGTGGCAGGTGAACATGGATGTGGGTTCCTTGGAACAAGGATTCAGGTCTAAGAAGAGCTGTTGTTTCCTGGATGGTCAAGGTCATATAGAGCAGCTCAATATAGGCCCTAGGGAGCAGACCATGGAAAAGCTGGACAACTAAGATGACAAAGATTAATGCAGGACCTGGGCTTGCTTTGGAGACTCAAAAGCAGCATCCAGAGCACCCATGACTCCTAGGTGAAGCTGCTCTCTGGGGCTGGTCCAAGGTGAATCTTCTATTCCTATAACACCTTTTCTTTCCATGTTCCCACATACAGAGAGGAGATGAAGTAGCTCTTAAAGCTTAAGGTACAGGGTTGAGTTTATTGTCATTGAGACCTCACTGTCAAGGTAAAGGCCAAGAGACAAATAAGTGGGACTGATTCCTTGAGTTGTAGCTCCAGAAAAGTGGCGCAAAGCTCTGGAGGATGGAATGACAAGAACAGCAAAGGCCAGAAGTCTGAGGGCTGCCTTTGCATCCTGGGTGAGGAATCTGGAGTCTGCAAACTTTGAAGGCTTCCTGAGGAGGTTGGGTTTCAGAAGGAAGGGAGGGGTCTAGTTAGTATGTGTTCACAGGGGATGAGAGAAGTGAAGGGAGGAGGAGGCAGTTTTTAGATACAAGAAGAACTGGCACCTGCCTCTCATGGAAGAATCAGATGCCCAGTCAGGGACATGCCAACCTTACTATCTGGGGCAGGCACAGCCAGCGACTATCCAGGTTCAAGCCACAGAAACCTCTACCCTCCAATAAGTATTCTGGCTTTCCGTGCACATTGCCTTTCCCTGAGGCCCTCTAGAAAGGAAGGGCCTTTCTACTCATGCCTCAGCTTCATCCTGTACCAACCCCAAGGTTCCGCCATGCTGCTCCCAGGCCATTCTCCTGCCGCCTCAGCATGATACTTTCATTCGCCTAGAGACACAAGCCCCTCCCGCTGCTGCTCACACTCACTGCTCTCCTGCCCATGCCATATTTCAAATTGCTCTGAATGTGCTCAGTCTTCCCTTCCAATGTCAACACTCCCATTCCTTCTTAGAGCAGTAAAGCTGCACCCAGAATATCATGACTTCTGAAATCTCCAGCCCAGCAGCTACTCCCTGACACCAGCACCACATGCTCCTTTTAGCTGTCCCATAGGAAGATGGGCAGATCCCCTGGGACAGGACTTACCTTTTTCTTTCTTTTCTTTTTTTTTTAAGATGGGGTTTCACCGTGATGGCCAGGCTAGTCTTGAACTCCTGATCTCAGGTGATCCACCCACCTTGGCCTCCCAAAGTGCTAGGATTACAGGCGTGAGCCACTGCGCCCAGCCAGGACTTACCTTTTTTTTTAGACGGAGTTTTTGCTCTTGTTACCCAGGCTGGAGTGCAATGGCGCGATCTCGGCTCACCGCAACCTCCGCCTCCTGGGTTCAGGCAATTCTCCTGCCTCAGCCTCCGGAGTAGCTGGGATTACAGGCATGCGCCACCATGCCCAGCTAATTTTTTGTATTTTTAGTAGAGACGGGGTTTCACCATGCTGACCAGGATGGTCTCGATCTCTTGACCTCGTGATCCACCCGCCTCGGCCTCCCAAAGTGCTGGGATTACAGGCTTGAGCCACCGCGCCCGGCCCTTAGGACTGACCTTTAAATCTCTGTTCTGTTAAAAGAAAGGAATGGGAACAGGTTTCACGCAGTATTTACTAAGTGCATGTAATAAATTATAGGTTTCTGTTTTCACAGTTTTAAGAGGTGGTATTGTTTTTTCTCATAGGACAGATGAGAAAACTCAAGCTTAGAGAGATTTCGCCCAAAATCAAGCATTAATTTCTATACATGGTGGTGGAGCCACGTATATAGAACAGAGGTTTGTCTGATGCTGAAGATGCTGTACCATGCTGGTGCCTTCAGTTCTCTCCTTTTTCCTTTCAATTCTTCCCTGTTCAAAAGCCCAGCTGCGGTGAATCTGATGATGTGCCTTCTCTGCTCCCTCAACCACAACAGGCCACAGTGCTGCCCCATAGCTCATTCGCTGCTGTCTTCCAACTCCTTCCCCCAGCCCCTAGAGCTCATCCCAGACCTTCAACACTCTCCTAAAACCACAACCACACCAACTCCTGCCACCAGATGACTCTACTTACTGTTTCCAGAGATAAGAGGGCTCTACAGCTGTCATGAGGTAGAAACTGCTCCTATGGTGAGTGCTTAGTACCTGCACCCTTCCCTATCCTGGGTATCCCTCCACCTGTGTACCTCTGAAGTGAACCTTTTCAGTAACAAGTCCAGTCCCACTCAAAAGGCCTCCTGGACAAATCTCAATATTCTTCCAAAGCTTCCAGAAAAAAGCACAGATTGGAGAAGCTGGCACATTCCATCTACTCACTAGAAAGACGGGAAAGAGGTGGATGAGGGAGGTCATCTCTAGCATTTCCTCTCCCACTAGACTCTGAAGCCTCAAAACAAAATGGAAAAGAGGAAGACAAGTTCACAAGACAGTGCTGGAAAAGCACTCATTATGGGGCATGGCCCAAGGCAAGGTCTCAGCACAGAGGATCTGATTTCAGTACTGTCCTGTGATTGCAGCTGCCCCTCAGCCTGGTTCTGTGAGCAGTAACTCTGTCATTAGTCTCAGAGCACACATGAGATAAGTGAAGTGACTTACTGAGTGACCCAGTACCAGTGCTCTGGTCTCTGAGAACCTAATCCACTTGATGCGATAACTCTTCTGGTATCTGCTCTGAACTCTTGACTGTCAGACTATGGTCTGAGGGCCATGCCTTTGCAGGGGTTCACGAGGGTCAGGGCAGCCAACTCCTGAGGAGATCTCCCTGACTCTTTGTGCCATTCTTAGTGTCCTTAGTGGATGAGTTCTGTCCTTCCTTCTCCATTCTAGAAGTATGAAAACACAGGATAAGAGGAAGTTTTCCAATTTGGTTCTGCCTCTGATTGAGCTCTGCCTAAAATCAGTGATAAGCAGCTGGGAAGAATAGCTGTTTCTTACACAGAAAGAAACAGGCCAGACACGGTGGCTCACGCCTGTAATTCCAGCACTTTGGAAGCCTGAGGCGGGTGGATCACCTGAGGTCGGGAGTTCGAGACCAACCTGACCAACATGGAGAAACCCCATCTCTACTAAAAATACAAAATTAGCTGGGCATGGTGGCGCATGCCTGTAATCCCAGCTACTTGGAAGGCTGAGGCAGGCAGGAGAATCTGAACCCTGGAGGAGGAGGTTGTGGTGAGCTGAGATCTTGCCACTGCACTCTAGCATGAGCAACAAGAGTGAAACTCCATCTCAAACAAGATAAAGATGGCAGAACCATACAAAATCAAGAAGACAATGGGATGGAACAACATCTTGAAACTACAGAAATTTGAAAAATTTTGTCTTTATACAAAAAATCTGAAAAACTTAGATGAACGGAAAAAATTTCTAGAAAATTTTGTTTCCAAGATGAATCAAGTAGAAAATAAAAACCTAACTAATTAACCACTGAAGAAACTAAATCAGTAGTTAAAAACCTTTCCTTAAAAAATAAATCATGCCAGGCTGGACACGGTGGCTCACGCCTGTAATCCCAGCACTTTGGGAGGCCGAGGTGGGCAGATCATCTGAGGTCAGGAGTTCAAGATCAGCCTGACCAACATGGAGAAACCCCATCTCTACTAAAAATACAAAATTAGCCGGGCATGGTGGCACATGCCTGTAATCTCAGCTACTCGGGAGGCTGAGGCAGGAGAATCACTTGAACCCAGGAGGTGGAGGTTGCAGTGGGCTGAGATCATGCCATTGCACTCCAGCCTGGGCAACAAGAGCAGAAGATCTTAAAAAACAAAACCCAAAAAACAAAAAAAAACCCTATGCCTTCAGTGTTTTACAGGCAAGTACTAATAGAGTCAAAGAATACATAATTCAAATCTCATACATAATATTCTACAGTAAGGGAATACAAAAGAGAATACTCCTTGGTTAGAAAATTTGATCCTAAACCAGAAATTACACTACAAAAAAAGGAAAAAAAGCTAATCTTATTCATAATGTAATAATCCTAACAAAACGGCTAGCAGTATATTAAAAGTAATAATCTGAGTAATATACTGAGGCTAGCAGTATATTAAAAGTAATAATCAAGTTAGCCCTTCTCAAGAATGTAGAATTAACATTTAAAAATCAAGTAGGCTGGGCGCGGTGGCTCACGCCTATAATCCCAGCACTTTGGGAGGCTGAGACGGGTGGATCACTAGGTCAAGAGATCAAGACCATCCTGGTCAACATGGTGAAATCCCGTCTCTACTAAAAATACAAAAATTAGCTGGGCATGGTGGTGCACGCCTGTGGTCCCAGCTACTCGGGAGGCTGAGGCAGGAGAATTGCTTGAACCCAGGAGACGGGAGGTTGCAGTGAGCCGAGATCGCACCATTGCACTCCAGCCTGGGTAACAAAAGCAAAAAAACTCCGTCTCAAAAAAAAAAAAAAATCAAGTAATATAGCGGTTTATTACGTTAACAGATTAAAGAAACAAATTTGTAAGTGTAGGAAAAAGTGCTAATAAAAATCAAGAAACAGGCATGATAAAAACTTACTAAACTTATAATGAAAGGGAAATGTTCTTAAAATCTACGAGTATTAAAATACAGAGGAAGCAGTAAAGCTCTCTCTGCTAGACGGGAATAATACAAGAATGCTTGTTATCACTACTTCTACTCCATGATGTACTAGTGGTATGAGCCAGCGAAGGCAAGATAAAGAAATATAATAAGAATTAGGCTGGGCGCGGCAGCTCACACCTGTAATCCAAGCACTTTGGAGGCCAAGACAGGCGGATCACCTGAGGTCGGGAGTTCAAGACCAGTCTGACCAACATAGTGAAACCCCGTATTAAAAAAAAAAAAAAAAAAAGAATTGGAGAGAAAAAAATAAAGCCATCATAATCCATAGATCAAATGAGTGCCCATAAATAAAACTCCAAAGGATCCAGATTATCAGAATTAATTAAGAATAAGGTTGAGGAATACAAAGTAAATATATAAATATTAAATGCAGTTAATCTATAACCAGCAATTTTACCACAATTTAGGATTATAATCCTAGATAAATAATCAAAAGTATAATTATAAAAGATATTTCTGACAGCAAAAAAGATATAAAATAATGAGAAAATTATAACACTATGTTAAAAGTCATTAAAAATGACATAAATATATATCACATTCATGGACTGGAAACTCAGGTTTACTTAATTGACATGGTAAAAATGACAATTCTCTCTAGAGTGATCTTTAAATTCAACATAATTTCAAAAAAAAACCCCAACAAGTTTTTTGAAAATCCTGAAAAGCCAAAATAAAAATGTCAATAACTTGGAGCAAAATGCTAGGAACAGCCAAGACACTCACTCCTGAAGAAAAAAAATAAGGTAGGAACTTGCCTTATCACATTAGACACTGAATGTCTGTGTCCTCTCCAAAATTCCCATGTTGAAGCCTTAACCCCAAAAGTGATCGTATCTAGAGATGGGGCTTTTGGAAGGAAATTGGAGTTAGATGAAATGTGATGAGGTCATAAATGTGGGGCACTGTCTGTTGGGATGTGGTGCCCTTAGAAGAGCTACCAGAGAGCTTGGCCCCTACCACGTGTGCACAGAGGAGGGTTCATGTGGGCACACAGTGACAGCCAGCCTCTACTGGCCAAGAGAAAAGGATAAAACCTCCCCTACCTGCACCTTGATCCTGGACTTCCCAGCCTCCACACTGAGAGAAATAAATTTCTACTGCTTAAACCACTCAGTCTGTGGTATTTTGTTATGGCAGCCCAAGTGGACTAAGACACCATATAGAAATACGTTATCTGTCTAAAATAAAACAACATGGTACTTTCTCAGGGAAAAGCTGAATAATGGAACAGAATAGAGAGCCTATTAATAAATGCACACATAAAGATAGTTGATTTATAACAAAGCTGGCATTACCGATTGGTGGGAAAAGAATGATTTTTTAATAACTGTTGCTGAGACAGGTTGTTGCTTACATTTAAAAAATGAAATTTGACTCCTATCTTCTATCACTTTCAAAGAGCAATTCAGGTTGATTCTTTGAAAAATTATCATATTTTTATAATTCAACAGAAAAAGCCTCAATAAATCTAAAATACATGAATCACACAGGAAAAGATTATCTTGATTACATTAAAACCAAAAGCTTTTATTTGCTAAAAAGCATCAGAAATAAAATAAAAACACAAGCCATGAGGTGAAAGAAAATATTTGTAATATACTGAACTGACAAAGAATTAGTATCCAAAATCTATAAAGAATTCCTAAAATAGGCCAGATGCGGTGGCCCACGCCTATAATCCCCAGCACTTTGGAGGCCAAAGAGGGCAGATGACCTGAGGTCAGGAGTTCAAGACCAGCCTGGCCAACACAGCGAAACCCCGTCTCTACTAAAAATACAAAAATTAGCTGGGTGTTGTGGTGCACCCCTGTAGTCCCAGTTACGTGGGAGGCTGAGGCATGAGAACTGCTTGAACCCGGGAGGTGGAGGTTGCAGTGAGCTGAGATTGTGTCACTGTTCTCCAGCCTGGGCAATAGAGTGAGACTTGGTATCAAATAAATAAATAAATAAGAAAAAGACAATCTAAAAGAAACATGAGCAAGAAAACAAGAACAAGCATTTAACAGAAGGAAAGTATAATAGTTTGGCCAATAAATAAAGATGGTTCACTAATGATAAGAGAAATGTAAATTAAAATCCTAATAATACAGCACTGCACACTCAGCATAATGGCAAAATTGGCAAAACAGCAAGTGTCAGCCAGCATATGGAAAAACTCAAATACTTGTATACTGCTGCTAGAAGTATAATTTGGTATAATCAATTTTTTAAAACAGTCTGGCCTCGTTGATAAAAGCCGTATGTGGGCTCAAACTAAAACTCCAAATTTTTACTCCTCCTCATTCCAACCCTACAGAAATATTTGCCCATGTGGACCAAGAGACATGCACAAGAATTGTCATAACTGTACAGTCTGCAATCCCCCCAAAAACCCTATATTTACTTATTTACTTTATAGAGATAGTGTCTTGCTCTGTCAGCCAGGCTGGAGTACAGTGGTGAGATCATAGCCTTCTACAGTCTTGAACTCCTGGGCTCAAGCCACCCTCCAGTCTCAGCCTTCCAAGTAGATGGTACCATAGGAATATGCCACCATGCCTGGGATTTTTTTTTGTTTTTTGTTTTTTAATTTTAGAAATGGGGTTCTTGAACTGTTGGGTTCCAGCAGTCCTCCTGCCTTGGCCTCCCAAAGTGCTAGGATTACAGATACTGGTCAATTTTAAAAATTCTTTTGTAGAAACAAGAGTCTCACTCTGTTGTCCAGGCTGGTCTTAAACTCCTAGCCTTAAGTGATCCTCCCACTTCAGCCTCCTGAGAAGCTGGGATTACAGGCAAAAGCCACTGCACCTAATACAAAAACTATAAATAACCCACATGTCCACCAACATTCAAAACGATAGTGCATGTTCATACAAAGGAATACTATAGGGCCATGAAACTGAGTAAACTTGGTCAGGTACAGTGGTTCATGCATGTAATCCCAGCACTTTGTGAGGCTGAGGTGGGTGGATCACGAGGTCAGGAGTTCAAGACCAGACTGCCCAATATGGTGAAACCCCATCTCTACTAAAAATACAAAAATTAGCTGGGCATGGTGGCAGGTGCCTATATCTCAGCTACTCATGAGGCTGAGGCAGGAGAATTGCTTGAACCAGGGAGGCAGAGGTTGCAGTGAGCCAACATCATACCACTGCATTCCAGCCTGGGCAACAGAGTGAGACTCCATCTCAAACAAACAAACAAAAAACAAAGAGTAAATTATATGGCTACATATAACAAACTGGATGAATCCTAGGATTATTGAGCAAAAAAAGCAAGTCTCAGAAGAATATACACTGTACAATTCTATTTGTATTAAGTGCAAAACAAGATATTGTTTAGGGATATGGGCATGTGTGGCAAAACTCTAAAGCAGGTTCCTGAGGATCAGGTTCTGGGCAGCCTGCCTGGCCACAGTCAGCAGGGCGGGGAAGAGAAGGGCACATGAAGGACATGAATGGATGGGAAGCTGAATAGCAAGATGTCTTGTGATAGCAGACGCCACTAACTGGTGAAGAGAAAAGGTTCTAGAGCTGAAAACGTTTCAAGGTAAAGGAAATACTATTCTTTTTTTTCCTTTTTTTTTTTTTGAGATGGAGTTTCATTCTTGTTGCCCCGGCTAGAATGCAATGGCATGATCTTGGCTCACCAAAACCTCTGCCTCCTAGGTGCAGGCAATTCTCCTGCCTCAGCCTCCCAATGAGCTGGGATTACAGGTATGCACCACCACACCAGGCTAATTTTGTATTTTTAGTAGAGACGGGGTTTCTCCATGTTGGTCAGGCTGGTCTTGAACTCCTGACCTCAGTTGATCCACCTGCCTCGGGCTCCCAACGTGCTGGGATTACAGGCATGAGCTGCTGAGCCTGGCCAGGAAGTACTATTCTTTTCATCTGGGTGAAAGTAATTACTGGGTGAAAAATCAGAAGACCTGTACAATCCTCCAGACCAGGACTGCTATCTAGATGCTGCCATTACTTGTACTTCCTCTCAGTCAGTCAGGGTGAGGGTACTTTTTTTTTTTTTTGAGACGGAGTTTTGCTCTTGTTGCCCAGGCTGGAGTGTGCAAGGACATGATCTCAGTTCACCACAACCTCCACCTCCACGGTTCATGCGATTCTCCAACCATAGCCTCTTGGGTAGCTAGGATTACAGGCTTGAGCCACCGCGCCCAGCCTATAGAGTGAGGGAGCTTTTTTAAAAAAAGTAGGGAAATAAAAGCCTGCGTAACATCAGGCAAGTTATCAACTTCTATGGGACTCAGGATATGAAGATCAATCAAGATAATGCATCCTGAGGAACTGAAGATAAATACCTTCAGGGGGTGGGAAGAGATAAATTTCAAGTTCATCATAGTCTCAACTAAAGGCAGATTTATAAAGACACTAAAGACACTTGAACTTTAGGACCCCTTACCTGCCCAAGCCCCCTACTAAGGCCCTAAGAAGAGTTCTAACCATTTTGTATCATTTTCCTTAAGGGAGTCCCCAAATGGTATAAACTTCAAGCCCCACAAAACCTATATCAGCTCCTGATTTGAATCCCAAAGTGGTAAAACACTTACCACATAGGCAGGGGAGATTTACCTGTTTAAATTCTCTGCTTCTATTGAATTTCCCTGCCACAGAAAACCATCTCCTAATTCAAATCAGATTTCCCTCAGAAACTAAGAAAGTTTAAAATTTAAGTTCTCAAAAGACTATGACTAATAAGGCTCCAGAAATCCCTGGCTGTGCCCTTTATTCTTGCACAGAGACCTTAGGATACACTGAATCTTGCTGGATAACTCAATACAATGCAATACTATTTTTCTAACAAGGCCCTTTGCTAAGAAGGTGCAAACTAATTTTGGCAAATATCCCTGCTAAATATTGTAATTGGCTCAAGGATGACAGAGCACAAACCACCTCTGTGTTGTGCCTACAATCTGCTTTCAAAACACTATGCAATCTTGCCTCAAGGCTGGTAGTATTACCACATACTCCCTGTCTTCAGCAAATGTTCCCGGGTTCTCTGAACCAGGATCTGGAGAGGCAGAAATGCAGGGACAGATGTGATAACAAATGTCATTACCACCCCAGCATTATGTGGACAGAAAACCAGAACTCCTTGTGCTTTGTCTTGTATGTGAATGAAGGAGCAGAAGCAGAACCAGTGATCTGAGAACAGGGAGAGGAATTTGCCACCGGATAGAATATTTTCAACAAGAAGAACAAATCATCCAGAAAGGGGATTTGCTTAGCAGAGGTTGAGGAATTTGTAGAGTAAGTCAGAACTCCTCCCTCACATGAAGGCTATATTAAACAAGGAAAGAATAGGACTTACAAGAAAATGTTGTTTTGAGGAAACCAAAAATGAACATGCAGTAAATCCTTGTAAAATCCATGTAAGACCAACAAGGTTTTTGAGGATTTTAGATGAGCAGAAACACTGCCAGCTTGGAATGAAAGCGACAGAGACATGTAAAATTGAAGGAGACTGGGCCGGGCGCGGTGGCTCACGCCTGTAATCCCAGCACTTTGGGAGGCCGAGGCGGGTGGATCACGAGTTCAAGAGATCGAGACCACCCTGGTCAACATGGTGAAACCCCATCTCTACTAAAAATACAAAAAATTAGCCGGGCATGGTGGCACATGCCTGTAATCCCAGCTACTCAGGAGGCTGAGGCAGGAGAATTGCCTGAACCCAGGAGGCGGAGGTTGCGGTGAGCCGAGATCGCGCCATTGCACTCCAGCCTGGGTAACAAGAGCGAAACTCTGTCTCAAAAAAAAAAAAAAAAAAAAAAAAAAAAATTGAAGGAGACTGTTGGACCCTCAAAATTCTACTGGCAAGAGGCAAGCTGATAAAACAACTCAGCTACAAACAAGGTGCTACCTTTCACTGAAAAAGGAAGGACGACAGTGGTGTAGCCACAAGCCCAGACGGTGGAGGCATGAGCCCAGAGCAAACCAAGAGCACACAGGGTAGAACCAAGAGCCAGGGGCAGAGCTGAAAGCCAGACTTATTCCCAGGCCTTGAAACCTAATCAAGGAACTGGAGTCTGCCCAGCTGGACTTCAGCGCTGCCTTGGGCTTGTGACTCCTTTTTACCTTCTGTTTTTCCTCTTTGTGAACCGGAAGTCTGGGAAGTCTATGCCAGTCCCACCTTGCATGTTGGGAGGGTTGGGGGCAGATGACTTGTCTCTTTAGTTTCGTACATCCACAGACTTGATAGATTACACTCCCAAGCCTGATTTACATGGGACTCAGATGATCTTGATCATGAGATTTTGGGTATGTAAGCCCATGAGATTTAGAACTTTGAACTGCAGCCATAATGGGATGAGACTCTCCGGAGGAGGTAACTGTATTTGCATAAGACAGGGACATGAATTATGAGTGCCAGAGGGTGGACTGGGATAGGCAAAAACTTAAGATGCTGACAGCAGAAGAGGAATTCAGAGAGATTCAAAGTGTAAGAGAGATTCAATACAAGGAGGTTCTTTATAACTGAGATGGAGGGGGTGGATCACAAGGGCAAGGACTTCTGGGAGGAGCTGAGAGGATCCCTGTTTGATAGCCAACAACGAAACAGGGACCTCAGTCCTACAAGTGAAAGGAACTGGCAGACAAACATCCTGGTTGAGCTTGGGAGATTCTTTCCTTTCCCAGAGGCTCTAGATAAGAGCCTAGTCTGGCTGATGCCTTGACTTTGACCTCATGAGATCTGGGTCCAGCCAAGCACGCCTGAACTTCTGACCCAGAGAACGGTGAGATAATAAGAGGGTGTTGTTTTAAAAACTACTAAATTTGTGGTAATTTGTTACACAGCAAGAGAAAATGAATCCAGATTCTGTTTAGGTTCACAAATTCTATTTCTGGAAATGTTGCTGCCCTAGTCCATTAGGAGAGCTAACCTCAGACAGCAACAAAAGGACCAAGTTCAGTTCTGTGGTTAGCCTTTCCTAGCATACATTTCCTCATCTACAAAGCGGGTGAGTCAAGAGAGAAAAGCTGTACCACAACTGTGTTCAAATATAAGATGTATTTTTAATCACAACACCCGTGCTGCCATCTGCAAATGAGGGACCCAGGCATGGCCAAGAACAGAAAAGTCATAACTCCTTACCTTCCTCAGGGCAGGACTGTAGATTGCTGGAATAAAGATATGCTCCTTCTCCTCTCGCTAGAAACGTACCCAGGAATGACTCATCCCCCTTTAAAAACAACAGCAACAACAACAAAAACCAAAAAAGAACAGCTGATTTATAGCATAAATACAGAATTAAAAGTCCTGTCCAATTTTGTGTCTACAAAAAGCTGAGTCAGGTTCAAATAGCCCCAGTGTATTCCATGGCCTTTGGCATTGTCTGGCTCTTTGGCAGGTTGCTGGCATCCTTGATTTGCGCTGAGAAAAAGAACATTAAGGTTTTCTCTGAGTCCAAGCATCAGAGCCTTCAAAGCTTGTTCATGTTCCAGTGGATTTATTCCCTCTGTGAAAATGGAGGCAGCTTCTCCTTGGCCTTAAGCCTTGATGTCCCAGCTCTACATGTCTAGGCCAATCTGGGATCTGCTTTTAATATTATAGGGAGATTAAAAAAAAACACCAAAAAGCCCTAATGGAATAAAGAATCCCTCTAATTGTATCCTCTATAAATGGTTGGTTATTTATTTATTTATTTATTTAAGAGACGGGGTAAGGCCGGGCGCGGTGGCTCAAGCCTGTAATCCCAGCACTTTGGGAGGCCGAGGCGGGTGGATCACGAGGTCAAGAGATCGAGACCATCCTGGTCAACATAGTGAAACCCCGTCTCTACTAAAAATACAAAAAATTAGCTGGGCATGGTGGCATGTGCCTGTAATCCCAGCTACTCAGGAGGCTGAGGCAGGAGAATTGCCTGAACCCAGGAGGCGGAGGTTGCGGTGAGCCGAGATCGCGCCATTGCACTCCAGCCTGGGTAACAAGAGCGAAACTCCGTCTCAAAAAAAAAAAAAAAAAGAGACGGGTTTCACTATCTTGGCCAGGCTGGTCTTGAACTCCTGACTTCATGATCCACTCGCCTTGGCCTCCCAAAGTGCTGGGATTAGAGGCATGAGCCACTGCACGTGGCCTTACAAATGGTTATTTCTAAAGCTCTGTGGGGAAGGGGAGGAATGCAAATAGGAAGTAAAGACAACGCAGTGCAAATCCTTTAGATTAGTAATGAGATGAAGTATTTTAATACCTTTATGAATTGCTTATATTATCTTTTGATATGATGTTAACACAGAATAAGAAGGCTGCTTACCTTCACTGCTTGCTGGGTTTTGTCAGAAAATTTTACTTCATTATCTTCCACCTGTGTCCAAAAAGGAATGCAGATTTTCAGTTGACTACTTCAAGGGAAAACCCTGCTAGGTCTCCCACTGTGTTGGAATACTTCCAGGACACTGACCGGGTAGTCCCTCCACACCACGTCCATGTCCAGTGCTCTCAGGCCCTGACACAGCTGAGATGTCTGCTGGTCACCAGGGCTCAGAGCTAACGAGCTTATGGCATGCGTTAGTCTCTACCTACATTTCACTTAGAAAAAAACAACGGTTTTTAGGAACGAAGCAAACAGAATGTATTAAAATACTTTCAGAGAGTGTCTTCTCATTTAAGCACATTCAGGTTAGAGGATAACTCTCGGTCTTCCCTGTCTGTGTGGGAACTGCAGAAGCAGAGTATGAACACTCTCAAGCAGGGACTCAGCCCATTAGCAGACTAAATGCTGTCACACCTTCTAAGTTCCAAGGCGCTGGTTTCAGACCAAGTCCTTCTCACTGTGCAAAATGGGA
Organism: Saimiri boliviensis; assembly: GCF_048565385.1. Classification (NCBI taxonomy): domain Eukaryota; kingdom Metazoa; phylum Chordata; class Mammalia; order Primates; family Cebidae; genus Saimiri; species Saimiri boliviensis. Next base: position 92,886,377 of record NC_133457.1, on the reverse strand, counting down.
CTTTTCAACAAGTAAAGAGACGTTGCTGTAAAAAAGTAGCAACCACTCTACCAGGGAAGGACACCACAGGATCCACTTCGCACGATCTGTATGACCTTCTAAGCTCAGTTTCCTCATCTGCAGAATGAGGCTGTTATGTCTTCCTTCACAATTTAACAGTGACCCATATAACTCTGTTCCTTTCTTATGAAACTTATCTAAGATATGAGAGTTAATGAAATCAGGTTCATTTGTATAAAGAGAAAGGGCTGAGATAAAAACTTCCATTCCTGAACAACAGCTAGTTCAGGATCTGACATCCCACCAGGGGCACACAAAGAGGCTCTTCCTCAAATGTTTGCCCTGATTTTTTTCACACATAGGTCCACTTCCACCTGATGAATGACACTACTAACCAGCCAGGAGCAGAATCTGGGTACAGCGGCAGTCAGGACTATGGAGCTGGTTTCTGTGGTAACAGTGCCATCTGCAGGAAGACCACAGACATGCCAGTTACTCCCCTAGTACCTCACCCCGCCTTGCCGCCCTCAGACCCTAAATGCCCTTCTCAGGAGCAAGGGCTCTTATTTTATTTTTCTTGAGACAGCATCTTGCTCTGTTGCCCAGGCTGGAGTGCACTGGTGCGATCTCAGCTCACTGCAATCTCCACCTTGCAGGTTCAAGCAATTCTCCTGCCTCAGCCTCCCAAGTAGCTGGGATTACAGGTATGTGCCACCACGCCCGGCTAATTTTTGTATTTTTAGAAGAAACAGGGTTTCACCATGTTGGGCAGGCTGATTTCGAACTCCTGACCTCAGGTGATCCACCAGCCATGGCCACCCAAAGAGTTGGGATTATAGGCAACATGGCAATACCCTGGTTCTCTACAAAAATTATGAAAATTGGCCAGGCACGGTGGCTCAAGCCTGTAATCCCAGTACTTTGGGAGGCCGAGGCAGGTGGATCACGAGGTCAAGAGATCGAGACCATCCTGGTCAACATGGTGAAACCCCGTCTCTACTAAAGGTGCAAAAAATTAGCTGGGCATGGTGGCACGTGCCTGTAATCCCAGCTACTCAGGAGGCTGAGGCAGGAGAATTGCCTGAACCCAGGAGGCGGAGGTTGCGGTGAGCCGAGATCGCGCCATTGCACTCCAGTCTGGGTAACAGGAGCGAAACTCTGTTTCAAAAAATAAAAATAAAAATAAAAATAAAAATTATGAAAATTAGCCAGGCGTAGTGGCACATTGGTAGTCCCTGCTACTTGGGAGGCTGAGGTGGGAGAATCGCTTGAGCCCAGGAGATGGAGGTTGCAGTGAGCCAAGATCATGCCACCACACTCCAGCCTGGGTGACAGAGCAAAACCCCGTCTAAAAAAAAAAAACCAAAAAACAAAACTCTTGGGAATTAGTCCATTTTACCATTACTTTTTATTTTTGAGATGGGAGTCTCACTGTGTCACCAGGATGGAGTGTAGTGGTGCGATCTCGACTCACTGCAACCTCCGCCTCCTGGGTTCTGGGTTCAAGTGATTCTCCTGCCTCAGTCTCCTGAGTAGCTGTCACCCAAGCAGGAGTACAGTGGCACAATTTCAGCTCACTGCAACCTCCACCTCACAAGTTCAAGTGATATCCCCTACCTCAGCCTCAAGTAGCTGGGATTACAGGTGCCCACCACCATGCCAGATAATTTTTGTATTTTTAGTAGAGATGGGGTTTCACCATGTTGGCTAGGCTGCTCTTGAGCTTCTGACCTCAAATGATCCTCCTGCCTTAGCCTCCCAAAGTGGTGGGATTACAGGCGTGAGCCATTGTGCCCAGCTTTCAAATAGCTTCTTCTTGACTACTAATGAGGCTACACATCTTCATTTATACATATTCCTCCTCCCTTTTTTGTTTTCCACACCTGTGAAGTACCTGTTCATTTTATTATTATTATTATTATTTTTTTGCTCATTTTACCATTGGGTAGCTTATCTTTTCTTATTAATAGTAAGAGCTCTTCATCAATGAGGATATAAACCCTTTGTACCTCATTAATGTTCCTCTTTTGCTTTTTTGAGACAGGGTCTCACTGTGTCCCTGAGGCTGGAGGGCAGTGACGTGATCATAAGTTCTAATATTTTTACCAGTTTATTGTTGGCTTTTTGCCTTAGCTTATAGCTTATTTTGCAAAAAAAAAAAAAAAAAAAAAAGGCTTAAGGTTTGCTTTCTGAAGATCACATATACGTACCCTTTTCTTTAACTAAGATCTGAGAAGTCAAAAATGATTCAGAGAAGACCACAGATCCTAAGCAACCACTTCCTCCCAGCAAGTCAGGAATGTCATAGACGGTCATATAAGCCTGCATCAAATGAGAAAACAGAGCAGTTACCAGCCCAAAACCTTCACAGAGAAGTCTATAAGAAGGAGACCACAAAATACTGCCTTAAGGAATATGGCAAAAGAGTACTGAAGAGTTTCTAGGAAAAACTGGAGTTATCTTAAAAACATCTTTGAACTAGGAGGTGACTTCAGGATCACCCAGTCTTCCCTGAAATTGCTCCCTGATCACAGATGTACTTGGGCTATAAAGCAAGCATCTTTTTGTTTCTATAAATTCCCTTAACCTGCTTTATATTGACTGTGCACAGTGGCTCATGCCTATAATCCCAGCAATTTGGGAGGTCCAGGTACCCAGGAATTTGAGACCCACCTGGAAAACACAGTGAAATTCCCACTCTACTAAAAAAAAAAATTAGGCGGGACATGATGGCTCATGCCTGTAATCCCAGCACTTCGGAGGCCAAGGCGGGTGGATCACCTGAGCCCAGGAGTTTGAGACCACCCTGGGCAACATGGCAAAATCCCATCTCTACTAAAAATAAAAGTAAATTAAAAAAAAAAAAAAAAAATATATATATATATATATATATATATATATGTATTTGCCGGGCATTATGGCATGTGTCTGTAATCCCAGCTACTTGGGAGGCTGAGGCAGGAGAATTGCTTGAACCTGGGAGGTGGAGGTTGCAGTGAGCCGAGATCACGCCACTGAACTCCAGCCTGGGCAACAGAGTAAGACTCCATCTCAAAAAAAAAAAGAACGAAAAAAAAAAATAGCCAGGCATGGTGGCATCTGCCTGTGGTCTCAGTTATTTAGGAGGCTAAGGCAGGAAGATTGTTTGAGCCCAGGAGGTTGAGGCTGCAGTAAGCTATGATCACGCCACTGCACTCGGCCTGGGTGACAGAGCAAGATCCTATCTCAAAAACAAGAAAAACAAAAAACCAAGAAAGCTATTCAAGTTTTTGAGGCCAACGCAAATAAAAGCAGAGGCTTCAGTAGCCTGGAAACAAATTAGAGCAACTCAGAGAGCTCCCAAATGTCTGGTAAGAAAGCCCTAATTTATCAGGTAAAAACTGGTGAAAATGGACAATTCTGGGAAGAAGCCAGCAGAAGAAACAGAGAAAGTGATGTTAGCCAGAGCTAGAGTCTGGGATGGTCAGGAAGATCTGATGAGGGACATGGGATAAGCAGCACAAGGACCTCCTACCCTGAAGAGCACTGAGTGGTGGGCAGAGGTACAAAGCTTCTGAAACTAAGTCCACTTTTACATATTGTCGTCCTAGCCTGGGACACCTGTCCTATCCCTCAGGACAGAGACAAAAGATCTGAGGATCTTGAAGGAATTGCTGGATTTTCAAAGAAAAACTTAAAGAGGGCAGAAGGTTGAAAAGAAAAAAACAGTTAAAGCCAAAGCTGTTAATTTTCCACATTATTATGATAATAGGATATACAAAAGAGACAGGTAGGCTTCTATATTTGAGTTAACTTTCTTTTTAGGTTTGACAACTGGAAGGTTTATCTAAAGCTGTCTCAAAGAATTTTGAGCATCTGAAGACACAGAACCCTCCTGAGCCACATGGTTCCTCTTAAGTAACAATGGCAATCCTATGTCTTTGGTTCCCAGGCCAATCAGGTGGACAGATCCTGTGGGTTCCTGATCCTTCATGTTCATATTTGGCCACTGGTATTGAGGAAGGGGAGAGAGGACATTAAAAAGAGGACATGGGGTGTTTGTTGGAGATTTGCTATGTATTTCCCACCATGTGGCACGGGGAAAGAAAAAATATAGCATGGTGCCTGTCTTCAGGAAATCTATAATGTATAGCTAGAGAGACAATGGCATTCTTACACAAGAGTCATCATATGACACATGATATCATATGACATGTTAGCATAGAATTATTCCTTAAACTGCAACTGCAAGTACCATGGGAATACTTGTAGGGAGAAATCAACAGGGGAGGTTTTGAGAAGGAAATAGAACTTCATCTCTGTCTGGGTAAGAGGACGGAATGTAGATAGAAAGCATCAACTTCTGGCATCTTATTTCCTATCTCATTAGCTGTGCATACTTAACACAGACTGTGATTCTACTGGATTCCTAATCAGCTGCTACTGTGCAAAGCATCTTCAAGCACTGTGCAAAAGTCCAAGGAGAGAAGTCAGGGACTTAAAGTCTAACAAAGAGATAAAGTATTATTACCTAAATATCAGAAAGTATTTCCCAATGTTTTAATAATATCACAAAAAAGCCTAAATTAGTTCTAAAAGAACATCCACACAAAATGTTGACAGATGGGGACCAGGAACATTATAAAAATAAAAATTACAACCTTAAAAAATTACCCTTGTTGTGCTGTTCTCTGTAGATAAGTTAACACTACTGACAGGAACTCTGAGTTACTTTTCCACAGGTGATGGTGAGGGGATGCACTTGTACCAAGTCATTCACAGCTGGTCACCTAATTTCCTGGGACCAAAGCTTGTTGGAACTAAGGCTCAGGCAGTGCTCACAGAACAGACTCAAGATCACACCACCAACAGAATTCCTGGCTAGATATCTACCACCCTCTCATGCACCGTTTGCCAACCTTCTTCATATCAGATGCTCTGGCGTAAATGGAGGACTCAGCTTGTGACTGAGAGCAACTGGCCTAGAAACTCTGGCTCCCTGGGCCATGCCATCCCACCCAGGGACATTATCTCAATGCATCTCCAAACCATTCCCCCAGCACACAGGTTGGAAAACTTTGCTGACTACCCTACTTCATAGGAGACCCAGGTACCTATTGACTTTGGGTTATTTAAATAATTATAGACAGGTATCACTTAATGACAGGAATGCATTCTGAGAAATGCATCATTAGCTGATTTCATCATTGTGTGAACATTATAGAGTGCACTTAAACCTACATAGTATAGCCTACTATATACCTAGGCTAGCTGGTATAGTCTATTGCTCCTAGGCTACAAACCTGTACAACATGTTACTACACTGAATACTGTAGGCAATTATAACATAACGGTAAATATTTGTGTATTTAAGCATATCTACACGTAGAAATGGTGAGTAAAAATACAGCATTATGATATTATGGGACCACTGTTGTATCTGTAGTTCACTGTTGACCAAGATGTTCTTTTGTGGTACAGGGCTGTAGTTAAATTTTCCCAGGTCACTGTTTTTGTTTGTTTGTTTTTTAAGACTAAATCTCTGCCACCCAGGCTGGAGTGCAGTGGTGCAATCACGGCTTACTGTAGTCTCAAACTCCTGGGCTCAAATGATCCTCCTGCCGCAGCAGCCTGAGGAGCTCAGGCTGCAGTACATGCCACCACACCTGGCTAATTTTTAAAATACGTTTTTGTGGACACAGGGTCTCACTATGTTGCCAAGACTGGTCTCAACTCTAGGTTCCTGTTAAAGGCATCAATGCAAGTCTTGGAACTCAAAGAAGCCAATGAAAAACTTTATCTGTTATCCTGGACTCATATTTAGACATGAGGCCAGAGCAATCTCAGCTACCTGTAGGAAGGCTTCATAACGCAGAAAGAGGTGCTTCCCAACACCTTAGTTAAGACTTTGGACCCTGGGGAAGCCTAGGCAAGGGAGTATAGATGTGAGTGGCCCTGGCACAGCTACCTGGGTACCCTCAGTAAGCACAGGCTCACCACTGCTTTGGCTGGGATAGGAATAGAACAGATCAGTTTCTTCAGGTAAGGGGTGGGCTACTCAAGACCTCCACCCACTCCCACCTCCCTACTTACAGATGTCCCTCTGCAGGCCATTTCCAGCCAGCTGACCCATGACAGCTCTGCTTACCGTCTTCACAAAGAATAAGCTATCTTCACAGTCCAGCGGTACAATTCTATGAGAGGAAAGAGATGGAAAAGACTGTTAAAGAGTTTTTAAGTGTACTGAAATTTACAGTGTTGACTTTTTTCTACCTGGCAATGACAAGTCATAGACTCAGGTTGTTCTCAGGGACTTTCAAAACACTGGGTTACATGTATGTAGAATTGGTATGTGGGCCACTAAGGTAAATATGTCCAGCCCCACCTCTGCCCCTCAGCTCTGCAGTGGGAAGCACTCAGGGTACAGGGCCTCAGCTGAGCACAACCAACCCAACCCCAACCCTGGAGTGATATCACTGCCAGGTATGGAACTGTGAGAAAACCACTCATGTCAGCAGCTGCCCCTATCTTTTTTTTTTTTTTTTTTAAAGACAGGGTTTCGCCATGTTGGCCAGGCTGGTCTTAAGCTCCTGACCTCAGGTGATCCGCCTGCCTCGGCCCCTCAAAGTGCTGAGATTACAGGCGTGAGCCACGACACCCAGCCTCTCCTATCTTTATCTTCCTAAAACTTGCTCCATGAGGATTCACCACAATCATATACGCACCTTCCCTGATTATTCACAGCATGTATGTGAAAAGCCATCTTGGAGCTGTAGACCAGAAACAAAACAAAAGAAAAATCAGTCTGCTCCTGTTCCCCAGATACTTGTGCAAGGTCCTGCTTGGGACTCTCAAGGCTACACAGTGAAGTGTTTGTCATCCTTGCTTTACACAGATTTACCCTAGATATTTTAGATACTTTCCCCATGGTCCCACGCCACCAGCAGGTGTGGGACCAGTGTCTGACTCTAATCACGGCCCTGCCTCTGTGCAAGTCCTAAGGACTGTCTTGACTCCTGGACCACAACAGGAGAAAATGACATGAGAGAACTGCCGCTCACTGCAGACTGAGAGTGGCCCTCCATCCCTGCTCTGAGCACAAGCAGAGGCCACATCTCTGCTACTCATAGTCAAATGCTGTGGAGCCATGGGCAGGGTCAGGCCTTCAGAGTTAAGAAATAACTAGAAAACTCTCTGAGCTTACTCTAAATTGTGTTAGTGTAATTTCTTACATTAACAAGTATTGGATAGTTACATACTAATTCCTGTCTGCATTCATGGCTCCCCAATCCTTTCCCCCTTGGGAGAGAGATCTGTTAATCTGAAGCAGTGCAAGGGTCCTTAGTGAAGTCATCTGTTTTATTTTTATTTTTTTTGAGACAGAGTCTTGTTCTGTCACCCAGGCTGGAGTGTAGTGGCACCATCTTGACTCATTGCAACCTTGGCCTCCTGGGTTCAAGTGATTCTCCTGCCTCAGCCTCCTGAGTAGTTGGGACTATAGGCGCATGCCACCACGGCTGGCTAATTTTTGTATTTTTAATGAAGATGGGGAATTGCCATGTTGGCCAGTATGGTCTCAAACTCCTGACCTCAAGTGATCTGCCTGTCTTGGCCTCCCATAGTGCTGGGATTACAGGCGTCAGCCATTTTCAGTGAACTAATCTATGTGGTGAGAAAGGGGTGGGGCTCTAGGCAGAAAACTGGCCTGGGAGACTCTTCTCCAATTGACTGGCATTTTCTCCTTGTGCCTTTCTCCAGCTAGGGCAGACACCCAGGCCTAGAAGGCCTTGGGAGTGAGAGGTGGCCTGCTCTGGGAAAGCTGAGTGGCCTAGGCAAGGGCTCAAGTAGAGGAGGAGCAGAATGACTATGCCAGCCATATTGATGGTAAAAGAGAATACCCCACTGTGATAGCAGCTAACATCTATGTGCCTAATTGCTTTATAAGGTGGGTAGTTGAGGAAGCAGATACAGAAAGTCCCCTATCTTGCCCAGAGTCACAATGACGCAAAGTGAAGGAGTGTTCTCAGACTCAGGTTGGCCAGAAACAGACAGTACAGGGCAGCACAAGGCCTTAAGGGAACAAACTTCCTTTATCCTTCCCCTTTCATGGCCAGAGAAGCAAGATCCAGAAGACCCAGGGGAAAGAAGACCTGAAGCAAGTCTAAAGCCCTGCATCTCAGAGTTCTGGCTCTTTCTTCCACTCCTGGGGCTGCAGAAATAGAATTCTTGTTAGACCAATTAATTGACTAATCTTTCAAATATTCCCTCTTATTACCCAGGACTGTGGATATAAGAAAAATGTGGGACATAGACCTGAGGCATCACAGGACACATCCTAGAAGTATTCTTCAATAAATTCCCTAATACTGGCGTCTGTTGTATCCTTTGCATGAAAGTGTACACAATGGTCCTCACGTGAAACACTGGGTTAAGTGGACTGGGTTCATGAAGATTCAGCTATGGATAAAGACCACAAAGAGATCCACTGTGACATGCCAAGAGATGTGATGAAAAAATCACTAGATTCTCAGACCATGCAGACCCTAAGACATGGCTAGGCTCAGAGTTTCTGTCATTCTAGTGAGAGACGAGGTCCAGTGCAAATCTCTTCCACGCAGTGACTATCTTCCTTTGCCCAGGGTCCCCTGCCTCTATAAACCTCACCGTTCAGGTCCCCAGCTTCATCTTTCTAGCCTTGGAACCCAGGCCTGTCAAGTCTCCTGTGATTCTGGTGTTAATCTACCTTGCATTCCAGCCTCAAAACATGTGTGTGACTTTCTTAAACAGTTCCTCCATCTTTGGCTCTTTGGCTTCTAAGTAGAGGTTGAATCATGAATGACTCTCCTTCATACATCCCATTATTTTACTGAAACATTTCTCAAAGGGAGATGAAATATAACTTACAAGGGACAAAGAATCTTTCAAAAACAAAGACAAAAAAATTCCTTATAAAAATATCAGCCATTGCTTACCGCAGAGCTGCCTTAAATGGAATCAACTCAAAGAAATCTAACCCAGATCCCAGAGTCTGCTCTGCTACCTCCTTGGCCTGTAAAATAATAACAAGACAGGGACAATTAGCTTTCACAGTAGGAAAAAGTACACATATAACTGAAGGACGGGCCCTCCTAACACTTATCCAAGATCACACTATGCCCTACAGTGTGCCCTTCCCATCTATGTAACTACTTGGTAGACACGAACAGATTAAAGTGAAAGCATCATGTTAAGGGAAGCAAGGGCCTGCTTTCTCCAACCTAGGTTAACAGGACAAAACTGCATTCAGGCAGGTGTGCACTGGAACCTGACCTGCTGGATCCAGAGAAGTGACCAGCTGTGATGACAGCAGTGGAATGTGAGGTCTGTAAAAGTGCTTTTTCCCCCGCTCTTCCCTGGCTCTTGGAAAGGAACGTCTGCCCTCAGAGTTTTAGCCAGATGCTAAGAATATCCAAATAGGCCGGGCGCGGTGGCTCAAGCCTGTAATCCCAGCACTTTGGGAGGCCGAGGCGGGTGGATCACGAGGTCGAAAGATCGAGACCATCCTGGTCAACATGGTGAAACCTAGTCTCTACTAAAAATACAAAAAAACTAGCTGGGCGTGGTGGTGCATGCCTGTAATCCCAGCTACTTAGGAGGCTGAGGCAGGAGAATTGCCTGAGCCCAGGAGGCGGAGGTTGCGGTGAGCCGAGATCGCGCCATTGCACTCCAGCCTGGGTAACAAGAGCGAAACTCCGTCTCGGAAAAAAAAAAAAAAAAAAAAAAAAATGCGCCGGGCGCGGTGGCTCAAGCCTGTAATCCCGGCACTTTGGGAGGCCGAGGCGGGTGGATCACGAGGTCGAGAGATCGAGACTATCCTGGTCAACATGGTGAAACCCTGTCTCTACTAAAAATACAAAAAATTAGCTGGGCATGGTGGCACGTGCCTGTAATCCCAGCTACTCAGGAGGCTGAGGCAGGAGAATTGCCTGAACCCAGGAGGCGGAGGTTGCGGTGAGCCGAGATCGCGCCATTGCACTCCAGCCTGGGTAACAAGAGCGAAACTCCGTCTCAAAAAAAAAAATTAAAAAAAAAAATAATAATATCCAAATAGCTACAGTTACAAAAGATAAGTTAAAAAACAAAGATGTGAGAACTGATATTGAAGGACACCCCACTGCTTTGCCATGTAGTGGCTGAAGGGCTGAGAAATCTGGACTCAGTACCAGGGATACAAGTTCAGTGAGGAGGGGAGATGGCAAGGAGCTGGTGACTACAGCTACAGTCTCTCTGATATCTACATCATACACAACCTTTCCAATGTCAAATGGCTTCCTTCAGAAAAGGTCCTATTGGCATTTGGGAGGCATCAAGCTGACTCTTCTCATCTCCTTACTGGGTCAGATATAGGAATCCAACTCAGCAGGGCAGGTTAACCGCAAAACAGCAAGGCAGATAATGGTCAGAGAACGGGAACACATGTGCTTGTCTAGGAAAAGCAAGTCAGATTTTCTAATCTTTAGCTGTTTTTTTTTTTAAAAACACTGAGTTATAGGAAATCAAACTTACCGAACTTTATCAGAATTCACAGAATAATCTACAGTTGTCTTTATGTTTTTTAGCTTTTAAAAAAGTCTTTTGTTTTAGCTATTCAATAAAACAATGTGCTACAGAATGATTTTTCCTTAACACAACTAGATGTCTACAAAGAAGCACGGATAAGTTGTCATTCATAAGACAACAGAAGCATGGTCACAGGCAGCAGGCGCTCAGTGCTTTAAAGGTATCTCTCTGCCTCGTGTCAAAGAGGCCCAAGCTCCTCGTGTCAAAGAGGCCCAAGCTCGCACAAGAGTCAGTACTACAAGATGTCCAAAGAAGAAACACATGGATAGAATGTTTTACATTAAAATAATAACTACAGAAGAGAAACATGGTATTTTAATTACCTTTGTTAGACTGGAAGTTTTAGCATAACATGCAATGCCAGCCAAAACAGCCTCAATAACAGCAGCGTATATCTGGGACAACAGCCTACTTTAAAAAAAAAAATAATGGTTAACATTACAGCATCATGAAGTTTTGTCAAAAGATGCATGTACACAAATGACAGCCCCCAAGAAACTGATTTTTAAACAGAATCGAAAAAGGCAAAAATAAAACCCATTGATTTCTAAACCTTTTAAAAGTCACAAACCTGGGCTGGGTGTGGTGCCTCAGGCTTGTAATCCCAGCACTTTGGGAGGCTGAGACAGGCACACTGCTTGAGCCCAGGCCCAGGAGTTTGAGACCAGCCTGGGAAACACAGCAAAACCCCCGCTCGACAAAAAAAATTTAAAAAATAAAAATAAAATTATCCAGGTGTGGTGAGGTATGTCTGTAGTCCCAGCTATTTGGGAGGCTGAGGCTGAATGGTAATTTGAGTCCAGGAGGCAGAGGAGGTCACAGTGAGCCAAGGCTGTGTCACTATACTCCAGCCTGGGTGACGGAGTGGGACCTTGCCTCAAAAAAAAAAAAAAAAAAAAAAAAGAGTCATATGCCTGGTTTGATTTATACTTTGCTTTTGTTAAATCACCTTAAGGAAAATTGGCTCCTCTGAATTCTGCTCAAGAGATTGCCCCTCCCTGTTTGTAACCAAACAATAAAAATATGAAGTCTCCTTGACCGCTCTCTGTGCAGGAGCAGCTACCCACAGACCAGGAATCCCTTCAGTGTTATCACGCCCACTTGCTGTTTTTCCAGGGACCTAACCACACTGTAGTTTCATTTTTTCACTAGACCTGCTGACGGCTGGCTACTACTGGAACCTCTGGGTGGGAGACCTCAGAGGGGAAGAGAGATGACTAGACTGAGGAGGGGCTGGATTTCATTTAAATTCAAGTTAAACAGCTGCAGACCCCTTTCCAAGCAGCTTGCCTCATTTAGAGAACAGAGAATGCTTCTGAGGAGATGTCTCACCTTTCCCCTAGATAATGTTCTTTCTCTCTGACTTCCCACTTCTACAGTATAAAACTTCCCGGTTTTATTTGGCCGGGCGCAGTGGGACAAGCCTGTAATCCCAGCACTTTGGGAGGCCAAGGTGGGTGGATAACCTGAGGTCGGGAGTTCAAGACCAGCCTGACCAACATGGAGAAACCCCATCTCTACTAAAAATATAAAATTAGCTGGGCATGGTGGCACGTGCTTGTAATCCCGGCTACTCGGGAGACTGAGCCAGGAGAATTGCTTAAACCCAGGAGGTGGAGGTTGCACTGAGCCAAGATCACGCCATGGCACTCCAGCCTGGGCAACAAGTGCAAAACTCTGTCTAAAAAATAAAAAATAAATAAATAAATAAAGAAGAAGGTTTTTCTCTGCCAGACTAGACTACCACGGAGGTCCCTAGAAAAACCAGTCTGGTTCCTTTTTGGGAGGGAAGGTTTTTCCACCTTGGCATTTAGGGCAGGATAATTCCTTGCTGTGCAGTTTGTCCTGTGCACTGTAGGATGTTCAGCAGCACCCCTGGCTGCTAACCAGCATCCCTACCCGCTAGATGTTGGTAGCATCCCAGTTGTGATAATCCAAAATTTCCCTAGAATCTGCAAAATGTTCCTCTGAGTGGGGAAAGATAGGGGAGGGAGATTCAATAGAATTGCCCTTGGTTGAGAACCACTGCCTTGGAGAAAGGAGGTGCAGGCTCTTCTTAAGACACTTACGAAGAGAAGGGGCTCAACCAAGAGGCCCTGAAAGGCAAAAAGAGGCACCTGGGAAGGAACTGACAAGGTCTCACCTGAGAATATGTCTATTTTTAAGCCCATAAGAATCTTGTAACAGGTAAAGGAAGGTGATAGGAGTTTGAAAGTGGGAAAAAACACAGAAATGATTTGGTCTAATCCTCTCATCTTCTAGAAGAAGCAATAAGGGCCTCTGGAAGTGGAATAAGTTGTCTATTAAGTCACAGAAAATTCATGGCTGACCCAAACTCAGATCTGCTCTCAGCCTGGTGTTTTTCCACTGTGCCATATCAAATTGCCACCTCCTTAAATTTCCTCCTTGGCTCCCGCACCACACCTCCACAATGTAGGTAAGAGATTAGGGTTGAGTTGAAACAACAACAACAACAACAACAACAACAACAACAACAACAAGGAGAGCTCATATAACAAAATGACAGCTCCAAGTAACATATCCTGAAGACTTTTGGCCTGGCCAGGCCAGGGCAGAGGGTATACCCTGGAAGGGGCCTGACAGAGAGATGTGAATGAGCTTGGCCCCTTCCAGGTGAGACCAGAATCCTCTACACTTGGGCACTAAGGGTGCAGTTTTAAAGATGCCAAACCCAAAGACATGCAAAGATATCCCCCTCCCCAGCTGATTCAAGCATCACTCAGTACTAACATTGGTCAGGCCTTCCCCTTGTTTGGTCTTCTCCTACACAGATCCGTACACAAGAGCTCAATACACAAGCCACATGGCTGCTGACCCATAAAAAGGCCTTCATGGTGCTGTTGTCACTTTATTTATTTATTTTTTTTGAGACAGTCTCGCTCGGTTGCCCAAGCTAGAGTGCAGTGGCGTGGTCTCAGCTCACTGCAACCTCAGCCTCTCAGGTTCAGGCGATTCTCCTGCCTCAGCTTCCTGAGTAGCTGGGATTATAGGCACCCACCACCTCGCCTGGCTAATTTTTGTATTTTTAGTAGAGACGGGGTTTCACCATCTTGGCCAGGCTGGTCTCGAACTCCTGCCACTCGACTCGACCTCCCAAAGTGCTAAGATTACAGGCATGAGCCACTGTGCCTAGCCTCTGTTGTGACTTTCACTTGAATCCACATGTTCCACTGGACCTGTGATTTGGCAAATCTCCCAATGTGTACCCAGTTACCACTCAATACCAGTCCCTGATGCAGGGCATCAATGGATTTGGTTTAGGCAAAATATGTAAGGGTCTAGCATAAGGATCCAGGGCAGTGGCTAAGCAGTGCTGGCACAGAAGTACAAGCAGACACAAGGTAAGACTACATCCAACAACACATGAGGAAGTGGTTGTCTTGTTGCTAAAGAAAGGAAACCCACAAAAGAACTACATACACATTATGATTATAGCTTAAGTGAATAGCTTTTTTGGAAAGCCCAGAAAGTTATATACATATACATATACAAACACACACACATGTATACACAGACATTTTTTTTTTTTGAGACAGAGTCTTGCTCTGTCACCCAGGCTAGAGTGCAGTGGCACCAATTTCAGCTCACTGCAACCTCTGTATCCCGGGTCCAAGCACTTCTCTTGTCTCAGCCTCCCGAGTAGATATCGGGATTACAGGCATGTGCCACCATGCCCGGCTAATTTTTGTATTTTTAGTAGAGATGGGGTTTTGCCATGCTGGCCAGGCTAGTCTCGAAGTCCTGACCTCAGGTGATCCACGTGCGGAGGCCTCCCAAACTGCTGGATTACAGGTGTGAGCCACCGCACCCGGCCACACACACATATTCTTGAGACAGGAACTCACTCTGTCATCCAGGATGCAATGTAGTGGTGTTATCTTGGTTCACTGCAGCCTTGACCTCTCCAGGCTCAGATGATCTTCCCGCCTCATCCTCCCAAGTAGCTGGGAATTCAGGCATGTGCCACTACACCCAGCTAATTTTTCTATTTTTTGCAGAGACAGGATTCCACAAGGTTGCCCAGGCTAGTCTTGAATTCCTGGGCTAAAGCAATCTGCCTGCCTTGGCCCCCAAAAGTCCTGGGATTTCAGATGTGAGCCACTGTGCTCAGCCCCAGAAATACATAAATTAAGGTACTAAAGGGTAGTGCCAGAGAGAAGGAATTATAGTTGATTTTAATTTCTTTTCTCAACTTGCATACTTTCTATTTTCTACTTGCAAATGGAATCACAATAGTGTGATTCGATTTCTTCTATTATATTTTTCCCAATACAACTTTGTGGGCCCTGCCCTAGAAATTCTGATTGTAATGCTGAGATTGGACCTGCAGAACCTCTATTTTAAAGAGATCCCTAATCTTTTGTAGTCTGTCACTGCTGGCCATAGGGAAGCACTGATCTATACACCACCAAATTATGCTGCTGTATTTAATTAGGTAATAATGCTGTATTTAATTAGGTAACAATAAAATTCTATTATGTCCATACTGCTAAAGGAGAATGCTTTTTGAAATTCAATAGTTTCAGCACGAATGAGTTTATTTTCTGTCTTTGGCTTCTTGCTGTATGTGAAAGAAGAGAAGTCAACACTAGGCAGGACCTATCTGAGGTTGCACAGCCGGTGTTCACACCCTCTGACTCTGTTCCATAGGTTTAAGTGTCAAATTCAGAGAAAAACACTCTTCAGACCAGTTGGGGTTTCACATGATTCTCTTGATGGATTTCAAGATGGTTTATTCTTAGAAAAGTCCTTAATTTAAAAATGCACTTTGTAGAAAACATATCAAGGGAGTTACATCATATAATGCATGGATGTGCAGGTAGGAAGTTTCTGAGGTCTAGAGAGAAGAGCAGATGGCAAAGCTGGCAGGGTTCTCTGGCCTAAATTTCAAGCTGAGAGAAACTTGGGAAACGACATGGTAATGTTCACCTCATAAACCAGATATCTTCTTTTTTTTTGTTTGTTTTGAGGCAGAGTCTCCCTCTGTTGCCAAGAGTGCAGTGGTGCAATCATAGCTCACTGAAATCTTGACCTCCCAGGCTAATGTGATCCTCTCACATCACCCTCCCAAGTAACTAGGACCACAGGCGTGCATCATGCCTGGCTAATTTTTTATGTTCTGTAGAGACAGCGTCTGCTTATGTTGCCCAGGCTGGTCTTGAACTCCTGGCCTCAAGTGATCCTCCCATCTCAGCTTCCCAAAATGTTGGGATTATAGGCTCACACCACCACACCCAGCAAAATCAGATGTCTTAATCACTGCTGATCTCAAAAGGAAGTACACAGGACAGTCACAACTGAGTAACTCAACTCTGAGAAAGAAAAAATAAAATATGAAGACTTACATTTGTTCAGTTTTCTTGGGCAGCTGGCTATCACCACCTGTGAAAGAGGCCCACTAAGAATGTGACAAGAGCAGAGTATGCAAACACTTAACAAAGAAGCTAGAAATGCTTCATTTACCTGGAAGGCACTGTCAAAAACTACATTTTGTTTTTGTTTTTGAGACAGAGTTTAGCTCTTTCACCCAGGCTGGAGTGCACTGGTGCCATCTTGGCTCACTGCATCCTCTGCCTCTGGGGTTCAAGTGATTCTCCTGCCTCAGCCTCCCAAGTAGCTGGGATTACAGGTGCATGCCACCATGCCTGGCTAATTTTTGTATTTTTAGTAGAGGTGGGGTTTTACCATGTTGGCCAGGCTTGTCTTGAACTCCTGACTTCAGGTGACCCACCTTGGCCTCCCAAAGTGCTAGGATTACAGGTGTGAGCCACCACGCCCGGCCCATTTTTTTCTTTTAAGCTAAATACAATATAAACACCACTAACAGTGGAACCTGGCCACTCCCAATAGCCTCCTGGACCTTCACCCGCATTTCCCACTTTTTTTTTTTTGAGACGGAGTTTTGCTCGTTACCCAGGCTGGAGTGCAATGGCGCGATCTCGGCTCACCGCAACCTCCGCCTCCTGGGTTCAGGCAATTCTCCTGCCTCAGCCTCCTGAGTAGCTGGGATTACAGGCACGTGCCACCATGCCCAGCTAATTTTTTTGTATTTTTAGTAGAGACGGGGTTTCACCATGTTGACCAGGATGGTCTCGATCTCTTGACCTCGTGATCCACCCGCCTCCGCCTCCCAAAGTGCTGGGATTACAGGCTTGAGCCACCGCGCCCGGCTCGCATTTCCCACTTTTACAACCCACTCAGCATCACCACCAGATACCAGAGATGTGCGGAAATCTTAGGTTCTGGAATGTTTTTGCTTTTATTTTTAATTTTTTAAACTCTGAAGCATCAGTAAACAGGTTCAGTTCTACCGCTTGCTTTATCTCCTTAATTACCTGACCCAAGTAATGCTTCTTTCCAGTTTCCTGGCTTATTTAACATCATCCAGAATAAAATAGGGCTTCTGATGTACTTTTCTCTGTGTAGCAATGCTGAGACCTGCGTTCATTCCAGAGGTTCTTTTCCATGTCTCTTTGGATGCCTGCAACTTCTTGTTACCCCAGTAAGCAAGGCAGCCCCACCCAGCCCAGCCTTTCTGGATGGCCTCATGGCATGCTCCTGGCTTCTAAGTACTCTTTCATTATGGCCTTTCCTCACTTTCCTCACAAGAACAGTCAAGTGGGCACCTGGCTGAGTCACTGAAATTCCCATTGTGGACCCTACCTTCTGCTATATTTTTTGTTTGTTTTTTTTTTTTTTTAAGACAGAGTCTTGCTCTGTCGCCCAGGCTGGAGTACAGTGGCTCAATCTTGGCTCACTGCAACCTCCACCTCCCGGGTTCAAGCGATTATGGTGCCTCAGCTTCCCAAGTAGCTGGAACTATAAGTATGCACCACTACGCCTGGTTAATTTTTGTATTTTTAGTAGAGATGGAGTTTCATCATGTTGACTAGGCTGGTCACAAACTCCTTACCTCAAGTGATCCACCCGCCTTGGCCTCCCAAGTGCTGGGATTACTGATGTGAGTTACTGCCCTTGGCCCCTACCTCCTGCTATCTTAAACTAGGTCTTACTCACCTTGGCCTCCCCTTTGATACTAAGCAAAGGGCTATACACATAGTTAGACTTAATGTAGGTTATACCAATCATCTTCCTCTTGAACCACATTCTGTGAGAAATGTGTTAGAAACATCAACTATCCAGAAGTAATCAGAGAGGGAGCTGGAGGACCATGAATTGGGTATCAAGAGCTTTCAAGCAAAGTAGTGAATCATGTGTCAACTTTTAGTTCATGGGAACAACTATTCATTAGAAAAACTGATGAGATGACAATTTACAGGGACTTACCCAAGTAAGGAACATGAGTAGCTCCAAAAAAGTATGTTCTTGAACAAGCAAGAGGTCCCTTTGGTGAGACGCACTGGGCTACCTGGATGTCAGAAAAAAATAAAAATAAAAAAGGCACAATAACTTAGGCATGTACTAGTAGAGAAACAAAAGTACAGAGTTAATAGAAATAAATTTTCTTTCTTTTTTAATGAGACGGAGTCTCACTCTCTTACCCAGGATGGAGTGCAGTGGCACACACAGTCTCAGCTCACTGCAACCTCCACCTCTCCAGTTCAAGTGATTCTACTGCCCCCCCCCCCAGTAGCTGGGACTACAGAGGCATATCACCACATCCAGCTAATTTTTTTTTTTTGCATTTTTCTGTATTTTTAGTAGAGGCAGGGTTTTACCATGTTGACCAGGATGGTCTTGAACTCCTGACCTCAGGTGATCTGCCAGCCTTGGCCTCCCAAAGTGCTGCAATTACAGGTGTGAGCCACTGTGCCCAGCCAGAAATATATTTTCTTCTACAAAATTGATTTACTGCCCCTTGTTAAAGACATGGGGGAAAAGATTATCTTTAACTGTTATTCCAAAGGTATCTTTTGTGTGTGTGTGGTTTAAACCTTGGCTATATTGTGAGGGTGCAGCAGCTGGATACTCAGTCAGCCCAGGATACTAAGGAATTCACAACTCAGAAGGAAAAAGGAAGCAATGTGTTTGGGTTTTGACTATAATCAATACTCAGTCCAGAGCTTTCACAGTGAAGACCCTGGCTGACATGACAGGAAGAGGTGTGGGGCAGTTCCAAATTCGGGAAAGGAGGGTGCTAACCACACTCCCACCTTCGTTTTTATTTTAACTCTGTGTCAGGCTGAATCAATTATGAGCTTTCCTGGAAGACCACAGCCCCTGCGGAAGAAAAAATAAGTTCCTCTAGGTTTTCAAATTTCTTTTTTTTTGACACCGAGTCTCGCTCTGTGCCCAGGCTGGAGTACAGTGGTATGATCTTGGCTCACTGCTAGAAGGGTATTTTCATTAGATATAGATTTCTAGGTTGACAATTCTCTTCAGCATTTAAAATATAGGTGTCACTTCCTTCTGGCCTTCATGGTTTCTGATGAGAAAGAAATACAATTTTCATTCAGAAATTGTCAGCTGGGAGTGATGGTTCATGTCTGTGATCCCAGCACT
The DNA here is from genome assembly GCF_048565385.1 of Saimiri boliviensis. Classification (NCBI taxonomy): domain Eukaryota; kingdom Metazoa; phylum Chordata; class Mammalia; order Primates; family Cebidae; genus Saimiri; species Saimiri boliviensis. The sequence goes on along the minus strand of NC_133457.1, from coordinate 92,867,315 downwards.
TTGAGAGGCCGAGGCGAGTGGATGACCTGAGGTCAGGGGTTGGAGACCAGCCTGGCCAACATGGTAAAACTTCATCTCTGCTAAAAATATAAAAATCAGCCAAGTGTGGTAGCAGGCGCCTGTAACCCCAGCTAAAATTGTCTTCCCTCTATGAATAAGGTGCCATTTCTCTCTGGCTGCTTTCAAGATTTTTTCATCTGGGCTGGGTGTGGTGGCTCATGTCTGTAATCTCAGCACTCTGGGAGGCCAACACAGGCAAATCACTTGAAGTCAGGAGTTTGAGACCGGCCTGGCCAATATGGTGAAACCCTGTTTCTAACTAAAAATAACAAAATTATTTACGAGACCTTCATGCAGAAAAATTAGAAAAAAAAAAAAAAAAAAAAAAAAAAAAATTAGCCAGGCATGGTGGTAAGTGCCTGTATTCCCAGCTATTTGGGAGGCTGAGGCAGGAGAATTGCTTGAACCTGGCACTCTCAATAAACAATGACCATCAAGTTTGGTTTCTGTCCTTAAATGTAACAGTCAAGGCATAACAAACTTAGGCTTGGAATAACTATCTTCAAATTATTTTGAATTTTAAAAATTCTATTGACAATACTACTCTGACAACTTAAAGAGTGGTCTGTGAAACTATGTTGTTAAACTTTTTCCTTCAAGTATTTCAAAATTAAATGTGGTATTTTCAAATGATACCTAGTACCTATATAAAAGTACACAGTTTCTAATCACTTCTTTTTACTCTAAAACAACTTCAAGTTCAGGGTTAAATCAACACACTGACTGGAAAAAGTTCCTTCTGCCTAGCTCCCCTACCCAAGCAGTCCAGACACTTACCATGTGCTTGGCAAAGCTCCCACCAGGACCAGTGCTTCGTACCAGGTGTCCTTCAGAAGGGAAGTTAAAGTTGCCAGCATTTAGGTTTTCTCGTGTGGAGTGATTACCAAAGAGAACAAATGGCTGCCGATTAGGGCTAGAGAGCAAAGACAAAAACATGTGATTAGAAAAGAGTCCCTGGCCAAGGCAACCTCCATGACCTTAATAAGTCCTTAGGCTTTTCTGAGTGATGCCTGCAGTCTGAGCAAAGTAGTCAGTCAGTACAGTCCACAGAATGTCCTTGGCTGGTTGGGAAGGGATGCCAGCTGTCTCTGACTCTTCCTACCGAACCATAGGGATCAGTTAACATTTAGGGACATAACTAAACTCAAGTTAGGTTTGTATTTTCAGCAAGTCTCACTTTTTGAGGAATATGTTCCATAGAACTTATTCTATGGAATAAGTGATAGAGCAAAACTCCAGTACTGTAAAATAGAATTTTAATAGAAATACGAGCTTTAAAGATGACAGTTATGGTACTTGGACTAGACAGACAATAGGGCAGTCACCAATTCCTGAGTAACTTTCAACAGGGAAGGAGCATGGGAGGGTTGCACATTTTCTCAATACCATACCTATCTGCCTCGGTACCCACCCTCTTTCTCCCTGCCCTCTTGGCTGAACTTTTCCTCTCCCCCACTTTCTGCTCACTCCTCAGCCCACTCTAATCAGCCTCCTCAGTCATTTCACCCAGAGAGTTCTTGCTGAAGTCACCAAGGGACTTTCACGTAGCATAGAGTAAATCCAACAGATGGCCTTCAGGTCTTCCTTTCTTGGTCTCTGAGAAGCACCTGACTCCTTCCACCTTCCACTGCAACAACTGTTTCCTCTGAGGTCTCCCCAGTGAGTCACCCTCCTCTTCCAACTGGCCTTGAATAGTCCCTGCAGCTTGCTGCTCCCTCCTCCCCTCTGTGATGATCTATTCCCTATGTCTATTCCCATTCCAGTTCTTGCAGGAAATAAATGGCATCACAATCTACCCAGGGACCCAGCCATTTGAAAGGCCTCCTTGACTTCTGCTTCCTTCCCCTCTAAATCTAATCAACCCCCCCCAAATCATTCCTATTTAGCCATTTTTCTTTCTTTGTTTATTTTTTGAGATGAAGTCTTGCTCTGTCACTCAGGCTGGAGTACACTGGTACGATCTCCGCTCACTGCAACCTCTGCCTCCCAGGTTCAAGCAATTCAGCAATTCTCCTGCCTCAGCCTCCTGGGTAGCTGGGACTACAAGGGTGTGCCACAACACCTGGTATTTAGCCATTTCCTTCCATGGTCATGGCCACCACCTTAGTCCATGCTACCGTCATTTCTTCCCTGGACAACTGCAATACTTCTTCACCGTTTCCCTGCTTCCGCTCTTGCCCTTCTGTAACAGATTCTCTATATTGCAGTGATGATAATCTTTTAAAAGTGCAAAAAATTTACTGCCTTTGTTATTTTCAGGAGAAGCCAAAATCTTGAACATAGCCAAAGAGAACTTGTAAGATCTAGTGAACTTTCTCAGCTCCATGAAAGGCCACTCAACTCCAACTTCAATACTCCAGCTAAGCTCATTTTCTTTGATGTCTCTTGTGTCCTTGTCTCAGGGCCTCTGCTCTTCGTCCTCCTTCCAATTATCTCTGTTCACTGTTCAGCTCTCTCCTGGAGAGGGCTGGGTTCCCTTGTGATGGGCTCCATAGTACTATGCTATCTTCTCCTTCATGGCATCAGTCAGTTAGTAATAACAGATTTCTTTGTTAAGTTGTTGGATTAATGTCTTTTTCTCCACTACACTATAAACTTTATGAGGGCAATGACCATGTTTGCCTCATTTTTTAAAACCATGAATCTCTCTTGCTTGGTATGTCATATGTTCTCAGTAAATATTTGATGACTCTATCCTCTATCCTCTTCCTAAATTGCCCTTAGTGTGTGCCATGTAAATAATTCTTTGCATTTATTTTCATTACTCTTAAAAATACTACCTTACACTTCAGGTAAACAAGGGCTCTTAAAAGCAAACATGGCTGATTTTTCTTCTGAAGCTTAATTCAAGCTGAGTGACACTGGACAGAAAAAGATGCCTCTGAGTCCCAGTCAGGGTACTTTGTTTCACTATTAGATTGGATTGGACTTGGGGGAAGAAAAGACAGACGAAATGTACTCTCAGTCCATCAGAGGAAGTATCTCCAGCTCATGATGACAAAAGAGATGTGGGAGCAAACACTTCCAAACCCTCATTGCTCCCATCTTCTTTGTGGGACTGGACCTTCACACCTGATCCCATTTACTCCCTGCAAGCCACTGTTGCTCCCCTGCCCAGCTCTCAAACTATGCATATGTCATATGCTTATTTATTTATTTATTTATTTATTTCTGAGACGGAGTTTCACTCTTGTTGCCCAAGCTGGAGTGCAACGGCACAATCTCAGCTCACTGCAACCTCCCCCTCCCGGGTTCAAGCAATTCTCCTGTCTCAGCCTCCTTAGTAGCTGGGACTACAGGTGTATACCACCATGCCAGACCAATTTTTGTATTTTTAGTAGAGGTGGGGGTTTCATCATATTGGTCAAGCTGGTCTCGAACTCCTGACCTCAGGTTATCCGCCTGTCTTGGCCTCCCAAAGTGTTAAGATTACAGGTGTGAGTCTTACCACGTGACTGTGACAGGCACTTATCACCTGTGCCTGGCTGACAACAGTGTTTTAAAAGCTAGCTTACCATAAAATAAAAAATAAAAAGCAGTGAAACAGACAAATTTACACAGTATAGATTTCTTACCCTGTGACGACTAAAGTCAACCCATATTTTCCCGACTCTAGCTTCTGAACTTGGATGCACCCCCACAGCCACTCCCACTTTGCCAACTCCATTTTCTCTATTACCATTCACCCTTCTTCCCCTAAAAATAAACTTACCTGTTTTCAGTTATATGGCTAGAGATCATTCCATGACTGAAATAACTTCTGAATGGCTAAAAAGAATCCAACATTGTATATATTAAGACCACAATCTGGTAAAACAATCACAAAACCCCTCACATAAGTATGTATGTACATGCACACTTCAGGAGAGTGCATAATGTGTATGTGTGTGTGAGAGAGGGAGGGGTACAGAGAGAGATGCATGTTTGTCGATTATTATAAGAACACGGAAAGATGTGTATGGTGAATAGCATTATGAATTTTAGAAATAAGTGACAAACAATAGCAAAAAAAAAAGACAAAAACGTGCAAAAAGGAAAGTAAAGAAAAAAATTCTTTTAATTTACGGTGTTTAACTACTGAAAGGAAATTGGAGCAACCACCATCTATGGCGTAAGTTGCTAAATGGAAATTTTTTCTTTAAATTTTCTTCAACATTTCCAATAAATTAATATATACAAATTCTATTTTGCTAATTTAAAATCAGTAATGAGGAGGAATCCAAGGAATTTAGAAGTATACTGACAGAAGTTTCCTGGGAAATCAATGAAGTAATTCTCAGCTTTTGGATGCATAGTGTCAGGCTAAACACTGACAAAAACTTAACATGCATGGTTTCATGTCCAAAGGATCTAAAAATTCAAATGGTAATTTTAATCCCACTAAATAACATTTACTGTATTTTTTCTGATTAATATATGTTAATTGTAGAAGACAATAAAAACCACCTAAAATTTCTAAAAACTATGAACATTTTAGTAAGTTTTCTTCAAATCTTCTATGGCACATCATAGACTATGTATGATTGTACTACACTTTATTAAATAGTCCTCTGTTCATGGAAATTTATATTGTTAACTCTTCTATATCACGGAAAAAAGTTCACACACACCCCCCTCTCTCAAGTAATAAAACTTAACAAATTTCATCTGAAGCTCTGATGATTTCCTTAAGGCAGATCTGGAAATGAAATCATAGAATAAAAAGGCAGAACTATGTTGCCAAACCGTTTTTTAATAAAGCTCTATCCATGTACACTTCTACCTACAATATATGAGTGTGCCTATCTCATGGTCTCCTCGTAAGCACTGCCTATGAAATGGTTTCAATATATTTGCCAAGCTGACAAATGAAAAATGGGACCTTACTGTTTGTTGTCTTCTTTTACACCCCTCGGCTTTTTAATAAAGTAGAATATGTTAGATATGTTCAGTGACCATTTGGATTTTCCTTCATTAAGGGAAAGTTAACAGTTTATTTATATTAATTCCCTTCATTAAGAAAGTTAACAGTTTATTTACATTCTCTGGATATTTATCAATTGAAGTGTTTATTTATTTATTTATTGAGATGGTGTTTTGCTCTTGCTGCCCAGGCTGGAGTGCAATGGCACGATATTGGCCCACTGCAACCTCTGCCTCCCAGGTTCAAGCAATTCTCCTGCCTCAGCCTCCCAAGTAGCTGGGATTATAGGCACGTGCCACCACACCTGGCTAATTTTGTATTTTTAATAGAGACAGGGTTTCACTATGTTGGTCAGGCTGGTCTTGAACTCCCGACCTCAGGTGATCCACCTGAGGTCTTGGCCTCCAAAGTACGGTGATTACAGGCGTGAGCCACCGTGCCTGGCTCAAATGGAGTTCTGATGTTTATCTTACTGATTTGTAAAAACTACAGATTAACATAATACTTAAAATTTATTGTGGGCTTACCACGTGACTGTGACAGGCACTTATCACCTCAAGCAATCCTAATAACCTATGAGCTTCATTCTATCATTATCTCCTCTCTAGAGATGACTTGACAAAGATACAAAAGTTAATTCACTTGTCCAGGTCACAGAGCTAGTGAACTGTATAGCTGTGATTCTAACTGGGTAATCATTTGGGGGGGAAAAAAAAGTAGATTCATATCTCACAACATAGTCCCACAAATTCTATTTGGATTAGGGATCTGAATGTAAAAATTCAAGCCACAACAAGTACTAGAGGGTGACTTTAATTACACCCTTTCCCTATATAATGACTCAAAATCCAAAGGGAATGCAAGAAGAGGCAGCTCAATTTACATAAAAACAAAAATGTCTACATGGCAAAAAAATCCCCATTATAAGCAAACCAACTGGTAAATATGGAAAAAGTATTTGGAATATATACTAGAGACAAAATGCTAATAGCCCAAATATATAACAAACTCTTAAAAACCAGGGGACAAAAAAACCTCCTAAAACTTATGCTCCATAGTTCAGTTAATAATACCATACTAATATTAAAATGGGAAAAACAACATTTAAACAAAATATAAAATGTCCATCAAACATATAAAGAAATGTTCCAACTTACTCATTAGAGAAATGTAAATTAAAACAATACTGGTATACTATTTTTCATCTGTGAAGCTGAAAAATTTTAAGTATTACATACACATTCTATTGGTGAAGCTGTGAACAACAGGCATTCATATAGTGCTGGTGGGAATGAAAACTGGTACCACCCTTCTGAAGGGGAATTTGGCAATAACTAACATCATCACATATGCACTTACCTTTTGACCCAGCAATCCCATCATTAGGTATATATACCTCCAACAATAGGAACATACATAAGCGTAGAGTTATTTACTATGGCTCTGTTTGGAAAATATTAGAAACAACTTCAATATGTGCACATACAAGAGGGGCTGAATAAATTAAGACAAATCCACAAAATGGAGTACTATGAATCTAACAAGGAATGAGGAAGGTCTCAATGAACTGACTTGAGTATGTTTACATCATTAAGTAAACAAAGAAAAAAAAGACTGACTGGGAGAGAGTTCCAGGATATACTGTTAAGTGGAAATGACTGTATGCTACTCTTCAATGTTAGAAAGGTGAAAATATGAGAAAATGCACATATATTTGTTCATAAGTGAAACAGAAAAGATAAATCAGAAACTCAAGAGGTTTGATACCTACTTAATACAGTGGGTAGAAAAAAGAAGGCAATAAGAACAGGGTCACAGGAATCAACAGTGACACTTCTGAGTATACCTTTTGGAATCTCTTTCACTCTTAGAATCATAGCAACAAAAGAAGAAAAAATAACCCCCCAAACTGAGAAGGGCATCAGTGAGATGTGGAACAACTTTCAAGTGGTCTAATGTAGAAGCAACTGGAGTCCCTCAAGGAGAGAAGAGAGATTTGGAACAGAAAAAATAATTGAAGAATTAATAGTGAAACACTTTCCAAACTTAAGACATACCATAATCAAATTACTCAAAATCAGTAATAAAGAGAAAATCTTAAAAGCTGCCAGAGTGAAAAAAAGGCCCACTATATTCAGAGATTAGGATGAAAGACTATGGTATGTACAAAGATTAGGATGAAAGACTTCTCATCAGAAATAATGCAAGCAAGAAGATACTGAAGCAAGATCTTTTAAGTATAAAAAAGTAAAAACTGTCAATCTAGAATTTAGACATGGAAAAAATATATTTCAAAAATGAAGGTGAAATAAAGGTTTTCTTCCAGACATTCAAAAGCTGACAGAATTTATCATCAGAAGATCAATATCACAAAAAAATATTAAGGACCATCCTTCAAGGAGAAGGATACCAAGCGGAAGTCTGGGTCTTCACAAAGCAATGAGGAGCACCAGAGAGAGCAATGACTTGGGCAAATATACTACATTTGACCTTAGCCAAAAGGCCGAGATGTGATTCATGAGCAAATATATAAGACTTGTTCCTCATTATTTAAATCTTTAAGAAAAATAATTGACTGTTTAAAGAAAAATAAGAGCACTGTATTGTGGGGTTTATAAAATATGTGAAGGTGGAGGGTGTGATGACTCATGCCTATAATCCCAGCACATTGGGAGGCTGAGGCAGGCGATCACTTGAGATCAGGAGTTCGAGACCAGCGTGGCCAACATGGTGAAACCCTGTTTCTACTAAAACAAACAAAAAAAATTAGCTGGGCATGGTGGTGTGTGTCAGTAATCCCAGCTACTTGGGAGGCTGAGGCAGGAGAACTGCTTGAACCCTGAAGGAAGAGGTTCCAGTGAGCTGAGATCATGCCATGCACTCCAGCCTGAGTGACAGAGTGAGACTCCATCTCAAAAAAAAAAAAAAGTAAAGGTAAAATGCCTAACAACAAAGATCAATTACAGCTCCAAACTGTCAGCAGGAGGACTTGCTCTGAGCCGCAAGGGAGCACAGGAGAGATGAGGGTGCAGTGAGTGCCCAAGAAGGCTAGAATGCCTTAAAAGCATTCCTCTGATCCTTCCTGGTGATCAGTTTTTGAGGCTGTCCTGTGTCTTGGTTCTCAGTCTAGATACTCAAGAGCCTGGTAACTGCTAACTAGTGTCATCTGCTTGGAAAGACATATTGGCATTCATTATCTGGAGGTTAAACGGACAAAGGTGTGCTACTCACATGTGGAGAATTATTCCTATGTTTATTAACTAGTGCCCAGAATTCCTGGCACCACCACACTGCAAAGCAAACATCTTTCTAATGAAGAAGCTGGCACAAAAAAAGGACAGCTTTTTACATAGGGTTGGCATGGGGGAAATTTCTTCATGGTATATAATACAGCTTAAATAAATGATAAATTAGAATTGATAGTGTTGTATTTTGGAAAAAACGTAATAAAAAATTAAAATGATAAATGAATTAACCATTTCCTTCTTCCTCTTTGACCCTTCCCTTACATACCTCACCCGCCTGAGATTCTGAAAGTTCCAGCAGGAAAGGAATTTCTGTGTCAAAATTAGCAAAGAAGCTAGTCCACTGATGTTCAAAAGCCACCAAATCCTGGGAAAAAAGGAAAAAGATAATGTGTTTGGTCATATAAAGGAGGTATTTTAGAAAACAAAAATTATGAAACTGCAACTGATCGCAAAACACCAGACCAAATATTTATATATGTTATTTTAAAAGGTAATGGCAAACTACTAGTACATGCCACTCACATGGATGAATCTCAAAAACATTATGACAAGTGAAAGAAAGAGCCGGATGTAAAAGACCACCTGACATGTGGTCCTTTCCTATGTATGAAATATCCAGAAAAGGCAAATCTGTACAAGCAAAAAATAGACTAATGGTTGCCTGGGGTTGGGATGGAGACTGACTGCCAAGTGGGAACAAGGGAACTTTCTGGGTTGATGAAAATGTTCTAAAATTCTCTTGTGGTAATGACTGTACAACTCTGTAAATTTATTAAAAATCATTGAGTTGTACACTTAAAATGGATGAGTATTATGGTACATAAATTATATTCCAAATAAAGCCATTTAAAAGGACAGCTAGGAGAAGTGGTTCACATCTGTAACTGCAGAACTTTGGGAGGCCAAGGTGGGAGAATCACTTGAGCCCAGGAGTTTCAGACCAGCATGGGCAACAGGATGAGAGCTCATGTCTACCAAAAAAAAAAAAAAAAAAAACCTCACAAAAAATGAGCTGAGCTTGGTGGTGCGCACCTGTAATCTCAGCTACTCAGGAGGCTGGGGTGAGAGGATCGCTTGAGTCCAAGAGGTCCAAGTTGGAGTGAACTAGGATTGTGCTGCTACACTCCAGCCTGGGTGACAGAGTAAGACTTTATCTGAACAAATGAATGAATGAATGAATGAATGAATGGACAGTAATGATCCTTAAGCGCTTTACTTTAGCAGCCCTGTTGGGAAAAACTTATTTATGGGGCACTTAAAGGATGGTATCACATCCAGTGCCAAAAGGGTCACATCTGTGCAGCTTTGTTCAAGGACGGATTGACTTTAGTTAAAGTCCAGGGTGGCACAGAGCCTTCTCCTTCCTTATACCCTCTTTCTAGTGGCCACCTGAGTACTGAGAAACTCTGCACCCTTCTTAGCTGACTCTCCTCTACGTGCAGCCTCCATTCCCTATCCCAGATGCTTTTTAAGCATCCTCCCTGAACTCATTCTTATTCTTAAGCACTACAAATTGTTTTTTGCCATTAACTTTTCTTGAAGGTAACATCAATTAACAAAAAACCACCAGTTAGGACTTGCTTAAGATGTTACTCAGTATTATCTTTGTCCTTATTTTGAAGTTGCTAATAATTTGTACTAAAATTGGACAGTCATCTTCACTGTCCATCTTGCACTATGGAAGGGTATGTATGTCAGGCATCCAGTCTAGTACCTTGCTCGTAGCAGGCATTCTGTTTGCTGCACCAAAACTCACTGGCCAGATCTATGCCCTCCTCCTCTCAAGGATACACAAGTACTCAGACCTCTGTGCTAGCCATGTACTGATTCTACTTCTGGCCCTAGACATAAAGAACAATGAACCACTGCTGGGAAGACAATGTAAACATTCTCTACTTGCTGCCCAGACTATCTAACTTTATCTATATATACAGATGGGTATGCATCTGTGTATATATATATGAACATGCGCATATTATATGATACTAAGGCAGACACACACACACACACACACACACACAAATTCTGGCCAGGTATGGTGGCACATGCCTGCAATCCCAGAACTTTGGGAGGCGACGTGGAGAATCATATTAGCCTAGGAGTTTGAGACCAGCCTGGACAACACAGTGACACCCCATCTCTACCAAAAAAAAATTGTTTAGTCATCATGTAGGTGACAGTGTTGATAGCGTTTTCTGAATATGTTTTATAGATAACGTAGAATCAAACAAAAAAGTCTATGTGTGTGTTTACAGGTATCTATGTATGCATACATACCCATATTAGGAGGAGGGAGACAGAGAGAGAAAGAGATAGAAAATATTTCCTAGTTCTATCTACTGAAGAGATCTAGAAACAACGGCCAAACCAGAAGCAATGAGTACTTCTAGCACTTAGATTGTGGTGCTGAGATACCACTTCTCATTCAAAGAAATCAGAACTTTTTAGTGAACTGAATCTGGGTCTCAGAAAGGAAATGTACAAGATAAGCCTGGAATATGTTAATATAGTAGCTGGCAAGATATCAAGGGCTATCAGTATTCTGTTAAAATAATTTGTGAACCAACTTGAAGGGAGTTCATTATCCAAAGATAGAACAATTTAAGCATCACTGAAGATGGTAATTGCAATGGATATAAAACACATCAAATATGTTTAAATCTATGAGTTCAAAATATATACAATATACATACATACAATATGTATTATGTATATATATGCTACTGGAATATCACCATTGTGCAATGAATTGAGGATCTAATTAATGAATTAAGGATAGGGATTACACATCAACTGCTGTTCACAAAACACAAAGAGAATCAATTAGACAGTATGTGCTTCTTGATAAAGAATGTAACACTCTGTAGGAAGTAGTCTTTCCTCCAGAAATCAATGCTGAAACTGATTAAACCTCTATATTCAATTACCAGTGATCAGGAAATACAGAAGACAGGGGAAAATAAACTACATCATGGGAATACAATTAAGAAAATTTCAACTGTACCAAGCGCAGTGGCTCACACCTGTATTCCCAGCACTTTAGGAGGCTGAGGTGGGCAGATCTCTTTAGGTCAGGAGTTCAAGACCAACCTGGCCAACATGGAGAAACTCCATCTCTATTAAAAATACAAAAATTAGCAGGACATGGAGCGGCTGAGGCAGGAGAATCACTTGAACCTAGGAGGCTGAGGTTGAAGTAAGCCAAGATCACATCACTGCCCTCCAGCCTGGGCAACAAGAGTGAGACACCATCTCAAGAAAAGAAAAAAAAAATTCAAATGATGGCAACTGTAAGACAAATGATCTGGTTTTTTCAACAGACAGCAAGGGTAGGGGGACAAAGAGATATAGAACACCTACAGATTAAAAGAAACCTACACACACACACATGCACACAGGGCAGGCAAACAAGGCTAAACTATGTTTATAAAATCATATTTGGATGATAAAACTGCCAAGAAAAGTAAGGAGATGACTACCATAGAATTCATGATAGTGTTATTCTCACAGGAAGAGGAAGGAGATAATGGAGATTCTGGAGATTCTGTTGCTTTGTTTTATCAGTCATTAGATTGTACTTTTTTTTTTTTTTTTTTTTTTTTTTTTTGCTGTTTTGTGAGTCTGTGTTATTTTATTTATTTATTTATTTTGAGATGAAGTCTTGCTCTGTCACCCAGGCTGGAGTGCAGTTGTGTGATCTCTGCTAATTTTTTGTATTTTTAGTAGAGACCGGGTTTCACCATGTCGGCCAGGTTGGTCTCAAACTCCTGACCTCAAGTAATCCATCCGCCTTGGCCTCCCAAAGTGTTGAGATTACAGGTGTGAGCCACCATGCCCAGCTGTCTACATTATTTTAATAATAAAAAGTCTTTTTTCAGGCCGGGCGCGGTGGCTCAAGCCTGTAATCCCAGCACTTTGGGAGGCCGAGGCGGGTGGATCACGAGGTCGAGAGATCGAGACCATCCTGGTCAACATGGTGAAACCCCGTCTTTACTAAAAATACAGAAAAATTAGCTGGGCATGGTGGCACGTGCCTGTAATTCCAGCTACTCAGGAGGCTGAGGCAGGAGAATTGCCTGAACCCAGGAGGTGGAGGTTGCGGTGAGCCGAGATCGCGCCATTGCACTCCAGCCTGGGTAACAAGAGCGAAACTCCGTCTCAAAAAAAAAAATCAAAAAAGTCTTTTTTCGTTTGTTTGTTTAGATGGAGTCTCCCTCTGTTGCCCAGGCTGGCGTGCACTGGCGCTATCTTGGCTCACTGCAACCTCTGCCTCCTGGGTTCAAGGAATTCTCTTGCCTAAGTCTCCCAAGTAGCTGGGATTACAGGTGCCTGCCACTACGCCCAGCTAATTTTTTTATTTTTAGTAGAGACACGGTTTCACCATATTAATCAGGCTGGTCTCAAACTCCTGACCTCAGGTGGTCCCCTGGACTTGGCTTCCCAAAATGCTGGGATTACAGGTGTGAGCCACCGTGCGCGGCCATGATAAGGTCTTTAAAAGCAAATGCATGAATACTATTTGTTCATTACAGAAAACAGAGTAAGAATCGCTGTAAACACTTTGGGGAACATTCTCTCAGCTTATTTTTACTTAGTATTTTACATATACAAATGTGCATGTACTTGTAACTGGTAATCTGCAAGGTCCTGGGTTAGACTGCCTTGCCATATCACCTCTGTGCCTTGGCCTGGTAAAACAATCCCTTTGGGTCTGGGTTTCTGACTCACTGCTATCAAGTCCAATCAGTGCCCCTGTATCCTAGACCAGGACAATCCTTCCACTTTGGCACTGGGTTCTCCCCTTCTGGACTCTGGGGAGAAAAATACTTCTAATGCTTCCAACTAACACTCTAACCACAGACCTTCAATGTCTGTCTGACTTCTCTGATCCCAGATCTACTTTCCGTCTCAAGTTGGCTGTCACCCACTGAAAGAATGTTTCGTTTCTTTCTTTCTTTTTTTTTTTTTAAAGACAGGGTTTCACCATGTTGGTCAGGCTGGTCTTGAACTCCCGACCTCAGGTGATCCGCCCCCCCTTGGCCTCCCAGAGTGCTGGGATTACAGGTGTGAGCCACCGCACCCAGCCTGAAAGAATGCTTTAATTCAGAAATACCTGTGCTTGAATTTCTGCCTCTTAGGGGCTGCGTGAACTTGGGCAAGAGCTTAATCTGAGCTTCAAATGCCTTACAAAATTGGGATGACTACTATCTACCTTGCAGAGATATTACAGGAATTAAGTGAGATAACCTGTATCAAGTGCTTATTATCAGACCTTGCACAGTAGATATCCTTAGTACTGCCTCTACTGCAGGTCAGCCCAAGGCTGGCTGTGAGAAAGATGGTAACTGCAATGGATATAAATGCATAAGATATGTTTAAATCTATGAGTTCAAAATATTTATAACAGACATGTATAAATATATTTATATATATTTACATGGAAATAAAGATATACATCTGAGCCTTCCCCGCAACATCCTGACATTTGTCTGCTCTCTCTCTCTCAGATACTCATAACGCACACCACTGGGATCAGGCTGTGCCCAAAGCCACCATCTCAGAGTGCATCTTTGCTTTGCTTACCTGGCTCTGTCCAACCTCTTGAGCTTTACCAGAATGCTTCAGTCTGTGAGGCTTAAAAAAAACAAAAGGGTACTGGGTGCAGTGGCTCATGCCTTTAATTCCAGCACTTTGGGAGTGAGCAGATTACCTGAGCTCAGGAGTTTGAGACCAGCCCAGGTGACACAGCCAAGCCCTGTCTCTACAAAAAACACAAAAATTAGCTGGGTGTGGTAGCATGTGTGTGTAGTCCCAGCCTCTTGGGAAGCTGAGGTGGGAGGATCACTTGAGACTGGGAGGCAGAAGTTGCAGTGAGCCGAGATAGCACCACTGCACTCCAGCCTGAGCGAAAGAGTGAGACCCGTTCTCAAAAAAAAGGCTATTAATACAGAATAAACTTTGTGTTTCAATTCTTTTAGAAACAGACTCAGGAGGTAGGTATATTTCCACTTAAATGGCCTAACTGGTGACACCCATTTTGGTTTAGGTTTATGAAGGAAGCAGTCACACAGTTGAGCAATACCCATTCTCTGCTAACTTGTAGGTGAAAAACACTGTGTGCTTCAGGGGTTACAGAGAAGACAGGTACTATTTTCACACACACACACACACACACACACACACACACACACACACACAGAAAAACACCCCTGAGGGAGGTGGATATGTCAGTACTAATTACAGAATAAGGTAGAATGAATCACGAAGTACTGCTTTCAGCTCCATGCACATTCTGTTTGCCCAATGCAAGATGCAATGACTCATACTAAAAATCACCAGTATTCTATATAAAATATTCTTTTATGTATATTGTACTTTTAAATCTTCCTAATATCTTTGTGTACTTCTCTATGCCCACTTTACAGAAGAGACTGAGACACCAAGCAATAAAGTGACTTGCCTGAGGATTCAATACTAACAAGCAGCAAAAGTGGTAAAACATCTAGACAAGAGATACCTAGAGCCTCTGTGCTTTCTACTAAACATGTTATTCTCCCAACTTTTCCCCAACATAAACACTGCATTTGTGGAAACAGATACTGCATACTGCGGTAAGTAAGTGGAAGTGGTCAGCTAGATGGAAAGTTTATCATTCAGATTCTTCAAGGCCAAATCCAAAAGACAAACCCAGATTAAGATAAGACAAGCAGCAGAGGTCAAGAACCATGCCACTGTGCCTTGGCCCTTGGCCAGAGGACAAAGATACTGGATTTCAAATAGAACTCTTGGCTCTAGGACTGGCTTAAACACCAGCAAGGGCACAGCAGCCACATTTGAGCACCTTTTCTCAAAGTTCAGCAGAGGATGATTCTGGGGCTTTCAGACAGGTTCCTTCCCTCTCTGCCTAGAATGTTCTACCATTTTCTCTCCTTTCTGGAAAATCCCTGATTAATGCCAGGTATGGTGGCTCACATCTGTAATCCCAGCATTTTGGGAGACTGAAGTGGGTGGATACCCTGAGGTCAGGAGTTCGAGACCAGCCTGGACAACATGGTGAAACCCCATCTTAAAAAAAAAAAAAAAAAATCCCTGATTAACACACATGACTCCTCTGAGAAACAATCCTGTGCACTACCAGGCAGAGTTATCACCTTACTTTATTATTTCCAAATACAATTAAATCTGGCTCTCAGCCTTTACTCTTCAGGATGTATGATAAGTCCACTATCATACATCAAAAGGGCTTCCTTCTCCTTCTTCATATCACCTAAGAATACCAACCTCAAAGGAAGTCAGGAAACTAGAAAAGAGCCTGCCCTACAGCTCATGGTGATCACCATATCTGCTGCTTCAGTTGCATGATGTCACTGCTGTTCCAGATGCAATTAAAGATGCTTTCCCAAGTGGACCCTCCCCACTGATTCTAGGGATGCCAGCAATGTTCTTAAAACTACAGTGCTATTCTGGCCTCTATGTGTGACCTGTAGGATTCTCAATTCAGGACACTGCATGCAGATACTACTAAATTACCTGCCTCTCTTCTTTATCTGTGGTTAAATGGTCTTCCTCATTCTTATATTGTCTGTGTATTTGCGCTTTTCACTTTTTTTTCATAATTAGATTAGCTATGAGATTATGATGTTTTTTCAGAAACTAAAAATTTCAGATTTTATTTTTCTTTTACATTCTTCTTTAATTAGAAACGTTTAAACAGAAGCTGAGTGCAGTGACTAATGCCTGGAATCCTAGCAACTTGGGAGGCTGAGGCAGGTGGATCACCTGAGGTCAGGAATTCAAGACCAGCCTGGTCAACATGGCAAAACCCTGTCGCTACAAAAAGTAGCCAGGCATGGTGGTTCACACTTGTAATCCCAGCTGCTCAGGAGGCTGAGGTATGAAATCGCTTGAACCCAGGAGGCAGAGGCAGCAGTGAGCTGAGATCATGCCACTGCACTCCAGCCTGGGTGACAGTGAGAATCTGTCTCAAAAAAAAAAAGAAAGAAAGAAAGAAAGAAAGAAAGAAAGAAAAAATTTAAATAGAACAGATTTTCAATTTTATCAAATGCCTTTTTAGCATCTATGGAGTCATTATAAAAGTCTCCAAGAAAAATTAGCATAGCAATTACACTAATAGATTTCCAGCTATTGAATTGAATATAGAATCCTTAATAAACCCTACTTCACAGAATATTATTTTAATATGACACTAGGTTCTATCTGCTAATATTTAACTTAAAATACAGGTATCAATATTCATAAGACTGGTCTGTAGTTTTCATTTTATTTAGTTTCTTTTTATTGGGTTTTGATACTACAGCTAATTTCTCTTTTTTTTCCAGATCCAGTGCTGTCTGATTTTTTTTTTCTTTAGCTAATTTCATTACAAGTTTGCAAGATGTTCTTTTTCCATGCTGTCTGGTTTGATTTAGCTCATCACTACATTAAAATGTTTAAAGGGTAGGATCTGAACTTTTCTTTTATTGTATTTATTTTTTTAGACAGAGTCTTGTTCTGTCACCCAGACTGGAGGCGTGATCTCGGCTCACTGAAACCTCTGTCTCTTGGGTTCAAGTGATTTTCCTGTCTCAGTCTCCCAAGTAGCTAGGATTACAGGCATGTGTCACCACACCTGGCTAATTTTTGTATTTTTAGGAAAGATGGGGTTTCACCATGTTGGCCAGGCTGGTCTTGAACTCCTGACCTCAGGTGATCCACCTGCCTTTGCCTCCCAAAGTGCTGGGATTATAAGGCGTGAGCCACTGCACCCAGCTGGATCTGAACTTTTAAAGAGCTCCGAAACTGTATCTGAAGGTTTTAGGAGAATTCACCTGTGAAATGTGTTCCTGGTAATTTCTCTACATTTTTAAAATCAGTTATTTGAGATTTTCTATCTACCCTGGGGCCTATTTTAATTAACCTTTAACCAAATATATTTGCACTGAAATGATGCAATTACTTTTTATAATTCTTAACCTCTTTGTACCTATCGTTGCTCTCTTTTTTCTTCTTTTGACATTGCTGCTTTCTCCCTTTTTTTCTTGTTAGATCAGTTTATTAGTCAGGTTATTGCTTACTGTAAGGTCTGATCTAATAAGAAAAAAAAGGGAGAGCTCAGCTTTCAGTCTGTTCTATGAATGTCAGCTGAGCTTTCAATGTGTTCTATGAATGTCATTTCGGGATCCACACATAAAGCAGCAACTACCTGGGAAGAGTTCTCATGGCAGGAGTTTAAGAGGGCAAGAAAAATTACACAAGAACACTGAAGGCCTCTGGTCAGACATGTCATATTATGACCATTCACCTTCCATATGACCAGGCCCAACATTAGTGTAACAGGAAAGAATACGCTACCCACTGTCAACTATAGCAAGGGCATGAAGGGAAGAAGAAGAGTTATGAAAAAATAATACAATCTACCAAAATTAAGCTAATGGTTTCTCTATTTCATTATTCTCAGGTTCAAAGTACCAGTGCTAGGCTTATTTATGAGTTCTACCATTTTCCTATGTTCTATTTCATTATTTTCTGCTTTCCATGCAATAAATTCTTTCCTTACTCTTTTCCCCTAACTTCTTCACTTGGCTACTTACTTTTAATTAAAAATTTCTTATAAGTACTGCTTTAGCTGTTTTTCAAATACTCTGATATGTAGCATTTCCATGACTTAAATTACTACTGAGGCCAGGTGTGGTGGCTCATGCCTGTAATCCCAGCACTTTGGGAGGCCAAGGTGGGTGGATCACTTGCGGTCAGGAGTTCAAGACCAGCTTGGCCAATGTGGCAAAACCCCATCTCCAGTAAAAACATAAAATTAGCCAGCCTTGGTAACATGCGCCTGTCATCCCAGCTACTTGGGAGGCTGAGGCAGGAGAATAGCTTGAACCTTAGAGGTGGAGGTTGCAGTGAACCGAGATCGTGCCACTACACTCCAGCCTGGGCAACAGAATAAGACTATGTCTAAAAAAAAAAAAATTATTATTGAGTGCTAGAGTTTACTTTGTAACTAATGTACAAACCTTAATGTTCAATTTCCTTAATCTCTGACCATGTCTGATAATAAAATTAGTTAGTGTACTTCTTCTTCCTACTCCCTCCTCCTTCCTCACCAAGCCAACTTTATCTTTTACTGTTGATTTTGTACTGTTATTTATTTATATCTTTATTACTTAATTTTTCAGGGTTTTTTTTTTTTTTTGAGACAGAGTCTTGCTGTTGTCACCTGGGCTGGAGTGCAATGGCTTGATCTCAGCTTACTGCAACCTCCACCTCCTGGATTCCAGCAATTCTCCTGCCTTGGCCTCCCAAGTAGCTGGGATTACAGATACCCACCACCAAGCCCAGCTATTTCTTTTTATATTTTTAGTAGAGACGGGATTTCACCATGTTGGCCAGGCTGGTCTCAAATTCCGGACTTCAGGCGATCCACCCTCCTCAGCCTCCCCAAGTGCTGAGATTACAGGCGTGAGCCACTGCACCTGGCCAATTTTTCAGGTTTTATATGACATCTTTTGATACTCTACCTCCTGGGTATCAGTATGAAGAAAACCATATTCTTACATGAACTCTTCTTTCTTCCACCAACTTTTGCCAGTTGTTATTTATATTAACAAGCTTTTTTTTTTGAGATGAGGTCTTGCTCTGTTGCACATGTTAAAAAGTTCAGGGGGACTCTCCATATAGGCCAGCCACAGTAACATTTACATTCTATTGTACCACCATAATTCTCTTCGATGCTTTCATTTTAATGTTATAAACAGAAGATCTAATGCCTACTGCCAATCCTTTTGCTACAGCTTTTCCAGTCATTGTGGGTGGAAGAAATCTGTTAGGTTTCTTCAGAAGTCATGAGCACCATATGCCCCAGTACTTTTATGTTCAAAATGTCTGCTGCCCTTATATTTGAACCATAAAGTTTGGGGCTGGGCACAGAGGCTCACATCTATAATCCCGGCACACTGAGAGACTGAGGTGGCAGAATTGCTTGAGGCCAGGAGTTCAAGACCACCCTGGGCAACACAGCAAGACCCCATCTCTACAAAAACATAAAAAATTAGCCATGAGTGGTGATGCATGCCTGTAGTCCCAGCTACTCAGGAGGCTGAGGTGCAAGGATCACTCGAGTTCAGGAGTTCAAGGCTGTAGAGAGCTATGATCACCACTGTACTCCAGCTTGGGCAACAGAGTAAGACCCTGTCTCTAAAAATAAAAATAAATAAAATTTGGGTGTTATATTTTTGTTCTTGAGGATTTTATTATAGGTGTGTTGCTTCATTTTTTTTCTGCCATGGAGAAACTCAAGACCACCCTGAATTCTTCTACTTCACCTGTGCCTAGATGCCAAAGCATTTTGTTTTTTGGGGGTAGCTGGAGCTTGGGGAGAAGTCTAGTAACTTTATTAGAATATGTCTCAGCAATATTTTCTGGGGCATGGCATGCCCTTTTCTTTTCTTTTTTGAGATGGAGTCTTGCTCTGTTGCCCAGGCTGGAGTATAGGGGCATAATCTCGGCTCATCGCAACCTGCACCTCCCGGGTTCAAGCGATTCTCCTGCCTCAGCCTCCTGAGTAGTTAAGATTACAGGTGAGTGCCACTGCGCCTGGCTAATTTTTGTATTTTTAGCAGAAACAGAGTTTCATCATGTTGGCCAGACTGGTCTTGAACTCCTGAACTCAGATGATCTGCCCGTCTCAGACTCCCAAAGTGCTAGGATTATAGGCATCAGCCAAAGTGACTGGTCTGCCCTTTTCAATATGTAGATTCAAAACCTTCTGTTCTTTCGAGGAAATATAATTTTTGAAACTGTATCTTTTCCTTTCCTTATTCTTTTATTTTTTCAGTATGCCCACTCAAAGGGCCTAAAACCAATGTCTCCACAGAAGCAAGAAACATACTTAATGCCCAGATTTTGTTTGATAATTGTACCGAAACTCCTTGGAGAAATGGCTAATTCTAAGTAATTCCATGACCATGCATATCTATCCATGGCCACAGACAGACACTACTGACCTGCTTAACTAGAATACAGAGTCCTAAAGCTTTAGTTCTGCTTGTTGCTCTTCATTGCAAATGTCCCCTCACATCTTTATTTATTTATTTATTTATTTAGTTAGTTAGTTATTTTTAAGATGGGGTTTTACCATGATGGCCAGGCTGGTCTTGAACTACTGACCTCAGGTAATCTACCCACCTCGGCCTCCCAAAGTGCTAGGATTACAGGCGTGAGCCACTGCGCCTGGCCTCCCCTCACATCTTGATATAGACAGGCCACGTATTTTTGTAAAGTTTCCTTAGAACACAGACATACCATTTGTTTAAACACTGTCTAGGGCTGTTTTCATGCTACTATGGCATTGTCAAGTAGTTGCCACTGAGACCATAAGGCATACAAAGGCTAAAATATTGCTAACTAGAGTTTCACAGAAAAAGTCTGCCATCTTTGCTCTAATCCTTGATTCCTTTAAGCTATAATCTCATCTTTTATCATTTCATGCCAGAGAAAGCCTTCTGCATTGTTTTTCTAAAGTCCAGTCCAACAGAAAGAATGCCTTTAGGTGAAAACCTAAACCCAGGGCCAGGAAGGAGGTCTTGGTTTTGCCTCAGGTGAGGTCACCTCAGAGTGGAAGAGGGAGTACTGTCACTTTGCCAGGCTCCCTTATACCCCCCAAGGAATTCAAGACAATAATCAAGAAAGAAATTGCTCTATTTTTGGACTAAAGAAAACTAAAATATACTTTGCATTTCTTCAAATTAAAGATCATTAGCAGGTAACTGAGCTGGATATAATATTAATATTTAAAAGTTACTGTTTGGCTCCTTACTTCTGAAAGCAAACTTTCCAGAGACATAGGATCCATCTTGTTGTAGATATTCCATAGATTCAAACTGACATCCTGCAACTGCAACAGGGGGCAAAAACAATGAAATAATTAAGTCAATATCATTGGAACAATCAGAATTATTTTTTGACGTTCACAAATGACTCTTTTGGTATAAACTAGTGTGAACAGAATAATAAATCAAAGTTTTATCAATTATATTAGCACCTATACCTATTAATAAATGTTCTCCCATAAAAGGAAACTATTTTCTCAGAACCTTTGGTACTAATTATCTTCAATAATGGGCACATATATATTTATACACACACACATGCACACATACATAGACTTGTATGTTGTATATTTTTGCCATTGTTTTAAATAAAATTTTAATCAAAATAATCCATATCCATGGCTTTAAAAATCAAATGGCACAAAAGGCTTATAATAAAAAAACGTTATTCCCAGCTCCAACCTTTCACAAACCCCCGCTAGTCTCACTCCTCATAAGCAAGCACTTAGGTGCTCCCTTCAGCAGTACCTATACTAAAATTGGAAGGATACAGAGAAGATTAACATGGCCCCTGCGCAAGGACAACATGCAAATTTGTGAAGTATTCCACATTTTCAGAGAACATTTTTTTAAAAAAGAAGCAACCAGTTAGAATTCATTTAACATTTTCTTTCTGGCATTTACCCCCAATTTTGATATAATATGCTTCTATCACTAGTTATCAATTTAGAAATTAAATATTGATTTCTGTCAAAGATGTAGTTCTTCTACACCCATTCCTATTCCTAAACTGTTTCTTTCTCAAACTCTTGGGCTCAAGGAATCTACCCGCCCCCTGCCCCTGTCTCCCAGAGTGTTGAGATTACAGGTGTGAGCCACTATGCCCAGCCCCAAAACTGTTTACACATACATATCCTAACATCATTTAATATCATAATATGACTTTCTTGGTTTATTAATACTTTTTTTTTTTTTTTTTGAGACGGAGTTTCACTCTTGTTACCCAGGCTGGAGTGCAATGGCGCGATCTCGGCTCACTGCAACCTCCGCCTCCTGGGCTCAGGCAATTCTCCTGCCTCAGCCTCCTAAGTAGCTGGGATTACAGGCACGAGCCACCACGCCCAGCTAGTTTTTTGGTATTTTTAGTAGAGACGGTGCTTCACCATGTCGACCAGGATGGTCTCGATCTCTTGACCTCGTGATCCACCAGCCTCGGCCTCCCAAAGTGCTGGGATTACAGGCTTGAGCCACCAGGCCCGGCCTTATTAATACTTTTTAAACACAATGAATTGTATTTGTTTCTGTATGCATCTACACATCAGCATTTAGCGGTCCTAAACAGAAAGTAGAAAGATGCAGCAATTTGCCAGGTCAATCCTGCCCATTTTGGGGATCTGCCGTGCATACCAGGTTCTTTCTTAATCCCTGATGAGGATTTTTTTTTTTTTTTTTTTTGAGACAAGTCTCTCTCTATCCCCCACAGGCTGGAATGCAGTGGCGCAATCTCGGCTCACTGCAACCTCTGCCTCCTGGGTTCAGGAGATTCTTCTGCCTCAGCCTCCTAAGTAGTTGGGATTACAGGCGTGCACCACCACACCCAGCTAACTTTTGTATTTTTAGCAGAGATGGGGTTTCACCACGTTGGTCAGGCTGGTCTCAAACTCCTGACCTCATGATTCGCCCTCCATGGCCTCCCAAAGTGCTGAGATTATAGACGTGAGCTACCACTCCCGGCCTGCTACAGATTTTGAGAAGCAGCAGCAGCACGAAAACCAAGGTGTGCACTGGATTCAAGGTTATTTTGTTCTAGTTGTTGAATTCCAAACTAGACCCCAATACATTGCAGTGATGACCAAATTAAAGCTCTGTTTAAAACTTCAATTTTTAAAAGGAAAAGCAATTACAGAAAAGTAAAATAATTCAGAGGGATTATTTGTGCTTATAAGTGTCTTTATGTGGTCTTTCTCCAAGTTTAACCACCAAGGACTCTGACAGCTGGCTGGTATGAGTAACCTGGTAACTATTCTTTTTACCTTATCAAAACCTGAGCTAAAAACAATGCACAGCTGACAACAGCAGAGGATGGCAGGGTTAAGGACCCAATATTCATTTCCAAGGCTGATGGAGAGTGAATAAGCACGGTTCCAAAACTAAACAAGGAAGGTCAGAGACTCTTTACAACCTTAACTGATGGCTTCTGGCCTAAGCAAGGAAATGTCATGGAAGGTGTTGGGTGGTGGTGGTGCAAAAAGGCACTTGAGGAGGGAATAAAAAGCAGCACCCCTCGATAAAGGTGAAGGAGAGAAGATATGGGGAAATCCCTGAATTCCTCATCAAAGGCCAATCTCAGAGGGAAGCAAAGGGTTACAATCTATGCTTCAGCCAAGGGAAGGAGTGAAGGAGCGTGAGGACAGGATAATGGCTTAGAAGGGACATCAGTCTCCTGAGTAGCTGGGATTACAGGTGGGTACCACCACACCCAGCTAATTTTTGTATTTTTAGTAGAGATGGGGCTTTGCCATGTTGGCCAGGCTAGTCTAGAACTCCTGACCTCAGGTGATCCGCCTATCTCAGCCTCCCAAAATGCTGGGATTACAGGTGTGAGCCACCGAGCCTGACCTTGATAACTAGCATTTTACCCACAGTAGAACTTCTTTCAAAATGGGAGTCAATCTTCTCAAACCATGCCACTGCTTTATTAACTAAGTCTGCAGAATATTCTAAGTCCTTTACTGACATTTCAACAATGTTCACAGCATCTTCACCAGGAGTAGATTCCATCTCAAGAAACAAATTTCTTTACTCATCCATAAGAAGCAACTCCCCATCCATTAAAGTTTTTAACATGGGATTGCAGCAAGTCAGTCACATCTTCAGGCTCCACTTCTAATTCTGTTGCAGGAATCAGAAGGCCAGAGAGACTAATGGGTACAACGGAGGATTTTTTCTAGGTGCACTGGCTTAGTGGATTAGCATCTAAAAAACTGCGCCTCGAACAAAGACAGGGCTTGACTTTTTTTTTTTTTGAAACGGAGTTTCGCTCTTGTTACCCAGGCTGGAGTGCAATGGCGCGATCTCGGCTCACCGTAACCTCCGCCTCCTGGGTTCAGGCAATTCTCCTGCCTCAGCCTCCTGAGTAGCTGGGATTACAGGCACGCACCACCATGCCCAGCTAATTTTTTGTATTTTTAGTAGAGACAGGGTTTCACCATGTTGACCAGGATGGTCTTGATCTCTTGACCTCGTGATCCACCCGCCTCCGCCTCCCAAAGTGCTGGGATTACAGGCGTGAGCCACTGCGCCCAGCCTGACTTTTATACATGAAGCACAGTGGCGTGAAAACAGACTTGCAGGTGCAGAACAAAGGCAGTTTATCTAGCAATGACAGGCACATAACTCAGGCTTACATATGTCTTTTGCTATGCAGCCTAGCTGGCCGTTATCAAAGTTGCTCAAGGAGCCTTGCACATGCTTATCTTGTGCCCTACGCTATGGTACCTAGATGGCTGAAGTCCAGGCCTGCTTAGGTATTTCTCATGACTTTCGTTGTATTGCTTAGATGAGAGACAGAAACTCATAGTTATCACTTACAGAGAACAAGAATCCATAAACTCATAAAACTTACAGAACAGAGTAAAGGGTAAGGGCTCAGGAAGTTTGCTTATACTAAAGAAAAGAAGAAAGATTTGTTTTTCTGTTCCCATCTCCTGCTTCCATTTTAGTTTTCTTGCTATTTCTACCAAATCTCCAGTGACTCCCTCCATTGAAATCCTGAACCCCTCAAAGTCATTCATGAGAGCTGGAATCCATTTCTTGCAAGCTCCTGTTAATGTTGATATTCTGACATCCTCCTATAAATCATGAATGTTCTTAAAGTCATCTAGATTGGTGAATCTTTTCAAGAAGGCTTTCAGGGTTTTTTTTTTGCCCAGACCCATCGGAAGAATCATTATCTATGGCAGCTATTGCTTAACAAAATGTATTTCTTAAATAATAAGCCTTAAAAGTTGAAATTACTCCTTGATCTATGGGCTGCAGAATGGATGTTGTGTTAGCAGGCATGAAAACAACATTAAACCTCTTGTACACCTCCATTAGAGCTTCATTGGGTGTCTAGGCACACTGTTAATGAGCAGTAATATTTGAAAGAAACCTTTTTTTTCTGAGCAGGTCTCAACAGTGGGCTTAAAATATTCAGTAAGCCATGCTGTAAACAGATGTGCTATCATCCAGGCTTTGGTGATCCATTTTAAGAGCACAGAGTAGATTCAGCACAATCCCTAAGGGCCCTTGGAGTTCCAGAATGGTAAATAAGCATTGGCTTCAAATTAAAGTCACCAGCTGCATTGGCCCCCAAGAGAGTCAGACTGTCCTCTAAAGCCAGATACTTATTTCACCCTATTTATCAAAGTCCCAGAGGCCGGGCGCTATGGATCACACAGGTAATCCCAGCACTTTGGGCGGTCAAGGTGGGAAGATCACTTGAGCCTAGGAGTTTAAGACCAGCCCTGACAACACAATGAGACCACATTTCTACAAAAAATAAAGAAGTTCCAGGGAATGGTGGCTCACGCCTATAATCCCAGAACTTTGAGAGACTGACGTGGGTGGATCACCTAAGGTTGGGAATTTGAGACCAGCCTAACATGGAGAAACCCTGTCTCTACTAAAAATACAAAGAAAAAAAGTAGACAGGCCCATGTGGTGGTGCATGCCTATAATCCCAGCTACTTGGGAGCTGAGGCAGGAGAATTGCTTGAACTTGGGAGGTAGAGGTTGCAGTGAGCTGAGATCGTTCCATTGCACTCCAGCCTAGGCAACAAGAGTGAAACTGTCTCAAGAATAAAAAAGTTAGCTGGGCATGATGGTGTACCCCTGCAGTCGTAGCTAGCTGGGAGGCTGAAGTGGGAGGATGGCTTGAGTTTGGGAGGTCAAGCCTGCAGTGAGCTGTGATCACACCACCGTACTCCAGCCTGGCCGACATGGTGAGACTGTCCCAAAAATAAAGAAAAAAAAGTCCTAGATGGTATCACCCTCTTACACAAGGCTCTTCTGTCAACACTGACAATCTGTTGTTTACTGTAGCCACCTTCATAAACTATCTTAAGTAGATCTTCTAAATAACTTGCTGCAGCTTCTTGAACTTTTACGTTATAGAGACAGCTTTTTTCCTAAACCTCATAAACTAACCTCTGCTAGCTTTAAACTTTTCTTCTGCAGCTTCCTCACCATTCTCAGCCTTCATATTAAAGAAAGTTGGGGCTTTGCTCTGGATTAGGCTTTGGTTTAAGGGAATGTTATGGTTGGTTTGATCTTTTATCCAGACCACTCAAGCTTTCTCCGTATCAGCAATAAAGCTGTTTCACTTTCTTATAGTTTATGTTCACTGAAGTAATGCTTTCAGTTCCCTTCAAGAACTTTGCCTTTGCATTTACAACTTAGCTAACTGTTTGATGCAAGAGGTCTAGCTTTCAGCTTGTCTTGGCTTTCAACATGCCTCCCTTACTAAGCTTAACCATTTCCAGCCTTTGATTTAGAATGAGAAAATTGTGACTATTCCTTTCCCTTGAGCCACTGTCGGGTTATTAATTGGCCTAATTTCAATATTGTTGTGGTCAAGAATAGAGAAGTCAGAGGAGAAAGCGAAAAACAAGGGAACAGCCAGTCAGTGAAGCAGTCAGAACATACAAAACATTTAATAAGTTCATCATCTCATATGCGTGCAGTCTGTGGTGCCCCAAAACAATTCCAGTGGTAACATCAAAGATCACTCATCATGGATTATCATAGCAGATATAATAATAATAAAAAAGCTTGAAATATTATGAGAATTACCAAAACGTAACACAGAGACACAAAGTGAGTGCATGCTGTTGGAAAAGTGGAGCCAATGCAGGCTGTCACAACTTTCAATTTGTTTAAAAAAAAATTCAGTATCTATAAAGTGCAACAAACCAAAGCACAATGAAACAAGATAGGCCTGTATGTGTTTTTCCAGTTTAACTGGTGCAAACAGGCACTGTTTTCAGCCCTGAATACATGTCAGGCACCATTCTCAAATCCTTTCAGATAGATTTCTCTTGACCTTGAGTAGTTACCACACATGTGACTGCATTGATCTACTCTGCTGAATACTGACTGGGGAAAGGGGAATCTCTACAGCAGGCGTCCCCAGACTGTGGCCCACGGGCCGCATGTGGCCCCCGAGGCCATTTATCCAGCCCCCTGCCGCACTTCAGGAAGGGACACCTCTTTCATTGGTGGTCAGTGAGAGGAGCATCATAGTATGTGGCGGCCCTCCAATGGTCTGAGGGACAGTGAACTGGCCCCCTGTGTAAAAACTTTGGGAATGCTTACTCTACGGTCTTTGGGAGTTTTCTTTGGATGGTTCTTTCCTCTTTAGTACTCTAAACGGTTTGGTCTCCCCAGACTCCCAGCTGCATCTCCTAACTCAAGGAGTGCACTGGGCTCCACCTGGGTACTCTCTTCATGGGCCTCACCTTGATTGCTTCCACCTCTCAGGGATTCATGATTCCTCACTGCCTGATGCCTAGTTTCTTGAAGACCATTGTTTCATATATTTTGTTTGTGGTTGTGTTTTTGTTTTGGGGGCTTTTGTTAATTGGGGAACCAGTTCTTGTTGTTTTGTTGTGGGTGACTTGTTTTTTCTTCCTGGAATCTTTTTTTTTTTGGCCAACCTTATTGACCAACTTAACGAAAGCTTTTAAAGATACTCTTTCATCCAGGCTAGTCAGGGGTGGCTCACACCTGTAATCCCAGCCGAGGCAGGCGGATCACCTGAGGTCAGGAGTTTGAGACCAGCCTGATAAACATGGTGAAATTCCATCTCTACTAAAAATACAAAACTACAGCCGTGGCGGTACACACCTGTAGTCCCAGCTACTCTGGAGGCTGTGGCAGGAGAATCACTTGAACCCAGGAGGCAGAGGTTGCAGTAAGCCACCTAGCAATAGGAGTGAAACTATCTCAAAAAAGATACTATTCTACCCTTAGTGTCTGAAATGTCACAGACAGAATAAGGTTTGTTTTTCCCCTTCCCATTCATATTTAAGTGATTTAATTTAAAAGTTTTTGTTTCTCTTTATGATTGGAATTTTTTTTTTTTTTAATTTCCTCCCTTATGGTATCCCTGCCTTCTCTTTCTAGAAATTCTACTATTGGATATTAGACTTCTTAGATCAGTCTTTTAACATTTAAAGTTAACTTTGTTTCTTTCTTTTTTTAAAAAAAATTTTCAGATGAAGTCTTGCTCTGTCACCCAGGCTGGAGTACAGTGGCATGATCTCAGCTCACTCTAACCTCCACTTTATGGGTCTGAACGATTCTCCTGCCTCAGCCTCCCGGGTAGCTGGGACTACAGTTGTAGTCCCAATTTTTGTATTTTTAGTAGAGACAGGATCTCACTATGTTGGCCAGGCTGGTCTTGAACTCCTGACCTCAGGTGATCCACCCACCTCGGCCTCCCAAACTGCTGAGATTACAGGCGTGAGCTACCATGCTCAGCCTAAAGTTAACTTCTAAGGTTAAAGTCTTAACTTTTTTCTCATATTTTCTCTCTGTGATGTTTTTATTCTACCTTTCTAAAGAGCTTCCTAACTTTACCTTCCACTCCTCTATTGATTTCATCAATTATGATTTCCTAGAGCTCTTATTTTCCCTACATTGTTATCACAACATATACTTGTCCTATGATTGCCAAATCTTACATTTTTCTGAGCATCCAAAAAGATTTTTATGTCTTAAGTTTTCTTCTATACCTTAAATTATCTTTAGGTCTTAATGAATTGGTCTTTTTTTAAAAAAACAAACTTGATCTTTTTCCTTTGAGTTACCAGTGTTTAATCAAATGTCTGGTGATCTTTGGCTTCCTATTCATACTTTAAAATGAGGCAACGAAAAGGCTAACTGGAAGCTGTACATTCCTAATAGCTGATAAGCAGAGCTTCTATTCCTGGGTCTCCATCCCCTTATATTCTACATGCCAAAAAGTGAACACCTTTACTCTCAGGAAACAAAAACTACACTAACTAATGAAATCTCTTTGTTCTGTCTTGCCTTTTAGTTTATTTAAGTTTTATTTATTTTGAGCCACGGTTGCCCAGGCTGGAGTGCAATGGTTCAATCAGCCCACTGCAGCCTGGAACTTCTGGGTTCAAGCTATCCTCCCACCTCAGCCTTCCAAGTAGCTGGGACTGTAGGTACACATCACTATGCTCAGCTAATTTAAAAAAAATTTTTGTTGCCAGGCTGGTCTTGAACCCCTGGCCTCAAATGATCCTCCCGCCTTGACCTCTCAAGGTGCTAGAGTTGATTACAAGAGTGAGCCACTCACCAGGCCTTTTTCAGTTATTTTTACAGAACCTCCACCCTAACCTGTTCTTTGTTTTTCCTAGGGTGGAGATGGCATCTGCAAATGCCTGGTTGCCAGTCACTTGGGAGGAGGGTGGTAGAAAGTGGCATATAACAACCTTCAATTAATTCTTTCTTTTCAATATCACCAATATCCATTTTCTCTTTTCTACTTTATCATCTTCTCCCCCATTGATTTAATCTACTTGGCCCCTTCCTCTGAATTCTGAAAAGATTTTCAAGTATGTCAAGTGATTCAATTTTTTAAGGGTACTAAATTTGATATCCTTTTTTTTTTTTTGGAAGATGGGGTTTCACCATGTTGGTCAGGCTGGTCTTGAACTCCTGACCTCAGGTGATCCACCCGCCTTGGCCTCTAAAGTGCTTGGATTAAAGGCATGAGCCACCACACCTGGCCTTTTGATATCTATTTTTTAATGCAAGTTTTCATTCTACTAATAAATTTTGAGACTTCCTACAATCTTATATGTCTTCCATCTCCCTTTTAAATTCTGATTGCTCACCTCATTGCTAGATCTCATTTCTCTTTTTATAAATTCTGTTCCTAAAAAGTACCAAAAAGAGACATTTTCTCAATTATTTATTTTATTCCTTGGAGAAAACCTTTTTTTAAAGCATACTGGTCTATCCCTGCATCTAACATGCTGTGGTCTCTTTCTTACATTTTTGTTGACCCTTTTCCTAATTCTTATTCCATCTTTCAATATGAAGATCTATTTGTCCATAAACAGATGAATGAATGCTCACTGGTTACTCATTATTTAGAAGTTTGCTATTAGGATCCTCCCCTTGTGGAGCTGGTTGATTAAATTTACATTACCAGATCACAGTTCCAGCAGCTGCAGAGTAAGAAGGAGGAAGTTAGAGGCAGAAAAAGCCCTAGCAGAGGAACTTCCCTGTACATCTTCCCAGAAAGAAAAAATTTTCTATATCCATGACTCAGTTTGGCCCAACATAAATGCCAAGTAGAAGCTTGTCATTTAATCATTTAATCTCTCTCAAATAGGGATGTAAAATAGGACCTACCTCAGAGAGTTACTATAAGAATGAAATGCCAAGTAAAAGCTATGGCTGGGCCTGGCTTTATTTCTCATGCTGGCACCTACCACATGAGAAACAAAACACCATCTGGATTAATGACTTTCTTCTGGGTATGGCCATATAATAAAACACAAGTTTTATTTTATTTTTTTATTTTTTTATTTTTTTTGAGACGGAGTTTCGCTCTTGTTACCCAGGCTGGAGTGCAATGGCGCGATCTCGGCTCACCGCAACCTCCGCCTCCTGGGTTCAGGCAATTCTCCTGCCTCAGCCTCCTGAGTAGCTGGGATTACAGGCACGCGCCACCATGCCCAGCTAATTTTTTGTATTTTTAGTAGAGACGGGGTTTCACCATGTTGACCAGGTTGGTCTCGATCTCTCGACCTCGTGATCCACCCGCCTCGGCCTCCCAAAGTGCTGGGATTACAGCCTTGAGCCACCGCGCCCGGCCATAACTTAATTTTTAAAACTTGTGTTTTGGCCAGGCGCGGTGGCTCAAGCCTGTAATCCCAGCACTTTGGGAGGCCGAGGCGGGTGGATCACGAGGTCGAGAGATCGAGACCATCCTGGTCAACATGGTGAAACTCCGTCTCTACTAAAAATACAAAAAATTAGCTGGGCATGGTGGCGCGTGCATTGTAATCCCAGCTACTCAGGAGGCTGAGGCAGGAGAATTGCCTGAACCCAGGAGGCGGAGGTTGCGGTGAGCCGAGATCGCGCCATTGCACTCCAGCCTGGGTAACAAGAGCGAAACTCTGTCTCAAAAAAAAAAAAAAAAATTAAGTTATAAGTATCTCTCCTTCTCTTAGCCTGAAAAGGAGGCAAGAGACTTTGTGGCTCAGGCAGTCATCAGGCCATCAGAGTGGAGTACAGAGAGTACTGGCAGAGCCCGTCTGTAGGTCAAACTGCTCCACGCCTCAAAGCACTGGGAAGGGCAGGGGAAAGAAGAAGACTGAGGTGGAGTAGAGTGAGATGGAGACAAAAAGAAAGTATCTGAGAATAAAAATGAGCAGCTACAGAAAAGGGCAGGATGTGGACAGAGAGACCTTGAGAAGACCTACAGTAACTATTTCTTTATGAGGTGTGCCATTTCCTCTTCATGGCCCATGTCATTTCCTAAAAACACCATCCTAATGTAAACTGCATTACTTTTCAAAGGCTTTTTTTTTTTTGAAGGAAATAACGTTCTTTTTAAATGTGACTTCATAATGTGATGTACCTAAAGGTCCTCATTTGGGTTATATCAACTATGTGGCCTCCCAGTGCACTTCTTTCAATGTGATTCTAGCTGCAGGCCAGGGGTTAGGAGCCAGATCATCTGGACCTGGCCCCAGCTCTGCCTCTCACTAGCTTTGTGAATTTGGGAAATTCATTTAATCTCTCTTAAATAGGGGTGTAAAATAGAACCTACCTTAGAGGGTTACTGTAAGAATGTAATCAGTCAATTCACATAAAGTGCTTAGAACATTACCTGGCATATAGTAGGCACTCAGACCTAGTTCATACAATTAACTAAAAATAAATATTACCATTATTAATATTACAAAAATGTTAAGTTTATTCTCTACCCCCTATAGCCTGCCTTCCTTCAAGCGCCTACTCTTCTAAGTTAGACAGTATTAATTCCCAGTAGAGGCAGCTTCCACAGCCTTGTGGATGTTCTGCTACTTGTACTCAATGTGAGAATACTGTGATTTGGGAAAAGGAAAAGTGGAGTCCAAGTGGTATGCTTCCCTTCAGCCCCACAGCCCATGCTGCTCCATTTCAGAGGATGTGATGTGGTTGTCCCAGGCAAGCCTCCAGTCACCTGCTAGGGATGCCAGTGCTGCTCAGAGGGGTAGAAAGCGGCTCTGTGCCTTGCTTCTAAAGGCCCCACTTACTCTCTCCCTAATAAGATGTCCCCATTTCTAGCATGGACCACTTCCTGTCCCAGACTCACTTAAGAAATAGCTACGAGTCATCTTCTAGATGCAAGGAAATCCTGAAATAAAAGACACTGTTCTTATCACAAAAGCTAATATTTTCATTCTTCTAGTGTATTGTACTTATCCAAATTCTGCACTGTCCCTTTCATTGATCTTGAATAGTTCTCAAATTATATATATTTCTGAGGTACAAACCATAACAAAGTTCTGTTTTTGTACTTAACGGAGCTTCCAGTACAAAAACCATCGTGGGTGTGGGTGGACTGGTAGGCAAGTGGGTGAACATGACAAATGTGTAATTACAAGATCATAAAAGCTGTAGGAGATGTCAATCAAGGGTGCTACAGGAGTAGACAGTAAGAATAGTTAGCTCAGAATGGGGTAAGGAAGAGGAAGGAGGGCAGAGAACTCCAAGAACAAAGGACACAGGACCTCAGACTGGGACTAGCCTTTAGCAGCAACTATTTTCCATTTCAAGTCTTCTAACTTGCGCCATGCCCTTGGGAGGTAATGCTAGCTTTTCAGTGTTATAATAATGCACACCCACACTAGTTCTCTAGTTTCAGCCAAGTGGCAGACAAAAACTAGGCATACTGCTTTTCACACATACCTCATATTTCATGGTAAAAAATCCATCCCCTCCAATGCCCTCAAGTGCAAAGGCCTGTACAATTGGCCATTTCTCCACCACAAACATATCAAATATCTGCAAGTGACCTAGAAGAATCAAATAGAACAACACATATCAAATATCATCCTGCATATAACAGTCTGAACCTGATCTAACATGCTTAGACAGGTATCATTTCTCACATGGTCACCAGGGCCTCACCTAGCAAAGTAAAATTCAAACAGATAAAACGGTTAGATATTGCAACTAGACATACAAAATGAAAGCCATGTAAAATTCAAACCATAAACAAGTTACATTCAGATTTCTCTACAGTATATTTTAACATTCCAGTTTCCTGAGTAATTAAGTAAAATATTAGAGTAGTCTATTACATCTGACTTACATCATTCAGTGGGAATAATTATTAACAGACCCAAACTTGGCTCCTTTCCCTAAAGAAACACAGCCAATCAACTTCCTTAAGGAAAACTACTAAATCAAAATTTTTCCTTTCTTGTAAAAATAGCATCAATGTGCAAGTTTTTTTTCTTTTTGTTGTTACAATACAAGCACTGTTAACCTTGAT
The DNA here is from genome assembly GCF_048565385.1 of Saimiri boliviensis. Taxonomy (NCBI): domain Eukaryota; kingdom Metazoa; phylum Chordata; class Mammalia; order Primates; family Cebidae; genus Saimiri; species Saimiri boliviensis. Next base: position 92,833,718 of record NC_133457.1, on the reverse strand, counting down.
GGGTTTTCCCTGTATTTTACACATCATTTAAAAACACGTCAGTATATCCTTTTAGAAGTTATCCAAATCACTCTTATTGCCAAGCTGCCCCCACATCTATACTCTTTGTACAGTAAGTGATACAGACACGTCAACTGGGCTAAATTCTGTATCAGTTTTTCTGATTTTAGGCAGCCTGCTGTGTTGCTGCAGAAACTGTGAAGTAATTAATACAAGCTTGCGTAGAAAAAGTCCCAATACTTAATTCTGCTTGATGGCTTTGGTAAAAATAGATGAAGGCGTTTCCCAGCTGAATGCCTCCAATGAAAAGAAAAGCAGTGATACTCAGTTCACACACTATCTAAGCAAGGTTCTAGAAGGCTTGCTGTCAGATCTCACCTTGGGAGCTGTAAGGAATGCCAATTCTACTACAGTCTCGAACCATGTCCACAAAGCTGGCAATTTTAAATTCTTCTGCAGCTTCCTCATCTTCATACTAAAGAGAGAAATCAAAAGAAAAATAAGCTCTGATGAGGTATCACGCAAAGTCCCATATTTTCTCTGCGTTTTATCAATCAGAGTTGTCCCAAATGACATTTACAAAGGACTGCACCCAAGAAGGTGTTTCCAAAGCCAAACTTTTTGTTGTTGTTGTTGGTCAGAAAGACTCATCATTCCCTTGTTTCATGTTATACACACAAAAAAAAATCAACTGAAAATGGATCAGGAAAACTAAATTCAAGAGAGAAAATTTTTTCCCAAAAAAAATCTCCCAAAAGCTCATATGGGAAGAAGTGTTCTTGACCAACATCAGGTCACAATTTTCATGAAATCCTAAATCTCAAATCCCAACTTGATTTCCAGTCAAACCCTTGAAAAGGGCCCAAAAGGAAAGAAAAACAGATACCAAGACATTGAAACACAGGAATATCACAAAACTTAAAAAATTCTCCCTGGGCCCAGGCATGGTCCCTCATGCCTGTAATTCCAGCACTTTGGGAGGCTGAGGTCAGCAGACCACCTGAGGTCAAGAGTTAAAGATCAGCCTGACCAATATGGTGAAATCCTGTCTTTACTGAAAATACAAAAATTAGCTGGGCGTGGTAGTAGGCACCGGCAGTCCCAGCTACTTGGGAGGCTGAGACAGGAGATTCGCTTGAACCTGGGAGGCAGAGGTTGCAGTGAGCAGAGATTGTGCCACTTCACTCAAGCCTGGGCGACAGAGTGAGACACTGACTCAAAAGAAAAGAAAATTCTCCTAGGGCAGTCCCTAGGCTCTAATACCCTGAGATTAGTACTGGTTCAGGCTGGTGGTGAAGAAGCAGGAAAGAAGTAAGTTCATAAGCTTACTATTAGGTCCCAATTTGAATGGCCTTCTTTTGTCTCCACAGGCATATAATTTATCTATGGTAGCCTCAAAATGAAATATGAAATTCTCCACTTCAAACAGATAACCCTTTTTGTATAATCACATTCCGCAATTTGATTGCCAATCCTATTTCACATCAACACTTTCCTTAAAGAGTATTCTTAGTCTCTGGGTGCTTGTTCTCTCTTTTCTTCTCACCTCATTTTCAGTCATGCAGTGGAAATGCAGATTTCTCCAATGTGCCACATAAGGTAAGAGATAGCGAAAGTTTACAGGATTACAGTACAGATGGACACTATCTGATTTAATCAATATGATTACATCTGTAAGAAAAACAAAATCAAAACACACGATTGTCAAAGGCATTTCCTTTAGACATTTTCTGCCTATGTAATTAGTAAAACCATTGAAACTACTTCATAGACAATGTAACAAAACTCTAAACTGAAAATTATTTAATTAAGTACTGTGCCTTGTAAGCCAAAAGGTATCCGAGATGAGTATCAATCAATTTCGAAGTTTATTTTGCCAAGTTTAAGGACATGCCCATGACATAGCCTCGGGCGGTCCTGAGAACATGCACCCAAAGTGGTTGGGTCACAGCTTGATTTTAGACTTTTTAGGGGAAGTTGACTATGTGAACACCATGCTTCCATAGATGGAGGCTGGTCTTTGACTTGTTCTGCAATTGCATTGTCAGACCCAGAGGGCCACGGTAGTGGGAGTACTGCTTGGAGACTAGGAAATTCTTGCCATCAACATTTGAAAGTTCTAAAGTCACTTTTAAGCTGTAAACCGAAAATGAAATTCTAAGCCCCCAACCAACTGAATGGACCCCCTTGTTGGTCAAGGGCATTCCAGAAGTTATCGGCAGACATCAATCAACACACATAAAGTGTACATTGGTTCGGTCCAGAAAGTTGGGGTCGAGAGTGAAGGATGCCTTTCAGGTCATAGGTGGGTTCAAAGATTTTCTGATTGGCAATTGGTCGAAAGAGTAAGTTTTATTATCAAAAGACCTGGAATCTACACAATGTTTGGGCTAAGATAAAAGGTTGTGGAGACCAAGGTTCTCATTATGCAGATGAAGCCTCCAGGTAGCAGGCTTCAGAAACAATAGACGGAAATGTTTACAGACTTAAAAAGGAACCAGACTCTTAGTTGATCTCCCCCGGATCAGGAAAAGACCTGGAAAGGGAAGGGGATTCTCTACAGAATGTAGATTTCCCCAATAAGAGACAGCTTTGCAGTAGCATTGAAAAATATGTCAAAGGAATATATTTTGGGGTAAAATACTTCGATTTCTTTCAGGGTCTGCTGTTATGTGATGTATCTTATTGCTATACATAGAGTCTGTCCCGTTGGTCTTAAAATCTCTTTTTTCTTTTTGATAGGGTTTCACTCCGTCACCCAGGCTGGAGTGCAGAGGCATGATCTAGGTTCACTGCAACCTCTGCCTCCCAGGCTCAAGCAATCCTCCTGCCTGGGCCCCACCAGAAGCTGGGGCTACAGGCAAGTACCACCACACCCAGCTAATTTTTGTGTTTTTTTGTAGAGATGGAGTTTTGGCCATGTGGCCCATGCTGGTCTCAAACTCCTGAGCTCAAATGATCCAGCCACCCTAGCCTCTCAAAGTGCCAGGATTACAGACCCGAGCCACTGCACCTGGCCAAGATCTTTGTTTTAATGTTAATGTTGGTCAGTTGTACCTGAATTCCAAAAGGAGGAGGACAAAATGAGGCACTGCCAATCCCCACTTCCCATCCTGGCTTGAACTCATTTTTCAGGTTTACTTTGGAATGCCCTTGGCCAACATAGGGGTCCATTCAATTGGTTGGGGGCTTAGAATTTCATTTTTGGTTTACAGCTTCAAAGTGACTTTAGAACGTTCAAATGTTGACAGCAAGAATTTCCTAGTCCCCAAGCAATACTCCCACCACCACGGCCCTCTGGTTCCGGCAATGCAGTTGCAGAACAAACCAAAGAACAGCCTCCATCTATTGAGGCACAGTGTTCGCATAGTCACATCTATGGAACCAGACATGGCTGTGTACTTCACTGCAGAGATCAATACCATATGGAAACCTCACAGCTTAAGGCCAATGAGGCAGGGAAACAGCACCAAATATGGCCAGTCACTGGTTCTCCCTCAGATATCAGTGTCTAAAGCTCTCGGCTGTTGGCTCATCTGGCTCTAAGGCAACTGCAAGCCCAACGACACTGCTTGTCCCTTTAGAGCAGGCGTCCCCAAACTTTTTACACAGGGGGCCAGTTCACTGTCCCTCAGACCGATGGAGGGCCGCCACATACTGTGCTCCTCTCATTGACCACCAATGAAAGAGGTGCCCCTTCCTGAAGTGCAGTGGGGGTGGATAAATGGCCTCAGGGGGCCGCATGCGGCCCGTAGTTTGGGGACGCCTGCTTTAGAGGAAGAGTTACTATGTGTGGTGGTGAGCTTTATACACAGGAAAGGCTCGGAGGAAGGAAGTAGAGGCCAGGGGAAGAGCTTCTATAAATAGATGAGCACCTTACAGATTTAAGGAATAGTCATTAATGCTGGTGGGTCAAGTAAATAAAGCAATCCCAAGAATGCAAGTAAACCCAGGTAAACGGAAGAGCCATGAGATAAAGTAGGATATTAAATCAGTTTGACCACTGGGGAAAAGGCAGTCATACTTCCAGAAGAAAACCAGAGGCCCCATTCTACAGCTCCTCAGAAACCAGAGCCAATAGGTCTCTTAAGAAGATGAAATTAGGCTGGGTGCAATGGCTCACACCTGTAATACCAGAACTTTGGGAGGCCAAGGCAGGTGGATCACCTGAGGTCGGGAGTTCGAGACCAGCCTGACCAACATGGAGAAACCCTGTCTCCACTAAAAATACAAAATTAGCCAGGTGTGGTGGTGCATGCCTATAATCCTAGCTACTTGGGAGGCTGAGGCAGGAGAATCACTCGAACCTGGGAGGTGGAGGTTGCAGTGAGCAGAGATCAGGCCATTACACTCCAGCCTAGGCAACAAGAGTGACACTCCATCTCATGGGGAAAAAAAAAAAAAGAAGATGAAACTAGAAGTTGCCAGAGGAGGTGGCTAGAAGTGAGAAAGGCACATGGGTGGGGCAGACAACACCTAATGCAGCAGGTGTAGGGTAATGCCAACAACAAAAACATCTTATAAGCCTAGTAAATACTGACCACATTTGACCACACAGCTGAGCAGCCTCCTGAAATAAAACTCCGTGGATCTAGCTTTTTAAGCCACTCTGATCTCCATGCCTGGTAAGACCCAGGGTGTTCCAGGGAACACAGCATGTAGCAGCCTCATCACTACTGACTCTATAGGTAAGCACCAGAGTCAAATGGTAGCAAAGAGTGGGATGGAGGCCACTCTCATCTCTCAGAATACTGATCTTTATCACACACTCCCTCCAAAGAGCCCTGTCCTGAGTCATTTGTAGACCATCTGCAGAGGAATGAGAGTTGGATGTCACCTGGAGAGACTGAGGGCTTCCGGTGTGTATTATACTTTACAGTAAAAATTTAACATGCCTCCAAGGATTAGGATCCAATAAGAGGCATAACACAGTAATTACTAAACCTAATTAAGCATCCCCCAAATCTCTTAGAACTCTGGTGTCATCACTATGAACCAAGTTTACGGTCAGGGGAAAGAGGAAAGCATAGAGAATGGAATGAATACATAAACTATTTAAAAGTTGCTTTTAGGCTTGTGTGGTGGTTCATGCCTGTAATTCAGACACCCTGTGAGGCTGAGGCAGATAGATCACCTGAGGTTTCAGACCAGCCTGGCCAACATGGTGAATTCCCATTCCTACTACAAATACAAAAATTAGGCAGGCATGGTGGCAGGTACCTGTAGTCCCAGCTACTTGGGAGGCGGAGGCAGAGAGAATCCCTTGAACCCAGGAGGAGGTTGCAGTGAGCCAAGATCACAGCATTGCACTCCAGCCTGGGTGACACAGCAAGACTCATCTCAAAAAATAAAATAAATAGGCCGGGCGCGGTGGCTCAAGCCTGTAATCCTAGCACTCTGGGAGGCCGAGGCGGGTGGATCACGAGGTCAAGAGATCAAGACCATCCTGGTCAACATGGTGAAACCCCGTCTCTACTAAAAATACAAAAAATTAGCTAGGCATGGTGGCGCGTGCCTGTAATCCCAGCTACTCAGGAGGCTGAGGCAGGAGAATTGCCTGAACCCAGGAGGCGGAGGTTGCGGTGTGCCGAGATCGCGCCATTGCACTCCAGCCTGGGTAACAAGAGCGAAACTCCATCTAATAAATAAATAAATAAATAAATAAATAAATAAATAAATGTTGCTTTTAGAAATAAACTCATATTGGCTTTTCCCCCCTCTCATGAGATCAAAATGTAAAAATCTGGTGATCTCTGCTTTCTACTTGTATAAACAAATTTATTAATTTGTAGGATAATGATAATTTCCTAAGCACCCACTGTGCCAGGTAAAAAGTTAAAAACAGGCCAGGCACAGTGGTTCACTCCTGTAATCTCAGCACTTTGGGAGGCCGAGGCGGGTAGATCTCGTGAAGTCAGGAGTTTGAGACCAGCTTGACCAACATGGAGAAACCCCAAATCTACTAAAAACTCAAAAATTAATCCCAGCACATTTGGAGTCTGAGGCGGGTTGATCATGAGATCAAAAGTTCAAGACCAGCCTGGCCAATATGATGAAACCCCATCTCTACCAAAACCACAAAAATTAGCTGGGCGTGGTGGTGCATGCCTGTAATCCAAGCTACTGAGGGGGCTGAGGCAGAAGAATTGCTTGAACTCGGAAGGTAGAGGTTGCAGTGAGCCAAGACTGTGCCACTACTCTCCAGCCTGAGTAACAGAGTGAGATTCCGTCTCTCAAAAAAAAAAAATAAAAATAATAATCAAAAATTAGCTGAGCTTGGTGGTGTGTATTTGTAATCCCAATTACTTGAGAGGCAGGAGAATCTCTTGAACCCAGGAGGTGGAGGTTGCAGAGCACCAAGATCTCACCACTGCACTCCAGCCTGGGCAACAGAGGGAGACTGTCTCAAAAAAAAAGACAAAAACAAAGATAAGCAAAAAAGCACACCTTTGAGGATTTAAACTATTTCCTTAATTTCAGTACTGTAATGTCCTTAGCAACCTTGACTGTGGTGAAGTGTGTAACTGGTATCAGCTGCCAAGATTACTTTTTTTAAAACCAGCAGATGCTGTACAACGTAAGGAAAAAACATTTTGTAATTAAAATCTGAAACCAAATTTGAATTTTAAAAAATTTAATGGAAGGAGTAATTTCAGTAAACTCTTTTTGCACTTCCTAACAAAAAGGAAAGCTTTAATCAGTCTATAAGAATAAACACTATTAGAGAAATAAAATAAAGAAGAATAAACACTATTAAGGACTTAACTAGAGAAGAATTTTCATATACACTAGACCAGGATTTTTCAACCTCAGTACTACTGACAGTTTAGATCAGTGAATTCCCTGTTCTGGGTGACTGTCCTATGCACTGTAGATGTTTAGCGTCATCTCTGGCCTCTACCCACTAGATGCCAGTGGCATACCCCACCCAGTTTTGATAATCAAAATGTCTTCAGACATTGCCAAATGTCCCCTGCAGGACAAAACTGCCCCCGGTTGAGAACTACCGCACTAGACACAAAGCAGTATTATTTCACATCAGATGTTTGTTTTCATGCCTTCCCCAGCTGCCTCACAAGAGCTGTCTGTCCTCTACTTTTATTTGTCTACTCCAGTGTCTCCTGACCCATCTGGCATACAAGGCATGATTCTAAATATGTGATATCAGAGATAGCTCGTGGGCAACAGCCCCCAGCAGCATCAACACAGGCAAACTGTCTCAGTGCTAAGGAAAGGGGAATGTAAACAGAAATCCAGCATTGTAGTCACAGGCATCTTCATGAATTAAAGTCACAGAGAAAACAATTCCCAAAGGCAGCAGGACAAAGAGCCCTTGTTCCTTGGCTGATAAGCCACAAGAAGTCTTCCTTGTAGGAGCTGCCTGCAGGCCCATCCTTACCTCACAACTGAAGGGGCTTTCACAGAACAACAGCATGTAATCTGAACCTTCAGCATGTGGAGGCAGTGGGCAATTAAGAGGAAAACCAGCACTTTGCCAAAAAAAATAAAGCCAAACACTGATGTTTACTTGTTTCTCTAAAGCTGAATTAGTAAATATATTCTGAAAAATACTTGTTGCTACTTAATATGTCAGCAAACAAAAAATGCTGTTTTTCTCATTCCTTAAAAGGCAAACATTTACTGGGGCTTTGGACCATTTTAAACTTTTTTCCATAAAAAGACCATAAAATAAGGATCCAAAGAAATAAACCTCTTACTCTTCTATCACACAGAGTTTACCAATATATACTTACCATCTAGCACTTCTTCAGAAAATTCCGTTTTCTCAAAATCACTGGTATTCTGATTGTACAAACCAAATAGGAGATAATTTGCCAGCTCTCTGCAGCCTTCATTGTACCTGCTATCGATTCCTGCAAGGTGAAGGAGGCTCTGATCAGCTGTACTGTACTATGAGGAGCAAATGAGCCAATAATTAGGCCCTGCTCAGCAAAACCCTGATGATCAAGCTGAAGGACACAGCTCAGACCAGTTTTGTTCCAGAAACCAAGTTAAGCAATTCTGTGAAAGAAACAGGCCTCAGCATCAAGTACCTTTACTTGAATTCCAGCATCTTGTAATTAAGACAATCAAACAGCACAGATTATTGAGGCTATTAATTTCTGAAAAGGATTCATCTTGAATACTTTCAGTTGGCTTAAAAATAGGGGTCAGAAAAATACTCACCTTTCAAAGAGATCTTTAGCAAAACATGTGGGATCAAACAAAGGCAGATTAAGGTGGCTTGAAAAGAACCCAATAATGTGAAGACGAGGACAAGTGAGTGGAATTACAAACACTTACCACTTCACAAATATGAGGCTCAAGGTGTAGCACCGTATTGGATGCTGAGGTATGGTGGTAAATATGCCTGAAAATGACCCTTATGAATCTTACAGTCTAGTGGGGCAGAATTAGAGACACATAAAAAGGAAATTAAATAATACTGTCTTCACTATCATCTCTCAATGCTTCAGATATATATTTATTACCTGATTCCTGATGTCTGTGAAGTCTCAGAGGATGGCTTTGGGCAAGAGGGACGGACGTGTCATGGCAGGAGGAAGCTATATATGTGAGGCTAAAGGAAGGGCTTAAGGCAAAAGTAGCTCCAAAAATGGGATTCCTATCTCACTAATAGCTCATCTGACCTCATTAAAACAGCATCAAATTTCAGGGGAACAAGAACTAGGAAGACACTAACTCACAGCTTATTTCACATTGGTACTATTACTAATACCTTCCTGTGAACAAAAAAAGCTAAGTTGCTCCAGCCCTGAGTCCCACCTTATTAAAAGCACTGACTGGGCTGGGCGCGGTGGCTCAAGCCTGTAATCCCAGCACTTTGGGAGGCCGAGGCGGGTGGATCACGAGGTCAAGAGATTGAGACCATCCTGGTCAACATGGTGAAACCCCGTCTCTATTAAAAATACAAAATATTAGCTGGGCATGGTGGCACGTGCCTGTAATCCCAGCTACTCAGGAGGCTGAGGCAGGAGAATTGTTTGAACCCAGGAGGCGGAGGTTGCGGTGAGCCGAGATCGTGCCATTGCACTCCAGCCTGTGTAACACGAGAGTGAAACTCCGTCTCAAAAAAATAAAATAAAATAAAAATAAAAGCACTGACCTAGGATGCAGAGGATTCCATCTGGCCGAGACTTGCTGCTCTGGGTCAGGATGCTCTGAACCTGCCGAAGTCGGCTGCAGCTGCAACAAGAACAGAAAATGGTCCCCTGAGTTCCAGGACAGCCCATGAGAAGAGCAGCATCCTGCGTCCCACAAGGTAGGCATGAAGAAGAGGAATGACTATGCTAGGAATGGCAATTGATTCTTGTCTGATTCTAGTATCAGAACCATAAAATGAATTGGGAAGGTTTCTTTCTCTTTTATTTTCTGGAAGAGATTGTGCAGAATTGGTCTGAGGATTAAATCTGACCTGCTGATTACAAACTGGATGGTCAGTGGCTCTCTGGCCCAACAGAGGATGAAGCCAAAGTTCCTCTCTAATGGTCAATGGTGCAAAGGATTAAGCCTCAGCAGCTGACTCCAAAAACTTCCAGTGACTTTTCATTTTTGAAGATTTTTCAAAGAAGAGTTTCCACACTGATCACCCCACCCGTGGTCCTCATCAGTCTGTCTCAAAAACAAATGAGAACTAAACCTCCAATTTGGCCTGAGGACCTAAACATAGCTCTAATTCATCCTCACAGCTACCCATACATGGAGTGTCAGCAGAAAATACTTGAATCCACTTCCGTGCAGACCTATCATTTCTTCATCCCTATATGGATATCCCTTTGCTCAAGCAAAATGTGAGGCACTCCCAGGCAATCATATTATTTCTAAGGACCCCATTCTCTCCATATCCACCCCCTCCTTCCCAGAAGCTCCAGAGAGAGGCACCCAATTTCCTGTTCAAGACTGATTCTTGCATCTGGTCTCATCATCTCCAGGTCCAGGATCTGCCTCCACTATTCATTCTCTAACATCATTCTCTAACACTCTTTTTTTTTTTTTTGAGACAAAGTCTTGCTCTGTGGCCCAGGCTGGAGTGCAGTGGAGTGATCTCGGCTCATTGCAACCTCTGCCTCCCAGTTCAAGTGATTCTCCCACCTCAGCCTCTCAAGTAGCTGGGATTACAGGCACACGCCACCATATCCGGCTAATTATTTTATTTTAGTAGAGATAGAGTTTTGCCATGTTGGCCAGGCTGGTCTCAAACTCCTGACCTCAGGTGATCCACCTGTCTCAGCCTTCCAAAGTGCTGGGATTACAGGCGTGAGCCACTGCGCCTGGATCCTAACATTCTTATATTTAATGTTTTCTCTATAGTCGATATAATCCCAGTCCTACCGCATCATTATTAACTAAGAGCCTCTACAAACCAACTACACTAATTCTTCTGCCCATGAAGCCAGGAGTCATCCCCATTCCTTACTGAATCTCTTCCAGTACACTGCCTTACACTCACTTCAAAACAGTATTTACAGCCAAACAATACTATTTCTCTTTGATAATTCCTGAATTCTTTTTTTTTTTTTTTTTGAGATGGACTCTTGCTCTGTCACCCAGGCTGGAGTACAGTGGTGCAATCTCAGCTCATGGCAACCTCTGCCCCCTAGGTTCAAGCAATTCTCATGCCTCAGTTTCCCAAGTAGCTGAGATTATAGATGTGCACCATCACGCCTGGCTAATTTCTGTGCTTTTTAGTAGAGAGAGCATTTTACCATATTGGCCAGGCTGGTCTCAAACTCCTGACCTCAAGTGATCCACCCACCTCAGACTCAAAGTGCTGGGATTACAGCCACACGTCACCACATCCAGCTGCCCTACTGGATTCTTTTTGATGTTCCTATGTCCCAACTCATTCACTCCATGACTCAGTGGTCTTCATCACTATTTTCCATGAAGTTTCACAGTCTTCCATGTGATACCAAAACTAGACAAAGACAGTACCAAAGACTATGCTTTCAGGAATTATTTCTATAGTTTGTTATTAGAGAAGTCTCTCTGAATGAGTAGAGCACTAGCAACCACAAGAAGGAGGCACAGTGTTCTGTCCTGAGCATAAAGTCGGCTTTTGATGTTGCTTTGCTGCAACTGCTATTTGCCACTGATGACTGTTTTCTTCCTCTGGGAGAGTAAGAAGGAGACAACGCAGTCTAAGTGGTTCCCCTTTAATCATCAAACAAAAACAAAATGTATCGAAAAGAGAAAGAAACCTACAAACCAAAATCCATCATGAATATAGATGTAAACAACCTGCCCTTTTTTGTTTTTGAAACAGTTTTGCTCTTGTTGCCCAAGCTGGAGTGCAATAGTGTGATCTCACAACCTCCGCCTCCTGGTTCAAATGATTCTCCTGCCTCAGCCTCCCGAGTAGCTCAGATTATAGGAATGGCTAATTTCATATTTTTGGTAAAGACAGGGTTTCTCTATGTTGGTCAGGCTGGTCTCGAACTCTCGACATCGGTGATTTGCCCACCTTGGCCTCCCAAAGTGCTGGGATTACAGGTACAAGCCACCATGCCCAGCCTACTGCCTTTTTTTTTTTTTTTTTTTAAAGAGATGGGGTCTCATTAATGTTGCCTAGGATGGACTTGAACTCCTGGGCTCAAGCAATCCTCCCTCCTCAGCCTCCGGAATAGCTGGGATTATAGGTGTGCACCATCATGCCCGGTTTTTTAAAAGAAAATTAAATGTAAATATCCTTAACAAAATATAGTAAACAAAATTCAGCAACATATAAAACAACTACATACTAGGACCAAGTGGAATATACCATAGCGATACTCGCGGCTGGTTCATTATTCATGAATCAATCAATGTAATCCCTCATATTAACAGGCTAAAGAAGAAAAATCACACAACCAAAAAACGGATGCAGAAAAATCATTTAATAAAAGCATCCATTCATAATAAAAACACTCAGAACTGATGGATATCCCAATTACACTAATTTGATCTTTACAAATCATATGACTGTAACCTGAAAATATGTATATCTATTGTGCATCAAAAGAAAAAAAAACTCAGAAAACTAGGAATAGTTTCCTCAACTTGATAAAGATCATCTAAAAAACCCACCAAGCAAAGTCTGTAATTACACATAACAGTCAAAGTCTGAACGTTTTTCTTCTAAAGTGAGGAAGAAGATGAGCATGTCTACTCTCACTACTTCTATTTAATATAATACTGGAAGTTCTAGACAATAGAACAAGGCAATAAAAGGAAGTAAGACACACAGATTGAAAAGAAAGAAAGAAAAAAAACTGTTCCTATTTGCAGATATGTCCTATTTGGAGATGACGTGATGGTCTCTGTAGGAAATCTTACGGATTCTACCAAAATTCCTAGAACTAGTAAGTGAGTTCAATGAGGTCTCAAGATACAAGATCAACATATAAAAATCTCTTGCAATTTTTTTAGAGACAGGGTTTTGCTCTGATGTCCAGGTTGGAGTACAGTGATGTGATCATAGCTCACTGCAGTCTCTAACTCCTGGATTCATGGGCTCAAGCGATCATCCTACCTTGCCTTCCAAGTAGCTGAAACTGCAGGCACATGCCACCACACAAGCTAATTCTGAATAGAAATTTTGGAGAGACAGGGTCTCACTTTGTTGCCTTCTAGGCTGGTCTTCAATTTCTAGCTTCAAGCGATCCTCTCACCTTGGCCTTCCAAAGTTCTGGGACAATTGCAATTTTATAGGAAACTAAAATTTAAAATACAATACCATTTATAATCTCTTAAAAATTAAATACCTAGGTAAAAACCTAACATAACATACGTAGAAATTACATGCTAAAAACTACAAGACACTGATTAAATAAATTAAAGAAGATCTAAATGAATAGAAAGACTATCTAATCATAGATTAGGAGCCTCAACATAGTACTGATATTAATTCTCTCCAATGTGTTAAGCTTAACACATTCCTATAAAAATCCACTATTTTTTATAGATGTAGAAGAGATTATTCTAAAATTTACATAAGCCAGGCACAGTGGCACAGGTCTTAGTCCCAGCTACTAGGAGGCTAAGGTGGGAAGATCACTTGAGTCCAGGAGTTTGAGGCCAGCCTGGGCAGTGTAGTGAGATCTCATCTCTTAAAAAATAAATTAAATAAAACTTATAGGAAAGGTAAAAGAACTAGAATAGCTTAAAATTTTTTTGAAAAAAAAAAGCGGGAGGAACCACTCTACCCAATGTCAAAACTTACTGCATAGCTAAAATAATCAAGACAGTGGTACTGGCTAAGGGATAGACACGGATCAATGGAACAGAATAGAGTAGCCAGAAACAGGCCCACACAGGTACAACTAACTAATTCTTAACAAACATATACAAACAATTCAATGTTGGATGGATCGTCTTTTCAATAAGTAGGGCTAGTATAACTGGATATCCATAGGCAAAAACATAAACTTCAACCTTATACAGTATATAAAAATTAGCCGGGCGCAGTGGCTCAAGCCTGTAATGCCAGCACTTTGGGAGGCCAAGGCGGGTGGATCACGAGGTCGAGAGATCGAGACCATCCTGGTCAACACGGTGAAACCCCATCTCTACTAAAAATTAAAAAAAAAAAAAAAATAGCTGGGCGTGGTGGCGCGTGCCTATAATCCCAGCTACTCAGGAGGCTGAGGCAGGAGAATTGCCTGAGCCCAGGAGGCAGAGGTTGCGGTGAGCCGAGATCGCGCCATTGCACTCCAGCCTGGGTAACAAGAGCGAAACTTCGTCTCAAAAAAAAAAAAAAAAATTAAAACACAATACATCTAAATGTAAAATTATAAAATCTTTGGAAGAAAATATTCAGGACCTAGGACTTGGTGAAGAGTTCTTATATTTGACACCAGAAAGTGTAGTCCATAGGGGAAAAAAATAATAATGTGGACTTCATTAAAATTTTTAAGTGTTGCTCTATGAAAGACTCTGTCGAGAGAATGAAAAGACAAGCTATCCACTAAGAGAAAATGTCTGCAAACCACACATCTGAAAAAGAACCATATGTGGAATCATAAAGCACTCTGAAAACTCAGTGGTAAAAAATAACCCAATTAGAAAATGGGCAAAAGGTATGAAGAAACAATTTGTCAAAGAAGATTCAGAAATGGCAGAGAAGCCCCATGACTACATGTTCAACATCATCATCCATTATGGAAACGCAAATTAAAACCAGGAGATATTACTATACATCTCTTACAATAGATAAAATGAAAAATAGTGACTACCAAACAGTGAGAATTCAGAAAAACTGGATCACTCATATATTTCTGAAAGAAATCACAGAAGACAGCAATAAATAAAAAGATATCCTCTGTTCATGCATTGGTAGACAGTATCATTAAGCTGTCAATGTTACCCAAAGCAATCTACAAATTCAATGTAAACCTTCTCAAATCCCAATGACATTTTTTACAGAAGTAGAAAAATCCATTCTAAAATTTATATGTAATCTCAAGAGACTCTGAATACCCAAAACCATCTTTAAAAAGATCAAAGTCGTAGAACTCACACTTCCTAATTTTGAAACATATACAAAGCTCAGTCATCAACAGTGGGGTACTGGCATAAGATGGACATACAGACCAATGAAACAGAATAGAGAGACCAGAAACAAACCCTCATATACCTGGTCAAATGATTTTTGACAGGAATGCCAAGTCCACTCAGTAAAAACAGTCTTTCAAACAAATGGTGCTGGGAAAACTAGATATCTAAATCCAAAAGAATGAAGTTGGACCTAACTGTACACTGCATAAAAAATTACTTCAAAATGTATCAAAGGGCTGGGTGCGGTGGCTCACACCTGTAATCCCAGCACTTTGGGAGGCGGAGGCAGGCGGATCACAAGATTAAGAGATCGAGACCATCCTGGCTAACATGGTGAAATCCTGTCTCTATTAAAAAAAAATTTTTTTTAAGTATCAAAGACCCAAACATAAACCTAAAAGTATAAAACTTTGAGATGGAAACACAAATGAAAATCTTTGTGACACTGGATTTGGCAATGAATTCTTGAAAATGGCACCAAAAGCCCAGGCAACAAATAAAAAAATATATAAACTGGACATTTAAAATTTAGAACTTCTGTGCATCAAATGACACAACCAAGAGAGTAAAAAGAAAAATCATCTATATAACTCCACAACCACGACCAAAAAATCCAATTTGAAAATGGGCAATGGGGCCAGGCAGGTGGTTCATGCCTGTAATTTCAGTACTCTGAGAGGCCAAGGTGGAGGATCGCTTGAGTCCATGAGCTTGAGACCAGCTTGGGCAACAGAGGGAGACCTTGTCTCTACACAAAAGTTGGAAAAAAAAATTTAGCCAGATGTGGTGGCATGTGCCTGTAGTCCCAACTACTCACGAGGCTAAGGTGAGAGGATCACCTGAGCCCAGAAGGTTGAGGTTGCAGTGTAAGCTGTGTTCATGCCACTGCACTCCAGCCTGGGCAACAGAGCAAGACTCTGTTTCAAAAAAAAAAAAAAGAGCAAAAGACATTTCTTCGAAGAGGCTATGCAAATGGCCAATAACCCACATGAAGAGAAACTCAACACCACTAATCACTAGAGAAATGCAAATCATAACCATAATGAAATATTACTTCATATCCTTTAGTTTGGCTACTATCAAAAAACTAGAAAATACTAAGTGTCATCAAGGATTTGGATAAATTGGAACCCTTGTGCACTACTGGTGGGAATGTAAAATGCTGCAACCACTATGGAAAACAGTATGGCAATTTCTCAAAAAATTTAAAATAGAATTACCACATGATCTAGAAATTCCTGTTCTGGGTATAAACACCAAAGAATTGAAAGCAGGGACTGAAGGAGATATTTGTATACCCATCTTCATAGCAACACTATTTGCAACAGCCAAAAGGTGGAAGCAACCCAAAGTGATAAACAAAATGTGATATATACACACAATGGAATTTTATTTAGCCTTAAAAAGGAAATTCTGACATATGCTACAATATAAACCTTAAGAATATTAAGCTAAATGAAATTCAGCCATAAAAGTACAAATACTGTATGATTCTACTTTTTTATGAGATGCCTAGAATAGTCAACTTCACAGAGTCAGAAGATAGGTAGAATGGAGGTTGCCAGGTGCTGGATGGGAGAGAGAATAAGTTATTGTTTAATAGGTACGGTTTCAGTTTTGCAAGATGAAGAGTTGTGTGAATGGATGGTGGTGATTTTAGTTTAACAATGTGAATGTACTTAATGCCACTGAATTGTACACTTTAAAATAGTTAAAATGGTAAAGTTTACGACATGCAAATTTTTTTTTTTTTTTTTTTTTTTTTTTTTTGAGACAGAGTTTTGTTCTTGTTGCCTAGGCTGGAGAACAATGGCGCGGTCTCAGCTCACTGCAACCTCCGCCTCCTGGGTTCAAGCAATTTTCCTGCCTCAGCCTCCCAACTAGCTGAGATGACAGGTGCCAGCCATCACACCTGGCTAATTGGTTTGTATTTTTAGCAGAGATGGGGTTTCACCATGTTGGCAGGCTAGTCTCAAACTCCTGACCTCAGGTGATTCGCTTGCCTTGGCCTCCCAAAGTGCTGGGATTACAGGTGTGAGCCGTCTCGACCAGCCCTCTCTCACATTTTATATATGGTTTGAACATTTTCATAATAAAAATATGCGAGTGAGCCAGGCATGGTGGCTCACGCCTGTAATCACAGCACTTTGGGAGGCTGAAGTGGGGGGATCACCTGAGGTCAGGAGTTCGAGACCAGCCTGACCAATATGGTGAAACCCCATCTTAAAAAAATATACATATATGCCGGGCGCGGTGGCTCAAGCCTGTAATCCCAGCACCTTGGGAGGCTGAGGCGGGTGGATCACGAGGTCGAGAGATCGAGACCATCCTGGTCAACATGGTGAAACCCCGTCTCTACTAAAGATACAAAAAATTAGCTGGGCATGGTGGCACGTGCCTGTAATCCCAGCTACTCAGGAGGCTGAGGCAGGAGAATTGCCTGAGCCCAGGAGGCGGAGGTTGCGGTGAGCCGAGATCGCGTCATTGCACTCCAGCCTGGGTAACAAGAGCGAAACTCCGTCTCAAAAAAAAAAAAAAAAAAAAAAAAAAAATACATATATATATGAGAGTGAGAGGAAAGTAACAAAGTTTTAGAAGCAGCAGGGTTGAAACAGCAAGATGACCAAGAAGATGAAAGAAAAACTTTTTCTGGGCAATGAAGATTGCCCGCCTCTCCCCAATTTTTCATGTTTCGTAGAAGGCCGATCTTGCAGTCATTCTCCACACTAGAAACAGTTGATTGAGTTGGTCCTCTGGCCCACATCCCAACCCATCAGACAGTAGGCTGCTTCACTGCCAAGGTTACCCAAAGCTCTTTGGTTTTCAAAGTTACAACCAGCAAGTGACAAAAGCATGAGAAGGTCAGGTGACCAAGAAAAAAACAGCTCCCCAATTACAGCTGTACAAAGCCAAGACAATACTGAAAACAGTTTCCTTTCCATGACTATGTTAATCCAAATAAAGTGTAAGCATATAAAATGTAGAAAGACTTTCTTCTTCCCAGAGAAAAACAGTCCTAATTTTTGTTTATTTTATTAACACACGGCAAAACTAAATTCTTTTATTCCTTTTCATATTTTCTTGCTTCCCAAATTTAATTATTAACTACAAGTTAGTCTTTTGTCACTGAAGCATAAAACATGTCACTTAATTATTTACCTTTTAATTAAAAAAAAGAAAACCTATTAAGTATTTTAAAACTCACAACGACTCACACTCCCAGCAGCCAGAATTAACCACTGTTAACATTTTGGCATATCTGCTTTTTTCTACATTATTGTTTTTTAAAATTAGGTATGTAGAATATTTATTGTGTATTTTGAGGAAGAAAAAGGAATATTACATAAAGCCATCACTGATCCTCAGCCATCAGAGGATCAATGAGGTAACCACTATGAGTTTCTTACGTATCCAACCACCAGTCTTTTTTTTTTTTTTGGAGACAGAGTTTCGCTCTTGTTGCCCAGGCTGGAGAACAATGGTGCTACCTCAGCTTGCGGCAACCTCTGCCTCCTAGGTTTAAGTAATTCTCCTGCCTCAGCCTCTCAAGCAGCTGGGATTACAGGCATGTGCCACCACTCCCAGCTAATTTTGTATTTTTAGTAGAGACAGGGTTTCTCCATGTTGGTCAGGCTGGTCTTGAACTCTTAACCTCAGGTGATCCGCCCACATTGGCCTCCCAAAGTGTTGAGATTACAGGCATGAGCCACCATGCCCAGCCATCTTTTTTCTTTTAATAGAAATATTCCAAGATTGGACACGGTGGCTCCCAACACTGTGGGAGGCCAGGCATTCAACACCAGCCTTAGCAACACAGCAAGACCTCAGCTCTACAAAAACTAAAAATAAAAAAATTACCAAGATATGGTGGTGTGCAGCAGAAGTTCTAACTACTTAGGAGGCTGAGGTGGCGGATCACTTGAGCCCAGGAGTTCCAGGCTGCAGTGATTGTTCCACCGCACTCTAGCCTGGATGACAGAGTGAGACTCTGTCTATAAAAAGAAAAAGAAAGAAAAAATTTTTCAAACATATGCCACACCCAGCAATGACACTATCCTCTATGCCCCAGGTCTACCTGAGCATGGCTGGCATATCCTGGGTAGACAGCCTGTGGTCACCAATGACTTTACAAAGTTCCACTTTTAGAAGACACATAGACTCAGCAGGCCGGGCGCAGTGGCTCACGCCTGTAATCCCAGCACTTTGGGAGGCCGAGGCGGGTGGATCACGAGATCAAGAGATCGAGACCATCCTGGTCAACATGGTGAAACCCCGCCTCTACTAAAAATACAAAAAATTAGCTGGACATGGTGGCTCGTGCCTGTAATCCCAGCTACTCAGGAGGCTGAGGCAGGAGAATTGCCTGAACCCAGGAGGCGGAGGTTGCGGTGAGCCGAGATCGCGCCATTGCACTCCAGCCTGGGTAACAAGAGCGAAACTCCGTCTCGAAAAAAAAAAAAAAAAAAAAAAAAAGAAGACACATAGACTCAGCAGACCCAGCAATGTAGCTTATGTCAAAGATGCTGCTTTCTATGAAATTATAACTTACTTCTTGTGTTCCTTGGATTCAGACTCAGAATTTAGACATGATAGAGGACCGAGATGACAAAAAGAAGAAACCAAGAGCTAAACAGATGCAGTCTGCCCAAGATCCCAAAGCTAAATAAAGATTAACATCATCAGAACCTAAGTGACCAGGTAGCTGGGACTATAGGCACCTGGTGACCACGCCCAGCTTATTTTATTTTTAGTAGAGATGGGGTTTCACCATGTTGACCAGGATGATCTCAATCTCTTCACCTCCTGAGTGGCCTGCCTCAGCCTCCCAAAGTGCTGGGATTACAGGCATGAGCCACCGAGCCCGGCCCTCCATACGTTCCATTACTATCTCCCCTGGTAATTTATCCTGTGATCCTTCCAGGCCAGTGTTCCATCATGATTTATCTAGGTGCAAGTCAGGTCAATTGGAGTCCTTTCCAAGGCTCTCACTCCAGAGCTAAAAGAGAAATGGCCTCTAGGATCACAGTGCAGGAAGAATGTGGTTTGGGGCTATGATAACCATCTTCCCTGCCTTGGGGAAGATATATTCATAACCTGCACAGCCAGGTAGTGAGAAGCAGATGAGAGATAGCATGGACAGAGTTAACTGTTCTGATAGCAGAGTCTTGGCTCCAGTCCCTAAGGCACTTCCTGTATCTTCCCACTATCCTTTCCAGCCAAACAAGCTAATACATTCCATTTTTTACATAAATCCTTGACTTGGACTTCCGTCACTTGCAATGGAAAGCATTCTTAACGTAAAATCAATCCCAGGAATTGTTTAGGGTTGAACCATACTGGTGTCTACAAGTTATTTTGAAAAGCATTAAAAAAAATTGGATGGATTGAGAAAACGATTTGCCTTATATGATAAGGCAAATATAGCAAATATATTAAGCATAAAATCTAGGTATGATATATACAAATGTTCACTGAACAGTTCTTGAAACTTTTCTGTACTTTTGAAATTTTTCACAATAAAATGTTGGTGGGGTTTGGGAATCAACAGCAGGAGTAGTAAAAGCCACATAAGCATTAATCTAGACTTTAGGTGCTGATTAAAAAGAGCTCACTGTAGTACTGCCACAGGTTTAAGAAACCTGGCCCTGCACGAAAGCAGCAATTATTTGCCTCCCTTTGCATAACTAGAGATAGGGAGAAAAGGCAAAAAGGCAGGATTTGCAGCACGACAATAAATGACACTTCCCACTGATGTCTTTGCTGGAGACCTGCAATGGAAAAAAGCTAGCCAATGTTGCTGCTGTCATAGCTAATACGTGGTTGATCAATGACCATAAGGTGACTCAAACTGAAGGGACAAACATACACACGTATGATATGCCTAGAGAATGTGCTGGCATCATTGAATTATTCAATGATTTTCATTTTCTCCCACTACTTTTGTGTAGCTCTACAGAGCCATTAGTAATCCTAAGCAATGTAAACTTCATTTTACACAGCTACCTCCCTGGTAAAAACAAACAGTTGACTGATCCATATCCATTCTCCTCCTCTTTCTTAGTAGAGTACCACAGCCTTATTTGGGGCAGCAATAGGTTCAGGTCCTTTGTTTCCACAGTTGATCAATGAGACATACACAGAAGTCATCAAGTAGAAGCTCCCAGGAAAGCTCTCTGAAGGGAACTGACTCAACAAGGAAGGAAACCCCTGCTGTTGCCCCTTCTTGTCTGACAGACATGATGGCTGGATTTCCTGCGGCCATTCTGTGATCATGGATCTATGGTGAATAAAAGCCACCTCCTAAAAAACAACAGAATACAAACACAGAAGAGGCCTGGTTCCCTGGACTCTGTAACAGGATGGCCCGCCTTCCTCTAGACAGGCATCTTCTTTTTTTTTTTTTTTGAGGCGGAGTTTCGCTCTTGTTACCCAGGCTGGAGTGCAATGGCACGATCTCGGCTCACCGCAACCTCCGCCTCCTGGGTTCAGGCAATTCTCCTGCCTCAGCCTCCTGAGTAGCTGGGATTACAGGCATGTGCCACCATGCCCAGCTAATTTTTTTGTATGTTTAGTAGAGACGGGGTTTCACCATGTTGACCAGGATGGTCTCATCCCTTGACCTTGTGATCCACCCGCCTCCGCCTCCCAAAGTGCTGGGATTACAGGCTTGAGCTACCGCGCCCCGCCTATAAACAGGCATCTTCTTAAAGTTAAGTCATTATTGTTAAGAATCTCCCCAGCTGGCCGGGCGCGGTGGCTCACGCCCCTAATCCAAGCACTTTGGAGGCCAAGGCGGGTGGATCACCTGAGGTTGGGAGTTCAAGACTAGCCTGATCAACATGGTGAAACCCTGTCTTTAAAAAAATAAAATAAAATAAAATAAAAAAGAATCTCTAGCCGGGCATGGTGGCGCGTGCCTGTAATCCCAGCTACTCAGGAGGCTGAGGCAGGAGAATTGCCTGAACCCAGGAGGCGGAGGTTGCGGTGAGCGAGATCGCGCCATTGCACTCCAGCCTGGGTAACAAGAGCAAAACTCTGTCTCAAACAAAAAAAAAAAAAAAAAAAAAAGAATCTCAGAATCTCGCCAGCTGCCAAATTTAATTCCTGACAGGCTACCTTATCTAAAATGGTTAAAACTCATGTCCAATGGCAATTCATGTCTACACATATTTCATGAATTGGTATACACAAGGCACTCTACAAACTAAATTCAAGAACTTCAGAAAATGTTACCCGGCCACAAATGGAAAATGTTACCTGGAAGTTTGTTCACTACATTCCAGTGTATACAAAACTTTATTTTCCATTTTCTTCCTTTTCTCTGGCATTCTCTGAACATTTCCTCACACAATCTGCTCTTTGTAAAGTCAGTTTCACAAGTCTAATCACAAAGCACTCACAGTTCAATTCCTTTCCTTCACTTCTCTGACCATTAGAAACATGCCAAATCTAAATGCAATGTGAAATTCTGAGTTGGATTCCGGAACACAAAAATAATGTGTGGGAAAACTCAAATAAAGGCTGGAGTAGTAAACTCCAAGTAAACAAAAGTTTACTAAGTAAATGAATCTATTACACCAACATTAATTTCTTACTTTTGATAAATGCACCATGGGTAAGACGTTAACATTAGGGGAAGCTGCATGAAGAGTATATAGGAACACTCTGGGCCACATTTGAAATTCATCTATAAACCTAAAATTATTTCAAAATTAGAAGTTAAAAACAAAAAGAATGCCAAATGAGCTGCCTTTTGTTCAGACTAGAGCTCAAAATCACAGATAATAATTTTAAATATCCAAGTTGCAAACACTGCTTTTCTTTCTTTTTTAAACATTTCATGACAAAAACAATAATTTAAGCTGTGTCACTTAAACGGCGTTTGTATCTCATTCACTCCCCTCTCCAAAGATCAGAACCTCAGAGAAGACTCCACAAGCTGGGAAACACTGTTAAGATAATGTGTACTATTAATGCTACAACACTCACTAAATAAGAGTCCTCAGTATACTGTCATCCCAGATACAAGTGAAAAGGCAGTTATCCCTGGGCCAGAAATAAAACTATAAAAGTCTAACTAAGCATACCCTTTTTACTTCTACAGGCACCACACCAAGCCTTCCCGGCCAGCATCCAAGTAAACTGGAGACTGAAGCTTCACATTTTCAGGCATTCCAGGGCATTGGCTTGCTTTGCATTTTGAGTTTTCTTAAGGCTGGGACCAACTGTACTGCAGTTACTACTTCTGTAGATCTGTAAACCCCCTAAGAGAACCAGGGATAATGGCAACTGGCTAATAAACATTACCTTAAGAGATAACTGACCTCTGTGAGGCTTTCGTTAAAATGCTTTCTGTAGAGCATCACTATTATGAACCACTTTATTTATTTTTTTTGAGATGGAGTCTTACTCTGTTGCTCAGGCTGGTGTGCAGTGGCATGATCTCAGCTCACTGCAACCTCTGCCTCTTGGGTTTAAGCAATTCTCCTGCCTCAGCCTCCCCAGTAGCTGAGATTACAGGCACCCACCACCACGCCCAGCTAATTTTTGTATTTTTAGTAAACAGGTTTTCTCCATGGTCAGGCTGGTCTCAAACTCCTGACCTCAAGTGATGCACCCACCTCGGCCTCCCAAAGTGCTAGCACCTGACCAATGAACTACTTTCTTATCACCTAGTTTACAACAATGTCTCTTCATTCTTGAATACCCATGAAATTTAACATAGCCCACAGCTTCACCTATAATTATTCTCTATTCATTCAATAAGTAATTACTGAAGCAGTGTTTCATAACAGCTAACAATAGCAGTTCATATTCATCAAGTCCTACGTGCCAGACACCAATCTAAGCAGCAAGGGAAACAATGTGGGAAATGGCGATTAAAAATGGTCCCAGCCCCCTGATACTATCCAGGGGTGATAAAGAAGGTCCTTCCCTATGACCCTCTTGAAAATAAAGAAATCCCACCTATGCATAGTAGAAGGGACCTCAGCACAGGAAATTCTTAATGAGATTGTTTTGCTAGAGCATATCCTCCACTAGCTTCTTCATCAAATGTGCATGGGAGGTCAAATTTTGAGAACTTACTTATGTGAAATATCTTCATCCTTTCTCACACTTGTCTGAGAGTTTGGCTGGGTATAGAATTCTGGGTGGGAATCTATTTTCCTTCAAAAGGCACTCTTGCTACATTACTTCCTAGCTTCCAATGCTGCTAGAATCCCAGGATTCCTGATCCTATATATGTGATTTACAGTATATTATTTTGCCTTTATGGTGCCAGAAAATTTCATGATGCTATGCCCTCACATGGATATTTTTATTTTGAATTGACAGATAAAATTGTATATATGTATTTGTGTAAAACATGATGTTTTGAAATACATACACATCGTGGGAAAGTTAAATCTACCTAATTAACAAATATATCACCTCATATAGTTGTTTTTGTGATGAGAACATTTACTATTCACTCTGTTTGCATTTTTCAAGAATATATCATCATTAACTATAGTTACCATGTTGTATAACAGATCTCTTAAACTTACTCCCCTATCCAACTATAATTATATATGTCCTTCGATCAACATCACCTCTACCCTGCTACCCACCAACTACCCCAGCCTCTGGTAACCACTATTCTACTCTCTACTTCTGTAAGATCAACTTTTTTTTTTTTTCTTGAAACAGGATCTCACTCTGTTGCCCAGGCTGGAGTGCAGTGGCATGAACACAGCTCCCTGCAACCTTGACTGCCTAGGCTCAAGCAATCCTCCCATCTCAGCCTCCAGAGTAGCTGGGATCACAGCTCCATGCCACCATGCCTGGCTAATTTTTTGTTTCTGTGTTTGAGAATAAGTCTTGCTCTGTCACCCAGGCTGGAATGCAGTGGTGCAATCTCGGCTCACTGCAATCTCCACCTCCCAGGATCAAGTGATTCTCCTGCCTCAGCCTCCCGAGTAGCTCGGATTACAAGCGCGTGCCACCGCACACGGCTAATTTTTGTATTTTTAGTAGAGAAGGGGTTTCACCATGTTGGTCAGTCTGGTCCTGAACTCTTGACCTTGTGATCTACCCACTTTGGCCTCTCAAAGTGCTGGGATTACAGGTTTGAGCCACAGTGCCTAGCCATTTTTTTTTTTTTTTTTAATTTTGTAAAGATGGGGTTTTACCATGTTACCCAGACAGGTCTCAAACTCCTGGGCTCAAGCAATCCTTCCACCAGGGCCAACATCAACTTTTTTAGATCCAACCACATACGAGTGAGATCATGTACTGGTATGGATATTTTAAAATTCATTGTGCTAGATTCTTGGCAAGTGCTTTCAATCTGGAAATGTATGTCCTTTGGTTCTGGGAAATTTGTTTATTTATTTTTATCATTTCTTCATGTCTTGAAACAATAATTATCCACTATCTCTCCCTGTTACAGACATCTACAGATCCCTAAGTAATTCTGTTAATCCATGATAATCTCAATAGGCACCACAATCTTTACCTCTCAATGCCTTGATTCCCCTGCTTCCAATGGTGGTGTCCCCTATCCTACTTTAGCTATTCCCTTCCACACTGCCCACATCCAAGCAGCTCAACACAGCTGCAGGAAAAGCATACAACTACGCTAACTAGGGTCTCACCTGGGTTTATAACTACAAATACCAAATGGGCACTAGGTGCTGCCTGGCAATCCTAAAGCTTTTCCTTATTTTCAACTCATTCTTCCCCATTCTCTTGGATGAATTTTACAAATATCCAACACCTTTCTTCATTTTTAGCTGAAGACCTTCCTTCTTATTTACATGAGAATACATAAGTACTCAGAAGAGAACTTTGACTTTCTCCCACCAACAAACTATCAGCATTTGGATTCACATAATCTGCCATCAGTGAGTTGTCTGCACTGCTCCTATCTAACTTGAGGCCAACATGCCCATTTACCTACTAGATCCCATTTCATCTTACCTACTCAAGGACTTCACCCCTGCAAGTGTCTCTTCTCTCTAATCATCAGTTGTCCCTCCCTATGCATCAACTCATCAATTTACAAACATGCTATAATGTCTGCTCATCTAAAAACAAAAACTCACCTCATGATCTTCCAACTACAGCCCCATTACTCTGCTCTCCTTATAACCATCCTCGAAAGAACATCACTTTGACTGTCCATATTCAGTGTCTTCAATTCTCCTCTCATTTTCTCCTTTGTAAATTAATTTTTTTTTTTTTTTTTTTTTTTTTTTTTTTAGAGATGAGGTCTTGCTATGTTGCCCAGACTGGACTTGAATTCCTGGACTCAAGGGATCCTCCCAGCCTTCCAAGAAGCTGACCTACAGGTGACTGGCTTCACTTTCTCCTGAAACCACTGCACCAAAACTGTTCTTGTCAAGGTCACTAATGACCTCCACAATATTGAATTTAACTGTCGATTATTAGCCCTTTTTTTTTTTCTCCTTGAGATGGAGTTTTGCTATTGTTGCCCAGGCTGAAGTGCAATGGTGTGATCTTGGCTCACTGTCACCTCTGCCTGCCCAGTTCAAGCAATTCTCCTGCCTCAGCCTCCCAAGTAGCTGGGATTACAGGTGCCACCTCCATGCCGGGCTAAATTTTTTTTTTTCTTTTTGTATTTTTAGTAGAGATGGGGTTTCACCATGTTGGTCAGGATGGTCTCAAACTCCTGACCTCAGGTGATCCACCCGCGTTGGCCCCTAAAAGGCTAGGATTACAGGTGTGAGCTTGGGGCTTGATTGTTCTTAACATTCTGTCAACAATCTCATTCTATCAACAATCTCACTTGGCTTTCAATGTCTGTTCGTGATTATTCTCCTACATCAGAGGTAGGAAATCATTTTCTCTCAGAATCTGGAAGACACTGCTACACTTTCCTTCTTCTAGTGTTCTTAATACTAAAAAATGGTAACGGTCTTTCAACAGCGGAGGCCAAAACCGACTAGACCTTCTTGTTTTATTGTTCCTTCAGCCCTATTTCTTCCTTAGTTGTTACGTCTCACCATTCTGCATCACGATTTTTACTGTTATTGTCTCTTCCCATTCACAACAGTTTAATTTGAGGGCAGGGGACTGCCTTAGTTATCTGAATCTACAGCACCTAACAGTACATGTTGCCTTATTTATATAAGAAACAGTGAAATTGAAACTGTTAAAAGTCCCAAGCAGGAACAGATCCCTCTACAGAAAAAGATTTTGAAGTAGGAAAGTATATTTCAGCTAGATTTCTACTGGTTCCTTAGCATTGGTCCACGTAAGTCAGTTTATACCTTGGTAATAATTCCAAAATCCCAGTGGTGTTTCACTTCTTGCTCAACCTACCTGTCACGCATAGGTCACCTGAAAGCTCGCTCTGGGGCCCCAACTGATGGGTGGCTGGCATTTGCAGCCCGAACAGCTACCACCACAGAAGGAAACAGAAGGAAAAACTACACAACAGAAGCTTGTACCATGAAAGGTGACACAATATTCCCACACATTTCACTGACCAAAAGCAACTCTCAAGGTCATACCTAACTTCAAAGAAGCAAGTACAATTCTACTACATGCTCAAGAGACAGAAACCAAAAATACCTGATAACACTGATGACTATCATATGCTTAAAAAGAAGCCTCTAATTCTGAGCAACAATATTTTACTTCTTGATCTCCATTCTCCATCTGTGAAAATGAACTACCGTGCTAGAACTTACACGTGCAGAGTACTATCTATGAGTCTTAGGAATGTCACTTCACCAGTTAGGCTTGCCTCTTTCATCACTCAGGAGTCAGCAACAAAGAAGCCATATATGGGTGACAGGGAAGTGCTAGAAACGTTCAATGTCAAGAGTAAGGGAAAGATTTGAATAGGCAAGAAAAGCATGTTCAATTATGTAGAAGTGGAGAAAGGAGGGAAGCCTTCAGCAAATTTCTTTCACCAAAGGTATCGGGCAGCTAGGCCCTATGGTTCCTTGCACTATCCTTTGTCTGAAATCAAACAAGTTTCACTCAAACCACTTGACAGAAGATTTGGTGTTTGGGTATGATCAGCAGTGAGCCAGCATATTTCTTTTAACACAGAATCACTACCTTTAAAAGAATAAAACAAGAAAGGCAACAGTTAAGAGACAGATTCTAAGGTAGAGATGATTTTTTCCCCCTAAAAGTCTCAAAAGATTCAAATCCAAATTCCTAAGCTCAAGATGATCTGGAATAAACCTCAAGGCTACACAGAGCCTAGATTTACGGGATGGCTGTTTTAAAGTCTCCTCTGCAATGCCTATACAAAGTTCAAATACTTTCTGTTTCAGACAGTGAAACTGGCAGAAATGTTGCAAAGGATTGGAGATGGTTACCATAAGCAGTTAAACTTGGAAATGAAAAGCCCACAGGAATTACACTGAAGGGCAGAGCCGGAGTTCAAAAATGTCACCTGCCAAATCTGAAGCAGTTCAGGACTCCTAAATGCAATGTTTCATTGGTATCTAGCCCCCACCTTCCCTATCCTTATGCGTTCAACAAACATATATTAGACTCTGGGATGTGGAAAGGAATGCAGGGAAGTAAAAAAGAAACAGGGTTCTGGCCAGGCATGGTGGCTCACGCCTGTAATCTAACCACTTTGGAGGCCACGGCGGGTGGATCACCTGAGGTCAGGAGTTCAAGACCAGCCTGACCAACATGGTGAAACCCCATCCTTATTTAAAAAAAGAAAGAAAAAAAAAGAAAGAAAGAAACAGGGTTCTAAGAATCAGGGTTTTTTTCTCTCCAAGAATTTGGTCTAGTTAAAGCAAACAAACAACCCCAAAATACAGATCAGCATGCAAAGTTAAAACATATGCCTTAAGTACCATAACAAGAATATAGGAAAACCTGTTCTAACATGTAGACTGACAACTTCCTTTCTTTTTTTTTTTTTTTTTTTTTTTTTTTTTTTTTTTTTTTTGAGACAGAGTTTTGCTCTTGTTACCCAGGCTGGAGTGCAATGGCGCGATCTCGGCTCACCGCAACCTCCGCCTCCTGGGTTCAGGCAATTCTCCTGCCTCAGCCTCCCGAGTAGCTGGGATTACAGGCACGTGCCACCATGCCCAGCTAATTTTTTGTATTTTTAGTAGAGACGGGGTTTCACTATGTTGACCGGGATAGTCTCGATCTCTCGACCTCGTGATCCACCCGCCTCGGCCTCCCAAAGTGCTGGGATTACAGGCTTGAGCCACCGCGCCCGGCCGACAACTTCCTTTCAAGGGAACAATACTGTATTTGCTTTGCTATGTGGCTAGAATAAAGAAAAAGCAAACAACAAAAGCCTCTCCTGGTTTAATGACAGTTTAGCCATACTAATAATCATGGTTCGCATTCTCTCCCCAACCCAAGGTCTCTGCTGCAACCCCTCCATCATTCCAACCTTCACACTGCGCCAGCGCTCCACACCAGCTCCATCACAAAGAATGCCCAGACTAACAAGGTCAGCACCAAAGGCACAGGACACAGAAATCTGAAACTGATCTTCCTATATGGAAAGGGGATGGGGAACCCTCCCTACAATCACCCCCTCCCCACGGCCACAGGGCCCCCACTTTAAGCTGCGAGGTAACTTGGGACTGTGTCTCTACGGTAAGGGGCCTGGCGTCCGCCGCTTTCGGGGATCTAAGCTTCTTTCCCCTATTCATTCAGTTTTTCTTCGGTTGTCTCTAATGCCTCTACTTCCTCCCTATTGTGAAGTGAGGGGGCGTCGCGATGCAGGCTGAGGCAGGGGGAGCTGGGGAAACGCGCAATAGGGGAGATGCTGTCATTAGGTACATAGGGGATGGGGGACACTCTTTAAGGAAGCCCTTGTTAAGGGCAAAGGCTCTAAAAATACACGGTAGGGGGCTTTCTAGATAATACATTTGGGGGTTCTACACAAGGGAGCTACTGTGTGTCTGGAGGTGCGAGGTCTCTAGAGGTAGTTTCTGGGGGAAACATTCCATGGGGAAGGCGAGTGAGTTTTTCATAGGGAAGCCTCTGTGCAGTTCCGTGTAGAAGAATCTTTCCCGGGAGAAACGCTGTATGGGGGTGAGGACGTCATAATAAGGTCTTCACAGGGAACCACTGTCCATAGGGACGCCACCGTGGGGAAACCGTTGCAGGGCTGTCTAGGGGTGCCATTGTGGGAAAACCGTTGCAGGGCTGTCTAGGGGAGCCATTGTGGGAAAACCGTTGCAGGGCTGTCTAGGGGAGCCATTGTGGGAAAACCGTTGCAGGGCTGTCTAGGGGAGCCATTGTGGGAAAACCGTTGCAGGGCTGTCTAGGGGAGCCATTGTGCGAAAACCGTTGCAGGGTTGTCTAGGGGAGCCATTGTGGGAAAACCGTTGCAGGGTTGTCTAGGGAAGCCATTGTGGGGAAACCGTTGCAGAGTTATCTATAGGGGAGCCATTGCGGGGCCTCTACAGAGGGCGCCGTTCCTGCGAAAACATTCCTCCCTGAGCCGTTCGGGAAAGAACTGTCTCGAGGAAGCCATGTCGGACCACGCCCTGCGGCGGGAGGCGTCGCCGGACCCCGAAAGCCCGCATCCCCCGCCCGGTCGCCCCTCGGCTGCCTCTGCCCCGCGTACCTGACGGAGGGTGACCCGCGGCTGGAGCCGCCAGGGGATCGAGCGCCGGGCAGCCCCAGCCGGCGCGGGGGATACACGTCCATGGCGGCGGGCGGCGGAGGAGGACGGTGCCGCAGCAGGGTCTCAGCGGCCCGCGGGGCAGCTCCAGGACGGCTGCGGCCGGGTGGGGCGGCTGGGCGTGCCGGGTGGGAAGGGGCGCGGCGCGCGGGGTCCGACGGGGGCGGGGCAGGGGGCGCGCACCGAGCGCGGATGGGGGCGTCGGGAGCGGCTGGAGTTGGGGGTCGGTGCACGGCCACAGGCCCCCACTTCTTAAGCTGCGAGACCGCCAGGCCGGATGTTGGGAGCCTGTGTCCGCAGGGTGAGGGTTGCCACGGCGCCGCCCTGCCTAGTCCTCAAGCCCGGCATCATGGAGCGGGTCTCTGCGCAGAGCCCCTAGGCCACGCACGCGGACGCGCCCGTGGGCGGAGCCTCGCCCAGCCCGGCCCGGCCCCACCGGCTCCGCCCGCCCAGCCCCACCCCGCCAGCCTTGGCCTCCAGCGGAGTCTTCCGCTCAGGCGCCAGGGTTCCGCGCACCTCCCCGGTACCCGGCTCGCTTCCCGACTCTCGCGAACGGGTGTCTTCTCGCCTCCTGCTCATCAATTGCACACCCATCCTTCAAACGTCCAGCAGATTCCTAGCCGTCCTCGGGTTAGCGTA
The DNA here is from genome assembly GCF_048565385.1 of Saimiri boliviensis. NCBI lineage: Eukaryota > Metazoa > Chordata > Mammalia > Primates > Cebidae > Saimiri > Saimiri boliviensis. Next base: position 92,802,889 of record NC_133457.1, on the reverse strand, counting down.
GCAGTGCGCACCCAGCCCTGCGCAGGGCATGGGCGTTAGAGGCGCACAGGATCCCAGAGGACCCCTAACTTTCACTATTCAGATCCTGGCTCTACCGGTTTCTGCAGGGACATGTACCAGAAACTTGGGAAATACTTAACTGACAGTTGCCAGGCGTCCTGCATATACAGGACGTATTTCGTTATTTTTATCCTGAGTCCTTTGTTGACATTGTCGGAATGCCCTAAATGTCCTGTATTCATCTTTTAACAGTAAATTGCAATAATAGCTAGAGCTGTTTTTCTCCCACAGTATTTGGTGCTAGATCACTTAAATTACAACACTGGCGGAAAATCCTTCCTACACTAACGAAGAGTTGGACAATCCCTAAGGTGTCTCCCGCAGGTTTGGCGGAGGAAACACCAGAAGAAGGGAGCAGGAATTTAAAATGCTTGTTTTTCATATTAAAGAAAGGAAAATACTTTTTTAGCTCAAGTCCGGAGTCCTGAACAAATAACCACCATTATTTAGAGATAACTTCTCATTGGTGCAAAATCCTGAAAATCAGCCAATCAGCGACAGCCTCACTAGGGTAACCATGTTTACGGTTTCTTAATAAATCAATGACAACCCCACGCTGCTGCTTCTTTATTTTTATTTATTTATTTATTTATTTATTTATTTATTTATTTATTTATTTATTTTTGGGACGGAGTTTCGCTCTTGTTACCCCAGGCTGGAGTGCAATGACGCGATCTCGGCTCACCGCAACCTCCGCCTCCTGGGTTCAGGCAATTCTCCTGCCTCAGCCTCCTGAGTAGCTGGGATTACAGGCACGCACCACCATGCCCAGTTGATTTTTTTTGTATTTTTAGTAGAGACGGGGTTTCACCATGCTGACCAGGATGGTCTCGATCTCTTGACCTCGTGATCCACCCGCCTCGGCCTCCCAAAGTGCTGGGATTACAGGCTTGAGCCACCGCGCCCGGCTATTTATTAATTTTTTAAAGAGACAGGGTCTTGCTCTGTTGCCCAGGCTGGAGTGCAGTGGTATAATCACAGCTCACTGAAGCGGTAACCTTCCAGGCTCAAGAAATCCTCTCACCTCAGCCCAGACCCCCTTTGACCTGTAGCTCTATCTCTTATTCTGGACAACAGATGAAGGCAGAAATATCACATGGAAGCTTCTGGGAATCTTCCCTAAGAGACAGCTGGTGTTACTCTTTACACCTTCTTTGATCTTTCTTCTATCCTGCCGGCTTGAAGTATGTGTGATAGCTGGAGCAGGAACAGAACCGTGAGGTGATCTGGAGAATAAAGGCCAACAGGGCCACAGTTCAAGAACCTGATGCATATGTATTACCAGGCGTGCACCACCATGACCAGCTAATTTTTTTTTTTTTTTTAGATGGAGTTTTGCTCTTGTCGCCCAGGCTGGAGGCTAAAAATGTACCTGCATGGTTTAGTTTGGTTCTTGTAATCCTGTCCTCTGCCATATAAAGAGCATGTCACAATTGCTGCTGGTCCCAGAATGAGGAGACTTGCAGAGCAGACTTGAGTCCTGCTCACAGCCTGGAGCCAAGCCCAGCTGATTCTAGTTGAAACCAGAGAGCAGCAGCTGAACCTGTAACCTATAAGCAGCAACTCAAAGCTTGTTCTAAGTCCTTTTGTTTCGAGCTTGTTATGCAGGAGAAGCATGACTAATAGTCTTTTAAAAATAAATACTCAGATCTTTGGGTTTTTGTACCTGTCCCATTTTCAGAGGGCATCAGATGAACAAGGAGAGGTGGGTTCATATGTCTAGCTCCTACCTGCTGACGTCTGTCGTTGAGAAGATCCATTTTTTTCTGTTTGAGCTGGCTCTGAAGATTTAGCCTCTTGTTGGCTCTCACTTGCCCTGTGGACATCTCCGAGTCCTGGTTCTGCCCTTTCTATTCTTGCTTTGTTCCTATCTATGCTGATCAGTCCACTCAGCACCCACTGCAGCCCCAGGACAGACCTACTGGGTCTCAGCATTTGCTCTACCAAGGATCATAGCAAGAATCCAGTCAAGACTGTAGCCCTGCTTAGCCACTCTGCACATTACTCCTAACTGGATTCAACATTCTACATGGTGAGCTCCTTCCAGAATCCCAGCTATGGAATAGAACAAATGCCTCCTGCCTTTGATGCCCAGTTGAATAATCAAACTACCTCTGCCTCTTCATGATTCAGTTTAGAACAGAGGGACTAGGACCCATGTATTGCATATTCATTCTCTGCTACATCTCCCTCTCTTTCTTCTCCGTAGTACCCTCAGGCCTAGGCCTACGTTTTGAAAGCACACTATGGAAGAAATGCTCCGACCTGAGAGTCTTCACGTGTCAAATGAGAACTAAAGGAATTTAGACAACGACTTTCCTCTTGACAACATCTGGCTTTGGAGCCTATTGATTTGCAGCAAAACTCCACTGTGAATGTGCAAAGCTGAAAAAACATTCCTCTTTGCTTATCTGCTGCAATACATCAAATCCTCCCCACCATCCTGATGGGATGGATAAATTGTGACAGACATAGAGATGTGTGGCCCAGGTCTCCCCTCAGGGAAGAACTTGCTGTCCAGCTGCAGAGAATGTAGTCAGTCCCTCCAAAGGTAGCCTGTGTACAATGACTGAGGGAGGTGGAGGCATACAGGCCTCCCTCTTTGAAGTCAACATGGGGCACTCTAATGGGCGATTCTCACTCAAACACTCCAGCCATGTTGACTGAGGCTTTGTTAGGCCTGCATCACAGTTGAACTTCTTCCTCTCCCTAGTTTGCCTTCTGTCCCCTTCTTTTCCATAATAAGCATGTTTTGCTTGTTTGCTTTTTGAGATGAAGTCTCGTTCTGTTACCCAGGCTGGAATGCAGTGGCATGATCATGGCTCGTTGCAACCTCAAACTCCTGGGCTCAAGTGATCCATTCAAAGTGTTGCAATTACAGGCATGAGTCACTACACCTAGCCTTTAAATTTTTAAAGATTTGAAGTATTCCAATGCAAGACACACACACAAAATTCCAATGCGAGACATACACACACACATACACGCACACACACACACACACATATAAAAGATTTGAAGTATAGAATTGGAAAAGAGGAGACAAAATTATCTAGGTTTTTCAGGTGATATCAACATATACTTGTAAACGCCAAGAAAACCTAGTAGTGGATAGAAAACACTCATTTTCATCCTCTCCAGAAACGTAATTAAAATGATGAGAAGGAGCTTTTTTTTTTTAAGATATAAAAGACAAAGATAGAGGATATGAACAGACTGTGCACATAAAAAAAAGTTGAGCTGAGTGTAGTGGCTCACATCTGTAATTCCAGTACTTTGGGAGGCCAAGGTGGGTGGGTTGCTTGAGCCTAGGAATTTGAGACCAGCCTCATCAACATAACAAGACCCCCATCTCTACAAAAAAATTTTTAAAAATAGCCTGGCATGGTGTTTCATGCTTATAGTGCCAGCTGCTTGGGAGGTTGAGGCAGGAGAATTGCTTAAGCCTGGGAGGTCAAGGCCACAGCGAGCTGTGTTGGCACCATTGCACTCCAGTCCGGGTGACAGAGCAAGATCCTGTCTCAAAAAAAAAAAAAATTATTGGCCGGGTGTGGTGGCTCACGCCTGTAATCCAAGCACTTTGGAGGCCAAGTTGGGCAGATCACCTGAGGTCGGGAGTTCAAGACCAGCCTGACCAACAAGGTGAAACCCCATCTTTATTAAAAAAAAAAATTTTTTTTTTTTTTTTTTTTTTTTTTTTTGAGACGGAGTTTCGCTCTTGTTACCCAGGCTGGAGTGCAATGGCGCGATCTCGGCTCACCGCAACCTCCGCCTCCTGGGTTCAGGCAATTCTCCTGCCTCAGCCTCCAGAGTAGCTGGGATTACAGGCACGTGCCACCATGCCCAGCTAATTTTTTGTATTTTTAGTAGAGACGGGGTTTCACCATGTTGACCGGGATGGTCTCGATCTCTCGACCTCGTGATCCACCCGCCTCGGCCTCCCAAAGTGCTGGGATTACAGGCTTGAGCCACCGCGCCCGGCAAAAAAAAAAATTATTAAATAAAAAAAGCAAGATGGAGAACGCTGTACCTAGCATGCTATCATTAGTATAAACAAGAGAGAGGTACGGTTCGGATAACTGATGTGAGCAGGAGGTCCCCAGGAAGGCCTGTTTTCCAAGGAAATAGGAGAAGCTCCTGCTGGAGAAACAGAAAGGACAATGAGGGTGAGGGCAGCTGCTGTTCCCTAAATCTGTCACCCTCTCTTCTCTGCTTTGGCAGCCATTATGTCCATGGGTTTCTGGCTTGCCTTGTGCAATACTTCCTTGTGTTAAACTCCAAGATATCAATGGGCTGATGAGAGTTCCAGCATGAGCTAGATGACTGGATCGGTGCCTGGAATAAGAATCCGATGCCGGCCAGGCGCGGTGGCTCACGCCTGTAATCCCAGCACTTTGGGAGGCTGAGGCGGGTGGATCACAAGGTCAGGAGATCGAGACCATCATGGTCAATACGGTAAAACCCCTTCTCTACTTAAAATACAAAAAATTAGCTGGGCACGGTGGTGTGTGCCTGTAATCCCAGCTACTCAGGAGGCTGAGGCAGGAGAATTGCCTGAACTCAGGAGGCAGAGGTTGCGATGAGCCAAGATCAAGCCATTGCACTCCAGCCTGGGTAACAAGAGCAAAACTCTGTCTCAAAAAAAAAAAAGAATCCGATGCCCCAGAAACCAAGACCAGCAAAACAATGCTGACTAAGCCACTTTGCTCTGCAAGCTGCCCTGCACCCACTTCTCAGTCCTAAGGAGAGAGGCTAATGACGGAAACTGCATGGTGGTCATGTAAAAGTCTTGGTGAGATGCTGGAAGTCTAAAGCGGTCCCTTTGGGAACATAATGTAAGAAAATGGCTTCAGGGCATATTTCGGCATAGAGTCACCTTAGCATTGGAAGCACTTTGCAAAAAATATAAGAAATGGGGCAGAGACCATGCAAATCCTTTTCATACAACAGAGGCCTGGCAGGTGGCATTTCCAGGTGGAGAATGGAAGGCTCTAAGAAGACTGCACAAGAGTCTCCCTTAGACACTTCTAGAAAATATGGGAGGCTGTGGTAGAAGGGAACTGAAAGTTCAAAGTGTTGATCATGGGCACTGACTAAGCCTTTGTGTTTAAAATCAAGATGACATCATAACAACTTGATTTTCTTTCTTTCCTTCTTTCTTTTTCTTTTCTTTTTTTTTTTGATACAGAGTCTTGCTCTGTGACCCAGGCTGGAGTGCAGTCTCGGCTCACTGCAACTTCTGCCTCCCGCTTCAAGTGATTCTCCTCCCTCAGCCTCCCAGTAACTGGGATTACAGGTGTTCACCACCATGCCTGGCTAATTTTTGTATTTTCTTTTTTTTTTTTTTTTTTTTTTGAGACGGAGTTTCACTCTTGTTACCCAGGCTGGAGTGCAATGGCGCGATCTCGGCTCACCGCAACCTCCGCCTCCTGGGTTCAGGCAATTCTCCTGCCTCAGCCTCCGGAGTAGCTGGGATTACAGGCACGCGCCACCATGCTCAGCTAATTTTTTGCACCATTAGTAGAGACGGGGTTTCACCATGTTGACCAGGATGGTCTCGATCTCTTGACCTCGTGATCCACCCGCCTCGGCCTCCCAAAGTGCTGGGATTACAGGCTTGAGCCACCGCGCCCGGCCAATTTTTGTATTTTCAGTAGAGACGGGGTTTCACCATATTGGCCAGGCTGGTCTCAACCTCCTGACCTCAGGTGATCCACCAGCTTCAGCCTCTCAAAGTTCTCTGGGATTACAGGCATGAGCCACCGCACCTGGCCAACCTGATTTACTTTGAGAATAAATCTGGGTTCATATTTGTGGTAGAAACATTAAGTGATGTTGTGTCTTCTCGGTGTATTATACCAGTCCATTTGTCACATTGACGGTGATGGTAAATGTAATCCGACGGTCAAGGTGGTGACCTTTGGTTCTCTCCATGGTAAGATACCTTTTCTCTTTTCCAATTACTAAATAGTCTGTAGGGTGATACTTTCAAACTTTATAAATATGTTTTTTCCCAACCCCTTTCATCTTAATGGTTTTACATTCCATTGATGATGCCTGCCTGAGTCAATTATTAATAGACTTGTCATAAAATGATAACTAAAAAGTTATCATTTCTATGATTTCATCTACATTGACAACTAACTTGGCATTCTCTTATGAAGAAGAGCTTTCTTTTCTTTTCTTTTTTTTGAGATGGAGTCTTGCTCTGTCACCCAGTCTGGAGTACAGTGGTGCCATCTCAGTTCACTGCAACCTCTGCCTTCTGGGTTTAAACAATTCTTTTGCCTCAGCCTTCCAAGTAGCTGGGATTACAGATGGGCACCACAACACCAGGCTAATTTTTATATTTTTAGTAGAGATGGGGTTTCACCATACTGGCCGGGCTGGTCTTGAACTCCTAAGCTCAAGTGATCGCCTACCTCAGCCTCCCAAAGTGCTGGGATTATGGTCATGAACCACCACGCCCAGCGCTCTTTTCTACTCCCCTTAAAATTTTTGGTGTTGGCCAGGTGTAGTGGCTCACACTTGTAATCCCAACATTTTGGGAGGCTGAGGTGGGAGGATTACTTAAGCCCAAAAGTTTAAGACCAGCCTGGGCAACATAGCAGGACCTTGCCTGTATTAAGAAAAATAATAATAAAATAAAATACCATTTTGGTTTATTTATTTATTTATTCTGGTGGTGGTTGTTTTGAGACAGTCTCTCTCTGTTAACCAGGTTGAAGTACAGTGACATGATAATAGCTCACTGTAACCTCGAACTCTTGGGCTCAAATGATACTCCTGCTTTAGCCTCCCAAAGTGCTGCAATTACAGGTGTGAGCCACCATACCTGGCCAAAATTTTTGGTGTTAATATCAATACACACACATGGATTCCTTTTTATTCAATATCTTATAATCCGTTCCTGCATAATTCATGTGAGGCTGAGGTTGTCTCAGATTTTGATATAAGGTCCTATGTAAAATGTAGATTCCAAGCCACCTCCCTTTCCTACAGCAGGGCCTGGGATTCTGCATGTATAACTGGCTCCCCCTAGTGCTACTTGTATCCACTAAAATCTGAAAAGCTGAGGCAAAGCCCTTGCCAAGGACCAGCTGAGAGGTTTATGTTGAGTAGTTTCGGGCCATGTGTAGCGGCTTAATGCCTATAATACCAGCATTTTGGGAGGCCGAGGTGGGTGGATCACCTGAGTTCAGGAGTTTGAGACCAACGTGGCCAATATGGTGAAACCCTATTTCTACTAAAAATACACAAATTAGCCGGGCACGGTGGCAGGTGCCTGTAATTCCAGTTACTTGGGAGGCGGAGACAGGAGAATTGCTTGAAGCTGGGAGGCAGAGGTTGCAATGAGTCGAGATTGCACCACTGCACGTTAGCTTGGGTAACAGAGCGAGACTCCATCACAAAAAAAAAAAAAAAAAAAAGCCGGGCGCGGTGGCTCAAGCCTGTAATCCCAGCACTTTGGGAGGCCGAGGCGGGTGGATCACGAGGTCAAGAGATCGAGACCATCCTGGTCAACACGGTGAAACCCCGTCTCTACTAAAAATACAAAAAATCAGCTGGGCATGGTAGCACGTGCCTGTAATCCCAGCTACTCAGGAGGCCGAGGCAGGAGAATTGCCTGAACCCAGGAGGCGGAGGTTGCGGTGAGCCGAGATCGCGCCATTGCACTCCAGCCTGGGTAACAAGAGCGAAAACTCCGTCTCAAAAAAAAAAAAAAAAAAAAAAAGAGTGGTTTCATACTCACCAGGCAATACAGCTAAAACTTGATAAAGGCATCCTCTGAGGCAGTGAAGGCCAGAATGCCAGCAAAAGAAAGTTTGTTTTCTGAAGATGGAAGGGAGTGAGGAAGAAGTGGAGAGATCAGGGCTGGAAAGGCAATGCTTATGGTTTTTTCCCCGTTGGAAAGACTATAGCAGATAAGATACCTACTGATCCTTGCAACGTTACAGCAATGGTTTTTCTGAATAACAGGAACAGTTTGCTTCTATCCCCAAAGGTGGAGAGCTCTTTGATATTTGGAAGCAAGCATTGGTACAGTCAGGAGAAGACCTGGATCAAGGGAGTATGTAGAACACGAAAGTACACACCATCACTCCTGCTGAAAACTCCCAGTGAAATCCAGAAAAGACATGAAAGAGGGAAAGTAATACATCTATAGCAGCATCAGGAAACTGAAAAGCCAAAAGACCAGGCATTTGAAGAAAGTCATGGACAATAGAGAGCAGGGGGAAATGTGGAATCAAAAAAGCAGAACTGGGCCAGGCTTGGTGGCTCACACCTGTAATCCTAACACTTTGGGAGGCTGAGGCAGAAGAACTGCTTGAGGCCAGAAGTTTAAGACCAGCCTGGGCAACATAGTGAGACCCTGTCTCTACCAAAAAATAAAATAAAATAAAAAAAATTTTAAAGCGGGGAACTGAGTTCATGCATTTGGGCCTATGTCCTCTCTAAACCTCACTAAAATAACAGTTTGTTCTTTTTTAAAAAAAGGACAAACCCCACAAGGACAAAAAGAATAGGCATTGAAACAAGATTGAGCTAGTGATGTCGAGAATAAATATTTCAGATGTTCTAGGCTGGGCATGATGGCTCAGGCCTGTAATCTCAGCACTTTGGGAGGCTGAGGCAGGTGGATTGCTTGAGCTTGGGAGTTCGAGACCAGTCTGGACAACATGGAAACATCTCTACAAAAATAAAATAAAATAAAATAAAATAATTAGCTAGATGTGGTGACACACACCTGTGGTCCCAGCTACTCAGGAGGCTGAGGTGGGACAATGGCTTGTGCCTGAGAGGTCAAAGAGTTCAAGGCTACAGTGAGCGGTGATCATGCTGCTGTACTTCAGCCTGGGCGACAGGGTAAGAACCTGCCTCAAAAAAAAAAAAAAAAAAAAAGAGCACATATTTGGGAAAATGGTAAAATTATGATTGCCTAATTCCTGAGATCTTAGGGGAACACTTTTTTTTTTTTTTTGAGACGGAGTTTCGCTCTTGTTGCCGAGGCTGGAGTGCAATGGCGCGATCTCGGCTCACCGCAACCTCCGCCTCCTGGGTTCAGGCAATTCTCCTGCCTCAGCCTCCTGAGTAGCTGGGATTACAGGCACGCACCACCATGCCCAGCTAATTTTTTGTGTTTTTAGTAGAGACGGGGTTTCACCATGTTGACCAGGATGGTCTCGATCTCTTGACCTCGTGATCCACCCGCCTCGGCCTCCCAAAGTGCTGGGATTACAGGCTTGAGCCACCGCGCCCGGCCGGGGAACACTTTTTCAAACGCTGTTTTAATAAAAGCAGAACCTGTATCCTGGGAATTTACCCTCATGGGGACACACCAGGGGAATGCAATTCCATTGCCACATTGTATCTAATTAATCCATAATGATTGAAGAAACAGACAGTTTTATAGGTCCACAAAGTTATAGTTTAACTTTAGAGACAAATAGCTTCTATGTTTTTATAGCCTGGTTGTGTGGTAAAATACAAGGATTTTATTGCCCTGTAGGAAATTAATCAGTCTTGAATTTTACCTAGCAAATTGTCCTTGGAGTTCTTTTATCTCTAACTCTGTTCATTTGTGTGAGCATGCAAACGTAAACACACACACACACACACGAGTTTTTCAAGCTTGGGCAAACCAGCTTCTTTTGTCTATGTGATAGTTTCTTCCTTAATGAGTTAAATAAAATTTTGATAAATACTCAGAATCTCTTGATTGCAGATTTTCACTTTCGTATTTCTTTCGGGCCGGGCGCGGTGGCTCATGCCTGTAATCCCAGCTCTTTGGGAGGCTGAGGCAGGCAGATCACCTGAGATCAGGAGTTCAAGACCAGCCTGACCAATATGGAGAAACCCTATCTCTATTTAAAAAAAAAATTTTTTTTTTGGAGGCGGAGTTTCGCTCTTGTTACCCAGGGGTGCAATGGCGCGATCTCAGCTTACCACAACCTCCGCCTCCTGGGTTCAAGCAATTCTCCTGCCTCAGCCTCCCGAGTAGCTGGGACTACAGGCGTGCACCACCATGCCCAGCTAATTAAAAAAAAAAAATTCTAAGATATATATTTCTTTCGGTTTTCTCAGTTCTGCCAAGGAGACAAGGGTGGGAGTCTACAAAAGGAAAACCAGTTCATGCTGTGGTGCCCCAGAAAGGCTCAAAGATGGGATTGGAGATACCACATAGCTCTGAGTTCAGGGGTGAGGGCTGGTGCTGGAACAGAAGAACTTAATTGAAAGTCTTGGCCCTCTTCTACCGGGGCAGAAAATTAGAGTTTGTCATCTGGAAAGGTTGGACCCCAGAATTATAGGCTTAGGGAGATCAGACATGGCTACGGGTGAAGATGCTGAAGCAGACACTGAGGGGCTGAGTGAAGTTTGCATTATGAACAGAGCCCCTGGGATCATCCCCTGCCAGAGCCAGGAAAATTCTATCATTGCCCACTTCCTACCCACTTCCACTTATGCTTAAAACCCCTCCGACCAGGCAGATGATAGGAGGAGCCTTACAGAGAAGTTGACCAGCCCAGAGAAAAGAGCTACAGAAAAGTAGCTAACTGAAATCACAGTAGGGGCTACCTAGCAGGAGATATATCCCCTGCCACAGACACCACCCAAAGCAGAAAAAAAAAACCCTCGCGTCCACTCTTTCTGCCTTTCAGTCTCCTGCCAGTGCCTCCCAGAGGCCAAGAGAGCCTGAGAAGCTTGAGTTAGATCCCTGTGAACACAAGAGGGGCAGGCAGCATGTGGACTGTGAGGGAGCCCACACTTGACATGCCAGAGGTCAGACAGAGAGAGAAGGAGGGAGATTAAGAGTGAGAGAGAGTGAGAGAGAGAAAGAGAGAGAGAGAGAGAGAGAGAGAAGAGAAAATGAGGGAGGAAATAACCAATAAGATAATCCCAATTTCCCAGAATCCTAGTGTTACCAGAAAAAGGAGTCTTGATCAAAGATGTCAATTCAAAAGCGGATTCTTGAATCTCACATAGTAAGGAACTCGAGGTGAGTTGAGGAGTGCACTGAGAAGAGAGAGTTTATTAACAGCTGCTCAGTTACAGAGTAGGGCATCCTCAGAAAGCAAGTGGAGGAACATGCCATGTTTGTTCTGAGTTTTTCTTATACAGGAATCTTGTCTGTTTAAAGACTAAACTAAGCTGACTACATGCAGGTAGGCGGACAGCATGACAAAATTTATTATTCTGATGATTTAAAGAAAATTCTTCTTGACATTATATTTTATTTTATCCTTTTTTTAAACTTCTTTTTTTTTTTTTTTTTTTAGAGACAAGGTCTCGCTGTGCTGCCCAGGCTGGAGTGCAGTGGCTATTCACAGGTGCGATCCCACTACTGATCATCATGGGAGTTTTGACCTGCTCTGTTTCTGACCTGGGCCAGTTCACCCTCCTTCGGCAACCTGTTGGTTACCGCTCCCGGGAGGTCACCATATTGACGCCAAACTTAGTGTGGACACCTAATTGGCATAGCACACTACAGCCCAGAACTCCTGGGCTCAAGTGATCCTCCCCACTCAGCCTCCCGAGTAGCTGGGACTACAGGCACGTGCCACCACGCCCAGCTATATTTTATTTTATTGAGACAAAGTCTTGCTGTCGCCTAGGCTGGAGTGCAGTGGTGTGATCTTGGCTGACTGCAACCTCTGTCTCTCGGGTTCAAGTGATTCTCCTGCCTCAGCCTCTGGAGTAGCTGAGATTACAGGCTCCCACCACCACATCCAACTAATTTTTGTATTTTTAGTAGAGACAGGGTTTCACCATGTTGGCCAGGCTGGTTTCAAACTCCTGACCTCAAGTGATCTGCCCGCCTCAGCCTCCCAAAGTGCTGAGATTACAGATGTAAGCCACCACACCCAGCCATAACTGTTATTATCTTGAAAGCATGTATTTTTATGGGTACTGGGACATCTGAACTCTGATGTTGTAGGAGTGTGTCCTCGAAGGTGTGTTTAGACTCTTTCCTCAACTATGAACATCTGTGATCATGGGTAGTGACTAGCCAGAAATGTGCCCTGTTAGTCTCCAGATGGAACTGAACTTTTTCTTTGGCTCTTCTAGGTTCCTGCTTCCCTAACACAAGGTCACAGGTTTCTGAATGGAAAGGTCTTAACAGGAACCCAGAACAATGAATTAATTAAAAAATATCCACATAGGCTGGGTGCAGTGGCTTATGCCTGTAATCCTAGCACTTTGGGAGGCTTAGGTGGGAGGATCCTTGAGGCCAGGAGTTTAAAACCAGCCTAAGCAACACAGAGACACCTCGTGTCTACAAAAAATTTAAAACATTAGCTAGGTATTGTGGCATGCACCTGTAGTCCCAGCTACTTGGGAGGGTTAGGCAGGAGGATTGATTTAGCCCAGGAGTTTGAGGCTGCAGTGAGCTATAATTTTGCCATTGCACTCCAGCCTGGTGATAGAGGGTGACTATCTCAAAATACATATATATACATACAGATATCAGTATGAACTCATGTTTACGTGTGAGGGTGTGCGTGTGTGTGTGTCATACACACGCACACACACAAATGGGTAGATACAGAAAAAACTGTAGAAATAAATGTGTGTCTAAATGGGTTAGTATAAACACATATATTATTTTAACTCTCTGCTAAGAGATCCTGGGAGCAGTGACACCCAATAAAACAAGAACATCCAGTGCTCAGATCTTGGTTTCTAAACCAAGAATGGTTTCTAAATATCATTCTCCTATTTTTAAAAACCAGGGCTTCTTGAAAAAATTGCTGAAGTTATTTCAAGGCAAGGAAAATACAAGATGAGCCCAGAGCACCTTATAATATCAGAAGTCAAGGAAGTTGTTCAAGAAAAAAAAAATGTCAGAGGGATACCAGAGCCAACTTTGAGTAATTCTCTATGGCCAAAGCCAGATCAATTTAGGAATGAATATAAGTCATATGGTATTGGATTATAACCCAAAGTGTAAATAAATATACATGAGGCCATATTTATATAAAGAAAATGATTGAAAAGTAAATGTCAGAAAAAGGACAAATTTCCTTATAAAAGAATTGCAAATAATATAATTAGACATGCTCTCTACCTTGCAAAAAGTAGTTTACTTCTTCTCCCCAGCCCCTTTCAGGGTAGGCTGGACTTTGTGGCAATATGGAAGTAGCAAAAATGGTAACCGTATGATGGAGAAACCTGGCAAATACCACCTGAACCAAGTGATCATGGTTAACGTGATCAGTAATAAGAGTATATCATTTGCACTATTCTTCTTGAAATCCCGTAAGCCCAGTCTAGTCCTGAGGAAAATACCAAACAAATGCAAACTGAGAAATATTCTACAAAATGCTTGACAGTACTCCTCAAAACTGTCAGGACTATGAAAACCAAACACTGGGAAACTATCACAGACCAGAGGAGACAAAAGGGACATGATGACAAATGCAATATGGTGTCCTGGATTGGATCTTTGAACAGAAAAAGGGCATTAGAACAAAAACTGGTGAAATTTCAACATGGTCTGGAGTTTAGTGAATAGTAATATACCAATATTGGTTTTTAAATGTTCACAAATGTACCACGGTAATCTTACATGTTAGCATTAGGGAAAATTAGGTGAGGAATATACAGGAATTCTCTGTACTATCTTTGCAACTTCTCTGTAAATCTTTTTTTTTTTTTTTTTTTTTTTCAGTAGAGGCAGTATCTCACTCTGTCACCCAGGCTGGAGTGCAGTGGAGAGATCTTAGCTCACTGCAGCCTCCATCTCCTGGACTCACATGATCCTCCTGCCTTAGCTTCCCAACTAGGTGGGACTACAGGCATATGCCACCACCTGGTTATTTATTTTTTTTGTGTGTGAAGACAGAGGCTCACTATGTTGCCCAGGCTGGTCTCGAATTCCTGAGCTCAACTGATCCTCTCATCTTGGCCTCTCAAAATGCAAGCATTATAGGTGTGAACCACTGCGCCCAGCTGTAAAACTTAAATTATTCCAAAATAAAATTTTTATTTACATAAACATTTAGTGGCACAACACATAAAATTTCACAATGTTAGAAACAAGGAATGTATTGTATGAGCTTCCAGAGAAGAAAAAAAAGTAGGTCACATAAAAACAATCGAAACAAAATGGTATCAGATTGCCCATCAGAAACCCTGAAGCAATCCCCCTACGATCTGGGAGAAATCACAGTCACCTACATGCCTCAGCCTGGAACGGGGCAACCCTGGTACTGCATAGGTTATGTACTGCTTAGCCCCAGAGGTCACCCTGGACTTCTACATTAGGGCCACCCAGGCTGTGAACTACGTTTGCATAATGATAATAACATAAATGCTAAATACCAGTATAATAAATACGTATTATAACTATTATTTATTGGGAGTGTGATTGTAGGAGTAAAATTATGTGAGTGGGTATGTGTGATAGGGAACAAGATAGTGAAAAGTAAGTTTATATTGTTTTTTGTTTTTTGTTTTTTTTTTTGAGACAGAGTTTCGCTCTTGTTACCCAGGCTGGAGTGCAATGGCGCGATCTCGGCTCACCGCAACCTCCGCCTCCTGGGTTCAGGCAATTCTCCTGCCTCAGCCTACTGAGTAGCTGGAATTACAGGCACGCGCCACCATGCCCAGCTAATTTCTTGTATTTTTAGTAGAGACGGGGTTTCACCATGTTTACCCGGATGGTCTCGATCTCTTGACCTCGTGATCCACCCGCCTCGGCCTCCCAAAGTGCTGGGATTACAGGCTTGAGCCACCGCGCCCGGCCTGTAAGTTTATATTATAGGAAGTCAGATAACATTTAAGAATAAAAAATTTCAGCAGGGCGCAGTGGCTCAAGCCTGCAATCCCAGCACTTTGGGAGGCCGAGGCGGGTGGATCACGAGGTCGAGAGATCGAGACAAACCTGGTCAACATGGTGAAACCCCGTCTCTACTAAAAATACAAAAAATTAGTTGGGCATGGTGGCGCGTGCCTATAATCCCAGCTAGTCAGGAGGCTGAGGCAGGAGAATTGCCTGAACTCAGGAGGAGGAGGTTGCGGTGAGCCGAGATCGCGCCATTGCACTCCAGCCTGGGTAACAGGAGCGAAACTCCGTCTCAAAAAAAAAAAAAAAAAAAAAAAAAAAAAAAAAAAAAAATTCAAAATAGGACTTCCATATATGGTAGAAAAGATAAGGTAATTGAATCAATTTCATAATGAAAGTATTTTAAAATGCTTAAGTATCTGTATCGATTTGTCTCTAGTTCTCCATTTATCTGTCAATCTATATTTATATTATACCCCTAAAAATTTTGAGCTAAAAAAGTAAGGGGAAAAACTGAGGTCAAATTTTTCTGTTTTGAGCGTAATATCAGAGCACCAAAGCTGCTTGTGTCTTGCTAATGCTGTACACTTGGGCTTTTGTTCAGTGGTGGTAGGAGGAAGGGCAAACCAATGAAAGCTGAGACATAGGCTGGGCTCGGTGGCTCATGCCTGTAATCCCAGGACTTTGTGAGGCTGAGGCTGGTGAATCGCCTGAGGTCAGGAGTTCCAGACCAGGCTGGCCAACATGTTGAAACCAGCTACTTGGAAGGCTGAGGCAGGAAAATTGCTTGTTCACCCAGGAGGCAGAGGTTGCAGTGAACCAAGATTGAGTGACAGTCTGTGCTACCTTGAGAGGACAGGTGTGAACTTGGTTTGAGGAAGTCATTGAGTGATAGAGGTTGCAGTAAACCAGGGTCATGCCACTGCACTCCAGCCTGAGCAACAGAGCAAGACTCCATCTCGGGGGGGGGGGAAAAAAAAAAAAAAAAAAAAGGAACTAAATAGTATTCAAAATGTAGCAGGAGTGGCCATGGGAAACGGATCTCTCAGACACCAAATACAGGAGGAAGGAGTTTATTCGGCCAGGAGCAAGGTGGCCTATTTGCCTAACAGCCAAGCTCCCCTAACAAAGGAATGTTCCTTCTTTATGTAGGCTTATACTTTAGATGTTACACTCGGAAGAATCTTAGGTTTATAGCTTAACATATGAAAAAGGTCTCAGTTTACAGTCTTAGGAATTACATATGAAAAGGGCTTTACAAGCCGGGCGCAGTGGCTCAAGCCTGTAATCCCAGCACTTTGGGAGGCCGAGGCGGGTGGATCACGAGGTCAGGAGATCGAGACCATCCTGGTCAACACGGTGAAACCCCGTCTTTACTAAAAATACAAAAAATTAGCTGGGCATGGTGGCGCGTGCCTGTAATCCCAGTTACTCAGGAGGCTGAGGCAGGAGAATTGCTTGAACCCAGGAGGCGGAGGTTGCGGTGAGCCGAGATCGCGCCATTGCACTCAAGCCTGGGTAACTCCGTCTCAAAAAAAAAAAAAAAAAAAAAAAAAAAGAAAAGGGCTTTACAGACTTAGGAATGAAAAGGGGAAGTTTACAATCTTAGGAATGTAAAGGGGAAGTTGATCTGAGATGCCTGGGTCTCCCTCTTCAAAGACAGTATGGTGTCAAGACAGACAACTAGACCCTATGTAAATGTTGTACCAGAGTGAGCATAGAAAGTCAACACCAAGACAAAAGTATGCCAAATTGCAGGGTCTTTATTGCCTGTGGCCACTGAGGACACATGTCTCTCCAACCCATGGCCCCAAAAGGAGGGTGTTAAGAACTTTTGTGCCCATAAACCACCTCCTGGGCAGGGGTGAGGGTGAGGGGTTTTGGACTTTGGACATTCTGATTGTTACTTAAGTGGTTCACTGAAGTCAAGATAAGCATTAGTTTACACATTGTCTGGGTAGGGTGGAAATTACAGACCTTAGTTACTTATCACAAGTTGAAGGGGCCAAGATGGCGTGGGTTTGGACTGCTTGCTTGTCACATCAGGGTTACGGAGAGCAGTTTCAACAGAAAGCCGAGGTATGGTTGAGGTATGCAGTTTTATGGGGCGTTTACTATGTCACATTAACACTTGATTTATGACAAAGATGGTTCTGCAGAGCAGCAGAGATAGGAGAGCCTTTTTGGTTAAATGGCGCTGAAACAATTAGTAAAGCTGATGTAGAGAAGTGGTTAGACAGGTGATGGAAATCCGAAAAATCAAAAAGAAGATAAGGTAACACAGACAAAAGCAATTCCAATTTATTCTAGGGCTTAGGGAACAAAAGCAGGGGAGGTGGTGCCACCAGACTCAGTGCAGAAAAAGGAGCAGGGCCCAGGGAGGAGGAGCATATTGCCACAGCTTCAACTTTGAAGGAGAGGCCTCCACTTCAGAGGAAGAAAGAAAGAGAGAAGAAAGAGGAAAAAGAAGAAAGACTTCTTTCTGCTGCCTTCTGATCTCCTGCCAGCGTATCTCTTCCTGAAGAGCCTAATGGGAAACAATCAACAAGGAAGCCTGAGAAATACAGTTCACAGGTGCCTGGTCCCAGCGTTCACAAGCAGAAAATGGAAAGTGTAAGATCTTTTAGGTTGACTGACGGTGCCATGGATGCCATGTTAACCTCTGTGACCTGCAGGGACTCTCCAGATGAGTTCCTGGAAAATCTAAAGTAACTGGAAGACCATGAAAACAGGAAGAAATGATAAACCCCTGTGGAGCCTACTTAACTTATCCCCTCCCTAAATTGATAAGGCCAATGGACCTTGGTCAATCTTGTGACCCCACACCCTACGACCTCCTCCTAGTTTGCAAAAAAATGCCCTACACTGTAACTTTCCTTTGCCCACCCCAAACTTATAAAACCAACTCAGCGTCAGCCTGCCAGCATCCAGGTGAATAAGCAGCTATGTTGCTCACACAAAGCCTATTTGGGGGTCTCTTCATTCAGCGTGTGTTTTAACAGAAAGGTAAATTATCAGCATGAGTATCCATATGGAGAAATGAAAATTGACTTCTAGCTTGTACCATAACAACTAAATATTAAGGGCAAAACAATGAAATGTTCAGAGAAAAAAAGTAGGAAAAATGTCTCATTATCAAAGAGAAGACAATTTTTTTTTTTTTTTTTAAGATGGAGTCTCAGGCTGGGCGCGGTGGCTCAAGCCTGTAATCCCAGCACTTTGGGAGGCCGAGGCGGGTGGATCACGAGGTCGAGAGATCGATCGAGACCATCCGGGTCAACATGGTGAAACCCCGTCTCTACTAAAAATACAAAAAACTAGCTGGGCGTGGTGGCGCGTGCCTGTAATCCCAGCTACTTAGGAGGCTGAGGCAGGAGAATTGCCTGAGCCCAGGAGGCGGAGGTTGTGGTGAGCCGAGATCGTGCCATTGCACTCCAGCCTGGGCAACAAGAGTGAAACTCCATCTCAAAAAAAAAAAAAAGATGGAGTCTCTCTCTGTCACCCAAGCTAGAGTGCAGTGGCACAATCTCAGCTCACTGCAACCTCTGCCTCTGGGGTTCAAGCGATTCCCCTGCCTCAGCCTCTGGAGTAGCTGGAATTACAGAGGTGCACCACCACGCCTGGCTAAATTTTGTATTTTTTTTAGATGGAGTCTTGCTCTTGTCACACAGGCTGGAGTGCAATGTCACAATCTCAGCTCACTGCAACCTCTGCCTCCCGGGTTCAAGCAATTCTCCTGCTTCAGCCTCCCGAGTAGCTGGGATTACAGGTGCCTGCTACCACACCTGACTAATTTTTTGTAATTTGTAGTTTTAGTAGAGACAGGGTTTCACCACGTTGGCCAGGCTGGTCTAGAACTCCTGACCTCGTGATCTGCCAGCCTTTGCCTCCCAAAGTTCTGGGATTACACGCGTGAACCACGGCACCCAACTGACAAATATTTCTTAAACAGGTCACAAAAACCACTAACTATAAAGGAAACAATAAATTCAGGGCTATAAAAATTAAGAATTTTTTTTTTTTTTAAGAGATGGGGTTTTCTCATATTGTCAAGGCTGATCTCAAGCTCCTGGGCTCAAGCAATCCACCTGCCTTGGCCTCTCAAAGTTCTAGGATTACGGTATGAGCCACTGCTCCTGGCACTGAAAATTAAAAACTTATGTTCACGAAAAGATGCCATTGAATGGAGTAAAAACGTAGACTAGAGAGTGGAAGATATTTGCCATGTGTACATCTGAGAAAGGACTTGTATCCAGAATATCTACCCATTTTTCTGTGGGGTTGTGTCTAATTGATTTGTTAATCATTGATTTATTTATTTAATTTTTATTTTTTGAGATGGAGTCTGGCTCTGTTGCCCAGACTGGACTGCAGTAGTGTGATCTCAGCTCACTGCAACCTCCGTTTCCCAGGTTCAAATGATTCTCCCGCCTCAGCCTCCCGAGTAGCTGGGATTACAGACGCATGCTACCATGCCAGGCTAATTTTTGCATTTGTATTTGCATTTTTTTTTTAAATTTTATTTTGAGACAGGGTCTCACTGTTGCCCAGGCTGGAGTGCAGTCATATGATCTTGGCTCACTGCAACCTCTGCCCTCAGGTTCAAGCAATTCTCCTGCAGCAGCCTCCCAAGTAGCTGGGATTATAGGCACTTACCACCATGCCTGGCTAATTTTTGTATTTTTAGTAGAGATGGGGTTTCACCATGTTGGTCAGGTTGGTGTCGAACTCCTAACCTTGTGATCATCCCACCTTGGCCTCCCAAAGTGCTGGGATTACAGATGTGAGCCACCGCACCCAGCCAATTTGTTAATGTATTTAAAAGTCAAGAATTGTCACTGTAGGCTGGGCACCCTCCGTCTAAAAAAAAAAAAAAAAAAAAAAAAAAGGAAGAATTGGCACTATAAGCATGTTCCTTAGAACTATGGATGTAAATGCAAGGAGAAATAATTTTAGCACTCATTTGTGTGGGATTGGGAAAGGGAGTTCTTTTCTTCCCTCCCCTCCTCTTCCCTCCCTTCCATTTCCCTTCCTTCCTTTCTTTTTCTTTCTTTCTTATTGAGACAGAGT
This sequence comes from Saimiri boliviensis, assembly GCF_048565385.1. Taxonomy (NCBI): domain Eukaryota; kingdom Metazoa; phylum Chordata; class Mammalia; order Primates; family Cebidae; genus Saimiri; species Saimiri boliviensis. Next base: position 92,782,971 of record NC_133457.1, on the reverse strand, counting down.
CTTGCTCTTGCCTCAGCCTCCCGAGTAGCCCAGGCTGGAATGCACTGACATGATCAGGGCTCACTGCAGCCTGGACCTCCTGGGCTCAAACACTCCTCCTGCCTCAGCCTGCTGAATAGCTGGGACCACAGGTGGGTGCCACAACGCCCAGCTAATATGTAATTCTTTGGTAGAGACGGCATCTCACTGTTGCCCAGGCTGGTTGCTTTTCATTTTAAGCTTCACAGTACCAGTTTACTTTTTAAACCATTTTTATTTGTTGCTTAACTGTTAAGAACGAACAATTAGAAATCAATTTTTAAATTATTGAAAAAAAAAAAAGAAAAATTGGCAGAATCAGATTAATGGAACACAAGACCAAAGAGAATCAGAACATACCTGTTAGAAGTTTAGGATTAAGTAAAAAGCAGGGCTTCCCAGTGAAGTTAACTGGTAAGCCCAGCACTTTGGGAGGCCAAGGCAGGCAGATCGCCTAAGGTCAGGAGTTTGAGACCAGCCTGGCCAACATGGTGAAACCCATCTCTATTAAAAAAAAAAAAAAATTAGCCAGGGGTGGTGGCGGGTGCCTGTAATCTTAGCTACTCAGGAGGCTGAGGCAGGAGAATGGCTTGAACCTGGGAGGAAGAGGTTGCAGTGAGCCAAGATCGCACCATTGCACTCCAGCCTGGGTGACAGAGCAAGACTCCATCTCACAGAAAAGAAGTTAACCAATATTGAAACAACAGGGAATTGTTAAATACACAGAAGAACAGATCAATGGAGCAAACTGCATAGTCAAGAAACAGATCCACAGAAATGTAGAATTTAACCTGCAATGAGTGCAGCATTCCAACCATTGGGGAAAAGTACTCAATATACGGTTTGGGGACAACGGGTTTTATATATGGGAAAAGAATTAAGTTAGGTTTCTACCTCATACCATCAATAAAAATAAATTCCAGATGAAATACAGATCTAAATGAAAATATAAAAAATTCTTTTCTTTCTTTCTTTTTTTTTTTTTGAGATAGAGTCTCGCACTGTCACCCAGGCTGTAGTGCGGTGGCTTGATCTTGGTTCACTGCAATCTCCGCCTCCTGGGTTTGAGCAACTCTCCTGCCTCAGCCTCCCAAGTAGCTGGGACTACAAGTATGTGCCACTATGCCCAGCTAATTTTTTTGTGTTTTTAGTAGAGAAGGGGTTTCACCATGTTGGCTAGGATGGTCTCAATCTCCTGACCTCATGATTCACCCACCTCTCAGCCTCCCAAAGTGCTGGGATTATAGGCATGAGCCACTGTGCCTGGCTGAAAATATAAAAAATTCTACAAGCAAAAATATGAGAGGATTAAAAAATATAATTCAGAAGGAGGTAAGTTTTTGTAAGTCAGACACAAAATATTGAAATGAATATGGTAGCTGTTTTATACTTACAGGCTTTTCCTTCTTCCATTCTTCCATGACAAAACTTTTCTGTCTCCTGTGGAGCAGCTTGAATAGTTTGAAATGACTGATCCAGACATAGGAATGGATATACATTACATATCAGTCAGACTGCCCAACCCGGCTCGAAGACTTTTCTGGAATTCCTATGCCCAGTCTGTCATGAGCATCTCTTTTTCTCTCCCTCTGAAATCATGAACTATAAGAACACGGGCCATGTTTCCAACAAGATGAAGGGAACTTCAACAGAAAAGAAGCCCAGAGAACCGATAGATTCAGAGAGAAATGGTTCTGTTTTTTATATTTTTTTATGTGTTTATTTTTTTAGAGACAGAGTCTTGCTCTGTTGCCCAGGCTGCAGTGCAGTGGCCGATCATAGCTCACTGCAGCCTCAAACTCCCGGGCTCAGCAATCTTCCTACCAAGTTGCTGGGACTATAGATAATACTCACCATGCCCAGATTTTTTTTTTTTTAGAGACAGGGTTTCTCTCTCTTGCTCAGGCTGGTCTCAAACTCCTGGCCTCAAATGATTGTCCTGGCTCGGCCTCCCAAAGTGCTGTGATTACAGGTGTGAGCCATCATGCCCAGTGAGAAATAGCTCTAATGATATGGTTGGAATCCTGATTCTAGTTGTGGCTTACTACTAAATAACTCCAGAATTCTTAATTTTGATATCAATAAATTGTCTTTTTATTTGAATCAGATTGAGTTGTGTTTCTATCACCTTCAGTCCAAAGAAGCATGTCTGATAATCCAGAAATGATGTTGGTTAGATTGTCAATTTAGACTGAATAAAATCACAGCCTTCTCAACAGTGAGAAATAGCAATAAACAAAGTCAAGGTTATGAGCTGGAGTGAAAGAAATCACTGACAATGAACAATGGACACAAGATCAACATCTGTCCCAGGCATGGTGGCTCACACCTGTAATTTCAGCACTTTGGGAGGCCAAGGTGGGAAGATTGCTTGAACCCAGGAGTTTGGGACCAGCCTCGGCAACATAGGGAGACCCCAACATAGGGAGACCTCCAGATAAATGAAATATAAAAAACAGAACCAGTTCTCTCTGAATCTATCATTTCTACAAAAAAAAAAAATTAAAAATTAGCCAGGCATGGTGGCATTTGCTGTAGTTCCCACTACTCAAGAGGCTGAGGCAGGAGGATTGCTTGAGCCTGAGAGATGGAGGCTGCAGTGAACCCTGTTCATGTCACTGCACTCCAGTCTGGGCGAAAGAGCAAGACCCTGTGTCAAAAAAAGAAAAGAAAAAAAAATCAGTGTCCAGAATATAAAGAGTATCTCCAACTCAGTAGGGAAAAAATAAGATGACTCAAAGGAAAGACGAGAAAACAAAAAGGGCATTGTGCTTGTCAAAGCTCTTTCCTTTAGGAATGATAAAGCTTAACTGTTACCCTTTTAAAGTTTAAAAAAGAAAAAAAGGTGAGGGGGGGGATTTGTTGGTTCAAATAATTGAGTGAGAATCCAAGGGAGCAGTATGCTTCAGAAACAGCAGGATCCTGGTTCTTAGACACTGCTCACAGCAATTACTTGATCTTTCTCTCTCTCTTGGTTAATTCTTTCCTTTTCATCAGCAGGTTTGATTGTCACCCAGTCTCTCCACATGGCAACAATGATGTATGTTCCAGCAGCTTCAGGCTTGCCATCATTGCCATCTATCAGAACTGTTTGGGTTGTGAGTGTCATAAAATTCATCCTAAATTAGCTTAAACAAAATAAGAGAACTTAACTAGCCTATATAATCAAAGAGGTGTAATCTAGGATAGGGTTGGCTTGTAGGGGAGCTTGAGCCAAGAGCTCCAGCAATGTCAGCCAGGGCTCATTTCACTCCCTCCGTAGGAGCCTGCCTGCTGCTGTGTTTGTTGGCTTCATTCTCAGGAACAGTCCCTCATGCCACCTTCCAGCAGCCAGCCCTAGGTTCTTCTCATCCTTGATGCTCTTAGTCCAGAAAAAAAGAGTTTTTCTCTCTCTTAACAATGCCATATTTCAATGACTGTCATTGAAATGCAAGCCTACGTCAAACAATCTCTGTGGCCACGGGAACATGATTAATCAGATGTGGGCTACATGCCCAACTATGGGCTCAAAGAGAAGTCACCTCCACCTAAAGAATGAGAGGAAGGTAGCTCCCTCCCCTTTCCTCCACAACTGGTGTAGTGTTGTCAGGAGTGAAATACATGTTAGGGAGTAAAATTAACATACACGTACCACAATTTTCTCACGTATAGCTCATAACCTTAGAAAGAGACAGATGCTTCTTCCCAGGGTCCATATCAGCACCCCAGAAGGCTGTAGCTATGTTGGGTCAAGCCATCATTGTGTCCTACTGAAGGGGTGTCCTTGGTTGGGCATCTTAGAAGCACAGCCTGAGACAGTAAATTCATTGCCCCTGATTAGTGGAGGGAGGGCCCTCAGGAAAAATCTATAATGGAGTGAGGAACGTAGGATAGGGCAGGGGAAGGAGTTAAGTGAAGATGAAGTCTAGCTTCAGCCTGATCCCTAGGAGAGCTCTGAAGCATCAATTGCCCTAATCCGTGTCCTCTAGTGAGGCAAAGGAGCTACCTTTTGTGCCCCTTATCTTTGGATATGGAATGTCCCCCCTTGAGGGATAATCTTTGAAGCAAAGTGACCCTCTCTTGCTGAGAGCAGTTCTCTGAAGAAAGGTGCATCTGTGAGCTTCTAGCAGCATGAGGCAGCACTTACAGGAACTGGGGGCTGGGGGCTGGGGTCAGTAAAAGGGATCTGGCTGGGCCGCAAGTGGGGCCTACCACAACAAACTAGCGAGATTGATCTGCTGGGGACATCTGTTAGTCTTGTGACAGGGGACGTGGTTCTTTTTTATTTTTTATTTATTTTTTTATTTTAGAGACAGGGTCTCGCTATGTTGCCCAGGCTGGAGTGCAGTGGCTATTCACAGGAGGGATCCCACTACTGATCAGCACAGGAGTTTTGACCTGCTCCATTTCCGACCTGGGCCAGTTCACCCCTCCTTAGGCAACCTGGTGGTCTCCCGCTCCCGGGAGGTCACTATATTGATGCCAAACTTAGTGTGGACACCTGATCGGCATAGCACACTACAGCCCAGAACTCCTGGACTCAAGCGATCCTCCCACCTCAGCCTCCCAAGTAGCTGGGACTACAGACACTCGCCACTGCACCCAGCAACATGGTTCTTTTTGTTTTGTTTTATTGTATATATTTAAGATGTGCAACATGATGTTTTGACATACATGTAGATAAGGGGTGTCCAATCTTTTGGCTTTCCTGGGCCACATTAGAAGAATTATCTTGAGCCACACATAAAATACACGAACACTAATGAAAGCTGATGAACTAAAAAAAAAAAAAAAATCGCAAAAAAGCTCATAAAGTTTTAAGAAAGATTAGAAATTTGTGTTGGGACCGGGCGCGGTGGCTCACGCCTGTAATTCCAGCACTTTGGGAGGCCGAGGCAGGTGGATCACGAGGTCAAGAGATCGAGACCATCCTGGTCAACATGGTGAAACCCCGTCTCTACTAAAAATACAAAAATTAGCTGGGCATGGTGGCACGTGCCTGTAATCCCAGCTACTCAGGAGGCTGAGGCAGGAGAATTGCCTGAACCCAGGAGGCGGAGGTTGCGGTGAGCCGAGATCGCGCCATTGCACTCCAGCCTGGGCAACAAGAGCGAAACTCCGTCTCAAAAAAAAAACAACAACAAAAAAAAAATTTGTGTTGGGCTGCCTTCAAAGCTATCCTGTGTCACATGCAGCTTATAGACTGCAGGTTGGATAGGCTTATGTAGACAATAATGGTTATCACCATCAAGCAAATTAATATATTTATCACCTCACATAGTTACCCATTTTTTGTGTGTGGCAAAAGCACCTAAAATCTATTCTTTTAGCAAAAATCTCAACTATGATACACTATTACTGACTATAAACCTCATATTCATCAGATCTCTGGACTACTTAGCCCTACACACCTACTCTTCGTAATCTTTCACTTACATCTCCCTATTTCCTTCTCCTCACCCCCATAACCACTGTTTTACTGTTTTATTCTCTATGTATTCAACTTTTTTTTCCTCCAGAGAGGGTCTCTCTGTGTTGCCCAGGCTGGAGTACAGTGGTGCAATCAAGGCTCACTGCAGCCTCGACCTCCAGGGCTCAAGTGATTCTCCCACCTCAGCTTCCTGAGCAGCTGGGACTATAGGCTCGTGCTGCCATGCCCAGTTAATTTAAAATTTTTTTTTCTAGAGACTGGGTTTCACTCCATGTTGCCTGTGCTGGTCTTGAGCTCCTAGACTTGAGCGAGCCTCTTGCTGCAGCCTCCCAAAATGCTAGGATTACAGGTGTGAGCCACCATCCTGGCCTTGACTTTTTTTTTTTTTTTTTTTTTTTTAAGATCCTGCATGTAAGTGGTGAGGTCATGCAATATTTTTCTTTCTGTATCTGGTTTATTTTACTTAGCATAATGTCCTCCAGTTTCAACCATGCTATGACAAATGGCAGGATCTTCTTTTTATTTTTATTTTTTGTAAAGATGGGGTTTGCTATGTTGCCCAAGCTAATCTTGAACTCCTGGGCTCAGCCTTCCTCCCACTTTGGCCTCTCAAAGTGCTGGGATCACAGTGCGCCCTGCTGCATTTCACTTCTGTGACTGCCTGCCACTCTCACACTCACCAATTTAAAAAATGCTAAAAAGCCCCCATTTAAAATAATATCGCTTTTCTTCATAATTGAAGAAAATCGCTCCCACTTCTTACAATAAACACTGTTATTTCCCTGCTCATACCTTTGTTCCTGCCGCTTCAGTGCATACTGGGCTGATTTCCAGCTGCCAGCACAAGCATTTCTTTACTGAAGGCTTTCTCTGACTGTTCTCTACTTTGCCACCTGCGCAGCAGGCCGGAAGTACGAAGGAGGATTGTTTCTTTCTCCTTGGGAGCTACTCTTAACCAATGATTGACGGAATTTGATGTATAAATACCGCAGCCCCCTCACTCCTTGTAGTGGGATAACACTGTGGTGCGCATTCTATGCAGGCTCCCAGAATTCCCCATGAGATTACACTCCAACTGTGCACTGCAGTAACTGGCTTGATAATGTGCCCTGTATTAGTTGTCTTACTTTCTCACTCTGTCTCCACTGTTTTCCTTTACCTTCCAAATAAACTCCTTGGAATGGATTCCTTGTCTCAGAATATGCTTCTGGGGGCACTCAAACAAAAACATCCCCTCCCCAAAGTGAAATAGCTCAAGTCAGGCTCATGTCTGCTGTGGGAGGGAATGTGTATGTGTGAGGGGGTGGCTTCCATCACTTGTGTGTTAGCTGCATTCTTTTTATTTTATTTAAAAACACGTTTATTTTAAAATTTTACATAATCTTGGGTAATTCAGAATTAGCTTGGGCAGGTTTCAGAAGTTTCTGCGGCTGGTGTCTCAACTTTAAATCAATAGCATACTCTAGTTTCTCTTCAGATCATGTTAATCTTTCACCTGTTACTAAAAATAAAGATTGAATACACCAATAGGCTGGGCGCAGTGGCTGACGCCTATAATCCCAGCACTTTGGAAGGCCGAGGCAGGTGGATCACCTGAGGTCAGGAGTTGAAGACAAGCCTGGCCAACATGGTGAAACCCTGTCTCTACTAAAAAATACAAAAATTAGCCGGGTGTGGTGGCAGGCGCCTGTAATCCCAGCTACTTGGGAGGCTGAAGCAGGAGAATCACTTGAACCCAGGAGGCAGAGGTTGCAGTCAGCTGAGATTGTATCACTGTACTCCAGCTTGGGCAACAGAGAGAGACTCCATCTCAAAAAAAAAAAAACAAACAAAGAACGAAAGAAAGAAAGAAAAAAAAAATACACCAATAGCAATAGCTTATTTGATTTGTGGAAGGATTACAGAGGACCCCATGATCTAGTATGCATGGATGGCTATTGAAGAAGACAGAACCCCACAAAGGAAGCATTAAGATGTAATGTTTAGGCTGGGAATGGCGGCTCACGTCTGTAATCCCAGCACTTTGGGAGTCTGAGGCAGGTGGATCACTTGCGGTCAGGAGTTGGAGACCAGCCTTGCCAACATGGCAAAACCCCATCTCTTCTAAAAATACAAAACTAGCTGGGCGTGGTGGCACACTCCTGTAATCCCAGCTACTCAGGAGGCTGAGGCAGGAGAATTGCCTGAGCCCGGGAGGTGGAGGTTACAGTGAGCCGAGATTGCGACAGTGTACTCCAGCCTGGGTGACAGAGCAAGACACCTTCTCAAACAACAAAAAAAAGAGGTTATTTTTTTTTTTTTTTTTTTTTTTTTTTGAGACGGAGTTTTGCTCTTGTTACCCAGGCTGGAGTGCAATGGCGCGATCTCAGCTCACCGCAACCTCCGCCTCCTGGGTTCAGGCAATTCTCCTGCCTCAGTCTCCTGAGTAGCTGGGATTACAGGCACGTGCCACCATGCCCAGCTAATGTTTTGTATTTTTAGTGGAGACGGGGTTTCACCATGTTGACCAGGATGGTCTCGATCTCTCGACCTCGTGATCCACCCGCCTCGGCCTCCCAAAGTGCTGGGATTACAGGCTTGAGCCACCGCGCCCGGCCCAAAAGAGGTTATTTTTAAACTCTCTGCTACAAATATTAAACACCTCACCAAACAAACAATAACACTCATATCTTATTTGTATTTTACCCAAGTTTCCACATACAGATAGCACAGAACTTCCAGAGCTAAAAATTCTATAGACTTCAGAATCATATTTAAATTAATTTGATCTCTTATATTAATAATAAAAATTAAAAACTAGCTTCCTCTCAGTGTAGTCTCAGTCTCCACACCAACATGTATTTCCTGCTGCCAGAATGCCACCTTCCTCTGTACTCAGTGATCATGAGTCAAAGATTACAATGAGTGTGTCAAATCAGAACAGAAAGCAAGCCAGGGATTCATGGGCCCTGAGAAGGACAAAGAACTACTTAGCCCTACGCACTTACTGTTTGTAATCTTTGACCTACATCTCCCGATTTCCTTCTCCTCACCCCCAGAACCACTGTTTTACTGTTTTATTCTCTATGTATTCAACTTTTTTGAAAAGTTGAGGTAAAAGCAGGTAAGCAGCCCAAGTGCTCCGCCCGTTCCCAGGCAGAATCAGACCTGAGCAGCAGACAGCGAGGAGGAGAGCGCGTTCTTCCTTGTCCGCTGCCTTGGATGGTTTCTTGAGTGTCCCAAGTGGGGAAGTGGCATCTCAATAGGAGAGTTAACTTTCTCTTTTTTTTTTTTTTTTTGAGATGGAGTCTCACTCTGTCACCCAGCCTGGAGTGCAGTGGCACAATCTCAGCTTACTGCAACCTCCACCTCCAGGGTTCAAGCGATTCTCCTACCTCAGCTACCTGAGCAGCTGGGACTACAGGCATGCTCCACCACACCTGGCTAATTTTTTTTTGGTATTTTTTAGTAGAAACGGGGTTTCACCTTATTGGACAGGCTGGTCTCGAACTCCTAACCTCATGATCTGCCTGCCTCGGCCTCCCAAAACACTGGGATTACAAGAGTGAGCCACCAGGAGAGTTAATTTTCTGAGGACAGGACCTCCTCCTGCCTCCCTCGCAGCAGGGTCCAGCCCAGGTGTGAGCAGAGAGCAGGTTCTTATTAAATAAGAAGGAAGGAAACCAGCATATACTGAGAACCTACTATGTGCCAGGAACAGAGCCAGGTGCGTTCATGTAATCCTCACAACAGCACTGTGAGGTAAGATCATCATCCTACCTCTTTACAGACGTGGAAACAGGCCAGGGAATTTGCCCAAAATGGCATAGCTAGTAAGTAGGAGAGCATCAGTTTGAAAACCCAGGTCTTCTCACTCCAGGGCTCTTTCTCCTGCCTGTGTAAACTGAGAGTTTGGCAGTCAGTGAGGATCCCAGCTCCAAGATGGTTGCTTTGGAGCTCAAACATTAGATCCCCTTGAGTGCATGGGGCCAGCAATGAGAGTCCAGAGGCCTGGGTCCACAAACCCTGGCTCTACAGCATGACTTCATGATCTTGACTGAGTCCTTTAACCTCTCCACACCACGGCCAGACTGGTCCAGTGGGGTTCCCTACCAGAGAGAGGGGATTCAGCAAAGCCATTGGGGCAGTATGTTTGCAAACCACAGGGAGCCAGCCTCTGCCCACAGACTCTGGTCTTGTTCCCTTGCAGGGAGGAAGTGGTGTGCCGTACTTCACTATCAGATTGGCATGGCAATCTGATATCACATCCCTCACACCTAGTGACAATCAGTTATGATCTCCGAGGCTCTCACCTCCGAGAGGGACATAAGTCCTAGGGAAGCACACCCCCCACTCCCTGAGGCACCTTTTGCAGAAGGCCCGTGAGGTCAAAGACACTGGGGTCAGGATACTTTAAAGCCAAAAATGCTTACAAGTTATTTGGGAGGGGCAGATGCATTTAAAAGGGAAAAGAAAGGTGTTGGTTAGGAGGAGGTTTGGGAGTGAGTGTTAAAAAGGAAGAGTTGGAATATGGTGTGCAAACGCATCTGGTAGGATAGGGCCAGGCCAGGTCGAGCCTAGAGAAATCAGGTTTTAGGGATCTGGCTTGTGTGTTGTCTGCTGTGAGGTTGCACTTGCTGCCTCAGACATGGGCAGGGGGCTTTGTCAAAAAAGTCTTGAGGCTGGGTGCAGTGGCTCATGCCTATAAATCCCAGTACTTTGGGAGGCTGAGGTAAGGAGGATCACTTGAGCCCAGGAGTTCAAGACCAACCTGGGCAATATAGGGAGATCCCATCTCTACAAATAACAGCAACAGCAACAAAATAGCCAGACTTGGTGGTGCACGCCTGTCGTTCCAGCTACTTGGGAAGCTGAGGCGGGAGGATCAGTTGAGCCCGGGAGGTGGAGGCAGCAGTAAGCTGTGACTGTGCCACTGTACTCCAACCTGGGTGACACAGTGACACCCTGTCTCAAAAATTTAAATATATTTAAATACATAGGTATATCTATATACATACATATATCTCTCTTGAGCCTCTAACTTCAGGCAGGTCTTAGAAAATAAATATGGGAAGAAAGAAAAACACAACTTGACTGGGCGTGGTGGCTCAAGCCAGCACTTTGGGAGGCCGAGGCGGGTGGATCACGAGGTCAAGAGATCGAGACCATCCTGGTCAACATGGTGAAACCCCGTCTCTACTAAAAATACAAAAAAAAATTAGCTGGGCATGGTGGCGCGTGCCTGTAATCCCAGCTATTCAGGAGGCTGAGGCAGGAGAATTGCCTGAACCCAGGAGGCAGAGGTTGCAGTGAGCCGAGATCGCGCCATTGCACTCCAGCCTGGGTAACAAGAGCGAAACCCTGTCTCAAAAAAAAAAAAAAAAAAAAGGAAAACACAACTCACATTACTCAGATATAATCTGCTTGCCATGTTTCTCCTCTCCCTCTAAGACACACTCAAATGCCCCAGGGCTACGAAGCCTTGTCTGGTCCACAGATGCAGTGAGTGTGTGGCCCTCCTGGGTGCACTGACAGCAAGCCCATCTCTCTACAAGCCCCCACGCAGTGAGCACACTGACTCCTAACTGCCTGTTCAGATGTCGGTCTCTCCCACTTAACTGTGAATAACTAGAGGGAAGATGGACCAATCAAGTTATTTTGCTTATAAGCACCCAGGCTAAGGACCAGCCCAACCAGCCAGAGTGACAGGAATGTGTCCCAGGGGCACAGAACTCAGGAGCAATTTTGTTCTGGAGGAGTTTAGCAGGTTACCAATGCCCTGTACTGTTTAGTCACTGCCCTCCCCCACATAGCCCTACATTGGACATAATTGTAATTTGGGAGAGTTTCTTTAAAACATAAAATTATTTATTTATCTTTGGGAGGCCGAGGCGGGTGGATCACGAGGTCAAGAGATCGAGACCATCCCGGTCAACATAGTGAAACCCCGTCTCTACTAAAAATACAAAAAATTAGCTGGGCATGGTGGCACGTGCCTGTAATCCCAGCTACTCAGGAGGCTGAGGCAGGAGAATTGCCTGAACCCGGGAGGCGGAGGTTGCGGTGAGCCGAGATCGTGCCATTGCACTACAGCCTGGATAACAAGAGCGAAACTCTGTCTCAAAAAAAAAAAAAAAAAAAATATATATATATATATATATATATATATATATATATATATATTTTATTTATGTACTTATTTAGAGACAGAGTATATATATTTTATTTATGTACTTATTTAGAGACAGAGTTTCACTCTGTCGCCCAGGCTGGAGTGTAGTGGCCTGATCTCAGCCCACTGCAACCTCCGCCTCCCGGGTTCAAGCGACTCTCCTGCCTCAGCCTCCCGAGTAGCTGGTATTACAGGCTCCCACCACCATGCCCAGCTAATTTTTATATTTTTAGTAGAGACGGGGTTTCAGTATGTTGGACAGGCTGGTCTCGAACTCCTGGCCTCAAATGATCCTCCCGCCTTGGCCTCTCAAAGTGCTAGGGTTACAGGTACGAGCCACTTCACCTGGTCTAAAACATAAAATCAATATCTAGGTGTAGTTTTCAAGCAATCTAGAGCATTGGCTTGTGATAACGACATCATCCAGTTGGAAAAAACGAAGTCCAGCTTTGACAGCCCTGGCGGGAAAGGAAGTTCTTGCATCTACCTGTGTAAAAAGCAGGGAGGATACTGTCTGGAAAGAATGCTGGTGTATGTGTTTGTGTGGCAGGAGGCTCTCGGCTCATACACTCTGTGACTACAGGGGAGACTGGGCCTGATTTCTTGTCCTCAGCCTCTGGAATCCCCAGAGATCTTGCTGGCAGAGGCCCCTGGAGTACAAGAACAAGCTGGGATTGTTTAGGAAAATGGGCTTCCCAGGCTGGGGTGGCCCAGATACCATCTGTAAAATACCAGGGAGCCGGTGCTTAGCAGTGAATGGCTGGGTAGCCAGGCAGTGTGGCTATTCCAAGCAGGTAAACGCCCTCATGAGGCCCTTCACCGGATTCTTCTCACATAGCAGGGGGCGGCAGGTGCCCATCGTGCAGGCACTGGTGAAGAACTGCTGGTAGCAGCAGCACAAGTCTGTCTTGTGCTTGGATGAGAGGAACTTGTAAATATCCACCTGGTTACGCAGCATCATCATGATCACGACACCAAGTATCCCAGAGGATGGGGGCTTCGCTGAACCTCTTTTGGCGAGATTTCTTACAAGATGTCCCACAGCTCTGGAGGCACCTGGGGCTTGAGGATGTAAAAGGGCTGATGGGGTGCAGCTTGTGGTAGTTCTTGTAGTTATTAAAGAAATGATAGCCAGGTGCGGTGGCTCAAGCCTGTAATCCCAGCACTTTGGGAGGCCGAGGCGGGTGGATCACGAGGTCAAGAGATCGAGACCATCCTGGTCAACATGGTGAAACCCCGTCTCTACTAAAAGTACTAAAAAAAATTAGCTGGGCAGGGTGGCGTGTGCCTGTAATCCCAGCTACTCAGGAGGCTGAGGCAGGAGAATTGCCTGAACCCAGGAGGCAGAGGTTGCGATGAGCCGAGATTGTGCCATTGCACTCCAGCCTGGGCAACAAGAGCGAAACTCCGTCTCAAAAAAAAAAAAAAAAAAAAAAAAAAGAAATGATAGTCTGGATTCTGGTACCACTTTGACATATCTGAATGAGATACAGATGTGTCCCATACAATTAGGATTCCTTCACTGTACAGACTGAGTTTGAGGAAATGCCTTTTTGTGGTGATCAACTGAGATTTCAGCAGGAGAATGGTAGTTTTTGTGGCCACATCTTGACGGAAGTTGGTTGTGGGTGCCTCATTAAACTTCAAGACTGCATCATGATTATCTATATCTCTGCCCAGTGGGGAGGACTTCAGAGATTCTGCCGATGAGAAAATAGCACATCTGCTCCAAGGCCCGGCCTCGGTCCTAATGCTGTCCTTGGGCACGTAACTCTCCTACTCAGAGGTAGTGAAGGGAAAATCTATGGGCTCTACAGCAGATACGATCACGTGGTCCCAGAGGTGACAGTGTGAGGCCGCTACACTGAACTTAGTGGAGGGCCCTGGCCCGTGTTAAAGTGGTACCAGAATCCAGACTATAATTTCTTTCATAATTACAATTATTTCATGCTTAAATAATTCTTCCAGATGGTTTACAGCCTGGGGATAAGGTTTTTGGAAGAGCTGTCCTTGTTCCACAGCTGGAAGGAGGCCTGTGTTTTGGCCTTGGCTGGGCCTCTGGGGCTGCTAAGGGGTCTGGCTGCCCCTGTGGGGGGTCCTGGGTGCTGCTTGAGGATGCAGATTGGGAATGACACCCATGGCCACTCTCCCCAGGCTCTTCAACATCTGGAATTTCTTGGTTTGAAATTTAAGTAATTCCTTTTCTTCCACACACAGATGACCCCAAACAGGAGAAAGGCCAGGAGTTTTTCTGCAGGTTGGTGTGAACCAGGAGGAAGATGTGTTCAGGCAAGCCACTTGGTTCTGAGAAGGAAAGCAGGAAAACTTCTGGCTAGACCCCGGGGCTGTGGGCCCTCCAGGTCCTCAAGAACTAGCACCATTCTCTATGGGAGAAAGGTACCTTTTATTTGGCTTGGAGGCCAAGCCTTATTTTTCTCAAGATGATCAAAAACATCTCAGCTCTGGGATAGAACTCTGCCACCAGGGACTGGGACAGGCTCACGGGGACCAGTTCATTTCAGCTGGGCTCCATGGCATTCACTGCTTTTCCCAGGACTGCTGGCTGCAGGGCTGCACAACCAGCTGCGCCCTTGCTCCCCACACTCTCGCCTGCAGACGCTGCTGTTGCTTCAGTCCACTTGGTTCTTGGTGGCTCCCGCTGTTAACACTGGGCAGTGCCCCAGACGTCTTCCCCTGCCAGGCCCTGCCCAGGACTTCCCTTCCCCATGTGCCTGTGGAATACGTGCTTGGCAGGGGTAGGAGAGACGGAAGCTGGGCACGCCACAGGGGAATCCCAGAGACGGGGTTTGCTGGGGAGCAGGTAGGACAGAAATTGCAGAGTGGAGAAGACCAGAAGACTGGGGAAGGAGGAGAGGCAGGAAGGAGGGAAAAAGAGTGAGGCGGAGGGGCGAGAAGTCAGCTGCATTTTTCTGATTTAGGTCCAGATGTGGCTACCAATGGTACAGAAGATAAACAATATTCTTGGAAAAAAAAATCCAGTTATTGAAAGAAGGCTGGAAGAACCTCAGTAAAAAATAACCTTTGGAACAGGAGAGAAGGAGAACATCAAAAGGTGGTCACCAGCTCGCAGCACACATTACCTCCCTGCAGCACAGGACAGCGAGCGCTCTCAAGTGCTCTTGGCTCCAGCAGCAGACACTGTTCTTCAGTTAGCCCATCTCATTGCCTCTGGGCCGCTCCCTTTGCCCATCCTCCTTGTCCATTGTCCTCCATGACCACATCTAAAGTGTTCCTGGGATGGATTCCCCTTCTGACTTCTGCACAGCTTTAGCAGCTCATTTCCTGCTGATGCAAGATCTGAGGTCTGAGGATGCCTTAAGGTTATGTCAGTCATACTTGTCTGATCATAAGACTCATCTGGAGTGCTTATTAAGGCTTTAATTCCCAGCACTGCTTTTCACGCTAATGAAGGAGAAGATCCTGGGAAATTGTCTTTGCCTGGATTCCCTAGAGAACAGAGCAAGAGACAAAAGTTTCATGATTGAGCCTGAATGGGAGGCACAGTCCTAGGGTATCAAAACTTAGGGACCAGGGGAAGGAAGGCAGGCAAATGCAAGATGATGTTATGACTGAGCTGACCACAGCTGCACAAGAAAACATAGCTTGTTGCTTACAGAGGTGTCTTCTTAAAAAGTTATGTCTTGGAATGGTCCACTGAGGGGTAAAAGAGAAAGGAGAGATTATTTGCTGATTCCCTCCTGTTTCTTATCTTGCACTGGTTAAAGTTCACCCATGGAGTGTTAACACCCTTGTGGCCTCGCATTCTTTTCCACTCTTACAGAAAGGGAGGCCAAGTTCCCAACTGACAGGTTACAAAATCATGGGTGGTAAGAGAATAGCAATTCCTCAAAATAAAGGAATGCAGGCAGTAAACAATTAATTCACAGAAATTGAAGGTTATAGGATAAGGGGTAACATTCGAGATATTTAACAATAAATACATTAGGGGCACAAGTCAGTAAAAAATTATTATAGGTTCTGGGCTCTGTGGCTCATGCCTGTAATCCCAGCACTTTGGGAGGCCAAGGTGGGTGGATCACAAGGTCAGGAGATCGAGACCATCCTGGCCAACATGGTGAAACCCCATCTCTGCTAAAAATACAAAAATTAGCTGGACGTGGTGGCATGTGCCTGTAATCCCAGCTACTCAGGAAGCTGAGGCAGGAGAATTGCTTAAACCTGGGAGCCGGAGGTTGCAGTGAGCAAAGTTCTCTCCACTGCATTCTAACCTGGCAACAGAGTGAGACTCTGTCTAAGAAAAAAAAACGTATTACAAGTGTGAAGGGCCGAGTGTGGTGGCTCATCCTTATAATCCCAGAACTTTGGGAGGCTGAAGTGGGAGAATTGCTTGAGGCCGGGGAATCAAGACCAGCCTGGGCAACATAGAAAGACCCTATCTCTAAAAAAAAAAAATTTAGTGGGGTGTGGTGGCACATGCTTGTAGTCCCAGCTACTCAGGAGGCTGAGGTGGGAAGGTTGCTCAATTTGAGCCTGTGAGTTCAAGGCTGCAGTGAGCATCACTGCACCACTCCACTCCAGCCTGAGCAGCAGAGGGAGACCCTGTCTCAAAAAACAAATAATGAATTAAAAATTTTTTCTAGCTCTGTATGTTAACACACAAAATAAAACAAGAACAAACAAATCTCAAAAACAATGACCAAGACAATAAAAATTATTACCCCTTAGCCCCCAGATGTGGTCTCTGAATATCATTTTTCCCTAAAAGGAACCATAGCTACTTGAAGAGCTATCAGATTCCATGTCTGGGGCAGAAGACATACGAGATGAACCTGAAACATCCAGTTGTATTAGAACTTAAAAAAAAAAAACTATACGCTATAGCTGTAGAAGCCAACCTACAGTATGGGACAATTTGAACACCAAAAAGAATAGTAACTGCAGGCCAGGCACAGTGGCTCACGCCTGTAATTTCAGCACTTTGGGAGGCCGAGGCGAGAGGATCACTTGAGCCCAGGAGTTCAAAACCAGCCTGGGCAACGTGATAAAACCATGAATACAAAAAAATACAAAAATTAGCCAGGCTTGGTGGTGCATGCCTGTCATCCCAGGTACTCGGAAGGCTGAGGTAGGAGGACTGCTTGAGCTCAGGAGCTTGAGGCTATAGTTAGCCGAGATTGGGTCACTGTACTCCAGCCTGGGTAACAGAGAGAGACCCTGTTTCAAAAAGAAGAAGAAAAAAAAAAAAAAAGGCCGGGCACGGTGGCTCAAGCTTGTAATCCCAGCACTTTGGGAGGCCGAGGCGGGTGGATCACGAGGTCGAGAGATCGAGACCATCCTGGTCAACATGGTGAAACCCCGTCTCTACTAAAAATACAAAAAATTAGCTGGGCATGGTGGCACGTGCCTGTAATCCCAGCTACTCAGGAGGCTGAGGCAGGAGAATTGCCTGAACCCAGGAGGCGGAGGTTGCCGTGAGCCGAGATCACGCCATTGCACTCCAGCCTGGGTAACAAGAGCGAAACTCTGTCTCAAAAAAAAAAAAAAAGAATAGTAAGTGCAAGTTGACCAAAAGACATCAGATATATTGTTCTTGAGTTCACAGGGATATGCAAAACAATAAAAACATCAACTTTGGAGGATACCAAGGAATTGCCTCAATAAGCACCTATCATGCTTTTCTTGTATGAACCACATCTCTGAGTAATTATAACAGTTGATGAGGGAATGTTATTCTTTAAGAACAATTCTGAGGCCGGGCGCGGTGGCTCAAGCCTGTAATCCCAGCACTTTGGGAGGCCGAGGCGGGTGAATCACAAGGTCAAGAGATCGAGACCATCCTGGTGAACATGGTGAAATCCCGTCTCTACTAAAAATACAAAAAATTAGCTGGGCACGGTGGCGCGTGCCTATAATCCCAGCTACTCAGGAGGCTGAGGCAGGAGAATTGCCTGAACCCAGGAGCAGAGGTTGCGGTGAGCTGAAATCGCGCCATTGCATTCCAGCCTGGGTAACAAGAGTGAAACTCCATCTCAAAAAAAAAAAAAAAAAAAAGAATAATTCCGGGCCGGGCGTGGTGGCTCATGCCTGTCATCTCAGCACTTTGGAAGGCCAAGGTGGGTGGATCACCTGAGGTTGGGAGTTCAAGATCAGCCTGACCAACATGGAGAAACTCCATTTCTACTAAAAATGTAAAAAAAATTAGCCAGGCATGGTGGCGCATACCTGTAATCCCAGCTACTCAGGGGGCTGAGGCAGGAGAATCACTTGAACCCAGGAGGCAGAGGTTGTGGTGAGCCAAGATCGTGCCATTGCACTCCAGCCTGGGTAACAAGAGTGAAAATTCCGCCTCAAAAGAAAAAAAAAGAGAATAATTCCAGCTAATAAATATATAGAGGACTACAGATTTAGAATTAAATACTAGAAATTACAAATACTAGAACTGAAATGAAATGGTAGTTTTAGGCCAGCTCTAATAGACCAGTCTGTGGTGATGGAAAGGCTCTGTATTTGCACTGCTCACTACAGTAGCCACTGTAGCTACTGAGCACTTGAAATGTGGCTAGTGTGATTCAATAATTGATTTTTAAATTTTATTTCATCTTAATTAATTTAAATTTAAATAACATATGGACATGTAGCTAATTACTATTGTATTGGACTATGCAGTTCCAAGACATGATTATCTTTTTTGTTTGTTTTTTATTTTTTGAAACAGGGTCTCACTTGTTTCCCAGGCTGGAGTGCAGTGATGTGATCACGGTTCACTGAGGCTGTGACCTCCTGGGCTCAGGTGATCCTCCCACCTCAGCCTCCACTGTAGTTAGGACTACAGGCGTGACCCATTCTGCCCGACCAATTTTTAATTTTTTTTGGTAGAGATGGGGTTTTGCCATGTTGCCTAGGCTAGTCTTGAACTCCTGGCCTCAAGCGATCAGCCTGCCTCAGCCTCCCAAAGTAAAGACATAATTATTTGCTAAAACCATTAGGTAAAAGATTGATGGGAATATTTATTTATGTATTTTTAATTTTTATTTATTTTTTGAGATGGAGTCTTCCTTTGTCACCCAGGCTGGAAGACAGTGGTACAATCTTGGCTCACTGCAACCTCCTGGGTTCACGTTCCTAATCCTCCTGAGTAGCTAGGATTACACACATGCCCCACCACAATCAGCTAATTTTTATATTTTTAGCGGAGATGGGGTTTCACCATGTTGGCCAGGCTGGTCTCAAACTCCTGACCTCAGGTGACTGGCCCACCTCAGCCTCCCAAAGTGCTGGGATTAGAGGCGTAAGCCACCACACCTGGCCAAGGGAACATTTATTTTATTTTATTTTGGAGACTTGCGTCTCACTCTGTCATCCGGACTGGAGTGCAGTGGCATGATCTGGCTCACTGCAACCTCCACCTCCTGGGTTCAAGTGATTCTCTTGCCTCAGCCTCTTGAGTAGCTGGATTAGAGGCGCTCGCCACCATGCCCAGCTAATTTTGTATATTTAATAGAGATGGGATTTCACCATGTTAGCCAGGTTGATCTTGATTCCTGACCTCTGGTGATCTGCCTGCCTCGACTTCCCAAAGTGCTGGGATTTTAGGCGTGAGCCACCACACTTGGCTGGGAATGTTTGTTTTTATTTTATTTTATTTATTTCTTTTTTAATTTAATTTTATTTTTTTGAGACAGTTTCGCTCTTGTTACCCAGGCTGGAGTGCAATGGCGCGATCTCGGCTCGCCGCAACCTCTGTCTCCTGGTTCAGGCAATTCTCCTGCCTCAGCCTCCTAAGTAGCTGGGATTACAGGCACGCGCCACCATGCTCAGCTAATATTTTTGTATTTTTAGTAGAGATGGGGTTTCAGCATGTTGACCAGGACGGTCTCGATCTCTTGACCTCATGATCCACCCACTTTGGCCTCCCAAAGTGCTGGGATTACAGGCGTGAGCCACCGTGCCCGGCCTGGGAATGTTTATTTTTAATGAATGGATCAGAGAAACTATTCCTGAATTTTCTTTTTTCTTTTTCTTTCTTTTTTTCTTTTTTTTTTTTTTTGAGAGGGGGTCTCACTCTGTTGCCAGGCTGGAGTGCAATGGCGTGATCTGGGGTCACTGCAACCTCCGCCTCCCAGGTTCAAGCGATTCTCCTGCCTTAGCCTCCTGAGTAGCTGGGACTACAGGCGCACGCCACCACGCCCAGCTAATTTTTGTATTTTTAGTAGAGAAGGGGTTTCACCATGTTAGCCAGGATGGTCTCGATCTCTTGACCTCGTGATCCACCCGCCTCAGCCTCCCAAAGTACTGGGATTACAGGCTTGAGCCACTGCGACCGGCCCACCCAACTAGTTTTTGTAGAGATGGGGTTTCACCATGTTGGCCAGGATGGTCTTGATCTCTTCACTTTGTGATCTGCCCACCTCTGCCTCACAAAGTGCTGGGATTACAGGCATGAGCCACCATGCCTGGCCTGAATTTTCTGATCTATTTTAAAATCACAGTAAGAGAGACAAACAGGCATTGTATCTTCTGATATGATACATAGGAAGCATACAATACACCTATGAAATATTCTTGCCAAAAAATAAAACCTGAATCTGAGACAGGCTTCTAGATCTAATGACCAGTTTAGGAAAAAAAGGGAACAGAGGAACATGATAAACAACACTACAGAGAGAGAGATCAGCAAAAGCGAGAATGTGATAGACTCCTCAAAACAAATAATGTTTATTCATCAAATAATTGTGAGGAAGAATGGAGGTGGCATCATGCTTTTCCTGTATGAACTATATCTCAGAGTAACTAAATAGTTGATGAGGGAATATCATTCTTTATGGAATAATTCCAGCTAATAAATATACAAATGATGATAGATTTATAATTAAATCCTAGAAATAACAAATACTAGGATTAAAATGAAATGATTGTTTTAAGCCAGCTCTAATAGAACTGTCGCAGTGATGGAAATGCTCTGTATTCGCATTGCTCAAATGCAAAGGAAGCACTTTCTTCCTTCTTTTTCCTCACAATCTATAAGTCAGACAGATCTAATAGGCTGAGCTGGGCGAGGTGGTTCATGCCTATAATCCTAGCACTTTGGGAGGCTGAAGCAGGCAGATCACTTGAGGTCAGGAGTTCAAGACCACCCTGGTTAACATGGTGAATCCCCATCTCTACCAAAAAATAAAAATAAGAAGATTAGTTGGGCATGGTGGCAGGGGCATGTAATCCCAGCTACTTTGGAGGCTGATGCAGGAGTATCACTTGAACCTGGGAGGCAGAGGTTGCAGTGAGCCAAGATTGTGCCACAATATATGTATAATGAAAATAAAAATAAAAGACAGACCGAATCAAATTTAAAGTGTGACTCTTGTTTGTAACCAACTGTATCTTAACCTGGGTTCTCCAGAAAGCATAATTTGATGCAAAGGCTATGTGCTAAGATTTTATGAAGGAGCTCTCAGGGAACAGGAGAGAAGGATGGTGATTTAAACAGGGCAGCGGGAAAGCCAATGCAAGGAAGCATGATGATGCTGACCACCACTAAGAGTGATGCCTTAATCAGTTAAGGAGGGTTCTTATTTCCCATTGGTCAAAGTTTGCCTCTAAGAATTCTAAGATCCTGGAAGTGCCTGGGTACTGAGTTGATTTCCACTGTATCCCACACTGCAGCATTAAAGAGAAGTCCTGAGGCAGTGTGAGACTACACACTTGTGAAGCTGGTGGGAGCCTGTACAGAACTGAGGTAGCAGTGGCTGAATTAAGAGACAAGTGAGCTCAAGAGAATCTGTAGTTATGCACAGAAGTTGTACACTGATACAAACTGCCCCCAAATAAAGAGAGATTGGCCATGTTATGTGCTGGTTTAAAAATGTTCACTAACTCTTTGACATTCCTCTCTTTAAAAGGTGGAGCCTACCCGGGAGCAGCAGCTCACACATGTATTCCCAACACTTTGGAAGTCAGAGTTGGCTGGATCACCTGAGGTCAGGAGTTTGAGACCAGCTTGGCCAACATGGTGAAACCCTGTCTCTACTAAAAATACAAAATTGGCTGGGTGTGGTGGTTCATGCCTGTAATCTCAGCTACCTGGGAGGCTGAGGTAGGAAGCTCGCTTGAATCTGGGAGGTGGACCTTGCAGTGAGCCGAGATTGCACCATTGCACTACAGCCTGGGCAATAAGAGCAAAATTGTCCTAAAAAAAAAAATGTGGAGCATAGTTCCCCTCCTCTTGAATGTGGTAGGACTTAATGACTCACTTCTAATGAATACAGTGTGGTGGAAATGATCTTGTATGTGTCCCAAGACTAGGTCATAAGAGGCTTTGCAGCTTTCACCTTCCTGTTTCAGATCATTGGCACTAGAAGGCCATTTCAGCAGCTCTATGGAGAGGTTCATACCGCCAGAAACTGGTGCCTCCTGCCAACAATTTAAGAGCCATAGGCGTGAGCCACCTTGGAACAGATCCTTTAGCCCCTGTTAAGGTTTCAGATGACTGTAGCCCAGGCTGACAATTTGACTGAGAGGCCTCAGGCCAGAACAACCAGCTAGACCACTCCTGAAGTTCTGACTCACAGAAACTGTGTGAGATAATAAGTGTTTATTCCTGTTTTAATTTAATAAGATAAATTAACTGTTGAAGTTACCCAGGTATTGCATTCATTGTACTATTATCTCTACTTTTGTGTATGTTTGGCATTTTCTATGATTAAAAGTTAAATATTGGATTCCTATATTACATCATTATATAACAACGTTCAGGTGGACCAAAGACTATCCGTATAAAGTAAAAGTTTAAAATGCCTAGTAAGTTATCATTCTTGTTAGCACAAGATAAGGATTTCTTAAATAAGGCACGAAAAGCAGAGGCCATAAAGAATAGATTGATAAGGCCGGGCGCGGTGGCTCAAGCCTGTAATCCCAGCACTTTGGGAGGCCGAGGCGGGTGGATCACGAGGTGGAGAGATCAAGACCATCCTGGTCAACATGGTGAAACCCCGTCTCTATTAAAAATACAAAAAAAATTAGCTGGGCATGGTGGCACGTGCCTGTAATCCCAGCTACTCAGGAGGCTGAGGCAGGAGAATTGCCTGAACCCAGGAGGCGGAGGTTGCGGTGAGCCGAGATCGCGCCATTGCACTCCAGCCTGGGTAACAAGAGCAAAACTCCGTTTCAAAAAAAAAAATAGATTGATAAATTCATCTATATTAAAAAATGGAAAAACTGGCTGGGTACGGTGGCTCATGCCTGTAATCCCAGCACTTTGGGAGGCCGAGGTGGGCAGATCACTTGGGGTCATGAGTTCAAGACCAGCCTGACCAACATAGTGAAACCCTGTCTCTACCAAAAATACAAAAATTAGCTGGATTTGGTAGCAAGTGGCTGTAATCCCAGTTACTCAGGAGTCTGAGGCAGACGAATCACTTGAACCCGGAAGGGGAAGGTTGCAGTGAGCAAATGCCATTGCACTCCAGCCTGGATGAATGTATAAGTCACAGAAGAGAGACTCAAATGGCCAGTAAACACCTAACAGATTGATCAACCAGGATCTGAATCTCTCTGTTGGCCGCAGAGTAATTAACATCCTCTCCTCTAGTGGCCATCAACAATGGCTGACTGGTGTTGATGCATAAAAACCTCAAATATGCCAGCTCCCTTGCCTCTCTCATTTTCCAGAGTTTTTCCTTGAAATTGAGCTCTAACTGCTCATGATAATAACTAGCTCGACCCTGCACCCTGTATTGACCGTCTTTCCGGCTTCCCTGCCTCACTTCCTTTCATACCTACCTGCTTCCTCGGAAGATGTCCCACATTAACCTTGAATCCTTGCCTCAGAGCTTTCTTCTGGGGGAAGCTAAACTAACATAAAATTGTTCAAGCTTCCTTGCCTGAATCAAACAGATTCTGAGCCCCTGGCAGCTCTGTGGGAACTTTCCACATGAAAAAAAAAAACGCCAAAAAAAAAAAAAAAATGACAGCCTCCCTTGAAATGCATATGGGAGACAGGGCCAGATGGCTGGGGGCTCAGACTATGGCCACAGCCACAGACTTCAAAGCTGCCTCAAGCCTGGGACTCCAGCTCGTGGACATCCTGCAGGTCTGCTTTCTTTCTGTCCCCTTTGAACCTTGTCCACAATCAGTGCCCTTGGCCCTGCCTTGCTTGGGTTCATAGCTAACCTCTCCCTGTTCCCCAAGCCATTTTTGAAATGCCGATCTGGCTGCAGCCTATTTAATTTGGTAAACACTGTAATCTGGGCCACATCTCTAGTCACAGGCTTTTGGTCGCTGGTTCTGCACACAGGGTTATGTGCCACCCCTCCCCCATCTTGGGGCTCCTGCCACAGTCACAGCACAAGTGAATGCAAGAACCACTTCACCATACTAAAGGCTGCCTCACTGCCAGTGGCTTCTCAGATAATGGGAGTTGGTGCCAGTGGCTTTGGCAGCAACATGAGATGGGGACCTCTGTGCAGGCATCAGAGACCTTGATCATAACCTTGGCAGTGGTCTATATCAGGGCCTTGGGTAAGCAGGAGAAACAAGAAATGGTGCTTCTGGTGGTGCCAGGACAGTGTGCTTGCTTCTTTTTTTTGTTTTGTTTTTGAGACAGAATTTCACTCTTTTCACCCAGGCTGGAGTGCAGTGGTGTGATATCAGCTCACTGCAACCCTTGCCTCCCAGGTTCAAGCAATTCTCCTTCTTCAGCCTCCCCAGTAACTGGGATTACAGGTGCCCACCACTAAGTCCTGCTAGTTTTTTGTATTTTTAGTAGAGACAGGGTTTCACCATGTTGGGCAGGCTGGTCTTGAACTCCTCATCTCAGACGGTCCACCTGACTTGGCCTCCCAAAGTGCTGGGATTACAGGTGTGGGTCACTGCTCCTGGCCCCCCCCCCTTTTTTTTCTTTAGACAGGGAATCACTTTGTTACCTACCCTGGAGCAGCAATCACAGCTCACTGTAGCCTCACCTCCTGGGCTCATTTGATCTGTCTACCTTAGCCTCTCTAGTAGTTAGGACTACAAGTGTGCACCACCACACCTGGCTAATTTTTTTATTTTGTATTTTTGTAGAGACCAGGTCTCACTATGTTGCCCAGGCTGGTCTTGAACACCTGGGCCCAAGTGATCCTCCCACCTTGGGGCCTGCCAAAGTGCTAGGATTACAGGTGTGAGCCACTGTGGCTGACTGACGATGTGCTTTGATGGGAGTCAGCATGGAGAGGAGATGGCTTCTCTATGAGCCAAATCAGGAAATGAGGAAATAGAGATTTACCACATGGTCTCAGTGGTCATCTCTGCTGCTATGGGGTTGGGTGCATGTACAGTGACGTCCAAATTCTATATTAGTTATCTTTTGCTATAAGACAAATCACCCAAAATGTAGTGGCTTAAAATGGCAATAATTTATTGGCCTTATAATTTCTATGGATCATGAATCTGGGAAGAGTTTAGTTGGGTGGTTCTGGCTCCGGGTCACTTGTGAGGTTGCAGTTAAGATGTTTGCAAGAGCTAGGGACCATGGCTTGCACCTATAATCCCAGCACTTTGGGAGGCCAAAGCAGGAGGATTCCTTGAGGTCAGGAGGTTGAGACCAGCCTGGACAATACAGAGAGAACTTGACTATACTTAAAAAAAAAAAAAAAAGCCGGGTGCGGTGGCTCAAGCTTGTAATCCCAGCACTTTGGGAGGCCAAGGAGGGTGGATCACAAGGTTGAGAGATTGAGACCATCCTGGTCAACATGGTGAAACCCCGTCTCTACTAAAAATACAAAAAATTAGCTGGACATGGTGGTACGTGCCTGTAATCCCAGCTACTCAGGAGGCTGAGGCAGGAGAATTGCCTGAGCCCAGGAGGCGGAGGTTGCGGTGAGCCGAGATCGCGCCATTGCACTCCAGCCTGGGTAACAAGAGCGAAACTCCGTCTCAAAAAAAAAAAAAAAAAAAAAAAAAAAAAAAAAAAAAAAAGATGTTTGTGGAGGCTACAATCATCTGAAAGCTTGAGTGGGGTTGGAGGATCCACTTCCAAGTTGACTCACACACATACATGGCAAGTTGCTTCTGCTCTTGGAAGGAGGCCTCAATTTCTCCCTACCTGAGCCTCTCAACGGGATGCTTAAATGTCCTCATGACATGGTGGCTTCCTTTCTCCAAAGAAAGTGATGTTCGGGGTGTGACAGGGTGACAGGGAGAAAGAGTGAGGGTGGACATCATCCTCATTATCCTTTGTGTGATCTTGCCTCAGAGGTCATATAGCGTAATTTTATCACCTTCTATTTTTTAGAAGTGAGTCCGTTAAGTTTGGCTCATAGTCTAGGGGATGGGAATTAAACTCTAACTTTAAAGGGAATGTTGGGGCCGTGATAGCTCACACCTATAATCTCATGGGGCCTCCTTTGGGAGGCTGAGGTGGGTGGATTACCTGAGCTCAGGAGCTTGAGACCAGTCTGAGCAACATGGTGAAAACCCATCTCTACTGAAACACAAAAAATTTGCTGGGCATGGAGTCTCAGCTACTCAGGAGGCTGAGCAGGAGAATCTCTTGAACCTGGGAGGCAGAGGTTGCAGTAAGCCAAGATCGTGTCATTGCACTCCAGCCTGGGCAACAGAGTGAGACTCTGAATAAAAATAAAGGGAATGTCAAAGAATTTATGAACATTAAAAAAAAAGCATCATAATGCTTTTAGTTCAATAGCTAACAATAACTGGGGTTAATAAGGTCTTTTTCAGCTTCTGTTTCTTTTCCTTTCCCTTTTGAGACCAAGTCTCAACTCTGTCACCCAGACTGGAGTGGAGTGGCATGATCTCGGTTCACTGCACCCTCCACCTCCCTGGTTCAAGCAATGCTTTTGCCTCAGCCTCTTGAGGAGGTAGGATTACAGGCGCACGCCACCACGCCTGGCTAAATTTTTTTATCTTTCCACTGAATAAATCCAAGAAATCTGGGGCTTATTCAGTCTATAAACAGTCAGTCCAGATTCTAAATAAGTCAGCCAAGCCAGGGTTGTGCATTAACTTGTGAAAAGCAGGTCACCTGGAGGGGACACTGAGAGCCACCCCCACATCTGCACGGAGATGGTGTAAAGGAATGCTGGTGGTTGTGGCAACCGTGAAAATTCATTGTTCGGCTCTCCTGCTGCGGGGAGCGGAGTTGACTGGCAGCCCCAGCTGGTACCCCTCCGGTCCCGCACTGCATTTGTGCTAACGCAGGCTGATTCCTGCAAGATGTTGCCGCTCTGACAGCCAACTCTGGCTCCAGGACTCCCCACTGGCCTGGGAGAGCCTTCATTGAAATTGCACTGAGATCTGACACTCTTCTTAACCAATCTTTTCTTCCCGCTTTCCTTCACAGCTGTCAGATTTTTAGTCCTGTCTGAATCCTCTCTTGCCATTTCCTGTTTCCTTCCCCTTTATTCTTCACAGACGTTTCCCCCAATAAATCCCTTGTATGTCTAATTTGGTTTTGGCATCTGTTTCTCAGCAGACCTCCCAGGCCTACATGGTGCTGGAGCTGGTTCCCACTGGCTTGTGAGGGCTGAGCCCATGTCTCTCTTTCCAATTCTGCACTCAGTGACATCATGATGAGAGCTCAAAATAGGTCACGATGGGAGAATTTACACCATAGAAATCAACTAATGCTATGCATGAAGGCTTTTTCTCTCCAGTGAGCTGATTGCTAAACATCTATCAGCAAATCTCTGTTATCTACCCAATAGAAATGTATACATACACTCACCAAAATACCTGTGTTTGATTTCCAGATGATTCATAGCATCATGATTCATAGTAGTCAAACTGGAAACTGCCCAAATGTCCATCAGCAGCAGATGTAGTCAGTAAATTGTCATGTCATGATGTGTGTATGTAAGTTTTTATTCTATTTTTTTTAGACAGGGTTTCTCTCTGTCGCTCAGGCTAGATTGCAGTGGTGTGATCAGAGCTCACTGCAGCCTCAAACTCCTGGTATCAAGTGATCCTCCTGGCTCAGCCTGCCTACAGCTTGGACTACAGGTATATGCCACCATGCTCTGCTACTTTTTATTTTTATTTTTGAGACAACTTCTTGCTCTGTTGCTCAGGCTGCAGTGCAGTGGTGCAATCACGGCTCACTGCAGCCTCAATCTCCTGGGCTTCAGAAATCTTCTTCTTTAGCTTTCTAAGTAGCTAGAACTACAGGTATGCACCATCATGCCTGGCTAATTTAAAAAAGAATGTCTTTTGTAAAGACAGGAGTCTTGCTATTGTTGCCCAGGTTGGTCTCCAGCAATCCTCCCATCTTGGCCTATCAAGCATTAGGATTACAGCTATGAATCACCATGCTTGGCCCACAGTACTTTTTTTTTTTTTGAGACAGGATCCTGCTCTGTCATCCAGGCTGGAATGCAGTGGTGCAATTTTGGCTCACTGCAACCTCTGCCTCCTGGGTTCAAGCAATTCTCCTGCCTCAGCCTCCCGAGTAGCTGGGATTATAGGTGCCCACCACCATGCCCAGCTAATTTTTATATTTTTAGTAGAGACAGAGTTTCACCATGTTGGCCAGGCTGGTCTCGAACTCCTGACCTCAGGTGATCTGCCTGCTTCAGCCTTCCAAAGTGCTGGGATTACAGGCATGAGCCAGTGCACCTGGAGCCATTGTATGTTTATATTACATTTTGTTTACCCATTCATCTGTCGACAGACACCTGAGTTGCTTCCACCTCCTGGCTCTTATGAATAACGCTGCAATGAACATGGAAATACAAATATCTCTTCAAGATCTGGTTTTCAGTAATTTGAGAAATACACCCACAAGGGGTACAGCTGGATCATATGGTAATTCTATTTTTAACTTTTTGAGGAACCACCATACTGTTTTTCACAGTGGCTGCACCATTTTACATTACCACTAACAATGCACAAGGGTTCCAATTTCTCCACATTCTCACCAACGCTTGTTATTGTCTCTTTGTCTGGCTTTTTTTGTTTTTAGAGATGGGGTCTTGCTATGTTGTTGCCCAGGCTGGCCTGCAACTCCTAGGCTCAAGCAATTCTCCCATGTCTACCTCACAAGTAGCTGGGACTAGAGGCACACACCACCATGCCAGCTATTGTCTGTTTTTTTTTTGTTGTTGTTGTTGTTTTTATAAAACAAGCTATTCTAATGGCATGAGGAAAGAGAGGTATTTTGATATCCTTTTTCATTTCATTTCTGCCTCTCAGAGCATAGATCAGTGTCTGGTATATAGCAGCCACTCAAAAAATATAAGTTAGCCGGGCGCGGTGGCTCAAGCCTGTAATCCCAGCACTTTGGGAGGCCGAGGTGGGTGGATCACAAGGTCAAGAGATCGAGACCATCCTGGTCAACATGGTGAAACCCCATCTCTACTAAAAACACAAAAAAATTAGCTGGGCATGGTGGTGCGTGCCTGTAATCCCAGCTACTCAGGAGGCTGAGGCAGGAGAATTGCTTGAACCCAGGAGGCGGAGGTTGCGGTGAGCCGAGATCGCACCATTGCACTCCGGCCTGGGTAACAAGAGTGAAACTCCATCTCAAAAAAAAAAAAAAAAAAAAAAAAAAATGTATAAGTTGCTTAAATGAATAAAATGAATGAATTGACTGCCTGTGTAGTGTGTGAAGTGGATTGAATGGTGGTTCCCCCAAAAGATTTCTCCATGTTTGAATCCCTGGAACCTCGGGATGTTACTGTATTTGGAAAAAATATCTTTGCAAATGTTGCTGGGGCACTTCGACTCACACCTGTAATCCCAGCACTTTGGAGTTCAAGGCAGGAGGATTACCTGAGGTTAGGAGTTCAAGGCCAGCCTAGCCAACATGGTGAAACCTGGTCTCTACTAAAAATAGGAAAATTAGCTGGGCATGGTGGCAGGCGCCTGTAATCCCCAGTTACTTGGGAAACTGAATCTGGAGGCAGAGGTTGTAGTGAGCCAAGATCATGCCACTACGCTCTAGCCTGAGCAACAGAGTGAGACTCCACCTCAAAAAAAAAAAAAAAAAAAAAAAGGGTCTTTGTAAATGTAATTAATTAAAGATTGTGGGGTGAGATCATCTTGGATCATCCAGGTGGGCCCTAAATCCAGTAAGTGTCCTTATAAGAGATACACACAGAAGATGGACATAGAGGAGAAGATGACGTGACGGTGGAGGCAGATATGGGATTTGTGGCCACAAGCCAAGGAAGCCAAGGAATGCAGACAGCCACCAGGAGCTGGGACAGGCAGGGAAGGATTCTTTTCCAGAGTCTCTGCAAGCGTAGCCTTTTGATACCCTGAATTTGGACTTCTGGTCTCCAGAAATGTGAGAGAATAAATTTCTGTAGGTTTGTTTTTGTTGTTGTTTTAAAACTTGTATTGTTTTTAGCAATAATCATGTGCGTTCATTTTAGGAATATGGAATATACAAGTAAGCAGAAGAAAAAAATCTTTTATAATCCTCTACTGAGAGACTGTATTTTTTGTTTTTCATCCTTCGCAAGTTTTTTTTATATTGTCATCCTTCACAAGTTTTTATATGCATATATATAATTTCCAAATGTACTCTTAACTTTCAAAAATGTTATTCACAGCTGGGTGTGGTGGCGTGTTTCTGTAATCCCAGCTACTGGGAAGGCTGAAGCAGGAGGATTGCTTTAGCCCAGGAGTTTGAGGCTATAGTGCATGATATCACATCTGTGAATAGACACTGCACTCTAGCCCGGGCAATGTAGCAAGACCCTGTCCCTAAAAAGCAAAAAATTAAAATGATATGTACATATTACTTAGAAACCCTTTTTTCATTTTATGTCCTATTACTCTTTCTTTTTTTTTTAAGATGGAGTCTTGCTGTGTTGCCCAAGCTGGAGTACACGGGTGCAGTCTCAGCTCACTGCGGCCTCTACTCCCCAGGTTTCAGTGAGTCTCCTTCCTCAGCCTCCTGAGTAGCTGGGATTACAGGAGCATGCCACTACTCCTGGCTGCTTTTTGCATTTTTAGTAGAGATGGTGTTTCACCATGTTAGCCAGGCTGGTCTCCAATTCCTGACCTCGAGTGATCCGCCTGCCTCAGTGTCCCAAAGTGTTGGGATTACAGGCATGAGCCACGGTGCCTGGCCAAGCTCTTCTATTAAAAAAAAGATTTCAATATTGGTTCAAATTCGGTAAACAATGAGATAAGCGATGCATCTAAAACCAACAGCAGCAAGTTAAAAGTAGAAAGATGGACAAGGTATATCAGAAAAATGCTAATTAAAGGAAAGTTATATGGCATTGTTAGTACCAGATAGAATAAAAATCAAGGTAAACTGCATTAAATAGGGGCAAGGATGGTTTTGATCAACATTCCAGTACATCCCTGTAAGTTTGTTTCTTACTCTTCTTATCTTGTCTATTTCATCCAGGTCTCTAAACATGGCTTTACTGTTTGAATGCCTCTTGTATACATCTTTATAATCTGGAGAGATGGAATCAGCCTTTCTCTAATGGTTCCTTCTGCTTTTTCCTCTGGCATTTCCTCAAAATTTGTTTCACTATTTTCTGGCCTTCCTTCCAGTTTTGTACAGGGTTTCATTCATGTCTGTGGGACTTCTCTTTCTTCCTTCCATTCTTCCTTTCTTTCATTTTTCCTGCATATTCTTCTTTGAGTGCAATAACTTCTGGCACTGAGCAGGTGAGTTTCTGTCTCCTCCTTGTCCAGCCTTGGACTGTGCTAAGAACAACAGGCTTGCAAAACTCCCACACCGTGACTCCTCCTTTCGTTGGCCTCCAGCACCTTGGCCTGTGCTGCTGAAGGAAGCTGGTACCCAAGTGGGAACAAGAACCAGACGAGTAGGACCTCTGCACATGTCAACTCTTAAATTTCTATAGTTTTATGTCCCCAAGTTTGTGGAAATTTACTATAGCAATCACAGGAAACCAATATGTTATCTGTAATTAGGAGAAAGTCAAAGGGATTTTAATCCAAAAGGATGGCTCCAGTTTGAGAACTTCTAATTTGAAGTCCTTCATGGCCCTATTTAGCAAAGTCATTTGTCTTTTAACAGTAGTACTGTTTTCATAATATCTTATCTGTATATAGGAGGAACTTTTGTTCTGTGTTGTAGCAATTTGGGGAAGGGGGCATGAATATAGCTCATTCAGTAGAAATTTCAAGTCCTCTGCCTTTAAATGGATGCACTCATCCAAATGCAGGGTCTTGTCCCTTGAGCTGATATAAAGGTCAATTCCTTTTTTTTTTTTTTTTTTTTTGTGAGACGGAGTTTCGTTCTTGTTACCCAGGCTGGAGTGCAATGGCGCGATCCCGGCTCACCGCAACCTCCGCCTCCTGGGTTCAGGCAATTCTGCCTCAGCCTCCTGAGTAGCTGGGATTACAGGCACGTGCCACCATGCCCAGCTACTTTTTTGTATTTTTAGTAGAGACGGGGTTTCACCATGTTGACCAGGTTGGTCTCGATCTCTCGACCTTGTGATCCACCCGCCTCGGCCTCCCAAAGTGCTGGGATTATAAGCGTGAGCCACCGCGCCCGGCCTAAAGGTCAATTCTTGTACCTGTGGGACTTGTCTGAGGAGGTTACCAGGAGCTCTGCCAACAGCTCAGAGGTATAACTCTATACTCCTGGATCAGTGACTCCTAAACACTTTCCCTTAGAGTCTGCCAAGGACTATCGGAATCTTACTGTGGGATATCCATTGGAGCTTCCAGTGGAACTTTATTCCTGACGAGAAACCTCCTATTTATGTTTATTCCAAACCTTCGGGATCAGCCTCTTTCACAGGCAACATAGTACCTTCCTTACCTTCTAGGTGAGATTTTAACATCTATAATTAGAGAATTGCTTGATCACACATTGACTAAAAGTATAAGGAGAACTTTGGCACAGTAAAATATATCGATGTTTCAAACAGTGCAGAATGAGGTCTGGTAATGTTTGGGGAAAAGTCAGATGGCCAATCAGATCTTACTAGAGCAGTATTCAATCTTTGCTATCTAGTAGGTATTCAATAAACAAATATTTGTTATATGTATTACACATACATGCAGCTATCTATTTCTATCTATTAATACCCCTCTCAAATTTCCTTTATAGGATCCTTCTTACTGCTGTGAATGTTGTCTGCGGAAAGAGATGTGTGTACAAAATGCTGCTCCCTTACCTCAAAGTGGAATCAATTCTATGGTACAGTTCATGCTCTAGGGCTCTCCATAGGATCAGGCTGACGCTCAATTCTAGATAAGACCAGACCACATCCTTTCTCAAACCCTTGCTTCCTTCACTGTGTTTCTTCTGAGAGCAATCTTCTAATAAATTATGCACTCAGATCCTGTTTCAGGGCTCTGCCTCTAGGGAAACTGACCTAAGACACTGCATTAGTAAAGACAAAAATAATAAAATCCATCTATGTCGATGACCTGGAGACAATGCAAACAAAGATATAGGAAGGGATGACATAAAATCAGAGAAAGGGCCAACGTGAGTAAGATGCTTTACTTGAGTGAAAAGGAACAGGGACAGGCACCTTCAAACCATCCTGCATTAACCAAGTGGATACAAACCCTTTCGGTCATGCAGTCCATGAGAACTCATGTTATTTTAGAATCTAGACTTAGAGCACTTTGTATCAAAGCTTGGGTATTCTTTGCCACTGGCATTAAAGTTACTGGGACCTGGAAATGACCACTGTGAGAGGGACCAGTGGAGAGAAAGGGATTTCAGGCACAACAGCCGCAGAATCTTGGTGACAAGGCACATGGAGTCTGACAGCGGCACTTCTGGAGCTATGGTGACTACAGTGACCTCCTCTATGAGGAGCAACTGGATAATGATATTAGTGTATTACATATGGATGACTAGTTGTAGATTATATATTTACATACAATTATACTGTTATATTCTTTTTTTTTTTTGAGACGGAGTTTTGCTCTTGTTACCCAGGCTGGAGTGCAATGGCGCGATCTCGGCTCACCGCAACCTCCACTTCCTGGGTTCAGGCAATTCTCCTGCCTCAGCCTCCTGAGTAGCTGGGATTACAGGCACGGGCCACCATGCCCAGCTAATTTTTTGTATTTTTAGTAGAGACGGGGTTTCACCATGTTGACCAGGATGGTCTCGATCTCTTGATCTCGTGATCCACCCACCTTGGCCTCCCAAAGTGCTGGGATTACAGGCTTGAGCTACAGCGCCCAGTCTATTCTTAATTCTTAATCAAGTCCACATTACCAGATTTATTCTTGTCCTTGGAGGAAGCAGGTTATAGAGTATTCTGGCAATTTGTTGTTATGAAACAAACTGTCCCCAGTTGGCTCATGGCTTAAACAAGTACACCCATTAATTTTGCTAATGTGTCTGCAGCTTGGGGTGAGTTCAGCAGGAATAACACCCTCGCTGCTTCATGATTGTCTGGGGCCCCAACTAGGAAGACTTGAATGGCTGGGGGCTGGCTTCCTCACAGCATGGTGGTCTCAGAGTAGCTGGACATCTTTTCTGGCAGCTGGCTTTCCCAGAGCAAGTGTTCCAAGACACTTCAGGAGGAAGCTGCAAGATCTCAGAAATCCCAGTACATCATTTCCACCATAGTATATCAGTCAAGCAAATCGCCAAGGCCAGGCTAGATTCAAAGAGTGGGGCAGGGATGGGGGTGACGGAGGGTAAGGATTAGGCCTAATCTCTCCATGGAAGGAGTGTAAGAGAATTTGCAGCCATCTTTAATCTATCACACAGACGTAGAATGTGTAGGGGACTCTGATAAATACAGTAAAGGAAAAAGAAGATAGCAATACTACCTTTCCCAGTTAAGATTTTGTTTCATATCTGGGCGTGGTAGCTCATGCCTATAATCCCAGCACTTTGGGAGGCCAAGGCGGGCAGATCTCCTGAGGTCGGGAGTTTGAGACCAGCCTGACCAACATGGTGAAACCCTGTCTCAAAAAACAAATAAACAAACAAAAATATTTTTTTTGTTTTTTTTTTTTGTTTGTTTTTAGAGACAGGGTCTTGCTCTGTTGCCCAGGCTGGAGTGCAGTGGTTCAAACATGGCTTACTGTAGCCTCAAACTTCAGGACTCAAGTTATCCTCCTGCCTCAGCCTCCCAAGTAGCTAGGACTACATGTGCACACCACCATACCTGGCTAATTTTTTAAAAAAGTTTTTGTAGAGATAAGGTCTCACTATGTTGCCCTCCTGGCCTCAGGTGATCCTCCCACCTTGGCCTTCCAAAGCACTGGGATTGCAGGCATGAGCCACTGTACCCAGCGTGTTTGTTTTTTAAGAACAAACTAATTTGAGCATGTTTGAAAGCTAAGGAAAAAGAACCAGAGAAGGGAGTAGATCAAGGAAGTAAGAAAGAATGTTTGCTGCAGCAAGATTCTAAGGCTTCAGAGAGTAGCAATGTCTAGTTCAGGGATTGCTGTTCTTCAGATGCACACCTTTTCTGTTATCCTTGAATGCTGGTCAAGTAATGTGAAACTTCACAGTCTGGTTCAGTCTTGCTGTGGGGAGGGAAGGGAAGGAAAGGGCTGGTTCACTTCTGGCCTGGAAGAGTAGGGGGAGCAAGGTCTCCTACAGCTAGGGCATGGTCTATGACAGCTTCCCCCACCTGATGGAGGCCTGCCAGAGGGTAGGGCCATGTCTTCAATTTCTCTGCCTCGACCTACACAGCAAAAACATAACCTGCAAACCAGAGTGTCAGTGCTGAGGCCTAGGCCAAACAATAGTTTTCCTGCAGGAATGGGGAGGATGTGTGGATGTTGAGCTGGGGGTGAGGCTTTTGTGCAATGCGGCTTCACCAGGCTTGAAGAAGACGCAGTGAGGACAGTCAGGACCTGAGTATGAGAGTGAGACATGAGTGTAAGTGTGGAAGTCCATCTTAGAACCTTAGAATTCTGTGCTCTGAGGTAAAGCTGAGAGGCTCCACAGGTGTATGAGGGGTTTTCTTTGTTTCCCAAGGACTGTAAGGTGCTCAAATTCTGAGGTAGGTGCCATAGGAATATTCCTCACAGCACAAGTGTTATGTTGGACAATGTTCTGCTTATCTATTACTGAGTAATAAACCTCTTTAAAACTTAGAGGCTTAAAATAACATAAATCATAATTTATGAAAAATCACAAACAATTCATTTAAGGGTTAAATGATAAATGAGCTGATTATTTCTGAGGACTTTGGATAAGTCACAGTTAAGAAAGACCTGTTACTGTTGTGGGTAAAATGGAACAGCCCAGATGGTTGGAACAAGCCAACCTAGGTAGCTTCTTCATTCAATGACTGATTCCTTAGCTAGGACAGCTCCAGCCCAGTGGCCCAGATCTCCCTCTCCAAGTGGTCTCTCCACGTGGTTTCTCTCCATCAGGATGGCTAAAGGGGGAGCAGCTCATGACCCGCGACAGCTCAAAATCAAGGCTGCCAGGTCTTTTTCAAGCTCAGAGCTGGAATGGAGACATTGCCGCTCCTACCACCTTCTTCTATTGGTGAAATTGAGTCATGGCTCTGTCCAGATTCCAGGGTCAAAGACCATAAAAGGCTACACTGACGGAAGACATATCTCACTGGGGGACACCAGAGTAACAGCTACCACACAAGAAGGAGCAGGCCTGTGTGAGCGCCAGTTCCTAATTCTATGCAGCCCTCTCTTCAGAGAAGATGGTTGGAGAGCAAATTGTGGGGAGCAAGGCAACTTCAAACTTTCACAGAATTAAAGGTAGGGGGTCTGGGTAGCCAGTCTGTTATCAAGAGGCCTAGCTGTGTGTGTCTTTATTCAGTCTATCAGGCATTTATTGAGCACAGCCTACACGCCAGGTTTTTCATTTTTTGACACAGGATCTTGCTCCATTGCCTAGGCTGGAGTGCAGTGCTGCGATCGCCGCTCACTGCAGCCTCGACCTCCCCAGGCTCAAGAGATCCTCCTGCCTCAGCTTCTGGAGTAGCTGGGGCTATAGGCGCGCACCACCAGCTCCGCTAATTTTTGTATTAGTAGGGACGAGGTCTCCCCTGTTGGCCATCCCGGTCTCGGATTCCAGAGCTCAAGTGATCTGCCCACCTCGGTCTCCTAAAGTGTTGGGATTATAAGCGTCAGCCTTCGAGCCCGGCATATGCCAGGTTCTACATGTCTTCATTCTTTACTCCTGTGTTACAGACTCTCGAACGAGGCCTTGCTTCTACAGTACCGCACCCAGCACCACGCCGCGACGCAGCCTCCTGCGCCCTTTCCGCCCTGCAGCTGGAGTTGGGGCGGAGCGCGGGGTCTCTAGGAGGGAAACACTCAACGCGGTCGGGTGCTAGGCATCTAGTGGGGCTGCAACCCCGCCGCCGGGGGCGTAAGGTAAAGGCGGAAAACTAGAGGTATGACGGCGCAGCCAGGGTCCAGCCTGCTCTAGGGTCCACGTCAGAAGACCGCCCCCGGGACCGCGCGCGCCGGAGACCACAGCCTGCGCCCCCGCACGCGCGCGCTCACGCACACGCGCGCGCCAACCCCGCCCACCGCCCCGCTGTGGTCCCGCCCTCAGGATTGACCGCACGAGCCACCGTCCGCACAGCCCCGCCCCGCACGGCCAGGCGTAGCGGAGCCGGCCGTGCGGTGTGTGTGTATGTGTTCGCGGGGCGCCGTCTCAGCCCCGGGAAGATGGTGGCTGCAGCGGCGGCGACTGAGGCAAGGCTGAGGAGGAGGACTGCGGCGACGGCAGCGTTCGCGGGCAGGAGCGGCGGGCCGCACCGGGACTGGGACGTGACCAGGGCTGGGAGGCCGGGGCTGGGGGCCGGGCTGCGCCTCCCGCGACTGCTGTCGCCGCCGCTGCGGCCGCGGCTGCTGCTGCTGCTGCTGTTGCTCCCGCCGCCTCTGCTGCTGCTGCTGCCCTGTGAGGCAGAGGCCGCGGCGGCGGCGGCGGCAGTGTCGGGCTCAGCCGCAGCCGAGGCCAAGGAATGTGACCGGCCCTGTGTCAACGGCGGCCGCTGCAACCCTGGCACCGGCCAGTGCGTCTGCCCCGCCGGCTGGGTGGGCGAGCAATGCCAGCACTGCGGGGGACGCTTCAGGTGAGTGGGGGGTGGTGTCGGAGGGTCGGGCCCAGCCAGAGGCTGGGGCTGAGGGGCGTTCGAGACCGCTCCAGGCCCAGAGGCAGATGCTGGTCAGAAAGTGGAGAGGGTAGGGCCGCCCCATGGTGTTTGAGGGCCATTTGGTTCCGGGGAGATCATCGTCTCCGGCCTGGGGTCTTTCTCTGTTGGAAGGTGAAACGGTGTGGGGCAAGGTTGGGGGCACCCCGACGGTATTTGGGTGCTTGGGATAGATTGGAAGAATACTGAGGGACCCAAAGAGCATCAAAGCCAGTCACTCTAAAACTCGGGCTGTTTCAGCTAAAGGAGACATCCACGGAAAGGTGAGCTAGCCAGGTTTGCTTAAACACTTCCTTTAACATCCACATGTGCCCTAGGACCCGACGAGTTCCCCTATGGACTGGAGATGTGGGATGCTCTGAAGAAACAGGGCCCTGGAAATGCTTTGTTGGCTGGAGATAAAAGGAAGAGGGTAGCATTGTAAGATATTAGGGATAGAAGGACTAGTGGTCCTTGTAAAGGAAAGTGAGGAAGCTAATTTTTTGGCAGAAGCTTACTGGAGGTGGCAGATTGGAACAGGGTCTGTGGTGAAGAGGGGATGGAAGGAGATTCCTGTTTGCCTTGGTTTCTGGACAACATGAAGTTCTGAATTGGCCTGGTTTAGGGCAGTTCCTCTTGGAGAAATCATTAATAAATTGGTTAGTAGTTATCTGTTATTTGCTTCAGTTGTGCCAGGATTTTCCAGGTAATACAAACAGATTAGCCAGACTTTGGCCTGGTCCACAAGGAGTTTGGAGTATAGCAAGAGAAAGAAAATGTGCGCATATATACCCTAGACATAAGGGTTACAGAGTCATTCATGCCTTTGGCAGGTGTTTAGTTTACTGAACACATGTCTGATGTTGGGGGGGTGGGGTAGGGAAATGTGAACAAGACAGGCAGGGTCCCTGCTCTCATCGGTCTTAACATTCTAGTGGGAGCAACAGGCACTTAACAAGTAGATAAATGAGAGAAATGAACATAGTAATTGCAGGTAATAGTAAATGCTATCAGGAAAATAAAAACAGCGTGGTCTGATAGAGAATTGTAACCAATGGTGACTTTTGGAGAAGGTTCTCATTTGAAATGACATTTGATCTGAGACCTGAAAGAGGCAATGGGGAACCTGTGGGGATTCAGGGGTGGAGAGGTTGTGGCTACTCGGAGGGCTGCAAGGAGGACTTTGAGGAGGCGGTAACATTGGATTTAAGCATTTAAGGTTAAGCAGGATTTGGAAGTGTAGAGCTGGGAAAAATACAGATGGAAAGAAGGGTGCAAACAAAGTTGTGGAGGCCGGAAAGTAAAGTTTTGTTGCTGCCTATGTGGAAGAGAGTTGTGAGAGAGGAGTTTGGAGTGGCAAAATTGTAGACTAGGTGATGTTAGGTCTTCTAAGGAGCTCAGAGAACATTGAGCAGATGAGCTCTTTAGTTTTATGGATGGAGAAACCAAGTGACTTCAGGACCACTATGCAGTGAAGCTGCTTTTGTAACTTAGAGTGTTCTGATTTATGAATTCCATTCTGATTTACGAAATCTACATGTATTTGTTTGGGGGCTGCTCTGGTTTAGGTTGTGAGATACAGCGGTATACAGGACAGCTACAGTCCTAGTCTTATGGAGCTCACATTCTACCTTGGGAGTAAAAAAATCTAATTAAAATTTTGTTGTAATTTTGTTTAAGGCTGTGGAGGTAAAGAACAGGAGACAGAGGGCTTGACTTAGTTTGGGGGTAATGTTAGTCACTGAGGAAGCGATGTGAAGTCTGAGGAGTGAGATGGTACTACCTACACAAGGAGTGAGGTGCTGAGGGGCCAGCAGGTATAGAGGCTTGGGGATGAAGGGGAGGATGGCAGGCTGGATGGAAGACTAGGTGACAGGAGCAGAGAGAGCAAAGGGGAGCTTGGCAAGACTGGAGAGAAAGGGAGAAGCCAGGCCAAGTGGAGATTTGTGGGTTGGATTGAAAATTTTAACCTTTAGCCCAAGAACAGTGAAATGGCGTAGTTCACTCTTGTTTTCATGACATTATAGGCTTTTAGATTGGAGCCCGAGTACAAAAGGTCTTGAAGGTGAGGCCAGGGCATTTTGAATTTGAGAAGCTTCCAAGATCAGGTGACTGGATGATTGGGTCAGATGAGGATCCTTTAGGTTCTGAAAATCTGGTACACTGTGGTAGGCAGTGGGGACCTACAATGTGGGAAGGAGACTTCATAGCAAGATCAGTCTGTAATGTTCAGAGTAGGTAGACTCACTTTGGGCATGAGAGATAGTGAGTAGCTAGGTGGGATCTGTTGGTATGGGTCAGGCCGGTGGTATTGAGAGCCTGTGGTGGTGTAGAGGTGAAATGAACAAGTCTTTCGTGTAAACTGGTTTGCTGTTGGAAAGTGGGGGATGGTGAGGGAAAGAAAACAAGATCATATCTTGGGTGACCGAGAGGACAGTGATACCATAAACAGACACAGGGACACAGGAGCAGGTGTTAGACATTTAATTGCACACATGCTGAGCTTGGGGTGCTCTGAGTACACACCTGGCAGATGTGAGTTTGGAGTCATCTACGTATGAGGGAGATTGCCAGGGAGCTCTCTCTGAGACTCCACATGGAAAGCCCAGATGATTGGAGAGGAGCTACTTGCTGTAGGAACAGGCAGTCGTGACACTGGTTGTCTAAAATAGTGTCACGAGTAAACGAAGGGACTCCCCTGCTTATTGTGGACATTCCCTCTGAGCTGATTCTAGGTGATATCAGTGCCGTTTCCTGGGTAGACAATTAGGACTTTGGTCCTGATAAATTTTGTGGGCTTTGGGATTTTGCATTTTTAAAAATGAAAGTAGGAAGAACTTATGACTCTGGTCTTTAAAAAAACTCAATAAAATTTTAGTTGAGCCTGGGCATGGTGGCTTATGCCTGTAATCCCAGCACTTTGGGAGGCTGAGGCGGGGAGATCAGGAGATCAGGAGTTCAAGAACAGCCTGGCCAACATAGTGAAACCCCGTCTCTACTAAAAATACAAAAAAAAAAAAAAAATTAGCTGGGCATGGTGGCGGATACTTGTAATCCCAGTTACTTGGGAGGCTGAGTCAGGAGAATCGCTTGAACCTGGGAGGTGGAGGTTGCAGTGAGCCAAGATTGTGCCATTGCATTTCAGCCCTGGAGACAGTGCAAGACTAAGTCTCAAAAAAAACTTTTTTTTTTTTTTTTAGTTAAAGGATTCTTTTGGGGGGAAGAGTGAAATGTTGGTTTTAATTGCAGTGATTTGTTTCTTGATTTAACTTACAAACCTCTTTGCTATTAAATGACATTAAATGAATACCTTTCTGATTTAGAATGGCATCAAGTTGGAGTGCTTTTTAAGCTTTTTAGTCCTGTAAATCCTGTGTTATAATTGCCATTATAGGGTTTTTTCATTAATTGAAGGGAACATAGGCTAACGAGGATTGGATTTCCCTAAGGTTATTACTGAGTGCATACTGTGTCCCACAGAGCATTTTCAGGTACATTGTACTATTTAATCTTCAGGACAACTCTGAGGGTGTTATATGAAATTTACATTATTGTATTATTGTTGTTAGTAATATTTATTACTAACAACAATATTAGTAATATTTATTACTAACTGCAATAATACAATAATGTAAATTTCATATAATATTATAATGTTTTTTCTAAATAAAAGATACCATAGAAATGATTAATTATAAAGGATAAGTTAAAGGATGTCAGTTTAATAAAAATACCTATAGAATCTTTGGTGTGTGATTAGGCAGTACCACTTTCATTCATTTTTATGTGAATCTTTATAATTCAGTGATCTTTTTTCTTTCTTTCTTTTTTTGAGATGAAATCTCACTCTGTTGTGTGGGCTAGAGTGCAGTGGTACAGTCTTGGCTCACTGCAACCTCCACCTCCCAGGTTCAAGTGACTCTCCAGCCTCAGCCTCCCGAGTAGCTGGGATTCCAGGTGCCCGCCACTAAGCCCAGCTAATTTTTTTTTTTTTTTTTTTTTGTGGAGACGGGGTTTCACCATGTTGGCCAGGCTGGTCTCAAACTCCTGACCTCGTGATTCACCCACTTCAGCCTCCCAAAGTGCTGGATTACAGGAGTGAGCCACTGTGCCTGGCTCAGTGATATGTATTTTTTTCTACTTATGATGTCACCACTGTAATTTTTCTTTGAAGGATAAATATCCCCATAGGATAAGTTAAGCTTAGTTTTGAAATAAATATGCATTCAACTCTTTTAAGTTCCTGCTACAGAAAAATGTTTGGGAGAATTGAATAGAATAATCTGGTGAATTGGATAGAGCCCAATAATGTGAAGATGTACTGTCTATAGTAAAAAAAGAAAGGTTATTGAACATCTATTTTGTGCCTAGCACATACAGTAATAATAGTAGT
The DNA here is from genome assembly GCF_048565385.1 of Saimiri boliviensis. NCBI lineage: Eukaryota > Metazoa > Chordata > Mammalia > Primates > Cebidae > Saimiri > Saimiri boliviensis. Next base: position 92,740,984 of record NC_133457.1, on the reverse strand, counting down.
GGCTGGGTGTGCTGGCTCACGCCTATAATCCCAGCACTTTGGGAGGCGGAGGTGGGTAGATCACCTGAAGTCAGGAGCTCAAGATCAGTGTGGCCAACATGGTGAAACCCTGACTCTACTAAAAATAAAAAAAAAATAGCTGAGCATGGTTGGGGGTACCTGTAATGCCCGCTACTTTGGGAGGCTGAGGCAGGAGAATTGCTTGAACCTGGGAGGCAGAGGTTGCAGTGAGCCGAGATGGTGCCATTGTACTCCAGCTTGGGTGACAAGAGAGAAACTCTGTCTCAAAAAAAAAAAAAAAGAAAAGAAAAACTTAGCTGGGTGTATTGGCATGTACCTGTGGTCCCAGTTACTACATGGGAGGCTGCGGCAGGAGGATTGCTTGAGCCCAGAAGGTTGAGCCATAATCATGCCACTGCATTCCAGCCTGAGCAACTGAGCGAGACCCCGTCTCCCAAAAAAAAAGTGTGTGTGTGTGTGTGTGTGTGTGTGTGTGTGTGTGTGTGTGTGTGTCTATAGTAGTGGTCACAGCAGCATCCACCACTATCCGCCATTTCTCCATTTTTTTCCCCCAGGCATTGTGCCAATTGCCTATTAGAAATAACTTCCTGCTGGGTGCAGTGGTTCACACCCGTAATCCTAGCACTTTGGGAGTGCTAGGATCAGGAGTTTGAGACCAGCCTGGCCAACATGGTGAAACTCCATCTCTAAAAAGAAAAACAAAAAAACAAGAAAAAGGAAATAACTTATTTTTAGTCCTTAGAGTAAAATTATTACCATTTCACATATGAGTAAACTTGGAGGTACTGAATAATTTGTCCAAGGTCACAGAAGTTGTGCAAAATTGGGATCTGAACTCAAGCTTGTCTAATGCCCAAACCTGTGGGTTTTTTTTTAGACAGCGTCTCGTTTTGTGACCAGGTGCCAGGCTAGAGTGCAGTGGCAGGATCTCGGCTCACTGCAGCCTCTGACTGCCGGGTTCAAGCAGTTCTGCTTCAGCCTCCCGGGTAGCTGGGACTACAGGCGCACGCCACCACACCCAGCTAATATTTGTATTTTTAGTAGAGACAGGGTTTCACCATGTTGACCAGGATGGTCTTGTTCTCTTGACCTGGTGATCCACCTGCCTCAACCTCCCAAAGTGCTGGGATTACAGGCATGAGCCACCGGGCCCGGCCACTTGTGTTCTTTTTATTGTACCATTTGGCCTCTCATTTTTTTCTGAGCCCAGACACTCTTTATGGGTATTCTTTGGAAGGACTGACCTAATCCCAACAAACACTTTGAGAAACAAAGGAAGGAAAAAAATAGATTTTTACAATGGGAAAGGTAACATTAAAAAAATCTTAAATTTGCTTGAATCTCTCTGGCTGCCAATCTGAGGGCATAAATACCTTTTTAGCTAGTGAAATAAAAATTCTTGCCTGGGCTGGGTAGTTCACGCCTGTATCCCAGCCCTTTGGGAGGCTGAGGTGGATCGCCTGAAATTAGGAATTTGAGACTAGCCTGGCCAGCATGGTGAAACCCCGTCTCTACTAAAAATTCAAAAAATTAGCCAGATGTGGTGGCAGCACCTGTAATCCCAGGTACTCAGGAAGTTGAGGCAGGAGAATCGCTGGAATCTAGGAGGCAGAGGTTGCAGTGAGCCGAGATTGCACCATTGCACTGTGGCCTGGGCAGCAAGAGCGAAACTCCCTCTCAAAAAAAAAAAAAAAAAAAAAAAAAAAATAAATAAATAAATAAATAAAAGTTCTTGAAAATAAAATGTGAAGAAATAAAAGTTCAATTCCTTTTTCTTGGCTGGGCGCTGTGGCTCACGCCTGTAATCCTAGCACTTTGAGAGGGTGAGGTGGGCGGATCACGAGGTCAAGAGATCGAGACCATCCTGGCCAAGATGGTGAAACCCTGTCTCTACTAAAAATACAAACATTAACTGGACGTGGTGGTGGGCACCTGTAATCCCAGCTACTCAGGAGGCTGTGGCAGGAGAATCGCTTGATTCCGGGAGGTGAAGGTTGCAGTGAGCCGAGATTGTACTACTGTACTCCAGCCTGGCAACTGACTGAGACTCTGTCTCAGAAAAAAAATTTTTTTTTTCTTTCTATTCTTTTTTTTTTTTTTTTGAGACGGAGTTTCACTTTTGTTACCCAGGCTGGAGTGCAATGGCACGCTCTCGGCTCACCGCAACCTCCGCCTCCTGGGTTCAAGCAATTCTCCTGCCTCAGCCTCCTGAGTAGCTGGGATTACAGGCACGTGCCACCATGCCCAGCTAATTTTTTGTATTTTTAGTGGAGACGGGGTTTCACCACGTTGACCAGGATGGTCTCAATCTCTTGACCTTGTGATCCATTCGCCTCGTCCTCCCAAAGTGCTGGGATTACAGGCTTGAGCCACTGCGCCTGGCCTTTTTTTTTTTTTTTTTTTTTTTTTTTTATAGTGATTACTAAGTGATGTTAACCTCAAGCCCTAAATTTATGTTCACAAGTCCAGTTTAATCTTGTCTGTTTTCCCCAGTACAATATAAGTTTCCTGAGGGCAGGGGTCTGGAGCATAGTGAGCAGTAAATATCTGTTGAATGAAGGAATGAAATTCTGTAATTTACTTCTTTTTTTTTTTTTTTTTTTTGAGATGGAGTTTCACTCTTGTTACCCAGGCTGGAGTGCAATGGCGCGATCTCGGCTCATCGCAACCTCCGCCTCCTGGGTTCAAGCAATTCTCCTGCCTTCGCCTCCTGAGTAGCTGGGATTACAGGCACGTGCCACCATGCCCAGCTAATTTTTGTATTTTTAGTAGAGACGGGGTTTCACCATGTTGACCAGGATGGTCTCGATCTCTTGACCTCGTGATCCACCCGCCTCGGCCTCCCAAAGTGCTGGGATTACAGGCTTGAGCCACCGCGCCCGGCGTAATTTACTTCTTATGACTTTTTTTTTTTTTTTTTGAGATGGAGTTTCACTGTTGTTACCCAGGCTGGAGTGCAATGGCGCAACCTTGGCTCACCGCAACCTCTGCCTCCTGGGTTCAAGCAATTCTCCTGCCTCAGCCTCCTGAGTAGCTGGGATTACAGGCACGTGCCACCATGCCCAGCTAATTTTTTGTATTTTTAGTGGAGACGGGGTTTCACCACGTTGACCAGGATGGTCTCAATCTCTTGACCTTGTGATCCATTCGCCTCGTCCTCCCAAAGTGCTGGGATTACAGGCTTGAGCCACTGCGCCTGGCCTTTTTTTTTTTTTTTTTTTTTTTTTTTTTTATAGTGATTACTAAGTGATGTTAACCTCAAGCCCTAAATTTATGTTCACAAGTCCAGTTTAATCTTGTCTGTTTTCCCCAGTACAATATAAGTTTCCTGAGGGCAGGGGTCTGGAGCATAGTGAGCAGTAAATATCTGTTGAATGAAGGAATGAAATTCTGTAATTTACTTTTTTTTTTTTTTTTTTTTTTTTTGAGATGGAGTTTCACTCTTGTTACCCAGGCTGGAGTGCAATGACGCGATCTCGGCTCATCGCAACCTCCGCCTCCTGGGTTCAGGCAATTCTCCTGCCTCAGCCTCCTGAGTAGCTGGGACTACAGGCACGTGCCACCATGCCCAGCTAATTTTTTGTATTTTTAGTAGAGACGGGGTTTCACCATGTTGACCAGGATGGTCTCGATCTGTTGACCTCATGATCCACCCCCTTCGGCCTCCCAAAGTGCTGGGATTACAGGCGTGAGCCACCGTGCCCGGCCTTATGACTTTTTAAAAAGTCACCTTTACTGGCTAGGAATGGTGGCTCACACCTGTAATCCCAGGACTCTGGGAGGCCAAAGTGGTGGGCGGATCACCTGAGGTCAGGAGTTTGAGATCAGCCTGGCCAACATGCTGAAACCCCATCTCAAAAAAGAAAAAAGTCATCTTACCCACATGACTGCCATGTATGTCATCTATTACTCCTGAACTTCTCTGTCTTATGCTATTTTGTGGGCATCTTTGCTGGGATGTTTTATTGTCATTTCATATTGAGCCATGTATAACACCAACCTTCTTATCCTCATTGAAAAAAAATAGTCTTTATCTTTGTACTTCCTTATTTGGTTTAGTTGTCAGAGAACTTACAGCTATGAAAGGAAGACAGCTATGTGCATAGCAATTAGAATTTCATAACAAAAATACAGGAAATATATGGTGCTGGACTAAGATGTGATAGACTACTTTCTTTGGGGGTTCTGGTGGAAGACATCACAGAAAAGAGGACATTTGGGCAGATCTGAGAAGTTCAGTGTGAGTAGACAATCTGGGGAAGAAAGACATTCCAGAAGGAATGAAGAATTGATGTGCAAAGGCAAACAATCATGTATTATCATACTTAATATATTAATTTCCTACCTTTCCGTGCTACTTGCCGAGGGCTCCCAACGGCGTTGTCTCCCAACGGCGTTGTTCTGGATCCCGTCATAACTTAAAGGGAAACTTTCACAATGTCCGGAGCCCTTGATGTCCTGCAAATGAAGGAGGAGGATGTCCTTAAGTTCCTGGCAGCAGGAACCCATTTAGGTGGCACCAACCTTGACTTCCAGATGGAACAGTATATCTATAAAAGGAAAAGTGATGGCATCTACATCATAAATCTGAAGAGGGCCCGGGAGAAGCTTCTACTGGCAGCTCGTGCCATTGTTGCCATTGAAAACCCTGCTGATGTCAGTGTTATATCCTCCAGGAATACTGGCCAGAGGGCCGTGCTGAAGTTTGCTGCTGCCACAGGAGCCACTCCAATTGCTGGCTGCTTTACTCCTGGAACCTTCACCAACCAGATCCAGGCAGCCTTCTGGGAGGCACGGCTGCTTGTGGTTACTGACCCAAGGGCTGACTACCAGCCTCTCACGGAGGTGTCTTATGTTAACCTACCTACCATTGCTCTGTGTAACACACATTCTCCTCTGTGCTATGTGGACATTGCTATCCCATGCAACAACAAGGGAGCTCACTCAGTGGGTTTGATGTGGTGGATGCTGGCTTGGGAAGTTTTGCGCATGCGTGGCACCATTTCCCGTGAACACCCGTGGGAGGTCATGCCTGATCTCTACTTCTACAGAGATCCAGAAGAGACTGAAAAAGAAGAGCAGACTGCTGCTGAAAAGGCTGTGACCAAGGAGGAATTTCAGGGCGAATGGACTGCTCCAGCTCCTGAGTTCACTGCCTCTCAGCCTGAGGTTGCCGACTGGTTTGAAGGCGTAAAGGTGCCCTCTGTGCCTATCCAGCAATTCCCTACTGAAGACTGGAGCGCCCAGCCTGCCACAGAAGACTGGTCTGCAGCTGCCACTGCTCAGGCCACTGAATGTGTAGTAACAACCACTGAATGGTCTTAAGCTGTTCTTATGTGGCCTCTTAAACAACATATAAGATTTATGGAAAATAAACATCGAGTTAAAAAAAAAAAAGTATTAATTTCCTAGGGCTATTGCAGTGAAGTACCATAAACTCATGACATAAAACCACAGAAATTTATTCTCTCATAGTTCTGAAGCCTAGAAGCCTAAAATCAAGGTATTGGCAGGGCCATGATCTCTCTGAAGACTTAGAGAAAGTCTGTTCCATGTCTTACCTGTCGTTTCCGAGTTGCCAGCAGTCCTTGGCATTTTGGCTTGTAGATGCATCACTTTAGTCTCCGCCTCCTCCCTTCAATCTCACTTGATACTCTCCATCCCTGTGTGTCTCTGTCTTTTCTCTTAAGGATACCAGTCATATTGGTTGTACGAATATGACATCATCATAACTATTGCATCTGCCAAGGCCCTGTTACCAAATAAGGTCACATTCACATTCACAGGGGCCTGTGGTCACAGGGTTAGGAATTCCACATATCTTTTTGGGGGACACAGCCGAACCCACAGCACCTGGAGAACTGAATGTAGATAGATGCATGTTGTTGGAACATAACTTGGAAGGGGTGTAATGGAAGGAACGGGGTGAGATTGTAAAGTTACAATAGCCTTTTTTCTTCCCTTCCCAACAAACTCCAGCTTCAGGGTGCTTCCTTGACTTAGGATAAGCCCTCAGGGCATTCCAGTTTCTGGTTGTGCAATTGTTTTGAAATGCGAATGTGATTTAAATGGACTCAGTAAGAGTGAATCTCAGGTCTTTTATCGGAGATCCCTTTCTTCTGTGGGTGTTTAACATATGTTGCCGTCTTTTTTGTGTGGCGAGGCCATAAGGCCTAGAACTGTTATAGTTAGCATTGCTATTGTAAGAGAAATTCACCTAAGGTCGGAGCAACTCCCGGAAGATGGAGGATGGCAGAGAAATGGAGCTGGAGATTTGATAACTTTCTGAATCTCTGGATCAGGATTTGCCTGAAGGTGTAATTTTTGGTTCATGAAGGACTGCAGTCCATGTTTTTCTTAAGCCAGTTAGAGTTGGATTTCCTGCCACTTACAGTAGAAAAATTCCTAACATACAGAGGGAGGGAAGTAGGGCCAGCTGACAAGCGTTAGTCTGCTAGGGCTTCTGTAACAAATTACCATAGACTTTACCTGTATGGAAGGTTCCCAAGATAGACAGATGCTTTTCATTTACCACAGTACAGAGGACAGGTGTATACATAGGTGAAAAAGGAGAGTATGTTTATAATCAAAACAGTTTTGATCATATAAATATGATTAAATGATTCAATGTATTTGTAGGATATTTCAATTTTTTTTTTTTTTTGAGACGGAGTTTCGCTCTTGTTACCCAGGCTGGAGTGCAATGGCGCGATCTCTGCTCACCACAACCTCCGCCTCCTGGGTTCAGGCAATTCTCCTGCCTCAGCCTCCCGAGAAGCTGGGACTACAGGCGTGCGCCACCATGCCCAGCTAATGTTTTGTATTTTTAGTAGAGACAGGGTTTCACCATGTTGACCAGGATGGTCTTGATCTCTTTTTTTTTTTTTTTTTTTTTTTGAGACGGAGTTTCGCTCTTGTTACCCAGGCTGGAGTGCAATGGCGCGATCTCGGCTCACCGCAACCTCCGCCTCCTGGGTTCAGGCAATTCTCCTGCCTCAACCTCCTGAGTAGCTGGGATTACAGGCACGTGCCACCATGCCCAGCTAATTTTTTTTGTATTTTTAGTAGAGACAAGGTTTCACCATGTTGACCAGGATGGTCTCGATCTCTTGACCTCTTGATCCACCCGCCTCGGCATCCCAAAGTGCTGGGATTACAGGCTTGAGCCACCGTGCCCGGCTGGATATTTTAATCTTAGGAAATATAGAAGTGAGTACCTACTGTTATGATTGAACATAAATTTTACATTGGTTTTTCTTTTTAACACAATCATATTTCCAAAACAGAAATGAAACTGTAGTTGTACTTTTTGAAATACTTGTGTCTGGAAATTTATCAACCATTAACCTATTATGAAACTTGGTTCCCACTTAAATAATACTCTATTGTTTTCTGTGAATTCCCAAATGCATTTTGGCAAGTGACTTCCATCTATATGCTATATACTATACTCATCCTTCATTTTGTAACTTGGTTCCTTCCATTTTCCCTTTTCTTTCTATACTTTCAAACTGGTCCATTATTATTAATGTGAATTCCTTCTTATGATGGCTTTCTTATATTTGTCTTGCTTTTTTTCCACTTTTCATTTTCTTTATGTCCTATCTCTTTAACTGCTTTTCTTTTGTCACTGAGACCATGGTTTGATATTATCCTTCCAATTAAAATACTAATTTTTTTTTCTTTTTCTGCTAGTGCATTGATCTTCTAGTGTTTGAGACAGGGTCTTACCCTGTCACCCATGCTGAAGTACAGTGGTGCAGTCACTGCTCACTGCAGCCCAGACCACCTTGAGCCTCTGGGCTCAAGTGATCTTCCCACCTCAGCTTCCTGAGTAGTTAGAATTACAGGTGTGCATCACCATGCCTAACTAGTTTTTTAAATTTTGTAGAGACACGGTCTCACTATGTTGCCCAGGCTGATCTCAAACTCCTGGGCTCAAGCAGTCCTCTCATCTTGGCCTGCCAAAGTGCTGGGATTACAGATGAAAACCACCATGTTTGGACCCTTTAAATTTTTAATTCTTAAGTTTTCTGTTTTTTCAGTTTACATTTTGGGTGGACTTCAGTTCACATTTTGGGTGGACTTCAGTTCTAGCTGTTTATTTGCATGCTTACCTATTTAGATATTTTCCATTTTTCACTTAGAGAAGTCAGTTTTAGTAATGGGTGAATTTCCTTTTTTAAAATTTAATTTAATTTTTTATAATTTGACATTAAAAGTATACAATTATTGACTGGTTGCAGTGGCTCATGCCTCTAATCCGAGCACTTTGGGAGGCCGAGGTGGGTGGATCACCTCAGGTCGGGAGTTTGAGACCAGCCTGACCAACATGGAGAAACCCCGTCTCTACTAAAAATGCAAACAACAACAAGAAAATAAAAATAAAGCCAGGCGCGGTGGCTCAAGCCTGTAATCCCAGCCCTTTGGGAGGCCGAGGCGGGTGGATCACGAGGTCAAGAGATCGAGACCATCCTGGTCAACATGGTGAAACCCCGTCTCTACTAAAAATACAAAAAATTAGCTGGGCATGGTGGCACGTGCCTGTAATCCCAGCTACTCAGGAGGCTGAGGCAGGAGAACTGCCTGAACCCAGGAGGCAGAGGTTGAGGTGAGCCAAGATCGCACCATTGCCCTCCAGCCTTGGTAACAAGAGCGAAACTCCATCTCAAAAAAATAAAAAGAAAAGAAAAATAAAAGTATACTATTATTAATTGAAATAATCTTCCAGTTAATTTCTCTTGGTCCTTTCTGTATTCTAAGAATTTTCTGATTTGTTTGCTAATATGCCAGTAAACATTAGGGGCTAGAATTCTGTTAGTTGCCATTAAGGGTCACAGAAGTAACCTCTCTTGATCTGTGTTTTCTAAATTTTTTAATTCACAGATCCTTTCATAAAAATGTATAATCTTGTGGACTCTCTTAGGAATTAAAAATCTTTTAAAAAATATATATCCAGTTTTTGATAAGATAATTTTGAATAAAGTAGAAGTAATTTGTTAATAAAGATTATAATGTATATTTTAAATATAATTTATAACAATATTCAAAATATAAAAAGGAAAATTTGACCTTACTCTATTTAAAATGTGGTGCATATTGTTTTATGTACTTTAATTGTGTAAGGAAAAGCATGAATTGTAGACCAAAAAAAAGATATTAAATTTTGGGGTAAAATGTATATTAAAATAGAAATTGAATTTGATTGTGTTTTGTGCTATTAAAATCAGTTTTTCTCTACTAATGTTTGATATTCATGAATTTGTGGTTTCACAATTACTTATTTTATTTTAAAGAAAGAGAAAGGAAGGAAGGAAAGAAAGAAAGAAAAGAAAGAGGGAGAGAAAGAGGGAGAGAGAACGGAAGTCTTGCTCTGTTGCCCAGGCTAGAATGCAGTGATGTAATCATAACTCAGTGCAGCCTCAAACTCCTTACCTCAAGCCACCCTTCCAACTCAGGCTACCCTACCAAGTATCTGAGACTACAGCCATGCACCTCTGTGCCAGGCTAATCTAAAATAAAAATTTCATTTTCTTTTTATTTTGAAAACTGTTTTCTAAAGTGACTATCTTGTTTTGTTTCCACCAGAAACATTAGAGTTTTGCTCCAGTTGTCCCATATATTCACCAGCATGTTGTATTATCAGTTGTTTTATTTCAGCAATTCTAAAAGGTGTATAGTAGTGTCTTAATTTGATTTTATTTGGCACTTCCCTAATGAGCTATGATGCTGAGTATCTTGTCTTTTTTTTGTGTGTGGTTATTTTAATTTAATATAAATTAAATTAAACATTTAATTTCTCAGTTGCACTAATCACATTTCAGAGGCTCAAAAGCCACATGTAGTTAGTGGCTATCTTATTGGATGGCACAGATCATCAAACATTTCCTTTATTATTCCTTCTGCTAGACAATAGGATGCCTTAGCTAAAGTCATGAGTTCTTCCACATCAGAATTCATGGCTAATCTTCAGTAGGAATAGAGGAATTTTATAAGACTATAACATTTAGTCCTAATGCATTCAAAGTCCAATTTTCTCATTCCATGTTATAGTTACAGATTTCTCTAGTTTTGATTTAAAAATTACCTGACCATATTTGCTATCTCCCCAACTAATCTGGAAGCCTTTTAAGAATGGGGCCACTTTTTGTCCAATTTGCCAGTCTGTGTCTTTTGATTGGGACATTTAGTCCATTTACATTTAGGGTTAATATTGATATGTATGAATTTGATACTGCCATTTAAAGCTAGCTGGCTGTTTTGCCCATTAGTTGATGCAGATCAGGTGTCCCCAAACTACGACCCGTGGGCTGCATGCGGCCCCCTGAGGCCATTTATCCGGCCCCCTGCCGCACTTCAGGAAGGGGCACCTCTTTCATTGGTGGTCAGTGAGAGGAGCATAGTATGTGGCGGCCCTCCAACAGTCTGAGGGACAGTGAACTGGCCCCCTGTGTAAAAAGTTTGGGGACGCCTGATGCAGATTCTTCATTATGTTGGTGCTCCTTACCTTTGGTATGTTTTTAGAGTGGCTGGTACTGGTTGTTCCTTTCTATGTGTAGTGCTTCTTTCAGGAGCTCTTGTAAAGCAGGCCTGGTGACGATGAAATCTCTGAGTAGTTGCTTGTTCACAAATCTATTTTTCCTTCAGTTATGAAGCTTAGTTTGGCTGGATATGAAATTCTGGGTTGAAAGTTCTTTTCTTTAAGGATGTTGAATATTGGCCCCCACTCTCTTCTGGCTTGTAGGGTTTCTGCTGAGAGATCTGCTGTGTGTCTGATAGGCTTTTCTTTGTGGGTAACCTGACCTTTCTCTCTGGCTGCCCTTAGCATTTTCTTCTTCATTTCAACCCTGGTGAATCTGACGATTATGTGCCTTGGGGTTGGTCTTCTTGAGGAATATTTTTGTGGTGTTCTCTGTATTTCCTGGACTTGAATGTTGGCCTACGTTGGTAGGTTGGGGAAGTTTTCCTGGATAATATCCTGAAGAATATTTTCCAGTTTAGATTCATTCTCTTCGTCACATTCAGGTACACCTATCAAACGTAGATTAGATCTTTTCACATAGTTCCATATTTCTTGGAAACTTTGTTCATTCCTTTTTACCCTTTTTTCTTTGATCTCTTGCCTTCTTGTTTTACTTCATTGAGTTGATCTTCAACCTCTGATATCCTTTCTTCTGCTTGGTCAATTCAACTGTTAAAACTTATGCATGCTTCGTGAAGTTCTCACGTTGTGTTTTTCAGCTTGATCAGTTCATTTATATTCCTCTCTAAGTTGTCTATTCTCGTTAGCATTTCGTCAAATGTTTTTTCAGTGTTCTTAGTTTCTTTGCATTGGGTTAGAACAGGTTCTTTTAGCTCACAGAAGTTTCTTATTAACCACTTTCTGAAGCCTGATTCTGTCAATTCATCACACTCATTCTCCATTAGGCCTTGTTCCTTTGCTGATGAGGAGTTGTGATCCCTTGTAGGAGGAGAGAGATTCTGGTTTTGGGTGTTTTCGGCCTTTTTGCACTGGTGTCTTCCCATCTTTGTGGATTTATCCACCTGTCATCTTTGTAGTTGCTGACTTTCAGATTGGGTCTCTGAGTGGATGTCCAGTTTGTTGATAATGAAGTTATTTCTGTTTCTTAGTTTTCCTTCTAACAGTCTGGCCCTCTGCTTTAGGACTGCTGAGGTCCACTCGAGGCCCTACTTGCCTGAGGATCACCTGCAGCCGCTGCAGAACACTAAGGGTTGCTACCAGTATCTTCTTCTGCTATCTTTGTCCCAGAAGGATACCCGCCAAATGTTGATCTGAGCTCTCCTTTATGAGGTGCCCCTTTGGGTATACATGGGTCAGGGAGCTCCTTGAGGAGACAGTCTGTCCTTTATAGAAGCTCAGGTGCTGAGCTCTGGGCTCCGTTGTTCATTCAGAGCTGCTGTGTGATTTCCTGTGCGGTGACCCAGTGCACCGGCTGAAATGGTTGTGCTGAGATTTGTGGTGCTTTTTTGCCTGGGAATCTCCTGGCCTGGCTTGCTGTTTCAGTCCCCTTTTTAATCAGCTGAATAGGCGACTCTGCCTTCCCGGAGCTCCATTCGCCAGCTAAAAGGGCACCCAGTCCCGTGTGTTTTGTATTGAGAACCACCGCGCTGGTGCGCTGGCAGAACAGCCATGCCGGCCAAAAGAGTCGTGCTGGCGACCTGTGGTGCTCCTCGGCCTGGGAATCTCTTGGTCTGTGGGCAACAAAAATCCATCTGGAAATGTGGTGTCTACTCACTCTCTATGCTTTCACTGGGAGCTGCAATCCTGAGCTGCTCCTAATTGACCATCTTGGATCTCTCTCCACAATTATTTTTTAGAATTTTTTTTGTGTGTGTTTTGATTCTAAATGATAAAATGACAACGATTTTCAGCTATTTATAAGCATTTCTCTGCAAATAGCACATTTCTTGTTTGGATATTTTTTCTCTAAATTGAATGAAAAGGTTAAGCTGGCTATAATTATCACTTAATTTTCCCTTTTGAACACTGTTTTTGAAGTACTGGAGATATCAATCAATATAAGGATTTTGATCAGAAGGTTTGGCAAAAATGATCTGGAGACAGGTCTGAAGAATTAAATTCATTTTATTCCTTTCCATAATTTATATTTAAATATCATTGTGTCTTATGTTTCTCTTATAGTGGTTGCCATGACTGTCTTTTAATTGGAACAGTATTTGGACAACTCTTTGAGAAACACTGACCACTACTCACAAAATGTATAACTCATTGCTTTAAAGTGATCATATGTTTGGTGCTGGTTCAGTCTCTGAACTAACTTTAACTTCCTATTAATATGAAATATTTCAAGCTAATGGAAGAGATGCAAGGAATATCTTTGTACCTGCAATCTGGTTTTTCTGAATTTTCTTCATATTAATGTTATTCTAAGTAATAAAATGTTACAGATACTGACCAAGGTCTCCATGTTACCCTATCTTTTTTTTTTTTTTTTTTTTTTTTGAGGCGGAGTTTCGCTCTTATTACCCAGGCTGGAGTGCAATGGCGCAACCTCGGCTCACCGCAACCTCCGCCTCCTGGGTTCAGGCAATTCTCCTGCCTCAGCCTCCTGAGTAGCTGGGATTACAGGCATGTGCCACCATGCCCAGCTAATTTTTTGTATTTTTAGTAGAGACGGGGTTTCACCATGTTGACCAGGATGGTCTCGATCTCTCGACCTCGTGATCCACCCGCCTCGGCCTCCCAAAGTGCTGGGATTACAGGCTTGAGCCACTGCGCCCGGCCATGTTACCCTATCTTAATCCTGTTCACCTTACCCTTTCCCCAGAGGTAACTAGTATGGTGACGTTGACGTTTATTATTTCTTTTTTTTTTTTTTTTTTGAGACGGAGTTTCGCTCTTGTTACCCAGGCTGGAGTGCAATGGCACGATCTCGGCTCACCGCAACCTCCGCCTCCTGGGTTCAGGCAATTCTCCTGCCTCAGCCTCCTGAGTAGCTGGGATTACAGGCACGTGCCACCATGCCCAGCTAATTTTTTGTATTTTTTTAGTAGAGACGGGGTTTCACCATGTTGACCTTGTGATCCACCCGCCTCGGCCTCCCAAAGTGCTGGGATTACAAGCCTGAGCCACCGCTCCCGGCCTGACGTTTATTATTTCTCTTGCATGTTTCTGCAAATGATGTCTTTTTTCAAAAATATGTAGCATTTAAAAATCTTGAGATGACATATGCTGGAGATTTATCTCTTGATAAATGTAGTTCTAGTGGATTCATAGTTAATATTCATTACAGAAATATTCCAGTTTACTTTCCCATTTTCCTGCTGATGGATGTTTAGAGTTTTCCAATTTTTGCTGTTACAAATAGTGCTACAATTAGCATTTTTTTCTTTTTCTTGTCCCTTTTTTTTTTTTTTTGTGACAGGGGTCTTACTCTTTCGCTCAGGCTAGAGTGCAGTGATGCAATCACGGCTCACTGCAGCCCTGACCTTCAGGCTAGATGATCCTCCCACCTCAGCCTCTGGACTATCTGAGACTACAGGCATGCACCACCACACCCAGCTAATTTTTTTATTTTTAGTAGAGGCCAGGCTTCACCTTGTTGCCCAGGTTGGTCTTTAACTCCTGGCCTCAAGCAATTTGCCTGCCTCGGCCTCTCAAAGTTGTGGGATTATAGGTGTAAGCCACCATGCCCTGCCTAATTAACATTCTTTACCTGTGTCTTTATGCATGTGTGTGATTTTTCTCTAGGGTAATGATCTTCAGTCTTTTGAAGCACCTCTGAAATAACTGAAATTCTTTTTACTTCCTTGTTTACTTTTAGGTTGACATGCAGTTGACACATATTTTTCAAAAAAAGGAATTTACAGAGTTGCAGAGATAGGATTTCTGGTATATCATAAATAGAGCTGCCGAAAAAAGTCCCCATTATATGGTATTACTTTAAAAATATATATTGAATAGAATCCACAGATTCCATAGCAGTTTAATAACCATTCTTATTCATTAAAAAAAATGAATGAGGCCAGGCATGATGACTCACACTGTAATCCCAGCACTTGTGGGAGGCTGAGGTGAGAGGATTGCTTGAGCTCAGGAGTTTGAGACCAGTCTGGGCAACATAGTGTGACCCCATCTCTATAAAAAAATTTTAAAAATTAGCAGGGCATGATAATACATAAACTGTAGTCTTAGCTATTTGGGAAGCTGAAGTGGGGGGATCACTTGAACCCAGCAGTTTGAGCTGCAGTGAGCTAAGATCACACTACTGTACTCTAGCCTGGATGACAGAGAAAGACCTTGTCACTTAAAAAAAAAACCCAAAAACGAAAACCCATATATAGTAAATATTACTATTATTTTTCCTTTATGGCTTGTCCTTTTTGTGTTGTATTTTAAAATTCCTTTCCTGTACTGACCTTGTGAAGATACTCTTCTATATTTTACTTCCTCAAAATTTTAAAATTTTGCTGTATTTCATTCTGATCTTTTATATACCTGTAACTTATTTCTATGAATGATTTGTTATATTGACCTAATTTGATTGTCTTTATATGGTAAGCAGTTGTTGCAGTTCCATTTATAGAACAGTTTTGTCCCTGCTCCCCATTTGAATTGAATTGTACTATAGTCATTTAAAACTTCAGATTTGTTTTGATTTTTCTTATCTTTTGACTCTTCTAATTTCAAATCCCTGTTGACATTTTCTTTGGAATTTCACCTGATGTTAAGATAAGCCTGGGGAGAGTCATCTGTATAATAGAGTGTCTTTCCATTCTTCCCATCTTTGTGGAAAGATGCTTTATATTTCCATTTATTTAGGTCTCTTCCATACCTTTCAGTAAATTCTTACAGCTTTTTTCAAATGATCTGACATACTTTTATTAGATTCACTTCTAGATAGAGAATTTTATTATTACTAGAACCTCATTGATTACTGTAGTGCCTAGGAATGGATTTCAAAATTATTATTATTGCACTAAGTATATTTAGCTCATGAGCTCATGAGACCTCTCTGAGGTCTAGTAAACTTACTCACCTGTCAGATCTGGGCAGGAGGTTGACTGGGCTCAGCTGGTGGGGATGAGGGTCTCACAGCTGTTACGTCCTCTCTGGACCAGAGGCTGGCAGAGCCTCACCATCATGGTGATGGCAGAAGTGCAAAGGCAGAATTGATTTCCTTGTGTTTTGAATTTGTATGTATGAATCCTTCCTAAGCTCTTATAGTACTGATAGCTTGTGTTTGTATTCTCCTGTTTCCTATGTTGATAGTCTGCTGCCAATAAGTTGTGACAGTTTATTTCTAATCAGTGTATACCTTCTTTCTTTTTCTTGTCTAATTACTGAGCTAATTGATGTTGAAATTATCATTGTTGACTAGGGCATTGTTGAATAGTCTTGATCCTGACTTTATTTTTAGTTTTTTGATCCTGACTTTAATAGGAATCTTACGGAATAGTTCCCTGCACATAGTAGGTGGCCTGTGATCAGATTGATTTTTGACCTTTCATCTGTTAATGTGGTAAATTGCACTGATACACTTTGTAATTGTTAGGCTATCTTTGTATTCCTGAGTTGAACCCATTTTGGCCATGATATGTTGTTTTTTAATACAGATTTTTAGATTTGATCTGCTAATACCTTATTTTGGATTTTTGAACTATGCTCATGAGCTTTTGTTTTGGCAAGCATATCAGATTTTGTGTGTTGTTTCATTTTGTCTTCGCCCTTGAATGCTCATATAGTTGGGGCTGGAATTTAAGATAGAGCATTGTTTTCTTTGAGCAATTTGAGTGTTTTTTCATTGTCTTCTGATTTTTTTTTTTGAGCTTTCAGCAAATTTTTAGTAAAACCTACGTAGTCTTCTAATTTTTGTTACTGATGTTTCAAAGTCAGTCTAACTCATTCATAGGTAATTTTTTTTTCCTTTCTCTATTTTTTAGCTGCTGCTTCTGCAAAATTTCAAAAAAACAAAAATGGAAAATACGACAAGTCTGACATGTCCGTCACCAGCTTCAACATTTGCAACTCATAGCCAGTCTTCTTTACTTTTACGACTGCCTCATTCCCATGCCCTCCCCTCGTCTCACCAGCTAGCATAGATTATTTTGAAGCAAATCTCAGATGCCATTTTGTTTCATTCTGGTTGTTTTTGTTTTTGTTTTCTTTTACTTTTCTTTCCTTTTTCCTTTTATCTTTTTTTGGAAAGAGAATCTTGCTCCTTTACCCGCTCACTGCAACCTCTGTTTCTCAGGGTCAGGGGATTCTGGCCCCTCAGCTTTCTGAGTAGCTGGGATTACAGGTGTGTGCCACCACGACCAGCCACTTAAATTTTTTTTTTTTTTTTTTTTTTTTAAGTAAATATGGGGTTTTACTGTGTTGGCCAGGGTGGTCTTAAACTCCTGGTCTCAAGTGATCTGCCCACCTTGAGCCATTGCACCTAACCATTCTGGTTTCTTTTAAGTGTTCTTGCTTTTACTCATAGTCTCTGTAATTTTTTGCTTTCCCTTTCTATTTTGGTTGATTGTATTAATGTAGTATTACTATGATGTCCCTAAATGTGGATTATTTTCGGCCGGGTGCAGTGGCTCAAGCCTGTAATCCCAGCACTTTGGGAGGCCGAGGCGGGTGGATCACAAGGTCAAGAGATCGAGACCATCTTGGTCAACATGGTGAAACCCCGTCTCTACTAAAAATACAAAAAAAATAGCTGGGCATGGTGGTGCGTGCCTGTAATCCCAGCTACTCAGGAGGCTGAGGCAGGAGAATTGCCTGAACCCAGGAGGCGGAGGTTGTGGTGAGCCGAGATCGCGCCATTGCACTCCAGCCTGGGTAACAAGAGCGAAACTCCGTCTCAAAAAAAAAAAAAAAAATGTGGATTATTTTGATTTATTTTGTTCAGTGTATGTGCATTCTTTATCTGAGGATTCAAGTCTGTCAGCATTTCTGGGAAATTCTCAGTTACTATCTTTTTAAAGGTTCCTTTACATTTTATTCGTTATTTTCTCTTAGTATGACTTTTAGACACGTGTTGCCTATTCTTTTTATTCTCTTAACTTTTTCCTTCTTATAATTTTTATCTCTTTATTTCCCTCTGTTGCATTCAGGATAATTTCCTCAGATCTGTTCTCTAGTTCACAAATTCTCAATTTAACTGTATCTGATTTGCAGTGTAACTTGTGAAATTTTCATTTTCATTGATTATATTTTTAATTTCTAGAGGTTTTGTCTTTTGTTAATAAAACTGGCTGCTCATTTGCATACTGTTATTTTTTGATACTTTTGATCCTATTGTGCCTTTAAGCAATTTAAATTTATGTTCTTTATTGGATTGTTCTAGTGGCTGAACTTTATAAGGTCTAATCCTGTTTTAAGTTTGCTGACTTTTGTTCATGGTGCATTGCTTCAATTATGTCTAAAATTTGAGTTTCTCTTCAGTGAGACTTAATCAGTGGACCTATGTCTCTAGAGAGAGTTTGTAATTACTTCTACTAGAAAAGTTTGGGGGTATTCTGACCTGGGGCTAATTTCTATGTTAATTTTATTTTCTTATGGGTACCTAGAACCCAAATGAGGGTAGTATATATTAGAACTCAAATGGGTGTGAGACTTGTGGCTATGAAGTTATTGAGAGGGATTTTCCTCTATCTTGACCTGTGCCGAAATTGCTTTCTTGTTTCTCTTCTGTGCCTAAGAGCTAGGTTTTTAAAAGCTCTTTAAGGGTTCCATCCTTCTTGAGGGATCTCACTTCTAACTCCCTGCCTTACATGGACCTATGCCTCAGTGACTTCCTTTTGAGCATTTAGATCCAGATTCTTTTATAGAAGATGGTATGCTCTTGTATCTCAGGGAATGACAGCCTCTCACAGGACAGTATGGAGTTGTCTAACATGTTCCCTGCTATGATTTTCAGGTCTCTATTTTTGGCCTTTAGTGATTTCTCTTATTTTTCAGGTTCCACTGGCAGTTAAAATGATGTTACATTGCAGATTGCATTTACTGCTTGATGTAGTGAAATGCATTGATTTTTTTCCCTTTGGAGAATGCTTTTTGGTTCTTGTTGAGATCTTTCCTTACCGCAAAATCATTGAGATATTATTCTATATTGTCTTCTGGACATTTCATTGTTTTGTCCACCTAGAGAGAGAGAGGGGTAGGGGTGCGTGTGTGTGTGTGTGTGTGTGTGTGTGTGTGTGGTGAGGTTAGGTTCACATTTATTTTCTATATGCGTATTTATCTTTTCAGTCCCATTTTTTGAGAAGACCTTTCTTTTCCCAGTGCTCTGTGGTGTTGCGTTTGTTATCAATCAGGTGTTCATGTATATATGATCTATTTCTGGACTTTCTATTCTATTCCTTTGGTCTGTTTGTCTATCCTTATGCCAGTAATACTGTACTATCTTAATTAGTATAGATTTATGTTAGGTCTCCCCACTTTATTCTTCTTGTTCTTTTTCAAGTTTGTTTTGGCTATTCTTGGTCCATGGCATTTTCATGTAGATTTTAGAATCATTTTGTTCATTTTTGACAAGAAGAATATCTTGAGTATATGATTAAGGTGGTACTGAACCTGTAACTCAGTTTGAAGTGAATTGACAGCTTTTATAATGTTGAGTCTTCCAAACCACAATCATGGTGTATACCTTTATTTATTTAAATATTCTCTAGTTTGTCTTAATGCTTTGTAATTTTCTATGTGGAGATCTTGTATATCTCTTTCCAAGATATTAGATTTTTTTTTTTTTGAGATGGAGTCTTGCTCTGTTGCCCAGGCTGAAGTGCAGTGACATGATATTGGCTCACTGCAACCTCTGTCTCTTGGGTTCAAGCAATTCTCCTGCCTCAGCCTCCCGCATAGTTGAGATTACAGGTGTGTGCCACCATGCCTGGCTAATTTTTGTATTTTTAGTAGAGACGGGGTTTCACCATGTTGGCCAGGTTGGTCTTGAATTCCTGACCTCAAGTGATTTGCTTGCCTCAGCCTCCCAAAGTGCTGGGGTTACAGGTATGAGCCACAGATATTTGATGTTTTTTATACTTTTGTAAATAGTATCTTTTTTTTTTTTGAGACGGAGTTTTGCTCTTGTTACCCAGGCTGGAGTGCAATGGCGCGATCTCGGCTCACTGCAACCTCCGCCTCCTGGGTTCAGGCAATTCTCCTGCCTCAGCCTCCTGAGTAGCTGGGATTACAGGCACGTGCCACCATGCCCAGCTAATTTTTTGTATTTTTAGTAGAGACGGGGTTTGACCATATTGACCAGGATGGTCTCGATCTCTCGACCTCGTGATCCACCCGCCTCGGCCTCCCAAAGTGCTGGGATTACAGGCTTGAGCCACCACGCTCGGCGCTGTAAATAGTATCTTTAAAAATTTTATAATTAGTTGTTTGCTGCTGGTTAAAGGAAATATGTATGATTTAATGACTTGAATTTTATGTATTTTATGTATTATATATGAAGTATACTATAAATAATAAAATAAAAATACAAAAATTAAAAAAAATTATACACACCTATATGTCTATATTTATCTCATAATATAATCAAAAATATATAATTATAATGTTAACATGACATTAATATATGATGTATAATTTATAGTACATAATCGAATTTTAAATATGTAATTATAATTATTAAATTATATTTAATAATATATAATATGTACATATGTGTATATGTGTGTATAAATAAAACATATTTTATAAAATATGTAATTGAATATATTATATATAATATATATATGATTGAATATAATATATATAATACATACACATATTTGGGGGGTGTGTGTGTGTGTGTGTGTGTGTGTGTGTGTATATATAATTACAAAAAATTTTTTTTTAGAGACAAGGTCTTACTCTGCCACTAGGCTAGAATGCAGTGGCATGATCATAGCTCACTGCAGACTTGACTTCCTGGACTCAGGTGATCCCTTCCACCTCAGCCGCTTGAGTAGCTAGGACTGCAGGTATGTGACACCACACCTGGATAGATTTTGTTTTTTTTGTAGAGATGGGGTCTCATGATGTTGCCTACGCTAGTCTTTAACTACTACGCTCAAGTGACTCATCTGCCACAACCTCCCAAAGTGTTGGGATTATAGTTGTGAGTCACTGCACCCAACCTATTTTTATTTTTTTGTAGAGATAGGTTCTCACTGTGTTGCCCAGCTGGTCTCAAACTCCTGGTCTCAAGCGATCCTTCCAGCTCACCCTCCCAAAGTGTTGGGATTACAGGTATGAGCCAGTCTGGCCAGCCTGAGTTTTTATTTCTATTTAGAAAAACATAAACAACCTGTGTATGGCTACCATAAACCATTGGATTGTCTTTGTTCTTGAACCAAACTAGGCATCCACGTGGCATCTGTTCATCTGAGGGAATAGAGTGGAATCAGTGTTCAGACGTCTTTGAAAGAATAGATCCACCTACAGTTCTCTAGCTTCAGAAATCCTTTCCTTCGCATACTGTTATGGATATTTATGGGAGTTTGTTCTGGACTTTCTTTATAGTAAACTTTGCTCTTAATAAGAGCTTGAAAATTTTTGTTGTTGCAAAACTTTGTTAGAGTTGGTATTGTTATTCACTAGGCAACAAGTGTTACATGAATATCTATGATGTTTTAGGCACTGGCGAATAAGAGGTGAATGAGATATGTTCTTGAGAAAATCTTGGTAGTCTAGTGGGCAGAGATTATCCTCTATAACAGTAATAATCAAACTACATAAGTCTACCATGGGGAAGGCATTAATCAGCTCAGCACAGAAAACTTGGGGCATAGGTTCCCAGAGCTCCAAGGGACATTTGAACTGAGATTTGAAAGGTTAGTTAGGAGAAAAGAAGTTATTCTAGATAGAGAAGTCAGGCTGTGGTAAGCCATGAAGACAGTGCAGGTGAATTGAAGAAGAATTACATAGTATTGCCACCATATGTTCTGCTCAGTTTGGGGAGCAGTGACTAGTGATGGAGCAGGAGGGGTAAGTTGGGGTTGGATTGCCATAGACCTTGCATGTTGTGCTAAGGCATGCAAAGATTTCCAGGCAGGTTTTGACATGATCAGATGGCCCTTTATAACATTATAAAGAAGATGACAGGTGGCTCTGCAAAGAACTGTCCAGACTGGGGAGCTGGGCTGAGCCACAGTAAGAGACTATTGCAGGCTGGGTGTGGTGGCTCATGCCTATAATCCCAGACTGCATGTTGAGGTGGGTGGATCATGAGGTCAGGAAATGGAGACCGTCCTGGCCATCATGGTGAAACCCTGTCTGCACTAAAAATAACAAAAATTAGTCGGGCGTGGTGGTGTGTGCTGGTAATCCCAGCTACTAGGGAGGCTGAGGCAGGAGAATTGCTTGAACCAGGGAATCGGAGGTTGCAGTGAGCCAAGATTGCACCACAGCACTCCAGCCTGGTGACAGTGCAAGACTCCATCACAAATAAATAAATAAATAAATAAGAGGGAGACCGTTGCAGTAGACTAGACTAGGAGGAGGCAGGGGGATCGAAGATGGAAAAAGATGGGATTGGTTTATAGGCTGAATAAATGGAGGTGAAGGTGAGAAAGTCAATTATTTTTGGAAGGTAGGGTAGATGACAGAGTTGTTTAAAGGAAACATAAGGGGACTTAATGACTTAAATTTTTGATACAGGGAATATAAGTCTGAAACATGGGTCTAGCCTTGAGCTGGAAATACAGCTTGGGCATTTAGCAGCATAGAGGTGGTAGATGGAAACCATGGATGCAGATGGGATTACATGTAGGAGTATCATGGAGCCCATGATCCAGCCTAGACAATTTCAGGGACAGTCCAGGATTTTAGCAAAGGACTTGTCCACTGCTTTTTTTTTTTTTTTTTTTTGAGACGGAGTTTCGCTCTTGTTACCCAGGCTGGAGTGCAATGGCGCGATCTCGGCTCACCGCAACCTCCACCTCCTGGGTTCAGGCAATTCTCCTGCCTCAGCCTCCTGAGTAGCTGGGATTACAGGCACGCGCCACCATGCCCAGCTAATTTTTTGTATTTTTAGTAGAGACGGGGTTTCAGCATGTTGACCAGGATGGTCTCGATCTCTCGACCTCGTGATCCACCCGCCTCGGCCTCCCAAAGTGCTGGGATTACAGGCTTGAGCCACCGCGTCCGGCCTGTCCACTGCTTTTATTGAGTCTTTCAAGGTTAATGATTTATTATTATTTAAAAATACGAGGGTGCCATATTATTATATGGTAGTTTTACTTTTAATTATTGTTGTGGATGGGTACATTAGAATGTCCTAAATATTAAAACATATAGCATTCACTTATAATGTTATATCATTTATAATGGTTGTAGCTTTGTTATTATTTTTAATAATTAGGACAGATGCTTAATGTTTTACATTTTAGATCACTGGTATGAGTAAATATTCATGATGAATCTTTTTCTTTGTGTTGCTTTTGAATTTAAGAAATTAAATCAAAATTTTCTTTTTTTTTTTTTTTTTGAGACGGAGTTTCGCTCTTGTTACCCAGGCTGGAGTGCAATGGCGCTATCTCGGCTCACCGCAACCTCCGCCTCCTGGGCTCAGGCAATTCTCCTGCCTTAGCCTCCTAAGTAGCTGGGATTACAGGCACGCACCACCATGCCCAGCTAACTTTTTGTATTTTTAGTAGAGACGGGGTTTCACCTTGTTGACCAGGATGGTCTCGATCTCTCGACCTCGTGATCCACCCACCTCGGCCTCCCAAAGTGCTGGGATTACAGGCTTGAGCCACCGCGCCCGGCAAAATCAAAATTTTCTGATTAGAGATGAAACTTTGGAATGCAGAAATCTTTTTAGTATTGGTGCCAAAAATTTAAGCCACTTATTTTAACACTTAGAAATTACAAGATTATGTATGGAAAGTTTGTTCTCGATTTGGTATATTAGAATCATTTGTGGAGCTTTTAAAAACACCAATGCAGTGCTGGGTTCCACCCAAGAGGAGTTTGTGTTGGGGCCACGTCATCTGGTTTTTTAAAGCTCTGTGGGTGTTTTGATGTTAAACCGAGAACCCTGTATCAGGGATTTGGGTAGGGGCTTTGTTAGCCTGTTTTGCGTCTTGCTTATGTAGTTAACTTTTTTGTTTAAAGCTGTAACAGCAAAGGCCAGAATACCAGCACATTAGTTGATTTGGTCATCACAGTGAGACCACTTGAATTTTCATGTGAATTTAAATTATAAAACAAAATTCAATAGCAGTTTAGTCTGGGCTTGTATCATTAGAGGACTGGTTAAATAAAGTATGACATGTTCACAGAGCAGAATACTATGTAACTCTAAAGGGGAAGGAGAAATAGGTGTATGTATACTGCTGTGGGGGATAATAAATTGTTAAATGCAAAAAAAAACCAAACAAAACCCATTGTAGCAGAACAATGGTATCATATGCTATCATTTTTTAAAGAAAGGGGACCTATAAATCTATAAATATATATTGTTGTGCATATATATAAACACACCAATGGAGTGATAAACCAGAAACTAATAAAAATGATTAAGGAGAGGGGGGAATGGGGTGAATGAAAGAGGGTTGGAGGCTAGACTTCTGGATGTACTTTATTTTATGGATTACGTTTAGAACCATGCCAATGCTTCACCATATTATAAAATAAAAATAAAATGAGAGAAAAAGGCAGTCTCTACAAATCAAGTGCAAAATGAAATAAGTGAACCTAAATGTATATTAAGTTTGAGGCTGAAGCACATGGTATTTCAGATGAATTTGAAATATAGTAATTTGATGATACATTTCTAGAGGGTTATATCCTCAAGGGCAAAGAACTGCAAAGATGTTGTAAACTGTTTTTAGTAATCATATAGCTGGTATTATTGGTATGGTTCTGGAAGTGTGTGGTAAGGTAAAACAAGTGAATATTATATTGGATTGGGGCCCTCGTTTTGTGTGGAAAAGAGAGATATGAAGGTAGAAACAGAATTTGTTGAGTAAGAATCTTGGGATAATAAATTTGAGTTGAAGATGTAACTGTGAACTCATGGTATTTTTTCTTTTTTGAAAATGTATTTTTTGGTTTTCTTTACTGGAAAATCCCAGAAACCAACCTAGGTAGCACTTCTAATGCCAGACTCTGTTCTGTAAATACTAATTCCCACTACAAGGAACTTAGGGTACCCTAGAAAAATGACTTATTTCACGTTGGGGTCAAGAATGCTTTAAGATGATCCTAGAACATCTTTTTATATCACAAAACAGGTTATTAGGTAGATTTTCATTTCTATTAGTGGTAGAATTGCTTTTTCCAAGCCAGTGCTCCAACAGAGAACAACTAGAGAAGCTGGGAAATATTGTTTTAAAAATCTGCTTGAAGGCTTTGGAAAGTGAGCAAGGCAAAGAAAGGACTAGAAAGACCAAAATTTTGGAGAGAAGGCAAACTCGGGGATGAGGGCCAACTTTTGGTATAGCTTTTCCCTTCAGTTGATTGGTTAATTTGAGATGTGCAGCTAAGAGATTGAGCACAAGGTGAAGGCAGAGAGACTGAGATTCTAAGTAGAGTTTTAGTGGTTATGCAGCATCTGGGGACACAGTTGGATTTCAGGAGCTGCAAAGAAAGAGGGAGCACTGGAAAATACCTCAGGCTTTTAGTTGGGAACCCTGAAGGATGGGCTACACCCTGTACTTAAGGGTGAACTCAAAATAGGTCAGCTCTTACAAAGGCTGAAGCCCAGCTTTCACATTATCTCAATCCCTGATTGGATTAAAGAGTCTGCTTCTAGCTTTGTTGTTTGCTAGAAGCAAATGTAAATCTGTGGAGGAAGACAGCATCAAGCATTGCCTTAAGTTAGTATTATGATTACTATGTATAATATTTTATATTATACTATGTAATAAATATTTACATATTTATAAAACTTAGTCTGGCATTCAATAAAAAATAAGATGTGAAAATTAAAAAATTGACTGAAAAGAGAGAAAACAGATAGTTGAAACAGACTCATAGGGAGGCGCTCATTCCCAAGAGATGATATAGACTCTTTTTTCCCTGCTCTTCCTTGCGAAGTACAACTCTAAATTCTTGAAGTTTATAAAAAGAAAGTGAACTGATTTGGGATCACAGGATTGGAAGAACAACATAGTCATACAGCATGTTGCATCTTCCCATCCATTACAAGGCCACCTAGACCTGGTGTTTCCTGACCCTCTGACCTAGCAACAGGATGCTAGGTAGGTAGGCTCATTTCTCCCCTGAATCAAATGAAAGTCCCTCCTAAAACCATCTGGCAAGCCTGACAGCATTGGCAAAGGGGATCAGTTGGGAGCTCTAGTCCTAATCCTAACCCTATCCCCATGTACATAAGTGGTGAGAGGAAGCACATTCCTTTCTTGCCTGTCCTGAGATGTCCCTTTTCCACTGAGGCAGGTTGGCAGAACCGGTAAGAGAGACCCAGCTATAGCAAACAGTCCAGTTTGGGAAGACTCTTCTTCCCTGTGGATTTGAGATTTTCCTTTTCAGCTCGAAGACACCAGAGTGGGTACTACCTGCAAAAAGGACACAGCCACAACAGATGGCCTGGTCTAAGAAAAGTGGTCCATTACAGAAGACCTCTTTGTCTCTGTGGGTTCAAAGATTGCTTTTTTTACTCCAGCAATACTGGGGAAGTTAAGAGTAACCTAGGACTACCACACCGTCTTTCACTAAGAGACACCTGGCAGCCTGGCCTGGAGAAACTTCTTTATCCTCTCAGGCAGTGCCAGCAGGGACTAGTTGGAGCTCAATGGCACTAGGTAAACAAAGCAGGCTAAATAACACTGCAAAGGCTCTGACAATTAATCTGCCATTGGAATAATAGCCTAGGAAAGTAGACCAAGATAATTGTGCTAAAACTAAACAGGGTGGCTACCTGTTAAAATAAAAGATTTAATAGAAGCCCATATTAGAGACTTCTAACATAATAGGCAAAATGTTTGTGATATAATTAATCACTTGTCATACCATCAACAAAGAAAACCACAACTTGAATCAGAAAAGACAATCAGCAAACACTAATGTAAGACGAATCGATGTTGGAATTTTCTGACAAGAATTTTAAAGCATCCATCATAAAAATGCTTGAAAATCAATTAAAAATTATCCTGAAACAAAAAATATAAAAATCTCAGCAAAGATCCATGTAAAATTAATTGAAACTAAATAAATGAAATAAAAAAACACCAAAATGGAAATTTTAGGACTGAAAAACAACAGGAAAAAAAACCCACCTACTGGACAGGCTCATTATAGTGGCAATGACAGAATCAGTAAACTTGAGGAAGGAACTCACTTAACAGGAAGAAAGCAACTGCAAAAAAAGAAAGAAGAAAGAAAAGAAAAGAAAATGACTTGTAGGTCAATAACAAAAGACTTAACATTCACGTAATTGGATTTCCAGAGGAAGGAAAGTGGGTAGGACTAAAAGAGTGTTTGAAAGAAATAATAGCGGAAATCTTACCACATTTGGCAAAAGAAACAAACCTAAGGACCCTAGAAGCTATGCAAACTTCATATAGGATAAACCCAGTGAAACACCAAGATCTATTATAATTAGACTCTTGAAACCCAAAGGCAAAGAGAGAGTCTTAAAAGCACTCGGAGAGAAATGATGCATTACCTATAGGAACACCAGTTCAAATGGCAGTAGATTTCTCATCTGAAAACATGAAGGCTATCTAAAATGTTTTCAGTACCTATAGGGAACACCAGTTCAAATGACAGTAGATTTCTGTCATGAAAACGCAGAGAAGGACATGACACGGTATTTTTCAAGTGCTGAAATGAAAGGACTGTCAGTCATGAATTCTGTATCTGGTGAAATTGTGCCTCAGGAACTACAGGAAAATAGAAACATTCTCAGATAATGGATACCTAAAGAATTTGTTGCTAGCAGAACAACCTTGAATATTGGCTAAAGAAAGTTCTTTAAGCAGAAAGGAGATGATAGAAGGAATCTTGGAGCCTTAGGAAGGAAGAGGGAACAATGGAAAGACAGAAATATGAGTACATAAAATAATAGACTGTCCCAGGCTGGGCGTGGGTGGCTCACACCTGTAATCCCAACACTTTAGGGGGCTGAGGCACGTGGATCACCTGAGATCAGGAGTTTGAGACCAGCCTGACGAACATGGTGAAACCTCATCTATACTGAATACAAAAAAAAAAGAGAAAAAAATTAGCTGGGTGTGGTGCCACACACCTGTAATCCCAGCTACTTGGGAGGCTGAGGCAGAAGAATCACTTGAAGCTGGGAGGAGGAAAGCAATGAGCCGAGATTGCACCATTGCACTCCAGCTGGGCAACGAGTGAAACTCTGTCTTGAAAAGAAAAAATCGTAATAATAGACTGTCCCTTTCCTCTCAAATATAATCAGTTGTATTTGGTGATAGAATAAAACATATAAAACCATCTGATACTAAAGTTGATAACATTTAAATCAAGATAAAGGACTTAAATGGAAGTGAGGTTTCCACACTTTGTTCAAAGTGGTAAAATGTTGTTACCAATAAGCAGATTATTACAAGTCACATGTTCATATTGTAAATAATTGGCACAATCACTGAAAAGCTATAGAAAAAGATAAACTCAAAAACAATATAAACAAATCAAACTGGAATCCATGATGGTTAATTTTAGGTATCAACTTGACTGGGTTAAGGAGGACCTAGGTAGCTGGTAAAGTATTCTTTCTGTGTGTGTCTGTGAGGATGTTTCCAGAAGAGGTTGGCACCTGAATCAGTGAACTGAGTAGAGATTACACCTGCCTACTATGGGTGGCCACCATCCAGCTGGTTGAGGGTGTAGATAGAACAAAAAGGCAAATCTCACTTCTCTTCTGGAGCTGGAACACCTGTCTTCTCCTCTCCTTAGATATCAGAATTCTAGGCTCTCTGGCCCTCAGACTTCAGGACTAGCACAAGCAGTCTCCCAGGTTCTTGGGCCTTTGGCCTCAGACTGAGTTATACCACCAGCTCCCTTGGTTCTCAGGCTTTGGACTTGGCCTGCTCTGTCCCTGCCTCTCCAGCTTGCAGACAGCCTATCGTGGGACTTCTCAGCGCCTGTAATTGTGTGAGCCAATTTGCCTAATCCTCCCTCATATATCCAGTTTGTTCTGTTTCTCTGGAGAACCCTAATGTAGGACTCTAAAAAACGTTCAAGTGACTTACAGGAAGGCAAGAAGAGAAGAACAAAAGAATAAGAACTTAAGCCTGAGTATATTAATAATTACCTTAAATGTAAATGGACTAAATATACCAATCAAAAGACAGAGACTGACAGAGTGGATGAAGAAACGTGACCCAACTATATACTGCTTATAGGAAAGTTACTTCAAATTGAATAACATAGGTAAATAGGAAAGGATGGAAAAATTATACCATGCAAACATTGATTTAATAAAAAATCAGAAATGGCTCTATTAATATTTGATAAATTAGGCTTCAGAGCAAAGATAATAACCAGAGACAAAGAAGGGCATAATGATAAAATGCTACATTAAGGGTTACCAGGGCATAGAGATGGAGGTATGCTGATTATAAAAGGGCAATATGCAGAATCCTTATGTAGTGTTGGAACTGTTCAGTGTCTTGACTGTGGAGGTAGATCCCTGAATCTATCAGGTGACAGAAGTGTATAGACTTGACACACTCACACATATACATACACTACCATACACACAAATAAATATGAGTAAAACAGTAGAAACCAGAATGTGATTGACTTATCAATGTCAATATTCTGATTGTGATACTATACTGTAGTTTTAAAAAATGTTGCCATTTGGGGAAACTGGTCAAAGTGTACAAGGAATCTCTCCATATTGCTTCTTATTGCATGTTAATCTACTGTTATCTCAATTAAAATTTCAGTTATTTAAAAAACAGAGTCAAGGAGACTAAAAAGACATTAAAAGTAAATGCGCTGCGCCTGTGTGGTGGCTTATGCCTGTAGTCCCAGCACTTTGAGAAGCCAAGACAGGTGGATCACCTGAGGTCAGGAGTTCAAGACCAGCCTGGCCAAAATGGTGAAACCCTGTCTCTATTAAAAATAAAAAAATTAGCCTGGTATGGTGGTGGCTACCTATAATCCCAGCTAATTAGGAGGCCAAGACAGGAGAATAGTTTATACCACCAGTTTGAATCCGGGAGGCAGAGGTTGCAGTGAGCCGGGATGGCACCACTGCACTCCAGCCTGGGCGACAAAGCGAGACTACATATCAAAAAAATAGTAAATGCACTGTGGAGTTCTGCGTTGGATTTTGGAACAGACCAAAAAAGGCCGTTAGCAGAAACACACACACACACACACACACACACACACACACACACACACACAAAGTCAGTTTTTAGAATGATCAAAAATACACTTTAAAATAAATGATTAATATCTTTAAGAATTTACATAACTAGTTCAATAATTTTAGTAGAGAATTAGTATAAAAAGAATCACTGGAAACTAGAAATACAATGGTTGATTTTAAGAGCCTTAGATGAAAAGAGAATTAAGATAAATAAGATATGTTAGGGAAAAAATACCTGTGTAGAAGCACAGAGACGAAATGAAAAATATTAGGTTGGTGCAAAAGTAGTTGCAGTTTTTGCCAGTTTTTTTTTTAACGGCAAAAACCACAATTACTCTTGTACCAGCCTAATATTTAAGCATTGGCATTCAAAAATGGCAAAAACCACAGTTACTTTTGCACATACCAAAAGGAATGTGAAGGATGTGGGACACAGTTGTAATTAGAACTCCAAAAGGAGAAAAAAAGAGTGGAGTAGAAGCAATACTCAAGGAGATAATGTCCTAGAATGTTCACAGAGTGATAATATGCTTAAAACCGCCAATTCAGGAAATGCAGCAAACACCAAACAGGATAAGGAAAGAAAAGTAGATTCAGCATTTTTGCTAACAACCAAAGACAAAGTTTAAAATCTTAAAGCAATCAGTGGATAGAGATACATTTTTACACAAGCAAGAACATGGCTGGGCATGATGGCTCATACCTGTAATCCCAGTACTTTCGGAGGCTGAGGCGGGATAATTGCTTGAGCCCAGGAGTTTGAGACCAGCCTGGGTAACATAGTGAGACTCTGTCTCTGTTTAAAAAATTTATTTTCTTATTTTTTTTAAAAAAAGAAAGGACAAGACTGAAAGCTACCTTCTTAGTATAAACAATGGAAACCAAAACAGTGGAATGACATTTTTAGTGCTGAAAAGAAAATAAATGCCAACATAGAATTGTATGCCAAGAGCTGACAGACTTTCTTTTTTAAAGGGCCTGGTAGTTCATATATTAGACTCCTGAGCCATGTAAGGTCTCTGCCACAACTATTCTGCCATTGTCGCGTGAAAGCAGTCATAAACAGTCCTAAGTGAATGGGCATGGCTGTGTTCCAGTAAAACCTTACTTATAGAAACAGGCTGTTAGTCCACGGGCTATAGCTCCCTATCCTTCTATATCCAGTAGAAAATATACTTCAAAAATGAAGAACTAAAGATATTTTCAGATGAACAAAAACAGAGGGGGTTAATCATCACCAGCCTTACAGTAAAGGGAGTTCCATAAGCAGAGGAGAATGATTACAGAAGGAAATACAGAGATTGTAAGAGGAATGAGGAGCAGTGGAAAGAATAAAGTGTGGGTAAACTTAATTGAATGTTAATTGTAACCAATAATATCCTGTGGGATTTAGAATATGGAGTTAAAATACACACCGGAATAAAATACCTAGGAATACAACTTAAACGGGATGTATAGAACCTCTTCAAGGAGAGTTATAAACCACTGCTCAAGGAAATAAGAGAGGACATGAACAAATGGAAAAACATTCCATGCTTATGGATAGGAAGAATCATGAAAATGGCCATACTGCCCAAAGTAATTTATAGATTCAGTGCTATCCCCATCAAGCTACCAGTGACTTTCTTCACAGAATTAGAAAAAAATGGCTTTAAATTTCATATGGAACCAAAAAAGAGCCCATATAGCTAAGACAATCCTAAGCAAAAAGAACAAAGCTGGAGGCATCATGCCACCTGACTTCAAACTATACAAGGCTACAGTTGCCAAAACAGCACAGTACTGGTACCAAAACAGGTATATAGACCAATGGAACAGCACAGAGGACTCAGAAATAATGCCACACATGTACAACCATCTGATCTTTGACAAAACTGACAAAAATAAGCAATGGGGGAAAGGATTCCCTATTTAATAAATGGTGTTGGGAAGACTGGCTAGCCATATGCAGAAAACTGAAACTGGACCCCCTTCCTTACACATTCTACAAAAATTAACTCAAGATGGATTAAAAAATTGCACATAAAACCTAAAACCATAAAAACCCTAGAAGAAAACCTAGGCAGTATCATTCAGGACATAGACATGGCAAAGATTTCATGACTAAAACACCAAAAGCAATGGCAACAAAAGCCAAAATTGATAAATGGGATCTAATTGAAATAAAGAGCTTCTGCACACCAAAAAAAAAAAAAAAAAAAAAAAAATTCTGTCATCAGAGTGAACAGGCAACCTACAAAATGGAAGAAAAGATTTGCAATCTGTCCATCTGACAAAGGGCTAATATCCAGAATTTACAAAGAACTTAAGAGAAAACAAACAACCCCATCAAAAAGTGGGCGAAGGATATGAACAGACACTTCTCAGAAGAAGACATTTATGTGGCCAACAAACATGAAAAAAAGCTCATCATCACTGGTCATTAGAGAAATGCAAATCAAAACCACAATGAGATACCATTTCATGCCAGTTAGATTGGTGATCATGAAAAAGTCAGGAAACAAAAGATGCTAGAGAGGATGTGGAGAAATAGGAACTGCTTTTACACTGTTGGTGGGAGTATAAATTAGTTCAGCCATTGTGGGGAGATAGTGTGGTGATTCTTCAAGGATCTAGAACTAGAAATAACATTTGACCCAGCAATCCTATTACTGGGTATATAACCAAAGGATTATAAATTATTCTACTATAAAGACACATGCACATGTATATTTATTGTGGCACTATTCACAATTGCAAAGACTTGGAACCAACCCAAATGCCCTTCAGTATTAGACTAGATAAAGAAAATGTGACAACATGTATACCCTGGAATACTATGCATCCATAAAAAGGATGAGTTCATGTCCTTTGCAAGGACATGGATGAAGCTGGAAACCATCATTCCTAGGAAACTAACACAGGAACAGAAAACCAACTACTGCATTGTTCAAGTGGAAGTTGAACAATGAGAACGCATGGACCCAGGGAGGAGAACATCACACACTGGGGCCTGTTAGGTAATGGGGGGCTAGGCGAGGGATAGCATTAGGAAAAATACCTAATGTAGATGAAGGTTTGATAGGTGCAGCAAATCACCATGGCAAGTTTATACCTATATAACCTGCACATTCTGCACATGTATCCCAGAAATTAAAGTATTTAAAAAAAAAAAAAAGAAGCCAGGCCAGGCATGGTCGCTCACACCTGTAATCCCAGCACTTTGGGAGGCTGAGGCCAATGGATCACAAGGTCAGGAGTTCAAGATCTGGCCAGGATGGTGAAACCCTGTCTCTACTAAAAATATAAAAATTAGCCAGGCATGGTTGCAGAATCCTGTAATCCCAACTACTCAGGAGGCTGAGGTAGAGAATTACTTGAACAAACCAGGAGGTGAAGGCTGCAGTGAGCCAAGTTTGTGCCACTGTACTCCAGCCTGGGCTCAGAGCAAGACTCCATCTAAAAAAAAAAAAAAAAAAAGCCAGCCAGTCACTTTATAAATTAATGTAACTGACTACATTAACAGAATAAAGAAGAGAAGTTACGTGATCATTTAAATGATGTGGAAAAAGCATCTGACAAAATGTTACCAGGCATACATGATAAAAAGGCTCAGTAAACCAGAGGTAGAAGAAGGAAGGTTTTTTTGCTTTTTTGGTAAGACACAGGATCTTGCTCCATCACACAGGCTGGAGTACGGTGGTGTGATCATGGCTCACTGCAGCCTCAAACTCCTAAGCTCAAGCAATTCCCACACCTCAGCTTCCTGAGTAGCTAGGAGTACAGCCACATACCACCACACCTGGCTAATTAAAAAGTTCTTTTTTTTTTTTTGTAGAGACAGAGTCTGTGTTGCCCAGGCTGGTCTAAACTCCTGGCCTCAAGAGATCTTCCTGCTTTGCCCTTTCAAAGTGCTGGGATTACAGGCATGAGCCACCATGCCTTACCTAGATGGGAGCATCTTCAATCTGATAAAAAAAATCTACAGCTAACATCATATTTAATGGTGAAAAATGTGAACTCTTTCTTTTCACCATTGAGAGCAAGGCAAGGATGCCCACTCTCATGACTTCTGTTAAACATTTTATAGAGGTCCTAGCAAGTGTAATAAGGGAAGAAAAATAAAGTCATCCAGATTGGGAGGAGAAAAGAAGTAAAACTCTTTGTAGATGACATAATTTGTATGAGACCTCAGCTGAGTGTTACAACACCACCACCACCACCACCACCAACAACAACAAGATGACATGTTTAGAAAGAGAATAATGAGTATAAAAAATACCTATGAGAAGCATTAAACCTGTTTAGCAAGGTTACAGCATACAAGGTAGTCTGTAATCAGTCATATATCTGTTATTAGCAAGAAACAATTGGAAAATAAAACCAAAGCACTATCATTCAAATAGCATTTAAAAAATCTAAAATACTTAGGGATAAATATGACAAAATATACGCCTGTCTTATACACGGAAAACCATAAAACGTTGTTGAGAGATACTAAAGTCTTACATAAATGGAGGATATACCATATTTATGGATTGGAAGGATGTTTATTCTCCCCAAATTTATCTGGAGATTAGTTGTAATTCCAGACAAAATCCCAGAAAGCTTTTT
Source organism: Saimiri boliviensis (assembly GCF_048565385.1). NCBI lineage: Eukaryota > Metazoa > Chordata > Mammalia > Primates > Cebidae > Saimiri > Saimiri boliviensis. Next base: position 92,706,587 of record NC_133457.1, on the reverse strand, counting down.
CTTTGGTAATTTTTGGGAAACTGATTCTAAAATGTATATGGAATTGCCAAGAGCCTAGATTACCAAATTAACCTAAATAACCTTGAATGAGAGGAACAGATTTGGTGGTCGCTTACACCTGTAATCCCGGCACTTTGGGAGGCTGAGGTGGGGGGATCACGAATTGCACTACTTTAAGACTTTCTGGTTTTGAGACAGGGTCTTGCTCTGTCACCCAGGCTGGAGTGCAGTAGCACAGTCTCGGCTCACTGCAGCCTCCACCTCCTGGGTTCAAGTGATTCTCATGCCTCAACCTCCTAAGTAGCTGGAATTACAGGCACATGCCACAATGCCTGGCTAATTTTTGTATTTTTAGTAGAGGTGGGCTTCCACCGTGTTGGCCAGGCAGGTCTTGAACTCCTGACCTCAAGTGATCTGCCTGCCTCAGCCTCCTATAGTGCTGGTATTCCAGGTGTGAGCCACCACGCGCAGCCAAGACTTTCTGTAAAACTAGAGCAATAAAGATACTATGGTATTATAAAGATAGACATAGATACTGACAGAAGAGAATAGAGAGACTAGAAAGAGACCTACACATTCATGGTTAATTGATTTCTTTTTCTTTTCTCTTTCCCCTTCCTTCTTTCCTCCCTTCTTTCCTTCTGTCTTTCCTTCCTTCTCTCCTTCCTGCCTTCCTGCCTTCCTTCCTGAAACAAGTGAATATTGACTCTTGCCTTATACCACACACAAAAACTAATACAGATTGAACTAAAGACTTAAACATAAAACCTGAAGCTATAGAACTTCTAGAAAAAAAGTGAGAGAAAATCTTTCTGTCCTCGGCATAGGCAGTTTTTTTTTTTTTTTAAGCATCAATCATAAAGGAGAACAATTAAAACCTCTCCTCTTCAAAAGACATTGTTAGGAAACAAAAAGATAAGCCATAGACTAGCAGAAAATATTTACAAAACATATATCTGATAAAGGGCTTGCAACCAGAATATAGGAAGAATCCTTATAACTCAATAATAGAAACAAAAAACCCACATAAAAATGGGCAGAAGTACAGGAAAATAATAAAATACCTAGGAGTACAGCTAACTGGAGAGGTGAAAGATCTCTACAACTAGAATTATAAAACACTGCTGAATGAAATCAGAGATAACAGAAACAAATGGAAAACCATTCATGCTCATGGATAGGAAGAATCAATATTGTTAACATGTGCATACTGCCCAAAGCAGTTTACAGATTCAGTGCTGTTTGTATCAAACTACCAATGACATTTTTCACAGAATTAGAAAAAAACTGTTCTAAAATTCATTTGGAACCAAAAAGCCCAAATAGTCAAAGCAGTCCTAAGCAAAAAGAACAAAGCTGGAGACATCACGCAACCCAGCTTCAAACTATATTACAAGGCTACAGTAACTAAAATGGCATGGTGCCAATATAAAAACAGACACATAGACCAAGGAAACAGATTAGAGAACTGAGAAACCCATATAACTACAATCATCTGATCGTCAACAAAGTTAACAAAACAAAGAATGGGGAAATTACTTCCTATTCAATAAATTGTGCTGGGCTAGTTGGCTAGCTATATGAAGAAGATTGAAGCTGGACCTCTACCTTTTACCATATAAAAAAAATCGGCTCAAGGTTTTTACAAATGTAAAACCTAAAACTGTGAAAACCCTAGAAGTTAACTTAGGAAATTTCATTCTGGACATTGGCCCTGGCAAACACTTCATGATAGAGACTCCAAAAGCAATTATAACAAAAACAGAAATTGAAAAGTGAGACTTAATTATAACTAGAGAGCTTCTGCACAGCAATAGCAGCAACAACAACAAAAAAACCTATCAACAGAGTAAACAGACAACCTACAGAGTGGGAGAAAATATTTGCAAACTATGCATTTAACAAAGGTCTAATATCCAGACTCTATAAGGAACTTAAGCATATCAAGAAGCAAAAACCTTGACAATTTCATTAAAAAATTGGCCAAAGACATGAACAGATACTTCTGAAAAGAAGACACATGTGACCAGCAAGCATATGAAACAATGCTCAGTATCACTAATCATTAGGGAAATGCAAATGAAAACCACAGTGAGATACCATCTCATACCACTCAGAATGGCTATTATTAAAAAGTCAAAAATAACAGATGCTGGCAAGATTGTGGAGAAAAGGGAACACTTTACACTGCTGGTGGGAGTGTAAATTAGTTTAACAGTCTGGGAATTTCAGCAGTGCAGAAAGCAATCTGGAGGTTTCTCAGATAACCTAAAATAAAACTTCATTCAACCTAGCAGTCCCATTACTGGGTATATACCCAAAGGAATATAAATTTTTCTATAATAAAGACACATGCATGTGTATTTTCATTGCAGCGCTGTTTACTATAGCAGTGACATGGAATCAGCCTGGATGCCCCATCAACAGTGGACTAAAGAAAATGTGGTACACGGATGGTGGTTCATGCCTGTAATCCCAGCACTTTGGGAGGTTGAGGCAGGTGGATCACCTGAAGTCAGGAGTTTGAGACCAGCCTGGCTAACAGGGTGAAACCCTGTCCCTAATAAAAATACAAAAATTAGCTGGGAGTGATGGCGGGTGCCTATAATCCCAGCCACTTGGGGGGCTGAGGCAGGACAGTTGCTTGAACCTGGTGGGCAGAGGTTGCTGTGAGCCAAGATTGTGCCACTGCACTCCAGCCTGGGTGACATAGTGAAATTCCGTTAAAAAAAAAGAAAAAGAAAATGTGGTACATATATACTATGGAATACTACCACCTATAAAAATGAAGCCAGTCATGTCCTTTGCAGCAGCCTGGATGCAGCTGGAGGCAATTATCCTAAGTGAATTAATGTAGGAACAGAAAACACCAAATACCACATACTCTCACTTACAAGTGGGAGCTAACCATTGTGTACACATGGACACAAAGAAAGGGAACAAGAGACCCCAGGATCTGCTTGAGAGTGAAGGGTAGGAGGAGAGCGAGGATTGAAAAATTATCTTTCAGGTATTTTGCTGATTACTTGGGTGATGAAATTATCTGTACATCAAACCCCTGCAAAACCTGCACATATTCCCCTGGAACCTAAAATAAAAGTTGGCAAGAAAAAAAAGGGTAAACATAAGAACAAACACATCACAAAATAATATGTGTAAATGAACAGTAAACACCAGAAATAAATCTTTTTTATTTTATTCTTTTGGGGCAGTTTCTCTCTCTCTCGTCCAAGCTGGAGTGCAGTGGCACTATCTTGGCTCACTGCAACCTCTGCTTCCTGGGCTCAAATGATCCTTCTACCTTAGCCTCGCAAGTACTTGGGACTACAGGCATGTACTGCCACACTCAGCTAAGTTTTTTGTATTTTTTGTAGTGACAGGGTTTCACTATGTTGCTTAGGCTGATCTCGAACTCCTGGGCTTAAATGATCCACCTGCCTTGGCCTCCTAAAGTGCTAAGATTATAGACATGAGCCACCATGCCCAGCCTCTGAAAATCTTTAAATATCAGAAAAATACAAATTTAAACCATAATGAGATAGAATAACATATATTCACTGGAATAACCAATAAAAGGCTTGATTATGCCAAATGTGGGAACTGATGTGGAGTAAGTAGAACTCTCATACCTTGAATATGTGATTGTAAGATGGAATAGCCACTGAGGAAACAGTTTGACAGCTTTTTAAAAATTTAAGTGCATACCTATACTTTGATCCAGTGATTTCATTTTGTATATTTATTCAAGAGAAAGACATATACATGTCTTAGCTTCATTTATAAGAGCCTGTAATTACATAATCCAAGGGTCCACCAATAAACGAGTTGTGTATTTTCGTACAAGAGAATACTACTCAGCAGTGTGAAGGAGCAAACTATTGATACAATACTTAGAAAAGTTGCGTTGCTCAAAAGAAGCAAGACACAAAATTGTCTCTGATTCCATTAAACCAGATTCTGTAAAACCGATTTATAGTGGGAAAGATGAGATCAATGTTTGAGGCAGAGGTTGGGAGGGATTACCTGAAGAGGGATAAGAGAGCTTTTGTGGGTGAGGGAACTGTTTTACATCCTGTTTGAAGAGGTTACATGTTATGTATACATTTGTCAAAACTTGTCAAATTGTGCACTTACGTAAGCTGCATTTTATTATTTGTAAATTTTCACTAAGATTGATTAAAAACTTGGTTAGAAAGAATCAAATCGGTATAGCAGTCATTAAACTAAATGCAAATAGATTATATTGTGCCGGTAAAATATTGTTAGATTCATTTAAGAAACAAAACCTAAACAAGTCTTGTTTAGAAGAAATAAACTATTGAAAACTTGATGAGTAAAGCTGAAAATAAAAGAGTTGAATAAAGAGTTGTAAATTTTCACTAAGATTGATTAAAAACTTGGTTAGAAGGAATCAAATCGGTATAGCAGTCATTAAACTAAATGCAAATAGATTATATTGTGCTGGTAAAATATTGTTAGATTCATTTAAGAAACAAAACCTAAACAAGTCTTGTTTAGAAGAAATAAACTATTGAAAACTTGATGAGTAAAGCTGAAAATAAAAGAGTTGAATAAAGATCTGAGATACAGGAAAATAACCAAAAGATCAGTAATTATAATAATATTAGACAAGGTGAAATTTAAATATCAAACTATGTAAGTGGATTGTTACCATTATAAAAGGCAGATTTTATGAAAATCTAATAGCCATAATTTTGTATGGCTAAAAAGCTTAACACATAAAAATAATGTGAGTAGTATGGTAGAGCAGTCATGGTATGGGATTTCAACATATTTTATTGGAGACAGAGTTTTGTTCTTTTGCCCATGCTGGAGTCAAGTGGCATGATCTTGGCTCACTGTAACCTCTGTCCCATCGGGTTCAAGCTATTCTTCTGCCTCAGCCTCCTGAGTAGCTGGGATTACAGGTGCTTGCCACCATGCCCGGCTATTTTTTTTTTTAAAGTAGAGACGAGGTTTTGCCTTGCTGGCCAGGGTGGTCTCGAACTCCTGGCCTCATGATCTACTTGCCTTGGCCTCCCAGAGTGCTAGGATTACAGGTGTGAGCCACTGCACCCAGCCAGGATTTCAATATGTTTAGATATAGTAGATGAAAATATGAATACAAGTAATTGAATAGTACATTCAATAAACTTAATTATATGTTTTAAATTCCTGCAGTAGATTTTTTTTTTTTTTTGAGATGGAGTTTTGCTCTTTTTACCCAGGCTGGAGTGCAATGGCACGATCTCAGCTCACCGCAACCTCCGCCTCCTGGGCTCAGGCAATTCTCCTGCCTCAGCCTCCTGAGTAGCTGTGATTACAGGCACGCACCACCATGCCCAGCTAATTTTTTGTATTTTTAGTAGAGGTGGGGTTTCACCATGTTGACCAGGACGGTCTCGATCTCTTGACCTCGCGATCCACCCACCTCGGCCTCCCAAAGTGCTGGCATTACAGGCGTGAGCCACCGTGCCCGGTCCCAGTAGATCTTTTTTTAATGTCCAAGGAACTATGGTCAGTTTATTAATGTCCAACGTACTTGACCATAAAGAAAATCTTAACAGATGAGAAAAGTTGAGATTTTATAGACTACGTTATCTGGTAATAATACAGGTAAAGTAGAAGGAGGTAATTATGAGATGATGCCTTTGAAACCTGCCTCCTGTTCCTCTGTTCTCCTTGTATTTGTTTCCACTGCAGAATTGCCTCAGTATTCTTGAACTGAGAAATTGGTAATGGCAAGGTCTTTATTCTTTATATATCTAGCCTTGCATTATTGAAATGCCCTTCAGTTTGATGCCTTTGTGTGACTTCTGGTGAACCAGGTTTTTCTAGTGTACAGGTGGTGCCCATGCCCACACCTAGATTATCAACAATACTGTAAAACTTGACCTGAAATTTTAGGTTTATATTCCTGGCCTTTCTCTTTCAAATTCCTTTAAGCTTTCAGTAATCACTTGTTGGCCATTTATTAGAACACGGGAAATTTTGAATTAAGAACTCACATAATTTATTTAATCCTAGCACTTTGGGAGGCTGAGGCGGGAGAATCACGAGGTCAGGAGATCAAGACCATCCCGGCCAACGTAGTGAAATCCTGTCTCTACTAAAATACAAAAATTAGCTGAGTGTAGTGGCCTGCACCTGTAGTCCCAGCTACGTGGGAGGCTGAGGCAGGAGAATTGCTTGAACCTGGGAGGTGGAGGTTTTGGTGAGCAGAGATTGCGCCACTGTACTCCCACCTCTTGCCTGGCGACAGAGCGAGACTCAAAAAATAAAATAAAATAAAAACTCACATAATTTAAAAGAAACAGGAATACCTAATGCTGAGAGGATGTAGAGAATAGCATATTCTCATGCATTGCTGGTGCAAATGTGAATTGTTACAGCTTTTTGGAAAATAATTTGGCAGCTTGGTTAACAATTAAAATTCAGATTCCTTTTGGCCTAGTATACCTCCTCCTAAGATTTCTGTTCTTAGAAATAAAAGCACAAGTAAGGCCATATGTATAGGGATATTTACTGCAGCAATGTGCATATTGTCAACCAACTGAAAACAAATTGAACATTAGTAGGGAAAGGCAGGAAAAATAATAGGTCCATAAGTGGGATATTATGCTACATAAAGAAAAAATAAATTAGACTAATACCTGATTAGTTTGAGAAATTTCCATAAGGTTTTGTTGAGTGAGCAAAGAAAGATGCAGAAAAGTATATAGTAATTTGTGGAACCAAAAAATGATTTAAGAGAATTCTGCCTATGTGATAGGCTCATGAGTATGAAGAAAAGTATTTAAGAATGCCTGCTAGGTGGTTAAATGTTTACTTTGGTCAAGGGTGGGTCAGAGTAACTAGGGAGGTAGGTTAAAAAAAAAAAAGAATTGTTCTTTATTAAAAACAAAAAAATTTGTCATCACATCTATGCATTATCTGTAAAATTATGTAAATATGTGTGTTTAAAGACACTAAGTAAACATTTAAAATAAAATTGACCTATTTCCCAGCCTGGGCAACATAGCAAGACCCCATCTCTAAATAAAAATTAATTAAAATAAATTAGCTAGGCGTAATGGTGTATGCCTATAGTCTAAGCTACTCCAGAGGCTGAGGTAGGAGGATCACCTGAGACCAGGAGTTTGAGGCTGCAGTGAGCCAATGAGCTTGCCACTGCACTCCAACCTGGATGTCAGAGTGAGATTCTGTCTGAAAACAAACAAACAAAGAAACAAACAGTTATTTCTTTTCTGAAAGTGATGCTGATTTGCAAACCTAAGTGTTCATGTAAAGTCCACTGAAACTCTTAGGAGCAGAAGAAGCATAGTGGAGAGTCATAAAAACTTTTGTGTTAGACTCTAAAACAAAGAATCAAGGAAGTGTGTACATATACATATGCAATTAAACAAGCAGTGGGAAATTTACCTAAGAAACTAGAAGGCTAGAGTAAGGTGGTTTTTGTAGGTGGTTGATACTGTTTTTTAGGGACTTTACATTCCTTTGATTTACTATTCTTGGTGTTGGCTTTGTGATCAGGCATAACACAGGCTTTGTGTTCAGGCTGTAGTACTTCCAGCTATAAAATCCAGCCATAGCAAAGTCCAGAGAGGAAGGATGCTCACTTCTTGGATGTTTATCATAGGCTATTTTTAAAAAAGCATTTGCTAAGACTGAGTTTGGGTTACAAGTTGATTATAATACTGTAGAGGAAGAGGTTATCGGAAGCAAAAGCAGAATTAGAAGAAGTTGAGCTCCATGCAGGACTGACGAAGGGGAACTCTAGGGCAGGATTGCTTATTTGAGTTGTCCCATGTTGGATTGAAATGTCTGGGCCTTTATTCTCTTTATTGTATGGGCTGCCATTGGTAGGGCATGACTTGTGGCAAGTCAGCTCCTGAAGGAACTGATGTTCTGCTGACCATGTTCCCTGTTGCTACTGCTTGCCACAAGTTCTTCCTTGAAGAGGAGATCTAGGTGGCATGTCTCCCTGTCCACAAACTGTCTTAAGAATAAGAAAATATTTCCTGGAAGTCATCCATCAGATGAGCCCTCACATCTAAGTATTAGATTACATGCTGTGTCAGAGAGTCATGGTTACACATCATGGCCTTTTTCTACTTCTTTAGTAAAGAGAATTCTGATGTTTTGGTGGGTACATGATCATCTGGGATAATGGATACATTTTTTAGCCTCCCTCTACTTGTAGACATGTTAGTAACTTCTGGCTAATTGAATGTAAGTTGAATTTTAATGTTTGACTTAACAGGGAGAGAGAGGGTGTTCCCCTTATTTTCTTTTCCTTCTTCCTGCTGAGTAGAATTTGGGTATAATAACTGGAGCTTGAGCTGCTATCTTGGATTATGAGGTAGAAGCCACATGTTGGGGATGACAGAGCAATAGTATAGAGCAGCATTAGGTCCCTGATGATCATGGAAATGCCTTACATGCTCTGGATTGCTTACCTTTGGATTTTGTTATCTTGGTGATTAGCCCTTTACTGTTTAGGTTTTTCTGTCAGTTGCATTAGAGCCTAATCGTTCATACACACACACACACACACACACACACACACACACACACACACGATAAATATTTACATGACTATATATATATTTTAAAATAGAGATGAGGCTGTTGCTCTGCTGGCCATGCTGATCTTAAACTCCTGGCCTCAAGCAGTCCTCCTGCCTCAGCCTCCCAAACTGCTGTGATTACAGGCATGAGCCACCACGCCTGTCTCACAGTTAATTTTAATTGATACACATTTCTATTTTTTTTCCCCGCTTCACCCGACTCCAATTGATACACATTTCTAATCAGACAGTGGCAAGGGTCATGGGAAAACATGATTGGCTTAGACAAACATTTTGGGGTGGAATGGATTTTGGGGAGTAAAGACATGGATACATCTCTATCAGGCAAGTACAGCAGAGGGAGAGAAAGGCAAGAAAATCAAGAGGTTTGCAGGATATGATTCTTGTGATGGACTATGGACTCTTAACTAGACAAGTGAGAAAGTGAAATGTGCGGATGCTAGGTGGTGTACAGTCAAGAAATGAATAGTTCAGTGGATTGGTGGTCCCATTGGGCCAAAGACTCATTGGAAAGGGGGAAATAGGCTAAATGAACTGGAGAGATGAGACAGTAGTCAGAGGTTAGGGTGCTTTTTTTGTGTGGTAATGTTGTTACTGATAATAACAGGGGCCAGAGAAAGGGGCTAAACAGGGGTGGAGGAAAGATTGTTAATGGTGTGGATAGGAATGGAGAGCCTGGATTTGGATGGAACATCTTTGATGTTGATGCAGATGAGTGGAAGACAGTGAACAATTTGCTGATATCTTCAGTGCGTTAGAAGGAGTAGCTGGGAGATGACTCAGAACAGGCGTCCCCAAACTATGGCCCGCGGGCTGCATGCGGCCCCCTGAGGCCATTTATCCGGCCCCCCACCGCACTTCAGGAAGGGGCACCTCTTTCGTTGGTGGTTAGTGAGAGGAGCACAGTATGTGGTGGCCCTCCAACGGTCTGAGGAACAGTGAACTGGCCCCCTGTGTAAAAAGTTTCGGGACGCCTGACTCAGAAAGTAAGAGAGGCAGATCCAGAAGCGAGCGTGTGTTCAGAGAGGCTGGTGTTATTGATGAAAGAGGGAAGAAAAATGATCTGGAAACAGCCACGAGGAAGGAAATAGCATCCTTCTTAAATAAAACAATTTTGTATAGCAACAGATACTTGCCGGTTGCAGTGGCTCATGCCTGTAATCCCAGCATTTTGGGAGGCCAAGACAGGAGGATTGCTTGAGGCCAGAAGTTCAAGCCTGGGCAACATTGTGAGACTGTCTCTACAAAAAATAAAAAAAAAACATAAATTCAAGAAATTTATGGCTGGATATGAAGGCTCAAGCCTGTAATTCTAATGTTTTGGGAAGCCGAGGTGGGAGGATCTCTTGAGGTCAGGAACTCGAGACCAGCCTGGACAACATAGTGAGACCCCATCTTTTCCAAAAGAAAAAGTATCTTTTCCAAAATACGAAGAAAAAAGTAAACTGAGAAGATATATTTATAGCATGTTTAACATAGACGTGGGAGGTCTCTTTAATATAAAAAGAGCTCCTAAACATTAATTTGAAAAAGATGACTTAGTAGCAAAGTAAGAAAAGAATATGGTATCTTAATTCACAACGGAGGAAGTAGCACAGATGGTTAAAATATATGAGAAGATCTTCAAACATCAGGGTTAGTGTTACAGCAGTTGAAACATTAGTGGAATATCAGGATATTCCTATTATATTGTCAAGACCTAAAAGTATTAGTAAACTTCACTCTTGGCACAAGTATGGGAAGCTCACGGGAGGGTGGTAGATACTACTTCAGAAGCAGCAGTGAGATAGCCATGATGGGTTTGTGCTCTGTTGTGACTTCATGTGCTTGCTTGCCCTCACAGTTATGCTGTCCTCATCATTACTGTTTTAACTGCACTTTACTTATAACTGTTTGATCTTATTTTTTGAAAACAAATTTATATTTATAAATAAGTTCTTGTGGCCATTTTCATCAAAAGGTGATTTTCCCTTCTCAGCTAGAAAGATTTAGGTATGTTTTGTTCATTCCTGTTGGTTTAAATATTTTTCTGTCTTCTTTTTTTATGTGTGTGATAATTTCATTTCATATAAATTTATGCAATCTGAATATAGCTATCTAGTCATTTTCTGCTGGTTATATTATGGGTTAATGTACCCATTTTGTTTAAGTTGTATTAAGAATTAAGAAATATTAACATATGAAAATGTATAAACTATGTAAATATATATGGAATTAATATAGTAGACCTAAGTTTTCTTTTTTAATTTAAATTACAGACTAACTGGATCTTCTGGGTTTGTAACAGATGGACCTGGAAATTATAAATATAAAACGAAGTGCACATGGCTCATTGAAGGACAGTAAGTAGTAATGGCTGACTTAATTTTTGTTTTTTAGGTTAGAGGTCAGTATGACATTACTTTTCCTACAAATCAAATTAATAATCTGTAACATAAAATACTTAAAACATTTATTTGATATTTTTTCATTTGACAAGTGAATTTCATTTTCTTAGTCTTCATTAATTTAAAAGCTTAATGTTGATTTAATACTGCAAATGAATTGAACACACCAGAAATTTGTGTATTTCCAACTGTAATAGTTTAGAAATGGTTACATATTTATAATGGTTTGCTTAAAGCATTAGAAAATTACAATATTGTGTTATTTTTCTAAGTATCTATTTTTATTGTGGATAAGAAAATTGTAATAACTATTACTGCCTAAGTGATCCCTTCTCTGGACCCGCTATCCCTCTAGCTGTTCTCTTTTTTTCTCCCTGTCTTTATGGCAGACTTTTAAAGCAGTATTTCTCAAAACTTTTTTTGTCTCAGGACCTCTTTACACTCTTAAACTGTGAGGATTCCAAATAAGTTTATTTATTTATTTCTTCTGAGATAGAGTCTCACTCTATGACCCAGGCTGAAGTGCAGTGGCGTGATCTAGGCTCCTGTAACCTCTGCCTCTTGGGTTCAAACAATCCTCCTGCCTCAGCCTCCAGAGTAGCTGGAATTACAGGCACATGCCACCATGCCCAGCTAACTTTTGTGTTTTGTAGTAGAGACAGAGTTTTACCATGTTAGACAGGCTGATCTTGAACTTCTGACCTCAAGTGATCTGCCTGCCTCAGCTTCCCAAAGTGCTGGAATTGCAGGCATGAGCCACTGTCCAGCCCTAAATAAGTTTATGTTTAACTGTCTGTACTCACCATGTTGGAACTCACAACCATGAAATACTATTTATTCATTTAAAAGCAACAATTACAAGCCCACTACGTGTTAGTAAAAATGATATTTTAATGAAAAAAAAATCCTGTATTAGAAAAATTGTAGTGAAAAGAATGGCATTGTTTTACATTTTTGCAAATATTTTTAATGTCTAGCTTAATAAAGGACAGCTGGATTATCATATCTTCTTCTGCATTCACTTTGTTGTAGTATGTTATTGTGGTTGAAATGTGTCAAGAAAATGAGGCCTCACTTGAATATGAAGTAGGAAAAAAGAGATTTTAATAGTACAGTGTTTTAAAATAATTGTGTATAGTCTTCTTTGATACCATACCAAAACTTGACAAGTAGTAATTTCTTTCTTTCTTTCTTTTTTTTTAAGAATTGTTGATCTCGAACTTTCCCAAAACAAAGTAGTAATTTCTTAAAAGTAAATTGCAGTATGGAATCTGAAACTGTGTGAAAGAACTTTTGGTACTTGTTAAATTAAAATCCATTGGTTTTCTTGCCCTGAATGGATCTTTTGCCCATCCATGATAGTAACATGATATATAGGGCATTTGGAAAAGAATAGTTCATTGAATTATGCTGATCTGTCATATGTTGATATATTTGTTCCATTACATAGTATTTAAAAAATCATATTGGTTAACATCAAAAAGTCTCCTCTGCTTGAAAGCTTGTATTTTATCTTTGTCAGCGAATACTATCAGTTGTTTTCTTTGAAGTAACAGGCTTGCTTTGCTCATTTTTAAGAAAATGTCTTCCAGGTATCCAACTCTGAATAACCATAGTTTGTTGATTGTTCTTTTAAGTAAACATGGTAAATGATGTTCTGAGAAAAAAGTAGCTAGTTCAGCTTGCAACTTAAACAATTGCAAAAGTGGTTTTCATTGAGAAGATCACTGTGCTTCTATTAGGTAAGAGAAGTGTTTTATACTTGCTTTCCATCTTGTCACACAGAATATTAAAGAGATGTCTACAAATTGGTCAAGATTTAATAAAATTAGCAGTTTTAACTGCTTAATCAAGATATCCTTAAGTGAAACTGGCAGTTTTTCTTTTTTTATGAGTGGTTGGTGGTGAAGAATAGCAGTGATCACTAGCACCATTTGCTGCTGCTGTCTTGATTTGTTCTAAGATGCCCACAGTTTCACTCACCATTGCTTCTTGCACCATTAGTAAATGCCAGCATGGCGATAAAAGATGTGATATCTTAGTTTTACTGCAAAGATAGTTTTAACCTCCTGAGACCCCCCACCATAAGGCTCTCAGGGCCTGTAGCATTTTGTGGACCTCATTTTGAGAACTGTTGCTCTAAGGAACTCTGCTGTGTCCTATCAGTTCATTGCCAGCTGACACCCCCCTGCACTGTTTTTCTGAATGTGCTCTCAGTGGTTGCTCCTCCTCAGCGTAAGCGAAAAACTAAGCAAAAAACTTTCATTCCTTCTTTTCCTTATTCCCCACGTTTAGCCTGTCAGTAAGTTCTGTCAGTTTTCCCTCTAGAGTGCCTCCCCAATCCATCACCAGACTCCTTTTCACCTCCATCTCTACAACTGGGAGACCCACCAGCCTCTCTCTCATGGGCCACGTAATAGCCTTGAAATTGGCCTCCTGATTTCTGCTTTTGCCCCTTACCCACCTCCCACTTCTCATCTCTTATGATTTTCTCTGTTTGCTATGTTTCAGGCATGCTGATTTTCTCCATGTTGCTTAGACACATCAACCTCTTTCTCCCTTAAGACCGTGCTGTTCCCTCCGGCTGAAATGTTTTTTCCCGGGGCTTTTCACATGGCTTGTTTCTTGTCATTCTCATATCTCCAGCTTACCAGGCTATCTCTCTGCTACTTTTTGCGCTGCCACATCACCTTCTTTTAATTTCTTCACAGTACTCATCACTATCTGAGTTTACTTGTTAATGTACTTACTTAGTTGTTAACCTAGAGATATTAGCTAAGTATGGGGTAGAGGAAAGGTCTAAACTGGAGAAATAGATTTAGGCATCAGCAGTATATAATAATGTTGTTATTCTCAGAGCTTTCTGAGTGGAGTGTTGGGCTGAAGCCAGGCTAGAGAGTGAAGGGGTGAGTGAGAGGCACCGAAGAAAGCAAAGTTTTCTGTGAAGTTTTACCTTACTAGGAGGAGAAAGGGTACGGCAGGTATTTGGTAGAGGGAGAGTCGGGATTTGAGGCTTTTTGTTTTTATTTTTGTAAAATACGTGATACTTAAGCAGATTTAATTGTGGATGCAAACCTTCCAGATGAGAGGGAGATGCCAAATATTTGAGAAACCGAAGGAGAAGCAGATAGGTATAGAATTTTGGAAATTGTAATTTTAGGTTTTTTTTGTTGTTTTTTTTTTTGGGGGGTGGGGTTCTGGGTGCTGAGCATAAGCAGGGGTTGGGACTGGGTGGTATGAAATAGTCATTGAGAGTAGCAGTTGTGGAGAGGGAGAGAGAATTGGTAGGACTGCTGGCAGAATCTACATTCCATTTGCAGTTGGTGAGCAGAGACCAATGCCGGAACTAGTCTACCCAGTGGTGTGGTGTAGAGGTATGGCTTTCTCCAGTAGAGCTTAGTTTTTTTTTTTTTTTTCCCCCTCTGATTCAATCTTAGAGCAGATAACTGGTTTCCTGTAAAACAGAGCTTTTGCCAGCCAGTGTCATGAAAAATCAGAGAGGCTGGCAAATTTAGTGGATTAGCAGGCATGTTTATGAAATGACATAGTGTGGAATCTGAAGTTGAGTAAGGAAGTGCAGAAATCGGGGAGGCTAATGAATTGGTTCAGAAGCTGTTAAAAAATAGCCAGTGAATGGACTGTAAGACCCAGAGTCATGGACCACATCAATTTTGCTTCCTATTGCATGTTTGGTAGTCTCTTGCACATAGTACTAAATAAATCATTGACAAATGAAGGAATACGAGTTACATATTATTAATTTAAAAATCTGTATTTTTATATTCTCAAATGTCTGATAGATGTGACGATAACTTTATTATGAATTACTTTTTTTATTCGTTTCAGGCCAAATAGAATAATGAGACTTCGTTTCAATCATTTTGCTACAGAGTGTAGTTGGGACCATTTATACGTTTATGATGGGGACTCAATTTATGCACCACTAGTTGCTGCATTTAGGTAAGCTCAGTCATCTAAGCACTTTTCATCATTATTTGATTTCTAAATTTAAACATATTGCAGACCTACGTAATATGCAGTGACTCATGCAATTAGCTTTCTGGGGATGAGCATTTAGATGGTTTTCAACATGTTGCCATCTGAAAGGTGCTGCGGTTAGGATGATTCTTGTATATTAGTCATTGTGTACATCAGCAAGTATTTCTTCTACAAAGAAACAGAATTACTAGGTCAGAGTGAATGAGCATTTAAGTTGTCATAGCCTTAAGTTGGTAGTGTGCTCTGTGAAAGCACAGAGGCTGGGTGAGTGAAGGGAAGAGTAATAGGAGATGGTTTGTTCATTGGGTAGGGCCTGGCAAGGTTCTAGGCTTTTACTGAATGTGATGGTGGTGGTGAATCCGTAATGGGGCAAAGTCATGGATATATGAAGAAATGAAGCAGGTAAGCAAAAGAAATGTGATTAATCCCAGGAGTAAAAAGAACTCAGAACCACAATTTTAAAAATTGCCTTTTACTTATTAAATTAGCAAAATTCAAATAGAACTAGTAGTCCTTGTTGTTGGCAGAGTGAAGTGGGATGGACTGTTCATTCTGTTTGATAGGATTTCAAGTCACATATCTCTTCTGGGAAGCAAGTTGATATTGTGGCTCTAGAGTCTTAAAGGCATCATTTAGACCCTATTACTCAATAAGTGTCTTTTTTTTTTTTTTTTTTTTTTGAAACCGGTCACCCAACAAACTCTTATTTA
This sequence comes from Saimiri boliviensis, assembly GCF_048565385.1. Classification (NCBI taxonomy): domain Eukaryota; kingdom Metazoa; phylum Chordata; class Mammalia; order Primates; family Cebidae; genus Saimiri; species Saimiri boliviensis. The sequence continues at coordinate 92,690,900 of NC_133457.1, read as the reverse complement.
GAATCTATTATGTGCCGGGTTGTGAGTGAGGCCCTAAGGAGAACCTAGGGAGCTTTTAATGACATAGAAAATGCATATATTTTATTTGTAAAATAGAATATACAATGTAAATAATATCAATTAGACAAGGAAATTCATCAGAATGCTAACAGTGTTGGGGTTATGGGTGTTTGTTATCTAGCTTCTTCATATTTTTATATGAATATTTTATATAAAATATCTCAGGCACGATGGCTCATGCCTGTAATCCCTATACTTTGGGAGGCCGAGGCGGGTGGATCATCTGAGGTCAGGAGTTTGAGACCCAGCCTGGCCTACATGATGAAACCCTGTCTCTACTAAAAATACAAAAAAAATAGGCTGGTGTGGTGGCAGGTGCCTGTTACCCCAGCTACTCAGAGGATTAAGGCAGGAGAATCACTTGAACCTATGAGTCAGAGGTTGCAGTGAGCTGAGATCGCGCCACTGCACTCCAGTTTGGGCAACAAGCGTGAAACTCTTGTCTCACTTTGGTGTAAATTATGTAAAGCAAAAGATTTTTAATCTTTGCCTTAATACTTTTTTGTTTTGTTTTATTTTGAAAGATTAGCCTTTGTGGCTCCCCATTTTTTGTCTCCCAACTTGAGATGTATGAAGGCTTTTGGTCTCCCTGGGAGTTGATGGAGGCAGCCAGGGCTTACCTGTACACTGACTTGAGACCAGTTGAATAAAATTGCATACCTTAAAAAAAAAAATCTCATGTCTTTCAGCAATATATATGTGGTATTCATAACTCATAAAATTTGTTACCTTACTTGATTGTAGAGGTTTATTTTTTCAAATGGGCACTATAAAAGTTGCATAAGAATAGGACCATTGATTTCAAATCTTATTAGAAATACGACTCAGAATAAAGGAAGCCTAGCAAAAGATTCAGATCTGTTCCTCAGAGGATCCAGAACTAATAGGGTAGTACTATATATTTATCACAGGAATTTGCCTCTCTTCCTGGATGTGGTTTTTAAATTAAAAGGTTGGATTTGTTTTTAATTTGTGTCTGCTACAATTTGACATATCTGTGCTTGTGCTTCCCTCTATAAGAAGTGTGCTTTCATTTCAGTGGCCTCATTGTTCCTGAGAGAGATGGCAATGAGACTGTCCCTGAGGTTGTTGCCACATCAGGCTATGCCCTGCTGCATTTTTTTAGTGATGCTGCTTATAATTTGACTGGATTTAATATTACTTACAGGTAAGATACTTAAGTCTAGTATTTGTGATTTCATTCAGAAGACTATCCACTGTGTTTTAACAACAATAATGGCTAACGTAGATTGAGGGCTTACAATGTGCCAGGCATAGCGTCAGGCAGTTTACATGAATTTTCTCGCTTAAAGTTCTTCTGTAAATTCAGTGAGGTCTGCGCTCTGTTTTTTTAGTCATTTATAATTGAGGAAACTGGCAAGAAAAGGTTAGGTAGATTGTCACAGTAAGTGGTGGGACCACAATTTTAACTCAGGTGTTGCTGCTGTTGAACTTCTCCTAGAGGACAGGGACTTTTCTGGTAATGGATAAAAACATTGGAATTTTACAAAGTACACCTCAACAAATAATTTGTCATGTACTGAATAGTAGAAGAAATCTATACTCATTAAAGTACCTTGATAGTCCATTATCACCCCTTTTAAATTCTGAATTACATTGTTTCAAAGCACTGTCAGTAGTTATCTTATGTTATTATGAGATGTATTATAGTTCAATTTTTGTTTGTTTGTTTGTTTGTTTGAGACTGAGTCTCACTTTCACCTGGGCTGGAGTGTAGTGGCCTGATTGCGGTTCACTGCAGCCTCCGCCTCCTGAGTTCAGGTGATTCTCCTTGCCTCACCCTCTTCAGTAGCTGGGATTACAGGCACTCACCACTATGCCCAGCTAATTTTCCATATTTTTAATAGAGATGGGGTTTCACCATGTTGTCCAGGCTGATCTCAAACTCCTGACATTGTGATTGGCCCACCTTGGCTTCCCAAAGTGGTGGGATTACGGCGTCAGCCACCGCGCCTGGCCGTAGTTCATTTCTTTCATTAAGTTAAACTAGCCCTCCTTCTTGCATCTGAAATGAGTGGATGAAATTACTAAGGAGTTTTAAATATACCAATCTGGGCAGTAACCTTAAATTTTATTAAATAGAAATTTTCAGAGACTATATAGAGTGTACCATGAGAATAGTAGTTTATTGTTAGCAGTTTGTTTTATTCTTTTCCTTCCCAAACTTCCAAGCATGATTTCAGCAATTCTGTAAAGCTTATCATTAGCAGGCTACCAAGAATAGGATAGTCATCCCAACCTTGAGGAGCTAACAGTTCTGCCCAAATCTCCTTCCTCCTTGTAATTTCTTTTTTTTTTTTGAGACGGAGTTTCGCTCTTGTTACCCAGGCTGGAGTGCAATGGCGCAATCTCGGCTCACCGCAACCTCCGCCTCCTGGGTTCAAGACATTCTCCTGTCTCAGCCTCTTGAGTAGCTGGGATTACAGCCACGTGCCACCATGCCCAGCTAATTTTTTGTATTTTTAGTAGAGACGGAGTTTCACCATGTTGACCAGGATGGTCTCAATCTCTCAACCTCGTGATCCACCCGCCTCGGCCTCCCAGAGTGCTGGGAATACAGGCTTGAGCCACTGCGCCCGGCTGCCTCCTTGTAATTTCTTTGACTTATATATTGTAATTTCTTTGACTTATTTATCCTCTTATTATGATAATCCAGCAGTGTTGATTTGATTTCATTACTTGTACCTGAGGCTATAGCTATACAGTGTTGAGCAAACCTATTTGAGCTAAATCCTTAAGTACTGCAGTTATGCTTATGAATGAACTGAGACAGTGAGATTCTTAAACCTGTGTGGGAGGAAGTTCTGCTAAGTTAATCTGCCTTACGTTAATGTAATTTTCCCTCCTATTTTTACAGTTATGACATGTGTCCAAATAATTGCTCAGGCCGAGGAGAGTGTAAGATCAATAATAGCAGCAACACTGTTGAATGTGAATGTTCTGAAAACTGGAAAGGTGAAGCTTGTGACATTCCTCACTGTACAGACAACTGTGGTTTTCCTCATCGAGGCATCTGCAATTCAAGTGATGTCAGAGGATGCTCCTGCTTCTCAGACTGGCAGGGTAGGAGTCTCTTTCATTTTTATGTTTCTTTAAATATATAGAACATTCCCAGTTAAATAAATTATAGGTTGACTTTATTCTTAGCATCCATATAATTTATGTTAATCAAATACTAGGTAGCATTTAAACTTGAAACATCCCTCTATTCAGCTGCTTATGAATTTCAATTTCTTTCTTTTTTTTTTTTTTTAAATTTATTCACCTGGATGGAGGTAGGCTAAGGCCCAAAAGGGCACTAGCCTGAATTTCAATTTCATACATGTGTGGTTGTGGTCTCTTTAGAGTTATGGAGGGTATGACATTTTTTGCAACCTATTTGTGAAGGTTGAAGAACTTGGTCTCACCCATGAAAGGATGTAGCAGAGAGCCAAGCTGCGAGATGGGACAAGAGCTGACAATAATGATATTGCATCAGAAACACACTCTAAGTTCAGAGAAAGTTAGAGTCAGTTATATATTGGAATCTTAAACAAGTTAGCTAATAGCATTGTCTACATAAATAATTAAAGAAGCTTTTGGGGAATTTTTTTAAGGGGTGGGTGTTAGTAACTGTTAGTGATTTTATTTAGTGATTTTCTTTGTAAACTTACTCCTTGCTCAGAACCTCTTTATTTTGAAAGGAAATTTGCTTGTTTATATACCTTAGTGTTGGGTTTGGCTGACACTGTAGAATTAATAATTGAAGCGTTTCATTATCTACCTTTATGCAAATATTGCAACAGAAGCCAGACCTCCCAAGAATGGAGTTTGTCTCTTCAATTTGTTTAAGTTTCTTGATTTACCAGAAGATGAATAGTTTGTATGATTACTCCCAGGTCTAGTTATCACACTTATTCCTCCATCTCCGCAGGTTCTACGTCTGCAGATTCAAACAACCACATGTAGAAAATATTCAGAAAAAACACAATAAAATATAACACAGGCTGGGCATGGTGGCTCACGCCTATAATGCCAGCACTTGGAAGCCAAGGCAGGCAGCTCACCTGAGGTCAGGAATTCAAGACCAGCCTGGCCAACATGGTGAAACCCCGTCTCTACTAAAAATACAAAAATTAGCTGGGCATGGTGGCAGGTGCCTGTAACCCCAGCTACTCAGGAGGCTGAGGCAGGAGAATGTCTTGAACACTGGAGGCAGAGGTTGCAGTGAGCTGAGATCATACCACTGCACTCCAGCCTGGGCCACAGAGTACGACTCTGTCTCAAAAAAAAAAAAAAAAAAAGATAATACAAATAAAAGATATACATATGAAAATAACCATTTACATAGCATTTACATTGTGTTAAGTATTATAAGTAATCTAGAGGTGAGTTAAAGTATATGACGGGATGTGTGTAGATTGTACGCAAGTACTACACCACTAGTTTGTATTAGGGACTTTGAGCATCTGTGGATTTTGGTACTGAGGGGGTCCTAGAACCAATCCCCTGTGGATATTGAGGAACAACTGTATATTTTATCCTTAAGATTTTTCATGTGAATTAATAATTTATTTATCGGGGCTTTCTCCTGAGAGTTGCTTAAGCAAGTATTTCATTACCAAAAAAAAAAAAACACCTAACCTGGATATAGTCAAGTTATCATTAGAAAGTATGTGATTAACCCTTGGTCAATACCCCAAATAAATTAAAATAAAAATTAAAGGGATTTGTCTGATATTTAAATGCTAAATGAAAGACTAAATATTATTTAACTATTTGTTACATTTAGATGATTAAAAATTGAAATGCAGTAAGCTTTAAATCTGCATTTGTGAACCTAATTCATTGTGTTTTTATTAGGTCCTGGATGTTCATTTCCTGTACCAGCTAACCAGTCATTTTGGACTCGAGAGGAATATTCTAACTTAAAGCTCCCCAGAGCATCTCATAAAGCTGTGGTCAATGGAAACATTATGTGGGTTGTTGGAGGTTATATGTTCAACCACTCAGATTATAACATGGTTCTAGCGTAAGTTGTTTTAAACATTTATGCAAGAAGCTTAGTTTTTTATTTTGAAAATTTATAAAGCACAGATAAGCAAAAATAAATCGCCAGTAATTCTGCTACCTAAGGATAATCCCTGTTAATATTTTGACATATGTTGAGTTTTTAAAATTGAGTGCTACAAAAAATTCATTGTCATGATAAGCAATAATTTGTCTTTTTCAAATACTGTCTCTGATATTTTGCTTTAAGGATATGTAGTAGTTTCTAAGTAGGCGATTATTTTATCTTTTAATTTAATTAATAGTTCCAAAGGTGAAATGGTTTTAATTTATAGTTTGCTAGTGGAAATTACACCATTGTCTAATATGTCCCAGGGTTCCAGATCTGTTTGCTGATCCCATGCTGCTCATTTGGAATATATGACAACAATATATGTTGTCATGGTAGAATTAGCTATGGAGATGGACTGGTAGAAAAAAATTTATAAACACTTACTCTTGCTGATTTTATGACTTGGAACTTTTTTCTAGGTACTTTCTGTTAATGAAGGTTGTCAAAAAATTAGCATCTGTTAATTAAGGGATTCTGGAAATATATGGCAGTGTTGGCCTAGTTTCTGCATCCCCTCGCAAAGTAGTCATTAAAACACATCGCATAACTAGTCTAGGAAAGTCATAGAAACATGAGCAACACCTATAAGAAAACTTGATTAGGTGAGGCGCAGTGGCTCATGTCTGTAATCTCAGCACTTTGGGAGGCCAAGGTGGGCAGATGACTTGAGGTCAGGAGTTTGAGACGAGCCTGGCCAACATGGTGAAACCCCATCTCTACTAAAAATACAAAAATTAGCCAGGTGTGGTGGTGGGCACCTATAGTCCCAGCTGCTTGGGAGGCTGAGGCAGGAGAATTGCTTGAACCTGGGAGACAGAGGTTGCAGTGAGCCGAGATCATGCTACTGCACTCCAGCCTGGGCAAGAGAGTGAGACTCTGTCTCAAAAACAAAAAAAACTTAGTCAGAAGGTAACTGTATGAATGGGTAAGGCTAAATCATTGATAGCCATAAGACTTGTGTGGTATTGGCATCTGTGCAGGAGTGAGCAGAGGGGAGCAATGGGGACACAAATGGGATCCAGAAGATTCTCACTCAAAAGCTCAACAAACTGATCGAAAACAGCTGGAATTGGAAAGAGTTTTGTATATTCTAGTAACAAGGTGAACTCAAGGTATCCATAGTAGTATCTGAAGGGGCTGGAGCAGTTTATACCTTACTTCTTCTCAGAATAAACCAGCCAAAGTATTTTTGAAGGAGAAAGTTTCACACTTAGGAAGAACTGCTGGAAGTAGAATTCAAATTGAGCATGACAGGGACAATAGGGACAAAGTAAAAGTTGAAATAACAGTCTGAGGAAACAGAGCCAGGCAGTCTCAAGTATACTGCCCTGTATTTGAACAGTATATTACAACAATTGAAGAGTGAGTTTGAGAGCTGAGATGTTAGAAAACCTGTACTACACCTGGCCTCCTTGTAAAAGCTCAGAGAAAAATGCTTTCATTTCAAATTGAGCAACAGAAGAATATCAAGATCAAATCTTATAGAAAGTCATTATTTTAAAAAAGAGAACACAGAGTAGAACAAACCTCTTCATACATGAAAGCATTAACAGTAGAAAATACACTCACAAAACTGATGAAAATTTTAACTCAGTATTCCAAAACAAGCTATAGTACAATAAGAAAATAATACAAGAGACAGGGTGCCATGGCTCATGCCTGTAATCCTAGCACTTTGGGAAGCCACACAGGTGGATTGCTTGAGCCAGGAGTTTGAGACCAGCCTGGACAACATGGTAAAATCCTATCTCTACCAAAAATGCAAAAATTAGGCAGTCTCATAACTGGGTCTTAAAAATACATATAAATAAATATTTTTTAAAAATAAAATGATGTATCAAAGAACAATATAATCAGAACTTAAAATTTACAAGTGAGGTGATTGAAGTTCTGATAGAATTTAAAAATTTTAGAAATTCAGAATTGAAGAGAAACCTAGAAGGACACAGAGTAAATAAACACAGTAGTTACTACTTTAGAAATAGAATATGAAAGGAGGAAATTCTTTAATATTATACATGAAGGCAGGGCTCCATGGCTTATGCCTGTAATCCCAGCACTTTTGGGAGTCTGAGGTAGGTGGATCACTTGAGTCTTGGAATTTGAGACCTGGGCTATATGATGAAACCCTATCTCTACAAAACATACAAAAATTAGCCAGGTGTGGTGATGTGTGCCTATAGTCTCTGCTACTAGGGAGGCTGAGATGGGAGGATCTATTTAGCTTGAGCGATTAAGGCTCCAGTGAGCCATGATTGCACCACTGCACTCCAGCCAAGGCAACAGAGTGAAACCCTGTCTCAAAAATGAAAAGGAATGAAGGTCACTTTTCCCACATTTTGTGGTAAGTATAGTTAAAAATCCTGAACACTATATATAAAACAAGCGAGAGCTCTGAAAGTGAGAGAGAAGATGGCAGTCCAGCTAGGGACTTTAGAGTGCAAGGAATAAACAACAGTGAGTTCCAGGGATTTTCTTTTTGCCTCATATGTCCTACATGTGATTTGGGGGAGGCTGGCAGTCTGGGAATGCCACAAGACACAAGCTGAAAAAGCCCCAAGAAAAGCATGTTTTCTCTAGTTTGAGGGCCAGGAAAGGGGCAGCATAACAAAGACAGAAAACTTACGGAAATAACTGCTGTACTTCACCCACGTACCACGGAAATATGGTCCCACCACCATACACACCAGCACAGTCTGAGGAGACAGCCTAAATTTCCACCCTTGCCAGAATGTAGTAAGGAATTCCAGCACCACTCCCAAGGTAGTGTCAGAGAAGACCAAGTAAGGGGCTGGGACTTTCCTTACTGGTGGAGACCAGGCCATACCAAGCTGCCCCTTACCTTTATAACATCAGTGGAGACCGCATGGGGAGCCTGGACTTTTCCCACCTGGCAGTAACTGCAGTAAGGAGCCAATCTTCCCCATCCCTACTGGGGTGGTGTCAGAGGAGGACTGCTGTAACAGAAGATTTAAATAAGATCCAGAGTCTCATGACATGATACCCAGAATGTTTGGGTTTCAACTGAAAATCACTGGTAATGCCAAGAGCTAGGAAAATTGCAACTTGAGTGAGACAAGACAATCAAAAGAGCCACTGACGTGGAGATGACATAGATGTCAGGATTGTCTTGACAGAGATTTTTAAGCCACCGTCATAAAAATGCTTTGATGAGCAGTTCTGGGCACACTGGAAACAAATGAAAAACAGAAAAAGCCTCACCAAAGAAATAGAAGATAAGAATCAAGTGGAAGATTTTTTTATTTTTTATTTTTGAAGTGGAAGTTTTAAAACTGAAAAATACAAGACAAAAACCAAGACAGATCTCAATGGATGGGCTCTACAGCAGAATGGAGAGGACAGAGAAAACAATCAGTTAACTTGAAGATGGAACATTAGGAATTCCTCAGTCTCAGGAACAGACAGAAAATAGATTTTTAAAAAAATTAACAGAACCTCAGAGACCTGTGGGACTGTCACAAAACCCCCCAACATTTCTGTCCCTGGAGGACTCCTGGAAAGAGAGGAGAGAGAGTATGTGTCTGAAAAAGCACTTCAAGAAATAATGGCTGAAAAATTTCCAAATATGACAAAAGACCTGAACCGACAGAATCAGGAATCCTTGTGTACTCCAAATAGTATAAACCCAAAGAAATAGACACCAAGACTTATCAGAGCCCACCTTCTGAAAACTAAAGAGAAAGAAAAACTCCAAAACATAAGTGAGAGAGAACTTACACTTACAGGAACAAATGAATTTAAATGACAACGAATTTCTTGTCCAAAACCATGGATGTCAGAAGGAAGTGGGACAACATTGTTGAAGTGCTGAAAAAAAAGGATTGTCAGTATAGAATTCTATATTCAGTGAATATATCTTTCAGGAAAGAAGAGGAAATTGGGACATTCTCAGATGAAGAAAAACTAAGATAATTTGTTGCCAGCATACTTTTCCTTAAAGAATAATGAAGGAAGTTCTCTAAACAGAAAGCAAATGATGAAAGAAGGAATCTTGGAACATTAGGAAGAAGAAAGAATGAAAATAGCAAAACTGCTGGTAATTACAATGGATTTTCTTTCCTTTTCTTGAGTTTTTAAAATTAGATTTAATGGTTGAAACAAGTAACATAACAAAATAACTTTTGGAAAATTAGAAGAACACACCAAAAATTTGTGAGTGGTATGTGCAAAATGCACTTACCTATCTCTGTTTTTTAATTGGGAGTTTTGTTCTACCACTGAGCAGGTGATAAGTCTTGCGGATTCTTTCCTACCCGTGAAATGAGGGATGGTGAGATGGAGAGTGGACTTCATAATGCCTAAAGTTTCTTTTCTGGCACAATTTTAGGGATCTTGTACCAAAAGTATGATCTAAAAAGTCTGAAAATTAGATGGAACGTGTATTATATCTCGTTAATAGTCTCCTTTTGAAAAAGATTTGAGAGCATACTTTAGGTTTTCTGTATATATTGTTCTTGATATATCCATACAACCTCTCTCAAAATTCACGTTAGAGGAAAACAAACTCCCTCTGGAAGACCATCATTTTTAAAATTTTTGTTTATTTTTTAACTTTTAGATTCAGCGGTACATTTGCAGGTTTGTTATATAGGTAAACTGTGTCATGGCAGTTTTGTGTACAGATAATTTCGTTGCCTGGGTAGTAAGCATAGTATTTTTACCTGATAGGTATTTTTTTCTACTCCTCTTCGTCTTCCCACCCTCCACCCTCAAGTAGGCCCCAGTGTCTGTTGTTCTCCTCCTAATATCCATGTGTAGACCATCATTTTTAATACTAATAATCCTATATTTCTAAACTGGATGCTCTGAAATTACCTTACATTTGTTTTCCTGTTCTTAATCCTGATTTGTTTTCCCCAGGTGCTCAAGCTGAGATTGTGAAGTCCTTTTTCAATTCCCTTTTCCCTTCTCTTTTTATTTAGTCAGTAGGTCATATCGAAATCAGTAGATTCACTTTCAAAATGTCTCTCAAGTAAAACTGGCACAGTCTCTTTTTAAAAAAATTTATTTATTTTAACTTTTATTTTAGGTTCAGTGATACATGTGCAGGTTTGTTATGTAGGTAAACTCATGCCACAAGGGTTTGTTGTATAGATTATTTTGTCACCGAGGTACTAAGCCTAGTACCCAATAGTTATTTTTTCGACTCCTCTCCCTCCTTCCACCCTCTACCCTCCAATAGGCTCCAGTATATGATGTTCCCTTCTTTACGCCCATGAGTTCTTATCATTTAGTTCCCACTTGTAAGTGAGAAAATGCGGTATTTGGTTTTCTGTTGGTTAAAAGGAAGTCATAGATCCTGCTTACCTCCTAGGGGAGAGGATTGTACATGGTTATGAACACCAGGAGGTGGAGATCATGAGGACTATGCCAGCATCTGTCTGACACAATATGTTAAATCTTGTTAGCTCTACTTTTAGAATCTGTCCCAAATCTGATCTCTAGTGCTGCCACTGTGAGAAGAGAAGGTAAAATTAAAGGCATGAAAGTGATTGTGCCTTCCTGCTGTTATACTAGTAGATACTATGAAAGGCACATATTTACCATTATGTGATTTTACCCTAACATCCTCCCTCTCTCTTGAAGCAAGAAATCTGGGAGTCTTTTAATATTTCTCCATCTTTTCCTCCTCATACCATAATTTCATATTAAGCTCCCTCAACTCTGTCACCAAATATTTGTCATATTTGTCTTTTATCTTTATGTACAGCCTGCTGTTATCTCTTAATCTTCAGCAGTAGATTCTATCAAATCTGTTCATTTTCATTTATTCCTGTTAATCAGATTGCTAAACATGAATTGGGGTGCCTTTAAGCAATATAAACCATGTTATTTCCAACTTAAAACCCATCAATGTCTTCCCTTTGGATTTAATGGCCCTGCATGATGTGACCACTGTTTACTTTCCCAGACTCAGTCTTTTCCTCTCCTGCCATCATTCACAGCACTCCTGCCCCACCAGCCTGCTTTCTTACCCAAAACATACAATGTATGTCATGACCTAAGGGCCTGTGCACTTGCTGTTCCCTTGGTCTAGACTATTCCTGCTATTGGGCCTTAGGGCTGGTGTCTTCTCACCCTTTAGATTTCCATGTGGTTGTCCCACAGAGGGATCTTCTCTGACCATCCAGTTCAGACATTTCTTTCTCCCTGTTGTTTTTTTCTGTAGCCTTTGTTTTCTTTATAGCAGTGTTTGTGATTTTTGGTTATATCTGTGCATGCTGTTGTACTTGCTCCTTGTCTGCCTTTGCCAAGTTCTCCAAGGTTAGGGACCATGTTTACTCAACTGCACTCAGAGCTTAGCTTATAGAAGGTACTCAGATAAGTATTCATCAGATAAATGGGGGAGTAAATGAATGGTTTATTTCCTTCACAAACATCTGTTCCTGGAAATATTAATGTCACCTATTACTTTTTTTTGACTGATATACTTCATGAGTCACATTAGTTTTTAGATCATAACTTTTTTTTCTACTTGATAAAAACATAAATTTCTGTAGCTTTGTTTCATGTAAATATTAGAATAGTTCCAAGTAATGAATTTTCGTGAAAAGTTAATTTAGTGATTCTTTTTAGAAGTAGTGTTTCTGGAACTTAGATTACAGATTTTATAGTCATTTATACTCTTCCATAAAAGTATTTTAGGAATTGCTCTTTCTTTCTGTTTTCCTCATAGTCCTCTTAACCTAAAACTTTTTAGTTGCATTAAAAAGCAGTTCCCGTTTTGTTACCCAATGGTCCTCTTGTGAAATAAGTGATCTTGGTCCCCTCGGTTAAGATTGCTAGTTAAAACTTGATTACCAAATTTCCTTCTCTTGAGCAAAAAAGAGCTTTTTTTTTTTTTTTTGTTAAGTTTCAAAGAAAAATAGTAAGAAATCAATCAGCAGTCAACCAAATAAGGAAAGTAGCATCACCAAATCCAATAAATGACGTTTTTTTTTGTTGTTGTTGTTGTTTGAGACAGAATTTCACTCTTGTTGCCCAGGCTGGAGTGCAGTAGCACAGTCTCGGCTCACTGCAACCTCTACCTCCACCTTCTCCTACCTCAGCTTCCCAGATGGCTGGGATTATAGTCACCACACCTGGCTAATTTTGTATTTTTAGTAGAGACGGAGTTTCTCCATTTTGGTCAGGCTGGTCTCAAACTCCCAACCTTAAGTGATCCACCTGCCTTGACCTCCTGAAGTGCTAGGATTACAGGCATGAGCCATTGTGCCAGGCAAATCCAATAAATGTTAAAGCAGACTCAGGGAACAACAAGGTGACCTGACCTGTTACATACCCCACAGAAATCACACTAGGGGAGATTCTAATAATTCTCAGTGATAGCCCAAAGTCTAGAAGGAAGCAAACTGAGTGAGCATTACTGTTTTTGATGGTAATTGAAAAGCAGGAGACGTAATTATGGGGGAGGATCAGGTAAAAAGCGGAGAAATTGACCAAGTGGCTGATTCCCTACCCAGAACTCAGGGCTTCTATTTAAATTAAAATATGATCTGAGCACTGTTGTAGACCACAAGCAAAATCTCAGAGGAGAGGAGAGTCTGGGTATTTTATCCTAATAGACTATACACCCTCTTATTTGAGCCACAACATTTCCTTAGATTTCAGAAGAATAGATAGAACATAAAATACCAGCCTTCACACTAAAGCTATGGAAAGGATGGAAATTTGATAAACTTGTCTTGGATACAGTGGGAACAGAATTAAGAAATCACCCACACTTTGCAAATAAAATGTCTGGAGAGCTATGTCTAACCTCAAACAAAATGAAAGAGGTGGCATTGTAGCTAGTGCAAATATTCTATGATGAAAAAATAAAGAGGAAGAAAGACTGCAGCCTGTAAAATCTAACAAGAAGCCATCATGGAAGAAAAGCAGCTTAAAGGAGGAGATTCCTTCCAACTGCTTCATGCTACAGATCAACTTAATGAGAATTTGAATTCAGAAAAAGCTACGAGACAAGAAGATGATAACAGTGAGAAGAATTGGGAGGTTGTCGGCCTAAAGAAATACGAATAAATTAGATAGCAAAAATTAGAATGAAAATTGAATTACTGACTGGTTGATTGAGTTAATTGTAGTGTAGTGGGAGAAACAGAGAAAATAAAAAACACATGAAGGACAGAAGGTGATCAAATATAAATATAATTGCTGTCACTGAAGAAGATAACCTAACACATGTAACAGATGGATTGAAAAGGTGTTTCAGGCCGGGCGCGGTGGCTCAAGCCTGTAATCCCAGCACTTTGGGAGGCCGAGGCGGGTGGATCATGAGGTCAAGAGATCGAGACCATCCTGGTCAACATAGTGAAACCCCGTCTCTACTAAAAATACAAAAAACTAAAAATACAAAAAACTAGCTGGGCGTGGTGGCGCGTGCCTGTAATCCCAGCTACTTAGGAGGCTGAGGCAGGAGAATTGCCTGAGCCCAGGAGGCGGAGGTTGCGGTGAGCCGAGATTGTGCCATTGCACTCCAGCCTGGGTAACAAGAGCGAAACTCCATCTCAAAAAAAAAAAAAAAAGAAAAGGTGTTTCAGAAAAATTTTATAGTTTCTCAATGACAAAACCTGATTTCATCAAGTTATTGAATTTTTTGTACTTGGAGTCTATCCAAGAAAAATAAAGTCATTAAACTTTTGGGATAAAGGACAAATTATTATTTGAGAAGCTTCCGGTAGTTCTGTGTTACCTACTGTCTGGAATCATGTCTAGTCTCCACGGAGCCTTTGCCTTGGTCTTCAGGTGGCCAGATTGGATTGGTAACCAGGCGATTATGGAGTTTGAAACCTGTACCCTGTGGTACATGATGGTCATTGGCTTGCCAGCCATCTTAAAGGGATCAAGGGAGGTGCTGTCACTCTGTGGAAGATATCTTTTTCTGAATTCCTGAAATCTGTCTTTGCTTATTTGCTTGTTTAAGTCTTTGAATCAGTTGTTCACTATTCTATTATCTTGGATTCAGCTCCCAAAAGGAGTGTTTATCTGGTACTTAGAACTTATGTTTTATTTTATCAGTATTGTTGTTGTCTTATGTTTGCTTCTCTCTGTTGAGAGATAATTAACAGCATGTTGTTTAAGTGCCTTTTGGTAGTTCTCCTGCCAGCACCTAAGTGTCTCTGACAAGCTCTTGGTCTGACTTACTGACAGAAGAGGAGCAAAATACATTAAGAGACAGATTGGGCTCCCTCCGTGTCCTTTGACAGAAATGTGGAGACCTGTTTCTGTGCTTCCTCTGTTTCTTTCTTCTCTTTTAAATGTACAGAAACAAGCCTCTGGATTGCACATAAGATGTATGTATATGTGTGGTCGGAAGTTATGTGAGTCCTTCCCAGAAAACACCTTTCATAGCCAGAATTCCACAAAAGCTTTGTGCAGTTGTATGCAGTCCATTTTATAAAATCATATTCCTGGATGGATTTATTTCTATTTGAAGTAAAATATAGTATCATGTCATTAAAAAAATGGAGGTTGCAGGTAGGGAGAGAGGAAGAGAGGATGAATATGATTCAGAATTCTTCAGGCCTCCAGGCAGAAAGGCAAACCATGAAAAAAGGGAGAAATAAGCTGGCCACAGACTTCTCCGTAACATTTTCAGTACCAGCAGTGTTCAAGGGAGCAACATCTGCAAGGTTCTGGAGGAAAGAAAGGATGGTCCAAGAATAGTATACCCAGCTAAGGTGTCATTCTGCTATAAAGCTAGCAGGCGGATATTCTCAAACAGGAGTGAACTCAGGGAAAGAGTACTATGAACTCTACATAAACAAAACAAAACAAAAACCCACTTGACAGTGAAATCCAGGGGAGAATTGAAGAGCTCAAGAAAGAGAAGTTGTGGTAAAAGGACTATGAGGAGATTGATTCAGCTAAAATTCAGGACTAAATAGCTATGGAATTACTGTTACCAAATGTAGTATAATTTTTATAACAAAAATTGGAAGAAGAAATGAGAGGAAATGTGAGTGCTAAGATTTTTCAACTTTTAAAGCAAGAAGTTAGTGAATTCTTTGCAAAAATAAATTGCATATAATTTTAAATTCAATCTAAATAATTTGCCATGTATTTTTAAGTGTGGAATATTCCAAAAATATGTAAAATAATAGCCAATGTCAGTTTATATGCTATTCATATTTAATAGTTGTCACCAAACAAATGGTGATAAAAATATAACAAAATATTTACTTCAGATCGTGTATAAAATATTTAAGATCAAAGGAAAGGCTTAGAGAAAATTAATGAATACCAATGCATTCACCACCGGGTTAGAAAATAAAACACTGCTAACACAGTTGAAGTCCCTTCCATGTTTCTCCAAAGTCCCAGAGATAATCTGTATCCTTATTTTGGTGTCAGTTGTTCATAGTTTCATATACATGTGATACTTTACATATATATATTATACTTTACATATATATGAAAGTAAGTAGAATGAATAAATTTTCTGTTTTTAGTCTCTAGAAACAATTTTCTGCAGTGTGCTATTTTAGCTTAACATTGTTTTGAGATTTATATTGACATGTTGCTGGAGTATATTTTTTATTCTGTATACTTATTCTATATCTATCTGGATATATTACCATATATTCATTGATTTTCAATGGATGGACATTTGTTTCCTTTTTTGCTATTGTGATAAACTTTCTTATTTTTTTTTTGCTTGTATATGATAATATTTTTCAAAATATTTAAAATACTTGGAATATACAGGTAAACTTTTATAGAAAATCAGCAAATATTTACTTAAGGTAAATGTAAATATAAATATCATTGGTCTTTTTTTTCTATTTTGTGAAAATTAAAAGTATTCTTTTACATGCATAGAAAGATGTCTGGTATGATGTTTACTTAACGATACTGATTTCTAGATCATGGAATGTGGGGTCGTTTTTAAAAAAGCTTTTAACTCTTTATTCTTTGTATTGGTTACGTTATTTATAATGGACATGTATGATTTTTATAAAAAACTATAGTTTTAAAACAGTATAGTTTTAAAAGCAAAAACTCAAAGTGAGTATTTTAAGATACTGAATGTGATTATTCAGTAATGCATGAATTTCCCAGTATAAATTGCATGGCAGGATTATAAATTATTTTCTTTTTGGCATTTTTGTATTTTAAGGTCTTATATTCATAGTACAAGTGAAATGCTATAATGGTATTCTGGCATTTGAAAATATATTTTTAGTCAATTAGATAAAAGGAAAGATTAGTGATTTTCTTTTGCTTAATTATCATCCCTTTTTTGGTACTCATCTTGCTTTTCTCATGATAAAATGAAACAAAAGTTATTGTAATAAAATTTTAAGTCCCTTGAGTACAATGCAACCTTTAAATGATTTAGACTGTGTATCCAAGAGGTTTTCAGGAAGTGTTAGAACGTTCCAGAAGATTTGTAGTCCTCTCTTTTCCCAGGATTTTGTAGTCCACCTCCTCTTCCTGAGTTACCACTTGCCCAGTGGGCCCAGGTGTCAGGTTTGTTTGTGAAGATGACAAGTGCCCCTTTACATCCTTGGTAGGTTTAGTGAGCATCTCCAAACTGGATTGTGTCACAAATGAAATAATATGAGATGTTCTGTTTATTAGTTGGGTGAAAATATAATCTGTTTGTTTTGTAGGTATGACCTTGCTTCTAGGGAGTGGCTTCCACTAAACCGTTCTGTGAACAGTGTGGTTGTTAGATATGGTCATTCTCTGGCATTATACAAGGTAAAACATCTCTACTCTGTACTAAGCAAGAAACTCAACTTTTCCTTAGTTACTTCATGTATTATGTAGTTGAAAAACTACATAAGTATTGGTTTTTAATTGGGGAAAATTTTTATTGTGGGCATTATATAATTGGCTACGTTATAAGTAGAAATTAAAATGGAAACTTTTTTAACTCGAGATTTTAATGGCTTTGAATTGTAATGGGGTATTATAATTATGGCACTAAATGGTTAAAGATATGGATTAAAAAGTGTAGAGGCCGGGCGCGGTGGCTCAAGCCTGTAATCCCAGCACTTTGGGAGGCCGAGGCGGGTGGATCATGAGGTCGAGAGTTCGAGACTATCCTGGTCGACATGGTGAAACCCCGTCTCTACTAAAAATACAAAAAATTAGCTGGGCGTGGTGGTGCCTGTAATCCCAGCTACTCAGGAGGCTGAGGCAGGAGAATTGCCTGAACCCAGGAGGCGGAGGTTGCGGTGAGTCGAGATCGCGCCATTGCACTCCAGCCTGGGTAACAAGAGCAAAACTCCGTCTCAAAAAAAAAAAAAAAAAAGTGTAGATTAGCTTTTATTCTCATAAGTGAGTTTAGCTAAGAATAGCCACATTGTAATGTGGCTGAATAATCATTTTCATTTCCTCATTTTTATAGATAGATGGTAAGAACTGGCAACTTTATTTTTCTAAGTCATTTTATACTCTAAAAGATTCAGATTCATGTGAGAAAGTCCAAGAAAAGTGGTAAAGTACTACAGATGTAGAATATGATTAGTTTTATTTCCCTTTTTCCTTTTTTCATCTGTTTCCTAGTAATTCACTGAAAAGCACCCTTTGTTAACCCTTAAAATTTTTTAAATTTATTTTTTATTGAGGTAAAATATACATATATAATAGTACCATCTTTACCATTTTTAAGTGTATAGTTTGGTGGTAATAAATGCAGTTATATTCTTTTTCTCCTCCTTTATTCTTCCCCACCAGCCTGCCAGCCTCTGGTAACCACCAATCTACTGTCCGTCTTCATGAGATCCACTTTTTTAGCTCCCACATATGATTGATAACATGATTTGTCTTTATGTGCTTGGTTTATTTCACTTAATATAATGACCTCCAGTTCAGACCATGTTGCTACAAAATGACCAGGTGTCATTCTTTTTAACAGCTGAATATTCCATTGTATGTGTGTGTATATGTGTGTGTGTGTGTGTTTATTTTATATATATATATATATATATATATATATGTATATGTATATATACATATATACATATATATATTATACACACACCACATTTTCTTTAATTATCCATTGGTGGACACTTAAGTTGATTCCATGTTTTGGCTATTGTGAATTGTGCTGCCGTTAACATGGGAGTGCAGATATCTCTTTGTTGTGTTCATTTTCATTCTTTTGGATATATATCCAGTAGCGAAATTGTTGGATTATATGGTAGTTCTATTTTTAGTTTCTTGACTAACCTTTTTTAAGCTGAGAATAATAATTGAGCTTTTGAACTGATGCTTCTGTTTTCAGATTTAATCTTTTCAGTGTTTTAAAGAATTTTTTTTGCATTTTTTTCCTAGGATAAAATTTACATGTATGGAGGAAAAATTGATTCAACAGGAAATGTGACCAATGAGTTGAGAGTTTTTCACATTCATAATGAGTCATGGGTGTTGTTGACCCCTAAGGCAAAGGAGCAGTATGCAGTGGTTGGGCACTCTGCACACATTGTTACACTGAAGAATAGCCGAGTGGTCATGCTGGTCATCTTTGGTCACTGCCCTCTCTATGGATATATAAGCAATGTGCAGGAATATGACTTGGGTAGGTGTATCTTTTCTAGTAGATGTCTTTTGAACATCAGATTTAAAACCTCTAAGCTTATTATTTTGACTCTTTAGAAAGATTCAACCTAATCTTGATTCAGTACTTTATCTTGAAATGTAGTTAAAGTTGGGCTGGGTGTGGTGGCTCATGCCTGTAATCCTAGCACTTTGGGAGGCCAAGGTGGGTGGATTACCTGAGGTCAGGAGTTCAAGACCAGCCTGGCCAACATGGCGAAACCCCATTTCTACTAAAAATACAAAAATTAGCTCTACATGGTGGTGGGTACCTGTAATCCCAGCTACTCGGGAGGCTGAGGCAGGAGAATTGCTTGAACCTGGGAGGTGGAGGTTGCAGTGAGCTGAGATTGCACCACTGCACTCCAGCCTGGGGGACAGAGTGATAACTCATCTCAAAACAAACAAATAAAAAACCAAACAAACATAGTTAACATTAATATATTACCAGTGAAATGCACATTATTGATACTCCTATGTAATATGTATTTGTCACTGTCAATTTGCTAAGGAGCCAAAGATGACACAAAATGGCTTTGGGTGTTTAAAATGAATAAATAAATAACAATGATTCAAAACAACAAATATCAAAGAAAAGAAATATTTGCCTAGCCCTTCAGAGATTGGTTTAGTGGAATATGATTTGCCGTTTAATATATGATCTTTTCTTTGGTTAAATTTCATTCTATCTGTTGTTGTGCAGTAAGAATACCAGCTATAATTAACATTTTGTGAAAGTAGGCCTATAAAGTATATCTATATATTGGTCACCAAAGGTTATAGGGAATTCAGTGTTCATTTGAGTGGAATCTGAGTCTTTTTATTTTATCTATTGAGATAGGATCTTGCTCTGTCACCCAGGTTGGAGTGCAGTAGCACAATCATAGCTCACTACAGCCTTGATGCCCTGTCCTTAGTGATCCTGTCACCTTAGCCTCCCTAGTAGCTGGGTCTACAGGCACGTGCCACCACTCCTGGCTAATTTTTAGTTTTAGTAGAGACAAGATCTTGCTATGTTGCCCAGGCTGGCCAATATAGCAGGCCTCAATTGATCCTCCCACCTCAGCCTCCCAAAGTGCTGGGATTACACATGTGAGCCACCTCGCCTCGCCCTGTAAGTCTTTAAATTTAGTTAATTCTTTTCCTACATGGCATATTCGAACATCAGAACATAGAATTGACTGGAATTAGGCCACATGGCTTTGTTATAAGTTTTAGGTGGCTTTCTTCTAAATATAAAGATAAAAAAAATTGTTATCAGGTCTCCTGAAATCCCTTTTCATGCCCTAAGCTCTTCGGGCATTTTCAGTAGTAGAGAGGAGGAGCCTGCCATGCTTGCCCTTATCTGTTTTTCTTTTTTCAGATAAGAATACATGGAGTATATTACACACCCAGGGTGCCCTTGTGCAGGGGGGCTACGGCCACAGCAGTGTTTATGACCACAGGACCAGGGCCCTATACGTTCATGGTGGCTACAAGGCTTTCAGTGCCAATAAGTACCGGCTTGCAGATGATCTCTACAGATATGATGTGGATACCCAGATGTGGTGGGTACTTTTTCTAGAGCTTTCACTTTAAGGTATAAATTCTGTAGTGGCAATTGTTGAGAAAATATTGTGCTTTTTGTTTTCATGCCTGGCAGATAATTCTGTTCAGCATTGTATAGAGAAATTGGGAAATAAACAGAGGGTAATAAAGTAGCTAGTATTTATTTTGTTGCATTATTCTGTAATCTGTAGTAGGTTGGTTAGAAAATGCTTGGAGTTTTTTAACAAATGTAAAGCTAAGTTGAGTTAAGAAATCATGTAATTATAAAGCAATAGTTTTTCTTCTTTTTCCTCACATATTTGATACCCTGCTATGGATACAGTTTTACATTCTGTCTGTCATAAAAATAATCATTTTTAGTAGCTATGCAGTACTCCATTTTATGGGTATGCTGAGATTGTGCAGGTGAAAGTTTTGGTTTCTTTGTAGTTTTTACCTTATTAAGAAAGCATTATGCATTAAGCTTCTGTTTATATTTCACATGATTTCTGCCCAGAAACTGGGTATTATATAGCCACAGGATATGAAAAATTTAAGGTTCTTAATATATTTTGCCAAAATTCTTAATGATCTTTAAAATGTATTGTTGAAAAAGTTACTTATATGCAGGGAAACGTGGAAGGATTTGTACATTTGGGTCTGGGGTTAATAAAATGGTTGTGCTTGCATTAGCAGATAGATAAATAGTCTTTAAAAACTAACCTTGTATTTATTATTTCTAAATAAACTCAAAAGGACCATTCTTAAGGACAGCCGATTTTTCCGTTACTTGCACACAGCTGTGATAGTGAGTGGAACCATGCTGGTGTTTGGAGGAAACACACACAATGACACATCTATGAGCCATGGCGCCAAATGCTTCTCTTCAGATTTCATGGCCTATGACATTGGTAAGTTTCCCAAAGCCATTTTAGCTTCAGGCATCATTTTGTATATAAGCAACATTTAAAAGGAGACTGAAAATATTGCCAGTTCAAAATGGTCAGACCATTTGAAAGAGGTCCAAATGATATTTTTTATATTCATTTGACTAATGTTACACATCTGATAAAAATTATTTCTACATTAAATTCTTTTTGAAATCACTCCTGTTAATTGCTTGAATGCTAATTTTTGAGGCTGAGTTGAGGTGTCTAGTTTCTCTTTTGTATGTTATGCCTACCTTGTAGCGTTACACAGTTGTAACCGTCAGCACTGTGTTAAAATTGGTTCATGTATTAGCTTTATCTCATTCCCTAGAAAACTGGTTTCATACATGGTCTTGGTGTGGTAATACACCAGACCAGAAGAGGGCAATATTTGTTCATGCAAAACCAATGCATACCAGATGGTCTCTTTCATAAAAATCATCAGATGTTCATTTTAAACAAATTATTATTTTTTTGATCATGGTAAAATACACATAAAATTTACCATCCTAACTATATTTGTATGTCTAGTTTGGTGAAATTAAACACATACATAATGTTGTACATCTATCACCACCATCCATCTTCAGAACTTGATCTTCATCTTTTAAAACTGAAACTCTATTTCCATTAAATGGTAATGTTCCATTTCTTCCTCCTCACAATGCCTAGCAACCACTATTCTACTGTCGTTTTTAACAGACATTTGTGTGCCAGCCACTTAGTTTGTACATTGAGAAGATCAGAGGAATAACTTAAAGCCCTTAGCCTCAAAGTAGAAGAGGTGGAGAAATGAGCAGACAATAGAATTGTATTTCAGGGTGTTTCATGCTGAAAAGAATATATGAGAGCACCTCTGAGTACCCGTTAAGTCATGGAGGGAACACCTTCTTGAGGAGGAACCATCCCTTCTGGATCCCTGGGGGCAGTAGGTGTCAGGTAGGTGAAGTTAGGCAGAACTCTCCAGGCAGAGGAAACCCATTTTGCAGAGACATATAGGTGGAAGAGTCCGGCACATATTTAGGGCTCAGAGAGTGAGACACTGAGTATGAGGTTGGCATAGTATAGCAGCATCCAGTTGGTATGAGATCCAGAAGAGAAGTTGCTAGTATGAGTCACAACAAAGGAAAATTAATCAATCTAGGGGATCTAGGAAAGGACTTTTAAAAAATTTCTAACATTTAAATTTTTTGCTGTTTTATTTTCTACCTGTATTTTTCCATTTTAGCCACTACATTTGAACAAATCAATATAGAAAAAAGTGGAAAATAATTATGAAACCCATATGTTTTATTGACATAAACTTTGTAGAATGTAAAATTTGCTTGCTTTAAAAAACATTTTGGTGGATCAAACTGATGGGCAGTCGGGTGAGTGATCCAGAGGTCATGGATTTGGGGTGTGTTTGCTAGTTAGAATTGCAGTATGATCCCACCTTTCTTTCATGCCCTGTTGCTCTGCTGCTGCTGCATTTTAACCCAGAAATATTGCTGTAACTGAGAAAATTGAGAGGCATGTTTTATAAAGTTCCCTTTATTGTAGTCTTCTTCCCAAAGAAAATATCACGTCCTGTTGATTAGAAATGGTAGTCCCTTCTGAAATATGTTTTTCTTTCTCCTAGCCTGTGACCGCTGGTCAGTGCTTCCCAGACCTGATCTTCACCATGATGTCAACAGATTTGGCCATTCAGCAGTCTTACACAACAGGTAATTGGAGAAGTGCTTGCTCCTTTTCTTTTGTGTTTAAAATGAAAATGAAGTAAAGTGAATTGCACTTACATATTATTCCCAAGATTCCTTCATCTCAGTAGATTTTTTACACGATTTTGTGGGTATAAATTTTCTGATTTATGTTTAAAATATTTGATATGGATATGAATTACTTCGAATGGCATTTTTATTGATCTGGTTTTGTTAGCACACAAGAGTGTGGGTGTGCTGTTTGGTGTGGTCTGAGTGCCTAGGGCAATAAAAATTACATGCATGTCATTGTCTTATGCTCTCTGTTATTGTTTGTGGTACTTAGGTTGTCAAGTTTCTAATAGTTGTATCTGAATCATAAGAAGTTTGGAAAAAAGGAGAGAGGGCACTTCAGATGTGGGATAAGATGGGAGAACAGAGGTGGAGAGATTATGAAGCTTAATGTAAATCAAGCCCTTAGGCTCTGGATAATCAGAAGTCTGCAGTTCATTGCATTGTATCACTCGAAAATGCTTGGCCCAAACTACCAGAGCTCTTCAAAAAATCAGTGCTTGGAGAAGTCTCAGTTAAATAAGGGAGATTCAGAGTGGCCACTCTACTTGTTCCTTACAGTGTGCTTTGAAGATTTTTAAGAAGTTAAACAGCCTAATCATGTTATTAATTTTTATCATTCAGTTTTGCTATTATTACTGCTGTCTACTTTCCCTTTTAAAATTCTAAGCCATATAAATCCTAAGGATGTTTAAGTGTTATAATGCCTGTATCATTTTACAAATTTTTCGGCTTTTGAGATTTCTGTTGTAATGATGAAAGACAGATGAGGTAATTTAACTTACATTAGGAAAGATGAAAGCCTGGGCATGGTGGCTCACGCCTGTAATCCTAGCATTTTGGGAGGCCTGGGCTGGCAAATCACTTGAGCCCAGGAGTTGTAGACCAGCCTGGCCAACATGGCAAAACCCCCATGTCTACTAAAAATACAAAAAAATTAGCTGGGCATGGTGGCAGGCGCCTGTAGTCCCAGCTACGCACAAGGCTGAGGCAGAAGAATCACTTGAACTCAGGAGGCGGAGATTGCAGTGAGCCAAGATTGTGCCACTGCATTCCAGCCTGGGCGACAGAGTGAGACTCCATTTCACACACACACACACACAAAGGCAAAGGTGAGAAAGTGACATATTTTGGAGATGTTGTGAAGGAAGAGTTGACACGATTTAGGAACTAGCTACTAGGAAAAAGTGCTATCTTTATAAGGTAATTATTTAGTTTTTTTAACAATGTATATGGTTTTACTTTGAGAACATTTGACAGAGACTAAAATGGAGGGATATCTGTCCACCTTGATCTTTTGAAGTATTATTGTAAATCATAATTTGGAATTTCCTCAGTACAGAAGACTCTTAAAGCTTTCTAGCAAGTGCCTCTTGAGATTTTCATCTGAAATGCAGTGGGACCATTTTGTCATTGTCTTGCCTGTGGGAGCCTGGCATCAGCTGTCTTCATTTTTGTGTTCCTAGTGTTCTCCTAGCACAGAATTTGGCACATAATAAACATTTGCTAAATGGAAGGTATTAGTACTGTAATAACTAGCAAACCAATGAATCTTTTATAAAACATTCTCAAGTTTTATTCAAACTCAGAGAAGAGAGAAATTGAGACTTTAACATAAAATGTAGTTTATCTGCGAGTCAGAATTGGGAATGCCTTGCTTGAGTTGTAATGTTTTTATTTTTATGCGATTCCAATGGTGTATTTGAACCCTGATATGTGAGTATCTGTATATGTGAGGCAGGATTGGGTAGGCAGCAGGGGACCCTGAGGGAGGCCATGTACTAAAAGGCCATAGTTTCAGTTTAATTTTATGAAATAATTTACTAAAAATAAACTTTAATTCACATTGTTTCTTCATGTTTTAAGTCGATCAATAGCATTGGGTAAGTTGTGCCTTCCTTGGTTGTCACTGAGGTTTTGAGGGAGGCAGGAAGAAGGTGGAGAGATGGCTGTGTCGCACCAGTGTGGCAGGAGATGTAGCTGTGCCTGTCCGTTGCCTGCTGCATGGGTCTCTGAGGGACCCTCCCCAGCTTTGCAGAGCCCCTGTGCAACCAGTTGTGTTCACAATTGCTGAGAACAACAACTGTACTGGGAAAAGGAGGTTACTTATTTGGTTTAAGCAACAAATTAACTAGTTGAATCCAGCCTGCTTAATGTGATAGTGAGTAAGCTGATAGCAAGGTTAAAAATGAAAACTGGCCGGGTGCAGTGGCTCAAGCCTGTAATCCCAGCACTTTGGGAGGCCGAGGCGGGTGGATCACGAGGTCAAGAGATCGAGACCATCCTGTTCAACAAGGTGAAACCCCGTTTCTACCAAAAATACAAAAAATTAGCTGGGCATGGTGGCGCGTGCCTGTAATCCCAGCTACTCAGGAGGCTGAGGCAGGAGAATTGCCTGAACCCAGGAGGCGGAGGTTGTGGTGAGCTGAGATCGCGCCATTGCACTCCAGCCTGGGTAACAAGAGCGAAACAGTCTCAAAAAAAAAGTAAAAATAAAAAAAAATAAAAATAAAAATGAAAACTGATATTCATTTTTTAGTTTTTGAAATCTGCAGTAGATATTTGAGATTAGGCCAGGCATGGCGGCTTATCCTGTTATCCCAGCATTTTAGGAGTCCAAGGCAGGAGGATTGCTTGAGCCCAGGAGTTTGAGGCTGCGGTGAGCTATGATGGAACCACTGCACTCCAGCCTGGGTGACAGAGTGAGACCCTGACTCAAAAAAATACATATTTCAGATTATAATTTATTTTCATTATTCACAACTCTATAAAGTAACTTTAAACACTGAATTTGTGAATATTGAATTATTGCTCCTAGGGGAAATACAGGGTTATGTTTCTGTAAACCTCTGATGACAACATTTTCATCAACCAGTCATTATATATAACTTTCTTTGATGTGTGTTTCTATTTAAAAACATCTTATTTAATATATATTCTTGATTTATTAACATTGAGCTCGCAGCCAGCGGCACTTTAACTCATTCCTGAACAAAGCTTATGTAATACATGTATTTTCTCAGTAAGGCTCTTCACAGCCTTCTTACACTTCTTACACTAGACAGCACTTCACCACTGCAGGGGGTGCCATTTTCAACAGTAGAAGCACTAACGTAAGGCACTAAATGCAAAAAACACAGCACTAGATACATCATGGAAGGGACATGTTTGTAGTATGACAGTTGAAACAAGAAGGGAGAGCATCTTCTTCTTTGACTTTAGCTGGGAATATGCATGTTTGTTAGCTCAAATTTTTTGCCATTCTGTGCACACATGCTAGTAAATGACCATGAAACTACTGCAAGTATTGATTTTGGAGTTAGAAATGGATTTTATAAGTAGGTGAGTTTGCAAATATGGAATCTATAAATATGGTCATGTGTCACTGAATGATAAATATACGTTCTGAGAAATGCATCCTTAGGTAAT
This sequence comes from Saimiri boliviensis, assembly GCF_048565385.1. NCBI lineage: Eukaryota > Metazoa > Chordata > Mammalia > Primates > Cebidae > Saimiri > Saimiri boliviensis. The sequence continues at coordinate 92,664,510 of NC_133457.1, read as the reverse complement.
TTCATCACTGTACAAACATCACAGAGTGTACTAGGCTACACATCTAGGCAATATGGTATGACTTGTTGCTCCTAGCTGCAAGGCTGTGCAGCATGTTACTATACTGAATACTGTAGGTCATTATGATGCAATGATAAGTCTTTGTGTGTCCAAATGTATCTAAATGTAGAGAAGGTGCAGTGTGAAAGATAAAAAATTATATACCTGTACAGGCCACTTACCATGAAGCGAGGGAGTATGCAGGACTGGAAGTTGTTCTGGGGAGGTCAGTGAGTGAGTGGTAAGTGCACGTGAAGGCTTAGGATATTACTATACACTGCTGTAGACTTTGTAAACACTGTACCCATAAGCTACACTAAATTTATTTAAAATTTCTCTTCAGTAATAAATTAACCTTAGCTTACTAGATGACAACCATCATGTGTGCCATTCATCATTGACAGAAACATTGTTAGTGGCACCACATAAATAGAATGAGGATTGGCTGTCTTTTAAAGATGAAGACTTAATTTTTAAAACACAACCCCTATACAGTTATCACACGTTTAAAGTTAATAATTCTTTAAGCCAAGGGGTTGTGGCTCACGCCTGTAATCCCAGCACTTTGTGGGGGCCAAGGCAGGAGGATTGCTTGAGCCCTGCTGATTGCAGGAGTTCAACACCAGCCTGGGCAACACAGCAAGACCTCGTCTCTACTAGAAATACAAAAAATAGCTGGGCATGGCAGCACGTGCCTATTGTCCCAAATACTCTGGAGGTTGAGGTGGGAGGATTGCTTGAGCCCAGGAATTTGAGGTTGCAGTGAACTACGATGGTGTTGTTGCACTCCAGCCTGGGTGACAGAGCAAGACTCTATCTCAAAAAAAAAAAAAAAAAAAAAAAAAGTTATTCTTTAGTATCTCTCAGTGTCCATTCAGTGTTTACATCTCCTGTCTAATTTTTTTTTTAAAGTTTAATTTGTTCAACTCAATCCAAATAAGATCCATATGTTACAACTGATTAAAATGTCTCTGAAGTTTCTCTTGATCTATAGGGTCCCCATCCATCATTTCCCCCCTTATGTGTTAAAGAAACTGAGTCGTTTGTCCTGTAGAGCTCACTGTAGTCCAAATTTTGACTTTTTTTTCCTTTTTTTTGAGATGGAGTCTTGCTCTGTCACCCAGGCGGGAGTGCAATGGCGTGATCTCAGCTCACTACAACCTCCCCTTCCTGAGGTCAAGTGATTCTTCTGCCTCAGCCTCCTGAGTAACTGGGATTACAGGCACCCACCACTACACCCAGCTAATTTTTGTATTTTTAGTAGAGACGGGATTTCACCACATTGGCAAGTCTTGTCTCAAACCCCTGACCTCAGGCAATCTGCCTGTCTCAGCCTCCCAAAGTGCTGGGATTATCGGTATGAGCCACCGTGCCCAACCCAGATTTTGATTATTGTATCCTGGGCTTTCATATAACATATTGGTCTCTCTCCTAAACTTCCTACAAATTAGCTTGATCACATTCACTTCGCTGTTTTGGCAAGATCACTTCATAGGGTAGTTTCTTTTTCTTTACCGATTTTCAAAAATAATGAACTGATTTCTTAGCATTGTCCAAAGGTGACAAATTAGGTTCCTTTTCAGGGGGTGGGAGACACATATCATTATGAACTTATGGATTTAAAAATATTTTATGTGTTTCGATCTATTATAATTTGTATTTTTATTACATTTCAAACATTTTTCATCTTTAGCCAGCGAGGGCATCTTTATATTGGTTAGTTTTTGAGTTCATTTGCTACTACTGCAGTCTTCCTTTCTTTTCACTATAACAAGATCTGCTAGATTCATTGTGAACATTTCTTCATCTAGACATGAAATTTGTTTTTCTCTAAAAAGTTCTAGTCTTTAAGGGGTGAAAGGAAGGGGGAAAGAATGGTATTTAGATACCCACACTCTAAGCAGTAGTTGTATTCATTGCTACTGGGTGGGCCATTTGTTTCTAGGTCTTTTAAGAAGACAGGTTAAAGAGAAACTGTAGCATTCTTGTTTTTAAAAAGGAAAATGAATTATGTATGCAGGTTTGTGTGTTTGACCTTCTTGTTCCCTCAATAGATAAACAGCTACATTCTTTGAATACTTTTCTCTGCATTCCATTTTTCCCCACATGTAACAGTATATACTGAAGATCACTTCATAGAAGTATGTAGAAATTTTCCTCATTTCTTTTACATCTGCCTAGTATTTCATTATGTGGATGTACTATAGTTTATTGTATCCCCAATTGATGGACATTTGGGGGCTGTTTGAGTCTTTCGCTATTATCATTAATCCATTTATGACTAGCGTTCCATTATTGGAACACTAAGCTTGTGGGAGTTATTTATATTTTACTGCTCAAGGTCATCACCAAGATCTGAGTTTTCACAAAAAAATTTACCCTCCATCATAAATGGGTTAATGCTGTAGTGAATAGCCTCATGTGTACTTCTTTTTATATTTTTGATATTCTGTCTTTGTGATAGACCACTAGAAATGTGATTTCAGGTTCAAAAAGCAAGTGCATAGTTTTGTTAGAGCTTGCCAAATTCCGCCATAGGCTGCACCATTTTACATGCCCAGCAGTAGTATCTGAGAGTACCTGTTGCCCCACAGTCTCACCAATCCATATATTGTCAAATTTTTGTGCTTTTTTTTTTTTAAATTTGCTAGTCTTATAGGTGAGAAATGCTACCTTAGTATATTTTTAATTTGCATTTTTTCTTACACTGAAATTAGAACATCTTATATGTTTCAAGTCATTTGCATTTTTTTCCTGCAAACTGGCTAAAGCCCCCCTCTATGTTAGGGATAGTTCTTTTCCTGTGATATAAGTTGTAAATCTTTTTTTCAGAGCATATCATTTGTTTTTTTACTTTGCACAAAGCATTATTTTCATGTAAAAAGTCTTTTTAATTCATATAACCAGATTGTTCAGTCTCTTTTTCTCTACCTTTTGGATTTTAAGTCATTTTTTTCCCCACTCTCAGGTTATAGAGAAATTCACCCATTCTTCTAGTGCTTGTGTGGTTTCTTTTTTTCAGAAGGTGCTCTGATCCATGGGGACTTTATCCTGGTATATAGAGGAATAGATTCAGTTTTATCTTTTTCCATATGTTTAATAATCTTGATACCATTTAGTGAAGACTGTCTTTTCCCACTCATTTAAGATGCCACTTTTACTGTGTACCCAAATGTACATGTGTGTGCTTTTATCTGTTAATGATTGGGCTCATTCATGAACCAGTATGACACAGCTTTAATTACAGAGACTTTTAGCTGTCCTTTAAATTGGTACATTTTTATTTTTAATATTTAAAAAATGAAGATATAGAATTGCTATTTAGCATTACAAGATATTAGCATATTCTGACACTAAAATTTTCCAGGAACTCATGGTTAAAAGTCACCAGGCTGTCATAAGAACTTTTTAATACAGTAGCTGTGAAGAGTAGGCAGCTTATTGGAACTATTCTGGGTGATTATAGGCCAGGATGAAAGGATGGAATTTAGAAAGGAATGGAATAAGAATGGTTTTTAAGACGTTGAAAGATAATTTATGTAAGATTTGTTTGAAAATTGTCTGTAAAAAGTGTATCATGGTAGCTGGATGTGGTGGTGTGTTCCTGTAGTTCCGGCTACTTGGGAGGCTGAGGCAAGAGGATCTCTTGAGCCCAGGAGTTTGAGACCAGCCTGGGCAACAGAGTAAGACCCTGTCTCTTAACAAAACATAAAAGTATAGCATGCAATTGTTATCTAAGTCTCTGGTAAATTTCTTCTCTCCCTTTTTCCTCTTAGCACCATGTTTGTGTTTGGTGGTTTCAATAGTCTCCTCCTCAGTGACATCCTGGTATTCACCTTGGAACAGTGTGATGCACACCGGAGTGAAGCCGCTTGTTTAGCAGCAGGACCTGGTATCCGGTGTGTGTGGGACACAGGGTCGTCTCAGTGTCTCTCATGGGAGCTGGCAACTGATGAACAAGAGGAAAAGTTAAAATCAGAATGTTTTTCCAAAAGAAGTATGTTTTTTTCCTCTACTTAGATTTTAATGAATTTGAGACCTCATTTTATCTGAATTATGAAGGAACTTAGCATTTGTACACTTTTTGTGTTCTTATTATCCAAAATTATTCAGTAATAACTTGTACAAAGCATTTCTGGATGTTTGAAAATTGGTTTGTAAACATCTCGGATGGAAACATGCCATATGGCTCTTAGAAGGTCTGTGAATGATGAAGACATAACCTTCTTGGCATTGCATAGGCTTTGCCTACTGACTCCAGATCCTGGCTGCAGTTGCTCTGAGGCAGTGCCATCTGGCAGAACTTTATTTTTGATGATGGAAATGTTCTGTGTCTGGATTGTCCCCATATTGTAGCCACTATCCACATGGGGCTATCAAATACTCGAAATGTAGCTAGTGTGACTGAAGAACTGAATTTTTAATTTAATTTAATTTTAATTTTAAAAACATTTGTGACTATTGGCTACTATATTGGATACAGATCTGACATTAAGGATGAAATTAGGAGAGTCAGCTCAGAAAAGCCATGTTGAAGTAAATTATTTTGGTGGAGAGAAGGAGAGCTGCTCTCCTTGCAAAGTATTTTTGTCTAGTTTCTCTAGTTGGATACATATCAAGACAAGACAGTTAACTGAGGATGGGCAGTGATCCCTCTTCTAGAACCTCCCCTCATGGTTTCCAAGCTGGTTTCTTCCTTCTGCCTGCTTTACTTCCTGTCCTATATTGCTGAGACATAGAGAACAATACAATACAGTGAAGTGATGTATAAAAAGGTTCTATTTTATTTTACTTTATTTTGTTTTGAGACAGAATCTCACTCTGTCACTCAGGCTGGAGTACAGCAGTGCAATCTCAGCTCACTACAACCTCTGCCTCTCAGATTCAAGTGATTCTCGTGCCTCAGCCCGTAATCCCTGAATAGCTGAGATTATAGTCACCTGCCACCAAACCCAGCTAATTTTTGTATTTTTAATAGAGACGGGAGTTTCACCATGTTGGCCAGGCTGGTCTTGAACTCCTGATCTCAGGTGATCCGCCCACCTCGGCCTCCCAAAGTGTTGGGATTACAGGTGTGAGCTACTGCGCATAACCAGAAAATTCTTTAAAAGTAAGAATGTTTTCTCTATAAGATATTTATGTACACCAACTAATTTAAAGTATGTTGGCTGAATTTCTTATTAGTAGAATCGGTGTTGCAGTTAACTTGAGAGTTATGATGGATAGAAGCAGCTTTCATTCCTGTGTCCAAATTAGCCTTGCATTTATAACTGGGAGGAATGACTTGGTCTCCTGCAATATTTTGGCTCCTGGGCTGTTTTGATGTTCATTATATTACCAGTTGATTTTTTTTTTTTTTTTTTTTTTTTTTGGAAAGAAAAGTATTCAAAGAACCAGAATTTACTTTCATTATATCTTATAGTTGTTAAATTAACCTATTCTTGTTTTTACTTTCTGTGTAATTCTTTTTTGGGTACAAAATTATTTCTTTGGATTGTCTATTTCTAAATATTATTTTAACCAAAACATACCAAATATATTTTCCTGCCAATTTCACTCATTTTACTTCTTAATGATTGTCACAATTTTTTTTAACTTCAGTCTCTGATTGTGCTCAACTGAAGCTGTCCAAGTTGATGAGATTTTCTTTTCTTTATAGCTCTTGACCCTGACAGATGTGACCAGCACACGGATTGTTACAGCTGCACAGCCAACACCAATGACTGTCACTGGTGCAATGACCATTGTGTCCCTAGGAACCACAGCTGCACAGAAGGCCAGGTCAGAGACTGTTTCTTAAAGATTTCAGAAAAATCCTAATTTGTCATAGGTTTAGCTTTTACAGTGTATATGATATAAATAATGGCTCAGAGTTATTTTTCAAATAGGTTTAGATTTGGATTTTATTATCCCTGAGGTTTTCCTTTAGGAAGAGATGCTCTATACATCTTAATTCTAAGGGTCCTACTAACTCTGGGGATTTGTGTGTTGTGTTTTAGAAGAAGGTAAGACTGTTGTCCCTGTGCATGGCTGTGACTAAGTACTGGATCCTTGGTTTGAGGCATCTAACAGTGACCTCACTTTACCAGTACTTTAGCAAGTTAGGGCTTGAGACTGAGAGTGAGTCAAAGATATAGCGGCCCATATTGAACTGTGGAAATGACAGACTGCAAAATCTCCTTGTCTTATATCTTGGTTTGGCATAACTTCACTGCTCATCCTATATAGATTTTTAAATTGAAGTTATAAGATGACCCAGGCTTTTATAGTTTTTGACAGCTTTCAAGACTTTTTCTGTCAGGCTCATGCAGTTCTTAAAATAGAAAACTTTCAGACTTTTGAAGGGAGCATTTGAAAATAGCAAGTTCAACATTCTTATTTTACAGATGACCAGGTTGAGGTATGGTATTTAAAAGAGTGGGCTGCTTCCTTGCCAGTTAAAATCATGTCCTTGAGCAGAACATTCCATTACACTGTTCCTGCTGCAGAGCTGCTGCATTTTATTTGCTTACTTATTTATCTATCTCTCTACTTATTTGCGGTTTGCTTCCTCAATTAGATTTTGTTGTCTGTAGTATCCTATTGGTCCTCACCATAAATTCTCTCTGTGGATACAAGAGAAAAGCTTTTGTCCACTGTGTTCTAGATCTCCATTTCCAGGTATGAGAATTGCCCCAAGGATAACCCCATGTACTACTGTAACAAGAAGACCAGCTGCAGGAGCTGTGCCCTGGATCAAAACTGCCAGTGGGAGCCCCGGAATCAGGAGTGCATTGCCCTGCCTGGTAGGCCTTGCAAGGTCATCTTGGTGTGTGTGGGTCCAAGACTTCACCTCATTTCCCCCAACACTGTGCAGCCTAGGTTGAACCTAGGAAAGTGGAAAAGCTAATTCTGTCCATTCATCCCCCGTACCAGTATGATGAGGTTTTTTGCTTTTAACTAAAATGCAGTTCTTAAAGTATTTGCTCTTATTGTCCTTTGAAATAAAGTGAAACATCCTTCACTGCTCTGGAGAATTGAGTGACACCTTGGTTTTGTATCACTGGGCTGGCTCCTTGCCTCTTCCCCATCCACCTTTGATAACCTGGGACTAGAACACAGTGTCTCAGCAGCCAGTCTGCTGAGCACTTTATGGAGAGTACTTCTTATTAACCACTGGGATTTGGTTGTTGGCACCTGCTTATGGGCCTCCCCTGAGAAGGACAGGATAGATACTTCCGTCAGCAGCACCTTCTTGGGGTGATCTCCAGCCCTGAAGACCTCAACATATGCTACTTCTGAGGTTCAGGATAATGAGTTCAGGGCCTGAGACCAGCCAGCCATGACCAAACCACTGTGATATATTTGTTCAACCAGGATGATCCAGGAAGGGGAACTTCCCTTGACTCTGTACAACATCTGAGCTTGTTCAGGGAAGTTGGCTTGGACTAAGTCCTTTTTGAATGTCCCTTGGAAGTTTTTGATTCAGCTTGTAGAGTGGGACTTTTTTTCTTTATCTCAGTGTGTCTTAAACTTTAATATATAGGAAAACACCTGGGAATCTTGCTAAAAGGCATATTCTGATGCAAGCGTGGGATGGGGCCGAGAGTGCATTTTATCTAGTTGACAGCGCTACACTGTGAGGAGCAAGTCTTTGTCTTTTCCTAAACAATCTCCTTCCCGTGCTACCTTTCATTTATCTTAGTGACTGTTACTGTTAATGAGCGTTGTTGATGTCTCCAAGGTACTTTGGTTCTGGTGAAGTTGCTCTGTTCTTTCACTGTCTTCCAGAAAGCATTCATAGCTTCTGTGCAGTACCTCGTGTGGGTTCAGGATGATCACAGGTGGCAGATTACAAGCTTGCCTTGTATGCTATAGCCATATCACTTGGGTTGTGTCCCAAAAAGGACCATCTTACCTCACTTTTGGGTTGCTTTGTACACTTGATTGTACCTTCCACCTGATGACATGAAAACAGTGTAGCTTTTGGAGACTATAGATTTATTAATTCCTCAATTCGTTTCCATTCTTACAGTTTTTACATGAGCCTTCCAGTATGCATATTCATTTGTTTGCTCTTCACTTAGGATTTTAGTTTTCTAATTTTTCTTCGGAAGGAGGTATACCAGTCTAATACTGGCACCAAACTGGTGTTTTCCTCTAAGATACAGGAGAAGTGACCTCAGTGCTTTTTAGGATTCAGGAGATACGACTAGTAAACATTTTTAAATTCTTGTATTCTGCATTTGGTCCTTAATAATGTGTCAGAGGCTCCCACATCCTAATGAAGTACCTGGAATTTAAATTAGAAAGGCCATTTTGGTATTCAATAATTTGAACTAATAATATGGTAGTTTTGTCTGATTTCTAAAACTTTCTTTTTTTCTCTTCTCCCTTTAATGAAAGAAAATATCTGTGGCATTGGCTGGCATTTGGTTGGAAACTCATGTTTGAAAATTACTACTGCCAAGGAGAATTATGACAATGCTAAATTGTTCTGTAGGAACCACAATGCCTTTTTGGCTTCTCTTACAACCCAGAAGAAGGTAGAATTTGTTCTTAAACAGCTGCGAATAATGCAGTCATCTCAGAGCATGGTGAGTTAAAATCCTTAAATTTAAGTTTCTGATATCCACCTTTCTACCAAGGGCATGACTGCAGCTTGCATGTGGAAGGCTGTGGACATGTGTGATGTGCTCGGCAAGAGGAAGAGTGCTGGCAAATGCAGCCTGAGGGACTGTGGGACTGCGCTGTCACTCTTCCTCTAATGCCTTGTTTATCTGGAAGTTTTTAATACTTTGTATATATAAGATCTGTGAATAATTATATGGGGATGAATTCTAACATGTATATGTGCACATACTCTGGTAACATCAGTAGATGATTTCATACCTGTTTTACCTCGATTCTGCTAGGGGAGAAGGGAGAGGTCACTGCTAATTAGCTAGGTTGGATTAAGCTACCTGAGTTCCTTGGAGTTAAGGTATTATAATAGTGCATAATACTGTATAATTACCACTGTATAAATATAATACTGTATAATTATAATGCACACCAAGAAATGTGCATCTCCTTGGGTTTTTAATAGCTCAGCCATCTCAGAACAAGAGAGCACCTTCGTGTCAAGAGTTTCTGAGCTCAGAAAGGCTCAGGTTATCTTTGTCCACCTGGTGCTCTCAGGCAGCTTATAGTCGATATTCCATGATCACATTTTGTCATTTTTAGTCCGAAGTCATAAACTGTGATCCTACCCTCAGTTAAGTAGACTCATAGAACAAAGCTCCTTTAGCAGTGTCAGCTGAGGTACAGAAATGTTTAGTGTAAATGTTCTTGTCAAGCGGGGAGGAGTTGTGGACACACTTCCCTTGGGTACAGCCTTCTTCATGTGAAGGTATGGAAATGTGGCCTGGGTCTTGGCTTTTTTGGCCTTTGTGTACTGCCTAAAGGGCCATTCTGAGACGAGTAGGAGGTGCTCTGTATTTACTTTTCTCCAATTTGTCCCTTTCTTCAGTGTGACTTTGATAGGGTATGGAATAGCGTATGGACATTTAAACATTGATGATGCATTCTTAGTGTGTTTACCTCAGGCTATCGTGAGCACACTTGATGTTTCATAATATTTTGATAGCTTTTTCAGATTTCAGAATCTCCATTGGGGACTGTCTCTGTTGTTTGTCTATGTCTTCCCACCTCCAAATGTGGGTCTCTTTCAGCATTCCATCCTCGGCTGGCAACTGACCTTTCCTATAGTCATTCACTGTCTAAGAAAATGTTTGGCGTCCATCTTTGCTCATTACCCTGGCATCTCTAACAATGACTCTTGAGTCCACAGAAGCTAGAAAGGTTCAACCAGGTGGCCACAGATATACTTCTAGTACCTTTTTCTCTCTTTCTTAGGTTTTTCTAACTCTAAATGTTTCCGGGTATTCTAATCTGTGGTGGCTACATTTATGAAACAGAAATTCACAGTCTTAATGACAAGACTCACAGATGAGAGACAACTGAAGTGTAATGTCCTTCCACAGCTATACCACTAGATGTAGCCAGTCAGTACAGCCCAGATTTTTATGGAAAAAAAGGCAAGGGCACCTAGCCTAGCCTTTAGGACAGTTATTGGCTGGTAGGAAGCTGTAAGAAGGTGACCCCTGAAGGTGAGAAGGAGTAAATTAGGATGTCAAAGAGGGAACGGCTTCCTGTGCATTAATTTGTGCCCCAACGTGTGAGATGTAGAGGGAGATGATTAAGGGAATGGCTCTTTGAGTGAGCTGCAGGTAAGTTTGCGTGGCTGGCTACAGGCTGGATGGGATGGGATTGTTATAGTTGGGCCTCAAGAAGGGACCAAGGCCAGATCCTGAGAGGCTGTGGCTACAAAAGTAATGGATTTGGATTTTATCATGAAGGCAAAAAAATTATTGAAGGACTTTTAAAAAGTATTTTTAATTTTCTTTCTTTCTTTTGGAACTATTTCTTTTAGGTCTTCTATTAGGCATGTGTATATTTTCCTCTCAAAAATGGAAATAGGCCAGATGTGGTGGCTTATGCCTATAATGTCAGCACTTTGGGAGGCCAAGGCAGGAGGATTGCTTGAGCCCAGGAGTTCAAGACTAGCTTGGGCAACATAAGGAGACCCCATCTCTACAAAAAGCTTTTTAAAAAAATTAGCCAGGCATGGTGGCACATGCCTGTAGTTCCAGCTACTTGGGAGGCTGAGGCAAGAGCGTTGCTTGAGTCCAGGGGTTTGAGGCTGCAGTAAGCCATGATCATGTCATTACATTCCAGCACAGGCAAGAGAGCAAGACCCTGTCTCAAAAGAAAATAAAGAGTGGGGGAGATACAGTATATCTTTTGTTTTATAACTACCAAAATTAGGAATACTTATCATTTCTGGGCTAAACTTTATATTTTGATTTTTAAAACTTTTTAAAAATTGCAATGAGAAGGAAATTTCAGAAAAGCAGAAGACAGACTATCCCAGGTGTCACTGTCTTATTATTCCCTATAAAATCCAGTGCCAGGGTGGTTGAATGGATAAAGCAAATGTGGTATAAGTTGAATATCCCTTATCTAAAATGCTTGGACAAGGAATGTTTTGAATTTTCATTATACTAACCAGTTCAGCATCCTAAATCTGGAAATCCAAACTATTCTGATGAACATTTTCCTTCAGCATCATGTTGGCACTCAAAAAGTTTTAGATTTTGGAGGGTTTTGGATTTTGGATTAGGGATCCTCATCCTGCATTTGGGAATAGCCTCATAGCATTTGTCATAGCATATCGACATTTCAGAACTTGATTATTGCTTATTTTTTGATATATTATCTTCTCTGAGCTACCTTTTTATCCTTTATAAAATGGCCATATTAAAATGATGATCTATCCTAATCTACCATGGCTGAATCAAGGGATAGAGAGGTTTTCCTGTGTCTGTGGGGTATACTTGGTGGTTTTTATCTAGAACCTTGTTTTGATCAAGATATTGACTGTATTCAGGCCATGCACGGTGGCTCATGCCTGTATTCTCAACACTTTGAGAGGCCGAGGTGGGAGGATTGCTTGAACTCAGGAGTTTGAGACCAGCCAGGGCAACATGGCAAGACTCCATCTCCAGAATTAAAATAAATAAGTAAAAAAGATGCCAGTTATATTCATAGTTGTGTCTCTTTTGCCTTTAGTCCAAGCTCACCTTAACCCCATGGGTTGGCCTTCGGAAGATCAATGTGTCCTACTGGTGCTGGGAAGATATGTCTCCATTTACAAATAGTTTACTACAGTGGATGCCATCTGAGCCCAGTGATGCTGGATTCTGTGGAATTTTATCAGAACCCAGTATTCGGGGATTGAAGGCTGCAACCTGCATCAACCCACTCAATGGTAGCGTCTGTGAAAGGCCAGGTAAGTTCATGGGTGAATTAGGTGCTATTCAGAGTTTATTGTGAGAGAAACCATAGGAGTCATAGGTTATTGTTGAGATGTGTGAAAGTAGTCAGATAACAGATGAAGTATTCATTTCAATCATGCAAAACAGAGTATAACCCAGATTTCAGAAGCAGAAGGAAATATTCTGGGACTCTGAATACTTTTAATTATAAGCAAAACCAAAAATAACGCTACTTAAAGAAATTAATATTCTAATTAACAATGAGATTGATAGGTTTATTGACCATAAAAAGTATTGAGAATTGCTCTGAAAGGTAAATTTATTGGTGTTGGCAGAAAAATGCTGTGGAAGAAAAAACAATAAATGGAAAATAAAAAGAAAAGATTAGTAAAGCAAGCAATTCACTACTGGGACAATGTTTAGAAAGATAGTGTCAACAGGGAGAAAAATGATGAGAGCAGTTCTGTGACCGAGGATGGAAGCAACCCAGAACTGCGTGAGATCTGTGGGAGAGTACTGAGCAGACAGACACTTGGAATAGTTTCACAGTATTCAGTCTCTCTGGGCTACATTTTGGCTCACTAGAGGCAGGCCGGGGTAGCTGCTGCAGCATGTAAACAACTCAAAATGAGCCTCCTCCTCCTGCAGAGGAACTCACAAGCAGTTGGTGGAATTTGGGTTATTTTGGGAGGCTCGATTCCATTTGCATTGTGTCCAGTTTTGGGAAAGTACTTTAATTTGTCTGAGGAATACAGAGCTGTAGAAGAGAATTCATGCCATCGTAGAAGTCACATTAAAATATGATTTCTATACTTCTCTAGGGGAGCTGCCCAGCAGGCTATTGGAATTCTGAATACTTTGGTGAATTTAATGAATGCTGGGATCCTTCTTCCCTCCAAAATTGCAAACATAAGGTTTTACATATTCAAGTGGATTGTAAAACCCCTAAAGTTCATCCTGCACCCCCAAATTCTAAGGGGCTTACAGCCCTACTTTTATGAAAAGATTCAGTGTTTCCTCATCTTTGTCTTTAATGCTCTAAGAAAATTCATTTTTTCCGCAAGTATATAAATGCACTTGACTAAACAGTACCAGATGACTTTTATTGTTTTCTGTTTTCTTTCACTTAATTGATTTCATGGCATACTAATGGATCATCACCCACATTTGAAGTCTTGGCTGGGTGCAGTGACTCACACCTGTAATCCTAGCACTTGGGGAGGCTGAGGCAGGTGGATCACAAGGTCAGGAGATCGAGACTGTCCTGGCTAACACGGTGAAATCCTGTCTCTACTAAAAGTACAAAAAAGTAGCCAGGTGTGGTAGCATGTGCCTGTAGTCTCAGCTACTCAAGAGGCTGAGGCAGGAGAATTACTTGAACCTGGGAGGCGGAGGTTACAGTGAGCTGAGATCACACCACTGCACTCTAGCCTGGGTGACAGAGCAAGACTCTGTCTCAATAAAAGAAAAGTCTTTGACCTTAGCAGACATGTTGGCAGCTCTAAGTGTCTCTCTTGGATTTAATTCCCAGCAAACCACAGTGCCAAGCAGTGCCGGACGCCATGTGCCTTGAGGACAGCGTGTGGAGAGTGCACCAGTGGCAGCTCTGAGTGCATGTGGTGCAGCAACATGAAGCAGTGTGTGGACTCCAATGCCTACGTGGCCTCCTTCCCTTTTGGCCAGTGTATGGAGTGGTATACGATGAGCAGCTGCCCCCGTAAGTGAAAAAGGGAGCCCTCGGCATTCATCCACGCCCTCTTTGTAGGCAACAACTCTGCCATGGGGCAATGCTCTCAGCCTCTGAATGTTTTAAAAATAAAACTGCACATGACCTCTGCTCAACCTGTCCAGAGATTGCCATCAAGACATTGCTGCCTGACAAGACCCTTCATACAGAATTGGGCACATTGACACAGTAAATAAATGTAGGGTAGATCACAGAGTACAGAAATAACTTGCCTAACTTCAGTGTCATATTGCTCAGTCCATGTAATATCTCCATATCTGAATTTCCTAATTATTGTAAAGTAAATGCTTTCCAGTAGATAACCTCTAAGGTCTCTTTTGTCTTTAGCATCCTGGGATTGAGAGAAGAGGAGGGGTAGTCTCTGTTATGTACTGGGCAAAGTACTGGGCTCTTTAAATTCATTCATTATCTCTTAAATAGTCAAGATAGAATAGGATTTTTGACTCATGCCAGTTGAATAGTCTGTTAAAGAAAAATGTAATTTAAATACAGTGAATTCAGATCTACCTGTGATAGTCAATTGCAACTTTTTTTTTAATAGCTGAAAATTGTTCAGGCTACTGTACCTGTAGTCATTGCTTGGAGCAACCAGGCTGTGGCTGGTGTACCGATCCTAGCAATACTGGCAAAGGAAAATGCATAGAAGGTTCCTACAAAGGACCAGTGAAGATGCCTTCACAAGCCGCTACAGGAAATTTCTATCCACAGCCCCTGCTCAATTCCAGCATGTGTCTGGAGGACAGCAGATACAACTGGTCTTTCATTCACTGTCCAGGTAAGATGCCTTGCATATCCAAGTTCAGGTATTTCACTGCTTATTTATGAAGAATAAAACCTTGAAAGCTGCGTTGTGTATATAAAGCTCCCTCCTCTTTGCCCTTTCTCTTCCTCTTAATGGTTGGTATAAGAAGAAATTGACCAGAAGCTGGTCCAAGGCCTGACCTGGACCTGCTGGGAGTGGTGGTGGGTTCCTAAGAAACCAATTCTGTGAAATTATCCTTTGATTTGGACTTGAAGTGACGACTCCGCAATGTATCTAGAGCAATTGGGAGAGGATGGACAGGTGCAAAGACTCCTCAGAGATAAGTGGGCAAGAAATTCTCTTAAGAGCCTGTCAGACAGAACCATTGACAACAGGGCTGTTTGTGAGGACTTTGTAAGGGAAAGGCCACTGTAAACAAAGGTAAAAGACAAGAGACAGACTTGGAGAAAATATTTGCGGTGTATGTAACAACTGATGATCATCCAAAATATGTAAATTCCCACTGTCCAGGGAAAAAATAAAAAACTAAATGTCAGCCCAACAGAAAAAGTCGTTACTGGAGATAAAGAAGCCATTCTCAGAAATGGAAATAGAACAGGAATATGTAAAATAACACCAGAAACCAGTTTTTTGTCTACTAAACTGGATCAAATTTTCCATGTTCCCTTTTTTTCATACTAAGATTTAGGGGATCTACAATTCTGTTTTTAACCTAGGAGTTAACTTTTTAATGAAATATTTAAATCTGTGCTTTTTCGTTAATATCAAGAATATATCAGCTGGGCGCGGTGGCTCACGCCTGTAATCCCAGCACTTTGGGAGGCTGAGGCGGGTGGATCACGAGGTCAAGAGATCGAGACCATCCTGGTCAACATGGTGAAACACCGTCTCTACTAAAAATACAAAAATTAGCTGGGCATGGTGGCGCATGCCTGTAGTCCCAGCTACTAGGGAGGCTGAGGCAGGAGAATTGCTTGAGCCCAGGAGGCGGAGGTTGCGGTGAGCCGAGATCGTGCCATTGCACTCCAGCCTGGGTAACAAAAGCAAAACTCCGTCTCAAAAAAAAAAAAAAAAAAAAAAAAGAATGTATCTGGTAAAAGGACAACCTAGACAATGGGAACAAATATTTACAAATTATTTCTCTAGTAAGAATCTAATGTCCAGAACATATAACTCTTAAAACTCAACAATAAAAAGACAACCCAATTAAGAAATGGGTAAAGGATTTAAATAGACATATGTCCAGAGAAGAAATACAAATGGCCAATAAGCACATGAAATGATATTCACTGTCATTCATCATTAGAGAAATGCAAGCCAAAGCCACAATGAGATACCATTTTACACCCACTGAGATGGCTATAATAAAAAAAAACAAGCCATAACAAGTATTGGCAAGGGTATGTAGAAATTGGAACTCTCATGCATTGCTGCAAGTTGGCAATGGACCCGGGTACCTGGGTGCATTTAGCATGTTCCTGGGTGTGCTAAGTGCCTCCCAGCCTTAGGTGGTAGGGCCATCTAAAGATAGCTGGCACATTGCCTTGAGTTTTTTTGCTTTCTTCCTTTTTCTTTTTTTTGAGATGGAGTTTCATTCTTGTTGCCCAGGCTAGAGTGCAATGGCGCTTTCTCGACTCACTGCAACCTCTGCCTCCCGGGTTCAGGGGGTTCTCCTACCTCAGCCTCCCGACCACCGCTGGCTAATTTTTTGTATTTTTAGTAGTGACGGGGTTTCACCATATTGGTCAGGCTGCTCTCGGATTCCTGACCTCAGGTGATCCATCCACCTTGGCCTCCTAAAGTGCTGGGATTACAGGCCTGAGCCACTGCACCCAGCCGAGTTTTCTTTCAAACACTTAAATACTAACATTCCCCCCTAGAGTTCTATAGTGCACAGCCTGTGCAGCTGTCCTGAGCAGTCCTCAGAGGTCCAAGCTTCACATACCTTTCTAGTTGTAAAGTCCTATGTCCATTAGGAGTCTTAGTAATCCCACTTGTGGAAATGTTTATCTGTAAAGATGGTTATTTTTCTAATAATGAAAAATGTAAAGCAAACTAAACGTTATAAGGGAATTGATTAAATAACTGTTAAGATTCATCAAAATCATTGTGCCATTTAAAGTTTTGTTTATAATTAATGTGGTAAAATAATTGTCATCTAAGTTAAAAGAGAAAAGTGAATATTAATATGCACATAATTGTGTAATACTATATAGAAAAATACCAGAAGAAAAGATATCAAATGTGAACAGTGGTCTCTAGGTGGTTGGATTGTATACGATCTTTCCCCATTCTTCTGTTTTTTAAATATATTATCATGAGCATACATTATTTTTTACAATAAATAACAAGAAACATTTTTTTAATATCACTATGGGCTTTCACCTTGCTGTGATACATTTCAGTTTTCCTGGACTAGCTCATTTTTGATATTTTTATCTTATTCCTCAAATTAGTTTTTAGTGGGCCAGTTTTGGTGATTTATCAAAGATAACTACAGAGATAGTTGCAGATAAATCTTAGTGAACTTACTCTGTGGAGTTCTATAGGACAGACCCCTGGAAACTCTTTTTCTTCTAGCTTGCCAATGCAATGGCCACAGTAAATGCATCAATCAGAGCATCTGTGAGAAGTGTGAGAACCTGACCACGGGCAAGCACTGTGAGACCTGCATATCTGGCTTCTATGGTGATCCTACCAATGGAGGGAAATGTCAGCGTAAGTCAAAAAGGTTTACTCATGGCAAATCGGTGTGGAATGCAAAACTTCTATTTGACTTGAATAGCTACCAGGGAAAAGCCACTTTGTTTTGAATACCGCATTTCTTATTAAGTCATACTGGTCAGAAGCTCAGCTGAGCTGGAAGAAAGAACCAAGGTTTCAGAGTAGCTGGTTAAAGCAACAAGCCAAAAATATTAGAGTTAAGCCTTTGACCACATTCTGCAGTGGTATAAGCAAGGGGCCAAAGCCAGAGAAAGTGCCAACTTCCCCTGTTCCCTTTTCCCCGGTTGAACAGGGACAGGTCAATAATCAGGGATCAGCTCAGACATGGGGGTATTGGGGCTTATCTCACTGAGGAGAGAGCCCCAAACAAAAGGTTCCAGCAGTATATGGAGCCTAAGGTTGTAAGGAGGGCAAGGCATAGGGGCTAGGAGTGGGAAAGCCCTGGGTTGGAGTCAGAGTTGGGAAAGTGTCTTCCGAATTCCCCCTCCTCCCCCCATAAAGAGGCCTTGGGGCCTGAAGGAGACCTCAGCCCAAAGCCTCAGCTAAGAAGCCTAGGAATAAAGGCTCCAGGGCTAGGAATATAAAATATGTGAAGGAGCCTGACCCATGATGTGGGCCTGAGGCCTTGACTGCAACTCTCTCAGAGCCCCACACTCAGGCCCCGCCCCAGGTATGCTATGGGGAGGGCAGCCGGGTAAAGCCCGTGTCATTGCCTATGGTCAGGCCTGAAAAACCCCACACAGGCTTTTTAACCAGGAGCCAGACTCCTCAATACTTCTACTGTATTTTAAAGATTTAAGTAGTCCCATGTTCAAGGAGGAGGTTGCAGTGAGCCGAGATAGCGCCATTGCACTCCAGCCTGGGCGACACGGTGAGACTCCATCTCAAAAAAAGAAAATAGTCCCATGTTGGTCGGGCACAGGGACTCACACCTGTAATCCCAGCACTTTGGGAGGCCAAGGTGAGTGGTTCACTTGAGATCAGGAGTTTGAGACCAGCCTGGCCTATTTGGTGAAACCCCATCTCTACTAAAAATACAGAAGGTAGCTGGACGTGGTGGCAGACGCCTGTAATCCCAGATACTTGGGAGGCTGAGACGTGAGAATTGCTTGAACCTGGGAGGCAGAGGTTGCAGTGAGCCAAGATCACACCACTGCACTCCAGTTTGGGCAACAGAGTGAGACTCAGTCTCAAAAAAAAAAAAAAAAAAAAAATAGTCCTGTGTTTCCCCAATTATGTCACATAGAAGCCTGTAAGCAATAGAGCATTTTATTATGAGAACAAAAATTTTGACACGTGATACCAATGAACTGCATTTTTAATTCTAGTTTCCAACTAAAAAACATAATACATCCTGTAGTTGAAAGACTGTTCAGAGTTCTGAGCAAGAAAAATAAATAACACAGGGAACTCTCTACCTCTCTACCTACTCCCTAGATCCCAACTCCAGACTCTTTGGCATGGTCCTTCAGAATCTGATCCAGGACCAGCCAGGAAAGAGGCAGTGTTCTAGCTGTATGTCTGTTACTGTCCCTGGGGTTCAGCTTCCTCATAATAATGGGGTGGTTGTTGAGATGAAAGCAGTCAGAGCAGTACATGACACATGTTCTACAGGACACTAGTCAACACTCAGTAGATGTGGACAATTCTTATTACCCTTCTAATGCCATTCCCACTACTCCTAAGTAAAAGTTCTTGCTCAAAGTAAAAGGTACTCAGTAAAAATATTTTCCCCACTCTTTGTGAATAGACTTTATCCATTAGACAGTAACCAGAGTATGTAACAGAGTGGTAAGAGTGTACAAGGCATTGTACAGGTGTATCATTAAATATCTGTGAAGCATCTCTAGAGTGCCAGGTGCTAGGTGCGGGGACACAGAGCTGCTGCCCCCAGAGAGGCACTCTGGAAGTGACTGTCCTCTGAGGGAGGGCTGGTCTTGGCCGAGGTGCCTTGTCCACAATGGCCACATTTGGAATCACTGCAGGACTCAGAACCAGGATCCAGTGCCAAGGTCAGTACTTTAGGGGCCCTCTAAAGATACAGGTTCTTTTATTATCCCCAAGATTAAGTAAACTGCCCAATGATATGTGGACAAGCTGAGAACTATGTCCAGTCCATGCTGACCTTAACTACTGGGCTAGTTGTACTTCCAGATGCCACTATCTCCACATCTGCAGCTGCCAATTGGAAGCATCACATCTTCCTCTGTGAGATCTACAGGGCCTGAGTACCATTGTATAGAACTTAAAGTTTGCCTTATTTTTCAGAGTCCTAATCTACAACAGAAAGTGTGGTGTTTGGAATACTGTAAACAGCACCAAGTCTTTGATGTTTTCTTCTTAAAATTCTGTAGTCTTTAGGTAAGGTTAATAGCCATGATTTCTTAAATGATTACTATGTTTGAGACATCATACATATATCATCACAGAACCCCTGTGAGATAGGTACTGTTGTTATCCTCATCATGTATACAAGGAAGCTGAAACTCAGAAAGGTTAAGTAGCATGCCCAGATTGACAGAAGAGCCAAGTAGAGGATGCTGGATTCAAACCCAGGCAGCTGGACATAAGGTCTTTGCTTTTCACTAATACACTACACTCAACAGAGCCAAGAGTTAAACACTCATGATTCTGACTTCAGCATCTATTCTGTTAATCTCTGCACTATTCTCTTTTAGAGTTTTCTTTGGGTGATTTTTTCCCCCAAATGATTTATTTTTAAAGTGTACTTCTCTCCAGCTGAATGCCTTTGATATATTCAACAGCCAAATAGGGTATAAAGTGAAAAGGTGTTGAGCAAAAAGGCTTTCCCTTTTTTCAACTGAAGTATATTTATCACAGCTTATGTTATGTTGGATGATAAAAGGAGAGATAGTGAGATGGCTGGAGGAGGGAGATGGGAAGAGCTGTTTTCTGTAAAGGCAAAGGAGAAGGTGAAGCAAAGGTGGCACATCCTGAGGGTCCCTAAAGCACCGACCTTGGCATT
The DNA here is from genome assembly GCF_048565385.1 of Saimiri boliviensis. NCBI lineage: Eukaryota > Metazoa > Chordata > Mammalia > Primates > Cebidae > Saimiri > Saimiri boliviensis. The sequence goes on along the minus strand of NC_133457.1, from coordinate 92,644,393 downwards.
AGATCCTGGTTCTCAGCCCTGCAGTGATTCCAGATGGGACCATCGTGGAGAAGGCACCTCAGCCAAGACCAGCCCTCCCTCAGACAACAGTCACCTCCAGAGTACCTTCCTGGGGGCAGCAGCTCTGTCTGTGTCCCCACACCCAGCACCTGGCATTCTAGAAATGCTTCACAAATATTATTGAATGAATGAAAGAATCATAGCAGTGAACAAGTCTATTGAAGAGATCAAAATAGTGATTGCTTCAGAAGGCAGTGGGAACCAGCATTCACTTTCCTCCTGTCCTTTGACTTTGGTTCCTTTAATGTTATCTATGCTTTATTATCATTAACTAAAAAGTCATGAATCTTACTCATTGAATGCTCTTACTGTCTTTCCTACTGAATTCACTTCAGAAAACATTGCTTGTTTTGGAAACAGTCTCCAATAGTTGGAATCCTTTAAGGCAGTTGTGACCTCCGTTCCTTTTCCTTCTCCGCAGCATGCAAGTGCAATGGTCACGCGTCGCTGTGCAACACCAACACGGGCAAGTGCTTCTGCACCACCAAGGGCGTCAAGGGGGACGAGTGCCAGCTGTGAGTACCACACTCCCTGTACCACCAGGGAGGATCAAAAGGCTGTGCAGCTGCCTGAATCCCACCCTGAGAGCCACACCCTTCCCTGTATCTTGTTGCTGTGGTTTCTGAGGGATCCCTGGGTTGATTAGTTTGAAATCTTACCCGTTCTACTTCAGACAGGTCAACCCCCATACTGAGGAGGTCATTGGATTAGCAGCAATTCCTTAATAGCTCTTAAATTCATGTTTTTGTTCGAGTGATACTGACATTTCCTGGGTTGTTCATTTGGATTAGTTGTTTTAACTTCAACAACTACTTGATTTTTGTCATGTCGAGATTATACCCTTTCCCAAAGAGTTGGAAGAGCCTGTGTTTCGGTGATGGCATTAATTTGGCATTTGGTTGTCTGATTGTGGAAATGATCCTCTTGCCTTTAACATCTCCCATTACTCTAGCATTTTTCTTGGTGACGTGTGTCAGGCATCTTCCTGGAGAAAGTTTGGAGGTTAGAATGCAGGTGTAGCAGCGTCAGGCATGTTTAAGGTTTCAGACGTGATGCTGCCTCCACTGAGCAAGGTGCTCTTAAGGCAAATCACTGTTCTCCGCGTCTGTCAATAGTGGGACTAGCAATAACTGTTTTTGGTGTCCTTGTAAGTTGAAACAGGAAGGATAGTTCCTCAATCAATATCTTACTGGGAAACCTGGCTGTCTCACTGGGAAACCTCATAAAACACATGCATCCACATTTACTCATTCTCAAGAAAAGATTGAAAGTGTTTAGTATCAAAACACTGAGCTGATTAATCATTGCAAACATCATTATTTCTTAAAGAACAATAGTAATAATGCTACCAGTGATTGAGACATCATAGTTAGTGCTATTCAGCAGGGATTGGTCTGTCTACTTTTATAGTTTACATATATGTTTACTAGTTTCATGTTGCCCTAAAACCAATATGTGAAGAAAAGTCTAATCCAAGATTAAATTTAACCCTAGGTCCACATTCCTTTAAACAGAAAAATGTGATAGAGAAAAATTAATCACTCTTGTCCTCAGTTAGCTGATACAACAAAGACATGAGGGGACGTCAAGTAAGACTTTCAAGTTCCTTCAAGATCACAGATGTAGGCAGGTGCTTATCATCACCCTGGCTGAAGGAACCCAACATGCCTATCTTAGCGTGCCTGGGAAAGGCCATCACCAGCTTCCCTCCTTTCCTCTTGGTGTATAGCTATTGTGTTTACCTAAATGGCTTCATGAAGTGGGAGACTGGGTTTTGCTGATGTTTATAGATGATATCTATGGAGAAACTGTTTACTGAGTAGAACATATTTTTTTCTACAGACTGGTGAACACTTGTTCCAGGGTTTAAAAAAGCAGTGATTCTTGGTATTTAGTCTTCTCTCGCTTGTGTTAAAGAACAGAACTAGTTTATCCATGGAACACAGGAAAGAACTGACAAATGAGTTCTTGAAGAATGTTTTGACTGCCCTTTTCGAAGAATATGTAGTCCACACAAAATTGAAAATGTGTTTTTCATTATAATAAATAGGTTTATTACATTCAGATTTCTCTTATTGCTTTGGCAAATGCTTGTCAATTGTCCTCATATAGTTGGCATGTGAAATGCTGAGTAGTCAGTATTGAAAATTCATGCATGCTCTTCCAAGACTACTTAAGCCGAGTTATGGTAAGGATGCAATTATAATGACTCCAGGCTATCTGTACTTTATATAAAAGGCTCTGCTTCGTTTTAAAATGAATTCAGTTTCTGTTTTACGTAGCAGTAAAAATAGTCTTTGTTTTTTTTCCCCAGATGTGAAGTAGAAAATCGGTATCAGGGAAACCCTCTCAAAGGAACATGTTATTGTAAGTGGTTTTGCAATTCTTATTTCTAGAAGCAAAGTAGTTCAGTAAAACTTCATTGTTTACTTTAACATGGTTTGAGAATGGCAAGTGCTATAAGACTGTAGCAACCACCCATGAAGTGTTCCCTGGTTTGATAGGTTTACATTCTGTTAAGTTGACTACATATAGGAAAACTATTTTAAGCTGTTTTGATTGTGGTTGGTGTTCATGTTAATGTGTTCATAGCAGATAGTAGGAGAGAGCAGAGAGACATGCATCTCTGCCTTTCCATGTTTATGTTCTCTTAAAACCTTTGGCGTCATCATATTCATGTTTTAGGCTATAGATAAAAAATTGAATTCTTACAATATAGTTGAAGTTTCATCCTTCTGTCTGGAACTGATTTGTGTTAACCACCTTGGAGTCAAAGGTGAGCCTGGCAAGGTGACCAGGTTTTATGGGTAAATGTGTTTTCTCTTGTGGGAGAATCCACATGGTAGACCAGAGTATTAGACCAGAAAAAAGGAGTTAATGTTATGGCATATCCATTGTAATTCTATACCTGCTGTCCTGGTTGAATAACAGCCCCTCAAAATTCACGTCCACTTGGAACCTGTGAATGTGACTTTATATACATACATATATATGTATAATTTATTAAAGTCACCTGTGGATGTGACTTTATATAAATATATGTTTTTATATATTATATATTATTTATATATAAATATGTAAATGTATATATAAAGTCACAGTCACAGGTGACTTTAATAAATAATAAATATAAAAAAAATAAAAAAAATAAACAAAAAAAATAAAAAATAATAATAAATATATATATTGTATATATAAAACTTCTAAAGGAAAACAAGAGAAAAACATCTTGACCTTAGGTAAGGGAAAGTTGTTAGATATGATTCTAAAAGCATAATTCATAAACAAAAAAGTAGATTAATGAAACTTTATAAAAATTTAAAACTTGTAGAAAAAAACCATCCAAAAAGCAGAAAGCCCATACTAGAGAAAATACTGACTAATCGTCATATATTTGATAAAGAACTTGTATCCAGAATACAGAAATAACTCTTACAACTGAATAAGAAGACAATTCCAATTAAAAACAGGCAAAAATTTGAAAAGACATTTCATGAAAGAAGATACTACAATGGCCAATAAGCACATTAAAAACTACATTATTAGTTATTTGGAATGGAGATATTAAAACCACAGTCAGATACAGCCCTAGAATGATTAGAATCCAGTGTTTCATAGAAGACAATCATAATTTCATGTCTGCTTCTGCATTCAGTCTTTTGCAATACATCTTTTTGGTTAAACACGTGAAAAAACTTGGCCTTACCAGACATGTAGTTGGAAAAGAGTATAGGAATACCCTTTTAATAGCCTTTGCAGATAATTACGGATGTTATTTGATATTATGCTGAAGCTGGACAACTGGTGATTTCTTTAAAATGGTTTGATGGGGAGTTCGATCGGTAGCGGGAGCGGAGAGCGGACCCCAGAGAGCCCTGAGCAGCCCCACCGCCGCCGCCACCGGCCTAGTTACCATCACATCCCGGGAGGAGCCGTAGCTGCCGCAGCCGGCCCCAGTCACCATCACCGCAACCATGAGCAGCGAGGCCAAGACCCAGCAACCGCCCGCCGCCCCCGCCCTCAGCGCCGCCGACACCAAGCCCGGCACTACGGGCAGCGGCACAGGGAGCGGTGGCCCGGGCGGCCTCACATCGGCGGCGCCTGCCGGCGGGGACAAGAAGGTCATCGCAACGAAGGTTTTGGGAACAGTAAAATGGTTCAATGTAAGGAACGGATATGGTTTCATCAACAGGAATGACACCAAGGAAGATGTATTTGTACACCAGACTGCCATAAAGAAGAAGAACTCCAGGAAGTACCTTCGCAGTGCAGGAGATGGAGAGACTGTGGAGTTTGAAGTTGTTGAAGGAGAAAAGGGTGCGGAGGCAGCAAATGTTACAGGTCCTGGTGGCGTTCCAGTTCAAGGCAGTAAATATGCAGCAGACCGTAACCATTATAGACGCTATCCACGTCGTAGGGGTCCTCCACGCAATTACCAGCAAAATTACCAGAGTAGTGAGAGTGGGGAAAAGAAGGAGGGATCAGAGAGCGCTCCCGAAGGCCAGGCCCAACAACGGCGGCCCTGCCGCAGGCGAAGGTTCCCACCTGACTACATGCGGAGACCCTATGGGCGTCGACCACAATATTCCAACCCTCCTGTGCAGGGAGAAGTGAGGGAGGGTGCTGACAACCAGGGTGCAGGAGAACAAGGTAGACCAGTGAGGCAGAATATGTATCGGGGATATAGACCACGATTCCGCAGGGGCCCTCTTCGCCAAAGCCTAGAGAGGACAGCAATGAAGAGGATAAAGAAAATCAAGGAGATGAGACCCAAGGTCAGCAGCCACCTCAACCTCGGTACCGCCGCAACTTCAATTACCGACGCAGACGCCCAGAAAACCCTAAACCACAAGATGGCAAAGAGACAAAAGCAGCCGATCCACCAGCTGAGAATTCGTCCGCTCCCGAGGCTGAGCAGGACGGGGCTGAGTAAATGCCGACTTACCATCTCTACCATCATCCGGTTTAGTCATCCAACAAGAAGAAATAAGAAATTCCAGCAATAAGAAATGAACAAAAGATTGGAGCTGAAGACCTTAAGTGCTTGCTTTTGCCCGTTGACCAGATAAATAGAACTATCTGCATTATCTATGCAGCATGGGGTTTTTATTATTTTTACCTAAAGATGTCTCTTTTTGGTAATAACAAACATGTTTTTTAAAAAAGCCTGGTTTTTCTCAATATGCCTTTAAAGGTTTTTAAATTGTTTCATATCTGGTCAAGTTGAGATTTTTAAGAACTTCATTTTTAATTTGTAATAAAAGTTTACAACTTGATTTTTTCAAAAAAGGCAACAAACTGCAAGCACCTGTTAATAAAGGTCTTAAAAAAAAAATGGTTTGATGGGTTAACCCAAATAAAATGATATTGCCCACAGACTTGATTTTCTTTGAGGAACCTGGGAATAGGTGAGTTAAAATGCTTTCCTTGTTACTTAATTTATAAGGACAGCAGTCTGTATCTCTGAAGAGCTGTTCTGTTTTGTGTGTGTGTTTTTAGTTTTTAAATACGCATTTCTTTCTTTCCATAGATACTCTTCTTATTGACTATCAGTTTACCTTTAGTCTATCCCAGGAAGATGACCGCTATTATACAGCTATTAATTTTGTGGCAACTCCTGATGAAGTAAGATTTTTTTAAGTCTTCCTATTTTGTTTTGAATTTGTTTGGATCTTTTTCTTGGTCATTATGGTTAGAAGTACTGCGTTAGCAGTGCTCTCTAGACTGGAGTACATGAGAATATCTCTAGAGGTATAGCAAAGAAATATTAGAATCTTCATTATCTCTTTTCCACATAAAAGGCAAGAGTGATGTTAATAAGATTTACCAGGATCTTAGACACAGACTGTGGTTGAATCCACACATACTTACTCTGCTTGTCAGCCCTTCACAGCCTCGTACAGATAGGGGACTCCACCATCAGAGGACAGATACCAGAGCCTGGATTTACTCTCTCGAGAGTGATGAGAGGCTTAAAGACACTGCTGATTGAAATGGCAGTGATGCAGGCCCAGCAAAGGAGAGGACACTCCTCCTAGAGTGAGTTCTTAGCTTCATTAAGAGGCAAAACAGCAAAGGCTTAGTTGGGTCCAACAAGAAGTTAGCGAGGAATAATCTAAATTGTTAAAATATGTATGTTGAATGTGGATTTTTATCTGCTGTCATTAACGATGAAGCCCAACATGCCTTAAGGTATTACCTAGTGGTAGAAGGAAACCCACACCATGTGACATTTAAAACTGAAGCATACGGAGCACGAAGATGCATCAGTACAGCTTCTTCAATCAAATATAAAGCCATGCAATACCTACTTCAGTACTTAAAGAAATTTTGCTAAACTTGATGGTAAATTATTTAGGAACTTCTTGGAGGTTTCTTACTTCTCATGAACATACACAAAGCCATTTACCATTACAAAATTCCATTAACAATAAATGTGGCAAATAATACATGGAAAACAGTAGGACAGTAAGCCAAAGTGTATTGCTTTGTTAACAAGTGTTATCTATAACCCTTGCTAAATTTAATTTTAAACGTAGAACAAAGTCTATAGTGTGGCATGTTTACTGTACAATTCTATTTCAATAATAAAATTAAGAAAAAGTGTACTAGAAAAGATACATTCTCAAGAGTAAATTGCTTTTTAAGTAAAAATAATAAATGAAAATATTTTATGGAAAAACTGTAGGTATTAATATATCATTTGAGTGGCTGTATTGACTGGAATTTTTTTCTTAAAGATTTTAGAATAAGATTATAACAAAAGTACCACTGCCTCATAAGCAAGTGTTTGAAGTGCTTAAAATCTTTCAGGATGTAATTGATGCTATTAATTTGATTAAAAAATAAATATAGTAGAATCTTTGTAATACTTCTTAACCAGGCGGGAAGCAACCAGGAAAATATTTGGACCTTTCTGGATTTCGCTGTTTATTTTATGACAGAATACTTAGTAGTTAGCCACATGCATATGTTCTTTCATGAAAGCACAAGGATTTCAAGTTTGTTGATTCTTTCTGTGGAAAGACATATAGTTGACCCCTGAGCAACACAGGTTAAAACTGTGAGGATCCACTTATAAGCAGACTTTTTCAACCAAATGTGGAACAAAAATAAAGTATTTGCGAGATGTGAAACCTGAGTATAGGGAGGGTGGACTTTTCATATGCAGGGGTTCTATGGGCAGACTGCAGACTGGAGTATGCGTGGACTTGGGCATGCTTCGGGGTCCTGGAACCAATGACCCACGTATACCGAGGGATGACTGTAATTGTTACTTATCTGCTGCCAGCAAATACTAAATACAAATAAGTAAACACTTGAGCTGTCCTTTCAAGATGAAGGTGAGGTCTTATTAGTAAATGAGAAGGTAAATGCTTTGTGAGAGAAACTTCTAGTTTAATGATCACATTTTAAAAATAGCTGTTTGGAAATGTTTCCATTGTTGTGATTTTGTGGCTATTAAAATGATCAAAACAACACTTTTAAAAATCTTATTCTAACCTCTCTTAAGATCTTTTAAAAATTTCAGGGCTGGGGCAGTGGCTTACACCTGTAATCCCAGCACTTTGGGAAACCATGGTGAGCGGATCACCTGAGGTCAGGAGTTTGAGACCAGCCTGGCCAACATAGTGAAACCCCTTCTCTACTAAAAATAAAAAAATTAGTCAGGCATGGTTGCAGGCACCTGTAATCCCAGTAGGCTGAGGCAGGAGAATCACTTGAACCCAGGAGGCGGTGGTTGCAGTGAGCCGAGATTGCGCCATTGCAATCCAGCCTGGGGGGCAAGAGCAAGACTTCGTTGCAAAACAAACAAAAAAGAATAATTTCAGCACAATTGGATTAATCTGCCAAAGATAAAAACATAACATCAATTAGTTTGCAAAAATAATTGAGCCCAGTCGAGAGATTTACTAGTGAAATTTCAGTGAAAACTAAAAAATAATGTTACAGTTTACCTAACATCACCAACAGTTCACTTCCTCCATTGGCTTAACAGATTCCTCAGTGATATCTTTATTAAGCATTAAAACCAAGAATCAGCCCAGGCACGGTGGCTCACGCCTATAATCCCAGCGCTTTGGGAGGCCAAGGCAGATAGATCATGAGGTCAGGAGATGGAGACCATCCTAACCAACACAGTGAAACCCCATCTCTACTAAACATACAAAACTTAGCTGGATGTGGTGGCATGTGCTTATAATTCCAGCTACTCAGGAGACTGAGGTGAAAGTATCTCTTGAACTCAGGAAGCGGAGGTTACAGTGAGCCAAGATTGCATCACTGTACTCTAGCCTGGCCATAGAGCGAGACTCCATCCCCAAAAAAAAAACCAAGAATCAAAATAAATTAGATTAGCCTTGTGAACTGCTGTATCTTTAAGTGGTAGACAAGATTTTCAAAACTAAGAAGCCATATTAAATCCTATTTCTCTTGAAATAACGTTTTTAGTAAGAGGAGTATTTTTCAAATCATGAATATAATAAAATTATTTTTTAAATTTAGTATATTTCAGCTTTATATGCTTTTTTAAAGGCTGTTTCCAGTTGAGAAGTTTTACACTGTATCTAATCTATGCGTTCAGACTTACAGGAGTTTCAGTTGTAAATAAATATAATTTAGGGCACTTGATCAAGTGTTTTACTGATAAGCGTGAACTTCAGACATTTGAAAACAGCTACCCAGAGAATTCTTAGGAGGCTGATTCTCCAACACAGGTCAGAAGATGCATATCACTGTGCTCTGATAGGGGCCTTTTAAAAAGGCACTTTCTCAATAAGTTAGGTATTTGAGAAAACATTAAATTACATATACTTTTATGGGAGGGGATGAAGTTTTATTGGGATATATTGCTTGTATTAAGGAAAATCAGTTACAAATTTTGCTGTGAGTTTCTCTAAAGACATCATAAAATATTTGTGATTAAGAACCTTTAGAGTAGTAAAATTTAATTATTGCTTTATTTTAAAATCTAGAAACTGTTTATAATTAATTTTCTAATAATTTGTACCTCTCATCAGCAAAACAGGGATCTGGACATGTTCATCAATGCCTCCAAAAATTTCAACCTCAACATCACCTGGGCTGCCAGCTTCTCAGGTAAAGACACACCTAGACAAGACCCCCCAAATGGAGGTATGATAGATTAGGAAATATAAAATTGGAACTGAGAAAGAGAACTCAGGAGACAGATTGGTTTGAAATCCACCCTTGCCACTTACTATCTGTGAGACCTTGAGCAAATGTCTAAATAACCTTAGGATTATTTTATTCACTGTAAAGTGAGGATAAGAATACTTACCTCTTAGAATTGTTGTATAGATTAAATTAGGTTGTACCTGCCAGAGCTTGCTGTGGTGTCAGGCTCAGTGTGTGGTTATTACCCTAGGCCATCACCACCATTTCTGTTCTTGCTGTGGCCACTGGCACTACCATCATTGTCTACATCCATGTTTCGGAAGTGAAAAATTCAAATGACTCATAGTTTCAATAAATCAAAACATTTTAAATAAAATGAGATTTTAGTAGCTGCAGAGAAATGTACTTTGAGAATTAAATCAAGCTCTAAAAGCACAGCTCTTGCTGTCTGTCTTACTGTGATTCACTGAAGATCTGCTGTAAAGAAAATCTACTAATGAAATAAAGGATGAGAGGGCCAAGTGTTGTGGCTCATGCCTGTAATCTCAGCACTTTGGGAGGCTGAGGCAGGCGGATCACCTGAGGTTAGGAGTTCAAGACCAGCCTAGCCAACATGGTGAAACCCTGTCTTTAAAAAAAAAAAAGAAAAAGAAAAAGTCTGAATTAGCAGAGTATTTTTCTGCTAATGAGCCAGACAGTGGCTTATGCCTGTAATCCCAGCACTTTGGGAGGCTGAGGTGGGTGGATTACCTGAGGTCAGGAGTTAAAGACCAGCCTAACCAGTATGGTGAAACCCCCATCTCTACTAAAAATACAAAATTAGTTGGGTGTGGTGGCTCATGCCTGTAATCCCAGCTACCTGGGAGGCAGAGGCAGGAGAATTACTTGAACCTGGGAGACAGAGGTTGCAGCGAGCTGAGATTGCACCATTGTACTCTAGCCTGGGCAACAAGAGTGAAACGCTGTCTTAAAAAAAAAAATTTGCAATGAGTGTCTCAATGAAGACGTGATCATCTGGGCTCTAGTCACAGAGTCTTTGTCAGACATGGAAAAAAGTCCATTTTATTAATCTTTATCGGCACTTGAATTCCTGGCCGAGGGAGACTATGGAATGTTGAAGAACTGGAAATAGGATAGAGTTATACCAGATTAGAGGGACTTAAATACTGTGGTAGCTGGCAGTAGAAGGGAGAACTGAGTGACCCCTTGAGCCCCTTCTCCCTGCTGCTGCAGGTTAGGCAGTGAGTGGTACATCAGCATTCCTGGCATGAGTCCTGGCTCATTGCCCAAGAGGTGTAAAGGGGAAATGCAAAGGAATTGAGTGCTGTGGGCAAAGTAAATGCCAGTGCCTGTTAATAGGATTCTAGTGGTATCTGTATTTCCATGACTGTGTGTGTTGCCTATTTGGGGGTGGGGCAAGAGTAGAAGGGAGTTACATTGGTTTCTGGTAAAACCATTTTGGTTAGGGACATAGGCTTATATATTATTGGCCTGCCCAGCTCTAAATCTTGTCTCCATTTCTTGCTGGCTGTGTGACTTGAGGGAAGTTACTTAATTTCTCTGAATTTCAATTTCCAGTCTGTAAGTGAAGATAATAGTAGGGCAGCTGTGAGGATTAAATGAGAGTCAGCTCTTACAGGCCGTTAACTGGAACACAGGAAATGCTTGGTAAATGCTATTATCCTTATTGTTAATGAGGCCAGATTCTGTTCTCCCTGAAAACACCCCCCCAAAAATGTCTCTTCTGTTTCATTTATTTTCTTCTAACAGCTGGAACCCAGGCTGGAGAAGAGATGCCTGTTGTTTCAAAAACCAACATTAAGGAGTACAAAGATAGTTTCTCTAATGAGAAGTTTGATTTTCGCAACCACCCAAATATCACTTTCTTTGTTTATGTCAGTAATTTCACCTGGCCCATCAAAATTCAGGTAAGAAGAGCTTTTTGGTCTCATACCCGCAAAGATGGTGAAATCTCTAAAGACTAAATTTGCTAATTTGGAGCTTGTGGTAAATGAAGTGTGCTATGTGGCTTTGCCTTTGTAATGTCTATGGCAGAGGAGTGCTGAGCACATGCATGCTGCAGGAAAGATTGGAGTGAGGATGGACTATATCAGTCACAAAGGACATTTACAAAAGCACTTTTGAAAGCAAGTCACCATGTAACAGCTTTGGTTATTATAAACATAGTCACCTCCTCAGTGAGCACTTGCCATGTGAAAGCCTGTAGGGCTACACAAAGAGCTTCAATTCTAGAGTAAGGTGGATGTAAGTGAAACAAATCCACATATAATAAGTGAAAGCCAGAGTGTGGAAAGTGACATCAAAAGATCCTAGAAATGCTATCAGAGTTTAAAGAAGGAGAAATGGGGAGGCTTTGTTGAAGAGCATCAGCCTTGTAGTCAAACAGAGGTGGTTTGATTCCTGGCTCTTAGACAAATCATGTCGCCTTTCCACCAAGCCTCCAGTTCTCTGTGCATGTGACCTGAAGGGTAGTTGTAAGGGGCTGTGCGGCTGTTGCAGTGTCTTATTGTCAGCCTGCTCCTTTTCTCTGTTCCCAGGGGGCCAGTGTACTCTCTCTTGTCCAAGTTCCATGGCCCCATTTTAGCTTTTTATACTCATGTCCCCTGGGGCCTTGCCTCAATACCTTCTGCTTCTTACCTTCTTCATTTAGGTGAATTTGGAGCTTAGGGGTAGGTGGGCTTTCAGGGACTGGTTCACCTTTTTTTTTTTTTTTTTTGAGATGGAGTTTCGCTCTTGTTACCCAGGCTGGAGTGCAATGGCGCGATCTCGGCTCACCGCAACCTCCGCTTCCTGGGCTCAGGCAATTCTCCTGCCTCAGCCTCCTAAGTAGCTGGGATTACAGGCACGCGCCACCACGCCCAGCTAGTTTTCTGTATTTTTAGTAGAGACAGGGTTTCACCATGTTGACCAGGATGGTCTCGATCTCTCAACCTCGTGATCCACCCGCCTCGGCCTCCCAAAGTGCTGGGATTACAGACTTGAGCCATCGCGCCCGGCCAGGACTGGTTCACCTTTAACCATGGAAGCTTGGTCACTGGACAGAGGCTGTTGCCATTTGCCAAAGTTGAGAAGCATAATCAACCTCGGAAGCAAGTCATCACAAACATATGAAAAAAGGTTCAACATCACTGATCATTAGAAAAATACTAATGATCTACAGTGAGGTACCATACAGTGAGACACCATCTCATACCAGTCAGAATGTCTATTATTAAAAAGTAAAAAAAAGAACAGATGCTGGCAAGGCTGTGGAGAAATAGGAATGCTTTTACCCTGTTGGTGGGAGTGTAAATTAGTTCAACCATTGTGGAAGACAGTGTGGCAATTCCTCAAAGACCTAGAGGCAGAAATACCATTTGATCCAGCAATTCCATTACTGGGTGTATATCCAAAAGAATACAAATCATTCTGTTATAAAGATACACGTACATGTATGTTCATTGCAGCAGTATTCACAATAGCAAAGACATGGAATCAACCTAAATGCCCATCAGTGATCAACTGGATAAAGAAAATGTGGTACATATACACCATAGAATACTATGCACTCATAAAAAGGAGTGATATCATGTCCTTTGCAGGGACATGGATGGAGCTGGAGGCCATTATCCTTAGCAAACTAATGCAGGGACAGAAAACCAGGTACCACATGTTCTAACTTATAAGTGGGAGCTTCATGATGAGAACATGTGGACACATGGTGGGGAACAGTACGCACTGGGGCCTATTGGAGGGTTATGGGGAGGAGGGAGCACATCAGGAATAATAGCTAATGGATGCTGGGCATGATACCTAGGTGATGAGATGATGTGTGTAGCAAACCACTGTGGCACATGTTTACATATGTAACAAACCTGCACATCCTGTATATGTACCCCTGAACTTAAAAAATTAACAAAAAAAAGCAAGTCATCACTGACCAATTAGGATGCCTTGGGACTGTGACTAAAGAAGAGTTTATCTTTCCATTCTGGAAATATGGAGGACAAAAACTATGTTGTACTTTTTCTCACCATCCTCTCTCCTTTTCCTGTCTCCATGGTCTAAGATTTGTTAATCCTCTCATCAACATCTCCCTTTGCCCTTGCATAATTCCTGCGTCCCTTCTCAGTCAGTCTTTTAAGCATCAGCCACACTTCCTATTCTTGTTTCCTCTAGTCTATTACACATCTGCTCACAGTGGTCTGGCCTCTTCCCTCACCACTTCCTGAAACCGTCCTGTCATAGTGGGCCCCAGAGATGGAATTCTTCAGTCCCCTTCTCTCATTGCATGGCTTTAGTTATCATCTTTCTTGTCTTCTGGATTTTTCTTTCCCTCGTTCTCTGGCCAGTCTTTTTAGGGAATCCTCTTCCTTAAACAATGGACTTGTCTAGGATTTAGACCTGGTCCTTTTCTCTCTTCACTCTATGGTTTTCTGCATGTGGGACCTGTAGTACCATGTCTATTCTGTTGATTCTCCGTGCTGCCTCCAGATCAGCACTGGCAGTTTCTGCCTGGACAGCCCTACCTGGATAGTCAAAGCTCCCTGCACTCGGTGCATATTCCTTTTTGTGATCTTAGCCCTAGACTTCCATGCTTCCTCTTTCTGTGAACAGCACCACCATTTACCCTGTCACTCAAGCCAGGACCTGAAGATCATTTGCATTCCTGGGATAAACCCAACTTGGGCATGACATATTATTTCCTTACTTTACACATTGTTGGATTCAGTTTGCTAATAGTTTGGTTAGAATTTTGTATCTATTTCATGAGTAAGAATGTCTGATAATTTTCCCTTTCCTTGGGGTTATGGTTTTGATGTCATGTTAAACTAACCTTTAATAGTTACAGTTTAAGGAGTTTTTTCTCTTTCTCATCTCTGGAGAAGGTGTAAGATTATAGTTAACTGAACCTCAAGTACTTGGTAGTTCGCTCCTGTAAAATCATTTGATCCTAGTGTCTTGTTTGTGGAGCTATTTTTAGCTGCTAATTCAGCTTCTTTAATAGTTATAAAATATTTTGAATTTCCTCTGTTTGAGTCACTTTTTAATATTTTTTCTAGGTATTTATATCATGTTTTTAATATACTTTTAAATTTTATTTTTTAAATTGATACATAATTGTGCATATTTATGAGGTAGATGAGATATGTTGATACATATATAAAAGGTATAATGATCAAATAAAGGTAATTAGGATATCCATCACATCAAACATTTATCATTTCTTTGTGTTGAGTACATTTCACATCTTCTACTATTTTGAAATAGTGAACAAATTATTGCTAACTATAGTTATGATGACTATTGTGCCATGAACACTAGAACATATTCATTCTAACTATAGTTTTATACCCATTAATTAACCTCTCTCTATCTCCCCTACTCCCCAGCTGCTGGTAACCACCATTATATGCTCTACCCCTACAAGATCAGTTTTTTTAGCTCTCACATATGAGTAAGAAAACATATATGTCTTTCTGTGCCTGGCTTGTTTCACTTAACATAATGACCTCCAGTTCCATTCATGTTGCTGCAAATGACACGATTTCATTCTTTTTATGGCTGAATAATATTTCATTATATAATGTATACCACATTTTATTTGTCCATTTGTTGATGGACACGTAGGTTGATTCCATGTCTTCACTGTTGTGAATAGTGCTGCAATAAACATCAGAGCATGCAGTATCTCTTCAGTATACTGATTTTCATTCTTTTGAATATATACGCAGCAGTGGGATTGCTGGATCACATGGTGGATCTATTTTGAGAAACCTTCATACTGTCTTCCATAGTGGCCGTACTAATTTACATTCCCACTAGCAGTGAACTAGCATCGTCTTTCTCCATGTCCTCACCAGCATGTGTTACTGTGTCTGTTTAATAATGGCCATTTTAACTGGGATGAGATGATTTCTCAGTATGGTTCTGATTTGCATGTGCCTGATGATTACTGAAGTTGAGACTCTTTTCATATGCTTCTTGGCCATTTGTATGTCTTCTTTTGAGAAATGTCTATTCAGATCATTTGCCCATTTTAAATCTGATTTTTTTTCTGTTGAGTTGTTTGAATTCCTAATGTATTCTAGTTGTTAATCCCTTGATGGACAAATAGTTTCCAAATATTTTCTCCCATTCTATAAGCTGTCTGTTCACTCTCTTGTTTCCTTTGCTTCATAGAGCTTTTTGGCTTGATATAATCCCATTTGTCTATTTTTTGCTTTTGTTGCCTATGCTTTTAAGAGCTTACACAAAATGTCTTTGCTCAGACCAATGTCATGAAGGATTTTCCCAGGGTTTTCTTCTAGTAGTTTTATGGTTTTAGGTCTTACATGTAAGTCTTTAATCCATTTAAATTTGATTTTTGTATATGGTGAGAGAGAGGGGTCTAGTTTTATTTTCTGCACATGGATATCCAGTTTTCCCTTCACCATTTATTGAAGAACCTATCCTTTCCCCTACTGAACATTCTTGACTCCATTATTGAAAACAGTTGGCTATGAATATGTGGGTTTATTTCTGGGTTCTTAATTTTGTTCCACTGGTCTGTGTATCTGTTTTTATGCCAGTATCATGCTATTGCGAGTACTATAGCTTTATAGTATATTTTGAAGTAAGGTGATATGATGCCTCCAGTTTTGTTCTTTTTGCTCAGAATTGCTTTGGTGGGCCGAGCATATTGTCTCACGCTTATAATCCCAGCACTTTGGGAGGCCAAGGCAGGTGTATCACCTGAGGTCAGGAGTTCGAGACCAGCCTGGCCAACGTGGCGAAACCCCATCTCTAATAAAAATACAAAAATTAGCTGGGTGCAGTGGTGGGTTCCTATAATCCCAGCTGCTTGGGAGGCTGAGGCAGGATAATCTCTTGAACTTGGGAGGCAGAGGTTGCAGAGATTGCACCACTGCACTCCACCCTGGGCAAACAGAGCGAGACTGTCTCAAAAAAGGAAAAAAAAAATGCTTTGGCTATTTGGGGTCTTCTGTGGTTCCATACAAATTTTAGGTTTGTTTTTTCTATTTCTGTGAAGAATGTCATTGGTGTAGAGATTACATTGAATCTGTAGATAGCTTTTGGGAGTATATTGTTTTCACAATATTAATTCTTTCAGTCCACAAACATGGTGTCTCGTCCCATTTTTTTTTGTGACTGCTTCAATTTTTTACATCAGTGTTTTGTAGTTTTCCTTGTAGAGAGGGCTTTCACTTCCTTGGTTAAATTTATTCCTAGGGTTGTTTTAGAGGTTTAAAAAAAAATCTATCGTGAATGGGATTGCTTTCTTGATTTCTTCTGCTAGTTCATTGTTGTTGTGTAGAAATGCTTCTGATTTTTGTGTGTTGATTTTGTATTCTGCAACTTTACTGAGTTTATCAGTTCTAAGTTTTTTTGGTGGAGCTTTTAGGGTTTTCTATGTAAAAGATTATATCATCTGCAAATAGGGACAATTTGACTTCCTCTTTTTCAATTTGGATGCCTTTGTTTCTTTCTTTTGCCTAGTTGTCCTGGTCAGATGTGTTGATAACTTATTGATGCTGTCCACTAATCTTCACAGCATCTGTGCTCATGCAACTCTTTTTTGTATTCCAATGTTGATAACAGCATTATTCACAAAGCCAAAATGTGGAAATAACCCAAATACCTATTAGTGGATGAATAGTTAAACAAAATGTGGTGTGTGTGTGTGTGTGTGTGTGTGTGTGTGTGTGTGTGTATTGAAATGTTATTCAGCCTTAAAAAGAAATGAAATTCTGATACATGCCACAACACAAGTGAACCTTGAAAACATGCTAAATGAAATAAGCTAGTTGCAAAAGTACAAATTGAGTGATTGCACTTACATGCAATATCTAGAGTACACAAATTCTTAGACACAGAAAGTGGATTGGAGGTTACCAGCAGCTAAGGGGAGCAGGAAATGGAGAATTACTGCTTCATGGTTATTGCAGAGTTTCCCTTTGGGGTGATGAAGAAGCTTTGGAAGTAGGTAGTGATACTGGTTGCACAAAATTGTGAATGTAATTATTGCCACTGATTTGTACATTTAAAAATGGTTAAAGTAACAAATTTTATGTTATATCTTACTATAATAAAAGTATTTTTAAATCATAGCAAGATTTTTTTTATATATAAACAAGCTTACTCTAAAATTTATATGAAAATGCAAAAGTTCTAGAATAGCTATAACAATTTAGAAAAAGAAGAATAATCACTCTACCCAATTTTAAGGCTTACTATTCAGGTAGAGGGGTAGGCACATAGATCAATGGGATAGGTCGATCTATAGATATCAGAAATAGAACTACATAAATATGTCCAACTGATTAGGATTGATTTTGTTTTTGGTGGGTTTTTTTTTTGTTTTGTTTTGTTTTGTTTTTTGAGACAAGGTCTCACTATGATGTCCTGGCTGGTCTTGAACTCCTGGGCTCAAGTAACCTTCTCACCTTAGCCTCCTGAGTAGCTGGACTTACACCACCACACCAGTTCCAGCTGATTCTTTTTTTTTTTTTCCCCCTGGAGACAGGAAAAAAAAAACTCACTTTGTCGCCCAGGCCAGAGTACAGTGCTGTGATCACGGCACACTGCAGCCTCAATCTTTCTGGCTCAAGTGATCCTCCTGCCTCAGCCACCCAAGTAGCTGCAACTATAGGCACATGCCACCATGCCTGGCTAATTCTTTTATTTTATTTGGTAGAGGTGGGGTCTCCCTATGTTGCCTAGACTGGTCTCAAACTCCCAGGCTCAAGTGATCCTCCCACCTTGGCTTCCCAGAGTGCTAAGATTACACGCATGAGCCATTGTGCCCAGCCCCCAGCTGATTTTTGACAAAGGTGCTGCAAAGACAATTCAATGAAGAAAGGACAGCTTTTTAACAAATAGTGCTAAGTTGGACAACTATAGGCAAACAAAGAAATCTCTAAACCTCACATCTTATACAAAAACTAACTCAATATTGATCAGAGATTTAAATGTGAAATGGAAGACTATAAAACTTTTAGAAAATAATATAGGAGAAAATCTTTGAATCCCAGAACTAAGCAAAAGATTTTTAGACTTGACACTAAAAACATGGTTCATAAAAGGAAAATTGATAAGTTAGACCACATAAAAACCAAAAGTTTTTGCTCTGTAAAAAACCTTGTTATAAAGATGAAAAGGCAAGCTATGGACTGGGAGAAAATATTTGCAAACCATATTTCTGGGAAAGCACTTGTATCTAGATTATAAGAGCTCTCAAACTCAATAGTAAACAAACAATTCAATTAGAAAATGGGCCAAAGACATGAAGAGACATTTAACCAAAGAGGATATGCATATGGCAAATAATGACATAAAAGATGGTTGGCATCCACAACTATTAGAGAGTCTGGATGCAGTGGCTCATGCCTATAATCCCAGCACTTTGGGAGGCCAAAGCAGGTGGATTATTGACCTCCACTTGAGGTCAGGAGTTCGAGACCAGCCTGGCCAACATGGCAAAACTCCATCTCTACAAAAAATACAAAAATTAGCCAGGCATGGTGGCACATGCCTGTGGTCCCAGCTACTCAGGAGGCTGAGGCAGAAGAATTGGCTTGAACCCAGGAGCTGAGATTGTATCATTGCACTCCAGCCTGGGCAACAGAACAAGATTCCATCTCAAAATTAAAATAACCATTAGAGAAATGCACATTGAAAGCACAGTAAGATAGATATCACTACACACCTATCAAAATGACTAAAATTAAAAATAGTAACACCAAATGTTGGAGAGAATGGGGAAAGATTAGATCACTCATATATTGACCACAAGATGGTATAGTCACTCTGGAAAATAGTTTGTCTGATTCTTAAAAAACTAATGTTATACTTACGGTATAACCCAGCAATTGCATTCCTGGCCATTTATCCTAGAGATATGAAAACCAGTGTTTTGTCACATATACCTGTCCAACCGTGTTTATGGCCCTTAACAGCAATATTTAACAGCTTTATTTATAATAGCCAAAAACTGGAAATAAGCCAAATATTCCTCAACAAATGAATGGTTAAATAAATGATGCTACATACACGCCATGGCATAATACCCTGCAACAAAAATAAATGAACTATTAATAGACAGAAACACAACAATTTTGATGAATCTCAAGCAAATTTTGCTGATTAAAGAAGAAAATCTTAGAAATTTATATACTGCATGATTGCATTCATATAGCACTTGAAAATTTTAGATCTTGTATACCTATACACATACTGAATATGTATTCTGAAGCTTCAAATTTCTCTGACTTCTTAGGACTCTGATCTCTAGACCCTCTTTTTTTTTTTTTTTTTTTTTTGAGACGGCGTTTTGCTCGTTACCCAGGCTGGAGTGCAATGGTGCGATCTCAGCTCACTGCAATCTCCACCTCCTGGGTTCAGGCAATTCTTCTGCCTCAGCCTCCTGAGTAGCTAGGATTACAGGCATGAGCCACCATGCCCAGCTGATTTTTTGTATTTTTAGTAGAGACAGGGTTTCACCAGACCCTCTTTTAAAGGAGCTTATCTGATTAGGCCAGGCCCACCGACACACAGTAGGAGGAAAGATACAAGCGGTGGAAATCTTGGGGGTATTAGAATTCTCCCTGCCATAGGCTGCATTTGGAGTGGGGCTTGCAGGGGTTTCGGTTGTTTCTCCGATCCAAAAGAGGTTGAGCTCTAGGCTCTAGTCAGTATAATTTCAGTTTGGCAACATCTCCTGACACTATTAAGATGTAGATGATATATATTTGTTAGGTTATCTTCATGTAAAACACTTGATTAGTGTTTTACTAAATAAAATTTGTTGACTCATTTTAGGTTGAGATTGTTTTTGTACTGCCATACCTCTCCATATTCTGAATCTAACTGAACATCATGCTTTGTTGTTTATAGCTGACAAATGATTAGTACTTTTAAGATTCATAGTGAAAATCTTGACTTACACTGCGGACACTTCCCAGTCTGTGCATATAAGCAGGCTTTTGTGCTGGAGATAGCTGTGCTTGTTGCCAGTGGTAGTTTTTTTCTTCCTAGTTCTCTATTGCTCCACCCTCTGAAAGTCACTGAAATGGTTTTAGAGCTTTCCTTCTAGAGGGAGCACTTCCCCACACTTTCTTCTAAGAAGTAATAATTTTAAGTTTTAGAATCAAGGAGATGTTGATTTTCTTCCTGGTTTTTTGGTGCTCCTTATCTGAGCTGGATCACTAACTTAAATTAAGATCCACTTATGAACACTGCATTTAGGAGCACTTGTGAAAATAAATGATGGCATGCTCACAATTTAATTTGCCAAGCTCTCCTTGAAAATGCAGGTAAGTTCTGTTGCAAACATGTCTTATTGCTGTTTGGTGCAAATGACTGCACTATTCACTGTGACTAGACCCATGTTATCATGTGTTCTCATTGTCCTCTCATGAGAGCCTGGTTGACACTGGTTCTCTCTGCACTGGGAACTGTTTCTGGCTGTGCGCTACGTGGAGGGCTGAGCTGGTGTCTTTCTGGGTAGATGCTTGGTGTTCTCAACAAGGGCTGCATGTTTCCTTCTTGCTATTTTCCCCCCAGAGCCTTAGCTTTTCTAGGTGTATAGGATGGCTCTTAAATACACACATTTAGCAACTGTGCAAATTCAGTAAAAATGGAGAGACTTATTTAGAGTAGGGAATTGTCTAAATAGTGCAGTGTAGGCCATTCAGTTAAATTTCAGTATGGCTTTCAATGCAGGCAAAGCCGTTTTACCTTTGATTCTCATTTTTTAAAGCAAAATAACTGAGGAAATCTAATTCTCTACTCGGAAATTTGTGTGAGTATTGGGGCTTTAAAAATGGTAATACTAAACTCAAGTTTCTTCACTCCGAACCAATCCCAGGATTCTTTTCCATAATTAGGAACAGATCAAAACCTAATAACTGCTGAGGGAATTTAAAATTGACTATAAAAACCTTTGTAGATGCAGTTAAAAAACAAATAATATACTCCAAGAATGTTAACTTAAAAAAAAAAAAAGAGAGAACAAACAAACAAAACCCACAGACTGAAAAGTCCTGTTTCTAAGAGGGTGGCAGGTGCGTTGGTGCTGGTTGTGCCTGTTTTCTGATCGGTTGTTCCTGTGGGTGAGCACCCTTCCCTCTGCCCCTGCTTTCTGAAAGCT
This sequence comes from Saimiri boliviensis, assembly GCF_048565385.1. Classification (NCBI taxonomy): domain Eukaryota; kingdom Metazoa; phylum Chordata; class Mammalia; order Primates; family Cebidae; genus Saimiri; species Saimiri boliviensis. Next base: position 92,623,044 of record NC_133457.1, on the reverse strand, counting down.
ATCCTAGTTGTTCTTCTCAGTAAGCTGGGGCTCAGCTGGCTTCAGCTGTGTCAATAGTTTAGGGGGGTAGGTGTTCAGGATAGAAGATGGCTAAGCAGATGGTGTGTATTGTGAGGTGGGCAGGTGGGTTGGTGAGGCTCTGGCTTGTTCCTGACTCTGCAACAGAGCTTGTTACTGTAATGTGGAACTAACATAGAAGTTGTCTGCATGCTGGGTGTTTCATCTACTGTTCTACGTAAGAAGCCAGTATTCACAAGTAGAGGCAACACGGAATTGGTATGGAGAACTGGGCATTCATTTAGATTTTAGAGTTCTGTTTATGGGTGCTAACAGGATTGCTGTACTGAGCGAGGGATGTGTTCACTTGGATGTGCTATTTTTCTTATAACAGCTTTATTGAGACATAATTTACACACCATACAGTTCACGCATTTAAAGTACACAGTTTATTAGTTTTCAGTATATTCACAGAATTGTGCAGCCACCCATCATCACCGCAGTCAATTTTAGAATATTTTCATTACTTCCAGAAGAAGCCCCTTAGCAGTCACTCCCCATTTCTTCCTCTTCTGGCAACCCTTAGTCCGTATTTCCTGTCTCTATGGATTTGTGTATTCTGGACATTTTATATAAATTGAGTCACATGCTGTGCTGTCACTTAGCATAATGTTTTCAAGATTCACCCAAGTTTAGTATGTTTCAGTACTTATTCCTTGTTATAGCTGAATAATATTCCTTATATGTGTATACCACATTTTGTTTGTCCATTTTTCTATCGATGGATACTTGGATGGTTTTCACTCTTTGGCTCTTATGAATAGTGTCAGATAATATGATTAATGTTTACATTGATTGTATAATAACAGTGTATATCCATAGCTGCTGGTGTTAGTTATCTGTATCTTAAAAGTTTTAAGAATTAAACAGTCATGCTGTAATTCTAGGACTTAGGGAGGCCGAGGCAGGCAGATCGCTTTAGCTCAGGAGTTTGAGACCAGCCTGGGCAACATGATAAAACCCTGCCTCTACTAAAATACAAAAAAATTAGTTGGGTGTGGTGGTGTGTTCCTATAGTCCCAGCTACTCACAAGGCTGAGACATGAGAATCACTTGAACCCAGGTGGCAGATGTTGCAGTGAGCCAACATTGCACCACTGTACTCCAGCCTGGGCAACACAGCAAAACTCTAAGAAAAAAGAGAGAGATAATTAAACTGTACTTAAAGCATGTGTCTTTCTTCATTTCAAACTACGTTTTTGTACAGCCTTGTAGGTTTCATCATAAAGAAAAATGAATTATTCCTTCTTCTCGAAAGTCCCCTCTCCTGCTTTTCAGCTTTGGCTTTGGTTGTCTCTTCTCAGCTCTTCAATGCTATTGTTCCCTTGGGTTTCATCTGGACTCTTTTTCCCTGGGTAATCTCATCCACAACATCTGGGAACGCTGCCTGTGGCTGAATGGATAAATCTTCGTTTCTAGCAGGCCTCTTTCCTGGATCTCCAGAGCCAGGAACCCACTAGACTTCCTTAAAACTCACTCAGCCAGCAGACTTTCTGGCCCAGAGCAGCAGCTGTGAGTGGACAGCAGGCGCCTTCATCAGAAGCTTGGTGTCGGAAGTGTGCCAGTGCATTCTTGGGAGCCACGAGAGGGGAGGGGAGTGCCCTGTGTCACCTGAGTCCAAGTGAGGAGAGACCACACCAGAGCTGAGTCCTACGGAGCATGGAGAGGGGGAAAGGGGTGTTTGTGGTGGGGAAAGAGAATGACCAGCCCTTTCAGGAACTTCCAGGAGTTTATTAGAGCTGGTGACAGTGCTGTGAGCAAGGAGCTGAAGAGCTGGGAGGGCCTGGAGTCCTGATGTGACTGGGAGTCGTCGAGGTTTTTTTAAGCTGAGAAGTAACCAAAGATCAATGTTTAGAAAAACCCCACTGGCAGTACTTGGGAGTCTGGATTGGAAGGAGCCAGGGGAGTCCAGGTGGAATTCTTGTGTAGAAACCCAGGAAAGGGGACCATCTGATGACACACATCCCATAGCAACTTTCAACAGAAAAAGAAGCCAACATCTTTTTCTGATATTGTCAGAACAATTGCTGACTAGTGCTGTGGGCTGGCTGAAGTTGGCAATCAAGAATTTGTTATCTCAGTCTATGCAGTGTGGAGTTAGAAGAGTGTATTGTTCTCGGTTGGAATTTTGTCCAGAGAGTTAGGAGGTAGAAGAAAAGAGAGGGCTGAGGACATAAACACCCAAATTTTACAAAGAAGAAAGTTCAGAGCTCCTGTCTATATTGAAATAGTTAAAAGGGAAATGATTGGAGGTCTGGGATTTGCTTCAAAATAATATGGTCATGGGGAAAGTAAATGGAGTGTGGATGAAACAAGGTTGACCATGAGCTGGTCAATTTACTAAAGCAGGATGATGAGCACATGAGGTTCATTATAGTGCCATTTCTACTTTTTTAAAAATTTGAGATTTTCCAAAATGAAAAAGAGCCCAGACGTAGTGGTTTATGTCTGCAATCCTAGCGCTTTGAGAGCCTGAGACACAAGGATCACTTGAACCCAGAGATCAGCCTGGGCAATATAGTGAGACTCCATCTCTACTAAAAAAGAAAAAAATACACTGTGAAAAAAATACAGGTGGTAGAAGAAGAAATAAAGGTATGAGTACATGGTTAGGCCTCCTAAAGACAGCTACAAGAGCATGCCTCTGCTGGGCAGGCCTGCAGCATAGTGCACCCTGGAGCTGAAGTTCTGTTCGCTTTTATGGGAAGCACACAGCATTGTATGGGGATTTTCTGGTGGGCAGTCTCTAGAACACTCAGGGGTCAGGGGCAAAACTGCCTCTCCCTCAGCTCAGCTCATCCACCCACCCACCTTGGTGAAAATGGAAAACAGCTTCCCAGCAAGCCTCCTGCCTTCACTCCAATGCACAGGTGCATCAGGGTCTGAAGGCTCCTCCCTGTGGGGGAGCTGCCCTTCAGTGGGCTATGGCTGCACTGTCTCCTGATCCTGCAGCTGTGTGTGGGTCACAGGCACATCGTGTCCCCATATCCCAGAGAGTTATGTTCATTTCCTGTCTGTGGTGGCATCTTTCCATCACTGTCACCCTCAGGATAACGGCAGAGGAACTAACAGAGGCTCTAAGACCAGTGATATATATACTGGACGGAGGGGTGGGTCTGATGACGAAAATCACCTTCTGTTTCAGTAAGAAGTTGGTTAAAGTGATGCCTGAAATGGATAGATCAGAAAATAACAATAAGAACATTAATGATAAAAAGGCAGCTCCCAGAAGAACTGAAAAGTAAGGTGGTGGCCCTGGAGAGAAGCCTTCAAAAGAGCAGAGGAGGGGCAGAGAACATTGCTTTTCATGACTAGCCTTTCGGTACCTTTTGATATTTCAGCTAAGTATGTAGTTCTCTAATGAATTCAAAATTGTTCATGAGTGTGATAGAATAGGAATTCTGGAGAATGGCAAAAAGGAATTACTAGGAGAAAATTAGGGAAAGAAAGCACAGCTGTACTGAAGTGGGAGGTTGGGAGCAGACAGATGGTGAGTGTTCGTTTGCATGGCAGGAATTAGTGAGTGGCTTAATGGTATTAACTGGCCATGGGGGTCTGACCAGAGCTTGGCTATACAGTTTCTGTGCCAGTACAAACCATTAGGTGGGTGGTGTGTGAGGCCAGGTGATGGTCGCGGGGATCTGGTCCAGACCTGTGGTCTTGACATAGAGTTCCATATAGGAACTTTGGTGTGTGTCTCTGTGTGTGTGTGTGTGTGTGTGTGTGTGTGTGTGTGTTTAAAGAAAAAAGAGTTGTTTTATGTCACAGCAAAACTCAAGGAGGTGACAGCACAAGACCCAGGATAGGATATACTCCGCCAGGGCTCACAGAATCTTCCATCCTTAGCAAAGCCAAGGCCTGAGTGGAAAGGCTGTTGGCTTACAGGGCCTAAACTCCTATGGGAGGAATCAGTCCTCTTCTGGCTTCCGGCCTTGCAGTGTCCAGAAAGGAAAGATTGACATAGTCACACTAGGAGCCGCGTGGCAGCCACGGGCACCTAGGCTCCCTCTGGTTCTGATGTGAGGGATGGACATTCACGAAGTCTTCAGTGTCTGCAGACCCTGGCCTCAGGGAGAGTGGAGGAGCACATGGGCCCGTTCTGGGCTAGGCTCCCAGCCTTGATGGAGCCACTGGTCCCAGGGGGCCGTGGGAGCCTGCAGAGATTCTGCCCAGTACTTACATACCTTGGGTTTTCTCAGAGCCTGTAAGACTTCACCTCACAGGATGGCCAGCTGTCTTTTCTCTTCCTCTCTCTGTCCTGCATGCTCATAACAACGAAGTTCTTGGTGGAAAAGATAAAAGGCAAATGAGAGGTCCTTTCTTCTCTCTTTTCAAGTCTTCTTTATCAAACAGTGGTCTTTCCTAGTCATTCATCCATTTATTCAAGCTTTTCAGTACCTGCTTTGTGGATGGCATCTACTACCTGCATAGTAGATAGTAGATGCAAAAATACAATCATTTAAAAAACAACAGTATTTGTTCTGTGGTAGTGGAATATAAGAAATGCAATACTTTATAGTAATCTTGGACTCAGGTTCTACCCACTGTACTTGATTAGAAATTTATTCTCAGCCTCTGTTTTGGCAGAGACCCAGTCCCTTCCCTCAGGGACGTATAGAAACCTTAGGGCTGAACTGAACTCGGAGATTGGGGAAGAACCCCTGGTCTGATCTTCAGTCGCTGGCGGCTGCATCCGATTCCCTGGCTCCTCACTCTTGAGGGAAGCATCCTCACTCTCATGTGGCACAGGGTTGGACATGAAGCTCCAAAGCCTCCCTAACCTGCCACCAGGACACCCCACATTCTCAGGCACTTTCAGAATGTGAAACCTCCCCTCCATTCCCTCCATTTCCCTGCCTCCAGGTTTAAGCCCTGCCTTTCCTTTTGTTTCAAAGCACTGTCCTCTCTTCCTCTACCCTTATCCTTCCCCATCTCCCTCTCGCTCCCCTAGTAGAGCCAAATAAATTATGGGGCTTTAACCTTTCAAGTAAAGGCGAGGATTTTTTTTTCCAATGCAGTACCTGAAATACTAAGTAAATTATCTAGGGAAAGGAACAGAGGAGGAGTTTTTGTTGTTGTTGTTTTGCGACAGTCTCGCTCTGTCGTCCAGGCTGGAGTCCAGTGGTGCAATCTTGGCTTACTGCAACCTCTCCGCCTCCTGGGTTTGAGCAGTTTTTGTGCCTCAGCCTCCTGAGTTGCTGGGATTACAGGCACACGCCACCACACCCAACTAATTTTTGTATTTTTAGTAGAAATGAGGTTTTGCCATGTTGGCCAGGCTGGTCTCAAACTCCTGGCCTCAAGTGATCTACCCACCTCAGCCTCCCAAAGTTGTGGGATTACAGGTGTAAGCCACTGTGTCCAGCCTGATTTTTAAATAATTTCTTACTTCAGAGTTTCCTGAAGTTTGGCCTATGGAGACTGGCATCAGAATCACTTGAGGAGCTTAAAGATACCGAGATAGTGATAGGGCCTGGGATTCTGACTTTGTTGTAAGCTGGGAGTTTGAGAGCCATGGCCTAGTTCTTAGAATACGAAAGTATATCTGCTCTTGTATGGGAGGCACAACAGTAATTTAAGTTAGGAATTGGTATCTTCATAGAGGAATGCAGGAATCCTCTTCTCCAGCATGTCTGTCTGTGACAGCCATGGTATATGTTAGACTGGGTTTGTCCAACCCACAGCCCCCGGGCCACATGCAGCCTGGGACAGCTTTGAATACAGCCCAGCACAATTCATAAACTTTCTTAAAACATGAGGGTTTTTTTTTTGCTTTTTTTTTTTTTTTCAGCTCATCAGCACTATCATTTGTGTTAGTGTATTTTATGTGTGGCTGAAGACAATTCTTCTTCCAGTGTGGCCTAGGGAAGCCAAAAGATTGGCCACCCCTATGTAGACTGTGATTTATCACACACCCTGAGAAGGAAGCAAATCAGTGCTGAGAGAGCGTAGAGGGGAGCCTGCCAGTTTCCAATGGGGTTAGGGGTGCTGAAAAAGGGAGACAGTGATGTGCTAAGCCAGGAAGGACAGGGAGGACACCCATGCACACAGGCAGGGAGGCTCTCTGGTGACCATCTGCTGTCAGGTACAGTGGTACAGTGAGCAGAAGCACTTTTGGCTGAAGTGCAACATTAGTGGTTGGGGAAGTGCAGGTCCATAATATCTTACCCCAGACCCTGGGCCTCACTGAGCTTCTGAGTTAGAGTTTTTCAGAATTTTATGAACAGATCCAGAAGGCCCATGGGGTAGATACACCTTAGACATACTAATGAAAGTGGAGTTGGAATTAGGTTGTGGAAGTAGCAGAATCGGAATTCTAGGTTTCTTGGAATGTGGAGTATGGTGTCTACTGTTTGGAAATAGAGAAGAATGGCATTATGAGTTTTATTTATAAAATATAATTAGAATTTCTTCTTTGTATTAAAATAGATTTTTATATAGGAAATCTTCCTTATCTTCAGTATCAGAGAGGTCCCCAAATCCATTTTCCCATACTTTTTGGTTTCATTTTTAAAGATAATACCCCAATCAAATCTTTCTTTCATGATTTATTCTGAAAATGGTGAAATGGAAATTCTGTTACTTTAGTTAACAGAATTTAAATTACAGTTACAATCATGAAGCGGGTATGGTCCTGCTTAATGAGCCAAGTTCATAAAAGAAAAAAGAAAGCCGGGCGCGGTGGCTCAAGCCTGTAATCCCAGCACTTTGGGAGGCCGAGGCGGGTGGAACATGAGGTCGAGAGATCGAGACCATCCTGGTCAACATGGTGAAACCCCGTCTCTACTAAAAATACAAAAAATTAGCTGGGCATGGTGGCTCGTGCCTGTAATCCCAGCTAATTGGGAGGCTGAGGCAGGAGAATTGCCTGAACCCAGGAGGCGGAGGTTGCGGTGAGCCGAGATCGCGCCATAGCACTCCAGCCTGGGTAACAAGAGCGAAACTCCGTCTCAAAAAAAAAAAAAAAAGAAAAAGAAAAAAGAAGGTCAATCAGATCTTACTGAGTTTTGTGAGAGAGATCATTATTTTTCCTATTAACATAATCATTTATTCAGCAGATCTTTATTAAGTGCCAATTAATGTATTATTAAGTGCCAATTAATGTATTAGTCTCTGCTTTAGGCACTGGAGATGTATAGTCAGTGGGAATAGGGGAAATCTCTGTCCTCAGTCCTCACAGATCTTATTTCCATAACTACATGTACAGATATGGGCTGTGAATTAAATAGAGCAAGATAAAGAGATGGGGGTATGGCTTCAGTCATGCACATGGTGCCCAGAGGCCTGATAGCTCCATCATGGACTCCGTCATGGAGTCCATCACTTGAGACTTGACTTCACAGCAAGATTTAAAAAGCAACAGTCTCAGGAAATGTCTCAGTATCCCCAAGGTCCTCTCTTAATCCCATTCAGAGTATTACGAAGCACTTCCTGTGCCTTCATCCTTAATCCCTTCTTCAGTTGATAACTGAAGGGCTAAATCTGCCAAGTCTTCCTTTGTCAGTGGTTTTGTATGAGCAGTTCTCTTAACAGTGCTTCCACTAAAATCTTATCTTTTGCAAGACTGATTTTACAGTTGGTTTGCATTGTCTGGGAGTCTGGGAGTAGGGACAGCCCAATTTATGCTTCTTATCAAGGTATGCTTTTTACATTGAGTAACTTTTAATTACCCAGTAATTAAAATTACTGGGTAATTTTTTTGCCGGGCGCGGTGGCTCAAGCCTGTAATCCCAGCACTTTGGGAGGCCGAGGCGGGTGAATCACAAGGTCGAGAGATCGAGACCATCCCGGTCAACATGGTGAAACCCCGTCTCTACTAAAAGTGCAAAAAATTAGCTGGACATGGTGGCACGTGCCTGTAATCCCAGCTACTCAGGAGGCTGAGGCAGGAGAATTGCCTGAACCCAGGAGGCGGAGGTTGCGGTGAGCCGAGATCGCGCCATTGCACTCCAGCCTGGGTAACAAGAGCGAAACTCTGTCTCAAAAAAAAAAAAAAAAAATTTTTTTTAACAGTACTCCCCTTCATTTTCAGAAGTGTTCAATTTGAACAATAAGTTTGGCACCTTGTCAGTCAAAGATTGACCAACAAAGACTGACAACAGTGCGTGGGGTGTTCAGCAGGGTTAGATATTTCTAAGTGGTCAGTGCATTCGTAAACATTTTCATGTTAGAACTTTGGCTTCCTCAGACAGTCTTGTAACTATGGAAACTTAGATGATAAAGATTCAACATCAGAGGACCCCTTTAGAGTCTTGGGTACCAGCCATACTGACAGCTGTTTTATATGAGGTTCTTTATGATTATAATTTGGACATGAACATAGAGTGATCCTGCTTCAGCAAGAAGTCAGGCTAATGGCTGGCATCCAGTGTGGGGGAAGGCGGGGGCTGCCCTGAGGAGTGCTGTGTGGCACAGAGCACGTGAACACCAGATAGGTCCTCAGACAGTGTCCTTAGCATCCAGTGGTTTTTGGCATCTAGCAGTGAGTAAAAGTATCTCATAGATTCTTTAATTGTAAACACTGAGGGCACACTTAGGTTTAAAAGATTGAAATCCAGACAGGATTGGGGTGGATTCTGATCTGTTTCCTTCTCTCTCTTTATGTGTTATGACTTGGATTCTTCATTCCCCAAGATGACTTTGTTTATATAATTGTCCTCCAATCTTATTTTAAATTTTTATATGAGGACCATGGGTCATATTCTGCAGCTTTCCTTCTCTCAAGGAGGTGGGACTGGCTATTGTGATAAAAGAAGGAAAAGAAAAGAAAGTGGGTTTCTGTTTACTATATGAAATCAGTGTGACTTTGTATTTCTGATTACAAATGGTGGCCAGAGGGAGGACACAAAAAATTCAGATTCTAAGCCCCATAATATTTTATGGCCTGAATAGTGTTGGAACTTTATTTATTTATGGAATGTCAAAAAGAAAATAGGACCATCAAAAAAGCAAACAAGGGAAGTCTCTTTTCTGGCCCCTGTGAGTCTGGCCGTAAAAACAGTGCAAGGGGTTGCGGTTGAGTGGGACTAATAAAGCAGACGCTTGTCATTTACCTTCTGTGCTTGTCATGTGTATTGTCTGTACTGGCATTGTCACTTGGTCAGTAATTGTTTCGTTTATAATACCATTGTCTCTCCAAAGAGGGCTGAGTTCCCTAAAAAAAAAGCAGGCAATGGCCGGGGGTGGTGGCTAATCTCAGCACTTTGGGAGGCCAAGGCGGGCCGATCATGAGGTCAAGAGATCAAGACCATCCTGGCCAACATAGTGAAACCCCGTCTCTACTAAAATACAAAAATTAGTTGGGTGTGGTGGCACGCACCTGTAGTCCCAGCTACTCGGGAGGCTGAGGCAGGAGAATTGCTTGAACCTGGGAGGTGTAAGTTGCAGTGAGCCCAGATTGCACCACTGCACTTCAGCCTGGCACCTGGTGACAGAGCAAGACTGTCTCAAGAAAAAAAAAATAGCAGGCAATGCACCACAGCGTCTGGCTAGTACCACTTACATTGTAGGTCATAGTAAGGACACAATTATCATATTTAATTAATTCACAGGTATGCATTTTTTTTATGTGCTGATATCCCTGAAGTCATGATGTATCTTATGGTCAGTGACTTAAAAATCATTTTGTTGTAGTTAAAGTGTTTTTCCTAAATAATACACAGAATAATGCCTCTTTCACCCACTGTTAGTTTAGAGTTGATAAAATACGTTGTATTTTTATATTCTTGGTATGAAAACTGTTAATTGATAATAAAATTATTTAAGTTCTAACTGATGACATATTGTCAGATGATGTTCAGTGTCGCAAAACATGAGGCACAATTTTTTGTTAAAAGGACAGTATCTTGCAGTCAGTACACAGAGAGTGCATAAATGTTGACAGAATGAAGAGCACAAAGTGGGGCTGCCCACCTGGAGGCCGAGCCATGAATCAGTACTGAGGCAGACAAGAAGAGCTTTGTGTGTGGGTGGAGGTGCAGGGAGGGCGCGCCAGGCTTCATGGAGGCCTTCGAGGGTCTCTGGGGTCAGATGGAGAGAACCTCAGAGCTGATGTGAAGCTCAGAGGGGACTGCAGGAGGCTGTGCTAAAGCCTCAGAATATTGCCATGGGGCTGGCAACTAAACAAGAAAACTGAAGGGGTTTCATAAACTTCTTTAAAATGTAAACTCTGTTTTCAGCTTAAGTCTTGAAATGAAAACCCTGAATCCGTGGTGGTTTCATAACCTGCATAATCACACTACCTGTTTTTCTGTCACAGATTGCCTTCTCCCAGCACAGCAATTTTATGGACCTGGTACAGTTCTTCGTGACTTTCTTCAGGTAATTTTGCTTATACAGACTCTCTCTGTTCTTTTGATTTAGGAGCTAGATCCATTAATAGAGTATCAGCTCCGAAAAGATAAAAGAATAATCCTGTGTTTCCACCACAGATCAAATTTACTTATATGTTTTCCTGAAAAGTTAGGAACAATAATATAAACTCAGTTACAATAATATAAACTCAATCTAGCATGATAAAGTGAAAACATCTGGTTTGTATGTTCTGGCTTGCAGGGGGTGGTGGGGGCTTTGCATGTATCCTGTATTAATTTTTGCATGTGTCCTATAGATAATTTGGCTCTTGATATGGGGAGAATTGGGGACTAAAACAATATTTAATTAATAATGCTTACTGATGTGAGCTACATATATGCTTATTCTTGTTCAAGAGATGAACCTGGTGATTATCCTGAGTTTTAAAGCTGAAATTGATTGTTAGTTCCCTGGGATTTTCTCTTTTATTTCCATAGTTTTTTTCTTAATTTAATTTTTATCTTTATGAAAATACTATATACAAATAATCAAAGAAGACAAAAAAGTGCTGCAGTTTTTAAAACAGAAAGCCAGCAATAGCCTTCCTTGCACCTTCCCACCCCCACATCCCCCCAGTTTAAATTGTTTTAGTTTTTTACTTCTCTGTGTTTACACTTGGTTTTTCTTTTGCTCTTGAGTTCTTTTTTGAAGTCCTACTGTAGAATATGAGGATATACTGTGTTACATGGCCTCTCCTAGCATCTGCCCTCACATCACAAAAACATATAAAAGTCCCTTCTTCTCTTTCATTTAATACCGTTATATCACAATATAGGTCTAAATCAATGATCCCTATTTACTATTTATGTTATAACTATAAAACTCTCTGTTTCTTTTTTTTTTTGAGACGGAGTTTTACTCTTTCGCCCAGGCTGGAGTGCAGTGGCATGATCTTGGCTCACTGCAACCTCCGCCTTCAGGTTTCAAGCGATTGTCCTGCCTCAGCCTCCCAAGTAGCTGGGATTACAGGCGCCCACCACCATGTCCAGCTAATTTTTGTATTTTTAGTAGAGACGGGGTTTCACCATATTGGCCAGGCTGGTCTCAAACTCCTGACCTCATGATCTGCCTGCCTCAGCCTCCCGAAGTGCTGGGATTACAGGCGAGAGCCACCACGACTGGCCGGCCATAAAATTCTTATTCACAGCTGCGTTGAACAGTGACTACACTACCAGATTTTGGGGGTAGAAGGATCATTCTTTGCTTATCCTAAATGTAGTATTTGCCATGTTTGGTTTTTTAATTGTTTGATTTTTCTGTGTGCCTACCCCTGATTTATCACTATACTCTTGCCAACATACCTTTAGAATAGTAAAAAATAAAATACCACTGTACTGTGACTGAACTGAGAAATCTCACTGTGGTCACACACAAGCTGGTGCTCTCTTGTTGAGTTTCTCTTGGAGTTGTCCACCCTAGAACCCGCCTCCTACTCCCCAGGCACACTTCTTGTTCTGAGGACTTTGCCTTCCTCCTATATTGAAGTCTCTGTTTCCAGATTCCATGTCTTCATCTTTCTATCTATTCCCTCTTTTTACTGGAGCACGTTCTCCAGGTTTATGAGAAAAGGTACCTGGAAGGTAACTTTCCTATGAGCTCTCTTGACTGAAAATATGTTTATGTTGTCTTTATAATTTGATTGAATGTCTGGGGCCAGGTGCTGTGGCTAACACCTGTATTTCTAGCACTTTGGGAGGCTGAAGTGGGTGCATCACTTGAGCTCAGGAGTTCGAGCCAGCCTGGGCAACATGGCAAAACCCTGTCTCTACAAAAAAAAATACAAAGTAGCTCAGTGTGGTGGCGCATGCTTGTAGTCCCAGCTAATCAGCAGGCTGAAGCAGGAGAATGCCTTGAGCCTAGGAGGCGGAGGTTGCAGTGAGCAGAGATTGCACCACTTCACTCCATCCTGGGTGACAGAGTGAGACCCTGTCTTAAAAAAAAAAAAAAAAAAAAAAAAAAAATCTGACTAGAGAATTCTAGGTTCCAAATCATTGTCCATTAGAATTGAGAAGACATTTTACTATTTCTTCTGACATCTACTATAATATTGAGAAGACAAGTACTGTCATAATTTCCACTCTTAATATTGAATCTCTTTTCTCTCTTAAAAAGAAAAGTATATTTAAATGTAATATAAAGTTACAGAAACATTTGTAAATCCTAAGTGTGTAGCCCAGTGAATTATCACAAATTGAACACTTCTAGAGTATTGGTAATGTTATCTCTTGTTCACCCAGAACATTTCAGGCTTCTTATTTCTTTTGTATCAGTTTTGGCAAGTTGTGTATAGTTTTCTTCTAATGGTCTCATTCCATCTGTTCCATTCTCTTGTTCACTCAGAGCAAGAGTTAATATTACCAGTACTCTTTAGTCTTGTGTTTTCCCTCACTCACAACCCTGCCTCTTCTCCAAATGTACCATTTACCTGACTTCTCAAACCATACATTGCATTTGCTATTTTTGAAATGCATATAAATTATTATTATTTTGAGACTGAGTCTGTCGGTTGCCCAGGCTGAAGTGCAGTGATGCAGTCTTGGTTCACTGCAGCCTCAGCCTCCTGGGTTCAAGCAATTCTCCTGCTTCAGCCTCCCAAGTAGCTGGGATTACAGGCACTCACCACCATGCCTGGCTAATTTTTATATTTTTAGTAGAGACTGGGATTCACCATGTTGGTCAGGCTGGTCTCAAACTCCTACCCTTGTGATCCGCCCGCCTCAGCCTCCCAAAGTGCTGGGATTACAGGCATAGCCACAACACCCAGCCAGAAAGGATCTTAAAAACTGTGAATTGGATCATTGAAAAAAGTAAGAATAATATTGACAAACTCCTGGCAAGATTAACCAAGGAGAAAAGAGAGAAGGTATAAAAAGGGGGGCATTCGTCCAAATCTCGCAGATGTTTTTTTCCTCCAGAAGGGTATTTTATGAACAACTTTATGTGAATGAATTTGAAAATGAAACAGATGGAATGAGACCATTAAAAGAAAACCACATACAACTTGCCAAAACCAACACAGAAGTAGTAAGAAGCCTGACTAGTTCTATATCCATTTTTAAAACAATACTAATTTAAGTTTTGTCATAGTGAAAACTCTAGGCCCCAGGTGGCTTAATTGGTAACATAACCTTTTTAAGAGAGAAATAATACCAATCTTAACCAAATGTGGAGAACAGATAAAGAAGGAACACTCCTTGTTTCTTTTTTTAAACCTAGCACAACCTGACAAGCATATTATGAGATAGGAATTTATAAGCCAGTATCACTCATTAATGGGGAAGCAATCAATAACCAATACTATCTGTCAGTATTAAAAGGCTGCTATGTCATGACCCAGTTGGACTTATTTTAGAAATTGCAAGATTGATTTCGTGTCAGAGAAGCAATCAGTATAATTCACTTTAATTGCATTAAAGAAAATATCATGATCATCTTAATCAATGGAGGGGATAAAGCATTTGATAAAATTTAATATCCATTCATTTAAAAAAACAACTTCTTAGAAAACTAGAAAGAGAAACTTCCTGAACACTGATAATGAAACAACATACAACGTCAACAGCAAACCACTTTCTTTTTTTTTTTTTTTTTTTTTTTTTTTTGAGACAGAGTTTCGCTCTTGTTACCCAGGCTGGAGTGCAATGGCACGATCTCGGCTCACCGCAACCTCCACCTCCTGGGTTCAAGCAATTCTCCCGCCTCAGCCTCCCGAGTAGCTGGGATTACAGGCACGTGCCACCATGCCCAGCTAATTTTTGTATTTTTAGTAGAGACGGGGTTTCACCATGTTCACCAGGATGGTCTCGATCTCTTGACCTCGTGATCCACCCGCCTCGGCCTCCCAAAGTGCTGGGATTACAGGCGTGAGCCACCGCGCCCGGCTAGCAAACCACTTTCTTAATGGTAGAATTTAGAAGTTTGAGTTTGGGAACAAGACAGAGATACCCACTATCACTTCTACTCTGCATTGTGCTCAACTCTAAGCAGTACAGTAACACAAGAAAAATAAAATATATGAGAATTGGAAAGGAAAAAACAATTATTACTTGTAACATGATTGTATTTATAGAAATTCGAAAGTATCTAAATATAAAGTATTAGAAATAATAAATACAAAGTTGTTCGACTCAAGAGAAATATAAAAAATTAACTATGTTGTTCAGAGACATTCTTGCAGCTAGTAAGGGCAGATGCTGGCATGAAAATCATGGGATTGTATTTCCTATAGGAAGTCATCAGGTGGATTAGGTGGCCTTCTCCCCTCTTCACTGTGAAAGAAGAAATTCTTTGCTGAGTGATGTTGGAAGCAGATGGCCTCCTGTCAAGATCCATTGACATTCTGATGGGCCCATGTTTGCCTCCTGTGGGTTGATGAGATTGGGAAAGAGAGTTATTGACAAGTTCTTAACTTGCTGTTTTCAATATGAAGTTGACTTATAATTTTTTTTTTTTAATTTCAGTTGCTTATGCATTTTGTGCTCCAGAGCATGAGAGTTCCCTTCCTGTGTTGTCTTTAATTATTTTCTGGGTGATGACCTCCCCACTAAGAGGCAACTAGTTGTGTTCATCCAATCTTGGAGGGAAATAAAATAACTTAATAAACAAAAAAAGATAAATTTTTGAGGTGATAGATACCCCAGTTACCCTGACTGGATCATTACACATTGTATACAGGAATCAAAATATCACCTATAGGCACGAAATGTGTACAAGTATTATAAATCAATAAAAAATTTTTTTTTAATTTAAATAAAGACATTCAGTATGTCTAAGGAAAAAAATGAAATCTGTTTCTGTATTTCACCCCCCAAAAAAGAAATTTACATTTGTATTCATTTGATAAATAAAATTGTTCAAACTTACAGCATAATCATATCAAGAAAGAATGACCAAGAAAAATTTGGGTCCTAGAGTGAGACAGCTCACTATCCCTCCCAGATAGTGAACATTTTGTCAAGTTATAGTGATCACTGTGGCACTGGCACAAAATGAGATTGACCAGTAGAATATAATACGTAACTAAGGATCAAAGTTTAAAAGACTCAAATGTACCTTAAGTGAGGAAAAATTAAATGAAAATACAAAGTAGATAGTAATAAACAAGAAGCTACAAGGTCAGTACAGACTTGAAAGTCAGTAGTCACATGTGGCTTGTGACTCTTGACTAGGCAACTGAATTTTAATCCTACTTAATTTTAATTAATTTAAATATAATTAAACTGACATTCTGTTCATTGAAACACTTGTAAGTATGGTCAACACAACTTGGATATATGAATCTACTTCAAATGTTTTATAAAATCGAAAAACAGCAAATATTTTTGATGAAAATTTAGTGTTCAAACTAAGATGGCTTAAAAGTATAAAATACTAGATTTTGAAGACTTAGTAGAAAATAAGAGTGTACAATGACTCAATAATTTATATATTGGTCACATGTTGAAATAATGTTTTGCCTGTCTTGGACTAAATAAAAATATATCATTAAAATTAATTTCATAATGTTTTAATGTCATGTCCAGAAAAAGCTGTTTCTTTTTACTACTTAATATGATTACTGTGACACTTAAAATTACATATGTAGCCGGGCACAGTGGCTCATGTCTGTAGTCCCAGCACTTTGGGAGGCCAAGGCAGACGGATCACCATGTCAGGAGTTCAAGACTAGCCTGACTAACATGGTGAAACCCTGTCTCTACTAAAAATACAAAAAGCTGGGCGTGGTGGCATGCACCTGTTACCAGCTACTTGGGAGGCTGAGGCAGGAGCATCGCTTGAACCTGGGAGGCAGAGGTTGTGGTAAGCCGAGATCGTGCCACTGCACTCCATCCAGCCTGGGCGACACAGCAAGACTCCAACTCAAAATAAAATAAAATTACATATGTGACTCACATTAAATTTATATTGGATAGCAATTATGTAGCGAATACAAAGGGAAAGAATTTATAAGGACAACATAAAAAGGTATAATAAATATGCTACACTAATCCAAATATTTTAAAGCAAAAAGATGAACTCTTAAGACTTTATTTAAAGTAGAAAAACCATTATGAAGACGAGAATTCTGATATTACATACTACCAAAAGTAATTAATGTTCATTGTAAACTTCAGGTAATATAAAAATAAAGTAAAAATTCAAACTTTTCCCAAGCTACTCTCTAGAAATTACCACTATTAATATTTTGGTGTTTCTATTTCCAAAATTTTTTTCGATGTGTATATACTGCACATAAATTGTTTTTTCTGACTGATTTATAAAATGGGCTATCTCATTAAATGTAATTCTGTAACTTGCCTTTTTACTTAGTGTTCCGTGTTTTACTTTTCCCATGTGGAGACTCACCTCGTTTTTTTTTTTAAAGCAACTTTTCCCATAGTATAATGTACCATATTTACGTAACCATTCCTCTTTCATCTGACTCTTATGTTGTCCTCAGTTGTTTTTTTTTTTTAATTGCATATGTCTTTGCATTTTTCTGTGACTATCTTTCTGGGATAGGTTTTTTTTTCCTATAACAGGTGCATCCACATGTGTAAGCACTGCCAAATGGCCCCTCATAACAGTTGCATGAATTTTCATTCCAATGGCAAGAATGAGCGTACCTGTTTCCCTTACTCTTAGCAACACTGGAAGTTGTCATTGTTTTTAATTTTGCCGATCTGGAAGGTATCAATGATACCTTGTTTTAATTTGATTTATTTAATTATTAGTGATACTTACTGGTATATTATAGTTCTTGTTCATATCCTTTGCTTGTATTTCTGTTGGGATGTTTGCCTTTTTTTTTTTTTTACTGATATTTAGGAACTCTATATTTTGTGCATGCCTGTGTGTACATGTGTGTTTGTGTGTCTGTCTGTTCTTCGAATCAGTTGTTTGTCTTTTAATCCCATTTTGGTGTTTTTTACCAGGCATATCTTTCAGTCTTTCCCTGTATTTTCTTCACAGGTGTTTTATCTGCTACTGTTTTTTTTGTTGTTTTTTTTTTTTTTATGTTTAGCTCCTATTTTATCCATCTTTAATTTATCTGGGTATAGTTTTACTGTTTTCTACATTTGAGGCAAATTTAATCTATTTGCCTTTCCATTTGAGGCAAATGGAGTCTTTCCATTTTCGAAATGCATAGACTTCCAGAAACTTGTGGTGCGTCAAGGCAGGATATCACTCCCCCAACTCCAAGCCTGCACCATCCACTGAGCCAGGAACTCACCCTCTGTTGTTACCTTTTTCAGAGTTTGTCCAGCTCAGCTCATTGGTTCTTTGAGGGTAGTGCAGAACCTACTCCAGCTGACACAGTGCCAGTAATGTGGAATGCTGGAAACTTGGTGAAACTCCTCCTGTTCACAGGGAAGATTGTTCTTTCCATAGAAATGTAGATTCCAAAAGGAAACCGTTTTCTATCTATCATGTTAGCATAGAAAAATTAAAATCTTAAAATCTCCCCCCACCACGTTTTTCTTCTGCTTAGTGCTAAGCAGCACAGACTTACTGACGCTAGCCATCTCCCATGGTTCTTCCAGGGCCAAAGAATCATCTTACATTCTTGAAAATTCAGTGTTTTATGAAGCTAGGTCCTGTGACTTCCACCAAATTATGAGTCCCTTTAAAGTTGTAATTTCCTCCCTTTTTGGCCATGTGAACAGCAAGGCCTTTGAGGCAAATGAAGAGGAAAAGTGGATATAGGCACCTCCTGACCCACTGACCTGTCATATTAGTCCTTCGCAACCCAAGGTTATTGTCTACTCTGAAGTCTTCTGGCACATTTACCCCAGAGACCATCTCTCTTGAACTCTACCCTACTCATGTTTGCATTATAGCACAAATTACCCTGTAATGCAATTATTTAACAGTCTACATCTTAAGGGCAGTTGATGCATAGACTAACCTACAGTATGACATTTAGAGATGAACAGGACCAATTAGAGGTCTCCTAGAAATTTAAACTGGATTCTGAGAGCTTGGAGCAATTATCCCATGACTCAACCCTAGCTACACAGTGGAACCACTGGAGAAGCTTAAAAGAAGCAGCAGCCTGGGCCTTATCCACCAGAGATTCTGGTCTAATTGTTCTGGTATAGGCCCAGTTATTCTGATATTTTACAGGCTTTCCAGTGGTTCTGATGTTCAGCTGGCATTGAGAAACCCTGAGTCAGCTGAAAGTTACATGGAGTCAGGGACTGGGATAGTAGCATATCCATCTATGTTCCGGCTAAAGCAGAGGTGGCCAGGTGAGAAGGAAGACAGATATCCTGAGGCTGCTGAGGGGATGTGAGCCTGGCCCCAGCTCTTGGCAGCTCCATGATCCTAGTTCCTACAAGGGCAGGCTGCTTTAGGGCTCTGAGAGATCCCCATCTTTCTTCCCCCACAATTATCTGTGAGCACCTAAATAGGGTTACCTGGCATTTAAATTCTACATTGTAATTACAGTATTTTACATCATGGAGGGACAGTTTTTTATAAGTTTTACCATTTTGTTTTTATTTTTGCACAACTTTTGTGCATTTCATGTCTTCCTTCTTTTTTTTTTTTTTTTTTTTTTTTTTTTGAGGCGGAGTTTCGCTCTTGTTACCCAGGCTGGAGTGCAATGGCGCGATCTCGGCTCACCGCAACCTCCGCCTCCTGGGTTCAGGCAATTCTCCTGCCTCAGCCTCCTGAGTAGCTGGAATTAGAGGCATGAGTCACCATGCCCAGCTAATTTTTTGTATTTTTAGTAGAGACAAGGTTTCACCATGTTGACCAGGGTGGTCTCGATCTCTTGACCTCGTGAACCACCCGCCTCAGCCTCCCAAAGTGCTGCGATTACAGGCTTGAGCCACCGCGCCCGGCCTATCCTCCATATTTCTTAACCGGACTCTCACTTTCTTGTTTTCATTTTGCTCTGCACTCTAGGTGAGCTCCTCAGCAATACTTTCAAGCTCATTAATTTACTCCAAAGTTAGATCCATTTCTTGGAGCCCATGCAATGAGTCATTTTATTTTACATTTTAATTTTAGTATCTTTTTTCTAACAACCTATTTTGTTTTTATGATTGAAATTTCCTTTCATGTTCCTTTGTAAGATTAGTAATTTTATTTGCTTTTGGAGTCTTATTTTTTGCTATGAGTAACTGTTTTTCATATTTGTTGTTGCTTTGCATGATGTTGGTTTTTCTTAAAATGTCTGATGTTTGGTTGTGTTGAGGATTCCATGTTTGCTCGTGTGTACTGTTTCTGTTTGCCTCAACCTGCAGTGAGTGTGGAGCAGGGGCAGCATGTGCTGCCAGGTGGGGTATACTGAATGAGAGCCCTGATCCTGCTTGTCCTCCTCAGCCCAGGGCCAGCACTCACTGACTTAGCTGCTGGCCTCCACCACTGTGCTCAGGCAGAGGAGGGGAAGACACTGTCTAGCATGACCACTCAGAATGCAGCTCCCCGTGAACACTCTAGCAGTTTCCAGAACCCACCCTCTCCCTTTCTGCACTTGGAACATCTCTTTTCCTTTTCAGCCCTCTCCAGTCAGACTGCCATCTCTATGCCCCATCTAAGTTTTTTGTTGAGAGTGACTAGCATATATAACTCCCTTATCTATGGTTTCACTTTCCACAGTTTCAGTTACTAAGGATCAATGATGGTCCAAAAACATTAAGTGGAAAATTCCAGAAATAATTGATAAGTTTTAAATTACACTCCATTCTGAGTAGTATGATGAAATATCATGCCACCCATCCCACTTCATCCCACCTGGGATAGGAATCATCCCTTGGTCCAGTGTATCCACACCCCTATGCTACCTGCTCATTAGTGTCTTGGTTATCAGATCTAAAAATCATAGTATACGTAGGGTTCAGTACTATCCATGATTTTAGGCATCCACTGGGGGGCTGGGAATGTAACTCTACAGATTAAGCAGGACACTGTATTGCCAAATCCAAAGGATACTTTTTGGTTCTCCTCTTCTTGACTTCTCAGTGGTATCAACTAACTGGCCACCTCATGAATAAGACTCTTTCAGCCGTCTGTGACCCATGCTGCCCTACTGCTGAGCAGCCTCCCTTCTGTGCAGCCTTTTCTATTCAGCCTCTCACCGTTGATTTTTTTCCCAGAGCTTGACCATGGTCATCTTCTCACTTTGTATTCTCTGGTTGGACTCTGCCTTCCCCATCTGCAGCATGACATGCCCAGAAGTGAACAGTTCCATCCTTCCTCAGCAGTGTTCCCCACCTCACTAAGTGGCAACATGGCACTGCCAGTTCCAAGCCACCTCTCTAGCTTTCACTCAGCAGGACTCCCTTACCATGCCCTGGAGCTATAGCTGTTGGTGCACTCTCCATCTCCACTCCCCAGCCCACCAACCCTAGCATCACAGCCTCACCTGGACCTTTTCAGTTGACTTTGGCCCCTCCAGAATCCACAGAAAGTCCAGAGAACACCTTTAAGATCATGCATCTAGCCCTTCACCTCATGTCCTGTGGCTTCCTGTTGTATCTAAAATAAAATTAAGCGTTCTGGGTGAACTGGCCTCTTCTTATTTCTTCACATTCAGCTTGCACTCTTCTCTTCCACATTTCTGCTACCAGGGCCATTTGCTATGTCCTCAAAAGCACAAGCTCTTTCCTTACACTGAGCATTTGTACATGCTTATTCCATTTTCTGGAACACTCTTCTCACTACCCTTCATTCTGTATACTTTCATACCTTACTTGATTTTTCCAGACAACAAATTCTCCAATTCTCCGACACCAACTCGGTGTCCCACAATTCGGTTCCATTCCAGCACTACCCATAGTTGGAGCAAATCCTGCAGGTTAGGGGCTCAGTCCCACAAGACTGCTCCCACTTCAGACATGAAGCACAAATGGGTTCCCAGGCTACCTCCCTGGTGCTGGGCCAACTACAAATTCAGCGCTTCCAATGACTGCTCACTCCAAGATCTGACAGTTTGTTAGAACAGCTCACAGAACTCAGGAGAGCACTACATGTAGAATTACAGTTTTATTATACAGGGTACAACTCAGGAACCGCCAAATGGAAGCCATAGGTAGGACGAGGCCTGGGGTAGGTGAGCACAGCTCTTTCATGCCCTCTCTGGGCAAGGCTCCTCCCTGCACATGGCTGTGTTCACCATCCCAGAAGCTCCCCAAGCCTCATCATTCTGAGTTTTTTATTGAGGTTTCATTACATAGGTATGATAGATGAAATCACTTTCTGTTGTGACTGAACTCATCTCCAGCCTCTTTCCCCTTTCTGGAGGTTGGGGCTGAAAATTCTAATCCTCTAACTACCTAGTTAGGTTTTCTGGTGACTAGCCCCTCTGAGGCTCTTTAGGCCCCTCTCCCCATGTCATTCATTAGCACACAAAAGACACTCCTGTCCATCTGAAAATTCTAAGGGCTAAGCAAAATTGTCTCTTGTTCCTCTCTGGTAGAACTGTATTATTTTTCATCTTGGTATTCATATGTTTACTTGCTTAATATCTGAGTCAGTAGACCAAGCTTCAGGGGAGCAGGGTCACTGTTGTTCACTCCTATACATACACATCTTCAGCATCTAGTACATAATCTGCTCACATATTTGTGAGAAGTAAACAGACTCTTCAGGAAGAGTGCAGAGTAAGGAGGAACCATAGGCACCAACCTCTCAGGGAAAAAAGCTTGTGTGGATGGCTTGCTTTAAAGGGATGTAGTGGCTGATTCTAGCTGAGTAGACATCCTAAATTCTTGGAGCATGTGTATAGAATAAGATGGCCCTCCTGCCAAGTACCAGCCCAGTGAGGACTGGCCACTTCTAGTGGACATTCAGTCCCTGGACAACTGAATGATGCTCGCTATCAGAACAGATCGGGGAAGTATCCTTCAGGCCCATGGCCTCTTGTGTAGTAAACAAGGACAGATGACATTTTCTCCCTTGTGGGGTTTGAACTTTTGGAAAAGAATCAGGAACTTTGGTTTTTCTCGACGATGTTTACTATCTAGTAGTGATAAACTTTTAGCTAAGAATACAGTTATTTTCATGAGCATAGGGAAGAAAATATTTTCCCAGAGCAAGTTAACCGTGTCTAAAAGAATTTATTTAGCTTTTTTGTTTGTTTTGGAAACAGGGTCTCTGTTGCCCAGGCTGGAACACAGTGATGCAGGCATAGCCCACTGCAGCCTCAAACTCCTGGGCTAGTCTCAAGCAATCCTCCCCACCTCAGTCTCCCAAGTGAAGCTGGGAGTGCAGGCATGCACCATCATGCCCAGCTAATTTTTTCTTTTTTGTAGAGATGGGTTCTGTCTGTATTGCCGAAGCTGGTCTCAAACTGGCCTCAAGCAGTCCTCTCATCTCAGCCTACCAAGCTGCTGGGATTACCAGCATGAGCCACTGTTCCCAGCCTGGTCCAAAAGAATTTAAGATGGAGCATATAAGGAAAAGGGCAAAGGTATCCAGATAATCCTAAGTACCCTGAAGACCGGCTCATGTAATATATGGAAAACAGAACAAAAGTTGGGGGGAAATTCAATGATTCAAATGAGAAAAATCAGTGTAAGATGGGTTAGAAAAAGTATTTTCAGACTCAGGGCACAGAAAAGTAAACTCTAGGTCCTGACACGGTCTGTGGAGACCTCTTTGTGTCCTAATGAGATGCTTTTCCAGCCTCACAAAGGAGCCTCTATAAAGAGGGAAATAATGAGACTCTCCCCTGCTTGATTCTGTCACTTCTTGTAGCTGAAGCAAGTAGAAGGAACTGGGTAATCGGTGTTCTCAACAGATCTCCCTTGAAGACAGAAGGGCCCTCTCACCCTCCCCAAGGCCTTGAGGGAAGCGGGCACATGTATTACAGGTGGACCCAAGAGAGGCTTCTGAGTGACACCAGGGTCCTCGACCTCTCAGCAGCAGCAGGCTCTTGACCAACTTAGAAGCTGTTCCTGTTGGCTTCATGCTCTTCTTTGTGGATTTGCTGCTTCCTATGTTTATCTATTAGAATAAAAAACAACAAAAAGCAGGATTATGCATGGAAGACAAGAAAGACTGAGAAGGTTATTCTCAGATCTCTTTACTGGTTCTTCCTCTTCTCCCCAACTTCTCATGGTTAGCGTGGCCCCAAGACATTCTCTTCTATCTGTATTCACACTCTTGGTGACCGTGGCCAGGTTTATTGCTTGAAATACTGTATGTATCCTGATGCCTTCCAAATGCCATACCCAGCCCAGACCTGGCAGCCAGCCTCCAGGTTAGAATATCTGCCCAGGACATCTCCCCCGGGCTGTTTGGTAGATATCTCAGGGTTCTGCATATCTAAAATGGATCTCCTGATACATTTAGATTCCAAAGTCCTTTTCACACCCTTCTTTACACTGCCCTGGTTTGAGCCACCATCATCTCACCTAGACTGCTGGTCTCCCTGATAATGCCATTGTACCCTTAATGGTCTTCTCAGCAAATGTTAAATCACAACACTTCTGTTTAAAAACCTGCACTGGGTCTCTCTCTCCCATTGCCCTTATAATGCCTACAGTGACCCACAGGATCTACCCTTCACCCTCATCCTTCTCTGCCTGAATCTCTGGCCTTACACACCTCACTCCAGACATCCTGGCCTCCTGAGGTTCCCCACACCATCCCAGGCACACTGCACTGACTGCCCCTTTTTCCAGATGCACTTTTGCAGGCATCCATGAGCCACCTCTCATACCTTCTCCAGGTCTTTGCTCAAATGTCACCTTCTGAGAAAGAAAGGCCCACCCACTCTGACCATCCTGCTCTGGAGTGCCACTGGTATGCCTGAACCCCTTGCTCTTGCTGTCTTTTTATTTCTGTAGCACTTACTTACTTTTAGCATGCTCAGTAATTTGCTTATTTACTTTACTTACTATTTTTTTTTTTTTTTGAGACGGAGTTTCGCTCTTGTTACCCAGGCTGGAGTGCAATGGTGCAATCTCGGCTCACCGCAACCTCCGCCTCCTGGGTTCAGGCAATTCTCCTGCCTCAGCCTCCTGAGTAGCTGGGATTACAGGCACGTGCCACCATGCCCAGCTAATTTTTTGTATTTTTGGTAGAGACGGGGTTTCACCATGTTGACCAGGATGGTCTCGATCTCTTGACCTTGTGATCCGCCTGCCTCAGCCTCCCAAAGTGCTGGGATTACAGGCTTGAGCCACCGTGCCCGGCCTACTTTACTTACTGTTTATCTCCACCTGCTGGAATGTAAACTCCGTGGGACAGTGATCTTTGCTCTGTTTATTGGTGTATTCCATGAGTCTAGAACAGGAACTGGCCCAATTAAAGTACTGATTAAAAAGACAATGGAGGCCAGTCGAGTGAGGCCTGGAGTCTTTGCCAAGGCAGGCGGATCACTTGAGGTCAGGAGTTTGGGACCAGACTGGCCAATGTGGTGAAACCCTGTCTCCACTAAAAATACAAAAATTAGCTGGGTGTGATGATGCACACCTATAGTCCAAGCTACTCAGAAGGCTAAAGCAGGAGGATAGAATCGCTTGAACCTGGGAGGCAGAGGTTACAGTGAGTTGAGATTGCACCACTCACTGCACCCCAGCCTGGGCAACAGAGCCAGACTCCATCTCAAAAAAAAGACAATGTAGACTGTCAGAGAGGAGAAAAGTTGGCAGTGTCCTGATAGCAGAGAGACCCAGAGCTGAAGGCTTTCCACCAAGTGACCATGCTAAGGGGACTGGAAGGCAATTGTATAGAATTGCCTTTTGTCAGGGCAGCCATGGGAGGGGTCTGCACTCTTGTACACCTTAGGGAGGCAGTGAGCCTTGAGGGAGGCTTGAGGTCAGGGCAGTTCAGTCATCCTACCATCTTAGAGTGCCTTTCTCCAGCCAGCCTGGGAGGGCTGTGTTGGTGTCAGCACTTGGGAGCACAGAGGTGCCATTCATGAAGCTGATCCCATCCTGACCTTGATGACATTGGCAGAGAGCCTTATGTCTGCGTGTAGCCCACTGGAAAAATACCCTGTAGCTAACCCCTTTTAGTTAATGAGTAAAAATGCAGTTATAGCAGTTAAGCTTGTTCTTCCTTTTAACCTCAAGCCAACTGTTCTCTTTGCCATCACTGTAGCTTTTCAAACCATTCCACGCCTGGTTTATACATGAGAAAACGTTGAAATCCTCTGCAGTTATTAAGGCCACTGGGAGTTATTTTCTCTTAGTATTTTTAAGAAAGTTGTTGGCTTGGGTTTGATCATTTTAAATGTGTTTTTAAAAAATATGTATTTGTAAAAATATTGAATATACATTAATAATTACAAATTTCTTCTCTTTACCTCTTCCTTATGAAAAGTTGA
Organism: Saimiri boliviensis; assembly: GCF_048565385.1. NCBI lineage: Eukaryota > Metazoa > Chordata > Mammalia > Primates > Cebidae > Saimiri > Saimiri boliviensis. Next base: position 92,597,369 of record NC_133457.1, on the reverse strand, counting down.
TTGTTACTTTAATAATTAACTTTTTTCACTTTCGTAGTTTTACCAGTAAATGTTTGCTAATTTGGATCAACAGCATGCCTAATACTTCTTATAATTATCTTAGAATTATTTTTCTTATATGGGATAAGCCAGTAGGGGCCATTCTGATAAAGGCCAATGGAAGGTCAGGACTCTCTCTGAGTACCATGTAGGAACAATGCAGTCTAGAGGCCTGGTTGGGAAGCCTGGGTTACCAGTGTCTCACTCATTGCTTCCTGAGCTGGCACATGGTTGTGACGAAGCATCAGAAGGGAGCCCGGAGGCGGCATTTGGGAGCTGTTTTCACTGCCTGGCCTGAGGTGTGGGCGACGGTGGGTGCTGATTCTGGGGGCTGGGATAATAACTCAGTACTTTCCTTTCTCACAGTTGTTTCCTCTCTTTGCTCCTGGTGGCTGCTGTGGTTTGGAAGATCAAACAAAGTTGTTGGGCCTCCAGACGTAGAGAGGTAAGCCTCAGTGGGTAAAGATTAAAGAATCCCTGGAAGAGCTTTTTTCCTTTCTCTTTCTCTTACGCAAGTGATATTTCTCTCAAGCAAGCTATTTAATGATAATGGATAAACAGACATCTCCACAGTAGGAATAATGTGGTCCTTTCTGCAGTCCATAGTTCCGCAGCATATGGTCAGTAGACTTAGATGAGTGCTTCGTAAAGTGGAATTCGTTCGGCACCACAGGATCTTACCTTACTAAAAGAAAACTCTGGTATTGACTTAGAAATGCCAGTTTTATTGTTTTGACCAGAACCCGAGTCCTGACTGAGGCCCGAGGTCCAAGGGCTTGTTAGAGCAGCCCAGCCGCTGTGTGATTAGGCATGACCTTCACAAGAACCTTTCATGGGAGAGGGAAATCAGCCATTTAAGCATCTCAAACATTTTCCATTATTCAAGAAAAGATTAATGTCTGTCTGATTAAGTTTTTAAATTGAGTTTTATTTTTTAATGTCTTGATTTGTTTCCAGAGCTTCATTCCAAAAATAATGTCAAGCAAATATTTAGTTGACAAACTTAAATAAACTTGGTTGAAAATTATAACATATCAAATGCCCATCATTCAATGAGTGGACAAACTTAAATAAACTTGGTTGAAAATTATAATATATCAAATGTCCATCATTCAATGAGTGGATAAAGAAATATGGTGCATGTGTGTGTGTGTGTGTCTGTGTGTGTGTCTGTGTGTATATATATACACACAGACACACACACAGACACACACACACACATGCACCATATAATACTACTCAACCATGAAAAGGAATGAAATAGTGGCATTCACAGCAACCTGAACGGAATTGGAGACCATTATTCTAAGTGAAGCAATTCAGGAATGAAAAACCAAACATCATATATTCTCACTTCTAAATGGGAAGTAAGCCCTGAGGTCGCAAAGGCATAAGAATGATACAGTGGACTTTGCGGACTTGGGCGGGGAAAGAGTGGGAGGGAGATGAGGGGTAAAGACTACACATTGAGTACTGCTGGGATGATAGGTGCACCAGAATCTCAGAAGTCACCAAGGAACTTATTCATGTAACCAAACACCACCTGTTCTCCAAAAACCTATTGAAATAGTAAATAAATAAATAAATATTTTTTAAAAAATAACAATCAACGGCCGGGCGTGGTGGCTCAAGCCTGTAATCCCAGCACTTTGGGAGGCCGAGGCGGGTGGATCACGAGGTCAAGAGATCGAGACTATCCTGGTCAACATGGTGAAACCCCGTCTCTACTGAAGGTGCAAAAAATTAGCTGGGCATGGTGGCGCGTGCCTGTAATCCCAGCTACTCCGGAGGCTGAGGCAGGAGAATTGCCTGAACCCAGGAGGCGGAGGTTGCGGTGAGCCGAACTCCAGCCTGGGTAACAAGAGCGAAACTCCGTCTCAAAAAACATAAAATAAAATAAAAAAATAACAATCACCATTAAAACAATTACAACATAAAAATGTTTATTGCAACTTTCACTTACATCATTACTTTGCCTTTCATGTAGTCATGCCTGTTGCATTGTTGCTAATGGAAATGCTCACATGTATGTAAGATCTAGACAAGGAAGCTCTCTAGGGGTTTTTTTGTATCTACTCATGCCTTTTTCTATATAAAAATTTATAGATAAGATTTAGAAGAGAAGTATCTAAAATCACAATTCACAAGCAGTCAGCACTGTTGGTAGGACATTCATAACTGAATAGGGTTAAGACAGACTCCAGGATATGGGCCTCTTCTTGTGGGCCACAGTACCACCTTTTCTGATCCACGTAAAGATGATGTTATCATAGAGGGAATGTTGCATACTCTTTATTATTAGTTTTTAAATTCAGGAATAACATATTCAAATGATTTTTTAGATAGCTACATTTCTTATATGCTTTAAGATCCTAATGAATTATGTGATGTTCTGAAAAAAATCATTTTTCCATTTAATTTAAATGTATATTTATTCACAACGGAGTAAGTAAGACATAAGATTGGGAGGCCGAGGCGGGTAGATCACAAGGTCGAGAGATCGAGACCAACCTGGTCAACATGGTGAAACCCCGTCTCTACTAAAAATACAAAAAATTAGCTGGGCATGGTGGCGCGTGCCTATAATCCCAGCTACTCAGGAGGCTGAGGCAGGAGAATTGCCTGAACCCAGGAGGCGGAGGTTGCGGTGAGCCGAGATCGTGCCATTGCACTCCAGCCTGGGTAACAAGAGCAAAACTCCGTCTCAAAAAAAAAAAAGACATAAGAAGCCACAGTAAACCTGCAAACAGGAAAGGAGTTGAAAACTGTCTCAGTGCTGCTCTCTCCAAGGACATTAGACCAGGGAGTTTCAGAATTGAGATGAGCTTATGGAGATAATGGTAGCCTATCCCTCCCTGCACGTTTAAGAGAATTAATTATTTCTAAAATCTGTAAAGCAAAGGAACAAATGGAAAGCTTGAAAGAGTCCAAATTGATTTTATATACAGAAACCTTGGTACCAAAATCTGACAAAAATAGAACCAAAATATAAAGGCCAGCTGCATAGTGAATGTATATGCAGCAATGTAATAAAAGAGTCACTTAATGTCAGAAAGCCTACTAGAATATATCATGTCAAAAAAAGAATATATCATGTCAGCGGAGAAAAAAAACACCTGAATTCTCCTTGAGACCAAGGAATTATTTCATCATTTATTGAAACACAATACCCATTTCTAATTTGAAAACAAAACTCACAGTAAAATCAAAAATACCTTTTTAACACTATGAAGAATATCATCATAACCAGCATCACTCATGATAAAACAAACACCACAGGTTGTATCCAGCCAAGTTAGTTTTAACAAGAGCTGACTTTGGAGCATTTTAAAATTCCAGGCACTGTTCTAGGTGGTTTTATATAGATTAATCCTCATCCCAACCCTATGAAATAGGTGTTGTCACTAGCTGTGTTTTATAGATGAGGGAACTGAGGCTCAGAAAGGTGTAGTAACTTACACCACATACTTAACTAAGAGGCAGAACCAGGCTTTAACTAGGGACTTCTGTCTTCACAGCCCAAGTTTCTAATCTTCATGTAATCCCCACAGTCCCTCAGCTTTGTGCTGGATGTGCACTAAGTGAAAGGGCACTAAGAAATGTTATTTTTGGAAAGGGAACAAAATTATTATTTTCATATAAAGTTATTGAAACAGTATAATAGAGATTTGCCAGCATAAGAATGAAGGCTTAAGTATATCAAAAATAAATGAATAACACAGAAGCTAAACAATCAACTGGAAATTGTTTGCAACATATGTGAGAGAAAATAAGATGCACAGCCTGTAGAGAAAGGGTTAAAAATATATGTGTTTAGTATGCAGTTGGTCATCTAATAAACTATACTTTTATGCATGTGATTTGGAATTTCTTTTTAACTGTGAAGCTGACCATTCAGAATATATTTCATCATTTCTAAAATGTCAGTCATTATTTATTCCCTCTGAGAATTGTAGAAGCAATGATTTGATGTTATTTTTAACAACAATAATGGTAGCAGCTAACACTGTTTAGTCCTTGGTACTCACCAGGCCCAGTTTTAAGTGCTTTTACACATGTTGTCTTCTGAACCCTGTTATTGTGACCCCAGCACTTAGAATAGCAGACCCCAGAGGAGCATTGCTGCATATATTAGTTGTGTAAATGGACCTGCAGTTTTAGAAAATATGGGAATGTTATTATTGGTATTTCACAAAAATGTTTAACATAAAAATGCCCTTCTGGAACAGAGCCATACCTTTCCAGGCCAAGAGTTTGTCTCCTACAGTAGTTCAAGGGAGGCAGTTTGAAGTAAGGCCTACTTGTCTCCCATGGCATAATCTCAGAGCTTCAGCAGCAAGCCCAAAAGATCTCTAGTATCCTTAATGATACGTGAACGGCCGTTCACCATGTGCTAGGTACTGTGCTATAGTATCTCTTAATCCCAGTGACAACCTTATGGGATAGGAACACATTTCAGAGGGAGGTAACGGAAGCCCAGAGACTTTGAACACCTTTCTTAAGGTCACACAGCTGGAGAATATTAGAGCAGGAGTTCACATCAAGCCTCCCTAAATCCAGAGTCCCTGTTTGTCCCTCTACTCTGCAAAATTTCACGTGTTTGTTTTTAGCTTATACCACCTCTCTGGAGGAAGCGTTCTCTCAATTGCCATCTGCCATATAATGAGGCATAGGTTTTTGTTGCTGTGTGAATCCTGGGTGCCGGTTTCAGTAGGAAGAAAGCAAGCCTGACTCTAGTAGTAGAACTACGAAGAGATAGAGCCACATCATTTTATGTATTTGACAAGTCAACATCATAGCATTACATCCACAGTACTTTTTATTTTTTAATTTTTCTTTTAAGTTCTGGGATACATGTGCAGAACATGCAGGTTTGTTACATAGGTAGACATGTCATGGTGGTTTGCTGTACCTATCAGCCTTCTAGGTTCTAAGCCCTGCATGCATTTGGTATTTGTCCTAATGCTCTCCCTCCCCTTTCCCCCCACCTCCTAACAGGCCCCAGTGTGTGATGTTCCCCTACCTGTGTCCACGTGTTTTCATTGTTTAACTCCCACTTAAGAGTGAGAACGTGCAGTGTTTGGTTTTCTGTTCCTATGTTAGTTTGCTGAGAATGATGGCTTCCAGCTTCATCCATGTTCCTGCAAAGGACATGAACTCAATTCTTTTTTATGGCTGCATAGTATTCCATGGTGTGTATATGCCACATTTTCTTTATCCAGTCTATGATTGATGGGAATTTGGGTTGGTTCTAAGTCTTTGCTATTGTAAATAGTGCTGCAATAAACAGCACAATACTTACATACCTCTAATAGGGCTTTTAAAAAATATAAGGACAATAGTGTTATCACATCCAAAAAAATTTAATCCCTAATGTTACCTAATATCCAGTCTAAAAAGTATTGTTTTGGACTTGATTTGTTTGAATCAGGGAGGATGAAGTGTTTTTAACATGTAGCATTCACTAATAAAAACCCCTCGGTACTCATTGCATTAATGGCTTTGCCATATTATTTATCAGCAACTTCTTCGAGAGATGCAACAGATGGCCAGCCGTCCCTTTGCCTCCGTAAACGTCGCCTTGGAAACAGATGAGGAGCCTCCTGATCTTATTGGGGGGAGTATAAAGGTGAGAATGTAACTCTGAAGTCCCTATAACTTGACTTTTTAAAACTTAGGCTCTTAAGTTTGTGAAACCAGAGAGAGCAAAAGCCTTATTCCATTACCTCCTTTTTTCCCCTCTCTTTCTTTTTAACAATAAGCTAAAACACTGAAGTTGTTGGGTATTCTTTTGCTTTGGTTTTTCATTCTTTGTTTCATATCGCTGACCAGTCTTATGTTCAGGAGATTTTAAGATATAAATGATTTGTCTGATTTTAAGTATTCTGTGGCATAATACTTCAAAACTTTTATTTGAAAATGGCTACACTGAACATTGAAAATAGCTACATTGAGGCCGGGCGTGGTGGCTCAAGCCTGTAATCCTAGCACTTTGGGAGGCCGAGACGGGTGGATCACGAGGTCAAGAGATCGAGACCATCGTGGTCAACATGGTGAAACCCCGTCTCTACTAAAAATACAAAACATTGGCTGGGCATGGTGGCGCATGCCTGTAATCCCAGCTACTCAGGAGGCTGAGGCAGGAGAATTGCCTGAACCCAGGAGGCGGAGGTTGCAGTGAGCTGAGATCGCGCCATTGCACTCCAGCCTGGGTAACAAGAGCAAAACTCCACCTCAAAAAAAAAAAAAAAAAAAGAAAATAGCTACATTGAATATTTTTTGAGACACAGTCTTGCTCTGCTCCATCACCCAGGCTGGAATATGGTGGCATAATCTCGGCTCACTGCAACCTCCACCTACCAGGTTTGTGCACAACCATGCCTGGCTAATTTTTGTATTTTTAGTAGAGACAGGGTTTTACCATGTTGGCCAAGCTGGTCTCGAACTCCTGACTTCAAGCAATCTGCTTGCCTTGGCCTCGCAAAGTGCTAGGATTACAGGTGTGAACCACTGTACTTGGCATGTTGTTCTTTATATTTTGGGGAATTTTTTAAGCAGCAAAATGATAATTCACTATGTATTAATACTCTATGGAAAATATTTATCACCCCCCACCCCAAAATGATGAAGAAAATGGTAGGACTTTCTCCTTGGGCAAAATGATGGAATACTTGAGATACACTAGAGAAATAGCTATGTATCTTGAATAAAACATACTTATTTAAAATGTTACTGAGCTTACAGGAAGTAGGTAAAATCTCCAGGAAATACTCTCCTTCCCTACCCTAAAAAATACAAACCAAAACCAGAACGTGATTTGTCCTAAGTGGTTCCAGATGGTAAATACCACGAGGCTCACCTGAATAGATGGAAATTCTCTCTGTAGAAAAGCATCTCCAATTAAGCGCTATTGGAGTCCCACAGATCAAGATGAAGCAGTTAAGGATCACCAGAGACAAGAAGAGGCAAGCCACCATAAATAAGAGTAGCAGAAACAACAGGTGATTGATGTGGACAGGACTCCAGATGCTAGAATTGAAATCTGGCTGGGCGCGGTGGCTCAAGCCTGTAATCCCAGCACTTTGGGAGGCCGAGGCGGGTGGATCACGAGGTCAAGAGATTGAGACCATCCTGGTCAACATGGTGAAACTCCGTCTCTACTAAAAATACAAAAAATTAGCTGGGCATGGTGGCGCCTGCCTGTAATCCCAGCTACTCGGGAGGCTGAGGAAGGAGAATTGCCTGAACCCAGTAGGTGGAGGTTGCGGTGAGCCGAGATACACACCATTGCACTCCAGCCTGGGTAACAAGAGCGAAACTCCGTCTCCAAAAAAAAACAAACCTGAAATCTAAAGAATATAATATAACCGTTTAAAGAGGTAAAAGATGAAATCGTAAAGATGAGAGTCAAATATGACCAAGCAGATCTCAAGAACCAAATGGAACTTCTAGAAATGAAAAATATACTCATTGAAATTTTTTAAATAAATAAATAAACTTAATTTACATGTTAAACAGCATATCAGACATAAGAGAGAATTTACGAAGTGGAAGATGAATCTGAAAAAAGTGTACAGAATGCAGCTCAGAAAGACAAGGAGATAGAAGATGCAATCCATATTAAGAATATGGAGGATAGAATGAGAAGATCCAACTCATTTATTTCCAGAATCCCAGAACAAATGAATGAAGGAGATGATAGCAATATTCAGAGATGATAGCTTTCCAGAACTGATGGATCTGGCAGTTCTACTTCTGGGTTTATACCTAAAAGAACTGAAAGCAGAGTCTGAAAGACATATTTGAACTTGCAGTGTTCTTGGCAGCATTATTCCCAGTAGCCAAAAAGTAGAACCAGCCCAAGTGTCCATGAATGGATGAACAGATAAGCAAAGCATGGTCTGTACATCCAATGGAATGTTATCCAGCCTTCCAAATGAAGCAAATTCTGACCCATGCTACAATACAGATGAACCTCGAAGACATACTAAATGAAGTAAGGCAATAACAAAAAAATAAACATATGTATGATTACACTTTTAAGAGATGCACTTGTAGTCAAATTCATAAAGACAAGAAGTAGAAGAGTGGTTGCCAGGAGCTGGGAAAGGGTTTGGGAAATGGGGAGTTTGCTTAATGGGTACAAAGTTTGAGTTTTGCAAGATGAAAAGAGTTCTGGAGATGGATGGTAGTGATGGTTGCACAACACTGTGAATATACTTAATACCACTGAACTGTACATTTTAAAATGTTTAAATGGTCAAGATGGTAAATTTTATGTGTATCTTACCATAATTTTTGTTAAAAATGGGAAAACAGGCCAGGTGCAGTGCCTCATGGCTGTAATCCCAGCACTTTGGGAGGCCAAGGTGGGCGGATCACCTGAGGTCAGGAGTTCAAGACCAGCCTGGTCAACATGGTGAAACCCCATCGCTACTAAAAATACAAAAATTAGCTGGGTATGGTAGCATGTGCCTGTAATTCCAGCTACTAGGGAGGCTGAGGCATGAGAATCATTTGAACCTGGAAGGCAGAGGTTGCAGTGAGCTGAGATTGCACCACTGTACTCCAACCTGGGTGACAGAGCAAGACTCTATCTCAAAAAAAAAAAAAAAAAAAAAAAAAAGAGAAAAGATCACCTACAGAGGAATGACAGGCTGACCACTGACTTCTCAGAATTCAGAAGGGAGTGGGAGGGTATCTTCGAAGTACTAAAAGAGAGCTGTCAACCCAGAATAGTGTACCCAGTAAGTACCTTCCAAGAATAATGATGAAATAAAGCTATCTTCAAATTAGAAGAAAAATTGATAATTTGCCACCAACAGACCTGCATAAAAGAAGTGTCTAAAGGATGTGCTAAAATGAAGGTAAATTACCCACAGGAGGATAGACTAAGGGGTAAGAAAGAATAGTGAGTAAATAAAAGTATAATCATGTATATAAATCTAAACAAGCATTGTCCTGGTAAAATAATATTTGTGGGATTGAAAAATAGACAAGTGTAAAGTATTGAACAACATGGTATATATCAGCAGCGTATGACATAGTTAGTTGTTCCTTAAAACACTTACTTGATTTTCTTCCAGGACACCACACACTTGCCTTCTATCTGTTCTTGCTCAGTGGTCTTTGCGCAGTCCCTTCATCTTTTAACAGTGGTGTGCTTCAGGCTCTGTCTTTGTCCCCTTCTTGTGTCTTTTACACCCACTCTTTCAGCGATCTTCACTATCACAGGTTTAAGCACCGTAATCCTCTCACCCAGACTGCTTCCATGAGCCTCCAACCCAAACATCCAGTTGCCTACTCAGTGTCCCCACTTGGATATCTTAACAGAAGTCTCAAACTTAACATGGCCGTGGCCAAACTGAGCTTTGGATGTTTATTTCTCAGACCTGCTCCTCTGACATATCTTCCGCCACTCAGCATATCACACTTCCATCACCCTAGTTGCTCAGACCAAAATAATGGAGTTGTCCTTGATTCGTTCTTGATGTCATGTTCTCATTGGACATCCAGTCTATCAGCAAATCTTGACCCCCATCTTCAAAAATGTTTCCCAGCCACTGTGTACCATGTCTGCCATCATTACCACTTGATCTAGGCCACCTCTGTCTCTCACCTGGATTCTTGTAGCTACTTCATAACTTACCTCCCTGCCTCTGCCATTCACCCCTCTAGTCATTTTCTTGTCTCACAGCAGAGTGGTACTAGAAATTATCTTCTTCAACCAAATTGAAGAAATTGATGACATATTTTTGGGTATAGTACACAGAATTGTAAAGGTGGCCCCCAAGATTTCCATCCCATGTTTATTCAGTCACACACTACTCAAGGTACTGCTAGAGGGATTTTGCAGATGTAATGAAACAAGGCAGTTGACTTTAAGATACAGAGAGAGTTTCTCTGGCTGGTAGCAGAAGCAGCCAGAGAGATTGGAAGCATGAGCAGGACTTGACACACCATCCCTGGTTTGGAGATGGAGGGGGCCACAGAAGGAATTGTGTTTTGTTTTTGTGAGACAGAGTGGCTGTGTCACCCACACTGGAGTGCAGTGGTGTGATCATGGCTCACTGCAGCCTCAAACTCTTGGGCTCAAGGGATCCTCCCTCCTGGGTCTCCTAAAGTGCTGGGATTACAGGTGTGAGCCACTGCGTGAGCCCTGACCACGTTTCAAAGCAGAGTCTTCCCCAGAGTCTCCAGATAAGAGTCCCATCAAGCTGACAACTTGATTTTAGCCTGGAAGACCTCATGAGATAGCTGATAATTCCCCAGAACTCATGGAGGACATGAACATGTCTGTCTCAGCAGAGAACCCTACAGAGTTTGCTGGGACTTCTGACCTATAAAGCTATGAAATAAGAGGGTGTTGTTTTAAGCAACTAAGTTCGCAGGAGTTTGTTACACTAATGTAGGCTGGGTGTAGTGGGCCACACCTTTAACCCCAGTGCTTTGGGAAGCTGAGATGGGAGGATTGCTTGAGCCCAGGAGTTCAAGACCTGCCTGGATAACATAGTGAGACCCTACTTCTATTCTTAAAAAAAGAAAAAAAGAAGAAACTAATACAGGGGACAAATCCAATCTAAAGGCTGCAACAGAAAACGAAGACATATTTTCCAGAGCCAAATGCATCCAGAGAGTAGACAAAGAATCCACTTGGTCAGCCAACAGCTTTTACAAGCTTTTACATCCAGCAGTCTTGCCTGCTTAAGTGTCTGAAGGACAGACAAAATAGTTAGAATTTTTTTAAGTCTTCATAATATCTGCATCTGTGTTTGAGCCAGGTATGCAGAACTATCTGACAAATCTACTAAGCACTCACCACTGCTATTCCTGTGACCTACAATTATGAGTTAGAATTTCAAATTAAGCGAAAGCACAGCATCTGGAAGAAACAGACTTGGTGTGGCCCCTTCCCTGCAGTTCAAGCCGCCCTTTGCAAGGGGGTTGTGAGACCTTAGTGGAAGGCAGCAAGCAGTACCACCCCTGTCACCAGTGCTCAGAGAGTGCTGTTAGCTCTCACCCAGGCGTCCCCAAACTTTTTACACAGGGGGCCAGTTCACTGTCCCTCAGACCATTGGAGGGCCGCCACATACTGTGCTCCTCTCACTGACCACCAATGAAAGAGGTGCCCCTTCCTGAAGTGCAGCGGGGGGTGCCGGATAAATGGCCTCAGGGGGCCGCATGCGGCCTGCAGGCCGTAGTTTGGGGATGCCTGGAGAGTGTCCTTTCTTGTTATCTTAAAAACTGCAGTGTACCTTTTTCTATGTACTGAAATTTATGGTTCTTATAAGCACCAATGACTGTTAAGTTGTCTGTGTATGTTAAAGCTTGAGTATCACTTTAGGTAATTTTCTTTTCTTCTGCCAGACTGTTCCCAAACCCATTGCACTGGAGCCGTGTTTTGGCAACAAAGCCGCTGTCCTCTCTGTGTTTGTGAGGCTCCCTCGAGGCCTGGGTGGCATCCCACCTCCCGGGCAGTCAGGTGAGTAGATGTGGGCCAGCAACAGACACTTTCTAAGCTTGTGTGGGAGCTAAGGATGGGATACTTCCCTTTCCTAGAGAACAGGTTATAAAGGTGATAACCAACAGTGCCACCCATGCCATGGCAAAGATTCAGTGAGATAATCCCATTGTCACCTATATTCCCAAAACTGTTTTCCCGAGGTCACCATCCCTTCCTGAGGGGACGTCCCAGGACCTCCTCACCACCCCTGCCTCCCCAGCCTCTCAGTGCTCACAGATGCCTCTGACCACACCTTCCTTTGTTGCTAAAGTTTCTGGTCCCTCTTTGTTTCTGCTCTCTTTACCTGTCCGCTTTTTCTCGTTCTGCCCCAAATCTGGGTGTGCTCCCCTTCACTCTGCATGCTCTCCCTCAGCTGCCTTCTCCACTCTACAGCTTCCAGCCATTTCCCCCCAACTGGCATTTCTTATATTTCTAGGCTTCCTTCATTTCTTTTGCTTTTTTCTGTTTTAATATAAGGCACAAACACAATGATAACATAAAGGAAACATCTGAAAATCCACACACAGTTTGCTATTCCATAACCCACCAGTTTTTATTGTTCTGTTTTCTTTCCCTCCCTGGCCAGCAATTTAGTTGAAATGATTGTATAGATCTAATTTTTATTCTGCTTTTTTCATATAACTAACTTAAATATTTTTACAGCCTACTACATAATATTTTAGCAATGCATGTGACACTTCTCAAATATATGAATCATAATGTATATATTATTTTGAAGATAGAAAATATGGAATACAGTTTTAAAAGTATCTTGCTTAATCACAGAGTGCTTTGGAGGGTGCCTCAATGTGACCATTTTAGACAACTTTCAGTTGAGATGATTCTGGGTCACGGTTACCTTAGCCAGAGAGAACCTTCTGTCTGATTGAAAGGCTGCCCCAAGATATGGGTCCAGGCCCTGAGTTCCACTATCCCTCTGGTGCACCCTCAGACCCAGAAGAGCCTCCAGCCCGACTTTAGAATGGTTGGGATCTGTGGTATCTTCACAAGAGAGGTCTTTTGGCATGGCTCAATCAGGATTCATTCGGTTGAGCCCCTAACTCGCCGTTCCCGGTGTTGAGGACAGGGCAACTCTGTGATCTGTCACTCAAGTACAGTGTGTGTTTTCTGCCACTGCCCAGCACAGCTAACATTGGCTGGTACTCCTGAGAGCAGGGTGCTAGCTGGGGTGGCGAGGTGACAGGTGTGTAGCCCTGTAGCCTTTTGGCTCCAGCCTTTGCTTGATATCAGGACCCAGAACGCCTGATAAAGGTCTGCTCACTGCTTGAGAGCCACACTTTACTGGACTTCCAGAGCATCCAGCTCTGACTTTGCCGTAACAGATCACTAGAGTGGTTTTCCCACTGTGTGCCAAGCACTTACAGCTGTCTTCCCCCACCCCTGCTCCCCTCCACAGGCTCAGCAAAGTGAGTAACACACTCCGCTAACACAGCTCCTGGCGGGTCTCAGGAGGGCTCCAAGCCTGCGGTAGCCATTTTCCCACGTGTATTAGGAATCCAGCTCCCCGAGAACTGTGCCTTCCCTAATGGATGCCAGATTAATCTGTTAACAATACGGGAAGGAAAATGGGATTGCAAGTCCGCAAAGCAAAGCGGGTGGGGGCGGGCAGTGATGAGCATAAAGGGGAATTGCTATTGATCGTTGCTGCCTGCCAGGTACTAAGACTTTATGTCAGTTCACTCATTGACTCTTCACACTAGCCATGTGCTGTTATTATCCCCATTTTACAAATGAGGAAACAGAGGCACAGAGAGGTTAAAGAACCTTGCTTATTCGAAAGCCTGGCCCCAGAGCCTGCCCTGCTCTGTATCATGGTACAGAATGGAAGGGACTAATGCTGACTGAGTGATGTGGGATGAATCTGAATCTCATAATAAAGCGTGCTGCTTTTTCTTGGCTCCTTTTGGAGGCAGGCAAGAGAAATTGGACACTTAGCAAATGTCTGCAGTCTTATTTATATGTTCCCACCACTAGGCAGAGCACTGCGCTTGGTTGATGTGCTGAAAGGCAAACTACACCTTTTGTGTAAAAAACGGTTAAGGGAGAAGAATAGTATTTGTATTTGCATAAGTAAACACTGAAAGAAAACATAAAAATTAGTGAAAGCATTTACCCAGATGGAGAAGCAGGTGGAGGGAGGGACAGAGTGGAAGGAATACTTTTTCCTGTGTATGTGGACATTTTGGGGGGTTTTTCGTTGTGTGGGTTTTTTGTTTTGTTTTGTTTTTTGCATCATGGGATTGAAAAATAAATGTTTAAGTTATTTTTAAAAACAAAATAAAAGCCAGCTGCTCCTAACGTAAGTTCTCTTTGGGTTCTCCCAAGGTCTTGCTGTGGCCAGTGCCCTGGTGGACATTTCTCAGCAGATGCCGATAGTATACAAAGAGAAGTCAGGCGCCGTGAGAAATCGGAAGCAGCAGCCCCCTGCACAGCCTGGGACCTGCATCTGATGCTGGAGCCAGGGATCTCCCGCACACAAGCGAGTGAGTGGCACACCAGAGCCGTCTGCAGGGAAGGGCGCGGCGGGGAAATGGCTGTGCAGTGCGGGGCAGAAGACTGGAAACTCTCGAAGCATCTGACTCACCTGCATGATCACAAGCTTTCTTTGACGGTTTCTCCCATCCGTGTTCCGGCATCTAACCTTTTACTTTTGCATAGGAAATACTTGATTTAATTACAGGTCCAGGGATGAGCTGATTGTTGCTGGAGGAGGCCAGTGGAGAGCCAGTGAGAGAACTAGGAAAGACACTCAAGTTCACTGTGGAAAACTGTTCTTGGGACTGTCTCAACTGTGCAAAAAACAAAAGATGGAGTGTTTACAAGGAGACTTTGTCATCAGTTATTCTTGAACATGGTCTTTTAAAAACTAGTCAGATGAATTAACTTGTTTTCATCTGAAGCCTGCTATCTTTTTTTAAAAGATGTGCTATTTATTCTTGCACGATTTAGGCAGTTCTTTCTCTTCCAGGGAGTACCTTTTTTTCTAGTTGAGAATTAATAATGGTCCATCTCTTTTGATCATATCAAGCTAGGACAGAAGGGGGCTATTTTAAATGTCAAGGTCAGCAGTGTTACTTCGAATGTAAACTGGTGTAATAGGTAGTTTTCTATAGCAACTGATTAATTTAGTCTTAATCCATTTGAAACTCTCTTTCCTTTCTCTCTGCCTGTCCCTCTCCTTCTCCGTCTCCATCTCACCCTCCCTCTCTCACACACACACACATACACACAACACTAAGTGCCTAGACTTTAAATAGATCTAGCAATTGGAAAGTTAGTAAGCCTAAGTTTTTACATAATTGCATTCCTACATTCTTGTAAAATTTAAATAGCTACCATTGGCAATCTGCTTTTTTTCTAAAATCTGATTTGCAGCCAGGAAAGAATTTTCTCACCCCAAGGGACGTTTGACCTAGCAGCAGGGATGAGAGGAAAGCAGAACTGTGAAAGCTCCTGTTTTTATTGTCAAAAAGGACACTGTCAAGAAGGCGCCCCCTGCCCCCACCCCAGTGTCACCCTAGGCCTGATAAGTTATCAGCCCTCTGGCCACCTCCTGCCAGGGCACAGAGGAAAGGACTCATTGATGTCACATTTACTTGAGCAGAAAGCACTGAGAACACTTGGGACCCCTGGATCGGAGAGCAGCTGTGTGTCCTGCAGCCTCCTCTGAACTTGCAGTTCATTCTCAGGCGGAGTGAACTCAGATGCCAGGAGAGGGACAGCCTCCCACTGTTGGGCAGAAGCTGCCCAAAACCTGGAGAAGGACCTGTTTGCCCTCTTTTCCTCGGGAGGGGCTCAACCCACCCACCCTCCCTCTCAGATGGAGGTGGTGGCTGTGAGGTGGGCAGCAAATGCTGACAAGGATGAAAAGCACATGGAAAAAATGGACAAGGAGGGAAAACTCTATGCCAAATGGAGAATGACCAGATTTAAGAGCAGGGACAGTCCCCTGCTCCTCTCCCCAGAGGGCACTGCCTGGAAATTGTGTATTCCCCATTTATGGTGCTCTGTATTCTGGCATTATGCAGCAGCATCCCAGAAGCTCTCCTTTGCTTCAAAACCTGGGATTGCTGGCATTACCCTATTGGGATGGACCTCTGGACAGCAATACTCAAGTTTGTGAATTTGGAGAAATACTCAAAAGAGCTAAAACTGCGGCATTTCACCTTTAAATGCAGTGCCTAGAGAGAGAGTATTATCTCTTCCCCAACACTAACCCCACTCCCATGAAGAATTGCCTGGAAAGATGTTTTCAAGGAAGTTGAACCATAAAACACTATCTGATGCACAAAACACCTCTACTTCGAGACTCACTTCCTCTCATAAAGCTTCTTTTTCACATTATTATTAAAAGAGCAGACATTCTAAAAAAGACCCCTCCTCTCATGAGCTCCCCATCCCTGCTACAGAACACAGCATCCATGGAGCCTGCCGTGGACTGGCCCTCGATTCCCACAGTCCCCCGGGTGAGGCAAAAGGGAGGCCCTGGGCATTGTCCTCCTGCAAGGAAGATCCTCTTCGTTTGTTCAGATAACCAGTTTTCCTTGGCCAAAGAAGTCTCTTTCCCAGTGTTAGTCCTATGCCTTGAAATATCATGCACCATGACCTGCAGCCATCTGGTTGTGTCTTAATTTTTTCCTAAAAGATATTGTTTATTTTTAAAAAGGAAGGAAGGAGCAAGTGAAGTTTCATTCTGCTCCACGGCTGAATCTACCTGCTTCTTCTTTGCAACCAACAGCAAACAGCTTCCTCCAGCCTCAGGGCAGAAAAAAGGAATGGCAGGGAGTAAGAGGCGCTGGGCTGAGAGCCTGTTACCAAGAGGGAATGGGTTGTCATCTGGCAATGTTGTGTGTCACAAGAGAGCCTGTATATAAATTAAAATAGTCAAGAAAACACTGACCTTGCACTTGTACATAACTATACAGTAGCGTCCAGAATGTTCAGACATTTGGAGTGTACATAAAAAAGAAAAGATCTTAATGTATTTTTATTAAATATAACAATGTCTGAGTTTCACCTAAGTTGTTTTTGTGCCATATGCTGGATATCCAGGTTCCAAGAGTTCCTCTCGCCAGGCCCCGATACGTGAATAACAAAGGCAAGAAACGCATCCCCATCGTGTTGATGTGTTCACATGTATCTGGCGCCAATTAGGTAATTCTTAAAAGAGGACTCATCTGTTAGAGTGTATATGAAAAATCAGGCAGGGGGCGGGCACAGTGCCTCATGCCTATAATCCCAGCACTTTGGGAGGCTGTGGTGGGTGGATCACCTGAGGTCAGGAGTTCAAGACTAGCCTGACCAACATGGTGAAACCCCATCTGGCCGTGGTGATGCATGCCTGTAATCCTAGCTACTTGGGAGGCTGAGGCAGGAGAATCACTTGAACCTGGGAGGTGGAGGTTGTGGTGAGCCAAGATTGCACTATTGCACTCCAGCCTGGGAAACAAGAGCCAAACTACATCTCAAAAAAAGAAAAATGAAAAACCAGGCAAGGAATCCAAATGGCAGCTTTGAGGGGACTCAGGAAGTAGAGGCATCTCTGCCGCTGCCATGGCCCTGCAAGCACATCATGACCCTTTCTGGCAGCCCCTTGGTACTCTAGGCAGTGAGGGATGACCAGTCTTGTCCTGAGAGATGTTTCTCTTAGTCTTTAAGTTCAAAGACTATAACCTGTGGCAATCGGATTTTCTAAAAGGGGGTTCTCCATTTTTTTAGTTTTGTCTAAATTTTAATGACCATTTCCTGGAATCAGTTTATTATACTGAAAACTGGGGGTGGCAGTAGGGAGCTAGTTTGTTGATAAATAGCTCCCATTTCCCCATGGAGAATTTGACACACCCCGGACTCCTGTGTGCCCCCTGCCGCCCCTGCACACAGCCTGGGGAGAAGCCTGTGCCCTCCCTATGTGGAGAGAAGGCAACCTCAGATCCCGAAGTAACCCGGAGGAAAGGCAGCCCTGGACAGAAGACTTCAGCAGAAGGAAAGTACTGGAATACCTGTGGGTAAGGCCTGCCATTCAAGACTGGAGACACACCAGGAAATAAAAAGACCAGGTGGGGCACTGCCAGAGGGAAGAGGCATTTTACCTTCCGGTGCAAATCTTGCTCCTTTGATTTAATTGGGAGTATTGGGGCCAGCGCTGAATCGCTTCCTTGGGAGATGGTGGTGTTTTCATGCACATCTTTGATCCTTCCATTTCATTTATTCATCCATCCATTCAATAAGTATTTGCTAAACACTAACCTAAGCTAATGCTAGGGTAGTGACTGAGATGTAAAAATAGATTTTAGAATTAAAACAAAATCCAACTCCTCACACTCACACCCCTGTCATCCCAGGAGATCTTTCCTTGTGGTGGTTTTTGTGAGAATTGGCCATCCTGAGGACAGAGCCAAGATGGCAGAGGCCTCCTGTCCTCGGGGCATGCCTTGTCTACCTTCCGAAATGTTTACCCCATTGACCAAACTTGGCTGCAGGCACTGCAGTGGCTTCTAGATAGCCAGCCCACCAAGAGACATTGCCCCTTGAGGAAAGTCAAACACCCTGCCTACAGGGAGATGTTTGGAGTGGAGAGGAAAATTGGCGCCTTCTCTTTTAAAGGCAATAATGGAATCAACTTTCAGTAACTGAATTTGTGCACAAAACGTTCTAAACACTAGTGAAGCCTGTTTCATTGAACTAATTCTGGCTCTGGAAATGTTTTATAGTTATTTACGGTTTTGTTTGTTTGGATTCAAGCTTAGTTTGTTAATATGTATAATTTAGCATCTATTACACATGTAAATATGGAGTAAGTATTGTAAACTATTTCATTGCTGGGGATTGTGGGTGTTATACATACATTTAGGACTGCAATTTTTTGGTATTTTTTGTATTGTAAAATAACAGCTAATTTAAGCAGGAACAAGAGAACTAAGGGAGGTCTGTGCATTTTAGACACAAATGTGAAGAACTTGTATATAAACAAAAGTAAATACTATAATACAAACTTCCTTCTGAAATAAAAGTAGATCTGGTAAAAATGTGGCTTTTGTTCTGAGTGTTTCATTTTGATTTTGCATTGTTTTGCTTATATTTACATTTTGGTCATTAGACCCTTAAGGAAAAAAAAGCTTTTACCAGTTTTCAGACTACCTCTGAGGGAACACTTGACAGTTACAGAGGTGAAAGCTAAAACCCCGGCAGGTACTTCAGCCACCCCTCCAAGCAGCTCGTGAGCCACAGACTTTCCATGACAGCCTTTGTATGCCTACAGGGCAGCTGTGCCCTGGTGTGGGGACCCTGCCTGTGGGGGCAGGGACAGCTCTGAGCAGTGGGGTGTGGACTCACTCCTCCACTAACCACGCCACTGTCTCCAGTGGTGCCATTACCCTTCTGCTTTGCGCGCTCCTCAAGGGCCCTTGAATGTGACTCTAGGTTCTCTCCAAACTGCTACATCTCAGGTGTGCTGACAGGTCTCAACTATGGCCACAGTGTTGTCCTTGGCTTGACTTTTTCATGAAGGTATTCCCATTGGCAAGGCCTTGTTTGGGGTCCTCCCGTGAGTCCTGCCCCACTTTATTTGGCTCCTGCCCTCAGAATGGGTCAGAATCATGCATTTCAGGGCCTCAGAGCAGAGAGCAGATTCCTAGTGCAAGGGCTTCCTTCCAGAGGAATGAGGTCATTGACGGAGGAAACACAAAGAAGACAGTCACTCCTATAGGGGAGGGTGGCAGGGTTCTAGGGCCAGGGCCTGAGGTGAGGGCAGGAGCCTGGAGGAGGCCTGCCCACCAGAGCTCGGGTCTGACTTGGGGAGGGAAATGGCCAGACTAGTAGCCGCAAACAAGTTAAGGACCTTGAAACTCTTCCAGGGAGGGCTGTGGAAGCCAGCAACAGTTTCTAACAGGATGGAAACCTGTGATTTGGTGGTACTGTGTCGGAGATAACGCTGTGTTTACCAAACCTACTGGGCCCACAGCTCATCATTTCCCAGCCTCCCTGTAGTTAGGTTGGGATCAAGCTAAGCCATGGCCAAGGAAAGGCTGGAAGAAGTGACGGGCACCAGTTCCAAACTTGGCACGCAAATGCTCCCATGGGGACTCTCCTGGGGGCCACATGTCACAGACACTGGAGGGACTGTGGAGTCACCCCTTAGAGGCAGGCCACCTGATTAGTCAGAGCTGTGTTGGCCCCTGCATCACTGGAAAGCAAATGTGCACTCTACTGATCCACTGAGATCTGGGGCTTTGTTATACCAGTTAGCTTTTCTTATTCTCGTTAATAAACAAATCGGCACTTTGAAGTGCAGTGCACCTGTAACCAAAACCTAAAGTACGTGGCACTGGCTCAGCGTGTGGCCAGGTGGCGAGCAGTGAGGAGACAGATGCAGCTGGCAGGACAACTGAGGTCTCTGCCAAGCAGAGCAAAACATCTGGTAAGGCTGTTTTACTCGGTAATTCAGAAAGCAAACTCCATGCTTGCTGACTTTTTGGCTTGAGGGGGAGAAATGAAAAAAACATTGTCCTATGTGTTGATTGTTACTGGCTGCTTTTGGCGACACATCATGAGAAAAAATTTACTCCAAGAAAGAATTAGCCAGTTTACATGCAGAAGGGAAAAGGGGTGGAAAGACGTCAACCAGGGCCTTGCAATTCTGGAAAAGCCAACCGCTTCTAGTCTCCAAGCAGTAAGAGGTGCAGGTGAGCAACAAAGGCCCCGTGAGACTTGGTTGAACACAGTGACTGGGCCTCGTGGTGACCATCCAATGAAGGGTGTGGTCTTCCTACTGGTGCCTGGAAACTGCAAAGCCACCAACTTGAGAGAGGGGCACCTGGTTAAGGAAGCAAAGAAAAAGCTGATGTGAGAACTGTTTCCAGGAACAAACCACGAGTGTAGTCACTGATGACCTGCCTGGAAATAAATAAGGATGTAGTTAAATTTAAGAAACCATTAGCAAGGCCTTAAAAAAAATTAAAACAAAACAAACAAACAAAAAAAAAAACAGTGGCAATTGAAGAAGTCTTAAATCCACCCTCAAGCAGGAAGACAGTTGTGAAAGCTGTGTCCACTGAGAGCTGACAAGCTCAGATGTGGCCCAAGAGCAGAACTGGGCGTGAGCGAGGACTCCCCCTAGCCCAGGGCAGGGCCCAGCAGGGCTGCAAAAACGCCACAGAGCAGCGACTGCTGCATCTGCACCCGCTCCTTCCTGGGCATGAGGGCTTAGGAGGGTGTTCTACCTGTTATCACTACCTGCTGCGTGTGAGGTGGATTAAGTTGTCTTGTTAATTCAGGCTTGTGGGACTTCAAAGAGCCACCTGAGGGAGACTGCATCACCTAGAGGTCTGGGCGGGGATGGGACCTTGTATTATCCCCCTAGGAGAGGGTGCCTGTGACCCAGGTAGGAGAGAGAGGAAGCACAAAACTGGTTTTGGTGATCAGAATAGCAAGCTGGGCCAGAGACCAGCTAGATGCTTACCACTCAATTTCCTCTTCCTGAGCCCACAGCTTCAACGGCATGGCCTGGGCCCATGGCGTCTCGAGAGAGCTATGGGACCAGCCCTCACCAATGATGTGTCACTTCAAGGCCATTCAGAGTGAGTGTCTCTTCCACTCTCTCCATCAACCTTGAAGGCTTATGTTGAAGGTGGTAATACAAAGGACTGAAGGAGCCTGGGTTCCTGAATGACTTTGTGAGACAGCACGATAGGCCAAAGGTAGTAGAATTAGGTATCTTTTTTTCACCCTGCTTAAGTGAATTAATTATTCTCTAGATTTATTCACCTAGTTCTTCAACAAAATTTTATTGAGCACATCAGGGCGAGGCACTGCGTCAGGACCAGAGATTTTGTGGTGAACAAAACAGACAAAAAGCTATGTCCTCCAGGGGTTCACAACCTAGCAGGGGAGATGATAATAAAATGTCAGATAAGCGCTATGAAGAAAGGTAAAAGTAGGGCTGGGGGTAGAAAGGCCTGGAGGGATTGCTGCTCAAGGTGGTGTGGCTGGGAAAGCTGTTCTGCTGACAGCTGAGCAGAAGGATGGGTGGAGGGGGCAGGAAGGAATGTGAAGGTCTGGAGGAAGAGCATTCCAAAGGGGTGGCAGGTGCAGAGGCCCTGAGTGGGCAGCATGCCTGGTGGGCCTGCTGGATATTTGTGAGCATGAAAAAGTCTGTTCCCAGTTGTTTGCGTGCAGAACCTAACCTAGTTATAAACACAAAGTATTTAAGAGCTGGTTTCATATACAGCCAGTTTTCCAGCAATGCAACTACTGTGTAATCAAGGGAAAACTGAACTTTGTTTTCCTTAAAACTTATCACCAGCTGGCCATCATTTTGGCAAATTCTGTCAACAACAGCAGTGTCATGCTTGGCATCCATAGGGGTCACGTTTGAACAGACATGCCCTGCAGTCCCCCTGGCAAGAACTCCTTTCCACCCTGTGTCCCGGAAACAAGAAAGTGATTAGCCCGGAAGATCCCAATGCTGTCT
The DNA here is from genome assembly GCF_048565385.1 of Saimiri boliviensis. NCBI lineage: Eukaryota > Metazoa > Chordata > Mammalia > Primates > Cebidae > Saimiri > Saimiri boliviensis. Next base: position 92,575,338 of record NC_133457.1, on the reverse strand, counting down.
CGAATGTGCTGGACGGAGTTGCTAGGGCCCACTGGCATGCCCTGTAAGCCTTTCCTTCCACATTTGGTTTCTGTCCCTTGAAGACTCTATTTCTGTGTTTTATTTTCTAATGTGTGTCCTCATCTTAATTTCTCTCTCTTCTGCCTTGAACTGAAGGTTCACTTGGGTGTGGGGCGACTCGCCCTGAGCAGAGCAGCTTCCCCAGACATCCTCCAACCCAGGCCTCACCAGGCCTGGCGAGGCAGGGGCCATGCACTTCTGCTTCAGCTCACAAGCATGCCAGACTCACGGGCAAGCTGCTATACAGTCGAAGGACTGCTTCTAAAGCCCTGCACAGCCCCTGTCCTTCTGGCCCTCTGGAAATTTCACCGACCTGTGTCCACATTTCATACAAAAATGCACTGCTTCTGTGAGCTTGACTCACTTGGTGGGCGGTGAGTGGTTTCCACTTCAACCTTGCACGTAATCACTGGGCTCCACACCAGGATGGGTGTTCATGAGCCGTGAAGTTTCCAGCAATAAATCCACAGATGTGTCCAGTACCTGCCTTTTTGCATCACCCCCACTCCTAGCCACCTGCCAGGCAACAGGTAACAGCCAGCCAGTCACAGGAGGGTAGTCTGGGGGAAGGACTGCAGTCTCCCAAAGCCCGTGCACCAAAGTGACAGCTCCCTGGCAGGACAAGGAGGCTGACATTCAGATGTGGAGGAACAAGGCATGACTCATTCCTGTGGGCAGAGTTAACACTGTATAAACCAGGACCTTTTTAGGTAGAGGTAACAGAAGCCAAACTCTAACGATCTTAGACAGTGCTATTAGTTTCCTGGCTGCCAGAATAACCACAACTTCAGTATCTGGAAACAAGAGAAACTGATTCTCACAGCTCTGGAGACTGGAAGTCTGAGACACAGGTGTTGGCAGGGCCTAGTCTCTCTGGAGTCTCCGGGGGAATCTGCGCCTGCCTCCTCCAGCTTCTGGTGGCTTGTGGCTACATCACCCCAATCCCTACCTCTGTCCTCCTGTGGCCTTTTGCTCAATGTGTCTGTGTTCAGTTCCCTCTGGACACCACTGTACCACTCTTATAAGATTCAGAGGTGAGATATATAGGTGTTGACAGCCCACTTGGATAATCCAGGATAAGCTCCTCTCAAGATCTGTAACTTGGCTGGGCGCAGTGGCTCACGCCTCTAATCCCAGCACTTTTGGAGGTCAAGGTGGGAGGTTCACTTGGGTGAGGAGTTGGAGACCAGCCTGGGCAACATGGTGAGACCCTGCCTGTACTAAAAATAGCCAGGTGTGGTGGCACACACCTGTGGTCCCAGCTACTCAGGAGGCTGAGGTGGAGGACTGCTTGAGCCTGTGAGTTTGAGGCTGCAGTGGGCTATGCGTGCACCACTGACCTCCAGCTTGGGTGACAATGAGATTCTGTCTCAAAAAAAAACAAACCACAACTGAATTGCATCTTTTGCCACAGAAGGCAATACTCTTGCCTACATATAAGGTAATATTTCCGGGTTCCAGGGATTAGGACGTGGACGTATCTTTGGGACCACTGGCAGCCATGAAGCAATCTCATAATTTTAAAATAGGTTCTGTCCTTTTTATTTTTCCAATCTTTTGGAAGCATATGCCTATATTTTTAATCCACAATTCTATTTTTATTTGAAGTCATTTCATTTCTGGTTTTTATTTATTTTTTATTGAGACAGGGTCTCACTCTATCACTCAGGCTGGAATACACTAGCACAATCACGGCTCACTGCAGGCAACTCCTGGGCTCAAGTGATCCTCCAGCCTCAGCCTCCTGAGTAGCTGGAACTACAGATACATTAAACCATGCCTGGCTAATTTATTTTTTATCTTTTTCTAGAGACAGGCTCTATGTTGCCCAGGCTGGTCTCAAACTCCTGGCCCCAAGCAAACCTCCAGCCTCAGCCTCCCAACGTGCTGGGATTACAGAAGTAAGCCACCTTGCCCAGCCTCTAGTTTGTTTGTTTGTTTGTTTTTGAGACAGAGTAGTCCTCTGTCTCCCAGGCTGCAGTGCAGTGGCATGATCTTGGCTTATTGCAACCTCCTGGGTTCAAGCAATTCTCCTGCCTCAGCCTCTTGAGTAGCTGGGATTACAGGCGTGTGCCACCACACCTGATGAAATTTTTGTATTTTTAGTAGAGGTGGGGTTTCACTGTGTTGGCCAGGCTGTACTCAAACTCCCGGCCTCAAGTGATCCACCCACTTGGCCTCCCAAAGTGCATGAGCCACTGCACCCAGCTTCTTCCAGTTTTTTTATTTTAATGCCTATATTTTACTCTAATTAACTGACTCAAAAATGGAGAAGAATTGAACACACTTTCATGTAGGGTGAATCATTTAGCAGATATTTAATTCTGCATTTGGGCTACGATGCCATTGTGGTGATCGGGACAAGGTGATGAGCCCTCACTCAATGCACATACCCTGCCTCTCCCCAACCCACCTACAGGTGTCCATTCTCACGCAGGTGTGGGTGCCTGACAGTATTCCCTCTTCTTTGTAAAGTGAGAATGGGCTAGACTCACTTCACTGCCCAGCAACTCCTTTTTCTCCTTTGGGAAACTGTCCTTCCTGTTCCATGTCACCATGGTGGGCTGAGATCACTCAGCGTTCGACAGAGGAGGCCCATTACCAATGCTGGGCCTATGAGAGTTCTGCCTGGGACAGTCCACGAATGCTGGAAGAGAGAGGTACCTTTCCCTACTGAGGCTGCTAAAAGGAGACATTGTAAAGCTGGGCTGCTGGCGGAAGTCTTACCCTCTCGGTGAGAACCTGCCTGGCCACAGGGGAAGCTAACACACAGACCAGCACAGGCAACATCATTTGAACCCTGGAGAGAGCTGTGCCTGAAGCCCACATGGCTCAGGCACATGCTCAGGCTGCTCTGATTTTTTTGTTATAGTCAAGGGAGTCTTTGGCTGGGCGCAGTGGCTCACACTTGTAATCTCAGCACTGTAGGAGGCTGAGGTGGGTGGATCACCTGATGTTAGGAGTTCAAGACCAGCCTGGCTAACATGGTGGAACCCCGTTTCTACTAAAAATACAAAAATTAGCCAGGCATGGTGGCATTCGCCTATAATCCCGGCTATTCGTGAAGCTGAGGTGGGAGAATCGCTTCAACCTGGGAAGTGGAGGTTTCAGTGAGCCGACTGCACTCCAGGCTGGGTGACAGAGCGAGGCTCTGTCTCAAAAAAGAGCCCTGACTGAAGCTGAGAGGCTGGTGGACAGCTGCCAGCAAGCAGTGTTTGCGGGTTTGGTGTGAGCTGCTAGGTCCACACTTGCATCTCAGAGCTGGTGGCTCTTTTCCCCAACAGGACAGCTCCAGGCCTGAGTTTTTGTGTGGTCTCTACCTAACCCCTGTGACTTAGGTCAGGATCTCTAGAAGCCAAGCCCAAGACAGGAATTCTCAAATGCCATGATTTATGGAGGGAATGCATTCAGGGGAGCCTGCCAGTGAGGAGAGCAGGACGAGGCAGGCAGGGCAGAAGCTGAGCCAGGCAGGGGTCCCAGCTGGAGCCTAGCCTCAGCTTGACCCCAAAGGGGCTCTGGACCAGGAACAGCACACAACAATGCCATGTTCCTTGAGGCAGTCAGTCATCAGCTGCAGTGGCCTCTGGGAGCAGAGTAAAACCCAACAGGCATTTCTGGGAATACAGTTCCCTACAGAAGGGACAGCTCTGAGCTGTTACCAGCCACTATTCCCAGTGGCTGGGTGATGTGCCCAGAGAGGTCCCTGAGCAAGGCCCTGACAACCTCCACTTCAACCTTCTGCCCCACCTCAAGCAGACTGAGAAGGAGCAGCCAGAGACACCGAAACCCTTTTTATCAGGAGTTTTCAAGTTTTGGAGGAAGAAGGAGGTAGGCAGGCCACCCACCTCAGCCTCCTAAAGTGCTGAGATTACAAGTGTGAGCCACTGCGCCCAGCCAAAGACTCCCTTGACTATAAGATCCCTTGTCTAAGATCGCTTCACCCCAGGTGTTCAAGGCTGCAGTGGACTGTGATCATGCCACTGCACCCCCACCTGGTGACAGAGTGAGACCCTATGTCAAAAACGCAGACAACCTAAGGTCCTTGGCATCTGCTGGGTCCACATCGGGCAGTGTGTGTGACATGGCCACCCCCAGCTGCAAGGGAGGCTAGGAAATGCAGTTTCATTATCTGAGTACTAGCAGAGAAGGAAAGAAGAGATGAAAGCAAAGGCAATCCCTGGCATGAGGAGCTGACAGCTGATTCATCTCAGCTTCCTTAGGTGAGGTATGGGGCCCAGACAGGTTCTGAGGCCATCTGAGGTCACACAGGCCAGCAGGGACACACACTGCAGCAGACCTTGGTCTCCAGGCTCCCAGGTCACAGATCACATAAAAGCAAGGTCAGTCTCAGTGCACAAGGGTTTTAATAAGCACTGTCTGCCATTCCTATGGCTGTGGGAAACCAGGGGGAAGATGGCCACAAGGCCAGTGCCAGGCAGAGCACAGCGTGGGGCCCATGCAGCAGCATATGGAGAACAGGAAGGACTGCCAGCATGCTCATGGTGCACAGGTGGCAATGGTGGGTAACGCCCAGCAAGAGGATGCAGTGTTAGAACGGGTCTTGCCTGTTAAGTCTGCCCGATGCATTCCTAGGGAATTACCTGCTTGGCAGGCTGATACCATTTCCTAGAATTCTGGGAGTCTGGAAGGTCTCTGACCTTCCCTAGGTGATCTGGGGCTCCAGGAAGGCTTCAGCTACAAAAGTGACCCTCTACTGATTCACCTTCTGAGAGACCCCAACTGTATCAAGGTCTAGGGATAAAGGGACCTACAACCAAGATGCCTCCTGACAGGGAGAGCGGGGGCTTTGCAGTCAGGCCCAGCCTACATCCGTTGCTCCAGGAGATGGCACACAGGAGGTCCAGATCTACAAAGGGCAGCGGGGTGAGAGCACCAGGGCTGGTGAGGGAGGTAAGCCAGTCTCTCTTCAAGGGGCCAATAGGCCACAGAGGTGGCCCAGGCCGTCAGGGTAGGGTAGCTGACTGTGCTGTCCGAGATCGAGATCGCTGTCCTAGTCAGAGCAGGACCGGAAGAGCCAGGACAGGGAGTATGGAGAGCAGGGAGTGCCCCTCCAGGGCCCCGCCTGCGGAAGACACCTTGGGGGTGGGAGCCGAGTGCAGACTTGAGGCAGAAGACTGGCTCTGCCCTCTGCCTGCGCCCCCACCCCAGGCCCCTCATGCCTCCAACCAGGCCCACCCGGCACGGAAGGGTGTGAAGAGGACAGTGGGGGAAGTGCCAGCTTACCCTCCCCTCCCTGTACCTACCTGCAGGAGGCTGCGCTCAGGGTTCCCTTGGGGGTTCAGCTGGTCCAGCAGGACTGGGGGCCACCCGCTGGCAAAGGCCTGAATGGCACTATCTATGGAGGGAGGGGTTCGGGGTACGCTTGGCTGGGAAACGCTCGCCCAGGACCCAGCTCCGTGGGGACAAAGTGAGAGATCTCCTGCTGCAAAGACTGGCTCCTTGGGAGGGAAGGTGCGTGGTGAGGAATAATAAAATAATGATAGCTGCGACAGAGTGACTCAACTGTACAGTCTTCCACTCTCTCCTCTTAAATGGCTCCTGGCCAGGTGGCTTGGAAGGGGGCTGAAAGCCGACCCAACCTTCCCCCTCCACCTCCGCCCGGGCTGCTCACCCAAGCAGGGGTTCCTGGTAAAGAGCCCCCGGAAGGCTTCGCAGTCCTCACGCCGGTTCCCGCTGGCTCCGCAGTGGCACCAGGGCGCCACGCGCGCGCTCGCGTTGTCCAAGTAGTTGGGAGTGACAGCTGTGCCTGCGGGGACGCAGACGGCGAGGTCATCGGCCCACCCAGTCGGAGGCATCCCCTGAAGAGCCCCAGCCTGCGCCCAGATCCCAGCCGCGCGTACCCACGAGGCCCGCGTAGGCGCGCACGCAGCGGGCGCGCTGATCCCACATGCAACCGTCGGGGGCGCTGGGCGCCGGCGCGCAGGAGGCTTGAAAGGCCAGGAGACGGGGCCTGCGCGGAGGGAGGGCGGTGAGCAGAGAGGCCCCGCCCCCACTTCACCCTCGCCGCGGCCCCGCCCCCGCCCCTCGCCTCCGCTCCACCCTCGACGCGGCGGGGTCCCTGCACCCCGCTCCCCGCCCCGCCCCCGCCTGCGCGCACCTGCAGACTCGGCTGCGCTCGCAAACCTCTAAGGGCTCCAGGCAGGAGGGAGGCGCGGGGTCGGGCCCGGAGAAGGCGCAGGAGGGCACGAAGGTCTGTCGCCGGCGCTCGGCGCACGTGGAGCCCCCGCACGGGCAGAAGAGCAGCGCGTAGGTGAGCGCTGGTGGTCCGCGGGCGAAGAAGCGGCGCAGGGCGCGGCGGCAGCGGGCGCGGGGACAGCCCCCCTGCGCGGCCCGGCCCAGGCACTGCGCCACGTACTCGGAGCGCAGCCGCTGGCACAGCGCGTTCGCCGTGCAGGCTTCGGCAGCGTCCACACATCGGTTCCCTCTGGCCGAATTCACTGACCCTGGGAAAGGGGCAGGCCGGTTGCAGGTCTCGGTGCGGTGCCCTGCCTGCTAACTTCTCCCAGCCCGTCCATGCCCCCGGAAGGTGGGGGACACTGAAAACCCGAGGAGGCACAGAATGTAGCACAAAGACGGGGCCGACTGGCACAGACTGGCGCTCTGTCGTGGGGGATGGGTAGCGACGGGCTCTCGAGGGCCTTGCAACGCATCAGGGACGGAGAGAGCGCAACGAGGCTGAGCCAGGCCTTCCCCAGAAGCTGAGGCCCCTCCTTCCTAGGCATCACTACCATTCCCAGAACGACCACACAAGTCCAAAGACAGGTCCAGGGGCTCCTCCCACCCTCACGGGCCCTATCTGACAGAGGAACAATGAGGCTTTCTGGGGATCTGGCCAATGGAGACTTGAAAACTAGAGATGAGCCGGGAGCGGTGGCTCATGCCTGTAATCCCAGCACGTTGGGAGGCCGAGGTGGATCACCTGAGGTCAGGAGTTCGAGACCGGTATGGTCAATATGGTGAAACCCCTCTCTACTAAAAATACAAAAATTAGGCCGGGCGCGGTGGCTCAAGCCTGTAATCCCAGCACTTTGGGAGGCCGAGGCGGGTGGATCACAAGGTCAAGAGATCGAGACCATCCTGGTCAACATGGTGAAACCCCGTCTCTACTAAAAATACAAAAAATTAGCTGGGCATGGTGGCACGTGCCTGTAATCCCAGCTACTCAGGAGGCTGAAGCAGGAGAATTGCCTGAACCCAGGAGGCGGAGGTTGCAGTGAGCCGAGATCGCGCCACTGCACTCCAGCCTGGGTAACAAGAGCGAAACTCCGTCTCAAAAAATACAAAAAAAAAAAAAAAAAAAATACAAAAATTAGCTGAGCGTGGAGACGGGCACGTGTAATCCCAGCTACTGAGGAGGTTGAGGCAGCAGAATTGCTTGAACTCGGGAGGCAGAGTTTACAGTGAGCCAAGATCATGTCCAAAAAACAACAACAAAAACAGAGAAGGCATTGAAGACAGTGGCTGCTCCTAGTCTCTTAATGACAGGCTGGGACACCATACCTTTTCTCCTCTACCGACTCCACCTCGCCCCTTATCCCCCACCACAGAGACCCTTTGGGTGGGTCTGTCGGTTTCTGTTTCTCCCTCTGTCCTGACCTCCTGCTCCTCCTCCTGCCCCCTGCATCGGTGTCTTCCCTCCCTAGCCCTTCCTGTTGCTTCCTTGAGTGGAGATCATCCTGGCCCATCTGGACTGGCTTCCTCCAGCCCCTCCACCCTCTGCCAGCAGCGGGAGAGAGGATTCACTGAAGAGCTGAGTCCTGGCTGCCAGGTTGTGGATTCAGAGAGGTCCCTGACGACACATCGCAGAGCTTTATCCTGAGCCACAGGACCCAAGGGTTCATCAGTGGTTTTGGTGACTGGGACCCATGATAAGTGGCACCCTGCTGGGGATAGATAAGGTGTCTGGCACCACAGAGTCACATACCGGGAGTTGGGTAGACAAAGGGTGAGCTCTGCTCAGATGCTCCACAGGCTATGTCTAAATCGAGCCAGGGTAACTCGAAGTTGGAACTTGGTAGCCCCTTTCTAGGACTTGAGTCACCAAAACCAGGCTAATCAAATCCCCCCAGCCCCACAAGTCCTCCAGTCTGGAGCACCTCCTTGAGACTCGAAGCCTTTCTGGTGCCCAGCCTGAGTGAAGGTGCACAGCCCGGCCTGTCATGCCTCTCCCTGTGTGTGTGTACAGGGGCTAGGGAGTGGTCTCCTGCCCCAAGGCTGAGAGCAGGGTGCCTCTCTGGCAATGGCCATGTCTTTCAGCCTGTGGATTGGATGGTGTGGTGAGAGTGATTCCTGCTGTGACTTCAGCACCGGCCTCTGCAGGAAGGATGAACATAGGTTGAGGGCTTAGAATGGTCCCTGAGTGGAAGGGATAGATGGCAGCAGGGCGAGTCCTCCCTTCCTCCCCTCCCCAAAGGGCACACTTGGCTGTCCTCCCACAGCCTTGCCAGGCACATCCCCGGGCCTCAGCAGCACACAGAAGCACCCAGTGTCACCTAAGGGCTTGAACCCACCTCTGCCTGTTGCTTACCTGCCACCCTTACCCCATCTCCACTCTCACAGCAGCTCATCTCCTCTGCCTTAAACCTTTACCAGAGTCCTTTCCACAGCACACCCGGTAAAGTGACCCCTCCCTCTGAGACGGCCGTGCTGGGAAGGAGCAGTCCAAGAAGGTGGAACAACAGATACAAGACACTGAAGATTCACGGCAAGAATCTGTGCAAAGGGTTGGAGGGCTGGGGCCGAGGGGAAGGTGAGAGAGTTGGGAGATGGCAGATAACAGGCAAAAGTTCCTGGGGCAGGGGTACTGAGACAGGACTCGGTAGGGGGTGGTGGCTTGGCTGGGCTGGGAGGTGAGCTGCTCAGCACATAGTGGGGTCGATTGCCAGGTGTCCCCAAGCCCTGCGCACAGGCCTCTCATGGCAACCCTTCCTGTGGTTCGGCTTTTCCTGGAATCTGTTGCCCTCTCACCTTGTCACTGAGGAGCAGGGACAGAGAGGCCAGAGTTCGGGGTCCAGGGGAGGAGAGGGGTGCTCACCCAGTAGCAGCAGCAAGAGCAGCAGTGCAGGCCCCAGGCAGTGGACCATGGTGGACCTTGAACAGAGAAGGATGGCTGGCAGAGCCCTCGTCTGATAGGCGCCCCCTTCCTAGTGCCTCTGGAGCAGGAGCACAGTGAAAACGCTGAGGTCTGTGCTGATGCCCCTGGGAGGAGCCTTTGCTTCAACAGCTCGTTAAGTCTCCACCCTCATTAAGTCTCCACCCCAGGCTGCACCTTCAGGTAAGCCTGAGAGCCACGGGATTCGGCACCTGCATGTGCCTAGATGGACCCCAATGCACTAGCCCCGCCACGCATACCCAGCAACACACAGGCCCCTGGGTGACCTGGTCTCTTCCATGCTAAACTAGGAACACTACGAAACAGCATTGTTCTTTTCCTTTTTTATAGAATTTTATTTTAAACTTAAAAACATTTTTTTTTTTTAATAGAGATGAGGTCTTGCTCTGCCGCCCAGGCTGGTCCTGAACTCCTGAGCTCAAACAATCCTCTCACCTCAGTCTCTCAAAGTGCTAGGATGACAGGTGTGAGCCATCGTGCCCCGCCTATTTTAAACATTTTATTGTTGACTAATTTTAGACTAGCAAAAAAGTTGGAAAATGTAAGCGTTTTCCTTATACCCTTCACCCAGCTTTCCCTAACGGTACATCTTATTAATCATGGCCCAGTCATTACAGCTAGGAAACTAACCTTGGTACAATCCTATTAATGAAACTGTAGACCATCTTGCATTTCCCTTTTTTTCACTAATTTCCTTTTTCAGTTCCCAGAGCCCTTCTTTTTTTTTTTTTTTTGAGACGGAGTTTTGCTCTTGTTACCCAGGCTGGAGTGCAATGGCGCGATCTCGGCTCACCGCAACCTCCGCCTCCTGGGCTCAGGCAATTCTCCTGTCTCGGCCTCCTGAGTAGCTGGGATTACAGGCACGCGCCACCATGCCCAGCAAATTTTTTGTATTTTTAGTAGAGACGGGGTTTCACTATGTTGACCAGGATGGTCTCGATCTCTTGACCTCGTGATCCACCCGCCTCGGCCTCCCAAAGTGCTGGGATTACAGGCTTGAGCCACCGCGCCCGGCCTTCCCAGAGCCATTCTAGGATCCCACAGCACAGCCGTCTCTGTCTCCTCAGTCTGGGAGTTCCTTCCTTATCTTCATCCTTGACACTTTTGAATAATTCTGGCCAGTTATTTTGTAAAACGTTTCTCCTGAGTTAGCTGATGTTTTCTTCTGATCAGAATGAGATACAGCCTTGTTTTGACTAACCGAAAAGTTACTCTATAAGTAAATATTAAGGTTAAAAATCTCATCCAACCTGGGCAACAGAGTAAGGTCCTGTCTCAAAGTCTCAACACTTACATTTAAAAAGTGACCAAAAAAGCCCTACCATGATTTGTCTTGACCAATTTTTTTTTCTTTTTTCTTTTTTTTTTTGTTTTTTGAGACTGAGTCTTGCTCTGTCACCCAGGCTAAAGCTCAATGCAACCTCCACCTCTCAGATTCAAGCGATTCTCCTGCCTCAGCCTCCCGAGTAGCTGGGATTACAGGCACAGGGCACCATGCCTGGCTAGTGTTTGTATTTTTAGTAGAGATGAGGTTTCACCTTGTCGGCCAGGCTCATCTCAAACTCCTGACCTCAGGCGATCTACCCACCCTGGCCTCCCAAAGTGCTAGGATTACAGGTGTGAGCCACCACGCGCAGCCTATTGCAACCTGTTTTATCAGCAAGGTCTTTGTGACCTGTATCTTATGCTGACCCCTGTCTCATCCTGTGACTTAGAATGCCTTAACTGTCTGCAAACACAGCCCAGTAGGTCTCAACCGTATTTTACCCAGCCCCTCTGCAAAATGGAATTGCTGTGGTTCACATGCTTCCGACACATCCTCCTGTGTTCTGGCATGTGGGAGGAAAGAGAGATGAGGGAAGGAAACTCAAAACCAAGCTCTGACCACGCAGGGCAGGCACACGCTCCCACCTGTCTTTGGGTGCCACAACTCAAGGGACGGGGAGAGAAGAAGGCATGACAGATGGCCCTGGGTCACAGAGTGTCAGGGCAGCCCAAGCAGCTGTTGTTGGATGGTCAAAGAGAGGGCATCACAGCTGAGCTGGGCTTGCTCGCTGCTCCCGGCTGGATGTCCACTCAGCCCCTCAGCATCCCTGCTCAGCCTCAGGGTCCATGACTGCCCTCCTGCGTTCTAGTCACTTCTGTGTCCCTCCTGCTTCTGCTGTTGGCCCCTTGCCAGCTCTGTTCTGCTGAGCTTCTCTTCCGTTCTCCAGCACAGCCAGGTGATCCCCGGCTCCAGACAGGCCTCTCCCCAAGACTGGGGCTCCCCCTCCCACACCCTCTTTCCTTCCTATGTGGCCTTCCCAGGATTCCACACTGAATTGGGAAGGGGTGGAGCAGGTGCTGGGCAGTCTTAGATAATAGCCAGCAGGGCAGAGTTGGCCTCCCCTAGGGTCCCTTTTAGCTGGAGTCCCGCAGGGTCCAGATACCCGCTCCTGAAGGGTAAGAGAGGGAGAGGTATATTAAATGTTTCTTTAGATTCTTTTTTTTTTTTTTTTTGAGACAGAGTCTTGCTCTTGTCACCCAGGCTGGAGTACAATGGCACAATCTGAGCTCACTGCAACCTCCACATCCCAGGTTCGAGTAATTCTCCTGCCTCACCCTCCTGAGTAGCTGGGATTACAGGTGCCCGCCACCATGCCCAGCTAATTTTTGTATTTTTAGTAGACAGTGTTCCACCATGTTGGCCAGGCTGGTCTCTAACTCCTGACCTCAGGGGATCCTCCCGCCGCCTGGCCTTAGATTCTCTATTTTATGATGGTTTAACATCTCAGGGTGGGGGCTTGTTGGTTGGGGAGAAACTCTGATTCCTGGGGATCAGAAACAACTCACGCCTTTCACATGCAAACCAACCGCAAACCAACCAATCTTGACTCCATACACCAACCACCCCTTCAAGGAACTCTCATGTCCCAAGCCAGTGTTTCCCCTGCCCTAAACCAGCCCAGGGCCAGGTACTGACCCAGACAGCTAAAGCCCAACCCCACACCCCAGAGCCCATCAGGATGATTCAAAAGGCCGGTCCTACCCTGTTCCCTGGCCTGCCTCGCCTTTCCAGTGGAGACGTCAATGAAGGCTGTGCCTGTGCCTTCCCCTCGCTCCTGATTCTGTCCCTGGACGAAACCTGGTGCCTCCTGCCCCACTGTGGCCCCGCATGGTGGGAAACTGTAATAACCTCTTTCAGTGGCATCGGCCCCTCTGTGTCATCATTCAGTCACCTTCATAAATTAAAATGTTGCAGCTACAGCTGAGGCAGGAGCGGGGCTTTAGAGAGCACTCTCACCCAGGCCCTTGGGCTTGTGGAGTGGAGCCTGCACTGAGCCTGCCTCCTCGAAATCAGTTTGGGGATGGTTTTGTTATGTGGCAACAGCTGGCTGATACAGGCCACTTGGCAGCTCTTGCATGAAGCAAAGGGAGAATGTGAACGCCCAGGGAAGGCTGGAGTGACAGGGCAAAGAGGGTGTTCAAAGTAGGCAGCACCGTCCTGTGTCCAAACACACGGCTGGGGCCCTGGCTGCCATCTAGGCTTGGCCTGCCAGCCACCACCCCTGTGGTCCTCAGGGCACCTAGTAGGGTTGAATTTACATACAGAAAAAAAAAAACAAACTAACTGAGGTCCAAGTGCAACATGTCTTTCTAAATTTTTTTTTTTTTTTTTTTTTTTTTTTGGACAGTCTCGCCCTGTTGCCCAGGCTACAGTGCAATGGCCCAATCTCAGCTCCCTGTACCCTCCGCCTCCTGGGTTCAAGCAATTCTCCTGCCTCAACCTTCCAAGTAGCTGGGATTATAGGTGCCTGCCACCACACCCAGCTAATGTTTTATATTTTCAGTAGAAATGGTGTTTCATCATGTTGGCCAGGCTGTTTGTTGGTCATCGTGACCTCAAACTCCTGACCTCATGATCTGCCCTCCTCAGCCTCCCAGAGTGCTGGGATTACAGGTGTATGCCACCTCACCTGGCCTAAAACTTCTTTTTCCTCTGTCACCCAGGCCGGAGTGCAGTGGTGCCACCATAGCTCACTGCAGTGTTGAACTCTTGCACTCAAGTGATCCTCCTGCTTCAGCCTCCTGAGCAGCTAGGCCTACAGGCACACACCACCATGCCCAGATAAGTTTTAAATTTTTCTGTAGATACGGGGTCTTGCTGTGTTGTCTAGACTGGTGTTGACCTCCTGGCCTCTAGTGATCCTCCTACCCCTGCCTCCCAAAGTGCTGGGATTACAGGCATGAGCCACCACGCCTGGCCAACATGTCTTTCTTCTGACTTCTACTTTGGTATCTTTTCTTAAATGGTTCCCTCTGTCCCCTCCCACACACAGAATGGGGGAGAGGCTGTCAGACTCCAGGTTCCTCCAGAACCTCAGCTGCAGCACTGGGATTGGGGCTGAGGAACCATCTAGGGGAGAAGACAGGGTGGGAAGGAACAGGAAGGAAGGTCCCCAGAACTGGGTTTGTTTGCAGGGGCCAAGCTCCAGGGGAGTGTGGACTCAGTGGAACCATAGGGGCCCCGGAGTTCCAGCTTCTGGCCAGCAGTCGTGCCCTCCACAGAGCTGGATCTGTGGAAATTGCATGTAGGAGACACACTAGCCTCACAGGACAGAGGCCTTTTCGGGTGGCCAGCACTACCCAGCCTCCACTGGTGAGGAAGGTCAGGGGCTGTGTGACCTTTGCCTCTGGGACTGATGGATTATTGAGCTGGAGGGTGTGCCCAACAGTGTCCCCTACCCCTCAGGAGCGGGGTCTCCATTGGGCAGCTTCTAATGAGGCTCTAGGGTCCTGGAGTGGGTGGGTTGGAGCTCCAGTGGGAAAGAAACTTCCAAGCTCCTGAAGGTGCCAGAGGTCCGGTGATTCACTGGCTCTGCCCCTGGAGTTCAAGTTCCTGGAGTGGCTGTCAGTGGCCAGCTATCCTTAAATCTGTTCATTTCAGGAGCTACCTCTCACCAGAGGCAGGATCTTGGCATCTGGACTTGATCTGCTGAGGAGGAGGAGGATATGTCGTCCCCTTAGGACTGGGGCTCCAGCCTGCAAGTTGTGTGGCAGGGAGTCCGTCCTCAGTGAGGCTTTTCACAGCTTCTCCCTCCCCAGCCCAGGGGCTTCCAGCATTCTGGTCTCCATGATTACAGCTTCTTCAAGAGGTCATAAACTCATTTCCGTAATAACTCGTGCCCAGAAACTTGATCAGGGGGCATCGAGCTGAGGGATGGGAGAGGTGGGAGAGTGGGCGATGGGAGGGGGAGGCTTTGAAGCCGGGTCCCCGCCTACCTTCAGGTCAGGCGAGGCTGCGGGCCACAGGCTTCTCGGGGTGGCTGCTGGGCTCAGGAGGGTTCTCAGGGCCTGGGAGCAATGGTGGAGGGTGAGTGCTGTGAATATGGTCAGTAGTAGTCCCAGGGGCTGGGATGGGGCAACAAAGGGCTCCAGGTGACTGGGTGCTGCCCATCTGGAAGGAGGCAGGAGGCACCGAGCCCTTCCCTTCTCCTCCCCTCCTCTGCCCTTCCTTCCCTCCCCTTCTCTCTCTGCCTCTCCCTAGTGCCTCACTCACCTAGGGGCCAGGGCTGTCCAGTGGCTGTGGGGCCCAACTCCATGGGGTGAATGCTGCCCAGCGGGTGGTCCCTGTGTGGGCCATCCTTGGGCCTGAGCAGTGGGATAAGAGTCCAGGAGGTTGGTACATTGACCCTGAGTGGGTTATTGCCTCCCCACAGCATGGTGTCCAGCCCGGGGAGTTCTGCATTTACTGAGTTTCTTGGGGCACCCGTCTGCTCCAAGTCACCCTCTCAGCTCCCTTCCAGCTCCCTCTTCAGGGGATCCCTGGGACCCAGGCTCCACTTGAGCCTCATGCCTCGCAGGACAGCTGGCACCTCGTCTCTTCAGTCCTAACATTTCCTCCAGGCTCTGGCACCACCCAGCAGCCTGGCACTTTCCAAATGTTGGCACCACTCAGCTTCCAAAGAAACCTGGATGTCCCCCACTGCAGCAGCTGTGTCTGCTCACCTTGCTGCTGAGTACCCTGCTGCCCTTGATGATTACAAGCCATCTTTGACTGTCCCCATCCCATCTCCCAGGACCTTTCCACTTCCTATGATGTTCCTTCAAAGCATTCTCTCCTACCCTGGGGATGAGAAGTAGCCTCCGCCCTCTGCAGTGTCCCCTCCATGCTGACATGCCAGGCTCTGGCCACCTCCTCTGCCCACAGACCCTCAATCACTACTCACAGTGTCAGGGTCCTCTTAGCTGCCACCCGGGGCCCAGGTAGTACCCTGCCCCTGTCTGTTATGCCCTCTGCCCCCATCTCCCTCGGATTACCCAGAGCCCTCCCAAGACCTGGCTATGACAGACATGGCCACAGAGTGCCTGGACAGCCATGCTTAGTATTATGTGACTCTCCCCCTGCAGGTCACAGAGAACTGGGTTAGGGCAGGGCCCTGGCATAGAAGACAGCCAGCGCCATAGCTGGCCAGTGGTATGGAGTGAAAAGATCTGCTGGGCCCAGCATTTGGGAACTTGAAGGGGATGACAGAGGTGATTTGGACAGAGGAAGTGGCAAAGGGCTGAAAACTCCTGAGACAGAGGCTGGAGAGGCCTCTAGGGGCAGCATGGTGCAGGGGCTGCAATCTGAGCTGAGCGGGGAAATCAGGGCGAAGTCAAGGGTGAGGTAGCCACCTGGTGGGAGCAGGACAAAGGACGAGAAAGGCTGTAATGGGAGGTGGGGGCCACGCCTGGCAGTGCTGATGGGAGCTGGGATCCACCCCCTGGCTTGCCTGGGAGGCCACTGGAACCTCCTGTTCAAAGCTACTTCTTTCCACGGCCTCTGGGGCTGCTCTCTGCACCTGTGGGTAAGGCTGGGGGCTGCCCCAGCTCCCGCAGCCCCAACAGAGCTCTGAGGAGGGGAACCCTGGAGTGGGCTCAGGACGCAGGTGCTTGGAGCCTACCCACTGCACGCAGGGTCCCTCCTGCAGCCCCAGCTGCATCGCTGCAGATTGGCTCTTGGGAGCCGGTAGTAACACCAGGCCAGGCCGGCCCCTGGGAGCAGAGGCAGCAGGGCGCTGAGGAGCATGGCCAACAGGAAGGTGTCACGGCCTGCAGGGAAAAGAGTAGTGGGGAGGCTGAGTCTTGAGTGGGTGCAGCCCCCCTGCTCCTGCCCACCTGCCCCCCACTGGCATACTTTCAGGCTGCACAGGGCCACTGTCCACGCTGCCACCGAAGCCTGGCTTGTCACAGAAGGGTGGAGCCCAGCCTGGAGCACAGTGGCAGTTATGGTTGCTATTGCAAACCTGCAGAAAGGGGAGAGAAGGGAAAGAGGGTCACATGAGATTAGGAACCCCAAGGTCATCACTTCCTGTGATGTTCCTTCAAAGCATTCTCTCCTAACCTGGGGGTGAGAAGTAGCCTCCGCCCTCTGCAGTGTCCCCTCCATGCTGACATGCCAGGCTCTGGCCACCTCCTCTGCCCATAGACCCTGAGTTTCTTGGGGCACCCGTCTGCTCCAAGCCCCCCTTGGGCTCTCACCCCGCGTCTGTGGCAGGCAGTCAGGCAGCGCTGCAGCTCCTGGAAGGCAGTGTTCTCGCAGCGCCCGCTCTGGCACACCTACGGGCAGTGCATTAGGCAGTGAGGGGGACACTGCCTGTGGGAGTCAAGTGGCAAGGAGGGGTCGGGTGGGCAAAGCTCACCATTCTAGGTCCACACTGGGTGCCTGACTCTACCAGGCCCAGGCCAAGCAGGTCCAACTTGGCACCAGGGAGTGCTGAGGCTCCCCGACAGGTCACTTCGTGGCCATCTAGGTGAACGGTGGAGTTCACTGGCACCATGTGTGATGTGAGTGGGCTGGGCTTTCCGCCCTGGCACTGCAGCTTCCCACACAGGGCATCCCTGGGGAGGAAGTAGAGGGGGGTCAACAGTGGCAGTACCCCCTTTCCCAAGCCCACTCCATATCTTCTGCTCCTTCCACTCAGCTCCACTCCTTACCTCTCAGCACAGGGCAGGAAATGGCCCTCGCTGTCCTGGCCACAGTTCCCATGGATATCTCCCACAGAGTTCACAACCTGGAAACAGGCCTCGGGGGCTGGATGGGAGCCTGAGGAAGCATGGGCTAGGCTGGATGCAGCCGGGAGAGGTGCCACACTCAGCGGGCCTCAGGTTCCCCTGCCTATCTTCCCCACAGCAGAAAACTGGGCCCACCAGAGGATTGGGGGTAGGGTGTAAGGGTGCCAGTGTCCTCTCACCAGGCCCCCAGAGCTGCTGGCACTGCCGCTCCAGCGTGGGACATGCGCCATCCCAGCAGTAGCCACTGCCCCCGGCGCAGGGCGAGCCATCCAGTAAGTAAATGTCCGGGGGACAGTGCGGGGAGGTACCGGTGCAGAACTCAGGGAGGTCACAGTCGCCCATGGCTTGGCGGCACGGTGCTCCAGCCGGCTTCAGCTGCGCAGGTGATGGGTGGTGGGGGGGGCAGAGAGAGGCCATGGGCAATGAGAGGTCCATGCCCAGAGCCTGCTTGGAGCTGGAGGAGCTGGGCGAGGGCCAGGCCGACCCACGCCAGCACCCAACGGGGGAACCTGAGGGCACCAATTAGCTAAGGCCAATAGGCCGGTTCCTAAGCGCCCCAAAACCCTCACCCTGAACCTTCCATGCCCTCACCAGGCAGTGGGCGCAGCAGTCCCCATGGGCACATTGGGCCCCCGCGCGCAGCGAGCAATTGTGAGCGAAGCAGCAGAGGTCACGGCATTCCTGGGACCAGAAAAGCAAGGGGGGACCAAGTGAGGGCGCAGCGCCCCAGACCTGGGCAGAGAAGCCGATTCGGGGGCGGGCGAGCCGACTTAACCTGATCAGAGCCGCAGTCACACTCCTCGCCGGCCTCCACGAAACCGTTCCCGCAGCGTGCTGGTGGCACCGGGAGCCCGGAGTCTGGGGCATTGGAGAGGCACACGCCGCCCCCTTTGCGGAAGAAGGCGCGCAGCTGGCGGCGGCTGCAGGCGCTGAACACGCGTGGGAACGGGTGCCTACCGGCGTGGGGAGGGCGTTGGGCGTGGAGGAACAGCCCCACAACCTCCGCGATTCTCCGATCCCCACCCTTGGGCTTGGCTACAGGCGCCAGATGCGCAGACACGCCTGAGCGATGGGAGGCTCAAATCCTCTAGAGGCAGAGCCCAGAGAGGGGAAGTGACCCCCGGACGGGGGACGGTGTGGCCCCAAGAGTGGGCAGCCCGGGACCCAGGGCGGAATCGCGACCCAGCGTTGCTCCTCCCGGCGTGGGAGTAGCCTCGCCAGGATACTCGGAAAACAATCTTCATACCGTTGAGAATCCACTTTGCCTGCGCGTCTTCCCTTTAAGCCTCATAAACCACCCTGAAGCGGACGCTATGATCAGCATCCCATTTTACAAAAGAGGAAACTGAGGGACGACCAAAGAAACGCGGCGGAGGGAGCCCCCAGGACTAGCAGCCTCGCCGCAGCCCGGACCCCCCACGCACGTACCCGGTGGCCGCGGCCATGACGCAGCCTCCGGGCTCGGCCGCTGCCTCCACGCAGCAGCCGTCGGGGTCGTGGCTGAGGCCGAGGCTGTGGCCGATCTCATGGGCCATGGTGGCTGCGGTGCCAATGGGGAGCTCCGAGTGGTCCTAGGGGTCCGTGCAGTGGGGCGGTTAGTGCCGGCTGCAGGGCCTCCCTTCCCGCCCCTCGCCCCCCTCTGCAGGGCTCACCATGCTCACGCCTCCCGAGCTCTCTGCGCGGCACATGCCCTCGACGGGCGCCAGGCCCACTGTGGAGCCCTGGAAGGCGCGGCCCCTGGGGATGGAGCGCGGCGTGACCGGGGCGGGGCCGGGAGGCGAGGGCGCCCCTCCTGGGACCCGCGTTGGGCTCAGAGGCACCCACGTGAGCAGCTGTGCGGAGTCGTGGGGCCGCTGCGCCCACAGGCCCCGGCGCCACTGCAGAAAGGCCCAGAGCGTGGCGTTGGCGTCCTGCGTGACGCGGCTGCGGTCCCGCTCGGTCCACACTTCCAAGCCAATCAGCACCACCTGAATGTCCAGAGTCCTGAGAAGCTGAGGGCGGGGCGGGGTACGGCGGGCTGAAGCCGGGACCAGGCGGCCCACCGCGCCACTGCTCCTCCGTGGGGGCGCCCCTCCTAGTCCCCGCACCCCACTAGCACCTGCTGGTCCTGCCGCCGCCAGCCCCATCACTGCTCTCTCCCTACTGCCCCCAACCTGGTCCACGTAGTTGGTGACTTCTAGGAGCCGCTGTTTGGTGTGGTTCAGGTTCCGGTGCTGGGTCACGAACTGGGAAGGCAGAAATCCCGGTGGCTTGAGGGGCTGAGCTGACCCCATCCCAGACTCCGTCAACCCCTGGGGTCTCCCCTCACCAGGCTGTGGTCTGCCACTATGTACAGTTCCAGGTACCTCGGGGTCCTGCTTGCTTCTCGCCTGTCCTGTGGAGGGGCGAATGGGGACCCTGAATGGAAGCTGCTGGGCTTGAGCCCTGACCACCAACCCCAGCTCCCAGAAAGAACAGTTTATCATGTGTCCTAGAAGATGTTTCCTCAGACTCCAATAAAAATACTGGGACATGCTGGGTACAGAGGCTCACATCTGTAATCCCAGTACTTTGGGAGGCTGAGGCGGTCAGATCACCTGAGGTCAGGAGTTCGAGACCACCGTGACCAACATGAAGAAACTCTTCTACTAAAAATACAAAAAATTAGCCAGGCATGGTGGAGCATGCCTCTAATCCCAGCTACTCTAGCAGGAGAATCGCTTAAACCCAGCAGGCAGAGGTTATGGTGAGCTGAGATCGGGCCATTGCACTCCAGCCTGGGCAACAAAAGTAAAACTCTGTCTCAAAAACAAAACAAAACAACAACAACAACAACAAAAAACGGACATGAGGCCCTGGCTTGAGGCCTGTGAATTCCTGTCTCTTCTGATTTGGAGGACTATGGCTGTATCCACAGCTCTCCAAATCAAATTCCCACTCCCATCCCCTCCACGCCCTGACCCTGCTCTGGGGAGCACCAGGAAGGCTGGCCATGCCGGCTTTGTCCCCGGGATCCCTGTGGCCACAGGCTCCTTTCCAGGTGAGCAGCTGCTCCATCCGGAAGATCCTGTGGGTTGAGAAGTCCTTGGAGCTCTGAGGCGGCCAGGGATGCAGATAATAGCTGGCATTGCTGCTGAGGGTGATCAGGCCACTAGGGTGCAGAGGGGTAGGAGCGGGTGTGAGGGAGCTCTTTCCCCATCCCAGGCCCGCCCCCCTCTCCGGAACTCACCTCATCCCAGAGCATGTGCAGAGGACTACCCAGGAGTCGGGGAAGCCCCTCACTCGCCCTTGGTAGTGGCAATGATCCTAGGGAGAAAGGAACCAGCCCCAAATCTCAGCCAGGGCTGGAGCAAGAGGGGCAAGAGGGAGGGCAGGGTGGGGGCTGGCTCCAATCTCCCCTTAGGAGTGCAAGGAGGAGCAGGGCAGGAATGGTGGGGGGTGCCTCTGGGGTGCATCACAGAGCCCATGGAAGCATCTCACCGTGTGGTTGGGGGCCAGCACCACTGGCTGCCCATCTGGGCGGTAGTGGGTTTCTGTGTATCCTGGGGCCAGCAGCCTGCTGGGAGGGAGTATTACAGGGAGCATTGAATTCGGCCTCCTCCTGCCTCCTCCAGGATGTCTCCCAGCCTTCCTCCCTAAATGCTAATGGAGCAGCTTTATGAGTGAGGCACTCAGTGTGTCTTAGGAAGTGACAGGAGCAGTAGTGGCTTGCTCAGGTCAGGAACACTTGAGGCTAGAGGTAGGAGCCTTGGTGATGGCTTAGCTGTGGGAGCTGCGAGTATGGGAAGTGCCAGGGAGGACACCGGGAGGAGCAGGAATAGAGGAAGAGTTTGTTGTCCCCAGGGGACCTGCAGCAGGCAGCTGGGGAGGAGTCAGGAGACACTGCCAAGGAATGGGACTTGGAGTCAGGGAAACACGGCGAACTCCCCAGGTTCCCCTGCCTGCTGCCCTCCTTTGTCAACCCTCTCGCCCCAACTTGCCCTGGATCCTTGAAATATTTTCCTCAGACTTTTTTTCTTTCTTTCTTTTTTTTTAAGATGGGGTTTCACCATGATGGCCAAGCTGGTCTTGAACTCCTGACCTCAGGTGATCCACCCACTTTGGCCTCCCAAAGTGCTAGGATTACAGGCGTGAGCCACCGTGCCCGGCCGCTTCCTCAGACTTCTATACCCTACAAGCCTCCCGCCTGTCCTTCAGTGATTGATGCACACCCCCTGCCTCCAGAGAAAACAGAATCTCCAACTGCCCACACCTGCTCCTGCCCTCCCCACCTTCTCCAGACCCCACTCGGGTAATGATTCCATTTTCAGGCTTCATCTCAACAGGATCCTTCCTGTGTGGATGGATCAATCATAAGTCAGTCTCTCTTCTTTAAAGAAAATCCTGCCGGGCACGGTGGCTCAAGCCTGTAATCCCAGCACTTTGGGAGGCCGAGGCGGGTGGATCACGAGGTCGAGAGATCGAGACCATCCTGGTCAACATGGTGAAACCCCGTCTCTACTAAAAATACAAAAAATTAGCTGGGCATGTTGGCGCGTGCCTGTAATCCCAGCTACTCAGGAGGCTGAGGCAGGAGAATTGCTTGAACCCAGGAGGCAGAGGTTGCAGTGAGCCGAGATCGCGCCATTGCACTCCAGCCTGGGTAACAAGAGCGAAACTCCGTCTCAAAAAAGAAAATCCTTTACCCCAACCTCACCTTAGCCTCATCATCTCCAGACCACCCCCAAATGATGGCTGCTTCCACCTTCTAGGAATTCTCCCACCTGCCCCAGCTCTGCTCCCCACCCCTCCCCACACACTTGCCACCCTAGGAGGTAGGTGATGTGACTACCCCATTGAAAGGGTAGGGACGTTGGCCCCAGGGAAAATATAGTTGGGCACAGTGGAACTAGAGTTTGTTCCCGGTCCATCCGAGTCCACGAGGGAGAATAAAATACATGTTGAGTGCTCAGAATAGCGCCTGAGGTCAAACAAACACTCAGTAGGTGATATCTATTGATAACACAGTCTGGATGGTTTCAAGAGCCTAGCTCCAGCTCGGACACCCACTCCACCCAGCTGAGGCACCATCCTGAGCACAGCCCTGACTGTTCCTTCCCCGCTCAAAATCTTTGGCTCCGGACACTGAGCACTAAAATGGCCTTCTGTCCTTCCTGGGGCTTCCCAAATTCATTCCCCCTGCTCCCCTCCCTGCAGGTGGAGACCTTCCAGGCAGGTCAGACAAACTGCTGCCCCTAAGTGCAGCCACTGCAGCTTTTTCTTTTTTATTTTTATTTTTGACATGGAGGCTCAGGCCAGAGTGGTGCAATGGCGGGATCTCGACTCACCACAACCTCCGCCTCCCGGATTCAAGTGATTCTCCTGTCTTAGCCCCCTGAGTAGCTGGGATTACAGGTGTGCGCCACCATGCCGGGCTAATTTTTTGTATTTTTAGTAGAGATGGGTTTTCACCATGTTGGCCAGGATGGTCTCAAACACCTGACCTCAGGTGGTCCACCTGCCTCGCCTTCCTAAAGCCACTGCCTCTTTGTCCCTGCTGTTCCCTTGGCCTGGAGTGCCCACTCCTCTTTGAGACCCATCTACGATTTTCTTTTGATTCAGCATATCTTGCAAATGTCCACTAGGTGGTGCTCATTCATCTCCAGCAGGGAGACGACAAGCCGTTCCTGGGGTTGAGAGCACACAGAGAGGCTGACAGCCTCCACAGTCCTCTTCAGCCTCCAGGGGGCCAGCCACAGGCCTGCATGACTCTCCCTGTCACCTGCACCCTCTCTGAGGGTGCCCATCCAGCCACCCGCAAGGATCCACATCAGTCCCGGCTCTCTGTACTGAGCCCCTCCAGTGGGTCTGTTCTCAGCTCCCAGCCCTGCCCCAGCCTGGCACTCACTGGTTCTTCTCCAGCTCAAGCAGGAGCTCCTGGCCTTCAGCCTCCAGGGCCACAAGTCCCACGTCTGGCCTCCATACCTGGGCAAGAAGGACACGGGGCTGAGATGTTGGCCTCCAGGCCTTCTGCCTGCCAGGGAGCAGGTGGCCTGCGGAACTGGCTGGGGAGGAAGTTCATGGGGAGAATGTGGGCTGTCGGGGGAGCAGGACCCCCTACATACTATGGAGGGTGGGGAGGAGGTGAGAACATACAAAGATGTTCCCATGCTCAGGATGTTTTCTGTCCCCTTGGAAGGGCATGAGCACAGCCTGCCAGGCGCACGGACATCCTCCTTAGAGATCAGAGGCCCCAGAAAGTTGCCCTTCCCCTGGCCCACCCTCTTCTTTCATACTTAGAAGGGGCATCAAAAGCAGGGGAAGACAGAGGGGTGCTGAGGACATTGCGGGGGCATCGGGCAGCGTGGCCGGACCTCCTCTCAGTCTCTGCCACCTGAGGCTTGCTTCCGGATCGTGCTGCTGCTCATTCCCTGTAGAATTCAAACTTTACTCCTCCACTTCCAATATTGGCAAACTGCCCCTCTTCCAAAGTTTTCCTGGGCCTCCAGCAGCCCCTGTCCCTGCCGCCCCGACACCTGCTTCACTGGACCCATGAAGTAAATATGGACCCCGTTCCAGCCAAAGAGCACGTCGGCCCTCAGCTAGGTGTCAGGAGGCTGGCTTGGTCTGCCAACTCGCTCTCCCTCCCGCACCCTCTTGGCCTCTCCCACCCTGTGGGAACACCCACTTCCCCCTTGTCCACTCGGCCTGGCTGGGGGCCCAGGAGCTTCCTTGGAGGCTGCTGTGCTTTGGAACGTTTGACCTCTGACTCCTTTTCTCAAAACATGCACTGGGCTTGTCTACAGCCATACCACCCTGGACATGCCTGATCTCGTCTGATCTTGAAAAAATGCACTGGGCTGGGGCCCTGTCCAGGGTCTCCGAGTCTTTGGGGGACGTCCTTCCTTTGCAGGTGGGGAGCAGACTGCCCTGGCCCCCCGGGCCACAGGCCCCACAGGGCCTCCAACATGAGCTCATGTGGCTGGAATGCCACTTGCTTTACTAGGGAAAGATCTGCACTGGGAGAAGGGCGGTGGCCCAGATGGAAGGACATACTTGAGGCCCCGTCCCTCGGCAGCCCCTGCTTTCTTTACCCTTGCCCTCCTGGTACCCTGCCCCTCGATGTATACCCCCCCATCTTGAAATGGGAGTGTTTTCTGGCTGTGGGAGGAGATACTCAGCCTCTACTCTGTCTCCTGTCCCATCTTGGCAGGCTTCCTGGGGGAAAGGGCCCACGGTCGGGGGAAGACAGGGCCCCTTTGGGGTTCCCCTCTTGGTCACAGCCCAGGCTGGACAAGGAAGGAGGCCCAGAGGAAGAATGACCCAGTGTGCCCAGGTTTCCCCTCCCAGGGATGGGGAGGACAGTCTCAAAGCTCAAGCCAGTGCCTTGCTTGGCCAGTGGAATGGGGGCCTGTGGGCCTAGGGGATCCCAGTGAGGGCCCTAGGGTGGGAGCTGCTGGGTCTCTGGGGGCCTCCTAGCCTTCCGTCTTCCTCTTGCTGGGTTTGGACAGTAAGGCTGGAAGCTCCACAGAGGGCTGTCTAGGATGGGCAGGGGGTTAGCCAATGGTTTCAGATCTTTTAGAGCTTAGTGGGTCTCAGGCTCCCAGCCTGAAGAGCTGTGACCCTGGGCAATTTCCCCAGCCTCTCAGCTTCCATTTACCCCTCTGTAAAACAGGCACAGCAAGGCTACTGGCCTCTTAGTTTGCAGCACAGCTACTATGGCACAAACACGAGGCGCAATTATTCTGGAAGCGTGTAAAGGGCGAGATTGGGAGGAGGCTGGGACAGAGGTCCTGCAGAAGCACATGGGGTGGTCTTACGTCTGAGGGGACCAGGAGAGTGACCACTGCCCCCTGCCAGAAGTGGATTCCACAGGAGCCAGTGAGGCTGGAGGTTCAGGCCTTCAGTAGCAGGGCCCTGAGAGGGACAGCAGTGTGTCCACAGGGTCATATGTTCTGGTCAACTTTGCAAAAGGTTTTCTTTTTGGTGTTTTTTCTTTCTTTCTTTTTTTTTTTTTTTTTTTTTTTTTTTTTTTTTTTGGCTCCTGAAAAGCTTCAGGCCCCACAAACCCTGAATCCATTTCTTCCTGGTGGGGGTGGGGTGAGCTGGATCACCCAGGGAGGGCGGGGAAGGGGAGGTGGGGCCGAAGAAGCTGAAATGACTTCCATGTGTGCGGGCTCACGAGATCTAGATACCAAACCCTGAGGCCCTCTTCTGCCCACTCCTTTAGGGGGTAGGGGCCTAAAGGAGTAGTGACTCGGTGGTTCTGGGAACCCCAGCAAAACTGCCAAGCTGTAATGTGAGGAGGGATAAAAGGGCTGGGAGGCTCAGGGCCCCTGCTGAGGATAGATAGGGTGACATAGCACTGACCGGCTCCTCCAGGCTGGCGCTGTGCCAGGGTCGTCCATCCCGGACCCAGCTGGCGGTGACTGGCTGCCCAAGGGTAGGTCCTGGAGTGAAGACAGAGCACAGGGTGAGGGCACAGCAGAGGAAGAGGGTTAGAGGACACCCCCAGGGAGGCACAGGAGGCCTTTCGGAGCAGACTCCATCTTCAACACTCGTGGGCTCGGCCTGGAGAAGGAGGGACACCCGTGGGCATCCTTGGATCTGAGGAGCTACCAAGCAGGAGGAAAAAAGAAGGCTGGGGAAGGGACAGCTCAGCTGGGGACACCGGAGTCCCCTGACTGTTGGGAGGGGCAGGCTTGGAGTTGTGGATCACAAGGGAGAGGCCAAGGCTACCAGTGCAGAGGCCAAGGGAAGAGGGAGGCAGCGCGGGTATTTTTAGATGGGCAGCAGATGCTTTTAGGGTGAGAGCTCTATGAAGGGAGGATGCCTGTGTCTCCCACCATCCGAGAAAAACAGCCAGATGTTGCCTTGGGAGGTCCACCTTGCCCGGAGCTCCCTGGGGGACTCCCTCCTGGTGGCAGGGGTGTGGTACTCTGGCCCAGAAGGCCACTCCTCATCTCTTCAAGGTGAGGGGAGGCTTCCAGACACAGCCTCACTGCTCTCAGGCCGGGTGTGTGTAAGGGGGGGCTAGGAGGAATCCCAGAGCCAAACATTACTCAGAGGGCGCCTGGAATGCTCCCCTGGAATGCTCCCAGCCCCCCACTAGCCCCAACCACTCTCACAGGACCGCTCTGCAGGAGCCAGGCCCCAGGCACCCAGAGCATGCAGCAGCCCTCCTTCCCCCGGTACCCGGTCCCAGCTCCCAGCACAGACGGCCCTCACCCCCACGCAGCCCTGGTCTCAGTCCTGCCCGGCTGATGGCTGCCTGTGGAAGTGACTCAGTTCCTGCTAGGCCAACCCAACTCCTTTTTTCTCCTCCATCTTGTCTCCCAGACTCTAAGCATCAAAGACCCCTCCTCCAAGAAGCCCTCGTTGATTGGATGAGTGAGTTACCATCAGGCAGATGGAGGCCCAGAGGAGCCCACCACCTTGGAAAGGAGGCTTAGGGGGACCAGTGCAGGGAGGGGTCTGAGCAGATCTGGGGGAGGGGAAGAAGGGGTGGTCCCTCAGCCCAGAGAGCACTTGTCTGAGAGTAGAGAACCAAGCTTTGCTGGTCCTAGGCCTCTAAGGGTTTGGGAAGGAGGTAGGGTGGGCCGAGGCACAGTTGTGGTGCGGGTGCTCTCCCCATAGCCTTGCACGCACATGGTGGCCAGTGGCACCTGACCCGGATGAGGGAGAGGGAGGCAGAGCTGGAGATCCGGTGACCAGGTGGATGGGAGTGGAGGCCAAGAGAGCCAGGTTGGTATTCGGCACTTAGAGCCCCCTTCTCCGAGGGGTCCCCTGGCCTCCCCTGGCCCCAGGCTAGGGCTCAGAGCGGAGGGAGCAGTGGACCGCCTAGGACCTTCTCCTGGGGCCAGAATAGAGCGGGCCCTTGTGCTCGTTTGGTCTGCGCACAGCGCTGTAGAAGGCACCACCCAGGCTGCACCGCCTGGCCCTGCCCTGCGCGCCTCCTCCACGGTTGCCCTCCCTGTCCCCGGCCGGGCACTTGCTGTGCAGGACTGGCTAATCCTCCCATCTGTTTGCAGAGGCTGTTACCAGCCCCATCTTAACAACTCTGTTTGGAGGGGTTGCCCCGAGGAGACAGCGCTGCAGTCCTCCCAGGGAAGGCTAAACAGGGACCTCCGGTCTGCAGAGGCCCTTCTCTATCTCACCAAACAAGGCAACACTATAAACAACACACACGCCGCCCTGCGAGGAGGGACGGGGGTGAGCAGGGCGCAGGCCACAGCTAGTTCTGCAGCCTGAGAGCAAAGCAGGGACTCTGGGGGACTCTTGGGCACAGGGGCTTCCTGGAGGATGGAGCCCCGCTGAGTCCTAAGGGGTGGAGGTGCAGGAGCGGGTCACAAGGTGGGGGCTGGGAGGTTGTGGGAGCTAGAATCCAGGCAGAGGGGGCTGCGGGCTGGAAGCTGGGCTGCCCCCGAGCGGGAGGGGCCATGCCCTCTGCTTTGCCGGCAGAGTGGCAGCCGGGCAGTGTGGGCAAGTCCGGGCCCCAGACCACCCCAAGCACACTTGAGCGTCCCTGGGCAGGTTCCACGGAGACCAGCCCCCAAACCATCCCCACGCCCTGACCTCCTGTCCCTACGGTCCCGGTCCCGGGGCTGTGAGACCCTCCAGGCGCTGACCCCGGCTCTGAGCAGAACCCACCCCCGCCCTCACCACCTTGCCTCTCTTGCCCCGCAGGGCGCACCCCGCCCGCGTCCGCACCTGGAAGCACCCCAGTGCCCGGCGCCGGCCAGAGCAGCAGCAGCAGCAGCAGCATCGGGAACCCCCGAGCTCTCCGGAGCCTCCAGCCCAGAGCTGTGAGCGCCTCGGCCTCTAGGCTGCAGCTCGCAGCTGCCGGCTCCGCCCGGGCTGGATTGCGGCCGACCCACGCCCGGTGCAGCCCAGGACCGGCCTTCGGACCTTCCCGCCTCCCGCCCCCGCTCCCTACCACCCCTCCCCGCCAGCCCCGCGCGGAGCCTGGCCTAGGGCCCCGACGGAGTGCGCCCTGGGGCAGGCGGGACGCCTCTCCCCGGCCGCCTCCCGTCAAGGGGTGGAGCTGGGCGGAGAGGGGAATCCGTGCGGCCCGTCGGGTGACCCTCCCCAGGCGTCCCGCCCGTCGGTCTCAGAGGGCCTCTACTCCTGGAGGCAGAGTGGAGACGGAGCGGAACCGCTGGGAAGGTTCCTTGAGGACCGCGGCGTGCCGCGGTGGGGCGGAGGGCAAAGGCCGCCTGTTGCTGCTGAATTCTGCGCTGGGAGCGCGCTCTTCCGTGGTCTCCTGGGGCCAACCTCGTCCTGCCCAGAGGCTCCCTGAGAACCTGGAGGAGGTTGAGTCGGGTCATCCACCTGCGCCGGGTGCCCCTAGGGGTAGGAAGGTCCAGGCCACTACCGGCTGCTGCTGTCAGGGTTGCTGTCTCTGAGCCACCGCGGCCGCCAGCCGCTGGCCCCAGGCCTGCGAAGAGGAGGGAGCCAGTGAAGACGGAGGTCTTGAGGTCTTCATTGCTGGGCAAAGGGGATGCAGCTGACAGAGACAATCCTTTGTCCCTGGCGATGGCCAGAGGACAAAATTGTATAAAGCTATAGACTGCCAGACCTGGGAGACCCTTTTGGCCTCAGTAATAACTGTTTCATGTTTTAAAGGTTTGTTTTTCTACTCGGTGCAAATTTGTTTTTCATTATACTTTAAGTTCTGGGGTCCCTGTGCAGATCGTGCAGGTTTGTTACATAGGTAGACACGTGCCATGGTGGTGGTTTGCAGCATCCATCGCCCCATCACCTACATTAGGTATTTCTCCTAATGCTATCCCCCCCCAATCCCCCCAGCCCCTGCTATTCCTTCCCTAGCCCCCTACCCCTCAGGCCCTGGTACCTGATGTTCCCTTCTCTGTCCTGTGCTCTCATTGTTCAATACCCACTTATGAGTGAGAACACGCGGTGTTTGGTTTTCTGTCCTTGTGTCAGTTTGCTGAGAATGATGGTTTCCAGTTTTAACAATCCCTGCAAAGGACATGAACTCATCGTTTTTTATGGCTGCATAGTATTCCATGGTGTATATGTGCCACATTTTCTTTATCCAATCTGTCATTGATATGCATTTAGGTTGGTTACAAGTCTTTGCTACTGTGAACAGTGTTACATAAACATACGTGTGCATGTGTCTTTATGATATAATGATTTATAATCCTATGGGTAAATACTCAGTAATGAGATTGTTGGGCCAAATGGTATTTTTATTTCTAGATCCTTGAGAAATTGCCACACTGTCTTCTACAGTGGTTGAACTAATTTACACTCCCACCAACAGTGTAAAAGTGTTCCTATTTCTCCACATCTTCTCCAGCATCTGTTGTCTCCTGATTTTTTAATGATCTCCATTCTAACTGGTGTGAGGTGGTATCTTAATGTGGGCTTGATTTTCATTTCTGTGATGACCAGTGATGATGAGCTTTTTTTCATGTTTGTTGGCTGCATGAATGTCTTCTTTTGAAAAGTGTCTGTTCATATTCTTTGCCCACTTTGTGATGGGGTTGTTTTTTTCGTGTAAATTTGTTTTAAGTTCTCTGTAGATTCTGGATAGTAGCCCTTTGTCAGATGGGCGGATCGCAAAATTTTTTTCCCATTCCATTGGTTGCTGGTTCACTCTACTGAGTTTCTTTTGCTGTGTGGAAGCTCTTACGTTTAATTAGATCCCATTTGTCAATTTTGGCTTCTGTTGCTGTTGTTTTTGGTGTTTTAGTCATGAAGTCTTTGCCCATGCCTATGTCCTGAATGATACTGCCTAGGTTTTCTTCTAGAGTTTTCATGGTGTTGGGCCTCATGTTTAAATCTTTAATCCATCTAGAGTTAATTTTTGTATAAGGTGTAAGGAAGGGATCCAGTTTCTTCTTTCTGCACGTGGCTAGCCAGTTTTCCCGACACCACTTATTAAATAGGGAATCCTTTCCCCATTGCTTGTTTTTGTTGTCTGATTTGTCAAAGGTCAGATGGTTGTAGTTGTGTGGTTGGTATTCTTTCTGAGGCCTCTGTTCTGTTCCATTGGTCTATGTCTCTGTTTCGGTACCAGTACCATGCTGTTTTGAGTACAGTCGCCTTGTAATAGTTTGAAGTCAGGTAGTGTGATGCCCCAGCTTGTTTTATTTTCCCCCTTAGGATTGTCTTGGCTATGCGGGCTCTTTTTTGGTTTAAGGTGTCTTTTTTCCAATTCTGTGAAGAAAGTCATTGGTAGCTTGATGGGGATAGCATTGAATCTATAAATTACTTTGGGTAGTATGACCATTTTCACAATATTGATTCTTCCTAACCATGAGCATGGAATCTTTTTCCATCTGTTTGTGTCCTCTCTTATTTCCTTGAGCAGTGGTTTGTAGTTCTTGAAGAGGTCCTTTACATTCTTTGTTAATTGTATTCCTAAGTATTTTATTCTCTTTGTAGCAATTGTGAATGGGAGTTCACTCATGATTTGGCTCTCTGTTTGTCTATTACTGGTGTATAGGAATGCTTGCGATTTTTGCACATTGATTTTGTATCCTGAGACTTTGCTGACATTGCTTATCAGCTTAAGGAGATTTTGGGTGGAGACAATGGGGTGTTCTAAATATACAATCATGTCATCTGCAAATAGAGACAATTTGATGTCCTCTCTTCCTATTTGAATATCCTTTATTTCTTTCTCTTGCCTGATGGCCCTAGTCAGAACTTCCGATACTTTGTTGAATAGGAGTGGTGAGAGAGGGCATCCTTGTCTTGTGCCAGTTTTCAAAGGAAATGCTTCCAGGTTTTGCCCGTTCAGTATGATGTTGGCTGTGGGTTTGTCATAAATAGCTCTTATTATTTTGAGATACGACCCATCGATGCCTAGTTTATTGAGAATTCAGTGCTCTACACGTTCAGAGAAACTTCTCTGGTAACAAACTATAGAAATGATCCCTGAAGTATAGTCTTACTTGGTGCAAATTTGGATGGCAAGAGATGTTAACTTTTGAGCCTGTTTTTTTGTTTTTTTGGTTTTTTGAGACAGAGTTTCACTCTTGTTGCCCAGGCTGGAGTGCAATGGCACGATCTCGGCTCACTGCAACCTCCACCTCCCAGGTCAAGCGATTCTCCTGCCTCAGCCTCCTAAGGCAATTTTGTAAAGGAGGTGATTTTGTAAAACTATAAAAATTAGCCAGGCATGATGGTGCGTGCCTGTAGTTCCAGCTACTGAGGAGGCTGAGGAAAGAGAATGGCTTGAACCTGGAAGGCAGAGGTTGCAATAAGCAGAGATCATGCCACTGCACTCCAGTCTGAGCAACAGAGTAAGACGCCATCGCGAAAAATAAAAATGTAAAAGAACTACTGGTCTTAAGTGATCCTCCTGCCTCAGCTTCTCAAATCAGTGGAATTACAGGAGTGAGCCACCACACCTGACAAGCCTGTTCTTATGAGATTATTACTTATTACTACTACTTTGGATTTTCAAATCAACTTTATTAAGGTATAATTTACACACAACAAAATGCATTTATTAGGCTGGGCGCGGTGGCTCAAGCCTGTAATCCCAGCACTTTGGGAGGCCGAGGCAGGTGGATCACGAGGTCAAGAGATCGAGACCATCCTGGGCAACATGGTGAAACCCCGTCTCTACTAGAAATACAAAAAATTAGCTGGGCATGGTGGCGTGTGCCTGTAATCCCAGCTACTCAGGAGACTGAGGCAGGAGAACTGCCTGAACCCAGGAGGCGGAGGTTGCGGTGAGCCGAGATCGCGCCATTGGGAGGCTTCAGGCCACTGGAAGTGAACACAACTAACCTCTCTGAGGACCCTCCAATCCAAGATGGACATATGTCCCCTTGGAAGTACATGGAAGCAGATCAAGACTCCCAAGTTCCCAGATTTCCCCATTAGCCACGATTCGGCGGCTGCTCACGGTCCTCCCCTCACCGTGCTGTCTTCCCCAGACAGCCCCCAAACATCTGGCTGCACTTGGCTTGCTGTCTCCCTGTCCTACCTCTGGATTTAGTCCATGTCCTCCGCCCTCCCCATTGTCAGCAGTGTAGACAAGACAAGTGCTGAGTTCGTGCCCACCTACTGCATGCCATGCACGGTGCTGGCCATCATGGGTGGCAGATGTGAGCAGCAACACACGGAGCCTCGAGGAACAGAAAGGGACACAAATCACTTCAGCACAAAGTAATTTGTGATAAATGCCATGAAACTTGCACCCCTGGCTCCATCCGACAGACAGTGTCTGAGAATAAACCCACTAACATGTGAGTCCTCTGTACTCTAGCCCAGCTGTTTCAGTTGCAAGAAAGCGACTCGCTCCAGCTGCATCATAGGGTAGAGGTTTATTGGAAGGACATTCTGGACGGGCTCCCAGCAAGAGTCTGGCAATGGGGCATGAAAAGGAATGGGGCTGGAATGAGGGAGGGTGGGGCCTCTGCTACACAAAGTTCACCTGGCCTCCAACTGCCTTCCCATTGTCAGCAGTGTAGACAAGACAAGTGCTGAGTTCGTGCCTGTTAGGTCCTGTGCCAACTCCCCACTTCTCTCTGGTTTTCAGCCCAAATCCTAGAGCAGAGGGCTCCTGGCTCCTCCCACCATCTGCACCAGGCTGCAAGGGGAGTCATTAGCCCACTCGAGAGCTCTCTCCTGTCAGTCCCTGATTCCCAGGGGCATGTCGTTTCTTCTTGGTAACTCATCCTCTTTAACAGCGCCTGACATAGGGTCCTCCGGGAAAAGGACAGGAGCTCACAGAGTCATGGACAGGGACGTATCTGGAGCAGGAATAAGGATGCTGATGACATCTGTGTCTGTCCTCACTCTTGTAAGTGTCAGTAAGGCAATACCCATCCCTAGGGGTAGGGGTGGTGGTGGTGGGAATGAGGGCATCTCTTCTTCCAGGGGCCAAATCTGGCATAAGGATGTCTGCTGAGGCAACATGCTGCTGGCATGCTCTTTCCCTAGGAAACCACCAAACCTTTTTTATTTCCTCAGTCTTAAGTGTGAGAGTGATCACCTCTTCCAGGAAGTCCATGACCAGAATGGTCAGGGGCACACCTTGGCCCTCAGTAGATGGGCACTGAGACAAAACATGGCCTGATGGTGGCATTCCCATCAATGTCAAAAGTCCCAGGGATAAGCCCACAGTTGGGAGTCCTTTGGAAACCTAATTCCAAATGTCCTCCAGACTCAAAAGGAAAACTGCATTTCCCAGCCTCCCTCGTAGCTCGGAGTGGCCATGTGACAATACTCCAGCCAATGGGAAGTGAGTGGAAAAGTCATGTGCAACTTCTGGGTTGCATCCACCATGGGCATGGGTGTGTTTCGGCC
The DNA here is from genome assembly GCF_048565385.1 of Saimiri boliviensis. Lineage (NCBI taxonomy): Eukaryota > Metazoa > Chordata > Mammalia > Primates > Cebidae > Saimiri > Saimiri boliviensis. Next base: position 92,541,854 of record NC_133457.1, on the reverse strand, counting down.
TCCATTCTTCCCTCTTCTGGCTGGAGGGCATGTGGACAGAGCGGGACCATGGTGAGCCTCACAATCAAAGGCAACATTTTAGGGATAGAGAAAAGGAAGATAGAAGGATCCTGAGCCCCAGCACCTTAAACCATCATAACAGCCAGACTATCACCAGAGAGAAAAATAAAATTTGATCATGTTGAAATCACTGTATTTGGTCTCTTGTTACAGCACCCTAACTTATATTACGCCAAATACAGAGTGCCTTGGTGAACCTCTGAGGACGCAGGATGTTCTAATCCAACCAAAGTCCAGGGTAGCTTTCGAGGAGAAAGATGTGAAAGGGTAGGGCTTCCTTTGAGGGAGAAATGGAGAGAAGGGAGGATATCCAAAGAAGAGAGAGCAAGAGAAGTGGTAAACATGATTGACTCAGGGCTCCTCAGCAACCTCCAGGGTCAACACCCTCCTGGGTAGACTGAGGTTTATCCCCACCTCTCACCACCCATTTCTGGGCAGGGGGGCAAGAGGCTTGGAGCCAGGTCATAAAAAGTCGGATGTCACAGAGCTGTTTTCACAGAGGCAGGCAGGACCCAATGCTGCCTCGTTCACATTCACGGGCCGGAGTCATCACAGGCACTGGCCACCTTCTCCTCCGGAGGGCAGGTGACACCACCAGTCAACCCAGGGGCGGGTCACAGGATGAGGTCTCACATGTGGCTGCATCAGGATCAGTGAGCTTCCCACAGAGAAAACCCTGGTCACAGGAGGCCTCTGGGAGCCAGGGCAGGCCCCAGGCCTCTAGCCTTAGGTAGGGTCCCAAGAGGATTGGTGGGAGTGTGCGTGGCTGGAATTGTGACTTGGAACCCTGGCCCACCAGATGAATCAGCTGCAGAAGGACACACCACAGGGGAGGAGAAACTGACTTTCACTTCTGCCCATGTGACAGGCAGGCTCAGCAGTGGGGAAGAGGGGCCTCAGAACAAAAGTGGGGGAGTCATCTTGGAAATGGAGGGGATGCTGCTAAGTCCAGAAAGTCTCCCCCAGTCCTCTACACCAGCTGCCAGCAGACATAGGGGTTCTCTCTGCCCCAAGCAGGGCTCTCCTATCTCCTGAAGGGCTCCTGGTTCCCTGTAGTCTTCCCAACCTCCCCTTGGTCCCAGGCACCATCCCATAAATGGCATCAGCCTCCAGATGCCAGCCAGCCCTGTGGGTTAGCTGGGTATTATACTGCCCGCATGTGTTGAATGGATACCTGCGTGGTCTCTTTCTGAGAAGCCATCTCCACCGAATTCTCACCCGTGTTCGGCTTATAAACACGCCTCTTTCTGCAAGGCCCAGAGTGGACTCAGAGAGCCTCTCCCCTCCCCACCTCCTGCCCCCATTCCTCTCCCATTCCCCACAGGCTGGCTCCAGACCACCCACAGCACAGCGCGTGGGAGCCTCATGGAGAGCGGGAGCATCCGCTCTCTTTCTCCCCAGCCCTTGCTTCAGCACAGCCAGGGCAGAGAGGGGGAAAGAAGAAAACTAGAGCTAGGAGGATTTAGGGGCAATTCTAGAAGGGATTCCCAATTTGGAGGGGCAGGCTGGGAAGTAGGCAGCCTTCCCAGGCTGAACTTGAGAGGAGGGAGGTTCTCCTAAAGGAGCTGGGGGAATCTGGTGGAAGGATGGGGTGGCCTTCCCCACTCCAATCTTCTGGCCCATCCCCCGCTCCAGACCCACCTCCAGGTGCGGCAGGCCCACAGGCCCAACAGCAGGAGCAGGAGGACCACCAGCATTCCCAGGGCCCAGAGCAGCTGCTGGAACTGACGCAGGCGGTGCAGGGCTGGAACACAGAGCGGGGTTCAGGGCAGTCACAGCTGCAGGTCCCCAGTGCTTCCTTCCAAGGGGACCCACCCGAGATGAAACCTTCTAACTTCTGCTTTATCTCTGAAGCTCCCTCCATGCAAGGGAGCCCCTAGCAATAAGTTTCAAGTAGACAGGCAAGCCGTGCTGCAGCAGAAGGGATACAAAGAAGGAACCCTTGGGTCTAAGAACTAGGCATTTGTGCAGAGTGGCCTGGGAGATGGAGCCCCCTTCCCTCACCTCTGGCCCCAAAGTAGGTGGAGGTAGAGGCAGAGCCCAGGGCATTTGAGGCAGAACACACGTATTCCCCTTGGTCGCTGGGCCTCAGAGCCTCGATATCCACCCTCAAGGCATTGGGGGAGGCCAGGACATGGATGTGTGGCTCTGCAGGAACACCCCGGGGCTGACTGGAGGCCACCAGTCGACTGCCAAGGTGGAGAGTCAGGCTGGCGAGGGGCTCACTCTCCACTCGGCAATCCAGGATGCCCTGGAGGCCATCCTCAGGCTCTACGAAGACCGTCATGGTGGGTGTCTTGGGAGGGTCTGTGGGGACAAAGGGAGTGTGGTGATTACAGAAAACGACCACAAATTCCTCCTTCCCTGTACCCATGCACAATGACTTTGCTGCTCCTTCCATTAAGAGGCAGAACCGGCCGGGTGCAGTGGCTCAAGCCTGTAATCCCAGCACTTTGGGAGGCTGAGGCGGGTGGATTACGAGGTCGAGAGATCGAGACCATCCTGGTCAACATGGTGAAACCCCATCTCTACTAAAAATACAAAACATTAGCTGGGCATGGTGGCACATGCCTGTAATCCCAGCTACTCAGGAGGCTGAGGCAAGAGAATTGCCTGAACCCAGGAGGCGGAGGTTGCGGTGAGCCGAGATCGCGCCATTGCACTCCAGCCTGGGTAACAAGAGCGAAACTCCGTCTCAAAAAAAAAAAAAAAAAAAGAGGCAGAACCTATTTCCTCACTCCTTGAATCTGTGACTCTATTTGACCAACTGAAGAGAGAAGTGATGTTGTATAACAAGAGGCCTTGTAGCTTCTGCTCTCTTTCTTGGAACACAACAACGTGAGAAGCCTAGGCCAGCCTGCTGGGGACATGTGGCCCAACTACCAGCTATGAGGGTGCAGTCATCTGAGACCACTGGACAACTGCAGCCACATGAGCTGTGAACAACAGTAGAACTGCCCAACTGAGCCCAGCCCACAGAATTGAGCAAATAATATGACTTTTGTTTGAAGCAGTCAGTTTTGGGGTGGCTTGTTATGTAGCAATAACTGACTGATAGACAGTGTAGGCATTGGTGAAAACTGGAGTGGGAGACCAACACTGATGAGGGCCTATTGTGTGCCAGATACTCAGCATGCTTTATTTCTTTTCTTTTCTTTTTAAAGGAGTCTCAGTCAATCAGCTGCCAGGCTGGAGTGCAGTGATCATGATCTTGGCTCACTGCAACCTCCACTTCCCAGAGTCAAGCAAATCTCCTGGCTCAGCCTCCTGAATAACTGGGATTACATGTGTAATCCTGTGCCATCATGCCATGTGCTATCATGCTGTACTAATTTTTGTATTTTTAGTAGAGATGGGGTTTCACCATATTGGCCAGGCTAGTCTCAAACTCCTGGCCTCAAGTGATCTGCCCACCTCAACCTCTCAAAGTGCTGGAATTACAGGCATGAGCCAGCACGCTCAGCCATTTATTTCTAATACTACTTGCAAGATGAGGTGAGTGATGTATTCCCCATTTTACAGATGAAGAAACCCTGTCACAGATGTACAAGATCACACAACCAGTCAGCGGGAGAGCCAGGATTCCAACCCAGGACTCAATATCTGTGAAATCCTCACTCTTTGCAGACAGAAGAGGAGAAAGAATTGAGGTGAGTGTGTGAGAGTAAGGGAGACTAAGGCAGGGGAGGGGCTCACACTCACAAAGCACTCGAAGCATGACCGGAGCGGAGGCGGCAGCCCCAGAGGGGAGCTCAGCCAGGCAGTGGTACATCCCAGCTTGAGCACGAGCCACATGGGTGAAGGTGAGAGTGGGCACGGGCTCCGTGTGCAGCCGCCGGCCATTCCAGAACCATGCAAAGGTGGAGTTGCCTACAGGCTCAGGACCACCTGGGAGGTGGCAGCTGAGGTTCAGGGCAGTGCCCTCAGGCACATCCAGGCCAGGCTCTGCCACCACGCTCGGCCCTGTTGGGGGAGGACAGAGAGATGGTTGGGGATCTGTAGGTCTGTAGGGGTGGCATCTGCGTGGGACCTCTGAGGGGCCTCTGCACATGTGGGAAGGTCTCAGTCCGACTTGGGATCTGGAGGCTCCAAGGTGGATCTGTGCCCCTCACCAGTGGGATCTCTTCCTCCTCCATCATATTAGGCCTCTCAAGGCAGGGCTTTCTCAGGCCAGACAGCCCCCTCTAATGGGAGCTCCAGCCTCTCTCATGGACTTGGCCCCTACAGCATCGAAGCCCCTCTTCCTCCCCTCTCTCCCGCTCACCTTCCACCTGCAGCCGCCTGGTGGTGCTGACTGAGCCCAGCAGGTTTCGAGCTGTGCAAACATAGGTGTCATCGTCACCTGTGGGCACATCTTGCACCTGTAGCCGTATAGCATTTCGGGCCACCTGGACATGGCCTGTCCCCGAGGCCAGGCTGTGGACCCTGCTGCTCGTGGCCAGCACCTTGCCATCACGAGATAGGGCCAGCTCAGCAGGTGGCTCACTGTCCACGGTGCACTGTATCACAGCCATAGATCTGGTCCTGGAGTCCCGGAAGGAGGATAGTACGACGTCCCGAGGGGCATCTGCGGGCAGGCAGGGCACAAACAGGGGCCTTGCTTAGGCACCCGCTACTGCCCATTGCCCAGCTGCCTGGGGTTGGCCAGGATGAAGCCTCTGGACCAATGGCCACTTCGTAGAAGTGACAGCTTCCCAGGATGCCTGTGGGCAGAGTGCCAGGCAGGGCTTGGAGAAAGAGAGTCTCTTTCTCCAGCACCTATACCCTCTTTCCCCAACTGCCCATTCCTGGGCCCACTGCAGTTCTGTGCCCATTCCCATAAGAGCCTAGAAGTGCCTTCCACCACCCTCCTGGGTAGCCCTGGCCGAGGACCCCTTGCTCACAGAGGACTTGCAGGGCAGCAGGACGGGAGCTGCGGGTGCCCTGGGCATCCTGGGCCTGGCAGGAGTAGGCGCCTGCATGAGCCCGCGTGGCCACCGGGAATGAAATCGAAGCAGCTGGACCCTCCTGCAGCCAACGACCATTGTGGTACCAGGCATAGAGGGTGGGTGGGAGGGCAGCAGGGTCCTCACAAGTCACTGTGATGGGGGTACCCTCGGGCACAGTAGCCTCTGGAGCCAGGATCACCCGCACACCTGTACCAAGGAGGCCATGATCAGCTGGGCCCAGCCAGACACCACAGTGGGTTTCCATCTCAGTGGGCTTGGCCTGGGCCCTGCCTCACCCTCTAGCCGCAGCTCCAGGGATGTGTTGGCCTGGCCCAGAGGGCTGCGGGCAGAGCAGCTATAGAAACCCTCGTCACTGGGCTGTGGCTCCCACAGCTCCAGGCGCAGGGTGTTGGGGACAGAGGCTGCTGTCGAGGAGGCCAGGAGGTGGCCGGCGTGGCTGAGGGCCAGCTGGGCAGGTGGGCGGCTATCCACAGTGCACAGTACCAGGGCCAGCTGCCCACCACGGCTCTCCAGGAGGTAGGTCAGGCGCAGGTCGCGGGGTGCGTCTGCAGGGCACGAGAGGCTTACACAGAGTCACAGCTGCAGAGGGCCAGTTTGCAGGTGGCATTCAAACTCAGAAGGTCCCTGGCTCCCCACTCCAATGGCTCCCGACCACCCAATCTGGGGTACTGCTCCTCTGCCCAGACAGGACTCACCCCAGTGCCCCCTACTCTAATGCCCCTTTTCCCATGCTCCACTAGCTAGCTAGGTACCTAGTTCCCCACTGGACACTTGCAGGGTTCTGGCCATGCTCAGATCCCTGCGGGTTGCTGCCATTCCTGCCAGGCCCACCATGCATCCAGCCAGACTCACAGAGGACGTCCAAGGTGATTGGTATGGAGAGGCGGGGTGCTTGACCAGGGAGACCCACACCACAGTGGTAGGAGGCAGCATCCCTGACTGTGACGTTGGGCAGGAGGACGGACCGGGCACCCAGGCGCTGCTGCCCATCCTGGTACCACATGTAGGTGAGCTGGGCCAGGCGAGTGGTCCACACAAGGCAGGTCAGGTTCACCAGCTGCCCCTCCTGCACAGCGGCCCCAGGCCACACCTGCACATTCACAGCTGGGGAGAGGGAGGGCACAGGACACCAGCCAGGGTCTTGAGGCTGTGTATAGCAAGCCACCTGTCTCCCTGTTAGCAAGCTGCCCCTACTGCTGGGGAGCCCCTTGGCCTCTGGGAGCCTCAGGTGGTCCACCTATAAATGAGGCTCAGAGGTCACGCTTGGGACAGCCCACTGGCTCCTGAGTGGTCCCAAGTGAAGTTCCACAGAGCCCTGGAGAGCCCTGAGCCCCTCCCTGACCCTGGTGGCGGACAAATGGAGAGACCACAGACCTCCCCCTCCTGCTGCACTTTCCCCTGAAATTCCCTGTTTAATTTTATCCACTGGACATGCATGTAAAATCTGATGTTTAAAAAAGGTTCTTGTGTGAAACTCAAGTTTGGAGTCCACCACCCTTAGGAAGAGTGGGAATGGGGACTATTCCTGTGCTCCCAGGCTTCTAGAACCCTCTCACACCTCCTCTCCTCTTTTAAAGGAGACACACACATGCACATGTGCACGCGCGTGCGCACACACACACACACACACACACTGACCCTGAGCATCAAAGTCGGCAGAGGCCGAGGCCTGGCCTAGGGTGTTGGAGGCCTCACAGGTGTAGACGCCCTCATCCTCCAACATCGCTTCGTGGATCTCCAGGCGCAGTGTGTTGGGGGCCGCAGACACCTGCAGCCGGGGAGAGCCGCCTGCAGGTTCCCCCATGCCTTGTAGGGTGGAGGCCACGAGGCGGTCCCCATGGAGCAGCCGCAGCTGGGCCGGAGGGTCGCTGTTCACACGGCACAGGATGAGGCCCAGCCGCCCAGGGCCTGTGTCCATCAGGGTAGTGAGTGTGACCTGGCGTGGGGCGTCTACACAGGGTGGGGAGTGTCAGCACCCAGCCAGGGGGTCCCTCATCCAGGGCTCTGTCATGTGGCAAAGCCCAGGACCAGGGGACGGCATTTCTTCCCCCAAACCTGGACGGGATAAAAGTCCTTACAGGACACGTGGAGGCTGACGGGTGCGGCGAGGCTCGTGGTGGCTGAGCCTGGGCTCTGGGCTTGGCAATGATAGGCCCCAGCTTGTGTCAGAGTTATGGCTGCAAATCGGAGCGTGGCTGAGGTCGGCTCCTGCAGGGGCTGGCCATCCCGATACCAGCGATATGAGGTTCCCTCCGGGACTCCTGTGGGCACCTGGCAGCTCAGGACCACAGCCTGGCCCTCTTGGAGCTCAGGTGATGGTGATACCTGGACCCAGGCTCCTGCAGGGGAAAACCAAGAGCAGGTGAGGGCTCTCCACCACACCTCCCACAGTCCGGAACCACCTGCGTGTCCACCCAGGACTACACACCCAGCCCCATGTGTTGGAGCCACAGCCCCCTTCCAGACCACCGCAGGGCCCACTCAGCCCCATGCCTTGGCCCTCCTGCTCCCCACTCTCCTGCACAGGCTCCATCCTGGCATTTGCCTCCCCCCATCTGGTGGGATGGTTTTACTGTATCAGTCATATCTTGCCTACCAGTGCATAAGCCCCATGGGCACTGGACTTGTGGACTTGTATGACCTGTGACCCCAGTTCCAGTCACTGTGCCTGCATGTGCTAGCTCCTGACAAATGTTGGTTCAACCCATAAAGCACTGAAAAGGGAGGGATTTAGATAATCCCAGGGCCACCGTCCTGAGCTGGACTCAGCATGGGTGACGGAGGACTTGGAAGGGAATGGTAGAAGCTATGTGATCTTGAGCTCCCTCGCCCGGCTGGCCCAGCATCTGGACTCCAGGCCGCACAGGAACCGGGGATCAGGCAAAGGGCAGCTCCTCAGGGGCCCCTGGGTCTGAAGCATGAAAACCCCAGGGTGCTGGGTGAGATGGAGTGGCAGCTGGAATCCTCAGCAAGAGCATAGACCATGCCTGAGTCCACAGCTAGCAGGGTCATGTGGCTGGGGAAAAACTCCTGAAACTCCAACCTGCAATTTCTCCCTGTGAAATGGAGGTGGTAAGAAAAGATACACAGAACTGAGGCTCACAGTAAATGTCCCAAAATTGGTGCTGTTGGTCACCGTGGGAGAAGAAGCACACATTTTTCTTTCATTATGGGTATTATCTTTCCTTTTTCCTGGTTTATTTGTTTAAGGAGTTTTTTTTGTTGTTGTTTTGTTTTGTTTTAATTGAGATGGAGTCTCGCTCTGTCATCCAGGCTAGAGTGAAGTGGTGCAATTTCGGCTCACTGAAACCTCTGCCTCCCAGGTTCAAATGATTCTCCTCCCTCAGCCTCCCGAGTAGCTGGGATTACAGATACCCACCACCACACCTGGCTAATGTTTGTATTTTTAGCAGAGTGTTGGCCAGGTTGGTCTTGAACTCATGACCTCAAGTGATCTGCCTGCTTTGGCCTCCCAAAGTGCCGGGATTACAGGTGTGAACCACGTGCCTGGCCTGAGGGAGGATTTTTATAGAGACTATACACACACACACAAACACACACACACACACACACACACACACACACTCATGTGTATATACATGAAGACTGTGAGTATATTATATGTAAGCATATATATAATGTATATTTGTATGTGTGTGTATACTCACACATAAACATATATGCATAATATACATATGTATTAGGTTTTGTATGAGAATGTTTACTATGTAACGAAATTATATGATCACAAAATAAGTCAGAAAATGCTCCCACCAAGCCACCTTGTGAATTGCTATTGCTTCCTAATGGCTGCTGCAGTAATTACAGGTGAAAATATCTAGCTGGAGGCAAAGGGAGGCCTTCTGCTATGCAGGCTGGAAACCGCCCTTACCAGAACTGAAAAAAGACACATTTCTGCACAAAATTCACAGTATCCAGCCCAAAGTCTGACCAGAGTAGCTCCCAGGGCATCAGAGTCTACCATATTTTCAGAAGACTGACACTCACCTCGGACCTGGAAGAAGACTGAGGTGTTGGCTGATCCAAGAACATTTGTGGCCTCACAGCGGTAGCTGCCAGAGTCCCCAAGGCCCAGTTCTCGGACCTCTAACTGCAGGGAGTTGGCCTCAGCCTTAGCCCGGAGCCGGCCTTGGGATGGGAGCTGGGGACCCAGGCTGGTGGTCAGGAGGTGTTCCCCGTGGAACAGGGCCAGCAGGGCCAGCGGGTGGCTGTCCACAGTGCAGGCAAACACAGCCATGTGGCCCTGGCCCATGTCTAGGAGGGCTGACAGCTTCGGAGGGTCTGGGGGATCTGCAGGAACAGAGGGAGCTGAGGCCACCCCAGCCCAGCTCACCACATTACAACTGCCACTCTATGTCCCCCACCCCCTGCCACACACACAGCCCAAGCCACGCTCTTTCCTTCCAAATTCCAGCCCAGCCCCTGCTTCTCCCCAGATCACCCCTCCACCCTCCAAGTCCCCAGGCTGCCCTTGCCAGTCACCCACAGAGTACATTCAGGAGCACGGGATTGGAGAGCTGGGTGCCAGCCTCGGTGAGGATGCGGCAGGTGTAAAGGGCAGCATCAGTCCTGGCCACGGGCAGCGTCACGGTCTCCAGGGGACCCTGGGCCCACAGCACCCCATTTCGGAACCAGGAGAAGTTGGCAGGGCTGCCGGCGGCTTCCCGGCTCACGTTGCAAGTCAGGTTGGCCTCTGTGCCCTCCTGCAGCGTGTGTGATGGTGCAATGACCAGAACAGTGGCTGGAGAGCAGGCAACACAGGCTCACTGACCACCCCCGGCCTGGAGGAGCCAGAGGTCCAGCTGCCCAGCCTGGAAGGAACAGGAAGGAGGCCCCCTGGGGTGCCCACAGGGTGAGGGAGAAAAGCAAGCCAGGGAACCTAGGAGAAGTGGGTCCTGGGGACTGTGGGGGCCCTGGGCAGAGAGGGCGTAGCATGGGGAAGGAGGACAAGGCAGTCCAACAGTCCCAGCTGGGAAGCCCTTCCTCAGAGACCAGCTGTGTCGCCTGTCCCCAGACTGAACAGCGAGCACAAGAAGGAGCAGCTCTGCCCTTCCTGAATGTGGGGAGGGCAGCAAGGGGCCCCACAGCTGCTCAGAGTGCTTTCACCTGATTAGATCCTCCTCGGAGCAGAGCAGTCCAGAGCTCCAGCCCTGCCCACAAGCCACCCATTCCCTGCCTGACTCACCCTGGCCATTGAAGGTGGCAGAGGTGGAGGCGTTGCCCAGGGCATTGCTGGCCTCACAGAGGTACAAGCCCTCCTCCTCCAGCAAAGGGTTGTGAATCTCCACGCGCAGCAAGTTGGGGGCTTTGTTGACCTTCATTCGTGGGGAACAGCCCCCACAGGTGCTGCAGCCACCCCCTGACGGCAGGGAAGTGGCCACCACGCGGTCCTGGTGGAGCAGCTGCAGCCGGGCTGGGGGGTCGCTGTCCACACGGCACAAAAGGAGGCCTCGCCGTCCAGCCCCAGTCCCAGCGGCATCAAGGTCCAGCCTGGTGGTGAATATTGGTTGGCGAGGGGGGTCTGCAGGGAGGAAGAACAGGGACACTCATTCCACAGTCACTGCCAGGCCCTGCAAGCCTGGCTAGGCTCCCAGAATACACTGGACAAAGGTGGGTCCCCAGGGCTGCCCCAAACAGCTGTGCAGACTGTGCACTGCACAAGAGCAGCCAGGCCAGAGAGGGTGGAACTGAGCTCATGCTCCTCAAGCTAGGCTGTGCCCTGATGCTGAGTCTTCCCAGAGGAAGGAGCACCATTTTCTAGCTCAGACAGAGGTGCTGTATGGGCTGGCGACCACCTTGCATGAGTCCCACCTGCTGCTGAGCAGGGTGTCCACCTAGCATTCCCTTGGGGTCATGCTCTCTTCCCACCCTGCAGCCAATCCCTGACCACAGAGCCTCTCCTCAAGATCTGCCCTGCATCTTATCTCTGATCTCCAAGCCAGCTCCCTTGATACTAGCTAATGCACAGAATGGCCTCTTGCTAAAGGCTTCCGGAGACAGGTGGCCAAAAGAGAGGCACCAGGCAAGGCCCCTATGTGATTTCACGCAGTCACCAGAAAAGCTTGCAGAGGCAACTGCCCTCTGACAGTCCCACGACATGGCCCCAGCACACACGTGTCAGAGGAAGCCTCTGGAATCAGGCCCTTGATCTCACAGGAGCCGCCCTGCTCGGTGGATGCAGAGGGGCCATCTGTCCCTGTGCTGCGGGGCTCTGCCTTGGTGTCTATGGGAGCCCAGTGCAGCCTGTGCAGCAGGTGCACAAACAGAAGAGTGGGATGTCCGGGGCTCACCCATGAGGACAAAGCACGGACGTGGTGCCCACGCTGGGTTTGAGGCTGGGACAGAGGAGCCCACAGGGCTGGGATCGGAGGGTAAAGATGTGGGAAGGTAGAGAAGGCCCCAGCCTCATTCCTTAAACTTCAGCCCCAGGGGGAGAGGCCCATCATGGCCAGGCCTGTGACCCAGCCCTCCTGATATAGACCCCAGGGCAGGCAGGGTTAGGGGGCCTGGAGGAGGTGGGGTGGCTGGTGGGTCCTGGCATGAGGCTGCAGCTGGCGGTGGCTACTCACAGAGCACAGTGAGGATGGCTGGCAAGGAGGGGCCGCTGGTACTGTGGCCGTCCTGGGCCCGGCAGTGGTATGAGCCGGCGTCGGTGCTGGAGGCCGCGGGGAGCAGGAGGCTGCTGCTCGGGCCTTCGTGAAGCAGGGCTCCGTTCAGGTACCAGGAGAAGTGGGCATCAGGAGTGGGGCGCAGGCCGCTTCTGCAGCTCAGTGTCACTGCCTGTCCTTCCACCACCTCTGCTGCTGGGCTGATGAGGAGGCGGGCGGCTGCGGGGAGAGGGAGAGGCTGGGAGGGGTCCTGCCTCCTGACCCTCCGTGCTGCCCTATGCAGAAAGCCCTCAGAGTTCTCCTCTCCCTGCATTACTATAGGTAGCTCCGGGCTTTGTGGTGGGTCATGAGGGTTTGTCTTTGAATGCCAAGTCAGATCTATAGGTGGGAGCTGGCTGCAGCCTGATTAAGGATTCAGAGCCTCTCAGATGTAATGGTTTCAAGAAAGAAAGAAAGAAAAAAAAGGATCCAGAGCCAGAGCCCAGGCTTAGGTCCAGCACCTGGCTTGTGGGGCATGGTAGCTCAAGCCTGTAATCTTAGCACTTTGGGAGACTGAGTCGGAAGCATCGTTTGAGGCCAGGAGTTCCAGACCAGCCTGGGCAACACGGTGAGACTCCATCTCAAACAATTTTTTTTTTTGGAGACCAAGTCTCACTCTCTTACTCAGGCTGGAGTGCTGTGGCACAATCCCGGCTCATTGCAAATTCTGCCTCCCAGATTCAAGCAATTCTCCTGCCTCAGACTCCAGAGTAGCTGGGGTTACAGGCATGTGTCACCACGCCCAGCTCATTTTGTATATTTAGTAGAGACGGGGTTTTACCATGTTAGCCAGTCTGATCCCGAACTCCCCACCTCTGCTGATCCACCTGCCTTGGCCTCCCAAAGTGCTGGGATTACAGGCATGAGCCACAGCACCCAGCCGGAAGACCCTACTTAACTATTTGGCTTCCCACATTTGACTGCTAGCACAGAACCTGCCCCCAAAGTTTCATAACTAAAAATGAACACTTCTGAGGGACTCTCCAAGTTTAGAATCAGGGTATCTGCAAAAGGAATGATGTGACCTGCTGTGTTTCCCTTTTTGCCTTGACGTTCAGGAAGCTCTGAGGTTGGGTGACTGCATAGCCCCAGTCTTTTATGTTACCTAGGCAGCTAGTTCAGCCCTGCTGTCGAGTCCACTAGACTTCTAGAAGGAAGGGGCTGGAGCAGGCTCCTTCTCAGGCTCCCTCCACTCTCCCTGGCTGCAGGTGCCCGTCTTACCATTGGCATGGAAGTCCAGGGTGGAGGTTGCATTTCCAAGGGAGTTGGTGGCTGAGCACTTGTATTCCCCACTGTCAGCTTCTTCCAGGTCTCGGATCTCCAGGCGCAGGGAGTTGGGACCAGAGGTGCCGCTGAAGCGTGGGCTGTGATCGCCATCCCCAGAGGTGGAGGCCAAGATATGATTCCCATGTGACAGCACCAGTGTGGCCAGGGGCTCACTGACCACGGAGCAGTGAAGGATGCCCACAAGCCCCGCCTGGGTCTCCAGGAAGGCTGTTAGGAGCGGGATGAGAGGTGGGTCTGTGTGGAGACAAGAGGCAGGCCTGTCATCCTCCGAAGGGCACTCCCTGGATACCCTGATATAGCCCATGACCTCTGCACCTCTTTGACCCACCATGCCCTGGGAGAAGGGGGCGATCCCAAAGTGCCTGAGCGCCTGCCGAATATGCTTTTGTCCTTGGGCTGGGCACATCACTCTGTTGTCCCAGTCAGTGCTCGAGGCCACCCTGCAAATGGGGATAGGAGCCCCACTTCGAAGATGAGAAAACTGAGGGGACAGCACCTTAGCCAGGTGACCAAAGTGAGCATCATCAGCAGTGGGACAGGCTGACACCGAGTGCCTCCTGACAGGGCACAGCAGCATGTCCTCGGCCTTCCCGCCCAGGGGGCATGGTGCCGGACCATTCCAGTCAGGCAAATGCCGATTGAGGGACCGCCACAGAACAGCAGGCCTGAACGCTGCAAGTTTCAATGTCAAGAACGACAAGGAAAGACTGAGGAATGGTCCCAGACTAACGGAGAATGAAGAGATGTGACGACCCAATGCAATGTGTGATCTGGGATTGGATTCTGGACCAGAAAAAGGGTGGCTACAGAAGACAGTATTAGGTACATTATAGAAGACTATTATCTAAGCTATAATCTATATTCACATTTTACCAATGTAATCCCAACACTTTGGGAGGCTGAGGCAGGCAGATCACCTGAAGTCAGGAGTTTGAGACCAGCCTGGCCAACACAGCGAAACCCTGTTTCTACAAAAACACAAAAATTAGCCAGGCATGATAGCAGGTTCCTGTAATCCCAGCTCCTCGAAAGGCTGAGGCAGGAGAATTGCTTGAGCCTGGGAGGCAGAGGTTGCAGTGAGTTGAGATCATGCCATTGCACTCCCTCCTGGGTGACAGAACAAGACTCTGTCTCAAAAAACAAACAAACAAAAAACAAACAAACAAACAAACAAACCAAAAAAAAAAAAAACAGTCTTCTAGCAATGCTAAATTTCCTGATCGTGATAATTGCATTGTGGTTACATAAGAGAATGATATTAGGAATTCAGGGGTAAAGCAGGCTGGGCATGGTGGCTCATGCCTGTAATTCCAGCACTTTGGGAGGCTGAGCCACGTGAATCACAAGGTCAGGAGTTTGAGACCAGTCTGGCCAACATGGCGAAACCCCATCTCTACAATAAAAAAGAAAAAAAAAGGAATTTAGGGGTAAAGAGACCTCATGGTTTGTAACTTCAGGAATATAAATATGTAAATAGATACACAGATAGATAACATATTCATATGTATATACAGAGAGTGTGCATAGATATATATGTTCATATGTCCACATAGAGCAGATGTGCATACACACTAGTGCCATATATGTGCATATGTATGTATGGAAGTTATATCCTTACATTTATATGGATGTATGTACATGGATGTGTGTGTATGTGCGTGTGTCTGTGTCTGTGTGAAAGCAAGAAAGACAAAGCCAATGTGCCAAAATGTTAACACATGGGACACCTAGGTTAAAAATATATAATCATTCTTTGTCTTTCTCTTGCTCATAAGTTTAAACTTCCAAAATTAAAAGTGTTTATAAATTAGGAGGGAACTAGGGAGGTCAAAGCCTTGCCCAGGTGTGCAGAGCTGGGACCTGAGCTCAAGGCCACCTCCAGGTATGTGGCCCTGCTCTGACCGCATCCAGTGCCTCCCCATTCTGGCCACTTACGGTTGACGACCACGCTGACAGCGCCTGAACGCTCGCTGCCTTGGGCATTCTGCACCTCGCAGAAGTAGAAGCCGGTATCAGCCCTGGTGGCCGAGTGCAGCCGGAGGGTGTGGGAGTGGGCATCCTCCAGCGGGATGTGGTTCTTGTACCAGCTGTAGCGGAGATCACTGGGTGCCTCATTGGGTGTACTGCAGCCTAGTGTCACTGTCTGGTTCTCTAGGATGGGTCCTGCTGGGCTCACCTGGACCTCAGCCACTGCAAGGGCAGCATAGGAGGTGCTGGGGGTCCCAGCTGACTTCACAGTCCTTCACAGTCCCTGGGTCTCAGCCAACCAGCCTCAATCTCTGCACATCCTCTGCCACCCGCCGCTGCAGTGGAGCCTCTGGGAGTGCCCTGCCTCTCTCTGACCTGCTCACCAGGATCCCCCTGACACCTCACTCTTTGTAGGGGTATTATCACCTGTCTCATGGTAAGACAGGGCTGGAACTCCACACCTGCATCCAGGAAGCACTGAGTTATGCCAGCCTCTGGTTCTACCCTTCCCTGTCTCCCCTCTATCCCTAAGGCCTGAGCCCCTCCCTATTCTCTGGCCAATACGAAATCTTCCCAAGGACTCACTGAAGATGTGGAGGCTGATGGGGGGTGAGACCGAAGAGCCCACGCCATTCCCAGCTTGGCAGGTGTAGACACCAGCGTCGCTCCAGGCTGCCTGGGACAGCTGCAGCACACCAGTCTTGCTCTGGAGGGGCGCCCCATCCTTGAACCAGGTAATGGAGCTGACTGCAGGGTAGCTGCTGTTCACCTGGCAGGTGAGTGTGACCAGCTCACCTGGAAGGATATTCCTCCCTGAGGGGCTGAGGAGGATCTTCACACCCTTGGGGGCATCTGCAAGGCACAGTGGGGGGCATTGGGGAAGGTGTCAGGGAGGGCAGGGGATGGCATGCTTCTTGTCCCCCTTTCAAGAATCTGCCCTAAGGAAGTTTGCCCAGATAAAACAGCAGTCCCCTTCTATCCCCACTCAGAGCCCGTGGGGTCTGCCCGTGTCCGTCCCTTCCCCACCATCCCCTGCGCCCAATGCATTCCTTGTCCACTGAGAGCTGATCACGGGACGCTTGGTCCGGTGTCCAGCCTACTCCACCAGCTGTGGTTTTCTGCTTCCCAATGCTGTCCATTGCCCCTGCTGTATTTGGGGTGAGCTCCACACACTGGGCCGTGGGTACTCCACTGATCACTTTAGTGGCCTGCTGGAAGCTATTAGTAAGGGACCAGCCACCTAGTGGGAGGGGGCCAAAGGCAGTGTCAAACTAGTTCTGAAAATAGTTACCCAATTTGTTAGGAAGAGGCCAACAATACAAAGAAATCTTGTTCCAAAGCCTCTCTCTGTGTATTCAAGTGTTTTATTCTTATTTTTTTTTAGAAACAGCGTCTGGCTCAGTCACCCAGGCTGCAGTGCAGAGGCACAGTTACAGCTCACTACAGCCTGAAACTCCTGGGCTCAAGCCATCCTCCTGCCTCAGCCTCCCAAGGAGCTGGGACTACAGGTGTAAGCCACCACATCTGGCTAATTTTTGTTTTTTAATTTTTTGTAGAGACAGGGTCTCACTATGTTGCTCGGGCTGATCTCGAACTCCTGGCCTCAAGCAATTCTCCCATCTTGGCCTCCAAAAGAGCTGGGGTTATAGGCATGAGCCACCGCATCTGGCCTCAAGTGATTAATATGTGCCAGGCACTCTTCTAAATACCTTACCTCTCCTTGTTTTTCTTTGTTTGTTTGTTTGCTTTTTTTGAGACGTAGTCTCACTCTGTCACCCAGGCTGGAGTGCAGTGGCACAATCACAGCTCACTGCAACTCCATCTCCTGGGTTCAAGCAATACTTGTGCCTCAGCTTCCCCAGTAACTGGGATTACAGGTGTGCCACCACACTCAGGTAATTTTTGTATTTTTAGTAGAGATGGGTTTTACCGTGTTGGCCAAGCTGGTTTCAAACCCCTGGCCTCAAGTGATCCACCTGCCTCAGGTTCCCAAAATGATGGGATTACAGGTGTGAGCCACCGTGCCCAGCCCATCTCCTTTAATTTTCATCAAAATCGATGAGACAAGAACCATCTGTTGTTATCTTCCCCACAGACATGAACAAAACAGAGGCTCTGGGAGACAAGGAACTTGCCCGAAGTTTTCACATCTGGTGGGTGGTGGAGCCAGCAACCAGATGCCTGTGAGCAGCGTTTGTTCTAGAACAGGCTGCCCTGTTTGAGATGGAAAATGCATAACCAGTAGAAACCTGGGCTTTCTCCCCACTGACTCATAGCTGTGCCTGGGTGACAGCTTGATCACCATGGTCTTGAGCAGTCCTAAGGCGGAAAAGAGATAAACCCCACCTCCCCAGCATCCTTCAGCGAGGGGGAAATACCAGGACACCTGCTGCCAACCCTGAGGCTGCATGGGAGTGCCTGTCCCCAACCCTTTGTGTCTCCCTTTCTCTGCCCAGCCTGGCCTCAAGGACAAGTCCCTTCGAAGTAGTAGGAGGTGGAAGGGAAGCATTGAATGAAGCTCTTGGGACTCAGGAGAGTCTCTCCACTGCCCTACCCTGGAGGCCCAGGGGTGGCCTGGCTCCGTGTCAGGAGTAAGGGCTCTGTTTCTGTGGGCTGGAGAGAGACCGGTTTCCATCAGGGAGCCACAGATGTGCTCAGTCACAAGGCTGTGGCCCCAGTTAACTAACTCACACTTCACTTGGAGGTGAATCTTGGCCTGAGCGCTATGACTGGCCACTGAGAGCTGGCAGTGCAGGACCCGGCCATGGTCCTGCCAGGACACAGCCATGTGGAGGGTCTCCAGGTGGCTGACGCCGGTGGGTTCAGACTTATGGCTGCTGGAGATGACAGAGCGAGCAGGGTCCTGGCCTTGCCACTGCAGGCTGACCGGCTTCTGCAGGCACATGTAGGGGGTGGAGCAGTTGAAGTCCACCTCTGTGCCCTCAAGAAGCTCAGCTGGGGAGGCGATGGTGGGTGCCCTGGGTTCCTCTGCAGGCAGAGACAGCAATGTTCAGGACCCTTTTCACCACCCCTGAGACCCCTTGCCCTGGAAACCCCAGCTGAGGAGAGCCCTGGGGAGGGGGCGTTTAGGGGAAGGAAAGGCTGCTTTCTACTCCCAGCCCCACTCGAGTGAATACCAGGGAGAACCAGGCCTGGGCCTAGGCCGGGGCTGGAATGGAGGCTGACTGGCTGGGGTTCGAGTCAGGACAAGGATTGGGGCTGAGAGCCCAAGCGTCCAGAAGCAGTTTGGGAATCCCTCCCGGGCGTAGCCAGGCCACCCCCCTTATCACCTGTCACTGTGACCAAGGTGCCTCTCACATCTGACCAGCGGTTGCCCTCGCTGATCTCGAAGCGGAAGTTGTAGGAGCCGGAGTCCTCGGGCCGCAGGTCCTTCAGCAGCAGGTTGCACACCCTGTGCTCAGGGTTCCCCACGAACTCGGCGCGGCCGCGGAAGCGGGCCTCCACCCGCGCGGGGTCTGCCGAATGGCTCACCACCCACTGCCGGCCCGAGTAGTCATAGTACCAGATGGTCGTGATGCCGTCGGTCACCTCCACGTTGGCAGGGAAGCTGAAGACGCAGGGGATGAGCAGGCAAGACCCCCTCACGCCCTGTATGTTCTGGGGGCTGGAGACGCCCCATGAGGCCCGGCCTGCGGAAGAAGGGCAGGGGGACAGAGACAGGGGTGATACCGACCTCAGGGTGCCACAGAGCCCTGCAATCCCCCCAGGGAAGGTGCTCAGATGGGCTCCCAGACTCTGCTCGGCCCCAAGAAATGCATGCTTAGAGCCACCCTTCTCAGTGCCCCGGGGACAGCCCACTGCCTGAGGCCACTCAGAGGTTTGGGAGGGTGGCTCCAAGACAGATGGCAGCTCCCTGCCCAGCTCCCGGCCGCTGCCCCCCGGGCCCTCCCCTGACCTCAGCAACCAAATCTGTGACCCAGGCACTGTCCAACCTGCCAAGGGCTGGACTTCTGCAGTCTGGGCCCCGGAAGACAGGCAGTAGGTCTGCAAAGCTCACCTGGGGAGAAGAACGCGGCCAGGAGGAGAAGCTCCGGCAGGAAGTCCATAGCAGGTTCTTGGGCTGCTCCTGTTGCCTGAGGCTGGCACACACCACACTGCTGGGCACACAGGGGCCTCCAGGGACACCTCTGGGCACTTTAGCCCCAGCACCTGCTGGGAGTCCAAATCTGTGTCCCTACCTCCTCTGCTGGCCAACCCAACAAGAGGGCAGGGCTCTTAAGGACCTGTGGGTCAGCTAGCAGGAGACAGTCAGGAGGCTGTGCCTAGGAGTGCCCTCTCTTGGTGGCCTGCCCCAGAAAAGCCTGTGTGTCCCTTGGCCCTATCCCAAGTTCTGCTTTCCCAGCCCTTCAAGGATACCACTCTAGGGCAGATGAACAGCTGTTTCTTCCTCTTCCCCACTTCCCTGCCCCCTCCCCACCCCCAAACCCACAAGAACTGGAGCCCAGAGACGCCCAGTGACTCACTCCAAGACACCCAGCTAAAATGATGGTTTCTTCCTGAAGCTTGTCTCTCACCACCTGCCTTACCAGCTATAGGCCTTTCTTTTATTTATTTGTTTGTTTGTTTGTTTTGAGACAGAGTCTCACTCTGTTGCCCAGGCTGGAGTGCAGTGGCGTGATCTTGGCTCACTGCAACTTCTGTCTTCCAGGTTCAAGCGATTCTCCTGCCTTGGCCTCCTGAGTAGCTGGGATTACAGGCTTGTGCCACCATATTTTCTATTTTTAGTAGAGATGGGGTTTCAACATGTTGGCCAGGCTGGTCTCGAGAGCTCCTGACTTCATGATCCACCCACCTCGGCTTCCCATAGTGTTGGGATTACAGGCATGAGCCACCACGCCCGGCTAGTGCTGCTTTTAACAGTCACTCCCCTGCTTACAAATCTTCTGTGGCTCCCCATTGCCCGTGACATGTGAAAGGTTCTCATTTCCTGCCCCAGTTCCGTTCCCATTTCCTGCTCCCCACAAACCCACTTTGGGGCCAGTTCTGTCTGCTCACAGGCTCCCTAGCTGCCCAGCTCTATTTCTGCCTCAAATAATCTTTGCCTATTCAAACCTTCAAGGTGTAGCATGAATTTGGCTTCCAGCTGGAACTTCCCTTTAAGGTTCCCGTAGCCACCCCAGAGCTATCTCTGTCCTTGCCTTGTTTTTTTACAGCTTGTGAGAGCCCATTTCTCAGGACCCAGAACTGAAGATACATGCCCCATAGCAGTGCAGAGCCCATGAGGCATTCAACAAACCCCTTAGTGACTAAGAGAGGGCTGAGGTCTTTAGGGGTTCAGAGTTGAGGTTCAGAGTTGGGGAGGGGAGGTGGCTCAGCAAGTCTAGTTTTGACAGGTGGCATGAGAGTCCTGTGGAACACATACTCCACAAACATGAGTTCAATGCCTGTGTGTACCATATCCAAATAGACCAGCCCTCAACCATGGAGTGCCCCGGTCAGGGAGTGTCTAAGGGGTGCCACAGACCTGAGTCCAAAAGGAAGAGATGCCGGAAACACATATAACTAAAATTATAAAACTCTTAGAAGACAACATAGGTGAAAGTCTTTATGACCTTGGACTGGGTAATGCTTTCTTAAGTATGAAATTAAAAGCGCAGGGAAAAAATAGGTAAGTTGGACTTCATCAAAATTTAAAACTTGGCCAGACACAGTGGCTCATGCCTGTGAACTCAACACTTTGAGAGGAGGATGCCTTTAGCCCAGAAGTTTGAGACCAGCCTGGGCAACACTGCAAGACTCTGTCTCTATGAAAAATTTAAAAATTAGCCGGGCATGATGGCACAGTCCAAGCTACCCTGGAGGCTGAAGTGGAAAGATTGCTTAAGCTCAGGGGTGGGGGTTGAGCCTGCAGTGAGTCATGGTCACACAACTGCACTCCAGCCTGGGTGACAGAGTGAGACCCTGTCCCCAAAAAACAAACAACAATGTATATGCATCAAAGGACACTATCTAGAGAGTGAATAAAAGGACAACCCACAGAATGGGAGAAAATATTTGTAAATCATTTAGCTGATAAGGGATTAATATCCAGAATATATAAATAATTCCAATTGACAACAATAACAACAACAACAAAAAAACAAGAAACCCAACTCCAAAAATAGGCAAAACACTTGAATAAACATTTCTCCAAAGAAGATATACAACTGGCTAATAAGGACGTGAAAAGATGTTCAGCATCGCTAGGCATTAGGAAATGCAAATCAAAACGACCGCAAGATACCACTTCACATCCATTAAATGGCTATTCGTAAACAAAGCAACACAGAAAATAATACATGTTGGTGAGGATGTGGAGGAATTGAAATCCTTGGGTATTGCTGGTGGGAATATAAAATGGTTCAGTGACTGTGGAAAACAATTTGGCCATTCCGCAAAAAGTCAACATAGAATTACCATATGATCCAGCAATTCCACCCCTAGGTGTATACCCAAGAGTACTGAAAACTAAAAAAGTACTCTAACAGAGTACACCAATGTTCACGGCAGCACTGTTGCTCTAAAAGGTGGAAACAGGTCGAGTGTCCATCAATGAATGGACGTGGATAAACAAAATGTGGTATGTACACACAATCGACCATAGAAGTAATGAATTCTAACACACGTGAACCTTGAAAACATGATGCTCAGTGAAATCAGCCAGATGCAAAAGGGCAAATATCGTAGGATTCCAATTACATGAAATATCTAGACTAGGCACATCCATGGAGACGGAAAGTAGAATAGAGATAACCAGGGGCTGGGGGAGGGGAAGTTAATGTTTAATGGTTGCTGAGTCTCTGTTTCAGATATGAAAAAGTTCTGGAAATAGACAGTGGTGATGGTTACACAATATTGCAAATGTACTTAATGCCATGGGTTGTACACGTAAGGAAGTTAAAACAGTAAATTTTATATTATATATATTTCACCACATACACACCCATGTCACCAACTTTGCAGTCCTCCCGGTTCTAAATGCTGACTTGGCCAAGTGAACAGGAGGCTGGAAGTGGGGACAGGAAACTCATGACCTCCCAGCCCCCAGCCCATCTGCCTCAGGGGCTTCGCTCAGCAGATTCCTATGACTACCAGGGGCCACACCTGGGAAGGAGCTGAGCCAAGGCCCAGGGCCGGCCAGGCTGACCAGGTGGGACTTAGCCTGGTGCAGAAAGTAGAAGGGGCGCCCCGGCAGGGAGCACAGCACAGGGCCAGATGGGGACAGGAAGGGCACTGCTCCCTAGGGGACCTAGCCCTCTTGCAGGGCTGCTGGAGCGGACCAGTCTGGCCATTTGTGGACACCCAAGGGCTCGCCTCCAGTTCTCTGGGAAGTCTTAGGCTTCCTCCTCTTCCAGAAAGATGCACCCACAACCTCCACACCAGGTTCTTGGCCACTGGAAAATGATGTAGGTGGAAAATGCTGGGATCCGGACACCTCATCATGAAGGAAAGCAGCCTGCTGGGCACACTGGGGGCCAGATGTGTCCCTGGCCACAGGGGATGTTAGGGTCAGCTCTGCTATGGCCAGGACAGCTATCTTGTCCCAGATCCCCTGTTCTTTCCATCTGGGGTCCCGAAAAGGGCAATCGTGAACCCGATGGAAGAATGGTGGGGTTCTGGATACACTGATCCCAGAACAGGGTGCAGGGAAGGACCCTTTCCAGGACCACTCCAATCACATCATGCAGAGGTCACCTATGTTTAGCCCAGCCCTAACCCCTAAGGAGTCAGCCCCACCAGAGTCCCGCCTACTGGCTCAGCCTGTTCTACCACAAAAACCAGTGTCTGCCCAAATAACTGTTCTGGAAAGAGAAAGAGCAGGGACAGCTCCAGAAAGAAGACCTGTCCCTGATTGAAAGCCTGGTGTTAGGCTGGGTGCTGTGGCTCACTCCTGTAATTCCAGCATTTTGGGAGGCCGAGGTGGGTGGATCACTGAGGTCAGGAGTTTGAGACAAGCCTGACTAACATGGTGAAACCCCATCTCTACTAAAAACACAAAAATTAGCCAGGCATGGTGGTGCACCCCTGTAATCTCAGCTACTCATGAGACTGAGGCAGGAGAATCGCTTGAACCTGGGAGGCAGAGGTTGCAATGAGCTGAAAGTGCACCACTGCATTCCAAAAATAAAAATAAAAAAAAAAAAGAAAGAAAGAAAAGAAAAATAAAGCCTGGTGTTGAAGGCACAGTGCCCCCTAAACTTGGGTTGGAGCTGCGGCCTGGGGTGCTCCCAGCGCCCCCTGGTGGTGGAGAAGGGTTTGCAGGTCCCAGGGTAGGGAGTGGTGTACCAGGAACAGGGAGCAGCTCTGCAGCCCTGAACCATCCCTCCGTTGGGCAGTGACTCTTTTGGACATCATTGTCCCTCAGAGAGGAATTTCCTGAAGTTCATCCTTGGGATCTCCAAGTCCTGAGTGCTCTGAAGACAGGATTTTAAATCCCTAACTCCTAGAATTGGTATGTGTTGCATCAGGGTGGCTTGGGCTGGCCTGGTATATGGTGGGCACTCCCATTTGCTGCCTATTTGAGACCAAGTGCCTCAGGAGGGCTTGGAGGGTGGGCTGGGGCCCCAAGTCCCTGACCTCTGATCCCAGAGGCCAAGTTCAACTGGGGAAGAACAGGCAGAGGCAGTTTCCCTGTAGACAGAAAGGCCCAGGCACAGGATTCGGTTTCTGTTTCCTGACAGCAAGGCTTCTCCCCAACTTCCCCATTGGGCTGGAGAAGGAAGGACACAAGGTAGCATGGCCAGCTGGAGCGCACTGGCCCACAGATAGGGAGTCAGGGTATAGACAGGCAATTCCTGGAGCAGATTACAGTCAAAATAGTGGAAATCCCAATCATAGGCCAATTTTTTTTTTTTTTTTTTTTTTTTTTTTTTTGAGACGGAGTTTCGCTCTTGTTACCCAGGCTGGAGTGCAATGGCGCGATCTCGGCTCACCGCAACCTCCGCCTCCTGGGTTCAAGCAATTCTCCTGCCTCAGCCTCCTGAGTAGCTGGGATTACAGGCACGTGCCACCATGCCCAGCTAATTTTTTTGTATCTTTAGTAGAGACGGGGTTTCACCATGTTGACCAGGATGGTCTCGATCTCTTGACCTCGTGATCCACCCGCCTCAGCCTCCCAAAGTGCTGGGATTACAGGCTTGAGCCACCGCGCCCGGCTATAGGCCAAATTTTTAATTCTCCGGAGTCAGGGTATAGACAGGCAATTCCTGGAGCAGATTACAGTCAAAATAGTGGAAATCCCCAATCATAGGCCAAATTTTTAATTCTCAGAGCCATGGAATCCATAACTAATGTCTATTGGCTTTGCCATGTGCGGTAGAAAATTCACACTTCATTCCCTAATCTGGTTCTAAAAGTTCCTGGCTGGAGTGGCCACTCCCGGAACTGTGCTGGACAGCACCGGAAGCCCTCCTGTAAACGGACCAAGTAGCGATGGATGAAGTGGAAAGGGGCTGGGGTTAGAGAAAGGAGAGATATCGCTGGGCTGGGCTGGGGCTGGGGTCAGGCGATGGTCAAGTTGGAATTCTGGGAGCAAATTAAGGCTGGGATTGGGGTGGACATTGAGGTTGAGTGATGGGTGAGGGTAAGGGTGAAGGTAGGAGTCGGTGCAGGTGATGGTTAAGATACGGTCGAGGCTGGGTTAAGATAAAGGTAATAGAGTTGGAGCTGCAGTTTGGATGGTTGGGATTGGATGAGGTGAGTAAACGGTTGGGATTGGGGAGCAAGTGAGGTGAGGGTGAGGTAAGGGTGGAAGAGGGGCTAGAACTGGGGCTGAGGCAGGGTCAGAGCAGGCCGGTGCTCAGGACTGAGATTGGGATGCAGGCTGGAAGGATGTGGGGTGGGGGAAGGGTCGAGTCCAGCTTTGATTAGTGCCTCGCACTTGGATTGGTTTGGGGTCCAGCACTCACACCTAGATGCACTCCCTCCACCCCCGCCCGCACCCTGCTCAGCCAGCTTCAGCCCAGCCCCGCTCCTAACTCACCCTCCCGGCTGAGGGACTAGGGATGGGGAGTACCTGCTCCGCAGGAGGAAGTGGCTGCAGGGTGCTGGACCTGTGAGAGGAGAACAGGAAGGACAGCCAGGAGCTCCGGGTGCAGTGGGCTCCCCAGGGCTCTGCTGGCTCCAGAGAGAAGGATCCCGTCTCGGGGGCTGCTTCCTCTTTCCCCAAGCCTCAGCTCTACTGTCCAGCCCAGAAGCTGGGCAGGGAGGCAGCTGCAGGCCTTGCACAATGCCAAGACAGGAAAGACCTCCACAGGGGAAGGCCCTCGGCAAGGCCAGGGACTTAGGGACTCAAGCAAGCAGAAGTGGGACCGAGGCGACGCTGGCGTTTCCTCAGGCAAAGTGAGAAATGGGGTGGGGGCTCCCATTCACCAGCCAAGTCCACACCCCACTCTGTCTGCGCCCCTTAGGGAGGCTGAGGGAGGTGGAAGGTTGCTTCCCGCACACATCTCCTCCCTGACACCTGGGAGGAGGCGAGCCCAGCCTGCGGTGGGGACACACTACACAGGGCCCAGACCAAAGCAGCTGTTCTCCAGGCCATCAGGAGCCTCGCTGTACCACTGGGTGCCCTAAGAGTCTCGCAAGAGGCAGGCCCTTACTGTGGGGACCAAGGGCCCCAACGTCAGGACACTCCTCAGGCTTTCTCTTCCTCATGTCACTCTCCTGTACATTTTTTTGTTTTGGGTTTGTTTGTTTGTTTGTTTGTGAGATGGAGTCTCGCTCTGTCGCAAAGGCTGGAGTGCAGTGGCACGATCTCAGCTCATTGCAACCTCTGCCTCCCGGGTTCAAGCAATCCTCATGCCTCAGCCTCCCAAGTAGCTGGAATTACAGGAATGCACCACCACACCCGGCTAATTTTTGTATTTTTGGTAGAGACGGGGTTTCACCATGTCGTCTTGAACTCTTGATCTCAGGTGATCTGCCCACCTTGGCCTCCCAAAGTGCTGGGATTACAGAGGTGAGCCACTGCACCCAGGCACTATCCTATGCCTTCACCCCCACATTGGGATAGGAAAGGAAAGACCCCGCCACAGCTAGTTAATGTTAGAATACTACAGGCCATCTTATCGGGGGCCTACTTTGTGTCGGCACTTGACATGTGGGGCAGATGTTAATTGCTCCAAGCAATCCCAGACACAAGCAACAAGACTTTTATATTTTTTTTGACAGTGTCTTGCTCTGCCACCCAGGCTGGGGTGTCCCGGTGCAATTTTGGCTCACTGCATGCAGCCTCAAACTTCTAGGCTTAAGCAGTCCTCCTGCCTCAGCCTCCTGAGAAGCTGGGGCTACAGGTGCTTGCCACTATGCCTGGCTAATTCTGTAGAGACATAGTCTCCCTATGTTCCCAGAGGTGGGTGAATCACTTGTGGCCAGGAGTTCTAGATCAGCTTGGCCAACATGGCAAAACCCTGTCTCTACTAAAAATACAAAAATTATCTAGGTATGGTAGTGTGTGCCTGCTACTCAGGAAGCTGAGGCATGAGAATCGACTGAACCCAGGAGATGGAGGTTGCCATGAGCTGAGATAATGCCAACTGCACTCCAGCCTGGATGACAGAGCAAGACTCTGTCTCAAAAAAAGAAAAAAAAAGATAATTTCTCAATAGGTCACACTGCTATACATTCATCTAATACTAATTATTCTCTCTCTCGCTTGCTCTTTTATTTTATTTTATTTTATTTTATTTTAGACAGGGTCTTGCCCTGTCACCCAGGCTGGAGTGCAGTGGCACAATCTCTGCTTACTGCAACCTCGACTTCCCAGATTCAAATGACCCTCTCAAGAGGCTGGGACTACAGGTGAGTACTACCAGACGCAGCTAATATTTGTATTTTTTTGTAGAGATGGGGCTTCATCATGTTGCCCAGGTTGGTCTCAAACTCCTGAGAGTTCCGGTGAAGTGATCCACCCACCTCGGCCTCCCAAAGTGCTGGGATTACAGTCATGAGCCACGGCACCCCGACAGTTATTCTCATTCCAGACAGGAGAACCAAGGCATAGGGAGGTTAGAGAATTTGAGGAAGGCAAATTTTTTTGGTTGAAAAAAAACCCAAGTAAGTTTTGCTGTGAGTACCGAAGACACCAAATAACGGTGTTTTAAATAAAATAGAAGTGTATCACTCTTTCCCTCAAGTAAGTGTTGGCATCCAAGATGATATGGCAGCTCCACAGTCATC
Organism: Saimiri boliviensis; assembly: GCF_048565385.1. Lineage (NCBI taxonomy): Eukaryota > Metazoa > Chordata > Mammalia > Primates > Cebidae > Saimiri > Saimiri boliviensis. Next base: position 92,514,745 of record NC_133457.1, on the reverse strand, counting down.
ATGAAACCTTTTGACTTTTGGCTCTGTCATCGTCAATGGGCTGTTTCCGGTCATGGTCCCTAGTGGCTGCTTGCACTCCAGCCACTGTATCTGCACTCCGAAAAGCAGGGTGGAGGAAGGGACAAAGTAGGCCATGCCCTCTACTTTAAGATAATTCCTTAAATTGCTGGTGTGGTGGCTCACTCCTGCAATCTCAGCCACTCAGGAAGCTGAGGCAGAAGGATCACTTGAACCCAGGAGCGTGAAGGCTGCAGTGAACTATAATTGTGTCACTGCATTCCAGCCTGGGTGACAGAGAGATCTTGTCTCTTAACAACAACAACAAAAAAAGGTAATTCTGGCCAGGCGCCTTGGCTTATGCCTGTAATCCCAGCACTTTGGGAGGCCAAGGCAGGCAGATCACCTGAGGTCAGGAGTTCGAGACCAGCCTGACCAACATGACGAAATCCCATCTCTACTAAAAATACAAAATTAGCCAGGTGTGGTGGTGCATGCCTGTAACCCCAGCTACTGGGGCTGGCCACACTCCTGGCCAATTTCAGCCTATTGAGAGGAGTCCCAAGGGTGGTTAGGGCCTGGGGATGTGTTAGCCAGATGGCCCTGGGAGGCCTCGGGTTGGCTTATCCTAGGAGGCAGAGCAGGTGGGCAGCCCTCAGCAACACCCCAATCACCCTCCCCATCATGCATCACTGGGCTGGAGCTGGAGGTGGATGGTGGGGATGGGGCGGCTTGCAGCTTCTGCCCTGTCAAAAGATCCTCTATTCTGCAACCCCACCCTGACCTTGATGAGTCTGGCTAGTCTGGTCTCTGGCTGCCCGTTTGCTCTCAGCCCTGGCCTGTCCTGCCCTGGGGTGCCTTTCTGCTGAGACCTTGTCTTCCCCAACCTGTTTGTGGAGGAAGTCTGCAGTATTCCCGGAGAGCCTTGGACTTGGAAAATCACTTACCATCAACTTGAGAAAGTAAGCGTGGCCCTGTGGTTATAACAGGTCACAGATTCAAATGCAGTAATAGGATTACGTGCAATGGGCCACGTGGCAAACTGGTGCCTGACTCTCAGTGAGCCCTCATCAGTCTCTGTGACTTCGACAAATGGGGAAACTGAGGCCTAGAGGGGAGGGCGTTTGCAGAAGAGCCTCATGGTCAGGATGTTAGGCTTGGGAGTTAGACCTACCTGTGTTAATCCAGGTCTGCTACTGAGAGTGAGTCCTTGGGCAGATCACCTAAGCTCTTGGTTTCCCCAGCTGAAATGCAGCCCCTGAGGCCTCATTATAGAGAACAGTCATGAGGATGAGAAAGGATAATGCAGCGAAGGCAGCTGGTACATAGTAAGGACTCAGCGCGTGCATCCTGAACCTCATCATCCTCAATTCCTGCATCGATCCATCCTTCCTTCCTTTCTTCCTTCCTTCCCTCCGTCCCTCCCTCCCTCAGGGTGGGTGAACTCCGGCCTTCGTGGGGCAGGGTGTGGGTGCTTGGAGGGGACCATGACAGTGTCATGTGTGTGCATGGGACTTTTGGAGTGAATAACTGGGGAGGGGCGTGTGTGTGTGTGTGTGTGTGTGTGTGTGTGTGTGTGTGTAACCAGAGGGCTAACTCTGATTGGGAGGTGGGGGTGGGAGGGATGACTCAATGGCCAATTAAATGTTTACAAACTCATGATTTATTGAGAGGCTTTCACACCAACAGGTAAGCAGCAGTGAGAGAGGGGGAACAAACCACAGGGAGTAGCTCCAGGACCTCCTGGATGACCGTGCTGTTTTCCCTCGGAATGCCAAGAAGCGTTGGGGGCGGAAGGGTTGGGGGCCGAGCTCTTCTCCCAGCAGAGCTTCTGGTGGTTGCCTGATGAAAAAGAGAGGCCTCAGAGTTCTCACCAGTAAAGCTCCTACAGGCATACAGGCATCTCTGCCATGACCAGTTTCTTTTTCTCTTTTTCTTTCTTTCTTTCTTTTTTTTTTTTTTTTGAGACAGAGTCTGTCTCTGTCACCCAGGCTGGAGTGCAGCGCTGCCATCATAGCTCACTGCAGCCTCAACCTCCCTGGCTCGTTCGATCCTCCCACCTCAGCCTTAGGAGTAGCTGGGACTACAGGTGTACACCACTATGCCCGGCTAACTTTTTTATTTTGAGACAGAGTCTCGCTCTGTCACTCAGGCTGGAGTGCAATAGCACAATCTCGGCTCACTGCAACCTCCACCTCCCAGGTTCAAGCCATTCCCTGCCGGAGTCTCCAACTAGCTGGGACTACAGGCGTGCGCCACCGTGCCTGGCTATTTTTTTTTTTTTTTTTTAAGTAGAGATAGGGTTTCACCATGTTGGCCAGGATGGTCTCAAACTCCTGACCTTGTGATCTGCCCGCCTCGGCCTCCCAAAGTGTTGGGATTACAGTCATGAGCCACTGCACCCGGCCAACTTTTTAAACTTTTAGTAGAGATGAGGTCTCCCTATGTTGCCAGGCTCATCTTGAACTGCTGGATTCAAGCAATCTCTTTACTTCATCCTTCCAAAATGTTAGGGTTATAGGCATGAGCCATAGCGCCCAGTGATGGTCAGTTTATCGTGGTGTTCAAAGCCCTCTGCAGGCATCTCCATGGCCATTATCTCAGCTGCCTTTTGGCTTCTCTTTCTTGTTAGGTCTTTGGGGTGTCCGACCACAGCAGGTGTTATCACATCACCTCTGTCCACTGTACACTCAGCAGCTTCACTGTAGGCTGAGTCACTTGTCATTAGTGACTCTATTTTGACATGTTTAGAATCACAAAACATTGTTATCTATCACATCGGGAATGGCAAGGCATTTTGGAAGAGTGGCTTTTTTTTTTTTTTTTTTTTTTTTTTTTTTTTTTTTTTGAGATGGAGTCTCTTGCTCTCTCTCCCAGGCTGGAGTGCAGTGGTGTGATCTCCGTTCACCACAACTTCCACCTCCCAGGTTCAAGTAATTCTCCTGCCTCAGCCTCCCCAGTAGCTGGGATTACAGGTGCACCACCACGCTCAGCTAATTTTTATATTTTTAGTAGAGACAGGGTTTCACCATGTTGGTCAGGCTGGTCTCAAACTCCTGACCTTGTGATCTGCCTGCCTTGGTTTCTCAAAGTGCTAGGATTACAGGTGTGAGCCATTGTGCCCGGCCAGAATTGTGGCTTTTTTTTTTTTTTTTTTTTTTTTCTGAATGAGGCAATTTATTAGCCCAGCATGGTTTGTTCTAAATGCTTCTTGTTGCCAGCTGCCACCTGTCTGGCGATTCTGTCCAGATCTCTCTGTCCCTGAGGTGACAGTTTGTGGCCCCCATCTTGGTCCTTTTCCGCCATTTTCAGCCCCTCCAGGGCTTGGAGGACCAGACGGGCCAGACTCTTGGAGCCTCAGCTGAAGGGGCTGGGCATGACGCCGTTTCTCTGACGTCCCCCGTAGATCTTGGTCATGGAGCCAACCCCAGTGCCACCCTGGAGGTACAGGTGCCGCGCTGTGGAAGCAGCTCGTGTGTAGAACCAGTTTTCATCGTAGGGAGCAAGCTCTTTGTGCTTGGCCAGCCTGATGGTGTCCACCCATTCAGGGACTTTCAGCTTCCCCGACTTTTTGAGAAAGGCTGCCAGAGCTCTGATGAACTCCTGCTGGTTCACCTCTTTTACAGGAACTCCAGGCATCGTGCAGCCGCCTCGCTACCAGCCAGGGGAAAGGGCAGAATTGTGGCTCTTAATCCAGATAGGCAGGCCCTAGCGTTGGTGGGGATCCCCCACTTTCTGGTCTTGAAATCCTAAACTCAAGCGATCCTTCCACACTGGCCTCCCAGAGTGCTGAGATTATGGGGGTGAGCCACTGTGCCTGGCCCCTTTCTTTCTTTCGTTTCTTACTCCTTCCTTCTCTGTTTCACCGTTTCTCAGAAGTGGGTGGTTCAAGGATTTTCCCTGACTAGGGGAAGAGTACACAAGAGCCCAGGTGGGCTGAGGAGGCAGGTCGAGCCACAGAGCTGCAGCTGGGCCAGCACTCACGCAAGGCTGCCTCCAGGAATCACATTGCAGCATGTGTTACAATTGAATGCCTTTCTATTGCTGAGTAGTCTTCTATATTCTGTGGGTGTTAATCCATTCATCAAAGGTAATACACTCTTGGGTTTCTTCCAGTATTTGGCTTTTGAGAATCATGCTGCTGCCTGGTGTGGTGGCTCCTGCCTATAATCCCAGCACTTTGGGAGGCTAAAATGGGATGATCATTTGAGGCCAGGAGTTTGAGACCAGCGTGGGCTACATAGCAAGACCTTGTCCATAAAAATAAAATAAAATAACAAATAATGCTGCTATAAAATTTTGTGTACATATTTGTACAGACGTGTTTTTATTTTTCTTGGAGAAAGACTTAGGAGTGAATTTGTTGAGTCAAATAGTAAGTGTATGTTAAATCTTACAACATTCTGGCTTCCTAGGTTCCAGAGAAGCTGTACCATTTTTCATTTCCACCAGCAGTGAATGAAAGTTACACTCACATCTTCACCAACACTTAGTATTGCCAGTCTTTTTACATTTAGCCATTTTAGTGGGCACAATGATATCCCATTGTGGTTTTCATTTGCATTGTCTGATGGCTAGTGATTTAGAGCAGTAAGCCCCAACCTTTTTTGGCACCAGAGACTGGCTTCCTGGAAGACAATTTTCTCACAGAGAATTGGTGATGAAGGCTGAGGGATGCTTTCAGGATCAGGGATTAGATTTTCATAAGGGGCACACAACCTAGATCCCTTGACTGTGCAGTTTACAATAGGGTTTGAGCTCCTCTGAGAATCTCATGCCACTGCTTATCTGACAGGAGGCGGGGGTCAGGTGGCGATGCTTGCTTGTGGTCTGCTCACCTCCTTTTGTGCTGCCCAGTTCCTAATGGGGCTGGGGACCCCTGATGTAGAGCATTTTTCATCTATTTCTTGGCCATTCATATATCTTTTTTGGTAAAGTGTATACAAATCTTTGAACACTTTTGAGCTTTGTGTTCTTTTTATCCTCATTAATAAGATGTCTGTGTGTGTGTGTTTACGCACTTCCTTTTATATTCTGAATGCAAACCCTTTGCTGAATATATGTTCTGCAAAATTTTCTTCCAGTCTGTGAACTGCCTTGCAATTTCCTTATTTATATTTTTCTTTTTCTTTTATTTCTTTTTTTTTTTTTTTTTTTTTTTGAGACGGAGTTTCGCTCTTGTTACCCAGGCTGGAGTGCAATGGCGCCATCTCGGCTCACCGCAACCTCCGCCTCCTGGGTTCAGGCAATTCTCCTGCCTCAGCCTCCTGAGTAGCTGGGATTACAGGCACGTGCCACCATGCCCAGCTAATTTTTTTTTGTATTTTTAGTAGAGACGGGGTTTCACCATGTTGACCAGGATGGTCTCGATCTCTCGACCTCGTGATCCACCCGCCTCGGCCTCCCAAAGTGCTGGGATTACAGGCTTGAGCCACCGCGCCCGGCTCCTTATTTACATTTTTCAAAGGCAGAAGCTTTTCGCCAGCCTTTCCTGGGGTGTGCTATTGTGGGTGCACCTTTCCTGCTGGAGCCCTGGCTGCTGCAGGTTCCATGGAGACTCCACTTCAGTGGGAACAGCAGAAGTTTCCTCTTTTGTTGCAGAAATTATCCAGAAAGTGACACTGAGCATGCTCTGCTTCCAAAATGCCACACCACACACCCAGCTCTCTCTGCCAGCTGTCCTGGTCTCCACCAACCCCACCTCAGCCTCCCTGTGGGAGTTTCATGCAGAGAGCTTGCATTCACCAAGCAAGAAGGGGATTCGAGGGGGTCAGTACGTGGATTTGACAATGACAATCAAAGTGGTTCACTCAGATTCAAGGATATCAAAGAAAGGCCTAACTACCTGAGATCTCATTTCAAATCATTTTGGATGGTAACATTTCGCCGAGGTTGGGAACACAAATAATCAAATCTACTGGAGTGTTTGCTCTAATTTAGTTAAAAACATTTCTATCAAGGACAGATGTACCATGAACTTACTGAGGCTTGAGCTTCAGGGACCCTGATTCCAGGCCCGTCCTAAGGTCCTGAGGAGCACCCTGCAATGTGTTTGTGTTCGTTTTAAGCAAATGTAAATGTTTATTCCTTATTATCATTTGTAGTGTTATATTTTAATGAAGACTCTCCCTCTCGTGATATATTTAAGCTCCACAAAGAATGAAAGGGCAAGATGACTAATCTTATTTGAATATGAGAGCTTAGTTGTGAAGACATCTTCCTCTGAATTATAAGAGAGGAACTGTGTGTGTCCGGGCATGTGTATTAGGGCGTTGTGTGTGTGTGTGTAAGGGAGTAGATGTGAATGTACGTAAGGACAGGTGAATGTATGTGTGAGAGTAGGTGCTTGTGTGTGTGTGAGTGTGCAAAGCAGGTGTATGTGTGAGAGGTAGGTGCATTTGAGTAAGGCAGTGTGTGCTTGTGTTTAGGGCAGGTGTTTGTGTGAGTGTGTGATGTAGAAGCCTGTGTTTGTGTGTGCTCTGATAGACCACGGGGTAGAAGAGGAAGAATAACCATAGGGTTGATAAAATACCTCAGGAAATAGGCTGTAATTTATTTGTCTGTCTTTTCTCTGTTTCATTTAAAAGGGCCATCAAACAAAAACTACGTTGTTTTTAAAACACAGAGTTCCAGGAACAAAAAATTGGCACTGGAGTCTAAAGAAAAGCTGACACCACATTTTCGAGATCAGCAGAAGGCAGTCATAGATCTGGCTCCTGCCTGGGTATTGGGACTGGCGGCGGGGAGCACCCACCTCCTCCTTCTTGGTGAACCCGGAAAGAGGCTTCACTGAGTGTAGCTGAGAAAGCCACTGCCAGCGCCCAGTAGCAATAGACAGCAGGTGGAAAAAATGAGTAATCTTAGAAGTAGGTGGATAACTGGGCATGGAGGCTCACGCATATAATCCCAGCACTTTGGGAGGCTGAGGCGGGCAGATCACTTGAATTCAAGACCAGCCTGGCCAACATAGTGAAACCCCATCTCTACTAAAAATACAAAAATTAGCTGAGCATAGTGGTGGGCGCCTGCAATCCCAATTATTCAGGAAGCAGAGGGAGGAGAATTGTTTGAACCTGGGAGGCAGAGGTTGCAATGAGCCGAGATCATGCCATTGCACTACAGCCTGGGCGACAAGAGTGAAACTCCATTTCAAAAAAAAAAAAAAATTGAATGTGATCCTTCCCCCACCACCCGCCCTATATACATTTTGTCTGCTATGAAATAACTATGGCCCTGCTGAATACTTCCGTGAGTGGCTGCATCTGTGTCTGTATGTTGTGGAGAATAATTACCTACAGATCGCAGATACAGATCTCAGAGATTAACTTTGTATACATTCCTCTAATTTCTTCATCTCATAAGGACCTGAATTTTAATCTCGGAGACACATGCTTTCCCTTATCTTTTGTAACAGAGATTGGAAATCCCAGGCCTAAGCTGTCACACCCTAATATTTATTTAATGAACTTCAGCGAATATCTTTTGCTGATCTTCTGAGCGGGAATGTTTTCATTTAACCAGCCAGAGAGTGAGGGTCTAACACCTGCCAGCTATTTTGCAAGATGCTTTCTTTATAGGTTTTGTCTCTTAGTCCTCAAAATGACCTCATAAGCACATAATTCTCGGCTCATTTATTAGGAAGCTGGGGCTCTTAGTCCCACTGAGAGGTGGTGTCTGGGCCCAGGCAGCAGGGATACAGGGAAGGGGGAAGAGTTTGCATGCCAAGCTTGGGAGATGCAAAGCTGGAAGTCATGGGTGGGAAGGAGAGGGTGCTGGGGATGAGATGATGCCAGAGCAGCTCAGGATGTGCCTTGATTTCCCCACCAGAGGTGGCCTCATTCTGAAGGCCAAGGCCACAGCTCCACTGAACCCGGCCCATTCTTATTGTTAGTTTCCTCAGCCCCTAAAAACTTGGGGAGACTGGGTCCCCTGACAGAACCAAGTTCAATTTCCCAGACCTCTAAGCATTCATTCACCTGATCCAGAGCCTTCACACGTCCGGGGAAAGATTCATCTTTCCTACAGATAATGAGCTAAAGGCTGTAGGGAAACAAGGAAGTGCTGGGGGCATGCACACTGGGCCATGTGAGCTCTCCCAAGGCGCCTCTGTGTGGCACTCACGCAGACCCCCACGCTCCTGCTCACGCTGCTTGCCTGGCCAAGAGCAGTCCTCCAGCTCCACCTGAGTTCAACAAACCTGCATGTGACACCTCCCTGCCTCATCCTTCTCTTCCACAGCCTTCTGTTTATTCCCCAGAGATGCCACCTCCTCTGTCTGACCTGCAAGGCAGAGGAGGAAATGTTTTGAAATCTTTTAACACGAGGGAAAAAACACCAACACGCACGCAAGCTGCACCTGATGCTGCAGGTGACAGTCCCTTGCCCCTTCCCTTCTTCAGGTTTCTCTTTTTTTTTTTTTTTTTTTTTTTTTTTGAGACGGAGTTTCACTCTTGTTACCCAGGCTGGAGTGCAATGGCGCGATCTCGGCTCACCGCAACCTCCGCCTCCTGGGTTCAGGCAATTCTCCTGCCTCAGCCTCCTGAGTAGCTGGGATTACAGGCGTGCGCCACCATGCCCAGCTAATTTTTGTATTTTTAGTAAAGACGGGGTTTCACCATGTTGGCCAGGATGGTCTCGATCTCTTGACCTCGTGATCCACCCACCTCAGCCTCCCAAAGTGCTGGGATTACAGGCGTGAGCCACCGCGCCCGGCCCCTCTTCTTCAGGTTTCTAAATGGCAGCATCAGTGCCATAAAGCAACCATCACACCAAGTCCTGCTGACGGCAGGGGAGTGAAAACAAGCCATGGGGACAAACTGTTGTCCCCAAGCCACTGTGTCTGTCTGCAAATGTAGGCAGGCTGGGGGCCTGCTCCAGGGAAGACAGAGTCACTATGCAGTAATAAAGAAGCATGTTTCTGACACAGGGGTGTCTATGTGGATCCACATCCTTACGTAATCGGCATTGGCAATTTTTGACAGTCTCTATGGAGACTGAGTTTTAAACATATACTCAGTCTCCGTAGAGACTGTCAAAAATTGCCAATGCCAATTATATTGCAAGTCGTCACGGCAGAGTATTGGAAAAGTTTTAAATTAGCCATAATCGCACCTCGGATAAACCTCATTGGCTGCAATGCTACCGCTACACAAAGCTAAGTCACAGCTATTTTTATGAGAATGTTCTCCAGGCTTTTCATGTTCTGTCTCTGATACTCAGAACTCTGCAAGGTCAGTGTGACCAACTGCTCCAGATCTAAGAAAATGGAGGCTCCCAAAGGAAGGAGAACGTTCACCCAGGGTCACAAAGCTTGCAGGAGGCAGAGTGGAAGTCGCTTCCAGCTCTGCCTGCAGGACCCTCTCATCCCCCCTCTGCTTCCCTTCTTGACAAAGACTCTTCTCCACTCTGGAGGTTGCCACCTGTGGGCACAAAGATCTCTGGGGAGATCTGGATTCCTGAAGACCTGCAGGGGAATTGGGAGAGGGTTTTCTGACAGAACAATCCTACGTACAGATGTTAGTTTGGCACAGCTATCATATTTCTTTTAACTTCCAACTTTAAAGTGCACTATGACATAAAAGATAATAATTTTTTCCACGGAAAAATGAGGTGGGAATTCTAAACAACAGACATTTTAAAAATGTGTTTGATTGTAGGTGTAGCCGTTCCATCATGTGTGGTCAGAGGACTCAGCAGCTTTCAAAACTATAGAGGCCAAGGAGAGCCAGCTTCACTGAGCATCGTTGAAGGTCTTCACTGGGAATTGTCCTTGTAGGTAATGAGTGGCGTTCACTCTTCACTACCTCACAGCCAGGGCACATTCTCTATTACAAATGCGGGACCTCTTAGACCTACAATGTGAGATCTAGGGTGCCATTGGGTGGGAGTGGGAGCAACTTTGCACAACACAGATGGGACTGTGATGAATTATGGCACTGACTTTGTCCAGGAGTATTCAAAATGGCACACAGCACATACTAATTAATGTTGGATTAATGAGTTTTGACTTTTTTTCGCTTCCGGGATTACAGCAGATATTCTGAATGCCAATCACCTCCCTTATAGAGGAAGACAAATAAAATAAATAAATAAACAAAAAAGAGAAATAAAATCACAGCTCAAAACAAAACCCTACATATTTTGGAAACAAGACCCCACAATATTTGGAGTCAAATATTGGATCAGTCAGGATTCCCTGGGCCATGAGACCTCCAGCAGTGAAGCTCACTGGCATCGCCTCGTGTTATTTCTGCAAACAGACCAGTGGAAGCCCTTCAGTTCTCGGCTCCTAAGCATTCATGGCTTCTGGCGGTGTCAACAAAGATGACCAGCTGGGAATGGAGAAGCCTGGAAGCTTATGGGGAAGATTTTGCTTTGAAAAAGGGCAGGCAGAAAAGGCACCCAGAACCTACAGAGCAGAGGCCAAGCCAGGAGAGGGTGCTGTGGGAAAAGATAAAAGTGTCCTGTAATAGAGTGAAAAGGACTCCAGCATTTACCTTTTCTTCATTTCTGATAAAACGGCACAAAGGTAAAAAACGTATTTTTGACCAAAAGCGCTGCTGACATCCTATTAAACAAACGTGAACCTACTTAATTTTCATTCTGTAAATGGTAGATATTTTCATTATTCTCAGGGTAATAAATCATTTCCCTGATTTTTTTTTGTAAAATTCAATATTCATAATAAAGTTCAGAACCAGAATTGTTCTAAATAATTTCTTCTTATTTATGGTTACAAGTGTACCTCTATAGGAAGTTATATACTCACACCAAGGCTAGTTATCCACAACAAAATGGCAAGGGAACAAATTCCCAGGGAAACAGCAATTATAATAAGCATCCAGGGAATTTCAGAAAAGCCAGGCCTGGGATGCAAACTTTCAGGCAGTACATCGATGACCTGGAATAATAACAGATGGAATAATGAGAGGCTCAATGACATTTACCATATTTCAGTCACAAGGAATCATCCTTAGAAACCCTCAAAATCCTCCAAGACATAACCACACGCCTCAGCTATCACCAGGGTATCCCACTGCTTCAAGAAGGATTGAAGTTAACAGTCTCATGGTTCTTGCATGGCTGGTAGTGTTTTTAAGCATTGTGAATGTAGGTGTCTTTTCTCTAATGCAGGGATGTCCAATCTTTTGGCTTCCCTGGGCTATCTTAAAAGAAGGAGAATTATCTTGAGCCACACATAAAATACATTAACACTAAAAATAGCTGATGAACTAAAAAAAATTATCAAAAAAAATAATGTTTTGAGAAAGTTTACAAATTTATGTTGGGCCACATTCTAAGCTGTCCTGGGCTGCATGTGGCCTGTCACCTGTGGGTTGGACAAGCTAGGTATAAAGTAATTATTGTTTTTTTAAGGTTACTACTTTTTAAATTGACATATAACATTGGAAGTATTTATTAGGTGACCCATGATAAAAGAATCCCTGTGAATCACACTCTTTCTTAGATTACAGGAATCTCTGCCATTTAAAGATCAGCATAAATCGATAGGTGTGGTGGCTCATGCCTGTAATCCTAGCACTTTGGGATGCCAAGGTGGGTGAATCACAAGGTCAGGAGATCAAGACCATCCTGGCCAACATGGTGAAACCTGGTCTCTACTAAAACTACACAAATTAGCTGGGTGTGGTGGCGTGTACCTGTAGTCTCAGCTACTCAGGAGGTTGAGGCAGAAGAATCACTTGAACCAGAGAATCGGAGGTTACAGTGAGCTGAGATGGCACCACTGCACTCCAGCCTGGTGACAGAGCAAGACTCCATCTCAAAAAAACCAAACAAACAAAAAAACAGCATTAGTCAAAAAACTATAATAAAGAGATGAATTCATTCAGAAATAATTATAAAAATACCCAAGTGGGGATCATGAACATGGCATGAATAGCTAAGATTCTTGATATTAATTCCATTAGACTCCTATATGAATGAAGACAAAGACTTCCCCTGAGTAAGTTCAGACGGCTTCTGAGAACATTGCTACATAGATTCCTCAGGATTGAACTGTATGTTCTTGAAAATATCTTAATTTTAAGTGTTTATTTCAAGATGGTAATTAAACAGAGATAGGTATTCAGTAGGGTGGACTGAGCATATACAGAGTCCGAAATGGAAAGGACTGAGTTAGATATCCGTGCAACAATGGGAATGATTTCAGAAACGTTGTGTTGAGCAGAATCAGAAAGACACCGAAGAGTACTTAGGGCATGGCATGCATCTATAGACGTCAAATTCCAGAAGAAGCAAAACCAACCTCTGATGAGAAAGGGATTGGCTGGGAAGAGGGAGAGTTCCCTTTCGGGGGTGACATAATATTGCAGATTTTGAAAGGGAGTTCCGACATGCTGGTGTGTGTACTTCTCCAAGTTAGCAATGTTACATTTAAGAATTGTATAGTTTGTTCTATGTAATTCTTCCAGAGAAGAAATTTTTATAAAGAAATACTGAATTCCAGTTAATGTTAGCTTTGCTAAACTATTCAGCAGGAAGTGTGCTGATGTTTCCAATTCAGTTGGTAATACATCTAAAATAATATGGGCTGATGAATGGATAGAGGGATGGAAAGATGGGTAGATATGTGTTGTCATGTTCATGAAAATGTTAACAAATCAGTGCTGTATTTATAAACATATTGACAGTTAAAGTTGATGGTCATTGCCAAAATCACTTGTGTCATGTCAGCAATTTTCTCCCTTTAAACAAGAGTTCCAAAAATTAATTATTATTTACGTTCTATATGTTTGAACAATTTCGACACAATATCAGTCAGATGTTTTTTTCTGTCAGTTGGTCTCGGTGTTGCAAAATGCAAGAACACACAGGGAAAGCTTGCAGAGGTGTGCTGCTTTCTGGGTTTTCATTCTCAGGACAAAGACCAAATGGGAAAAACAAGCCTTCTAGCTCTTTCCAAGGGAGAAGATAGACACCTGCCATATATATGTCCATACAAAGGAATGTTACTCAGCAATAAAACAAAGAGCAAACTCTTAACATTTAAAACAATATGAATCCATGTGAACATGATTCTGCTGACTTTACAGAATTCAGAACAGCAAGAATACCTCTCCTGTATGACACCGTGATATGAAATGGCAGTGCAGCGGGAGGACAGTAGGATGGAGGGAGAAGGACAGATGGAATCAAAAGGAGGAGAGGAAACTTTGAAGGGGAAGAATGTGTTTAGTACCTTGAATCTGGAATGTGGTGAGGCTTTAACTGCTGTATCCATATGTAAAAGTCAGCAAATTGGATTCTTTACACAGAGGCTTTACATCACTTAAACAGTAGCAAGGAAATTTGAGACAGAAACTATTCGTTTTTAATTATCTGAAAAAACATTGCAAATATATATTTAAAATAATTATAGAACTTTACCTAGAAATTATAATTCAATTTAAAATGCAGATAAGAAACTACAAACTTACACTGGTCGGGAAGCCAAGGTCTTCTTTTAAATATTTAGAAATTTGTGTTACAGTCTTTGAAACAGATCAAAAAATATGCCAACACTGTGTGGAAAAATGAGAAAAATATAAGAAAAAAGTCTTAAAGTTATAGATGAAAATACTACTTAAATATATGTTTATCTATACACAAAACTGAGAACTGTTATAAGAAGAATACCTAGGTTATATACCAACAAAAATAATCATAGATTGTTGTTTAGCCTGTTTCTAAAAATAACTTTTGAAAATCAATGTTCACTACTGCTGAAACGGGGCACTTCATGTCAGATTTTCAAAGTCCAGAAAGATTTGCATCACATAGTCTTCTTGGATTTATGATTAAAACTGTGAGAACTGAGGTCAGTTAAAAACACAATGCCAAGTAACCACTAGCAAGAGTTCACCTTCGTATTTTGGAGCATTGCGCATAAAGCACTCAGGAGCAACCTTGGAAATCCACATGGAAAGCAATACAAACTTTCTGGAATGTAGGCCACCACTACACTAGGCACATATAGTATTTTACAAACACTGGATTTATAAGTATTGGAGGAAAAAAATAAATTCAAAATGCAATTCAGACCAATCCACATACCAAGACAGTTTTGTGCAAATGAAATCTCTCTAGAGAGCAGCCTCTGAGTTCTGTGGCACTTTTGTCTTCAGCCTCACAGTGGAGGTGACTTCAGCCTGGGCTCCTGGGAGGGACACGCTGTCCCTGAGGAGCCTCCTCCTCAAAGGAAGCAGGAGCTCTGGGCACAACGGTGAAAGATGCAGATCAAACGCACAAAAGAACAAAGGCCACCTTCTCACTGACCAGTAAAACATCCCCGTCTTGGGCACTCTTGTCACATCTGACAAGTACCTGGATGCAGGTTATCAGCAGTGGGCTCCTACCCAGATTAGGTCCCATGGGGCAAGGAAAAGCTTAGGTTCTGACAGTTGATGGCCATGAGCAAGGGTGGAGGTGGAAAATGCAATGAGAAAAATTTATCCAAGCCTTCAAAGGTGAGGTAGGAAACGAGAGTTTAACTGATCTATAAAAATGCAGCCAGGTAAAGGGAAATAAATTCCAACAAAGACTATCAAGACATTTCCTCCTTCATAGACTCAAAAGAATCAAGAGGCTCTTCTAATCCTGTGGGGTGACTCTGCCTCCAGGCAGTGGTTGCTCCCCATCACTAGACTTTTCCAGATCCCTCTCTGAGAATCCGTGCATGCCACTTAGAACAAATACTCTCGTCTCTAAAAGGTGCCCTCTCCTGAGTGTAGTGGAAAGATATTATAATGTGAGGGTGAAACCATTCCAAATAGAAACCTGAATTTCTTTCTATTTGGACAATCATAAGGGCTTTAAGACCCTTTCTGCTTTGGGTAAATCAATGATCTTCACAAGACACATTTGACAGAACAAAGGACAACACAGTCCTTGCTCACTCCCTGGTCATGTCACTCCTGGTGACTCCCGCCTTGCAAACACCCCAGCAGGGCGAAACCCTTTTCTGTCCCATCTGATGGGCTTCTGGGGCTCTCATCACTCTGATTGACGCAGACTCCCTGGAGGCAGCTCCCAAGAGCAGAAGACACGGATGACTCAGAAGTTCCTAGAAAGTCATCAGACCAGATGACACAGAACTCAAAAGACATTTCACTTTGTTTTGTTTGAGTCAAGGTCTCACTCTGTCTCTGAGGCTGAAGTGCAGTGGGGCGATCTCGGCTGACTGCCACCTCCACCTCTTGGGCCCGAGCGATCCTCCGACCTCAGCCTCTCCAGTAGCTGGGACTACAGGCCCACACTGCCAGATCTCACTCATTTTTTTTTATTTTTATTTTTCTGTAGAGATGGGATTTCACTCTGTCCCAGGCTGGTCTGGAATTCCTGGACTCAAGTGATCTGCTCACCTTGGCCCCCCAAAGTGCGGGATGATATGTGTGAGCTGTGTCATTTCAGCCCCGTGACACATCCCAACAAAAAGGAATGAACCCCGCGGGTCCAGTGTCTACTCACCTGGGTGGACTGATGGCTGGGAAACCCCAGCACGAGGAGCCAAAAGAGCAGCCACTGCAGTCGCATGTCCTGGTCCTCTCAGGGCGCCATGAGGTGACCAGGACAGAGGTGGGGGTGGCTTAGGGCTATGGGAGGGAAGGGGAAAAGGATGGGGATGGGGGAGAGGGAGGGAGGGGAGAGGGCAGGGGAAAGGGAATCGGAGGAAGGGAGGAGAGGAGATGGGGTGAGGGGAGGGAAGGGGTGCTGTTGGGCGCCTGGAGCAGGAGGAGGAGAAGGGGGTCTGGGAAAAGATGGGATTCAAACGAAGTCCTCAAGGGCGGGTGGAAGGATCAGCTACAGGTCAGTGGGAAAGTCAAGCAGTGAAGCAGCAGGACGCGCGGGTTGAAGCAGCGGGAGGCTCAGGAGCAGCTGGAGGGAGACCAGGGCTCTGGTGTCCACCAAAGCTGCTCCTGTCTGGGCGCTGCCTTAGCCACCCTGGGGCTTTGTACTCCCCCTCCACCAATCCCTGGCCCCAGTGGCTGGTGCCTCACAATGGACATTCCACGAGGTGCCCATATTCTGCCAACGCCCCTCCCCGACCTGGACGGGGCAACATGGGGGCCTCACCTCTACACAGTT
The DNA here is from genome assembly GCF_048565385.1 of Saimiri boliviensis. Classification (NCBI taxonomy): domain Eukaryota; kingdom Metazoa; phylum Chordata; class Mammalia; order Primates; family Cebidae; genus Saimiri; species Saimiri boliviensis. The sequence goes on along the minus strand of NC_133457.1, from coordinate 92,498,662 downwards.
TCACAAGTTAGCCAGGCATGGTGGCCTGTAGCCCTGCTACCAGCTATTCAGAAGGCTGAGGTGGGAGGATTGTGTCAGCTTCACAAAGCAAGACCCTGCTTTAAATGAAAGAAATTAAGTAAAAACAAATAAAAAGAAAGATATTATTTATTCACAAATTGGTAGAATTAATATTGTGAAAATGTCTATCTTACATAAAGTGATCCAGATGTAATGCATCCCTATCAAACCACCAATGACATTCTCCACATTCAAAAGGAATATCCCAATTCATTCTGTTCCCACACATACCAAAAAACCCTCTATAGTCAAAATAATTTAAAAGGCTGAAAACTCCCCAAATTTTAGTGTGATAAAAACACTACTAACCAAAAACATTTGACCTAGGATAATTTTACTTAAAAAAAAAAAACAAAACAAAACAACAACAACACACACAAAAAAAAAAACAAAACAAAAGGGAAAAATAAAGACTTTCCAAAATGAATAAATGGATGAGGATGTTCACCATCACTAGTACCGTCCTGCAAGAAGTGCTAAAGGTTGCCTAGGCATGGCGGCACATGCCCGTAATACCAGCTTTGGTTAGCCAAGGCAAGAGGATTGCTTGAGGTCAGGAGTTAGGAATTAGCCTAGGCAATATAGCCAGACCCCATCTCTACAAAATACAGAAACAGTACTGAAAATAATCCATTATGTTGAAAAAAAAAAATGAGGCTAGATGGCATTATAAAACCATATGCAAACAGAAAAGTGTCTGTTAAAGAAAAATATATAAGTAGCTATATAATTATTTACTATCATAATGATGTTGTAAAAAACTTACTGTGGCTATTATATCTGAAAAAAAATCAGAATAAATCTTTGCTACCAGAAGCAAAATATATAATTATTTGTTACATTAATAGCACTCTAGAGCTTGTGAAGAGTTACAGCTTTTGTATTCCATGAAGTTGTGAGATTAAAACTTTCTGATTTCAAAACACATAAAAAGCTACAAAAACAAAAGCAATGTGGTACTGACACAAAGAGAGACCAGTAAATGATGAAACAGAACAGAGCCAGAAATAAACCCGTCTGGATAAAATAAAATAATCTTCCACAAGGTTTCCATGACCACGCAATGGAGAAAACAGTCCTTTCAACAAATGACGTTAAAAACTAGACATCTACGTGGAAAAATGAAGCAATATCCTTTCCTTGCACTACATACAAAAACACTTTAAATGAAATACTTAAACATACAAATAGAATAAAACTCTTCGAAGAAAATACAGGAAAAAAATACAGGAGATGAAATGCATAAGCAACAAATAACTTGTCTTAAAAATAGATGGACTCACTGAAATCTCTGCAAAAATGATATACAAACAGCCAACGAGCACTTGAATGAATGTTCAAATGACTAATTTGTAGAGAAATGTAAAAAAAAAAAATCCCAATGAAGATATTTCCTCACACCTGTTAGAGTGGCCACTATTTTAAAAAATCCAAATCTGTCAAGGATGTGAAGACATCGAAAACCACGTGAACTGCTGGTAGGAAACAAAAGATGCAGCCACGATGAAAGACAGCATAGACCGGGAGCTCTGGCTCACACCTGGAATCCCAGCACTTTGGGAGACTGAGGCGGTGGATCACTTGAGCCCAGGAATTTGAGACCAGCTTGGGCAACATGATAAAATGTCTCTATTAAAAATATAAATGTTATCTGGGTGTGGTAGTGTGCGCCTGTCGTCCCAGGTACTCGGGAGGCTGAAGTGGAAGGACCACCTGCGCCCAGGAAGCAGAGGCTGCAGTGAGCTGAGATGGTGCCACTGCACTCCAGCCCCTGTGATAGAGTGAGACTCTGCCTCAAAAAACAAACAAACAAAAATAGCATAAATGTTCCTGAAATAATAAAAAATGGAATTATATGATCACTTCTGGATCTATATCAAAAGTATACAATGCAGCCGGGCGCGGTGGCTCAAGCCTGTAATCCCAGCACTTTGGGAGGCCGAGGCGGGTGGATCATGAAGTCAAAAGATCTGGTCAACATGGTGAAACCCCGTCTCTGCTAAAAATACAGAAAATTAGCTGGGCATGGTGGCACACGCCTGTAATCCCAGCTACTCAGGAGGCTGAGGCAGGAGAATTGCCTGAACCCAGGAGGCGGAGGTTACGGTGAGCTGAGATCACGCCATTGCACTCCAGCCTGGGTAACAAGAGTGAAACTCCATCTCAAAAAAAAAAAAAAAGTATACAATGCAACTCTGGATATGGAAGAGATAATTTGCACACCCATATTTATCACTACTCAGGAAAGTCAAATGGGGGAAGCCTCAAGTGATGAACACACACAAAAAAACGTGGGATATACATGCAAGGGATATTATTCACCCATAAAAAAGAAAATCTTGTCACATTTTAGGATAAACTTTGAGAGTATTATGTTAACTGAAATAAGCCAGTAGGAAAGTGACAGATAGTGTATGACCATTTATATGAGATATCTTAAGTAGTCCAACTCATAGAAACAGAAAGAAGAACAGTATTTGTCAAGGCTGGAGAGAGGGTACAATGGACAGTTGTTATAACTGGTATTGAGTTGTTGTAATGGGTATTGAGTTTTACTTTTGCAAGACCTAAAAATTCAAGAGGTCTTTCGCATAGCAATGTGAATATGCTTAACACCACTGAATTGTGTACTTAAAAGATTTAAGTTTATACCTGTTATATTTGTTTTTAAACACAATTGAATTTTTTAAGAAAAGATAGTTAAAAGAGATACATAATTATAAAACTTTTCAAAAATCATCTTCAAATCAGAAAAATGTTTCTCTCAGACAAAGAAAATATAGATTCATAATTAAACACGTGATGAAAATAGACTATTTCCATGACTACTAACCTGGACAGAATAAAACAACCATTGAAAATCAGCCGGAGAGAGATCCAAGATGGCTGATCACTAGCAGCTCGGGATTGTAGCTCCCACTGAAAGCGCAAAGAAGGAGAGGACGCCACACCTTCACATGAATTCTTGTTGCTCACGCACCAGGAGATTCCCAGCGGAGGAGCCCCACGGGTCGCCAGCGCGACTCTTGTGACCGGCGAGGCGGTTTTGCCGGCGCCTCGGAGCGTCGGTTCTCAGTGCAGAGTCGGAAAAGCACCCTCAATCTTAACGCCGCTGATTTAGTCGGTGCAGTGGGTTGCTCAGATTTCGGCGCTGAGAATCAGTAAGTCAGACGTCCACTCAGAAACCCAATTACAAAGACGGTAATTATAAAGACCACAGATGGATAAATCTACAACGAAGGGAAGAAAACGGTCAAAAAAGGCTGAGAATACCCAAGATCAGAGCGCCTCTTCCTCAGCAGGGGAATCCCAGTTCCTCATCAGCAACGAAACAAGGCTTGATGGAGAACGAGTGTGTTCCAATTACAGAAGCAGGCTTCAAAACGTGGATAATAAGAAACTTCTGTGAATTAAAAGAACTTGTTATAACACAATCCAAAGAAACTAAGAACTTTGAAAAAAGGTTTGACGAAATGTCAACAAGAATACAAAATTTAGAGAGGAAAATAAGTGAATTGATGGAGCTGAAAAACACAATACGAGAACTACGTGAAGTATGCACAAGTTTTAACAGCCGAATTGATCAAGCAGAAGAAAGGATATCAGAGGTCGAAGATCAACTCAATGAAATAAAACAAGAAGACAAGACGAGAGAAAAAAGGATAAAAAGGAACGAGCAAAGTCTCCAAGAAATATGGGACTATGTGAAAAGACCTAATCTACGCTTGATAGGTGTACCTGAATGTGACGAAGAGAATGAATCCAAGCTGGAAAATACGCTTCAGGACATTATTCAGGAAAATTTTCCCAGCCTAGTAAGGCAGGATAATATTCAACTCCAGGTAATACAGAGAACACCACAAAGATATTCCTCAAGAAGAGCAACTCCAAGGCACATAATCGTCAGATTCACCAGGGTTGAAATGAAGGAGAAAATACTAAGGGCAGCCAGAGAGAAAGGTCAGGTTACCCACAAAGGGAAGCCTATCAGACTTACAGCAGATCTCTCAGCAGAAACCCTACAAGCCAGAAGAGAGTGGGGGCCAATATTCAACATCCTTAAAGAAAAGAACTTTCAACCCAGAATTTCACATCCAGCCAAGCTAAGCTTCACATGTGAAGGAAAAATAAAGTTTTTTGTGAATAAGCAAGCACTCAGAGATTTCATCACCACCAGGCCTGCTTTGCAAGAGCTTCTGAAAGAACCACTACACATATGAAAGGAACAAACAGTATCAGCCTTTCTAAAAAAATTATCAAAAAGAGCATCAATATAATGAAGAATTTACATCAACTAATGGACAAAATAGCCAGCTAATGACAGTATTAAACTCACATATATTATTATTAATTCTAAATTTAAATTGACTAAATCCCCCAATCCAAAGACAGGCAATTTGAATAAAAAACTAAAACCCATCAGTATGCTGCATCCAGATCCATCTCACATTCAAGGATACACAAAGACTCTAAACAAGGGATGGAGAAAGATTTACCAACCAAACAGAGAGCTAAAATAAATAAATAAAAAGCAGAAGTTACAATTAAGCAACAAAGATCAAAAGAAGCAAAGAAGGACATTATATAATGATAAAAGGATCAATGCAACAACAAGAAGAGTTAAAGATCCTAAATATATACGCACCCAATACAGGAATACCTAGACATACAGGACTTATAAAGAGACTTAGACTCCCACATAATAATAGTGGGAGACTTCAACATTAATATTAGACAGATCAATGAGACAGAAAATTAACAACGATATTCAGGTCTTGAACTCAGATCTGGAACAAGTAAATGTAATTAACATTTATAGAACTCTCCACTTTAAATATACAAAATATACACTCTTATCAGTACCACATCATATCAATTTAGAAGTTTAAATGAAATCTTGGTTGGCTCCTTGTTTGTTATTCTCTTCCCTCATTTTCTTTCATGTCTCCATTATTAAGGACAATTATAGGCATACCCATATTTAGACTGCATTCTAGCCTGGGCAATAAAGCAATACCCCCATCCTCTCTCCCTCTTCCTCTTTCTCTTTCTTCCTCTTCTTTAAAAAAAAAAAAAAAAAAAAAAAAAAGAAAATCAGCCGAGAAAAAGATACACCAGATAAGCCATAACCAAAGTCGGGGTCATATTTATAGAAACAAATGCACACATATATAATTTAATTGTGATAGATACTCAACTGATTCCTATTTTAATTAAGCCCCACTTTGATTCGAAGTGTACATATGAAGTTGCAAACTGTTACCTAAAATTATAATAAAAAGTTAAAATAAAAACAAAACAATCAGACAAATAAAACACGCAAAAAAAAAGTAATATGGAATTACAAAACCCTAAGAGATGTGTTAGTCAGAAAATCTGCTAAGAAACATTGATGTGCCATTGAAAAAAAGTTTGCTTAGGTAACTACAATATTCAACTGTGACTGTGTAATCATAAAAAGCAGGTATTTTGAATCATTGGCATGCAGTGTACAGTAGTAAAATTTCAGAGAAAACACACTACCATCATTAATAAAAGACTCTACTGAAAACATTTTAATGACTAAGAAGATACAAAAGATAATTTTTAGGCCGGGCACGGTGGCTCAAGCCTGTAATCCCAGCACTTTGGGAGGCCGAGGCGGGTGGATCACAAGGTCGAGAGATCGAGACCATCCTGGTCAACATGGTGAAACCCCGTCTCTACTAAAAATACAAAAAATTAGCTGGGCATGGTGGCAGGTGCCTGTAATCCCAGCTACTCAGGAGGCTGAGGCAGGAGAATTGCCTGAACCCAGGAGGCGGAGGTTGCGGTGAGCCGAGATCGCGCCATTGCACTCCAGCCTGGGTAACAAGAGCGAAACTCTGTCTCAAAAAAAAAAGATAATTTTTATTGTGTGTTTACTATACTGATGCTATTCTTATACAAAATAAGAATGCTGCCATCCAACTTTCAGAAGCATGGCATAGCCTTACATTTCTAAATCAAGAGAAGAATATAAATGATGTAAAATACGGTGAGAGTCACTGATACATAAAATAAACATTTCTGAATAAGTCATATTACATTTATATACAGATTGAAGAAGCTGGATGAAATCCTATGATTTCTTTTTGCCTGCAGTAACTTAATAAATATGGAGTACTTACTAAATAATTTAATTTAGACAGAACATGTTAATTCTAGCATATTGTTCTGGCAGCTAGAATTTAAAATTACAGATAAACTTGAAACGGAACAAAATAGAAAGAGAAAATGTATAGGAGAATGACATAGAAAGATGGTGAAATAGGTGAACCCAGGTTTCTATATCCCCACAGCAACAAAAATGTGTCAGCCTTCCGTGTACAGAAATGCCTTTCCAAGAGAACCAGGCACCACAGCTCTTGCCTATAATCCCAGCTACTCTGGACCTTGGGGTGAGAGGCTCACTTCAGGCCAGAAGTTCAGAACAAGACTGGATGATATGAGAGGTGAAGTTCAGAACCAGACTGGGTGAAATGAGAGAGACCTCATTAAAAAAAAAAAAAAAAAAAAAAAAAAAAACAAACAAACAAACAAACAAACAAAAAAAAAACCTCTAAGAGAATTTTGCAATCCAGGGAGGTAAAATTTTGCTAAAGATCAAGACTATAGATCCATTAAAAATTATCAAATTTCCAGTGGTCTTTTTCACAGTAATAGAAAATACAATTCTAACATGTATATGGAATTACAATAGATCTGGTATAGCCAAAGCAATCTGTAGGAAAAAGAACAAGGCAAGAGGCATAATATTTTCTGATTTCAAACCACATTTTAAGACTGTTGCAAACTGTTCTTACAGTAGTAAGAACAGGATGCTATGTGAACAAAGAAGAAAACAAACACAGAGACCAGTGGAACAGAATGGGGAGCCTAGAATGAAACTCCTGCACATCAACTTAACTCATCTTTCACAAGAGCGTCAAGGATATACAATGCAGGCAGTATGGTCTCTTCAACACTATAGTCTCCTCAACACTTGGTTGTGGGGAAACAGAATACCCGCAATCAAAATAACGAAACAGACAATTTTTCTTATACCATACTCAAAAATTAACTTGAAATAAAGCCTTAAATGTAAAACATGTATCCTTAAAAACTCTAAGAGAAAATCTCTTTGATATTGGTCTTGGCAATCATTTTTTAGGTATGACACCAAAAGTACAGCAACAAAAGTAAATATAAACAAGCGGGAGTGCATTAAGCTAAAAAGCTTCTGCACGCCAAAGACGATTCCAATCAAACTTTTGGATATTAGAATGGCTAATATAAAAAATAAGTAATATAACAATGTTCACAAGGATGTCAAGAAAAAGCAATTCTGAGCACTCAGAGAGTTCTAACTTGGTAGAGTCATTATGAAAACCAGGAGGGAGGTTATTTAAAATTTTTTTTAAAAAACCTACCCTACAATGCAGCAATCGCACTTCTGTGAATATAACTGAAGGAAATAGAAGCAGCATCTTGAAGAATCATCCACTCCCTCAGTGAACTCAGGTTCACTGCAACAATATTCACAATTGTCAAGATATAAAAACAAGCTAAATGTTTGTGGATGCTGAATGAATAAAGAAAATATGATATAAGTAGACGATAGAATATTACTCAGCCATACAAAAGAATGAAATTAGGTGTGTGGTGGCTCATGCCTATAATTCCAGCACTTTGGGAAGCAAAGGTGGGCAGGTCACCTGAGTCAGGGGTTCAAGACCAGCCTGGCCAACATGGTGAAACGCTGTCTCTACTAAAAATACAAAAATTAGCCAGGCGTGGTGGCATGTGCCTGTAATCCCAGCTACTGAGGAGGCTGAGGCAGGAGAATAGCTTAACCTGGGAGGTAGAGACTGCAGTGAGCTGAGATGGTCCCACTGCGCTCCAGCCTGGGAAACAGAGTGAGACTCTGTCTCAAAAAAAGAAAAGAAAGAAAGAAAGAAAGAAAAGAAAAGAAATCCTGTGAATTCAACAGGACATGTTGATCTGTGATACACACACATGTATATGTTCCTATGAGATATGATATACACATGCACATATATGCATACATATGAATGACACATTCCTGGTAAGCTTCATACTAAAAAAGAGGAAATTATAAAATGATAACTACTACAGTTGGGAGTTGGGGAATATAGAGTTTAAATGACCAACCTCAGTTCACACTTAAAAAAATACAAATTTGAAGTAAAATAACTGGATTATATTACGTTTGGGCAGATGCTTCGTGTTCAGAGACAATTACTGAGTATAAATTTCTGTAGACTTCCATTTGAAATCTCCGTAGGATCCAAAATCATAAAGCAGAAAACATAAAACATCTGTTTACGGGACTTCTGGGATTTCTGAACCAAACACCATCTCCATGCCTCTCACACATTTCAGACATGATGCATAAGAGGACATCACGAAACATTTCATATACAGTTCCTCAAAAATAGGCAGGTTCCCAAAAGCAGCGGCAGAGCAAACAGTGAGACCACACAGGCCCTTACTCGTCAGGACGAGGACTCTGATTTTTACTGTGACCTTTACAAAGGAAGGTCACTAAACAGGAAGTGGAGTCTGGAGCAGGTTTAAGAGAATAAGACAGGGCTGGGCGCGGTGGCTCACGCCCGTAATCCCAGCATCCTGGGAGGCGAGGCGGGCAGATCACAAAGTCAGGAGTGCCAGCCAGCCTGGCCAACATAGTGAAATCCTGTCTCTACTAAAAATAAAAAAACTAGCCAGGCGTGGTGGCATGTGCCTATAGTACCAGCTACTTGGGAGGCTGAGGCAGGAGAATCACTTGAACCAAGGAGGCAGAGGTTGCAGTGAGACGAGGTCACGCCACTGCACTCCAGCCTGGACAACAAGAGCAAAACTCCGCCTCAAAAAAATATATAAATAAAAAAAGGTAATTCTTTAAATTGCACACTTCGTTTCTTCTTATATTCCACTAGCTAGAAGTTAGTCACATGGTCTCATGTCTTTATTCTTACCAATATGTGTCTGAGTAAATCCTGGGGACCCAGTGCTAAGAAGCAGGGGGAGATGAAGCCCTGTCCTCCAGGACTTTAATTCAGTCATTCATCCCTTGGACCTACCCAGCTTCCAAGCTCAGGCCCCTGCCCACCTCCTTGTTGGTGTCTCTGCAGAGCCTCCTGCCTCCCCCAGAGGGTGCCAGAGCCCTCTGCTTCCTCAGCCTTCAGCGCCACTTGTGTCTCACGTGGGGACAGCTCAGTCTATGGAGGCCCAAGGGAGATCTTTGAGACCCATGCTGTAGACAGCTTGGGGCAGAAGGGAGTCATGCAGCCCAGTGGCTAAAAGCCTCGGCCCGGCATAGAGTTGGGTTCAGTTCCAGACATATCCCTCACCTGCTGTGTGATCCCGGAAGTCACTCAATGACTCGGAGGCTGGCGTCCTCTGGAAAGCTTAAACAAAGAGTTCCCGGGGCCTGGAACATCAAAAGAGCTCTGAGAATGTTGGCTCTGCTGTTGCTTCTCTGAATGAGTTGCTGAAGACCATACGCCCCCACTCCTCCACCCGAGATGATCCCTACTCTCATAGCCACACCCTGGACCCTCACGAATTCAGTCACCTCACCTCGCCTGTCACCTGTCCCTCCGGCTCTCCTCTCTTGTTTACGAATCTTGTACTCACCCACTTCCGTCCCTGAATGTTTGAAGGGTTGTGAGGGACACTAAAGAGACTTCCCTCCCTAAGATTTAGGTGGAAGGACCCACTAAGGGACTGAGGCCAGAGACTCCCAGAGAAAGTCAACAAGCCCAAGGATGCCTGTTACAAGAAAGTTAAAAGAGCCAAGTACATGTCCTCCCTTTTTTCTCCCTGGGTGGGGTCTGGGCATCCAGTGTGAACATATGCAGGTCCCAAGGGACACCATCTGTGCAGACCTGGGTAGAGTTAAGAACATTCGATCCAGGCGCACTGGCTCACACCTGTCATCCCAGCACTTTGGGAGGCTGAGGTGGGCAGATCACCTGAGGTCAGAAGTTTGAGAGCAGCCTGGCCAATACGGTGAAACCTCATCTCTACTAAAAATACAAAAATTATCCGGGTGTGGTGGCAGGTGCCTATAATCCCAGCTACTCGGAAGGCCGAGGCAGGAGAATCACTTGAACCTGGAAAGCAGAGGTTTCAGTGAGCCAAGCAAGATTGCACCATTGCCCTCCAGCCTGGGTGACATAGAGAGGCTACAACTAAAACACACACACACACAAACACACACACACACACACACACACACACACATTTAAACCACTACACCAACATCTGGTTCAAGATGGTGGACTGAGAACTTGTCTCCGCCATCCCTAGCCCATCCAAGAGATGGTCTTCGTTTACCACTGAGACCACAGTAAGCGAAGGGAAAAGGAAATAGAAGGGCTGGGAGATGGTGAGTATCCACTGCACAGGGATTTTGATTTGCTTCTAGAACATAGAAAGAGGGAGGAGGATCACGCTCAGGAATAGGTCGGCGTAAAGGAAGCCAGAGCCAAAGCACGCTGAGAGGAAGCTGCCCCAGAGGATGGAGCAGGAGTAGACTCCCTACAGGTACTCAACACACCCCACAGGGTCGGCAGCTGGCACATGTACCTCTCCACCCCCACAGGTAACACTGCAGGGCAGGGGAGACACCTTACATGAGTGCCAATATCAACCAACCCGCCCTTTGCTCATAAAGATGAATTGGTTACCAGGTATTACCAGGCAGGTGAAGAAGACCAGCAAAAAGAAAAGGATCAAAATACAAATAGGTGAGGCACACTGGCTCACGCTTGTAATCCCAGCACTCTGGGAGGCCGAGGTGGGTGGATCACCTGAGGTCAGGAGTTCAAGACCAGCCTGGCCAACATGGTGAAACCCCATCTCTACTAAAAATACAAAAATTATCTGGGTATGGTGGTACATGGCTGTATTCCTAGCTACTTGGGAGGCTGAGGCAGGAGAATCGATTAAACCCAGGGGGTGGAGGTTGTGGTGAGCCGAAATCGTGCCACTGCACTCCAGCCTGAGTGACAGACTGGAGTCTCTCTGTTATCCAGGCTGGAGTACAGTGCCTCAATCTCGGCTCACTGCAATCTCCACCTCCTGGGTTAAAGCAATTATCCTGCCTTAGACTCCTGAGTACCTAGGATTACAGGCACATGCCACTATGCCCAGCTAATTTTGATATTTTTAGTAGAGACAGGGTTTCATCATGTTGGCTAGGCTGGTATTGAACTCGTGACCTCAGGTGATCCACCCACTTTGGCTTCTCAAATGCTGGGATTACATGAGTGAGCCATCAAACCCAGCCAGTGTTCTGATAATTTTATACTTATTAACTCACTTAGCAGCCTTCTGAGCTAGATGCTATTGTCATCTCACTTACAGGAAACTGAGTCACAGAATGCTAAAATTACCTTGACCAAGGTTTACATGGCTGGTAAAGGGCAGAGAAATGAAATTTGAATCCAGGCAACCGGTTTCCTGAGTTGGGCTCTGAACTACTCAGCCATAACGCCTATTTAATTATTTACTTACTTATTGAGACAGGGCTCTGTAGCTCAGGCTGGCGTGCGATGGTGCAATCATGGCTCACTGCAGCCTCGACCTCCCAAGCTCCAGTGATCCTCCCACCTCAGCCTCCCAAGTAGCTGGAACCACAGGCATCCACTATCATGTTCAGCTAACTTTAAAAAAAATCTTTTTTTAGAGATAGGGGTCTCACTACATTGCCTAGACCGGTCTCTAACTCCTGGGCTCAAGCGACCCACCCACTTCAGCTTCCCAAAGTATTAGAATTACAGGTATAAGCCACCGCATCTGGCCAATACTGCCTTTTTAATCAACTAAACAAAAAGTGAACAAAACAATCCTGGAGGGAACAGATAATTCAAGGAATACAAGAGAACTTATAAAAAGAAAGATTCTAATGCCATTATATTCATAAAACAAAAAAAAAAAGCAGCTATGAAAAGAAAGCAAAAAATAATTCTTGGAAATTTAAAATAGAATTGCTGAAATAAAAAGAAATTCAATAGAAAGGGGTGTGAACATCTGTGGTTTTGGTTTCCAAAATTAGTTCACTCTTCTTTTGGTAAAAATACCAATTTCCCTCCTGTATTCTCCAGCCCTGTGGGTTGGTGGCATTGACACCTCTTCCATTTACTGCACAAGAGAAGCATGTTGCTGCTCACAGTCCATGATGAGGAGCCAGGGGGTGAAGATAACACTGAGGGCAGAGGAAAGATATATACTGACCCTGGGTCTTTGTGGACATCATTGAGTCCCTTCATCAAGCCTTACCTAAAGCTAAAGGGATGAGTGCTTCTCACTGTTAATAGCCACAGATCAAATCCCATAGAAGGACTCCAGTTACCCTTGTCGCAGTTGTGTGTCCAGCCCTCGGATGAGCTACCATCAAGAGAAACTGCCAGACCTTGGTAACAAGACAACCCACTGAAAATGGGGAAAAAAAACCCAAGTCACATCATTGGACTGGAAGAGCTGCAGTTCCCTAAAAGAGAGGAGAGAAGGAATGCTAGATAAACACAAGTGCTTCATCTCAGAGTGCTTCATCTCCGTGCACCTGCAAAGAATCCAGGCACGGGAAGGTGGGCACAGCAAGTAGCCTTTTGGGTTGACATAATGGAAACAACATCTGTTTCTTCTCTCAGAAGAAATAAAAAAGGCAATTGAAGAACTAGAAACAACAAAATCTATTCCAGGATGAAACAGAAAGAAAACACATCTGAGGCATGATTTTGAGCAATTAGTGGAGTGTAAGAAAAGCGAATCCATTTGACCTTGACATCTGAAACAGCAAATATTCTCCATTGAGTCGCTTTAGGGTAGAGGAAATGATACTATATTTCCTTCTCAAAGGAGCTATCACGTTACTTGGTTCTGTAGTAAATAACATTTATAAAATTATAACATTCGTTGGTTTTCAATATTTAGAATCAACCTGAAGATAAAGCATGGTAGATTTCATTATAATACAGAAGAGCATGTAAATGTTACAAACTCTGACCATGAAAATGTAAAAAAGAAAACAGCAGAAATTAGAGGGAGATGGTGTGTAGCACGGGGCTTCGGGGGGCTGGGGGTGGGAGTGCAATTTTTCTTGCATAGTGATAGGGCTCAAGAAATTCTGTCTAAAATTGGTGCATGAGGAATGAAATTTTAAATATAGATTGTTGAGAACTATAAGTAGCACCAACATAGGACTCCAATAATAACACAGCAAACAAAACTGAGAAAACAGACATGAGGGGAGATGAGACAGGGTGATTTAAGTTCCCTGCTTTAATGATGAGGTACCAGTAGATGCTCTCTTAAGTTACTGAATTGAGAAACAAAAATAAAGTATATTGTTTAGAAATGTGATGTCCAAACTGCAGAAAAGTCCGGGTGCAGTGGCTCATGCCTGTAATCGCAACACTATGGGAGGCTGAGGGGGCAGATGACTTAAGCCCAGAAGTTTGAGACCAGCCTAGGCAACATGATGAAACTCCATCTCTACTTTTAAAAACACAAAAAATTAGCAAAGCATAATGGTTCACACCTGTAGTCCCAGCTACTCAGGATCTCACCACTACACTCCAGCCTGGGTAACGGGAGTGAGACCCTGTCCTGAAAAAAATGCAAAGAAGAAAAAACGCCAGAGTGTGTAAAAACAAAAAAAGTCCAGAAGAGTGGAGCTGAGGGGTAGCAAATTTTGCTTTTTGTTTGTTTGTTTGTTTATTTATTCATTTATTAAGATGGGATTTCACCATGTTGGTCAGGCTGGTCTTGAACTCCCGACCTCATGTGATTGCTGCCTTGGCCTCCAAAGTGCTTGGATTACAGGCGTGAGCCACCACACCCAGCCGAAATTTGCTTTTTGTTTCATTCCTCTGTATACGTTGATCTTTCTTTCCTTCCTTCTCTCTCTCTCTCTCTTTCTTTTTCTTTCTTTCTTTCTTTTTTTTTTTTTTTTTTTGAGACGGAGTCTTGTTCTATTGCCAGGCCAGTGGTACGATCTTGGCTCACTGCAACCTCCTCCTCCTGGGTTCAAGCAATTCTCCTGTCTCAGCCTCCCGAGTAGCTGGGACTACAGGCGTGCACCACCACGCCCGGCTAATTTTTATATTTTTAGTAGAGACAGGTTTCACCATGTGGCCAGGATGGTCTCGATCTCCTGACCTTGTGATCCACCTGCCTCAGCTTCACCAAAGTGCTGGGATTATAGACATGAACCACCTCACCCAGCTGATCCTTTTTTTTTTTTTTTTTTGAGATGGAGTTTCGCTGTTGTTACCCAGGCTGGAGTGCAATGGCATGATCTCGGCTCACCGCAACCTCCGCCTCCTGGGTTCAAGCAATTCTCCTGCCTCAGCCTCCCGAGTAGCTGGGACTACAGGCGTGCACCACCACGCCTGGCTAATTTTTGTATTTTTAGTAGAGACGGGGTTTCACCTTGTTGACCAAGATGGTCTCGATCTCTTGACCTCATGATCCACCCGCCTCGGCCTCCCAAAGTGCTGGGATTATAGGCGTGAGCCACCGCGCCCGGCCTTCTTCTTTTTTTTTAAGCTACATATACTGCATCATATCCACAGCCCACACCCATCCACCAGGCTTCACCCACTGTGTTTATATGGAGGGTTGAGCACTTATTCCTGCCTCCTTCCAGTTCATCCTCCTGTACTGAAGAGGCTAGAAAACTAATTAATATCACACAGATTCCCTTCCAGCTGCCTTAATACACCACCCCATTCAGCCATAGTTAATTCTCCACTTCACCAAACTGCTCAATAATAGTCTCTTCTAAAAACGTTGGAATTGGGACTAAGAGACACTACAGCAGACCCTTAAACAAACGTTTTTAAAAACAAAGTTATCTCTTAGAAAACAATAAAAATAATAAAATAAAATAAAAAGTCAATTTTTTTTTTCAGAGGAAATCTCACTTGTTGCCCAGGCTGGAGTGCAGTGGCACAATCTCTGCTCACTGCAACCACCACTTCCGGGTTCAAGTAATTTTCCTACCTCAGCCTTCTGGGTTCAAGTATTTCTCCCACCTCAGCCTCTCAAGTAGCTGGATCTACAGACTTGCGCCACCACACCTGGCTAATTTTTGTATTTTTAGTAGAGACGGGGTTTCACCATGTTGGCCAGGCTTGTCTTGAACTCTTGATCTCAGGTGATCTGCCCACCTTGCCCTTCCAAAGTGCTGGGATGACAGGTGTGAGCCACCATGCCTGGCCTAAAAGGTCAATTTTTAAAAGGCAGTCTGGCTGAGGCAGTGGCTCACGCCTGTCATCCCAGCACCATGGAAGAAGGCTGTCCGGGGAGGATCTCTTGAGCCCAGGAGTTCCAGGCTGCAGTGTGTTACGATGGCACCACTTCACTCCAGCCTGGGTGACAGAGTGAGACCCTGTCTCTAAAATAAATAAATAAAAATTTAAAAAAAATTTAAAATTTAAAAAGGCAATCTGCCGTAATCGAAGATGAAGTTAGCAGGTATACAGAGCAGGACAGAGGAGAGTCCATGAACAATAGGGAAGGAAAGTGACCATGGTGTCAGCTCCCGGACTCCTGGCATATGTTCAATTCCCTGTTCCCGGCCACCAGGAAGCCCAGATGTCCCCACCCACCTCTACATACAAACCCTGGATCCTTTTCTTTTCTCTTTTTCTTTTTTTTATTTTTCTTTTTTTCAGGAGAGAGAGCTGGATCCTTGACCTCAACTTCTTTCCTTTATGTGCTCTAATGAGTTTTTGTTACTTGTGTAACCTTTAACTAAAGTCGATAACCAAGTGGACCCGTCTCACAGTGGTGTTATGAGAAGAGAGCAACCAAAAGACAAATGTGGCAGGGCACGGTGGCTCATGCCTGTAATCCTAACACTTTGGGAGGCTGGGGCGGGCAGATCACCTGAGGTCAGGAGTTTGAGAGCAGCCTGGCCAACAGGGCGAAACCCCTTTTCTACTAAAAATACAAAAATTAACCAGAGGGGTGGCAGGCGCCTATAATCCCAGCTACTCGGGAGGCTGAGGCAGGAGAATTGCTTGAATCCGGGGAATGGAGGTTGCAGTGAGCTGAGATCATGCCATTTCACTTTAGCCTAGAAGAAAGAGCAAAGCTCCATCTCAAAAAAGAAATGAAAAGAAACAAACAAAAAAAAAGACAGCTGCAACAAATTTCAAGTTCTGTAATGTTTTCTTTCTTTCTTTTTTTTCCCCCTGTTTAATTTGTTTTAGAGTCAGAGTCTCCCTATGTCACCCCGGCGGGAGTCCAGTGGCACAATCATGGCTCACTGCAGCCTTGACCTCCTGGGCTCAGGTGATCCTTCCATCTCAGCCTCCTTCCTAGCTGGGACTACAGGTGTGTGCCACCACACCTGGCTTGTGTTTACTTATTGTCAAAAGGATACTCATACTAAATGGCAACACGTTCTCAAGCCCCTTCCTTTTCTTCTCCTATCCGCTTTGCCACACACCATAGCTGTTCTTATCATTTTCTCTCGAGTTTTTAACTCAAAAAAAAAAAAACTTCCCCCAACCTATCTATCCACTTCTTGTTGTTCCCTCCCTCAGTCCTGCTCCATCCTGATTCTGCATCATAAAAGCCAAGTAGAGTTCTGGGGAGGCAGAAGCCCCCTCATATGATACTGGAAGGGGGTGGATGAAATGAAAGCCAGAATCCTCTTTTGTGGGCAGATGGGGGCAGTGGCAGAGGGGGGCAGACTCATCTCTTCCCCTCTCTTCCCTTCCCTTCTCTTTCACACCACATGCTCTGCCTGGGTGAGCTCATCGTCCTTGTGTCTTCAATTTCCACCTCCATGAGGACGACTGCCAAATTTCTACCCGAAACCCCAAACTCCGCTGAGCTCCAGACCCATCTACTAATTGCCTAGTCAACATTTTCCCTGTGGGGTGGAATCAGATAGGATTATATTCTGCTGTGACTAACAGAGACGGAAAATGCAGAGTCCTAAACAAAAGTTTATTTCTCTTGTGCTGAAAAGTCTGCAAGTACGCAGCCCTGGGCTGGAATGGGGATACTGCTGGGGGCTCCATCTCCTTGCAGGCCGCTCCTCTGCTGTCACCAGGGTGTGTCCCTCAACCATACTATTCAAAGTGGTGACTGAAGGACCAGTTCTCACACTGACATTCCAGGCAGCAGGCTGAGGAAGGAGGAACCACGGGTGCCCTCCAGCTGTTTCAAGGAAGGTTCCTGAGAGATGCTACATAACGATTTTGTTTATATCTCATTAGCCAGACTTAGCCACGTGGCAATATCTAGAAGCAAGAAAGGCTGGGAAATATACTGTTTCCCAGTATGGAAGGCTGGGATTTTAGAAAAGGCTGGGTTGCCGTATGCATGACTAAAAAGAGAGTGCTCCGTTCTTAGGAAATTGAGAATAGACCGGGTTAGGGGAGGACAACTAGCACTGGCTACACTGCAGCCCCACAACCTCCTCAGGCTTGATGTGGCTGAAATAGAAAGAGCACCTCCCCTCCACATTTCCCTTCCCTTAGTCTTGTTCCTTTTCCACACCCCATGCCCCAGCAGAGGGACAATTCCGTGGGGCGCGCTCACTGGCAAGGGGAGGTCTCACCCAAGCTCAGTGAAGGGTAAGCAGAGAGAATTGTGGAAGGAAGCTGACTTTCCAGGGGTCTGGAGGAAATACTGAAAACCCCAAACAGAAGATGTCCAGGTGGAGCAAGTGGGGCTGAACGTTCTTGTCCAAGGAGGCAGAGTGCCTGCAGAGCAAGACACAAGGGCAGGTCTCTACTGAAAGCACCAGGGGCAAAGTCACCCAGCCCTCCATCCCACTGGCCACCAAGCACGTCAGCTCCACTCTGCCTCCTGCTCGTGCCACCCCTGTGCACCTTTGCCTGTACCGCGTCCTCCACCTGGCATGCCCTTCACGCTCCTACACCTGGTGAACTCTCATCCCCACCTCAGGCTCAGATCTGGAGGCACGTCCTTCAAGAAGTCTCACCTGTCTCCTGGGAAAACACATCACAGTGGGAGACAAGGCCAAAATTGGGGGGGTGGTCAATACAGAGGTCTCGGAGGTGGGTCCAATCCTGGCTTAACCTGGCTTTGGATGTCATTTGGGGTGGGCTATTGGGAAGGCTCAGCAGGAACGTGGGACCCCAAGGCTTTCTTTTTATGAAGGAGAAGTCACCAGCTGTTGACAGAGGAGTGACAGCAGCGACCTACCAAGGCTGAGCCTTGAACCCTGGGGCACCAGGCTCCTGCCAGCAGCTCTGCCCCTAACACTCCTGTTTTCAGGGAGGAAGATGATGCAGCATGAAGCAATTGGCCACAGGGAGGAAGTTCAGCTGGGTGGGGCAGGCAGAGGAATTCCTGGAAGGAAGCTCACCCCTCAGCACTGGGGTAGAAGGGCACTAGAGACAAGGGCAACCCAAGAGCTGCCCACCTCCCATCCCCATGAATAAGCAGGTGGGACTGGGTGACCAGCTGGGGGGCACCCCTGGGTGCTCAGGTACCATGCTCCTGCCCCAGCCTCCTGAGCTGTGCACAGACAAGAGCACAAGCGCCAATGCAGTCCATGGGGTTTGCGTGGGGCAGTGACCCGTTCTCTCTAAGCATCAGCTTTTTCACCTGTAGAAAGAGGGTGAAGAGTGCTTCCCCCCGTGGTTGTGGTGAGGGGAACTGAGGCATCAGGGATCAGGGTAGGGGACCCAGCGAGGCACCAGCATACCTAAGGTTCAGTAAATAAGGCCCACTAGTGGAGAAAGCCTCCCCACTCTCCCTTCCCTCCTGAGGCAGGTGGTAGAGGCACCTGCCCTCCCCATTGTGTGTGTGCGCGTGTGTGTGCGTGTGTGTGAGTGCATGTGTGTGGACGTGTGCGCATGCATGTGTGTGTGTGCATGTGTATGTGCATGTGCAACACATGTGCCCCAAGCTCTGGAGAACAAGCAGCCAGGCTTGGGCAGGAGCCCGGAGGGAAGGGGGGACATGCAAAATTCTCTCCATAGCCCCTCAGTGCTAACAGGCGTAGGTCGGGGATGACATGTCTTAGAAACAAACTTCACCCTCTGCCCTAAAACTGCCTGCTGGTCTGCTGATAGGACCAGGCAGTGGGCACTTGCAAAAAGGGCCCTGCTCCTGCCTTCCAAACCCAGAAAGTCTTCTTGATAGCGCCATGGAGGGGGCCTGGGGCCAGGGGACTCCCCAAGCAGACACAGCACCCACACAAGGGTCTAAGGGACCACTTTCTCCTCGACCACCTGAGGTAGGGATGGATGTGGACGAGCAGCTCAGGGCTGGGGCTGGCCTAGGTGGAAGGTTCAGAAGTACAGAAGGCAGTATATGCCCGAGGGGCAAGAGTTGGGGTTGGAGGCTAAGGCTGGGAAGGAGAGTTTGAGAGATCAGCTAAGGGCAATCCACACCTTGGCTGATCTCTTGATCTTGGGGAGCCATGAAGGGTGTTGAAGTAGTGACAGGATGGTACCAGATTTGCACCTTTGAAAGTCATTTCTGGGCTGGGAGTGGTGGCTCATGCCTGTAATCCCAGCACTTTGGGAGGCCGAGGCAGGTGGATCAGGACCTCCTGCTGAGGTCAGGAGTTCGAGACAAGCCTGGCCAACATGGCAAAACCCCGTCTCAACTAAAAATACAAAAAATTTGCCGGGCATGTTGGCTCAGGCCTGTAATCCCAGCTACTCGGGAAGCTGAGGCAGAAGAATTGCTTGAACCTGGGAGGCAGAGGTTGCAGGGAGCCAAGATCACACCACTGCACTCTAGCCTGGGCGACAGAGCAAGACTCTGTCTCAAAATAAATAAATAAATAAATAAATAAATAAAATAAAGAAAAAAATCACCTCTGGTTGCAGATGGAGATGGATTGGGGGGCAGGGCTGACAGGGAGGGCATCTCATGGGAGGGAAAGACCCTGGTCACAGCCTAGAGGAAAGCGGCTGGCCTGGGGAGAGACCACTCCTGGGGAGGACATACTTAGAGGCTGATTCTTCTTCATGCTACCCCCACCCAGGAAGGCATAGGAAGCTGATGAGGTCAGTGGGTGGGCCGGCAACAGTGCTGAAGTGCAGCCGGAGGGAGATGGGGGGCACAGAGAGGTGGAGGGCAGGGGCTCTGAGGGTCCTCATCCATGTCCACCTGGGCGATTGAATTGTGTTTCTTCTAGGGAGAAAGGTGGGCTCACTTAGGCTATTTGCTATCCTTCTCTCAGGTCAGACCGGATGCAGCCCAAGGGTAGGATCTGTCACTCCCTCATCAGACTGAGGGGGCCTGAAATGTGGGTGTGGGAGAAGAAGGGAGCTTCCAAGCAGGAGGACATGGAGGGTGCTGGCACTGAGGACTGGGAATCACCCCTCCATGAGTCTTCACCCCTTCTCAGAACCTGCCGCTGTGGCCCTCAGAGATGAGCCCATCTTTGGAGCTGGAGTGGAGGATGGAGGAAAACTAGGTGAAAGGAAAAAAGAAAAACAGGGCGGGCATGTGTGTGAGGGCCAGACCCTGCAGCCCCAGGCATGCACAGCAGACTCTCACACTTCAGCCCCTCCTGGCTCTGCTCAGCCTCAAATGAGATGCAGGCCCTGACCAGGGATTCCTGTTACACACAGACAAATGCAGACACACTCACACACAGACACAAAGACACAAGACACAGCAACACACAAACACACAATACACAAACAGTTAGCCAGGCGTGGTGGCTCATGCCTGTAATCCCAGCACTTTGGGAGGCCGAAGCAGGCGGATCACGAGGTCAGGAGATCGAGACCATCCTGGCTAACACGGTGAAACCCTGTCTCTACTAAAAATACAAAAAATTAGCCAGGTGTGGCAGCAGAGATAGTGCCACTGCATTCCAGCCTGGGCACCAGAGCGAGACTCTGTCTAAAAAAAAAAAAAAAAAAGCACACAAAACACAGTCACAGACTAGCACACACACAGACGCATATAGACACAGACACAGACTTTTCAAGAAATATGCATGAACACAGACATACAAGCACACAGTCTTACACATACGAAGACACACTCAAGCACAGACACAAACACACCAACAGATGCACAGACATCCGTTGTGCATACATAGGCGCACACTGGGAGGTGGCCTGTGGAGATTGCTGACTGGATACCATGCGGGCTTGGGATCCAGAATTGGTACAGTGCACCCCTCCTGCCTACCTCATTAAGGAGGCCCTCTGGGGCAGTGGCCCTAAGAAGAAAGGCACCTAGCCTAGGGAGGTGACGCTGTAGCTGGGGAGCATTTGGGCTGGGCAGAGAGGAGGAGGGAGAGCATTTCAGGGAGGGAAAATCGCCCCTGCAAAGGTCTGGAGTTAAAGAGCAAAAGGGATACCCCAAGAACTGGGCCTCATTTGATGGGGCTGTGGGGCCCTTGTCTAACCGGCAGCCTTCCCTACACAAAAGGAGGTGGTGGACTGAGAAGCATCTGGAACTTCTGTAGGGATACATGGGGCAGAGGCGAAGGGGAGCAGGCATAACAAGTCAGCTGCCTTTGAAAGGGGCCCAGCAGAAAGTCATTCATTCATTCATCTATTCATCATTTATTTATGACAGGGTCTCTCTCTCTATCATCCAAACTGAAGTGCTGTGGCGCAGTCACCCTCACTGCAGCCCCAAACCCCTGCACTCAAGCAATCCTCCACCCCAGCCTCCTGAGTAGCTGGGACTACAGGCATGAGGTACTGCACCTGACTCATTTTTTAAATTTTTTTGGAGACAGAGTCTTTCTTTGTTGCCCAGGCTGGTCTACAACTCCTGGCTTCAAGTCGTCCTCCCGCCTCAGACTCCCAAAGCGCCGATTACAGGCATGAGCCATGGTGCCCAGCCCAGAAAAAGGTCTTCACCCCACAAACTCCCTATTTGGAGGCCAAGT
This sequence comes from Saimiri boliviensis, assembly GCF_048565385.1. Lineage (NCBI taxonomy): Eukaryota > Metazoa > Chordata > Mammalia > Primates > Cebidae > Saimiri > Saimiri boliviensis. The sequence goes on along the minus strand of NC_133457.1, from coordinate 92,476,707 downwards.
CTCAGCATCCCCAAAAAGGCCACGGTGAAAACAAGAAAAACGCTGTGAGCCCTGTAGGTGAGGCTGGGTGTCTCTTGCTGCGGAGTGGTCCCTTGTCTGGCCTGGGGTCCCAGTCTGTGAGACTCCTTGCCTCGCTTATCTGAACTTGAGCAAGAACAGATCTAGGCCCAGCCTCGGGGTTCGAGGGCCTGCCCTTATACGCGATTCTGCTTCTTTTCTGGCCACTGGCTACTGGGGACCGAGCTAGGGAAACTGCAGGGGCCAGGGGCGGGAGGAGGGGGGTTCTGGGTCGAGGGACTGGAGGGGTCCGGGGCAGGGAAGTAGAGGGGTCTGGGCGGGCCCTCCCTCCCCAACAGCTGGGCCCTCGCTGAAGAGGCAGCGGCTGAGCCCCAGGGTGGGCCTGTGGGGGCGGGGCAGGGGAGCCCCTTGGCAGCTGGACCGCAGGAGGCCGACGAGGGTCTGGAATTCCTCTTCCCCTCCCTCCGCCGCCCCCTCTCCCTGCTCCCACCCTCTGGGCTGCTCGCGGAGCCGGCGAGGCGCAGGAGGGGCTCAGGGAGGGGCCCTGGACGCGGGGCCAGGCTGGGCCCCTAGGCGGAGGCCCGCGCAGGCAGGCCCCGCCCCGGCCTCGCACATCTGGGCCGGGAGCGCGGGCCGACCCTGCGGCGCAGGCAGCGCAGGCAGCGCGGCCATCCGGCCGGGGGAGGGGGCGGTGGGCGGGGTGGGCGGCGCGGGGAGGCCGGAGGCCGCGGGGCCAGGAGCACGTCGAGGGCTGCGGGCCCGGGATCGCGGCGGCTGGACGGGGCTGGAGCTGTCGGAAGGGCGGAGGTGAGTTATGGGGCGGGGGCTGCTGGGCGCCCCGAGTGGAGGGAGAAAGGCGCGGAGGTTTGCCGTCCCGGGCTGTTGACTGAGACCCCACCAAAAACCTCCAGACTCCGGGTGTCTGGAGGGGCAGATCTGTAAGCCTCTCTCTCCAGCGGGGCTACGGGTTCGGGAAGGCATTTGGGGCAGCGGCCGTGGGCTCCCACCCGGGCTTCGGGGGACCACCTCCCCTACCGCTTGCAGAGCTGCTCAGAGGCTGGGGCTGGAGAAACTCCTGTGTCTTAAGGGCTGGCAGGACTGGTGTGGGCCGGGGCCCGCTCCAGGGAGCCAATTTGGGGGACTTGGTGCCTAGGCCTGAGGTGGAAACCTGGGGATGGGTGTATGTGTGTGTGTTGGGGGGTGCCTCAGAGGCTCCAGGTCCTGTGGTCCCGAAGTGCAACAGAGTGCTGAGTGGCCGGGGTGCCAGGGTCTGAGGCTGGGACCTGGGGTTCGGGGCCAGCTTGAGGTCCAGGTGGGGTGGGGTCCAGGTTCCTGCTAGGACAGGGGAGCCTGTCTGTGAGGCGAGCGTGGTGTTGATAAGACACTGGAAAGGAGTGAGCACGAAACCAGGGACTCCTCGGAGGGCAGACTGCAGTCCAGGAATCTCAGACGAGAGGGGTAATGGGGGGCTGTGGGCAGAGCATGGGAGGTGCTCTGCTGTTTGTGAACTGACTGCTCCCATGATGAGGACCCAAGGGGGTGCGGCAGGATGTATGGAAAGCAAAGATGAGGACAGGGAGGGGTCATAGGAGGCCATTTCTGTCACTCCCTGACCCAGCACAGGATGGGGCAGCCACCTCACTCAGCTACCCACAGCCCCTTCTTCTTAAGTGCTCCTCTCCAGAACAGAGTGGGGCAGCCCTTTGGGTGCCGTTTCTGATGTGTGCCTTGGGCCCTGGTTATCCCAGTCTGTGGCTTGGAAGAAACGCCTGTGGCCTCACTTAGCCCACAGACAGAGTCCTGTTCCATTACAGGCCTGGCTGGGTGCTGAGCAGAGAGCAGCAGGCGGAAGAGTCAGGGTCCCAGTGAGGAGGGGAGCTGGAAGGACCTGGGTGAGTGCTTTTTCTACACTGGCATCGAGTGGAGCCCTGAAACCCAGGGCACTGCTTGCCCACAGTGCTCCTGGAGACTTGAGTGCCCAGCTGAAACACCCCACCCAGGAAGAGATCCTCCAAGGATTCTCTCCATCAGGCAAAGGGTCTGGCCTCTATGCGGTGGCTCATATCTACAATCTCAGCACTTTGGGAGGCTGAAATGGGAGGATTGCTTGAGGCCAGGAGGTCGAGGCTGCAGTGAGCCATGATTGTGCCACTGCACTCCAGCCTGGGCAACAGAGCAAGACCCTGTCTCAAAAAAAAAAAAAAAAAAAAAGGAGGGGGGTGTCCTAGGCTATTGTGAGACCAGGGGGCACTCTGGGATGGGAGTCTCTGGTTGTGAGTTCCTGCTGGGCCACACCCTATCCTGGTCCCCAGTGACTAACAGGTCCTGCCTATTGGGTAGAAGTCAGGGCCAGGGGACAGTGTGAAACTGATGACTAGAGGGCAATATGAAGCCAAGAGTTAGGGGTCAGTCCATGGGCAGGGTTAGGGATCAGGCTGCGGCCAGAATTTGGCATATACTTGTAGCCAGGAAATGGAGTTACTTTTTGTGTAAATCAAACTGTCTCACTCAATTATTCTCAAACCCATAGGCACCACCAGTCTGAAATTAGTAGGCCCCTAGAGTGGGGGGTCAGCCTCCCCTCATTTTCAGCTGTGGACTCTGCCCAGACTGAGCTTTTGGGAGCTGGACTTGTCCTGTGTTCTGTGGTCAGCATTCTCCTTAAGTGTTCCTGGGTGTGTGTGCTTGCTTGGCTTTCGGCCACCTCTTGGCTTACCTCCACCTCTCAGAGAATCCGTGGGATCCTCTTTCTTTAACACAATTTTTTTTTTTTTGAGACAGGGTCTCGCTCTGTCGCCCAGGCTGGAGTGCAATGGTATGATCATGGCTCACTGCAGCTTCAACCTTCCAGGCTCAAGCAATTTTCCCACCTCGGCATCCAAAGTGGCTGAGACTCTAGGTATGCACCACAACGCCTGGCTAATATTTGTATTTTTTTGTAGAGATGAGATTTTGCCATGTTGCCCAGGCTGGTCTTGAACTCCTGAGCTCAAGCAATCCCTTTGACCTCCCAAAGTGGTAGAATTACAGTCATGAGCCACCATACCCAACCTTTAACACAAATTGATTTAATTCCTACCTCCTTCTTTAAAGAACTCATGATGACTCGATTCTCAGTAAGACCAGAAACTCTTAACAGGAAAAATTAGAATCCGCATCATGAAGGGAAAGAACATTACTCAAACCTGCCCAGCTCCCCGCTTTTATCAACACCTTGCATATCTGGACTTGTTAACATAAGCCCTCTGTATCACCCATTCTATAGAAAAGGGCGCTGAGGCACAAAAATGTGGCATGATGCCAGGTGCCATAATAGGCTCTTGCCATCCCTGAAACCCCAGCATAGGGGCACTCAGCATATCGCACAATGAAAGATGGTAGATAAGTGGACAAGCTTCTGATAGCCGGGGACGTATGGGCCTATGGTTTGGATGTGGAATCCAGTGTAGAGTGAGGACTCCGAGTCTTTCTTTTTTCTTTTTCTTTTTTTTTTTTTTTTTTTCGAGATGGAGTCTCACTCTTGTCGCCCAGGCTGGAGTGCAATGGCACAATCTTGGCTCACTGCAACCTGTGCCTCCCGGGTTCAAGCAATTCTCCTGCCTCAGCCTCCTGAGTAGCTGGGATTACAGGCGTCTGCCACTACACGCAGCTAATTTTTGTATTTTCGGTAGAGACGAGGATTTAACCATGTTGGCCAGGCTGGTGTCAAACTCCTGACTTCAAGTGATCCACCCGCCTCAGCCTCCCAAAGTGCTGGGATTACAGGCTTGAGCCACTGCACCCAGCCCAGAGTCCTTTTTCTTCTGGTAGTTCTAGGTTGTTTCTTCTCCTAGAAGAATAATAGGTATAATAGCCTTGGTCCAGAAAACCTATTCATTCATTCAACAAAATGGTTCCCCAGTGCTTAGCACAGAGTCTGGCGTGAAGAAATGCTCAGTAAGTGCTGAAGAATAAAAATAACATACAAATAGGGCTGCCAGCTCCTTCCTCAAGGCCTTGATCCAGTGGTATGCTGGTTCAGCTACGGAAGAAGGAAAAATACTGATTTGTAGTGCTTGCCAATTTCTGTGGTGTAAATATTCACAGCCCTGACTGATTTCAAGCTACCAATGTGATGTCATTGAATGCAGAATTGGGAAGAGATAGAAAGAATCGCTTGTGGGACCCAGGTCAGCACCCTACTCCATTACCCTGAGCTGGGCTCCTGCCCCTGGCTCCCAAGACCCCTCCCCTCCCCTCTCTGTGCTTTCCCTTTTCTCTGCATCAGCCAGCTGCTGTATGTGTGCTCACAACCAGCCCCCATCCTTCTGATTCTGATTCCTGAGCACCCAACTGTGTACCTCCAATGGTACAGAGGACGGCAAGAGTGTCTGGAAATCTCCATGGTGCTGGCTGTGCAGGAGAATCCTGGACATATGAGTGTGTAAGAGTCCAGGTGTCTGTCTACGGTGGGGCTGGTTTGTGTGAACTGTATGAGCAAGGGTGTGAGCTTGTGTGTATGGGCATGCCAGAGCCCACCTCTGTGTCTGCCTGTGTTCTATAGCAAAACTTTCTGATCGGGCCACTGGTGACAGAGAGGGAATGGACTGGCCCTGTGTAGCCTCTCCCTTTGTTTAGGGAAGCAACCCGGCCCACCAATGAGAACATAGTGTCAGTGGGCTGCAGACTGTCTGAGAGACACTGGTGAGCAACACTTCTCAAAGTTTAGTGTGTACCCGAATCACCCGGGAATTTTGTTAAAATAGGCCGGGCGCGGTGGCTCAGGCCTGTAATCCCAGCACTTTGGGAGGCCAAGGCAGGCAGATCACTTGAGGCCAGAGTTCGAGACCAGCCTGGCCAACATGGTGAGACCCTGTCTCTACTAAAAATACGAAAATTAGTTGGGCGTGGTGGTGCATGCCTGTAGTCCCAGCTACTTGGGAGGCTGAGGCAGGATAATCACTTGAATCTAGGAGGTGGAGATTATAGTGAGCTGATAACTGAGATCATGCCACTGTACTCCAGCCTAGGGGACAGAGTGAGACTCTGTCTCAAAAATAAATAAATAAAGGCAGGACGTGGTGGCTCAAGCCTGTAATCCCAGCACTTTAGGAGGCCGAGGCAGGTGGATCACGAGGTCAAGAGATCGAGACCATCCTGGTCAACATGGTGAAACCCTGTCTCTACTAAAAATACAAAAAATTAGCTGGGCATGGTGGCGTGTGCCTGTAGTCCCAGCTACTCAGGAGGCTGAGGCAGGAGAATTGCCTGAACCCAGGAGGCGGAGGTTGTGGTGAGCCGAGATCACGCCATTGCACTCCAGCCTGGGTAATAAGAGCGAAACTCCGTCTCAATAAATAAATAAATAAATAAAAATAAAATATGGGTTCTGATTCAGCAGGTCTGGGATGAGGCCTGAGGTTCTACATTTCTAACAAGCTGCCAGGTGATACCAATGTTGCTGGTCTTAGCCCACACTTTGAGTAACAAACTGTTAATGGTTTGAAGAATTCTGCCTGTGGTCTGGCCCCAGAACTTCATAGACAGGATCGAGCCTCACCCATCTTAGAAAATAAATATTCTTCCTCAGCTCCCTTCAGCTTTAGCTTCCTCCAGCTACTGCCCTCAGATGTATTCCTGATCTCAGCCAAGCTTCTCAGAAGTTCTAGCTCAATATGATTGCGTCACTGCACTCCAGCCTGGGCAACAGAGTGAGACCCCAACTTAAGAAGTTCTAGCCGGGCTCAGTGGTTTGCACCTGAAATCCCAGCACTTTGGGGTGGGATAACTTGAGTCAGGCAGATCACTTGAAGTCAGGAGTTCAAGACCAGTCTGACCAACATGGTGAAACCTCGCCTCTACTAAAATACAAAAATTAGTCAGGCATGGTGGCAGGCACCTGTAATCCCAGCTACTTGGGAGGCTGAGGCGGGAGAATTGCTTGAACCCAGGAGGCGGAGGTTGCAGTGAGCCAAAATCACACCTCTGAACTTCAGCCTAGGTAACAGAGCGAAACTCCATCCAAAAAAAAAAAAAAAAAAAATACCTTCTAGCTCATGTGACCTCTTGCTCACTCCTCACCTTGGCTTACCTGCCCTATTAAAACAGGTGTTTCCAGTCTCATCTGAAGACCTCTTACAGTGATCTAGCTTCACCCCTCTCTTTGTATAATCTTCATGAGACATGGGGGCATCTCAATCTCCTTGGCTAGTCCATGTTCCTCTGTTCAGCCTTAAAGTATAGGTTTTTCTCGAGACAGAGTGACACCCTATCTGTCTCAAGGAGAACCTACACTTTAAAAAAAAGAAGAAGAAGAAGAAAGCCAGGTGCAGTGGCTCACACCTGTAATCCCAGCACTTCGGGAGACCAAGGTAGGCAATCACCTGAGGTCAGGAATTCAAGACCAGCCTCGCCAACATGGTGAAACCCTGTCTATACTAAAAATACAAAAATTAGCTGGGCACGGAGGCACGTGCCTGTAATCCCAGCTACTCAGGAGGCTGAGGCAAGAAAATGGCTCAAACCTGGGAGGTGGAGGTTGCAGTGAGCCAAAATCACAACACTGCACTCCAGCCTGGACAACAGAGTGAGACTCTGTCTCAAAAAACAGAACAGACAAATTGAGTCATGCCCGTAGCCCATTCTATCACCTCAGACCTTTCAAGATTTGCTTTTGCTGTTCATATAAAACCAAATCTGAACTTGGGTGCAGAGGGGACTGCCTACAGGGTGAGCTCAGCCCAGCCCCCCATCCGGACTTCCATGCCCCCTTCCCGCCCCACATTACCCAGCTTCGACCTTCCCAGAACTCAGCATCACTTGTCATTTCAATGGGACTTCCATGCCCCCTTCCCGCCCCACATTACCCAGCTTTGACCTTCCCAGAATTCAGCATCACTTATCATTTCAAAATTACTTGCCTGATTATCTCCACCATCAGACTGTTGGGTTTCCAATGCAGAGGCATTGTCTCTCTGGGTCTCTGATATCTCTCAGCACCTGGCACAGAGCAGGCACCAGAAAACATTTAGGAAGATCCTGATTCCAAGAAAGCAAAGCCATTTTTGAGACAAGCTGGGAACTCTGGGACTTTAGATGAGATTTAAGGAATTACTGTTAATTTCGTTAGATGTGAGAATGGTGTCTCGATGTTGTTTAAAAAGTCTTTATCCATTGGAGAGCTCTATTAAAGAGTTCATAGGTGAAACAACATGACGGCTGGGATTTGCTTCAAAGGACTCCAGCCAAAAGTAAACAAATAAAATAAATAAGCATTCCGTGAGGGAACAAAGGGACAAATAAATCCCACTCTGCTTGTCTGTTCCTGTTGACAGCTACAGGGCCTGCAAGGATGCTGGCTGTCCCGGAGATGGGCCTGCAGGGTCTGTATATTGGTAAGAACCCCCACCACTCTGCCCTGACCATCACCCGCTCACCCCAGCAGGTGCTGAGACCCACCTACAGGCTGTCCAATGTGCCTCTCCGGCAGAGCTTCCTGACAGCCTTTCTGTGAGTGTGTGTGTGTGTGTGTGTGTGTGTGTATGTGTGCAGGGCAGGTCTGTGTTTACTGGACCCCCTGTGTGTGTAGGGAGGGTCTGTGTGTATGGGTCTGTGCACACAGGAGTGTATGCGTGGGCCTGTGTTTTGTTCAGGCAGGCTGTGTGCACAGGACCCTGTGTGAGTGTCCTCAGTGAATGTGTGTCTCTGCGGGTAGGTCTCTGTGCACAGGACCTGTGTGCGGGAGTATAGTCTGCAGGTGGGCACGCATGCAGAGATTTCTGCATATGCATGGAGGGTCTGTATGCACAGGAGTGTTTGCATGTGCATGTGTTTTGTTCAGGCTGTGTGCACAGGACCCCGTGTGATTGCCTGGGTGTGTATCTCTGTGGGTAGGTCTCTGTGCACAGGACCTGTGTACGGTAGTATAGTCTGCAGGTGGGCATGCATGCGGAGATTTTTTTCGTGTGCACACACATCTGCCCATAGTCTGGTCTGGGAGCAGGCTGTGGGTTCTCTGCAGGGGAGGGAGGCCGGAGGCAGGAGGGACACTCCTCAGGAAGTCCATTCACAAAGACCTGGTGGGCTGGGCCCTTCCTTCCTGCCTCCCTTCCCAAGCTTGAGCCACAGCAAATTGGCCTCTCAGGCTGCAGATGGTGGCAGGGCTGAAGCCTGCCCTGGCTGCCTGAGGAGAGGGAGCCCTTGGAATGTGGTCACTTTGTCCCTGCCCCTCCAGCAACTCTATAGACTCTGGTCCTGTCCAGGCGCTTCCCAAGTTCCCCTCATGCCTGGCCCTTCACCTATGTTCCCAGGTTACCCCCAAGGCCAGGGAGAGCAGAGATCTGCCTGGTGGTACATGGCAGGACTGTGGCTGAGAGAGCACAGGCCCTGCCCGGCTCAACCTAAGGCAGGCCAAGCCTGCCAGATCCCATACTCCCTCCTGAGCCAGCGTCCCTGGCTCATCCATGGATCTCAAGGCAGCCCCAGTACCCTTCACATGCCCATTAGCAATGCCAGTGTGGTGGTGGCAGCTACTGATCCACGCCTGTGGGTGTAGGGCCAGGCAGGCCCTCCTGCCCCATGAGCTGCCTGATCCTTGGAACTAGGCCTGGGGCTGCCCTCCAGGGTTACTCCATTTCCTCCCACCAAAGGTCCAGCTCAGTCCCGAGCCTGCAAGAGGGTCTCGGTGGAGCCTCCTGCCCCCAAATGCTGGCTCAGCATGTGTGCATGTGTGTGTGGCGGGGTGTGGGAGTCAGATTACTAATGTTATGAGCGGGGGAGGAGGTGCTGCCTCTCCTGGATCCTCCCCAAGCAGCCAGCTGGGCCTGTCTGTGGCTCTTGTGGCCATGGGAGCTGGAGAGTTCCCACAAGTCCTGATTAGAACACGTGGCCCAACTTTAGGGTGGAGGGGGCAACCCCACCTCCTGGCCAGCTAGGTCTGTAGCCCCACCTTTTGAAGGAGGAGGGTTTCTCTCTCCTCCACACCCACCCCAGGAGCTCACCCGCCCATCTCCCCTGCCCTTCCATCTCTGGATTGAGTCTCCCTGCCACACAATGCTTCTGTCTCTCTCCCCTCCTGCAGTTTGTGTCTGAGGGGCCCTAGAGGGAGAGAATGAGTCCCCAAGGGAAGCATGTGTCACCCGCTAGGGAAAAGTTGCCTCTGATAGCAGACCCTCAGCTCCGGCCCCTACATCACACATGTCCTTCCTACACCTCCCAGTCCTCCTCCCCAGCAGAGACCCCTTTGCCTTAGCCCAGCAAGGACTAATAGAGAACCTCTGAGTGCCTGGCTTGGGGCCCTGCTGCCATCCCTACCCTGCTTGTGCCAGGATGACCTGCCCTTTCTTCTCTGCAGGCTCTAGCCCGGAGCGGTCCCCAGTGCCCAGCCCACCCGGCTCCCCAAGGACCCAGGAAAGCTGTGGCATTGCCCCCCTCACACCCTCGCAGTCTCCAGTAAGCCCAGAGCAGGGATCAGGTGGTGGGTGGCGTGGGTGGTATGGACAGGGTTGTGCCTGGCAAAATCATGGCAGGGCCCTAGGAAGGAGGAGGGCACGGGGGCACCACCATGCCTCCTGTCCCCATACACTCCAGTCATGTGCCCCCCAGAAGGATTGGCCTTGGGTGGCCCTGGACTGTAAGGGTATCAATTCTACTAAGAAGGTGAGCCCCATGTAACTAACTCCCAACCCTCCCTGCCCGGGAGGCACACACAGCCATTGAAGCTGGCCTGGCTGAGGCAAGTGTTCCTCTGAGCATGTGGCTTTTCTGGATCCCCAGAGCACTGGGCCTCCTGTTGACCACAGCCCACTTTAATCCAAGTCATATCTAGGGGAGAGGAGATGTGTTGCTAAAAAAACAATAGTCTGGAAACTATTAGTTTGGGCTGGCCACGGTGGCTCACTCCTGTAATTCCAGCATTTTGGGAGGCCTAGTTGGGCAGATTGCTTTGAGCTCAGGAGTTTGAGAACAGCCTGGACAACATAGCGAAACCCCACCTCTACAAAAAATACAAAAATTAGCCGGGCGTGGTGGCACGCATCTGTAATCCCAGCTACTCAGGAATCTGAGGGTAGAGAATCGCTTGAACCTGGGAAGCAGAGAATGCAGTGAGCCAAGATCACACCACTGCACTCCAGCCTGGGTGTCAGAGTAAGATCTTGTCAAAAAAAAAGAAAAAGAAAAAAAGGAGGCTGGGCACAGTGGCTCACGCCTGTAATCCCAGCACTTTTGGAGGCCAAGACAGGTGGATCACAAGATCAGGAGCCTGAGACTATCCTGGCTAATAAAGTGAAACCCTGTGTCTAAATAAATAAATAAATAAAATAAAAATAATAAAAAAAGGAAACTAGTAGCTTGAAGTATCCAGGACACAACCTTCCCACCCCCAAACACCCTGGGTCACCCCACCTGGATGACCTTGCCCTGGTGATCCAGCTTAGGGACTTCCTTATTCTCAGGGAGCCCAGGCCGGGCATAGGAGAAGGCATACACTTATCTGGGGGCATGCACGTGGCCTGTCCTCTCTGCCACAGAATCAGACAATCTGGTTTGTGTCACTTTGCCCACAAAGAGCAAGAAGGTAAAATATACACTGGTCCATGTGCTGTAAAGCTACCTGGAGGAGCAAAATTGCTCTCAGCTGGGCCCAGGTTGATGGCTGCCTATGAAGATGGTGTAGGGTAGGGGTGGGGCTAAGGCAGTCCAGGCAGAGGGTGGGCAGAGACTGGAAGCAGGAAAGCAGGAGCTTGAGCCGAACCCTTCCTGGGGCTACCTGAGAGGCACGTCCAAGGCTCAGCCTGGAGCCTGGGAGGACAGGGGAGGCTGGGCAGGTGGGTAGGTGGGGTGGGCCAGGGCCAGGGCCGGTCTGGATCACAGTGAGTGGAGGGGAGTGCCTCCCCGGTGCAGAGGAAGTGTTGAGGGTAAGGGTGGGGGTGTCCCTGCTGGCTGCTTGCTAATTCTAGGTCTTGCACTTGCAGAAGCCCGAGGCCCGAGCCCCCCAGCAGGCCTCCTTCTCCGTGGTGGTGGCCATTGACTTCGGCACCACGTCTAGTGGCTATGCTTTCAGCTTTGCCAGTGACCCTGAGGCCATCCACATGATGAGGTGAGGGCAGCTGGGCTGGGAGAGTGAGGTGGGGAGCGTGGGGAGTTCCTCATACCCTGGGATAATCTTGGTCCCAAAAGTACTGTCACCAAGACATGGGGTCTCCTCAGAGGCCCTGCCACCCCTAGTCTGGGGCTTCTCACTGGGGCCAAAGTTTGGAGGATGGGCCCCAGGCCTGGGTCTCCTGACTCAGCCTCCTGAGTAACTGGGACTACAGGCACGTGCCACCACACCTGTCTAATTTTTGTATTTTTAGTAGAGACGTGGTTTCACTATGTCAGCCAGGCTGGTCTCGGACTCCTGACCTCAGGTGATCCGCCCTCCTCGGCCTTCCAGAGTGCTAGGATTACAGGTGTGAGTCACCACTCCTGGCCTTTTTAATTTTCTTTCTTTCTTACTTTTTTTATTTGAGACAGGTTCTCCCTCTGTCGCACAGGCTAAAGTGCAGTGGTATGATCATAGCTCACTGCAGCCTTAAACTCCTGGGCTCAAGCAATCCTCCCACCTCAGCCTCCTGGCTAATTTAAAAAAAAAAAAAATCATTTTTGGAGAGACAGGGTTTCACTATGTTGCCGGGGCTGGTCTTAAACTCCTGGCCTCAAGTGATCCTCCCACCTTGTTCTCCCAAAATGCTGGGATTACAGGTGTGAGCCACCATGCCCAGCCCACAAATCTTTTTCTGAGCTTGTACCCAAACACACAAATATACAAACGCATATCTGTTTTTTAAGTAAAAGTGAGATATACAACTTCCTTTGTTTTAAACCTTCAACACTATTTTGTAGATATTTCATGTCAGTACATACAAAGCTACCACTTTCTTTGAATGGTTGCCTAGTATTTCCATAGTACAGAGGTGTCCTAATTTATCCATTCCCCTATTGACAGTTTTAGAGTTTTTTTTTTTCTCCACTCATTTTTCACTATTACAAGAAATGCAGCAGTAATATCCTTCTTTGAAAACGTGTGCTGCAATCTCTGTGGGGTAGAGTCCTAGTGGTAATTCCTAGGTCCAACATCTCAAATAAAAAACAAGAAAATGGGCCTGGCGCAGTGGCTCACGCCTGTAATCCCAGCACTTTGGGAGGCCGAGGCGGGTGGATCACGAGGTCAAGAGATCAAGACCATCCTGGTCAACATGGTGAAACCCGGTCTCTACTAAAAATACAAAAAATCAGCTGGGCATGGTGGCGCGTGCCTGTAGTCCCAGCTACTCAGGAGGCTGAGGCAGGAGAATTGCCTGAACCCAGGAGGCGGAGGTTGCGGTGAGCCGAGATCGCGCCATTGCACTCCAGCCTAGGTTAACAAGAGCGAAACTCCGTCTAAAAAAACAAAAAAAAAAAACCTGAAAATGAAGGTTCCAAGGGTTGAGTTGACGAGTCACACAGTTGTAATGAAAGACATGTTTCAAAATTCTATTCAGATGTTGTTGGGTTTTGTGTGAACACTCTCCTCTGGACCTCAAGACCCCAGTCCTCTGAATATGTCCTAGAGTGTCAGCAGGCAGTAGGTGAAGCTATAGGAGACCTCAAAGCTCTCAACCCAGACTGGGATGGGAGGTAAGAGGAGCTTCCCCAGGCCTGGAGGCTGGCTGGAAGGGTGAATGGAGAGACAGGTAACTGCTCCCAAAATACACAAGACTTGAGCTTCGTGAGATTGGGCTGTCCTTCCTCCTGCATCATAGGAAGCCGCAAAGGCTCTGGGCACTTAACAGTGCTATAGGAACTGCAGGGCATTCCAGATGTCTTGCTCATCAACACACACAGCTGAGGCCATGCTGGGGCTAAGGCCACATCCAGGGACACTGTCTGTGTCCTGTGGAGGTTACAGTCACAGGAAACAGCTCGGGGACATCCCGGCCTCCTCCCAAGCACTCTCTTCCACCAGCCACCAAGCCCCTAACATCTCTAGATGTTTCCCTAACACCTAGAATCACCATCTTCTTCTCTTGGGCCACTGATCCTGCCCAAGTTCAGCCCCGACCTTCTCTCACCTGGATGGCAGCAGCATCCTCCTCCTTGGTTTCCTTTCACCATTCTCCCTTCCCTCCATTCTATTGCTCCACAGGAGCCAGTGACCTTTCTTTCTAAAGGCAAATGTGGTCATACCTCTTTGCTACTTAAAATCCACCAAGACAGAGTTCCTAATGGAACTGTGCTCTTCATGATCTGACCTTAGCATTCTTGTATTTTCTCCTGCTGCATATCCAGCTGACCCATAGCTAGTTCTCCCTGCTCTCACACACCTGTAAGTTTTTGCTCATGCTGTTCCCTCTGCCTGGATTCCCACCCAGGAAGGGAGGGTTGCACTGACGGCCCTGTGCCCCGCAGGAAATGGGAGGGTGGAGACCCGGGCGTGGCCCACCAGAAGACCCCGACCTGCCTGCTGCTGACCCCAGAGGGCGCCTTCCACAGCTTTGGCTACACCGCCCGCGATTACTACCATGACCTGGATCCCGAGGAGGCCCGGGACTGGCTCTACTTCGAGAAGTTCAAGATGAAGATCCACAGCGCCACAGTGAGTCACAGGGCTCCAGACAGGGAGGCGGGGCCTGCATGGGAGGGCGGGACAAAACCTAAAGGTTTTGTCCAGGACCGGCCCGAGGGAGTCCTGGCTGAGAGGGGGCGGGGCTAAAGAGACTTCGGACCCCAGTGTGGGAGGAGCTCAGAAGTGAGCCAGCTGGAGGCGGGGCTAATAGTGAATCGGTTGCGGGAGGGGTGGGGCTAAGGAGAGGGGCTGGGGCAGAGCTACTGTCAGGTTGGGGCAAGAGTGAGACAGTGCTAAAGAGGAGGGGAACCTTCAGGAAATGGGGTGATTTTAAGAATGAGGTCGTCAGGAAATGGGCGCAGAGCTGAGGCCTCCTCCAGAGCTGCCTTGTGTCCCTACCAGGATCTCACCTTGAAGACCCAGCTAGAGGCAGTAAATGGAAAGAAGATGCCTGCCCTGGAGGTGTTCGCCCATGCCCTGCGCTTCTTCAGGGAGCACGCCCTTCAGGTATGCTGTGGCCCCACTGCTACTGACTGCGGCGGGGACCCCCAGGCCCTTCTACTCCCATCTTTTCCCCTCATCCAAACACTCCTGCCCCGCCCCCGACATTGGATTCGTAGCCACCGCCAGAGGTCAGAGGTCATCTTCTCTAGTTCCCTCTATTTTTGTCTGCTAGAGCCTGCACCAAGCCATACTGATGGGAGGGAGGCCGATTCTTCCAACTCAGCTGGGAAGTCTTTCCTGTAGTTTAATTAGTTCCACCAGCTCCACAGAGGGCTGAAGACCACCCTCCCTCCAAGCCAGCTCTTCCTCTCACTGCCCCCTTCTGCACCAGGAGCTGAGGGAGCAGAGCCCATCGCTGCCAGAAAAGGACACTGTGCGCTGGGTGTTGACGGTGCCTGCCATCTGGAAACAGCCGGCCAAGCAGTTCATGCGGGAAGCTGCCTACCTGGTGAGGACGTGCAGGCAGGCAGAGAACACTGCTCAGCAAGGCCCGGGACTGTCCCTACACCTGTATGCACTCACTACCCTTGGGACCACAGAGTCATTGTGAAAGAACTTCAGCCTGCTCCTGCTGGGAGTTTGTAGGGTTGCTGCCACCTGGAGAGGGAGTGAGCATGCGGGAACAGGACAGAGGGACAAGAGGCACAGCCCAGGCCATTGTAGACAGTGCCTTAAGTCAGGTGTCCTAGAAGCAGAGCCCAAGGTGGAGAGCCTTATACATGAGGTCTGTTGAAAAACAGTTCTCAGGAGAAAGGGGAGAGAGGGAAGCGGGACAAGAAAAGGGCTGTGAAGGATGTGGTCTTGGCTGGAGTCTAGCCTCAGGTTTAACCTCAGCTAGAACTCATGGGGAGCTGCAGAGGGAGAACTGTAGTACAGAACTGGGGCCGGCTTCTTGCACATCTATATTGGTCTGTCATTGGTTCTGGGGGCATGGGAGGGAAACCTCTCCAAATGAGGCCATTCCCATTCAGCTGAGGGCAGTTGTCCAGAGGAGATGGCAGCTGTGAGCCAATAGCAGCCAACACTCACAGTGGCAGGCAGGGCACCTAGAACATTTATTTCAGTTGGCATCAGTATTTTCAGGGACATCCCTACCACTGCCCCACCTTTGTTGGTCCTTGAGCAGGGGAAATAGGACTATGAAAGTATAAAGGGAGGAGATTCTGGCCAATACATGCAAGTCTTCCTACCACCGAGATGCTCATAGGTCTACAGCAAGATGTTGGAGGGGCTCCAGTGCAGACAGAGAGAGGGTACAGCCTCAAGACTCATTGCTTGAAGGGATCTCAAGCCTACCTGTAGACCCCCTGGAGAAGCCCCCAATCCTCCCACACCTATGGGACAGGCATGACCTGGGGCCAGGTCTGTAGCTGCCTACACTTTTCACTGGGAGAAGCTAACCCTGAGCACAGTGGACACCCCTGTGCAAGGATCAGGATGGAAGCAAGGCTGTCCCCAACCAGAGCAAACACCTGCTCCCCCAGTGATCCTGTGCCTGGGCAGGATTTCCCTGCCCTGCTTCCTCCCATACCATTCCCTGGCTGCTCAGGAAGGTCTGGCCCTGGGTAGAAAGTCTCCATTCACTTTCTCCTTATCCCTCTCCCCTATCTGGTCAGAATTTGGGGAACCTTACAAAACCATAAAGTACTTCCCACAAGGACCCCCTGCCCTGATGCAGGAAATAACTTCAGATCTCAAGTGTTTTTCTCCATCCAACTGGCCTGTCTTGGTGCCTGGAATTTCAGCTTCCTTCCTGCTGTATCAGATTCCCTGGGAACAAAGTTCTCCTCGGAGTGAGGTGGCCTATGGCTACTGTCTGACACCAGCCTACTAGAGAAAGAGGGTTCAATGAGCTAAAGGGGCTTCCCACCATCTCCTTTGAGCCACCACACCCCCTACACTGGGCTAGAGTCTCTGCCAACACCCCTAACCAGCGCTCAGCTGGCCACCTGCGCTTGTGAAGGGGACCCTTGCTGTAGCCCCACAGGTCCCCAATTCCCCACCTCAGGGTGCCATCTTAGGTATGACAGCCCACGGTGCCACCTGATCCTGTCCACCACCTATCCCCAGGCTGGACTAGCTATCTTGGGAAGCTTGAAGAGGAAAGGGCAGACCCCAGGGGTTCTAGGTCTGCATTCTGTCTAGAGTCTTTTCCTGCTGGGCAACTGTAGGGCACGTTGGGAGCCAGATGTAAGGCTGAGTGCCCCACAGGGTCGTGGGGTGAGCCTTATGCTGTGCTACGGTGCAGGATCCGAGAAATAAAGAGACAGGACACAGAAGTACAAAGAAAATGCAGCTGGGCTCGGGGGAGCCATGACACCTATAAGCGGAGTCAGGCGAGGCCAGCGAGGTGAGACGACGCTGGCGAGCAAGGCCCCGAATGTCCAGAAGCATGAGTATTTATTGTGTATAGGTTAGGGGGCAGGGCAGTGAGTGAAATCATCTTTAAGGATAGTGATAGGGTCATGAGCAATAAAACATAGGGTCCACCCCCATTAGGTCACCTAGGCTAAGAGGTGGAAACTGCACAGCAAGGGGTCCATTCCCATTAGGTCACTGAGGCAAGGAAGTGGGCCATGTGCAGTAAGGGGTCCACCCCCATTAGGTCACCGAGACATGGAGGTGGGCCGTGCCCAGTGAAGAGTGTGCAGTGTGCAGTATCTCTATCCATGGGTATGCTACTCCTAATATCTATCGGAGGATGCTTAAGTCACACAGCAGTGACAGAGCTGGCAGGATCTACCCCCACCTGCCGGCAGCTCCCAATGAGTTCTATAGGAGAATGCTTTTCGAGCCATCACTTTAACAAGAGCTGATAAAGTTCACGGTTACCACGGTGCAATTATCCGGAGGGGTTTTGAGCCCTCAGATGCTCGAGGGATTGCCAGTCTGAGGGCAGCCTTCCACAAGAACTGGACGCAAGGTCCTACAACTCCTTTATCAGGAGGACTGGCTCTCACCCCAAGCCTGCCATACAGTGGGT
Source organism: Saimiri boliviensis (assembly GCF_048565385.1). Taxonomy (NCBI): domain Eukaryota; kingdom Metazoa; phylum Chordata; class Mammalia; order Primates; family Cebidae; genus Saimiri; species Saimiri boliviensis. Next base: position 92,459,638 of record NC_133457.1, on the reverse strand, counting down.
ATCTTTACAATACTGAACGCTGCCACCTGGGCCATGGAGTCTTGTCCTGGTATAACCGTTTTGCCCTTAATTCATGCTCTGCACTGTGTCTGCTCTAGGCATTCCTCCGATTATAAGCTGCTTATTCCTTAGTTCATGCTCTGCACTGTGTCCACTCTAGGCATTCCTCCGATTATGAACTAAGATATAATTATAGGTATATATGTAGGGAAATATTCTTTAGGCACTCATACTATCAACTATTACATGATTATATAGAGAGGATTATATAAAGGGAGACTTCAAGCCCTATTTCTATAAACTAATATATGATTATGTAAAGGATTATATAAAAGGAAATAGCTGAGTAGTAACACTATAAAGTGAGATATTCCTCAAGCCCTAACTGTGCCAGGGCTCTGCTTAGCTCTCATTCCTCGGTGCCTATATGGGGGGGTTACCCACAGGCAACCTCTTGGCATCTTTGGCCAGGACCATTCCCTCCCCAGCCTAGTCACAGCGTGGCTATGAGGCAGCTCCAAATTTACGCAGCACAGAGGGGCCCCAGAGGCCTAAATGGGTGGGGTGTGATGGAGGAGGAGATGGGAGCCCCACAGGCCCCCAGTTCCCCACCTCAGGGTGCCATCTTAGGTATGACAGCCCACGGTGCCGCCTGATCCTGTCCACCACCCATCCCCAGGCTGGACTAGTGTCCCGAGAGAATGCAGAGCAGCTACTCATTGCCCTGGAGCCCGAGGCTGCCTCGGTATACTGCCGAAAGCTGCGCCTGCACCAGCTCCTGGACCTGAGCAGTCGGGCCCCAGGCGGTGGGCGCCTGGGTGAGCGCCGCTCCATCGACTCCAGCTTCCGGCAAGGTGAGCTGCCCCCAGGAGCACCACTCACCTTTGGAGGGTCACAGGGCCACTGAGTCCAGAAGCTTAGCCACGTCTAGGATGAAGGGGAAGGGGTCCTCACCCTGGAGGAGCCCATGCCTGGTGGAGCCGGTCTGAGGGAGGAAGGTACAGCCCTGCCCAAGGGGAACCTCGTCTCTGGGTGGCCATGCCCCACCTGGGAGAGCCCAATCTCAGGATGGAGATGTCACCTTGCCCTAGGGGAGCAAGGTCTGAGGAGAGCAGGACTCCGCCCAGCCCTGAGAGTAAGGGTTGGGGGAGATACAGCCTACCCCAGGAGGAAATTGCTCAAGTGCTGACAAACCAAGAAGTCAGCCCACTGCATCAGCTGTCCCCATCATCCCCCTCATCTTCCCTGACACACATCAGCCCTAAGTTCCTGTTGCCAGGATCCAGCACCCAGGTCAAGGACAGCTATGGTCATCCTCCCAAATGCCACCTCCCACGGCAGGGAGAACCCTAAGTCCTGAGTCCTCTCTTAGATTCCATAGACCTACCCTGCCTCCGCTCCTTCAAACCCCTCTAACCCTGATTTTGCCATGACCTGAGACCTCCTGGGTTAAAGGAAGGCCCTGTGTCCATAAATACTTCCCCCCAGCTCTTGATACAGGGTGGGACTTCGGGTTCAGGACTGCCCTCTCCCAGTCAGATACAGGTTGGAGTTTCAGGAGCACTGGCTGCTCCCAGTGCCCTTGGAGGGTCTGGGCAGGATGGGAGTTAAACGCTATAGCTGGACCACCTTCTTCTAATCTCACTCCTTGCTGTCTCCTGATCCCCAGCTCGGGAGCAGCTGCGAAGGTCCCGCCACAGCCGCACGTTCCTGGTGGAGTCGGGTGTAGGAGAGCTGTGGGCAGAGATGCAAGCAGGTAGGGGAAGAGGGGGACGGGGAGTTATCCTTGGCACCATATAGTGATGGGGGGAAGGGCATGTTTGCAAAGCCCGTCTCTTCCTCCATCTGCTGTACCTAACCTGGCCGTCCCCTCACAGTCACCCACATCCCCATCCCATTCACAGCGTCGCCCCTAACTCCCACTCCTCCAGGGGATTCTCCGAGGACGCTCGGGTGGAGCTGCAGAGCCTCTGGAACCATTTCTCCCCCACACCTGGCACCCATATGTGGTGGTCTGAGGTTCAAGCTCCTGAAGCCCCTCACATCCCTCCCCCGACCCTGCAGAGAGCCCTTGGGGCCCCAGGGCAGGGCTGGAGACTAGGTGAGGCTGGAGGGGGAGCAGGGCTGAGGGTTCGAGGCCACCCATGAGTGTGTGCCCGCGCTCGCCGCCGCAGGAGATCGCTACGTGGTGGCCGACTGCGGTGGAGGCACCGTGGACCTGACGGTGCACCAGCTGGAGCAGCCCCATGGCACCCTCAAAGAGCTCTACAAGGCATCTGGTGAGTAGCCAGACGGCGCCCTGGTACCCAGCGAGGCCCCCGCCCCGCCCCCGCCCCCGCTCCCGCCCCCTGGCGGCCGGGTAAGCGCTGACGCCCCCTCCGCCCCCTGATCCACCCTAGGGGGCCCTTATGGTGCCGTGGGTGTGGACCTGGCCTTCGAGCAGCTGCTGTGCCGCATCTTCGGCGAGGACTTCATTGCCACCTTCAAACGGCAACGGCCGGCCGCCTGGGTGGATCTGACCATAGCCTTCGAGGCTCGCAAGCGCACGGCTGGCCCGCACCGTGCCGGGGCGCTCAACATCTCGCTGCCCTTCTCCTTCATTGACTTTTACCGCAAGCAGCGGGGCCACAACGTGGAGACCGCTCTTCGCAGGAGCAGGTGAGTACCTGGCCTGCGGTCTCAGGCAGGGTTTGCAGACTCAGGAATGTCTCTGCAAGGGAGGGTCCCGTGCCCCAAGGAACGGTAGGGGTCTGCCTGATTCATCCTACATATACACCAACCCAGCAGGGCGTCGGGGTGGGGGGAGGGCAGGAAGAAGCGAGTGAGTGCTCCAGCCCGGCAGGCTCCACCCACGAAATCCGCAGAGAGAGAATCAAGGCAGGGAGGCGGCAACGCCTGTCTCCTCCCAGCCTTCTCTACACCCCCACCCCGGGTCCTGCCGGCCAATACTCCTTGGCTTCTCTGCACCAAAGCAAGGAACGGCCCCTCCCAGGACCTCGCGTCTGGAACTGGAGCAAGCTGGCAACCAAATCCTCCGAGTCAGTGGGGTGGAGATAAGGGCTAACATCCAGCAGGTCCAGTCTCCAGACAACACGTGCAGTCTGTGCCCAAGCACTTCTGCCTAGAGGCAGGGTAGGGAATAAGGACCACGGACCCCAAACTGGGGCAGGCAGCTGGGCATTGATCAATGGGTTTGTGCCTCTTTTACCACCAACAGCGTGAACTTTGTGAAGTGGTCCTCACAGGGTATGCTCCGAATGTCTTGTGAAGCCATGAACGAGCTCTTTCAGCCCACTGTCAGCGGGATCATCCAGCACATAGGTGAGCACCTGAGCTCAGTGCTCCACCCACCTCTACATACACACACAGAGGCGGAAAAATTCCCCCTCAGTGCCTAGAAACCGCCACACATCCGTACATTGGGCTGACAGCTAGAATCATCTAGAACACCTGGGGGATTAAGCGTAGTGGTGATTAAGAGCTAGGGGGTTAACATGAAGTTATCACAAGGATAAAATGAGCTGAAGTATCTAGAGTGAGCACAACGTCTTGCACACAATGTCTAGGTGCTTAATACTTGTAAACGCATATCCTTATCTCTCGTCCTCCATGTCTTGGTGGGAGAGAAGTGGGGTGCTTGAGTGTTGGGGAGGCGGAGCCCTCGAGGACTCCCGGGAGCTCTCAAAGGAAGTTCTCAAATGGCGCTACTTTCTAGTTGCCAGAAGGGTACAGGCTAAGGAGGGGAGATGCCGGTGGCTGCCTAGTGCTGGCCTCGGCAGCTCCCTCTCTCTCCTCCCTTTCTCCGTCTCCCGTCCCGACCCGCAGAGGCGCTGCTAGCGCGGCCAGAGGTGGAGGGTGTGAAGCTGCTATTCCTGGTGGGCGGCTTCGCCGAGTCGGCGGTGCTGCAGCACGCGGTGCAGGCGGCGCTCGGCGCCCGCGGCCTTCGTGTCGTGGTCCCGCACGACGTGGGCCTCACCATCCTCAAAGGCGCCGTGCTGTTCGGACAGGCGCCGGGCGTGGTGCGGGTCCGCCGCTCGCCGCTCACCTATGGCGTGGGTGTGCTCAACCGCTTTGTGCCTGGGCGCCACCCGCCCGAAAAGCTGCTGGTTCGCGACGGCCGCCGCTGGTGCACCGACGTCTTCGAACGCTTCGTGGCCGCCGAGCAGTCGGTGGCCCTGGGCGAGGAGGTGCGGCGCAGCTACTGCCCGGCGCGTCCGGGCCAGCGGCGCGTGCTCATCAACCTGTACTGCTGCGCGGCCGAGGATGCGCGCTTCATCACCGACCCCGGCGTACGCAAGTGCGGCGCGCTCAGCCTGGAGCTTGAGCCAGCCGACTGCGGCCAAGACACCGCCGGCGCGCCTCCGGGCCGCCGCGAGATCCGCGCCGCCATGCAGTTTGGCGACACCGAAATTAAGGTCACCGCCATCGACGTCAGCACCAATCGCTCCGTGCGCGCCTCCATCGACTTCCTTTCCAACTGAGGGCGCGCCGGCGCGGTGCCAGAGCCCTGGGCCCGGGCCCGGCCCGGCCCTCTTTCGGTCCAGGGGCCAGCGGAGCGGGGTGGAGCGGAGCGGGGTGGGGTGGGGCGCGGCGGGGAAAATGATGGTTCTGCTGTCTATGCCTCTTTCTCCGCCCTCCCGCCCGGGGAGATGAAGTCATGGGTGGGTGGCTGGGGACACACCCAGAGCCTGGCTTTGGGATTGGGCCCTGGTCCGCTGACCGCAAGGCTGAAGGAACCCGCCAGGGACTGAATGGGTAAGGGTGACTGAGAAGATGTTTGCCAGACGGAGCGCGCAGCCCGGCAAGGGGCATGTGACCCCGAAGGAAGAACGCAACGGAAGATGGAGTCCTGGCCTGAACTTGGTGGAGTGCGGGGTGGGGATGGGATGTGAGTAGGGGTAGGCTGAGCAAGGCAAGCGGAAGGAGGAGGCGCAGGAGGAAGGAGGTTGTGCAGGGCCTGGAAGTGGACTCCGGAGGGACAGGTGTGGTAGCACATTCCTGGGGGTGGTGCTGACCACCTAAGTATGACTGTTAACTGTAGACAGGGCAGTAGGTCGCTAATGGGGAGGTGGAAACATTGTTATGGTGGAGGCAATTATGAGGGATGTGGGGTAGCATTTCCTTCAAGACAAAACACCCATCTGGGAAGATCCCAAGGGCAGCTTATGAAATACCCCACAGGCACCCCACCCCAGCCATGGAAGGACAGCTTGAGGGTGGATGGGGAGGCCAGAGGGAGAATGAGGGGTGGTCCCAGCTCTGCTATTGACTCAGTGTGTCTTTAGGACATTCTCTGACCACCCATGGGCCTCAGTTTTCCAAAGTGTGAAACATTAGGCCCTTCCCTCCAACTGTGACATGCAACAGCCCCACCTGCCTGAGAGCCCTAAGGTGACAATAAAACATTTATGCTCAAGGGGAAGCCACAGCCTGCTGATATAGCATGGAGACCCTAATAGTGGGAAGAGTGTAGGGACCCGGGTGCTAGAGAGACGAGGAAGAAAGCTTTCAGCTGTGCACGCTATGTATGGTCAGTTCCCTAACTGACCAGAAAGGAGCGCTGCTGTCTCCCCATCAAGCATCCCAAACAACACTTCGAGACCTCTCTAGCCTGCGCAGGTCCCTCCTCATTCAAACTAATTGTCTTGGCAGCCAGCTTCTGGCCTAAAATGCCACCACCTGTGCATACTTCTTGTGGGACTAGGTGCTGTAATACCACGTGGTGCCCCTGCCTACTGAAAGAGTGAGTCTACCCAAGTCCTTCCTTGGTCCATCTGCCAAAGGAGTAGGCACTACCCCAACCCCAGAGAACAAAAGTCCACCTGGTCTCCGGTATCCAGTGGAAATTTTATTTCTTTACGGTTCTATCCCAACCAGTCGCTTAAAAACCAAGTAACACAAACCAGAGGGGTGGGAGCCAGGGACTGCACCTCCCTCCTACTCATATGGACAGCAGTGGGGACGAGGGAGGGGCAGGAGAGGTGGCTGAAGCAAGGCAGCAGCAGCAGTAATGGGGCCACGACGTCACAGAGCCAGCTCCATCCTCTCCCAGACCTGGCTGGAGCCCCTATGGCTTGGGTTGGGGAGTGGGAAACCCACCCCAGGCCCTCCCTCTTCCTTCCTCAGACAGCCTCCTTTCGGGCTCAACCCATTTCTTCGGGCAGGAGACTGAGGCACACAGAGAGGAGGAAGTGGGAGAGGAGGACGCAGGAGAGGCAGGGTGGTGGCACGAATGAAGGCAGAGGTGAGAGGTGTAGGCAAGGCCACTCCACCCCCACACCCACCCCGGAGAGGGGTGAGGAAGCCACACCATCACGCAGCATGTTGGGGGGGGGGGGACAAGGCGGGGTTTAAGGCTGAGGGGCCCGGGGCTGGTGGGGCCTCAGGCCTCAGTCAAAGCCGTGCCAGTCGCTGTGCTCTGAGTCATATTCCAGCTCGGCACCCACACACTTGACACCGTCCAGCAGCATGGGCGTGCCGTGGTGTCGGTCTGCAAGGCGGGGGTATAAGTTAGTGCCATGCTGGCCCAGGGGCCCACCCACGTGGCCCACTAAGGGGACCCCTCCCCTTCCCTCAGGGATCAGCTCGGGGATGTTGAGAACCCCTGGGCAGGAATCCCTTTTTCAGCCCTGGTTCCCTGAGGAGAACAGAAACCCTTGCAGCCCAGCTTGTGGGTCCCTCCTCCAACCAGGAGCTTCAAGCTCTCACCCATGACGCGGGCCTGCACCATCACACGCACACAGGTGCCCGTGCCACCTTCGCAGGCTAGCAGTATCTCCTCTTTGAGGACGCCCTCTTTATGCGCCGAGTACTCGCATTTGACACTATAACCTGCCCAGGGACAGGGGCAAGTGGTCAGCACCTCCCCAGCCTCCCGATCCTGCCCCTGGCACTCACTGGCCCCTACCCACCACTAAGACATGCTGAGCCGCCCCCAAAAAGGGGCAGGGATGGCCCTTCTGGAGCCCAGAGACCCAGCCCCTAGGAGAGGTACACAAGTCCCAAAAACTTCCCATTCTTCAGTGAGCTGGAAATGCCTCCAGCCTGTGGGCCACCCCAATGTGGCTCCAAGAGTGAATGAAGTAGGGTCCAATTCAGGCTCCCAAAAGGAAGGCAGAGAGAGGGGGCGATGAGGAGAGGGGGTGATGAGGAATGATGGGGGCAGGGTGGGGTAGGATTTGAGCAGATCAGATGGCAAGAGGTAAAGGCCAGAGGGGTCTCAATCCATTGAAGGGCAAGGTCATGAGGAGGATGGTGACGGGGACATGAAACCGAAGCTGGAGCTCCACAAAACTGACACCCTAGCCTCTGCCAGACTGGGAGGAGGCGGTGGGGCAGGGCCTGAAGTGAGCCTCATAGGAGCAGCAGCCTGAAACCCAAGGTCCGGGACTGGTGGGTGCTGGGAGTTAGCCACAAGATGTGTACAGCTCCAGCAGGTTTTTCTCGAGGGTTAGGGAGGCAGGAACGAGGGCTGGAGACTTTAAACCAATTCCTCAGCGGCTCCCTTTTTGGTTACTGCCCCACAGAGGTAACCATCACGCCATGGGCAGGCACAGGCGAGTACGAGCTCATGGACTTCTGTTCAGGGACAGTGAGCAAGGCCTGGAGCATGGGACCTGCCATGCTGCCACATTGCAAGCTCACAAAGAGGTGCCATGTCCTCGACTTCCTGAGCTGCCTGTCCACCCTAGTTGGTGGTAAGGGAGCACCCCACGTTCTCACTCCCACTCCCATCCAGGCCCTGCTGGAGGAGGGGATGCACCTTCCGGGACAGGCACGATGCTGAGGAGCTTGAGGTGCAGGCTGGGGATAGGTGCCTCGTGGATGTCCTTGCTCAGCCTGTGCACGGGGGGCAGAGTGAAGGTAATCTCATACCTGTGCAGGATCTTCAGGAAGCCAACCTACAGCAGGAGAGGCAAGGGAGGGAGGCAACTTCACTTCCTGCTTCCCCCAGCCCCACCCAGTTGTGCCACCTACAATCCCATGGGCCCTGGCACCTGCTTCCCCAGAGAGCCCAGGAAGCCCAACTCCCTCCATCACTCCAGCTGATTGACACCCCAGCCCAGTGGCCCTAGCCCTTTCATAGACCCCTTCCCTTGAGGGTCCGATCTCTACAGCTTGGCCAGCAAGATCCTCAGCCATCTGTCTCACGGGCCCCAAAGTCCTCAATGGCCCATTTCATAGATGAGAAAATGGAAGCCACAGAATGGCCAAAGGCCACACAATGTGGCTAGGGTCAAGTCCTCCCTAGATTTCTTGGCCACTCCTGCCATGCATGGCACACTGCCCACAAGGAGAGGTTCAAAGTCCCACAGATCATCCACCTGTCCCCATCACTGCCAGTAGCCCAGGGTCAGGGATACTGGTCCTCCAGTCACTCATAGGATGACACCAGGCAACAGACAGCGTGGGATGAGGAATGGGATCAAATTAGAGACACAACAGTAGACCAGCTGTGTCAGCCCAGAGCTGGCCCACAGGCCTGGCACCAGCCATTGAACTGGGGCTCCTGGCTGCCCTGCTGGCCCTGGACTGTGGATGCCTGCCTGCCCACTCATAAGCTGACTGTGTCCAATGGCCCATACTCACAACCCAAACAATTTCTGTTCATTCACAGTGCTTGGTGACAGCCACCCTCTGGGACAAATGCCATTATTGGAAACACCAGTAGTATGAAGGGTCACAAGCCAGGGTGGTTGCTGAGCAGGGTGGTTGCTGAGCAGGGTGGTTGCTGAGCAGGGTGGCTAGCAGGGGTGCCAGGCCAGCAAGCACAGAGTACATGCTGTACCCTCAGCTCACATGGGCACACAGACTCCTGCTCACAGTTACTAGGGGCTGGGCAGCTGGGACTGGCTGCAGAGTTTTAGCCATTCATTGGGACCAGGTTGATATTGCTGCATGACAAACCTCAATCCATGTGCCCACCATCATGCTCTGCTGGTGGAGGGCACACCCCTCAAGAAGGCTTTCTGGCTGTACCTGCCAACTGTGGCCCTGTGACCCAGCGGTACTACTTACAGAATTTTCCAGGAGAGGCCAGGCGCGGTGGCTCACGCCTATAAATCCCAGCACTTTGGGAGGCCAAGGCGGCCAGATCCCCAGAGGTCAGGAGTTCAAGACCAGCCTGACCAACATGGAGAAACTCTGTCCCTACTAAAAATACAAAATTAGCCGGGCATGGTATTGCATGTCTGAAATCCCAGCTACTTGGGAGGCTGAGGCAGGAAAATCACTTGAACCCAGGAGGCGGAGGTTGCGGTGAGCTGAGATCACGCAATTTCTCACTCCAGCCTGGACAACAAGAGCAAAACTCCATCTCAAAAAAAAAGAGAGAATTTTCCAGGGGAAACAGAGATGTGAAAAAACAAAACAAAACAAAACAAAAAAAACACCTCTTCGCTGCCCTATTTATAACAATGAAAACAAAAACAGCCGTAACACCCAGGAACAGGGAGTCAGCTAAGTCAATGATGACACATATCATGGAGTAGTAGGCAGTTGTAAAATCTTGTGGAAAGTTATTTGCTAACACAGGTAGGAGACAGTTCACAACAGAAACAAGCAAAAACCATGTGGACACTGTGATGCTAGCTTTTGTTTTTGGAAACAGCCTTTTAAAATAAGCTGGATCCATCACCATAGTGTTTTCAGAAAAAAATAAGTAAATAAAATTTTTAAAAGCTGGAATAGGCCAGGCATGGTGGCTCACGCCTGTAATCCCAGTGCTTTGGGAGGCCAAGGCGAGCAGATCCCACGGTCAGGAGATTGAGACCATGCTGGCCAACATGGCGAAACCCCATCTCTCCTAAAAATATAAAAAATCAGCTGGGCGTGGTCGCATGTGCCGGTAATCCCAGCTACTTGGGAGGCTGAGGAAGGAGAATCGCTGGAACCCAGGAGTCAGAGGTTGCAGTAAGCTGAGATCGTGCCACAGTATTCCAGCCTGGCAACAGAGCAAAACTGTATCTCAAAAAAAAAAAAAAAAAAAAAAAAGGCTGGAATAACACACATCAGAATATTAACCATGGTTATTTTGGGATAAAATGAGTGTGGGTACTTTTAAATTTCTTCCTATTTTCTCTGTCTTCCAAATTTTCTCATGTCTATTAAGACATGAGTGGATTTTGCAATGAGGAGACAGAGCTATTTTTAAAGTGTTGGTTTATTCTGTTGATTCTCTTGGGGAAGCTGTCAGCTGTAGGACTAAGAGTGGGAACTTCAGAGTTGGACACTAATGGAAATAAACCTGGGCCCCCCAAACCATTTTTTTTTTTTTTTTTTTTTTTTTTTTGGGACAGAGTCTTTCTCTGTTGCCCAGGCTGGAGTACAATGGCACAATCTCAGCTCACTGCAGCCTCAGCCTCCTGGGTTCAAGCAATTCTCCTGCTTCATCCTCCCAAGTAGCTAGGACTACAGGTGTGTGCCACCACGCCCAGCTAATTTTTGTATTTTTAGTAGCGATGGTGTTTCTACATGTTGGCTAGGCTAAACCTGGGCTCCTTTTGAGCAGCACAGCAGATCCTTCCTCTGGGCCATCTCCATGGGCCAGACCTCCCCCCACCCAAAGGCATTCCTGTTCAACTCTGGACCCTGATTTATTGGCTGACCTAAAGGCCTCAGTCCCCATTTTCCCCAATCCAGCCCCACCAAGCAGAAAACGGGGTGATAATACTACGTCAAAGAGCCTAACTCAGCCAGAGATTTGGCAAAGAAGGATTAAAAAAAAGTTGCCTAGTCACTAACATAGTAGGCTCCGGGGTCTCTACAGGCTTCTTTCTTGCAGAGAAATGCTTACCCAGAACACTTGCTAATTCCTAATCACCAAGTGTGACTTGTGCCAATAATAGTAGCCCTTTTAATATCTTTAAAAAATAAAAAAAAAAAAGTTGCCCTTATTATTGCCATCATTAGCTTCACACCTGTATCACATACATATATTCTTCCATTTTCACACCAACTCTAGGGGATGTGATTGTCTCCACTCGAGAGAAGAGAAATTCAGGTGACCTTCCCCAAGGTCACAGAGCCAGAATGGCTGGCCTAGATCTGAACTTGGGCCAGCGGCACCACAGCCATAACACTGCCTTCCATTGCTATTGTCTGGGTGAGGCGGCTGACAGCAATGGCTCTGTTCATCTTGATCTGGATGATATTCTAAATGCTCTCATCTCATTGGAATCTCACTGCCTCCTATTTGACAGATGGGGAAACCAAGGCACAGGGAAAGGCATAGACATGCCTATAAGCCCAGCTGAGAGGAACGGGGACAGGCAGGCCCAGAAGCCAGGCAGGGCCAGGGAAGGGAGAAGCTGATGATGGGGAAGGTGTGTATGTACCTTGACCAGAAAGCTGCTGTCGCTCTCCTGGGTGACCATGACCACGGAGTCATGCAGCTTCTCATCAAAGTGAACGTGGCTGTGGGAGCCTTCTGCATCATGGCCTGCCGCAAAGCGGATACTCCGGACTCTGGGCTTGTTGCCTAGGAAGAGTGGGAGGAGGCCCTGAGGGCTGCTGCTTTCCCTGTCCCCAGGAAACTCCCCCAACTCATCCCCTCCTTGCCCTCAAGACTGCCCTTGACATCATCCAGCACCCACTGGCTGGGCTCTTTTCAGGGCTAGGTGGACACTGGGATCATGAGGCTTGAGGCCCCCACTCTGCTCCAACCTCCCCGTCCTTCCACAAAAATGCATGCCCCAAGAGTGGGTGTGGGGGGGACTCAGGAACTAATAGGACCCCTGCTTGGAGGGGATGGGGCTGGTGCCAGAGACAAGAAGGGACAGCCTTCCACATTCCCACCTAGCCAGGGATGGCCCTGGGGCCTACCCCGAGCTGTGTCAGTGCATGAGGGCCCTGCCTGCCCCTCCTGATGACCCCAACCTGAAGGGGCAGGGACAGGAATAGGCTGCAGGGGACCTGCCTAGGGATGGCAGAAACAACCTAGGTGAGGCTGCGGCTGCCACTAACCCTCACCGGTCACTGGCAAGCAAGAAGAGAGAACCCAGGGAAGCTTCCAGACCCACCCCAACACCTGCTTCCTTCCTCTGCCAAGCCCACCACCAAGGCCCTCAGCTGTCTCTGAGCTGGGCTGGGTTCTCCAAGGGCAGAGGGATGGGACAGGCAGGGTAGCTGGGAGCTGGGCTGAAGGCCTGGACTGGATGAATGCACAGGCTGGGGAGGCCAAGAGCATGGCTCTAGTCCTCTCGACCCCTGGCACCTAGGCCCTCCCAACAAGAGCCCTGCCCAGGGTCATCTTAGTGGGAGGACCTGGTCCAGCTGTGAGCCAGGCTCTTGGATACTCAGAGGCCCAGAGGGCCAGCATGGCACATTCGCAATCCCTGCTGAGACCCCCAGAACCCTCAAATCTCACCAGATCCACCTGCCTAAAACCCTCCCTTCTCCCTTCTGGACTCTGAACGAAACCCAGGTTCCCTTCTACAGCCTGTGGTGGCCCTCCCATATCACCAGTCTTGGTGCTCACCACAAGCCCCTCAGCACCCCCAACCCCCACAGTGGAATGGCAGGGACATGTGCACACACTTTCACAGACCAGCCTAAGGAGTCAGCAGGGCTCCTCAGGGGTCCCTGCTAGGGCGTGCATGAGCCCCAGGACCTGGCACAAACACTGGCATGTTCCCAGTCACATTCACACACCCGCACACACACACCCACACATGCACACACACACACACACAGAGGTGGCGCAGGCCCTACCTGCAGCAATGGCTCGTGCAAGCCCCACCAGGCCAAGAAGCCACTTACCCTTATTGGCTGCAGCCATGGACGCCCTCCCTGCCACGTAGCTCCTGCCGGATACCACCACTCACACTCAGCAGCCTCCCATGCTCCAGGGACACCAGTAGGAGCCTGAAGAATAGGGAGGGGGGAGGGCAGGAGTTAGGACCCCCCATGGACCCATGGTTCAGGGAGAGCAAAGGCACTCCCTTTAGGAAGGACTCAAACCCCTGCTGCTCTTGGTAGCCCAGGTGGGGCCTACACTCTCTAGCATGGGGGCTTCTGCCCACCCTCCACCACTGCCCACATTCGCCAAGAGCCCTCACCTCTCCCTGATACCCCATTGACTCAGGGTCCTGCCAGCATGTGCTGAGCTGCAGTTTCTAGGTACCAAAGCAACAGCATAGGGCTCCCATCCCCAGTACCCTCAGAGGCTGGCAGGAGGGGCAGCCTGGAAAGGAGCACTTTATTGGTACTTTCCAGGGGCCACTTCTGGTGCTGCTGACCCCAAAGGCTGGGCCTGGAGCCACATTATTCACGTCACGTGAGCAATGCAGCTGGGTGCAAGTCAGAGGCAACAGTGTGCTGGTGGTGGGCAAGAACGGGGACTACATAAAATAAACGTGTCCTAGTGCTTTCCCTCCTGGTGATCAGTCAGGGCCATATGCAAAACAGATGTCTGTGGAGGGAGTGTGCCCCCATCTGAACCCGCCTTCAGACCCTGCCCTGAGCCTCAGGCCTCCCTCCGGCTCAGCTCCCCAAGGTCAGCCTCAGCACAGGCGCCCCAGGAAGCCTCCGATGGGCCGAGCTGGGACCATCTGAGTATCAGAAAGAATAATGAGTGCAACTGATGGAAACAGATGGAACCCATAAAAGCAGTACATTCACAGAGATTATTAAAAAAGAAGAGAGAAAGCAAAACAAACAAATCCAAGCCCTCAAAAGCCTCATTTGTCACCACTGATAGTAGCAGTGCCCTCTTTACTCTGAAAGCTAGGGATTAAAGAAAAAGAATTCAGCCTGTCCCTTGGCCTTTCTTGTAACCAAATGGTCCTGGTGGTTGACGGAAAGCTCTTCTTTCAGGACGAATTCTTGCTAATAAACAACAAAGAAATGACCAAATGCTAAGTCATTCTGCAACCCTTAAAGGAAGAAATATTGGAGGCAACAAGAGTCAGTGGATGCTAAACCAGATGGCAAGGTTGACAGGAAGCAGATAAGGGTACCCAATGTCACTGACAGAGGACCTGGTGTTGTGTTTGTGTGTGTGTGTGTGTGTGTGTGTGTTTTGAGACAGAGTTTCGCTCTTGTCACCCAGGCTGGAGTGCAATGGCACGATCTTGGCTCACCGCAACATTCACCTCCTGGGTTCAAGTGATTCTCCTGCCTCAGCCTCTCAAGTAGCTGGGACTACAGGCTCATGCCACCACACCTGGCTAGTTTTCGTATTTTTAGTAGAGACAGGGTTTCACCGTTGGCCAGGTTGGTCTTGAACTCCTGACCTCAAGTGATCCCCCGACCTCGGCCTCCCAAAGTGCTGATTAACAGGTGTGAGCCATCACGCTGGTCCGAAGACCTGCTGTTTAAGGGGAATAGCACAAGTGTGCAATGGAGAGATGTGACTTCTCCCAGTCACCCACTGGTCTATCTCTCTACTCTCTGCAGGACAGCCTGTCACACTGAGGCCTCCTGAAGTGAGGCAGCCCAAAGTCAAGCATCACTGACAAGGGATTCCTGCCAAAAAGGTTTAACCTGGATCTAAACCAGCCTTTAGCTTCAGCTTCTCATTTGCTGAAAACACAGAGGACGGTGGAACAATTTAATGACTCCATGAGAAAGCAATGAGACAAGCCCAGAAGGCAGGACATTCTACAGGATGACTGACCCGTTTCTTTTTTTCAAACGGCAAGAAGAAAAATAAAGCAAGGGAGATTGTTCTAGATAGGGAAGTGGCAAACTACAGCTGATTATGCAGTTGATGGTACGGTTGCTGCCTGTTTTTTTTTTTTTTTTTTTTTTTTAGAAGATCTCACTCTGTCACCCAGGCTGGAGTGCAGTATGTGATCACAGCTCACTGCAGTCTTGATCTCCCAGACTCAAGCAATCCTCCCACCCCAGCCTCCCAAGTAGCTGAGACCACAGGCATCCGCCACCATGCCCGGCTAATTTTTGTAGAGACAGGGTTGCCCAGGCTGGTCTCAAAACTCCGGAGCTTAAGTGATCCACCCACCTCAGCCTCCCAAAGTGCTGGGATTACAAGCGTGAGCCTCTGGGCCTGGCAAATGAAGTTTTTTGCAAATAAAGGTTTACTAATAGAACACTACACTTCATTCGCTTACATGTTGTCTTTGCACTAAAACAAAGCTACTTCCGAGTAGTTATGATAAAGACCATATGTCCTGCAAAGTCTAAACCATTTATTATCTGGCCCTTCAAAGCAAGTTTGCCAACCCCTGTTCTAGATCAACACACTCTTAACAGACCAAAAAAGGATAATCTTCAGGTCAACTGACCTGTTTTATTCACCACATCAGCTGTGAGAAGAGAAATAAAGGAGAGAGTGTTTCAAACTAGCTATCAAAGAAGACATTTGTCGGGGCTAGGCACAGTGGCTCACACCTACAATCCCAGCACTTTGGGAGGCTGAGGTGGGTGGATCACCTGGGGTCAGGAGCTCAGGACCAGCCTAGCCAACATGGTGGAACCCTGTCTCTACTAAAAATACAAAAATTAGCCAGGCATAGTGGCATATGCCTATAATCCCAGCTACTCATGAGGCTGAAACAGAAGAATCACTTGAACCCAGGAGGCAGAGGTTGCAGTGAGCCAAGATCCCACCATTGCACTCCAGCCTGGGTGACAGAGTGAGATGCTGTATCCAAAAAAAAAAAAAAAGACATTTGGGGGATCTGGAAAATGTGAATGGCCTGGATATGAGGTGACACTAAGAAATGAGTTGATTTTGTTAGGTGAGATCATGGAACTGTACTAGTTAAGAAATATGTCCTTATTTTTTCAGGGAAACACACTTGAAGAATTTAGAGTGACCCAAGAGTGACACTGGCTCGTCAGTCCAGGGAAGGAAGAGAAACCACAGGGCGGCCTCATAGTCTGGGGCTGGGCCTGTGGAGGGCATAACCTCAAGGTCCCTCTGGTGTCGAGCTGCCCTGGGAGCGATGTGGCCTCACCTCACTCCCCACTTCTCAATGTAGGCAAAGTCCATCTTGCCTCTCACTCCCCACTCTCCCCACTCTCACCTTGCCTCACTTCACTCCCCACTTCTCAATGTGGGCAAAGTCCACAAGCTTTGCCTCCTGGTACTACCAGGAGCCCCCTTTGGCCACTGGACCAGGCCAGCAACCCCCTCTTGGAGGTGAGCTTCCAGGCCCCAGCCCAGGGTGCAGAAAGGGGAGCTACACCCATTCACCTCTGGCCAGGGCCATTGTGGGGTCGGTTGCCTCAGCCCTGGAATACTCAGCTTGTCCTTAGGGAATTTGGTCTTGGAGAGCAGCCTGCCCTAACCCCCCCAACTCCAGCTGCTCCCAAAGCTGTGAACTCAGAGCATATGACGAACGGCCAAGTGCAAGGGTGTCAGGCCCTCCTCCTACCTTGCAGAGGCTGTTCCAGCCACACCTCTGCAGCCAGGAGGCAGTGACAGACCAATGTCCACAAGGTCCCCCATCTCCCAGGATACTTCCTGGAGGCTCAGGTGAAACTGCACCAGTGGCTGGTAAGGAAAAGCTGCAGGCCCTTTTCACAAAGCACTCTGACCTGGTCCATACAGGACACCCTCTGTCTTGCCCCCAACCTACAGCCTGACCCCCGCCTGCCTTTGCCGAGACCATCCCTTCAGCCAGGAACAATCCCATCCTGCCCAGCCACACCCTGGACAAGGTCTCAGCCCCAGCATTTCTTTGTTTTTTTGAGATGGAGTCTCACTCTGTCACCAGGCTGGAGTGCAGTGGCACGTTCTCTGCTCACTGCAACCTCCGCCTCCCGGGTTTAAGCGATTCTCCAGCCTCAGCCTCCCAAGTACTCGGATTACAGGCATGCACCACCACAACCAGCTAATTTTATATTTTTCGTAGGGATGGGGTTTCACTGTGTTGTTCGGGCTGGTCTCCAACTCCTGACTTCAGGTGATCCACCTGCCTCAGCCTCCCAGAGTGCTGGGATTACAGGCGTGAGCCGCCATGCCCGGCCCCCAGCATTTCTTTTTTAAGGACACATACCCTGCAAATCCCAGGACAGGACTACAGCTCTTTACGGATTCCCTTTTGCACGTCTGGGATCATCTGATATCCCTCATCCCAACCTGACAAGGGTAGTGACTGTGTTTTTGTCAAACCCTGTGTCCCCAGCACTCAATGCAGCACCAGACAGGGAGCAGCTGTGTTCAGTTTATGTTTGTTGAATGAATGACCGCATCTCATTTGCTTGGAGGGCCTGGCCAAGGCCTGTACTTGGGCACTAAGTGATATGGTCAGAGCCAGCAACTCTGCCCTGGGGGGGTCTCAGGAAGCAGGACTCCCTACCCCACTCTCTTAGCCTACCCCTGCCCTGGGTGGCACGTCCCTCTCCCCTGTCCCCACCGCGTGGCCGCCCACTGGCATTCCTTGGGCCTTGCTGTAGTCAGGGTTATCTGTCCATGCCTGCTTTAGAGGGACATAGCCCATGCCCACTGAGGGCAGGACCCGTGTCTCATGCAGTGCCCAGTACTCAGTAAAGGGCAAACACTCAAGGCCTGTAACCCGGAAGCAAGTGACCTCAGGAGCCCAAAGGAAACGGAAAACCAAACCTCCTTTCTCAACCGAGAGCCTGCTGTTTGCTGACCCCCGGGAGCTGGACTCTTGTCCACATACAATTCCTCATCAGAAACAGGCAGAGGGCACTGGGCCTCCGCTGCTGTAGTGTACCCACAGAGAACAGCTAGGCCACCATGCAACCCCAGGCCCGGCCCCGCCTCCAGCCTCCTCCTGTGCCAATAAAGGCCTCACCGTGGCTCAAACCACACGGCCCCTAGAGGCAGCAGTCCTGGTTCAAATTCAGGATCTGCCCTTGCTGGCTGCACGGGTGAGTTCTTTCACTTCTCTGTCCCTGTTTCCTAATGTGTAACACAGAAATAAGCAGTGGCCTCTTCCTCCCAGGGTTTTGTGCAACTGTGTCTGAAGCTCTGTGACAATGCACCCCCAACCTCTGCAAAAAGCAAACCCCCAAAGGCCTGGTTTCTAAAGCAAAAGCAATTTCAGCAGCACTGTCAGAGAGGCACATCAGGCCAATCCTGGAGGAGCCAGGAATGACCCTTAGAGTGGGCCCCAGGGACGTCAGCCTTCTTGGAAAACAGCTCAAGGGTTGAGAGGGCCTCCCTCCTCCTGCCTCCCCCTTGTCCCACTCCCACAGCAGCCAGGTCCCTAGCGAGGGTCAGAGAACAGATGCTGGGAGTGTCCAGTCCCCCTAATCAGAGGGGCTCACAAGAAAGATGTTCACAATGTACATCCTGGGAAACTGGGAAATGACCAGGGAGGAACATGGTGCCCCTAGCCTCAGCAACAACAACAACAAATTATATCCTCAAAAATATACCCTCCCCTCTGAGATGGGCTGTCAGCAAGTCAGGGTGGGACCCTGGACTGTCACAAGATGCGAAGGGCTGGAAAGCTGGGACAAGGGCCTTGGGGGCGGCTTTGGCTCACAGTTACTAGGGAAACTGGGGGAATATTCCCTCTGGGGACAGAGAGCTGCCAGCTCAGGCCCCTTGTTAGTTTTAGAGAGAAAGTCTGCTTCGAGGCCACCCTACCCAGAGATACGGCAAGTGGACAGACAGATGGATGATTATATAGGAGCCCAGAGTTCTCAGCACCCTCAGCCCCTGCTCCACAGGGCACTCCTACCGCTCCAGGCTGCCCCATGCTGAGACCCAAGGCTCCAGGCTGGATGGAGGGCCAAAGATGGTGTGTCCATGGCAAAGTGAAGCTCCCAAACCCGCCACCCTCTGGCCCTCCAACCCAAAGATCCCTCTCCCCAGAGGTGTCCCCATACCCCAAGGTGTCACATGGCCAGCCCCAGCTTGTCCTCTGTCCTGTGGCTGGGAGCATGCTCCCAACCTCTAAGGCCTCATTTCTCATTCCTTCTTCAATCCCCATTCTCAACGTGGTTCGAGGTCTTTGTCTCTGAGCCAGGAACTCCACAACATTCCACCCTCCCTACCTCTTCCTCTCCTACCCCAGTCTGGGGCTCAGTCCTGGCTCAAGCACTCAGACCAACAGAAACACTGTGTAGCTTCCCATTAAAGCTCACGCCTGTAAAAAGAACACCCATTGAGGCCTTTAGATGGGACCACACTAACCTGATGATTCTCAGGACTGGACACAGCAGGGGCCACACATACTCAGAACAAAGCCTGGAAAGGTAAGGCTGGAGGTCAGTGGTTGTTGCAGCTTCACATCAACTAAGCCTTCAAGTGATTTCATTTCCTTCTCTTTCCACCAAGCCAAAGGTGCAAGGATAAGTACAGTGAGGTGCTGGTGGTAGGAGTGGAGGAATATGGAAAAGAGACCCCCACCACTCACACCTTCCTGCCTCCCCAACTAGTGCTGCCCTCAGCATTCTCCCCACCATGCCCTCAGCTAGTGGGTGCTTAGCCTCCAGACCTCATGCCCCACCTAGACCCTGCCCTGGGCCTGTGATCCAAAGGTCCCAAGAAGCAGAGGCCAGGCTGGATCCAGGGGGTCAGCCCAGGGGAGGATGGGAGCACACAGGATTATCTCCTAGGGACAGGGCTGCTGTCTCTTAGCTCAGGATGGATAGGATGGGGGGACATCGATCTACATTTACTCTCCACAGAAGACCAGAATGGGAGGGGGATGGGGTGCTGTCCGGACTTCAGCTCCCTCGGGCAGAAAAATACCCCACCCTCATTTTCCAATGCCAAGATTCAAGAGGAAAGAAAAGCGGAGACTTCCCTTTCTCAGTCCCTGCTTACTAATGGGAACACTGGTCCAGAACCTACATCCAGTCCCTCCTCCTTCGTGCTACCGGGAGGGAGGTGCAGGGCAAGGTCCCGAGGCCCCAGGGGCCCAGGTATAGGACCCTTTATCCTATCTGGCGGCCATCCCCGTGGGTGTGGCGCCCCCGCCCCACCCCATTCTTGTCATCTCAGGGGAAGGAGGTAAATGCAATCGGACGTCCCCCAGCCAATCCATCCTGAGCTGCGAGGCGGCGGCTCTGTCCCTCGGAGATAATCCTATACGCTCCCCACCCTCAGTCACCTCGGCTGACGCAGGAGTCTCCAGAGCCCGCACTCCCAAACATCACTGCCCTCCTTCCTGAGGGTGCCGAGGCTCGGAGGCTCAGAGATGCTACTCGTCCAAGGTCATGCAGCGAGGCAGCTGCAATGATCAGGGTCGTGGGGAGAAGGGGGCGCTAACCCCATTACGCCCCCGCCCTCTCTACGGCACTGGTGCCCCCGGATAATCGCTTCGCGGAAAACGCCCCAGCTGGAGCAGCTAAGGGTCACTGCGCCCTGGGAACCTGACATCACTCTAGCTCAGGTGCTGAGGAGTCCCAGGCTCGGCCCGGACAGCGAAGCCCCCACCCCAGCCCTGCCACAGCGGCCGCTGGGGTCCCAGGCACTGACTGCTGAGGACAGGGCAGGGACCGGGAGGGGACCTCGGCGAGCGGGGAGGAACCGGGAGACAGGGAGCAGAGGGGTGGTCTCACCTGGCGGAGTGTGCCCCGGGGCCGGGGAGGGCAGGGACAACCGCTGCGGCGGCGTCTACAAGGGTTCAACGCCGAGCACGAGGCAGGGAGCCCCGCGCCGCCGCCGACCGCCAGTCGGCACGCCCTCACCTCCGCCTCCGCCCATTGGTTGATCCGGGGGTGGGGCGAGGGACGCTTCGGACCAATGAGTGGGCTCCAAAGAACTGCCAACTAGCGAGGGCCGCCTACATCACGTGCCGAGGGCGCTGAGGCTGAGCCCGGCGAGTCCGCGCCTACCCACGGCTGGGCGAGTTCTCGCGAGGAAGGCGGGCAGACGGCCCACTAGGGCCAGGGACCAGAACCCGGCACAGGGAGACGGAGGGAAGGAGAGCCTCGGATAGGCCCCGCCCCTCCCCGCCTTCCGCCTAGGGGATTGCGCCTCCAGCCTTCACCCTGGCTTGGGACGCACCTCCCCTGGTCCCTGCGCTCTCGGAAAGGCTGTTGGGCGCGTCTCGGGGCTGGGTGGAGCTCCTGAAGGTGGCCTTTCTTCCGGAGCTTCCACGCCGGCTTCGGCCATCGATATGGGCTGTGCTAGTCCCGTGCAGGAGCTGAGGAACCCCCCCATCCTCCTGTCTCGACCCAAGGGTTTGGACCTCTTCCCCTTCCATCCCATCCCCTGTCTCCGAGGAAGCGCCCCCATGCAGGCCGGAGACGCTTCCCCGGAGCCCGGCGCGGCCTGGATAAGCATCAGAACAAAGAAGGCACGCGGGCTGGGGGCTGGGAGAGCCTGTGCCGCGCCCCCGGGGACGGCAGCCTCTGCTCCCGGTCTCCATGGAGGCGGTCACCATGGCAGCGAGATGCGCCTCGCTCTGCTCTGCGGGGTAGGATATGGGAGCCTGCGTTGAGCGGGGGAGCAAGAGGCGTGGCCCTCCGGTCTGCGGGGGTTCTTGCCGGTGCTCTCTGCCCGCCGGTTCGCGAACACCCTACCTTTGCTTCGCGGGCGGGGACAGATTCCCCAAAGTGCCCGCAGTACGCAGTCCGGAGTACGCAGCTCCTTCCTTCCAATGTAACTAGAGGAGAGACGGCCTTGGCTGCTGAAGACCAGCTTCCCTTCAGCAGAGCCGGGATCGCTGCCTTAAAGGAGCCCTCGTCTGCCAACCTATGGCCCCTTACCTGTATGCTGATCTCCAGTCTGTACATTGTTGGCAAATTAATCTTTCTGAGCTATTGTTTTCATCGAGTCCTCCTCCCTCTCCAAAGCCCTCTGGGACTGTCTCCAATAGCGCTTCACAAACTTGAGCAGCGTATTGAGTGATTCATGTGCTCTCGCGTTTGAGAGACAACACTTACATGAGAGATTTTCACATTCTGATCTCAGCCCACCCACTCCTGCCCACTCTACCCACTCCCATCCCACCACCTTTAGACCTTGTCTTGAAGGTCTAAAGCTGGCAGACGGTGGGACCCAAGTAGCCTGTAGATGTATTTTATTTAGCCCGCATGGGGCTTTTTAAAAGAAGTCCTCCCCTCTCCCGCCTCCCCCTCGTCCTTCTGGAATCAGGAATCTGGTTTCCTGGCTTCTTTTGAAATATCAGAAGATCTGCCGGGCACAGTGGCTCATGCCTGTAGTCCCAGCACTTTGGGAAGCCGAGGTGGGTGGATCACCTGAGGTCGGGAGTTCGATGCCAGCCTGACCAACATGGAGAAACTCATCTCTACAAATTCTGGAAAAATACAAAATTAGCCGGGCACGGCATCGCATGCCTGTAATCCCACCTATTTGGGAGGCTGAGGCAGGAGAATTGCTTGAACCCGGAAAGGGAAGGTTGCAGTGAGCCAAGATCGCACCATTGCACACTCCAGCCTGGGCAACAAGTGCGAAACTCCGTCTCAAAAAAAGAAATATCAGAAGATCTAACAACATATGCTCACATTCCAGCCTGGCATTACAAGCTCCCTCCCCTCCCTCCCCCCGCCTTTTTTTTTTTTTTTTTTTTTGAGATGGAGTTTTGCTCTTGTTGCCCAGGCTGGAGTGCAATGGTATGATCTCGGTTCACCACAACCTTCGCCTCCCAGGTTCAAGCGATTCTCCTGCCTCAGCCTCCCGAGTAGCTGAGATTACAGGCATGCTCCACCACACCCGGCTAATTTTTTGTATTTTTAGTACAGACGGGGTTTCTCCATGTTGGTCAGGCTGGTCTTGAACTGCGAACTCAGATGATCCACCTGCCTTGGCCTCCCAAAGTGCTGGGATTGCAAGCATGAGCCACCGCGCCCGGCACAAGCCCCTTTAAGAGCATACCATAGTCCCCACCAATCCCTATTTCTCACAGTTTATTACTTTCTGGGTCTATGCAGACATTTGTGATCCCCTCCCTGTCCTTATCCCACCCTCCAACCTGGAAGGCCCTTCCTACTCTCTTCTCATAGCCAAAATCCACACCCTTTTCAACCAGGATAAGGTTTGCCTTATTTAT
Source organism: Saimiri boliviensis (assembly GCF_048565385.1). Taxonomy (NCBI): domain Eukaryota; kingdom Metazoa; phylum Chordata; class Mammalia; order Primates; family Cebidae; genus Saimiri; species Saimiri boliviensis. Next base: position 92,436,731 of record NC_133457.1, on the reverse strand, counting down.
TTGTTTGTTTGTTTATTTTTGAGACAGAGTCTCACTCTGTTGCCCAGGCTGCAGTGCAGTGGTGCCATTTCTGCTCACTACAGACTCTGCCTCCTGGGTTCAACAGATTCTCCTGCCTCAGCCTCCTGAGTAGCTGGGATTACAGGCGCATGCCACCACATCCAGGGCTAATTTTTGTATTTTCAGTAGAGACGGGGTTTCACCATATTGGCCAGGTCCCAACTCCTGGCCTCAAGTGATCCTCCCAGGTTCCAACTCCTGGTCCCAAACTCCTGGCCTCAAGCCCTCCTCAGCTTCCCAAAGTGCTGGGATTACAATCATGAGCCACTGGGCCTGGCCCAGGCCTGCCTTTTTCAAGTCTTTCTAGCCAACTTCTCAAAACCATCTCTGGCGTGGGCTCACTTAAACACAAACTAGCTGCTAACTGCACGGCCTGGGGTTATTTCCGAATTGTCAACTCCTTTCAGCAAACATTTACTGAATGTATCTGATGAGTAAGTTATTGTGCGAGGCTCTGTGGAGTGGAAGACACTCACAGTTTAGTGTAGGAGGGACACCACACACAAAGAGCTGTGGTCTCCTTTCCTTGCCAAATGTTCCTCACACTCCTAGGCACTGGGCATTCTGGCCCACTGGGTGAAGCTGAAATACAGAGCTGCCCATGCCTGGGGATACTGCATGGTCTCAGGGAAGGCCAAAGATGGTTCTAGAAAGCCTCCAGGAGAAAATGAGACTCTTCATGTCAGGAGACAGTCAGGACAGAAGTTACATGGCTGCCCCATCCCTGCCCAAATGTGTCTGTGTCATCACACAAGTGGTGCCCAGGCTCTGGGGCTTTCTGTGCAGAGGGCCTTACCAAAGCTAAATAGCTCTGCAAGGGAAACAGGCCCCTACCAGGCTCCCTGGAGATGGGGCAGGATGAGAAGGAATTAGGAGCAACTCCAGATTAGGAGAACAGATGGAGCACAGAGGAAACATCACTCACCATGAGAACCTGGTGAGATTTTTTAAAAAAGAAAAACACAACACTTGCTACAGCTCCAAACACATGGTATTCTGTACTTTCTTAGTTTTTTTATTTTTATTCTTTAGATACAGGGTCTCATTATGTTGCCCAGGCTGGTCTCAAACTCTTGGCCTCAAGCGATCACCGCACCTCGGCCTCCTAATGTGCTGGGACCAGACCAGAGGCACAAGCCACTGTGCCCAGCCAGCTATTCTTTTTAATTAAAAATTAAACAACTGTAACTTCATTGGAAAACTGCTTGGCAGTACCTAATAAAAATGATAAATGAAATGTGTAATTCCACTTTTTTTTAGAGAGTCTCACTCCGTCACCCAGGTTGGAGTGCAGTGGTGCCATCTCAGCTCACTACAACCTCTGCCTTCTGGACTCAAGCAATCCTCCCACCTCAGCCTTCCCAGGAGCTAGGACTACAGGAACACACCACCACACCCAGCTAATTTTTGTATTTTTTTTTTTTTGACATGTTGTCCAGCCTGGTCTCGAACTCCTGTGCTCAAGCAATCCAACTGCCTCAGCATTCCAAAGTGCTGGAACTATAGGCATGAGCCATGATGCCCAGCCAATACCACTTTTAATTATACACCCGGAGACATGTATACAGATATTCGTGGCAGCACCATTTGTAATAGCCCCAAAGCAGAAATAGCCCATAAGGCGCGGTGGATCACGCCTGTAATGCCAGCACTTTGGGAAGCCAAGGCAGGTGGATCACCTGAGGTCAGCAGTTTAAAACCATCTGGCCAACCTGGTGAAATTCCGTTTCTACTAAAAATACAAAAAATTTGCTAGGCATGGTGGTGTGTGCCTGTAATCCCAGTTACTTGGGAGGCTGAGGCAGGAGAATCGCTTGAACCCAGGAGTCAGAGGTTGCAGTGAGCCGAAATCATGCCATTGCACTGCAGCCTGGGCAACAAGAGTGAAACTCAGTCTCAAAAACAAAGAAAAAAAGAAACAGTCCATAAGTCTATCAACAATAGAATGGAATGAATAAATAAGGCTGGGCATGGTGGCTCACGCTTGTAATCCCAGCACTTTAGGAGGCCTAGACTGAGGTCAGGAGTTCAAGACCAGCCTGGCCAACATGATGAAACCCCATCCCTACTAAAAATACAAAAATTTACTGGGTGTGGTGGCGCATACCTGTAATCCCAGCTACTCAGGAGACTGAAGAACGAGAATCGCTTGAACCCAGGAGGTAGAGGTTGCAGTGAGCCAAGATCTTGCCACTGCACTCTAGCCTGGGCAGCAGAGCAAGACTATGTCTCAAAAAAAAAAAAAAAAAGAGAGAGAGAGAGAGAAAAAAAGAATGAATAAATTGTGCTATATTCAAACAATGACATATTATATATCAATGACAAAGAATAGCCTACTCAATAAATGAAACAACATGGATGATTCTCACAGCCAATAATGAAGCTCGCACAAAATTAATATATACTCTAGTTCACATCTTTTTTTTTTTTTTTTTAACTGAGTTCAAGTAATTCTCCTGCCTCAGCCTCCCAAGTAGCTGGGACTACAGGTGCCCGCCACCATGCCAGGCTAATTTTTTCTATTTTTAATAGACATAGGGTTTCACCATGTTGGCCAGGCTGGTCTTGAACTCCTGACCTCAGGTGATCCACCCACCTTGGCCTCCCAAAGTGCTGGGATTACAGGCAAGAGCCCTGCACATGGCCAGTGCACGTCTTTTGATGAATATATGTATGTGTTTCTCCTGAGTATATATCTAAGAATGGAACTGCTGGGGTATAGCTATAATGACTTTATTATGTGTCATTTTAGCTAGAATGAACTACATTTCCCAAATTCCTCTTCATGTATGTTTCCAATTAGGGTGAGCCACAATAAAGAGACATTTTTTTGTGAGTTTTGAAGAGTGGAAGAAAGGCAGCCACACTATTGAATGATACATTTGCAAGCTAAGGGCAAAAGCTTTGTAGCCCATATACATTGTTGCTAACATGTTGGCTGACCTCATTGATACGGGGGTAGCAGCAAGGCCTACAACTGCCTCACCTTTCCCTGGACCCTCCTTCATTTCTCTGACTCCTGGGCCAGATGACAAAGGATGCCAGAAGCTTCTGGAGCTCACCTATGTCATCAAGTTGGGAGGCAGCGAGAACTGACATGAGTCCCACTTTGTCCTCAAGCGTTCCAGCTTATGCTCATAGATTCTAGCTTCTCCCTTTGCTCTCCTACTTATTTATTTATTCATTCATTCATTTATATTATTTATTTATTGAGAGAGGGGTCATGCTACATCACCCAGACTGGAATGCAGTGGTGCAATCACAGCTCACTGCAGCCTCAACCTCTTGAATAGCTGGGTCTACAGGCACACACCACCACACAGCTAATTTAAAAAACAATTTTTTTTTCTAGAGACAGGGGTCTCACTGTGTTGCCCAGGCTGGTTTTGAATTCCTGGGTTCAAGTAATCCTCCCTCCTCAGCCTCCCAAAGTACTGGGATTACAGTCAGGAATCACCACAGCCAGCCTTCTCCTTCACTTTATGTCCGTCTTCCCTTCCCAACTGCCTGCCCTGTGGACATTAAGCTCCAGCAACAGACGTTAAAAACAGCATCCCTATCAGAGACTGCTTAACCAGTGCCCACAATTACCCAAAGCCAGATCCCTGTAGCAAATCCCTTATGCTTCTCTGATTAAACCCTAACTGATACAAGAGCGTATGGATGTGTCATTTTGTGTTGTGTTGTTTTGTTTTGTTTGAGACAGTCTCCCTCTCTCACTGGGCTAGAGTGCAGTGGTGCAATCTTCACTCACTGCAACCTCCACCTCCTGGGTTCAAGCAATTCTGCCTCAACCTCCTGAGTAGCTGGGATCACAGGCATAGGCCACCACACCCACTAATTTTTTTTTTTTTTTTTTTTTTTTTTTTGAGACAGTGTCTTGCTCTGTTGCCCAGGCTGGAGTGCAGTGGCATGATCTTGGCTCACTGAAACCTCCGCCCCCCATGTTCAGGCAATTCTTCTGTGTCAGCCTCCCTAGTAGATAGGATTACAGGCATGCTACCATGCCCAGCTAATTTTTGTATTTTTAGTAGAGATAGGGTTTCACCATGTTGGCCAGGCTGGACTTGAACTCCTGACTTCAGGTGATCTGCCCACCTTGGCTTCCCAAAGTGCTAGGATTACAGGCGTGAGCCACCGTACCCTATTGTTATTTATTTATTTTTGAGATAGAGTCTCATTGTCACCCAGGCTGGAGTGCAGTTGCATCTAGGCTTACTGCAACCTCTGCCTCCCAGGTTCAAACGATCTCCTGCCTCAGCCTCCCAAGTAGCTGGGCTACTCGTGCCACCACACCCAGCTAATTTTTGTATTTTTAGCAGAGACGGGTTTTGCCATGTTGGCCAGGCTGGTGTCAAAATCCTGCCTCAAGCGATCCACCTGCCTCGGCCTCCCAAAGCGTTGAGAATACAGGCGTGAGCCACCATGCCCAGCCTCATCTGCTGATTTAAATGTTAACCTTAGCCAGGCACAGTGACTCATGCCTGTATTCCCAGCAATTTGGGAAGCCGAGGTGGGCAGATCACTTGAGCTCAGGTGTTCAAGACCTCCCTGACTAACATAGCGAAACCCATCTCTACTAAATATATAAAAATTAGCTGAGCGTGGTGGCGCACACCTGTATTCCCAGCTACTAAGGAGGCTGAGGCAGGAGAATCACATGAACCCGGGAGGCAGAGATTGCAGTGAGGCTAGATGGTACAACTGCACTCCAGCCTGAGCGACAGTGAGACTCCATCTCAAAAATAAGAGTAAGACAAATATGCATGTTTGCTTATAGTCACATAAAGTCATTCTGGAAGGATACATAAAAAGAGATGCCCTGGGAACAGGAAGACTTTTCACTTTTTATGTGTATGGTTTTTTAAAATCAGATATATGTTTTATCTATCCACAGCATTAAGTAACAAAGTTTAAATCCCCTTGCATGCCTTCCTCACCTGTAGGGTTGTGAACACTGGAGAAAATAAATCATGTTTTACACTCACTTTTGTACTCCTGGTATTTAGTATATATCCAGTAAATATTAGAGGAATGAATGAATGAATGAACCAGAAAATATCAGATTTAGTGTCAGAGAGAGGAGAGGAGCCAGGCACAATAGCTCACACCTGTAATCCCAGCACTTTGGGAGGCTGAGGCAGGAGGCTCACTTGAACCTAGGAGTTGGAGACCAGCCTGGGTAACAAAGTGAGACCCTGTCACTACAAAAAAAATATTAGCTGGACATGGTGACATGCACCTGTCATCCCACCTATTCAGGAGGCTGAGGTGGGAAGATTGCTTGAACCTGGGATGTTGAGGCTGCAGTGAGCCATGATTGTGCCACTCCACTCCAGCCTGGGTGACAGAGTAAGACCCTGTCTCTAAAAAAGAAGGGAGTTATGGCTGTGCGCAATGGCTCATGACTGTAATCCCAGCACTTTGGGAGGCTGAAGCAGGCAGATCACAAGGTAAGGAGTCAAGACAAGCCTGGCCAATATGGTGAAACCCCATCTCTACTAAAAATACAAAAATTAGCTGGGCTTGGTGGCACACAGCTGTAGTCCCAGCTACTTGGAAGGCTGAGGAAGGAGAATTGCTTGAACCTGGGAGGCAGAGGTTGCTGTGAGCCGAGATCATGCCATTGCACCCCAGCCTGGTCGATAGAGTGAGACTGTGTCTCAAAAAAAAAAAAAAAGATGCAAGTCACTAAGTCCAGCCTACATTCAAGGAAAGGGGTACACATGGGGTGGTGACCAGGAGGCAGGGATCACTGGGAGCCATGTTAGGAGCTGTCTGCCACAAAGAGGGAAAAGCAATGAAAGGATGAAGTCAGGATGGTGGTTACCTCTGAGTGAAAGTGAGGGGGAGAGAAGCAGGAGGCATATGGCAGGTGTACATTATTTGTAATAATTTCATTCTCGGGGCAGGTGACGGGTTTATAGGTGTTCATAACTGACTTGATTATGGACAAATGGGGAGAGAGTGTCATGAACCAAGGATTATATTTAGTCCAATTCAATAATATTTAAAATATTCAATAATAAATGAAATAAAAATTGCTAACTACTCCTGACCCTGCTCTGAGCCCCATCCATGCACTCCACCTGGTCGTAGGTTAACACTGGCTCCATCTGACCCTCCACTTGCCCCAAACTAACCATTAGCCCTTTACACACACAGATCCTTACTCTAGCACCATGATCTATCCATAATCTGCAATAGGCCCAGCTACTCAGGAGGCTGAGGCAGGGGAATCGCTTGAACCCAGGAGGCAGAAGTTGCAGTTAGCTAAGATAATGCTACTGCACTCCAGCCTGGACAACAGAGCAAGACTCTCTCAAACAAAACAAAACAAAACAAAACAAAACAAAACAAAACAAAACAAAAAGAGTATTGCTATGAATGTTGCTGTAAAATGTCTCCCAGAACACAGAACACAAGATCCTAGGTTTCTCTTGAGTACGTGTTAGGTATATGCCTAGGAATGGAATTGTTGGATCTCAGGATGTTTTGTTTTTGTTTTGAGGCAGAATCTTGCTCTGTTGCCCAGGCTGGAGTGTACTAGCATGATCTTGGCTCACTGCAACCTCTGCCTCCCCACTTCAAGCAATTCTCCTGCCTCGGCTTCCCAAGTAGCTGGGACTACAGGCGCCCACCACCACGCCTAGCTAATTTTTTTTTTTTTTGAGATGAAGTCTCATTCTGTCACCCAGGCTGGAGTGCCGTGGCATGATCTCGGCTCACTGGAATCTCTTCACCCTGGGTTCAAGCGATTCTTCTGCCTCAGCCTCCCAAGCAGCTGGGATTACAGACGCCTGCCACCATGCCTGGCTAATTTTTGTATTTTTAGTAGAGACAGGGTTTCACCATCTTGGCCAGGCTGGTCATGAACTCCTGACCCTGTGATCTGCCCGCTTCAGCCTCCCAAAGTGCTGGGATTACAGGTATGAGCCACCGTGCCCAGATAATTTTTTTTTTTTTTTTTTTTTTTTTTGGAGACAGAGTTTCGCTCTTGTTACCCAGGCTGGAGCGCGATGGCGCGATCTTGGTTCACCACAACCTCTGCCTCCTGGGTTCAGGCAATTCTCCTGCCTCAGCCTCCTGAGTAGCTAGGATTACAGGCACGCGCCACCATGCCCAGCTAATTTTTTGTATTTTTAGTAGAGACCGGGTTTTACCATGTTGACCAGGATGGTCTTGATCTCTTGACCTTGTGATCCACCCACCTTGGCCTCCCAAAGTGCTGGGATTACAGGTGTGAGCCACTGAGCCCGGCAATTTTTTGTATTTTTAACAGAGATGGGTTTTCACTATGCTGGCCAGGCTGGTCTTGAACTCTGACTTCAAGTGACCTACCCGTCTTGACCTCCTAAAGTGCTAGGGTTACAGGCCTGACCCATCCTGGCTGGATCTCAGGATTAACAAATGTTCCACATTACTGGTAGTCAGAATACCATTAAAGCTGGGGTCACGCCATGGCTGTAGTGTGTTGGCCCGGGTTGGGAGTAAAGCTTGGCCTCAATCCACTGAAGTTGGGGTCAGTCCGTGAGCAAGGTTGGAGTTCTACAGAGGGCTGGGTTAGGGGTCAGTCCATGGGCAGGGTTGAGGGTGAGTGCATGACCACCTTTGGGAAGAATCTAAAGCCTGGGTTTGGGGCTGGGTTTGGACAAGGCTGGAGAACACTGTGAGGGTGGGTTTTGGGATCAATCTAAGGCCAGGGTTAGAAGTTAGACTGTCATTGTGCATAAAACCTGACCCCGGGGATGTCATCAACCTAACGAGCTGTGACCACACAGGACCCAGCCACTCACAAGACGAAACCCACTATGGGTCCAGAAAGCTCTTTCACTCGAGGCAGGAGTGGGGAGATGAAGGACAAGGGAAGCAGGGACTCCCTCCCTTCAGAGATCTGTGCAGAAAGCGAAGGCAGGCACAGGAAATAGAACAAAACAGTAACTTTAATGGGGCAGCCCTGAGCCGTATATCCTTCAAACCTTCCCTTCAGTAGCCTGTGCCCGAGGAGGGTGGGGTGAATGCTACAGGCAAGTCGATGTCCTCCCTATTCCTGGAGATCCCACTTCTCACCCCTTCCTCTCCAGCTGCTGAGGTCTCCGTCGCCGAGCAGGGTCCAGGTAAGCTCCCAGGAAGAGCAGGGGAGCCCCTCAGCGGCCCGCGGCAGATTCCCCCTCGGCTGAGGGGAACTATCCTGGATGGAGACACCGCAATCCTTGGAGCTGGGCAGGGACCTGATTCTGGGAGTGTGGACGGAGCCAGGGACTGCCCCCTAAGGCCCAGCGCCAGGAGCTGCAAGGCCGGCCCGAGGTGTTGGACACTGCTTTGGGGGGCAGGCCAGGTCTCTGCACGTGGCTTTTGGGCTCTGGAAAGCAGTCCATTTTCCTGACCCGGATGGAGTGGGAGGAGGCGGCTGTCCCGGGCCTCGGCTTGTACGGCTCCCTGTTCCACATTCTCCCACGCTCACCCATCCCAAGGAAGGAGGGCACTCGGGCCCCAAGAGGCTCGTGTGAGCAGCGGGCTCCACCCTCCCAAACGTCCCTCCGTTGGTGGGTGGGTCGGGCTCGGCATCGGGGCTCTGGAGGGTGCCGGGGCGTCCCAGCGCGGCCCGGGCCACAGTTCATCGCTGCTTACGCTCCGCCTGCTGGAGCCGCCGGGAGAGGTCTGCGATGCGCACGTTCTTCAGCTGAAGCAGCTGCTCCAGGCGCCTCACCTTCATCTGCAGGACCTAAACCGCGCCGCGCAGGGGTCAAGTCCAGCGGCCTGCTCCCTCCTGCTCGGCCTCTGCTGGCCATGAGACCCCACCCGCAGCCTTCCTAGACCCCTCACCTGCACCGTCTCCTGCGAGGCCAATAGCTCCTGCTCCTTTTCAGCGATCTGGAGGACGAACCTTGGGTCGCCCTGCAATGCCTGGTTATACGCTGGAGGCCGACCCGCGGGCGGAGGGTCCCCTCTAGGGTGGGAAGCAGCTTAGCCAAGGCCTGGACCTCGGGCCCTATACTCACCCTTCCAGTGCCCTCGACTAGGCCTTCCCGTCTCCCCTCTAGCCCGTTTTCTGCCTCCCCGTTGCCTCAGGCTCAGCCTGCCCCTGCCCTCCAACCCCAGCCTGTGTGCAGCTTGGTGAAGTCGGGCACTCCAACTTCTTTACCTGAGCTGACCCCCTCCCTGGAGGTCCGGGGCACCTTCACCTCGGGCTTTCTCTGATAAACCTGAGACAAGGCAAATGGAGGAGTGACTGTGCCGGAGTCTCATTCTCCTGCTTCCCCCTCCCCAGTTCCACTCTCACAAGCAACAGGAAGAAGGACAGAAGGAAAGCTCCACCGGGGAAGGAGAAATGGGAAAGGCCACCTTACCCACATCCATGTAGCCACTGCCATCCTGGGGAGCCAGCTCCTGAAAGAACCCCGCGGGTCCACCGTGAGCCCGGCCCCTGTCATCCCCAAGGAGCCCTCTGTCCTTTCCACAGGCCCCCAGACCAGGCTTTATTAGCCAAGCACCCCTCCCCCACACTTATCACCCAGGCACCCAGGCACCCAGGCACCCAGGCACCCAGGCCGGGCTTTCCAATGTCTGGGGAGCGCTCCCCACCCAGCCCCCGGAGCAGTGGGAGAAGCTCGAGTGCGGTGGCACCTGTAAGGAGCCCACGCCCTGCTTCCTGTGCCTCTGCCGCTCCTCCAAGCGCTGCCTAAGCGGGATGAGCACCAGCTCCACCACTCCAGGGACACACTGAGCAATCTTGCGCATCACGTCATCTGGTACTGAAAAGTTCAGTTTGTTCAGTACCTTCCTGAGGGGTAGACACAGGGATAGCGGATTGGGTCCCAGGGAAATGAAGTGAGGGGTGGGGGAGAGGGAAAGGGGCATGGTGGTGGCAGTCCTGAGTTCACAGCCCTGGGAAAGTGGAAGGGCATTGCATCTGAGCTTCCTTGTGTGGGTGTCCTGAGATTCCTTCCTTGCCTCCTTCCGAATAGAAATCTCTCTCTTTTTTTTTTTCTTTTCTTTTTTTTTTTTTTTTTTTTTGAGACAGAGTTTCACTCTTGTTGCCCAGGCTGGAGTGCAATGGCACAACCTCAGCTCATCACAACCTCCACCTCCCAGGTTCAAGCAATTCTTCTGCCTCAGCCTCCCGAGTAGCTGGGATTATAGGCATGTGCCACCATGCCTAGCTTATTTTGCATCTTTAGTAGAGATGGGGTTTCTCCATGTTGGTCAGGCTGTTCTCAAACTCCTGACCTCAGGTGATCCACCTGCCTCAGCCTCCCAAAATGCTGGGATTACATGTGTGAGCCAATTCACCTGGCCAGAAGAGCCTCTTAATTGTGTAATCAGATAGATTCTGTATGTGCTAACCTTCCCCACCCTGCCACCAATACAATCTCAGCTTGGGCAACCAAGACCATAGGAGATGATGGGGCTGGGGTAGTCCTTCCTGGGAACCTAGGATGGGGGCTAGATATTCCCAATCCTGCACCCAGGTATTCTGCTACCTGTTCAGATGACCCCAGTTGCTGAGCTTCTGCTGGATAGAGTTGGCGGGGACATAATTGTGCATCTCCACCATCTTGGGGAAGTAAAACTTGATGACCTCTGCAACTAGGACTGAGGGAGTGGGGAGCAGACATGGAAGGTGGGGGCATGGGTAAGGAAGGAGAAGGGGAGAGAAGGTGGAGGTGGGAGAATCAGGCATGGCAGAGTGGTAGAAACCAGTGTAGAGGTGGAGATGCAGAAAGGGGAAGGATGATAGGGAGGGAGACAAAGACATTGAGATTAGTGATAGGTAGAGGAGACTAAGTCTCCAGCATACCTCAGAGAAGCCACATCCCTCCCCCATTGATTTAGGAATGGGAATACTGAGTCTCCGGTCCTCTCGTTGAGAATGAATCAGCCTGGTACGGTGGCTCATGCCTGTAATCCCAATACTTTGGGAGGCCGAGGCAGGTGAATCACCTGAGGCCAGGAGTTTGAGACCAGCCTGGCCAATATGGTGAAACCCTGTCTCTACTAAAAATACAAAAATTAGCCAGGTATGGTGGTGCATGTAATACCAGCTACTCAGGTGGCTAAGGCAGGAGAATTGCTTTAACCCTTTAACCTGGGAGGTGGAGGTTGCAGTGAGCTGAGATTGCACCACTGCACTCCAGCCTGGGTGATAAGAGTGAAACTCTGTCTCAAAAAAAAAAAAAAAAAAAAAAAAAAAAAAGAGAGAGAGAGAGAGAATAAGTCTCCAAGAGAGGCTTTCAAGAGCCCAGGGAATTCACATGGATGCATGCTCCCATGCATGCGCACACACACACACCCCAACACCAAAGTTCCAGGAGAGTCAAAGACTCACACAAGTAGAAACGTGATAAGATCCCCTACACATAGAGACGTACGGCAGAATGTGTAGACACATAGAACAAACACATGCTAGACACACATAGGCACACATGTAGAACACACATAAACAGAAGCACAAAAAGCTACATATGCACATAGCCTCCCCAAGTATACACATACAGAGATGCACAGAAGTACTTGACATGAGAAGAAGACAGAGGAGTATTTCGTCATTGAGACCCCAGGAGACATTCCTAGAAACACAAACACCTATACAATCACAAAGAAACACATGCACACAAGACCCCCCCCAATACAGGACTAAATATGTCAACATACATATGAATACACACATGCTCGGACTCTCACAAGATGAACATAGAACACATAGCAATGAGTGAGGACATACAGAAATGCACAAATATATATGCAGACATATATCTTAGTCATTAACGTCCCTGGAGAGAGCTGAGGGCACAACCCCGCGCATGCACACAGGATAGAACATGTAGACATACATATGGACACACATTGTTCACACACAGATGCAAATAGAAAACACATAAGCACACACGTCTACAATTCGAAGTCTCAGGAGATAGATTCCTCCCCACCTCCGCAAGCACACAAACACAAAGAGTTTGCACAGAGACCATTACACACGAACATACAGGACAGAACATGCACACACACAGGGGCACACACCTCCATCACTAAAGTCCCTGGAGAGGTTTCGCTTGGGCCGGGACAAAGGGATGTTGTCTACCCACAGGTACAGCTGGTGCAGCGCCTCCTCATCCACGCTGCTCTCCATTGGCGTCCTCAAGGGCTGGACGTCCAGCGGTGCCGCGTCCAGCCACAGCCTCACGACCCTTCAAGCGCTTTCTCTCTCGCCACTGTAGGAACCATTAACTGCCGCTGCCTGCCTAATCCAGAGACTCACGTCCCAACTGGGAGCGGCCATATTGTTTTCTGAAACCATGGAAACCGTCCCCGACTCGCTTGGGAGCAAAGACTTCTGGGATTTGTAGTTTTATCCTCTCCCCGCTACCTCATCTCAGGCCCGAGCTTTGAAAAGGCGGTTAGCCTTCTCCTTCTCCCCAAGAAGGCATGACTTCTGTGCCCACGCCACCTGCTGATCAGCCACTGACCCGCTCTGGGACCAGCCAAAGCCAACAAGATCCCCAGAATTCCTGCATCAGCACCCCGTAGGGTGGGGATTCCCCTTCTTGGCTGTCTATAGCTGTCAGTCCAAAATAAAGGGAGCTCCCCAATGTTTGTCAGCTTTATCTGGAGGTCCATTGTTGATAATATGCCACCCAAATGGGTTGTGTGGTACCAACTATTTCCTGCTTCGTCCCTCTCCAATGATCATGGGGCCACTGCCACTCACCCTTCCCAGCAGTGTCCTGGTGGAGTATTTAATAGGTAACCCAGACTTCCATGGAGAACACCAGAGTTCGAGGCCAATACTTTGGGCAGGTCATTTAACTTCTTAACTCTATTTCCTCCTTTGTGAAGTGACAATGGTTCTCACTTATTTGTCCCAACTGGGTAATGGGAAAGAGCTTCACAAATGGGAAAAAATGTTAATATTTAAAGAAAACCTGTTTGTATGGGAAATGGGGAAATGGAGTTGATTTTAGGTACAGAAGCAGCAAGAGCTCCTACAGACACTTCCACACCCCTCATCTCCCTCCAAAGAGCTATTCTTCCATGGATTAGAAATTCAGTCTGGGCGCGGTGGCTCACGCCTATAATCCCAGCACTTTGGGAAGCCATGGCGGGTGGATCATCTGAGGTCAGGAGTTTAAGACCAGCCTGGCCAACATGGTGAAATCCCCTTTCTACTAAAAATACATAAAATTAGTTGGGCGTACTGGCAGTCTCCTGTAATCCCAGCTATTTAGGAGGCTGAGGCAAGAGAATTGCTTGAACCCAGGAATCAGAGGTTGCAGTGAGCTGAGATCACCCCATTGCACTCAAGTCTGGGTGACAGAGCGGGACTCCATCTCAAAAAAAAAAAAAAAAATCATTTCAGTACCCAGTTCATTTCAAAACAGCACTACCCTTAGGAGGGTTACAAATAGGAATATGGGTCCCTCCTTAGTGAAGAGGTACTTCTAGAGTCAGGATGGGAAGAAAGCTTGACTAACCATATGGTCTTGGGCACCCGACCAGACCTCTCTGCCTGGTTTCCCATGGCTTTACCTACCTCATAGGGGCTTGGTGAGCACCTAAAGCATTTAGCACAGATCAGGGACCCTATTAATATCAGCTAGTACTATCATTAATGAGACAGTCTCAGTTCCAGCAAGAGGTGTTCTTTTTGGCAGAAGACAAATGGAAGAACTTTGTCTCGTTAGTACCTGCACTGAGGTAGCTGGGTTAACTGGGAGCTCCTGGGGAAGCAGGCATTGCTCCCTCCTGCTCACTCCAGAGCAGGTCGGGCTTCCCTGTGGCTCTCTGGTCTCCAACTCCAGGGCTCAGATTTGGGTCGGGAAGGTGATGGCAAGGGCGATCCCAACTATTTTTGTTGTCACTTCAAAGCTCTCAAGGCCCGGAGGGGATTCCTGAATGCCAGAAATGCATGCCAAGAATGGAAGTCACCCCCATTTCTTGTTTTAAAGTCACATATAGTGGCCTTGATTTTCCATAAGGGGACATATCCAGGGCCAGCTAGGGGCAAGAGATGAACTGGATATTCCCTCATTAACATTCCAGTGTTGGAGAGAAACTCAGTGCTGAGGGTGAGCCAGGGTTGGGAAGGAAACACAGAAGTGATGTGCCAGCCTCAAGTGAGGTGGGAAAACCGGTTTGGGGCACAGAGCTGCCAGCCCTGCTCAAGCCCAGGCCCTCCCCTGTGAGGGAGGGGTAGAGAGGGAGGGGCTGGCTCTGAAAGGAAAAAAATGCATAGGACCAGCAAAGGGACTTGTCCTCACCTTTGTACTGGGGGGCCCCTGGAAAACACTGCACAGGGAATTACCAACTCATCCTCTGCTTCTTGGGGGTGCAATCTGTTCCTAGCAACTTCAGCTTCCTCCTGCCACTGTGCTCAGGGTGGCCACCAGGCTTGGAGATGCTGATCACTGAAAAGCCTAAAAGGGCTTCCCAAGTAAGGCACCAAAGGGTGCCCCATATGCCCCTCCAAATGTCAATCTAGACTCCAGAAGCTGCCCCAACACTCCTTTCTTTCTGTCCTGGCCCCAATCCTGCAAAGGCCTTCAAACTGGCCTTGATAGGCGTAGTCCCCATGTGCATATTGATTTGCCTCCAGACTGCTGGCTGCCTCCCTCCTGCCAAAGCCAAGTGACCCCAAGCTTCTAATACCAAAGCAATCCAAGGTTAAGCTGCCTTGAACTCATCCCAAGTAAGGCACACGGAAGTCACTTTCTGGCCCAAGCCTAGATCACATTTTAATATGAATGTGGAAGGCTCCTCCTGCCCCTCTTCCTGGTCAGGGCCACCCTCTCAACACTTGCTTCCATGTCCCACCAGAGCAAGGACCAAAGGGAGCCAGGAAGAATATGTCCCCCAAGACAGACGCAAGCCCAGACCATGAAGGATGCACCTTTGGCTGTTAAAATGTTCACCCCCACAAAAGTGGAGTGGACAGATTTATTGAAATCAGACTGGGAAAGGAGCAGCTGGATGGCTGGACTCTGGGCCCAGCCCCAGGCCCCTCTGCCCAGGATGGGGCCCTGCCAAAGAGGGAGGAGAGGAATGGGGCCTGCAGCTGCCCATGAGGGAAGCGCCCATTGTCACTCCCATGGGGGGGGCGGCCTCTTGGAAACATCCAATCTGGAAAGAAAACCAAGGGCCAAAAGTCACATGGACAGGGCCAGAGAAAGGGGCTGGGGAGGTGGAAAGCAGGCAGAGGCAGGCTTAGGGGCCTGCAGTGAGTTAAACTGTGCTTCTCAAGGCGGCCCAGGGGTAGGGGTGGGGGCTGCCAGCCTTGCAGGGGGCCTAGGCTGGACCTTCCTCTGGAGCCCTTCCCAGAATGGCTTTGGGGTCCCCCCCATCTAAGACCTGTCGTGGATGGCAGAGGGGAGAGGCACTCTCCGGCAGGGAACCTCCAGGGCCCATCCCTGGCTGCTGCTGTGGTTAGTCCACTGACGGCACGGTGTGGTAGCACCGGACAGCTCCCCACCCACCCCACCTGGTCCCGAACCCAGGGCCAAATGGAGAGGAAAGAGGATTCTGAGAAAGAGGCAATAAGCAGGCAGTGAGGCTGACCTCAGCCCTGGGACCGGCCAAGACCGGGCCTGTTGCAGGGCCAGGGGAAGCATTACTAAAGGATCTGAGGCTCCGAACTCTGGCTCCATGCACAGTGGGTGCCCAGAGAGTCCTCTGCCCCGGGGTGCAGCTACCAATCTAGGTTGGGGGTACAGCTAGGTCCAGCGACTCAGCTTTGATGTCCAAGACCCCGAACTCCTGCCTGCCTGGCATGGTTCTTCCTGGTCACATGGACCAGATCATGTTCCAAGTGGAGGATGTGGCTCTGCACTCGGTCATCAATGGGGAAGGAGGTCAGGTACCTCTTGACCATGGCGAAGTAAGCCATGGCCTCCCCAAAACTGGGTACAGGCACCTCATCACCATCCTCCTCCTCATCATCATCATCTTCATCTTCATCATCCTCTTCCTCATCGTCCTCTTCTTCCTCACTGTCCGACTCAGAGTCCTCCCCACCTTCCAGGAAATGGAGAGTAGGGCACTGGGCCTCCTCCTGGGCACCATAACCCCCGAAGCTGCCACCGGCCTCCACTACTCCCTGGGCCCAGTCCTCAGCTTCCAAGCCCTCAGAGGAGCTCTCTTCCTCTTCCTCCTCCTCTTCATCACTGTCCTCAACATCACCCTCCTCCTCCACCTCCTCTTCCTCCCCCAATTCTTCTCCTTCCCCCCCTTCCTCCTCCTCCTCCTCCTCCTCTCCCTCCTCCTCTTCGTCCTCTCCTTCACCCTCCTCTTCCTCTTCTTCTTCCTCCTCCTCTTCCTCTTCCTCCCCCTCACTCTTGAGGGAAGTGGTGATGGTGGCATTAGGGCCACCCCCAAAGCCAGCCTCTCGAAAGCAGGCGGCTATGTCCGAAGGCTCCACTGCCTGCCAGGCGGCAGCTACAAAGTGCAAGGCCTCCGTGAGACCCAGCTGCAGGCCTGAGCGATCCTGGCCCTCTAGCGCAGCCATGGCCTTAAGTAGCATGGCCTGGCGGTAGTGGCCCTTCACCTGCTGGACCACTCCCCTCTCCAGCGGATGCACGGTGCCCGGAGGGAAGAAGGCCAGCTGCACATGCCGCAAGCCCGAGGTGTCCAGGGACTGGGCAGCCAAGCGGCCGGCCAGCAGTAGGACCCGGCGAGACTCTGCAGCCATGCGGGTGTCCAGGGCCTTCAAGTACTTGGCCAGGGCCTGGGTGGTGACACCACCCTTGGAGTTGGCGGTGTAGTCGCAGGGCAGGCCGGCTTGGCCTGCGCGGGGCTTGGCCGACTTGCCCGCCACCAGCGGGGGCAGCTTTTCGCTGCCGTCGGCGTTGGCGCACAGCAGCACGCTCAGGCGCTGGGTGGCTTGACGCGGCCGGCCGTCTCCTCCGAACAGCCCCGAGGCCTGGTCGGGCAGGAAGTCGTACCACAGGCTGGTCTCTGTGGCGCTGAACACGTCCTGCGAGGCATAGCCCTCGGCCACCGACGGCGGCTGCTCCTCGCGAGCGCGCCAGCCAGTCGTGCTCCCGCCGCTGCCCTCCGAGGGCACGGCGGCCGGGCTGGCAGGCGCCGCCGGGGTGCGGGGGGCGGCGTTTCTCGCGCGGGCGCGGGCCACGCCGCTGCAGGACACCACGCCGTGGCGCCGGCGGAAGCGGTCCAGCCAGCCGTTGGAGGCGGTGAAGTCGTCCATGCCCAGCTCCTCGGCTATGCGCAGCGCCTTCTCCTTGAGGATGATGCCCTTGACCGGCAGGCCGGCGGCGCGGATCTGCTGGAACCAGGCGATGAGCAAGCCCTCGAGCTTGTCGTAGGGGGACAGCTTGTTGGTCTTGCGGCAGGTGGAGGCCACCCCGTACTTGCGCTCCGACGCCAGGATGGCGCGCTTGTTCTTCAGGATCGTGCTCAACGTGGACGGCGGGATGTTGAAGCGCCGCGCGATCTCGCCCTTGCGCAGGTCCGGATTCTCCTCCACCTCCTGGATGATCCGCGACTTCTCCCGGAACGTCAGCTGTCGCCGCTTAGGGCCCATCCCGGCGCGCCCCCCGCCCCGGGGCCCGCCGCCGCCCCGGGGCGGGGGGCCCGGGCCCGTGGCGGGGGGCACCTGGCGGCCTCTCCCGCGCGCCCCGCCCGGAACAAAGCGGCTCGCGGCCGCGGCGGCGGGGCGACGACCCGGCCGGGCCGGGGTCACCTCCGGGGGCGCCGGCGGGCGCGGCGCCGGGCGGCGGGCGGCGGGTGGCGGGCGCAGGCGACGGCGGGCGGCGCGGGCGCGGAAGGCAGGAAGTGCTGCGGCGCGGGGAGCTGGGAGCGAGGCGAGCGGGGCGGAGCGGGCAGAGCGGGATCTCGCGGGAAGCGCGGGGACGCCCGGCGCCGCCTCCCGGCTCTCCGCGCCCACACGCTTCCCGCCGCCCGGACCTGCCATTGGGGGGCGCTGCGGCCTGCGGGACCGGCCAGCGGTGCGGCGTCCGGCGACCCGGCAGCGACGCGGGCGGGGGCGCGGTGCATCCCCACTGCGCCCGGCGGACAGCGACTTGCGGCTCTAAAAGAATAACCACCAAGGTTTTTTTGGTTTTGTTTTTGTTTTTATTTTTTAATTAAGGTAAAAATAACCCACTTTTTTTTTCTTTTTTTTTTTTTTTTTTTGCGGAAAGTGAAAAATTCAGGAAGTTAAAAAAAAAACGCTTTTCACATCACCTGGAGAGATGCACAGGTAACATTTTGCTGCATTTCCTTCCAGTCTTTTCTCTAGGCGCATGTAGTTTTCTTTTTTAAAATGTATTATATAAAACTGGCATCAGACTAGACTGTATATCTGGCATCTCCTGCTGTTTTACCTGGCATCAAGTAGTGAGAATTTTGCCATATCGGTAAGTATCATTGCCAGCATGCTTTTTAATGATTGTGTAGCATTCCAGCTATGAATGCACACTAGCGTATGTAACCTATCGTTACACACTTAGGTTATTTTTATAATCAACATTACAGTTGTAAATCTATTTGATGGTGCTAATGACATTTTTTAAAAAATCTTTTATAGCTTTTATTTCAGTGATCAAACGAATTCAATAAATGGAATCTACACTGATTAACATTAGGCATGCACCTCTTCCTGAAGCTGCTGTCAGATTCTGATTGGCCTAAATCTTTATAACTTATTTAGGCACATCATTGAATTTTTTTGTACCCTGATATACAGGGCAAGTTAACTTCTTCCTTGTGGCAGTCTAGTAATAAGAATTATGTTCACTGGCTAGATTCCTTTATAACTAAAGGCCTCTAGACTCTCACACTGCCTACCCTACCTTGAGACTATACTTAATATGGATATTTAAATCACCATAGAGGAAAGGAAGATCATCAAGAAGAGTGTACTGTATAAACACTCTTACAGATCTTTTTCTCCAGCATTGATAATCAAGCACAAGATAAGGACACCAAATTAGTCTTCCCCCACTACTGCCCTTTCTGATAGACAAGGATCTCTCCTGAAATCAGAAATGATTCCACACAAATGCAAAATTTTTACACATGTGTTTCCACTATCAAAATTTTAGGAAGCACTTAATGGGGCTTGGAGAAAAGCATAGTCCCATATACAGTAATATGTGTCTAATAGAGTTTTCCATTAATTTTTCAATTATTTTCACAAGATTAGCATTAAAAATACAAGCAAACATAGGACCCTCGAGCTCTACAGAAAAAAAAAATTGTCTTTGCTCATTCTCAGATGACAGGATGTCCCAAAAGTAACAAAAGATGGGAGCCAATCTTCAATCAGCTGTTTCTTCAGTCATCCCATCAACAGCTCTTCATTTCTTGAACTACTTTACTTTTCCAAAGAGGTAATGCTGAGATCAGTCAGAAAGGCTTTCTGAGAAGACTGGCTTGGATTTCTGGGTCTGTTCCAGTCGATTCAAGATGAACTAGCTTGTATCAATGAAGTGCTCAACGCAGTTCACAAAACAGGCCTCAGCCGGACTGTCCAACTTTGGCTCAGGCTTGTCCATGCACTTCTCCCAACAAAGTTCAGTCATCTGGTGCACCAACTGCTGGAAGCGCTGCTTTTGAGTTTCTCTACCTCGATGAAATGCTGCAACTGCGGGTCCACTGCACCCAAACCTGCCACAGAGGAAGAGGAGAAGGAATCCATCCCAGGGCAACCACGCTTGCAGAGACGAACTCCGTACCAACTAACCGACCTTCACCACTAATGACATTTTTAAAGTTCTAGTAGTCCCACAACCCATAGATAAACACTCATAACATCTTGGTGTGTCACTTTCTGGGCTTTACCATGCATGTAGCCATAAATGTATGGGTTTGCACTTACAGAAATAATATCATGTATATTCATAGGTGTGAATCCCTGAAGCCTCCCTCTCCTGCACCAAAGCATAAAAATGCCAAGCTCTTAAAACAATGAATGTATAGCAGTGTTTTGAAAAATCTCTGCTGAGCACAGTGGCTCACACCTATAATCCCAGTACTTTGGGAGGCTGAAGTAGGTGGATCAAAAGATCAGGTGTTCAAGACCAGCCTGACCAACGTGGTGAAACCCCATCTCTATTAAAAGTACAAAACTTAGCCAGATGTGGTGGCACACACCTGTAATCCTAGCTACTCAGGAGGCTGAGGCAGGAGAATCCCTTGAACCTGGGAGGTGGAGGCTGCAATGAGCCAAGATTGCACCAGTGCACTCCAGCCTAGGAGACGGAGCGAGATGCGGTCTGAAAAAAAAAAAAAAAAAAAAAAAAAAAATATATATATATATATATATATATATATATATATATATATATATCTTACGGCAGTACCAAAGGGAACTCCTGCAGTTAGCAGAGGGGAAGGCTGTGACCCAGGGGGACAGACTGAGGACCTGGGGGTGGATGAAGCTGCAGGTAAGTGTAGACAAAGAAGACAAGAAGACCAAGGATAGTACCCTGGGTGCTCCAAGGTTAAGGGCTCAAGAAGGAGACTGGGCATGGTGGCTCATACCTGTAATCCCAGCACTTTAGGAGGCTGAGGCAGGTGGACCACCTGAGGTCAGGAGTTCAAGCCTGGCCAATGTGAAACTCCATCTCTACTAAAAATACAAAAAATTAGCCAGGAGTGGTCGTGCTAACCTGTAGTCCCAGCTATTCAAGAGGCTGAGGCAGGACAATCGCTTGAGCCTGGGAGGCAGAGGTTGCAGTGAGCCAAGATCATGCCACTGCACTCCAGCCTGGGCCACAGAGTGAGACTCCATCTCAAAAAAAAAAAAAAAAAGAAAGAAAAGAAAAGAAAAGAAAAAAAATTAAAAAGGAGCCGGGCGCGGTGGCTCAAGCCTGTAATCCCAGCACTTTGGGAGGCTGAGGCGGGTGGATCACGAGGTCGAGAGATCGAGACCATCCTGGTCAACATGGTGAAACCCCGTCTCTACTAAAAAGTGCAAAAAATTAGCTGGGCATGGTGGCACGTGCCTGTAATCCCAGCTACTCAGGAGGCTGAGGCAGGAGAATTGCCTGAGCCCAGGAGGCGGAGGTTGCGGTGAGCCGAGATCGCGCCATTGCACTCCAGCCTGGGTAACAAGAGCGAAACTCCGTCTCAAAAAAAAAAAAAAAAAAAAAAAAAAAAAAAAAAAAAAATTAAAAAGGAAGGAAGGGAGGGAGGGATCAAATAGAGACTCTCAAAGTGAAGGAGCCCCTGAAGTGGGAGAAAAACCAGGCTACTGTGGCTTTCTGGAAGCCAAAGGAAGAAAGTGTAACTTATTGCTATTTTAGTGCAAATTTCTGTTTTCATGGTTCCTGGCCATTTGAACCCTGTGAATTTTCTAGTCATATCCTTTGACCATGTGTGTATCTTTGTCTTGACTTTTAGGAGCTCTTTACATGCTCTGAAGATAAGATCCTCGTGAAGTATGTTGCAAATGGTTTCTCCTAGTCTGCCACTTTATCTAACAGCTTAGAGAATCTTTTGGATATGAGAAGTTTTTAATCTTCAATCGTCCATTTTTTTCCTTATTGCTTCTGGGGTTTGTGTCTTACTTAGAGAGGCCTTTCCTATCCCTGAGATATAAAAGATACCCTTTTGGCCAGGCACGGTGGCTCACACCTGTAATCCGAGCACTTTAGGAGGCTGAGGCGGGCAGATCACCTGGGGTCAGGAGTTCAAGACCAGCTGACCAACACGGTGAAACCCCATCTCTACTAAAAACACAAAAATTAGCCGGGTGTGGTGGTGCATGCCTGTAATCCCAGCTACTCAGGAGGCTGAAGCAGGAGAATCGCTTGAACCTGGGAGGCGGAGGCTGCGGTGAACCAAGATCGCGCCATTGCACTCCAGCCTGGGCAACAAGAGCGAAACTCCATCTCAAAAAATAAATAAATAAAAAAGATACCCTTTTAATCTCAAGGTCCAGAAGAACATGTGGGAGACTTTTCCCCATAGAGGCCAGAGCACTGCTTGGTCCAAGAGGAGTGTGTGGTCACCGGGCAAAAATGAATCTAAAGATTACCTGGATGAGAACTCCTTGCTATGCTTCTTTTATATCTTTTTTTCTCTCCTTCCTTCCTTCCTTTTTCTCTTTCTTTCTTATTTTCCTTCCTTTCCTTCCTCCTTTCTTTCCTTCCTTCCCTTACTTCCGTTTCATCCCTTCCTTCCTCCCTTTTCTTTCTTTTTCTTCCTTTCTTCTTTTCTTTATTTTGAAACAAAGTCTGTCACCCAAGCTGGAGTGCAGTGGTGCAGTCATAGTTCATTGCAGCCTCATGCTCCTGAGCTCAAGTGATCCTCCCACCCACCCCAGCCTCCCTGGGAGCTAGGACTACAGGTACAAGTCATGATGCCTAGCTAATTTTTTTTCTTTATTTTTATTTTTTAAAATTATTATTATTTTGAGACAAAGTCTGGCTCTGTCGCCCAGGTCGGAATGCAATGGCATGATCTTGGCTCACTGCAACCTCCACCTCCTGGATTCAAGTGATTCTTCTGCCTCAGCCTCCTAAGGAGCTGGGATTACAGGCATATGCCACCACGCCTGGCTAATTTTTGTATTTTTAGTAGAGACAGGGTTTCACTTTGTTGGTTAGGCTGGTCCCGAACTCCTGACCTTATGATCAGCCTGCCTTGGCCACCCAAAGTGCTGGGATTACAGGCGTGAGCCATCGTGCCTGGCCATTTTTATTTTATTTTTATTTTTATTTTTGAGACAGTCTCACTCTGTTACCCAGGCTGGAGTGCAATGGCACAATTTCAGCTCACTGCAGCCTTTGCCTCCCAGGTTCAAGTGATTCTTCTACCTCAGCCTCCTGAGTAGATGGGACTATAGACACACACCACAATGCCCAGCTAATTTTTGTATGTTTAGTAGAGATGGGGTTTTACCATGTTGGCCAGGTTGGTCTCGAACTTCTGACTTCAAGTGATCCACCTACTTGGCCTCCCAAAGTGCTGGAATTACAGGCATAAGCCACTGCAACCGGCTGTTATTTCTTTATTTTTTGTAGACACAAGATTGTGCTATTGCCCAGGCTGAACGTGAACTCCTGACCTCAAGCAATCCTCCCAACTTGGCCTCCCAAAGTGCTGGGATTACAGGTGTGAGCCGTGCACCCTGCTGTTGTCATGCTCAGTTGTCAGGAAACTGTCTAAATTTTGGAGCTTTTGTCCATGTGCACATGGGTCCCTCCTGCCTCCTCACCCATCTTGGTTTATAATCAGCAGGCATTTGAGTGAATGGACTGTGGATGGAATTTTTTTTCTTTGCTAAATTTTCCAGGTTTTCTTTAATAAGTAAGTACTATAGGTCCTTTAAAATGAAAAGAAGAATGGCTAGGTACAGTCGCTCATACCTGTTGTCCATCCAGCACGTTGGGAGACTGAGACAGGAGAGTCACTTGAGCTGAGAGTTCCAGACCAGCCTGGGCAACATAGCAAGACCCTGTCTCTACAAAAAATTTAAACATTAGGCTGAGCACAGTGGCTCCTGCCTGTAATTCCAGCACTTTGGGAGGCTCAGGAGGGCAGATCACGAGGTAAGGAAATGGAGACCATTCTGGCCAACATGGTGAAACCCCATCTCTACCAAAATATAAACATTAGCCAGGCATGGTGGTGTGTGCCTGTAGTCTCAGCTACTCAGGGGGCTGAGGTAGGGGAATCACTTGAAGCCAGGAGCCAGAGATTGCCGTGAGCCGAGATCATACCATTGCACTCCAGCCTGCTGACAGAGTGAGACTCTGTCTCAAAAAAAACAAAAAGTTCTAAAAAGCCAGGCATGGTGGCTCATGCCTATACTATAGTCCTAGCTACTGAGGAGACTGAGGCTGCAATGAGCTATGATCCTGCAACTGCTGGGTGACAGAGCGAGACACTGTCTCAAATAAGCAAACAAATGAGAATGGCAAGCTTGCTGAGGGGCCTGAAGGACAGCTTTGGGCAGCCTGGACCAAAAGAAAAGAAGGTGAGTTATGGATTTCCCAAACAGTCCTAAGAGCAGAAAGCTGGGACTTACAGAAGGAGGTGGGGGATCCCAGGACCTCAGATGGATTGCTGGGGGAAATGGTCATTGGAGAGGGGATGGAAATGGGCCCCATGCACTGCTAACAGGCAAAAGGTAGAGCAGGTATCTGGAAATGGCTATGCTATCAACATATGATGTGTGTGGCTTTTTTTCTGTCCTGGAAGTGGTTGTGCCAATACCCTTGGTATGGCACCAAGGAGGGGCCTGAAAGTAGAAGATATTGTGAGTATATTGACTGTTTGTGTTGGGAGGGTGGGACAGACAGATGCACTTAGCAGGAATCTAGACATCTGGAGATATCCTTAGAGTTCCCAGAGCATCCCAGAGCCAGGAGTCCCAAGAGGAATGAATACCTTATCTCTCTCCCGCAGTCCTCCATAGAATATGATTTAAAAAAAAAAAAAAATGCTGGGTTCAGTGGTTCATGACTGAAATCCTAGCACTTTGGCAGATCACAAGGTCGGGAGTTCGAGACCAGTCTGGCCAATATAGTGAAACCCCATCTCTACTAAAAATACAAAAAAATTAGCTGGGTGTAGTGGTGTGCACCTGTAATCCCAGCAACTCGGGAGGCTGAGGCAGGAGAATGGCGTGAACCTGGGAGGTGTAGGTTGCAGTGAGCTGAGATCACACCATTGCACTCCAGCATGGGTGACAGTGTGAGACTCCCTCTCAAAAAAAAAGGGGGGGCTGGCGATCACACCTCTAATCCCGACACTTTGGGAAGTTGAGGCAGGTGGATCACCTAAGGTCAGGAGTTCAAGACCAGCCTGGCCAACTTGGTGAAACCCCATCTCTACTAAAAATACAAAATTAGTCAGGCGTGGTGGCACATGACTCTAATCCCAGGTGCTCAGGAGGCTGAGGCAGGAGAATCATTTGAACCTGGGAGGCAGAGATTGCAGTGAGCCAAGATTATATCACTGCACTTCAACCTCGGTGAGAGAGACTCTGTCTCAAAAATAAAAAGCTTTATTAAGATACATTTCACAAACCATACAATTCACCCATTTAAAGTGTACAATTCACAAATATGCACAACCACCACTACAGCCCATTTTGGAGTATCTTTAATTTTTTTTTTTTTTTTTTTTTTTTTTTTGAGATGGAGTTTTGCTCTTGTTACCCAGGCTTGAGTGCAATGGCGTGATCTCAGCTCACCGCAACCTCCACCTCCTGGCTTCAGGCAATTCTCCTGCCTCAGCCTCCCAAGTAGCTGGGATTACAGGCACACGCCACCATGCCCAGCTAATTTTTTGTATTTTTAGTAGAGACGGGATTTCACCATGTTGACCAGGATGGTCTCAATCTCTTGACCTTGTAATCCACCACCTCGGCCTCCCAAAGTGCTGGGATTACAGGCGTGAGCCACCATGCCTGGCCTTTTTTTTTTTTTTTTGAGACCAAATTTCATGCTGTTGCCCAGGCGGTAGTGCAGTGGCGTGATCTCGGCTCACTTCAACCCCCACCTCCTGGGTTCAAGCAATTCTGATGTTTCAGCCTCCCGAGTAGCTGGGATTACAGGCACATGCCACCAGGCCAGCTAATTTTTGAGTTTTTAGTAGAGACGGGGTTTTGCACATTGCCCTCGTTGGTCTCCAACTCCTGATCTCAAGTAATCTGCCCACCTGGACCTCCCAAAGTGTTGGGATTACAGGCGTAAGCCACTGTATCTGGCCAACATTTTTATCACCTTGGAAAGGAACGCCGTACACTTTAGCTATCATCTCCCTATCCCTCCACCCCACCCTCAGTGCCCACTAACCTACTTTCTGCCTAAAGGTTTGTTTCCCTGTTCTGAACATATTATATGGATGGAATCGTATGTGTCTTTTATGGCTGGCTTGTTTTACTTGTTGTCATGTTTTCATGGTTTACCTGTGATGCAGCATGATCAGTATTTGATGCTTTTTTATGGCCTATTAGTATTCCATCATATGGTTCTATGACATTTTGTTTATCCATTCCTCAGTTGACGGTCATTGGGGTTGTTTCCACCTTTTGGCTATTATGAATAATGCTGCTATATATATACATTTACTTGCATCTTTTTGTGTGGCTATATGTTTTCATTTCTCTTGGGTATATACCTAGGAGTGGAATTGCTGGATCATATGGTACCTCTATGTTTAATCATTTGAGAAACTGTCAGACTGAGAACATGCACTTAAAAAAATTTTTTTAGGACCAAGCGCTTTGGCTCACACCTATAATCCCAGCACTTTAGGAGGCCGAGATGGGTGGATCACCTGAAGTCAGGAGTTCAAGACCAGCCTGGCCAACATGGTGAAAACCTGTGTCTGACAAAAATACAAAAATTAGTCGGGCATCATAGGGGGTGCCTATAACCCCAGCTACTTGGGAGGCTGAGGCAAGAGAATCGCTGGAACCTGGAGGGTGGAGGTTGCAGTGAGCCGAGGTTATGCCATTGCACTCCAGCCTGGGTGACAGAGCAAGACTCTTATCTCCAAAATAATAATAATAATATTTTTTTTATTAACAGGTGTTGAAACATGCACTTTTAATTTGTCAAAAAAGGCTGAGCCAGGCGTGGTGGCTCACGCCTGTAATTCCAGCACTTTGGGAGGCCAAGGCAGGTGGATCACGAAGTCAGGAGTTCAAGACCAGCCTGGCCAAGATGGTAAAACCCTGTCTCTACTAAAAATACAAAAATTATCCAGGTATAGTGTCACTCGCCTGTAATGCCAGCTACTTGGGAGGCTGAGGAAGAGAATTGCTTAAACCCAGGAGGCAGAGGTTGCAGTGAACTGAGATGGCGCCACTGCACTCCAGCCTGGGCAACAGAGCGAGACTCTGTCTAAAAAAAAAAAAAAAAAAAAATACAGCCAGGTGTGGTGGCTCACACCTATAATCTCAGCACTTTGGGAGGCCAAGGCGGGCAGATCATGGTCAGATCAAGACCAGCCTGGCCCATATGGTGAAACCCAGTCTCTACTAAAAAAAATACAAAAATTTGCTGGGTATGGTAATGTGACCCTGTAGTCCCAGCTACTCCAGATGCTAAGGCAGAAGAATCACTTGAACCCGAGAGGTGGAGGTTGCAATGAGCAGAGATCACCCCACTGCACTCCAGTCTGGGCGACAGAGTGAGACTCTGTCTCAAAAAGAAAAAGAAAAAAAAAAAAAAATGCTGGACCGCTAGGTGTAGTGGCTCACACCCATAATCCCAGCACTTTGAATGGCTGAGGCGGGCGGATCACTTGAGGTCAGAAGTTCAAGACCAGCCTGGTCAACATGGCAAAACTCTCTCTACTAAAAATACAAAAATTAGAGAGGTGTGATGGTGCATGCCTGTAGTTTCAGCTACCCAGGAGGCTGAGATAGAAAACTCACTTGAACTTGGGAGGTGGAGGTTACAGAGTGAACTGAGATTGTGCAACTGCACTCCAGTCTGGGTGACAGAGCAAGACTCTATCTCAAAATAATAATAATAATAATAATAATAATATGGCTGGGCACAGTGGCTCAGACCAGTAATCCCAGCACTTTGGGAGGCCAAGGTGGGCTGATCACCTGAGATCAGGGGTTCGAGAGCAGTCTGAGGAACATGGCAAAACCTCATCTCTACTGAAAATATCAAAATTAGCCAGGTATGGTGGCACATGCCTGTAATCCCAGCTACTCAGGAGGCTGAGACAGGAGAATTACTTGAACCCAGGAGACGGAGGTTGCAATGAGCCAAGATCACTCCACTGCACTCCAGCCTGGGTGACAGAGCAAGACTCCATCTCAAAATAATAGTAATTTAAAAATTATATCTGTTCTTTGAAAAATACCTTAAAATGCAGAAAAGTTTCAAGATAATAACGTTTAATCTACTTTGTTTATACCACTCGAAGAATATCCTTGTAGAATACTTTCCCATGCATATTGTGTTTAATGGGACACACTTGGCATAATAGCTACATCAATAAATAGCTACATAGCTACATCAATGAGTTTCACACTTTTTTTTTTTTTTTTTTTTTTTTTTTTTTTTTTTTTTTTTTTTTTGAGACAGGGTCTCGCTCTATCACCCAACCTGGAGTGCAGTGGCTCAATCACTGCTCACTGCTTCACTGCTGCCTCAGCCTCCCAGGCTCAAGTGACTTTCCCACCTCAGCCTCCAGGGTAGCTGGGACTATAGGCTCCCACCAACACAGCTGGTTAATTGTTTGTTTTAGATGGAGTTTCGCTCTTGTAACTCAGGCTGGAATGCAACAGCGCAATCTCAGCTCACTATAGCCTCCACCTCGTGGGTTCAAGCAATTCTCCTGCCTCAGCCTCCCAAATAGCTAGGATTACAGGCACCCACCACTATGTCCAGGTAATCTGTATTTTTAGTAGAGATGGGGTTTCACCATATTGGCCAGGCTGGTTTCAAACTCCTAACCTCAGGAAATCCACCCAACTGAGCATCTTAAAGTGCTGGGATTACAGGCACGAGTCACCACACCCGGCCTAATTTTTGTATTTTTTGTAGAGACAGAGTTTCACCATGTTTCCCAGGCTGGTCTCAAACTCCTGAGCTGAAGTGATTCTCCTTCCTTGGCCTCTCAAAGTTCTGGGATTATAGGCATGAGCCACTGCCTATACTTCTTTTACTCTAGGAACCCTTTGTTCAAAAGTCCATTTTCTAGGATCCCAATATGTAGTCATTCAATAATGAACAATTATTGAGCCCTACAAAGCAGGCATCCCCATGCCACTGCCCATTCTCCTTGAAGGCTGCTAGTATTGCACAGCACAGAGGAACCACCTCCCCTATTGAAGACAATAACTCAATGAAGATACATGTGTGTCTACTTTTATCATCTCCTTAAGAGAAATGCTGAGAAGTGTGATATTAGGGTCAGAGGCCAACTTTGGGCTTGAACCTGTGCAAGGTTCTAGGAGTCTGAGAGAGATGTAAATGATTATGGTCCTTGTCCTTCAGTAGCCCAGTCAGCTTGAGGAGATGAGATTCAAGAAAGGGAAAAGGGGATTTCAATACCTAATGCTACTGGGCGTGATGACTCATGCCTGTAATCCCAGCACTTAGGGAGACCAAGGTGGTCAGATCGCTTAAGCCCAGGAGTTCAGGACCAGCCTGGGCAACAAGATGAAACCCGGTCTCTCTAAAAAATGCAAAAATTTGCCAGGCATGGTGGCATGTGCCCATAGTCGCAGCTACTTGGGAGGCTGAGGTGGGAGGATCACTTAAGCCCAGGAGACAAAGGTTGCACTGAGCCGAGATTATAACACTGCACTCCGGCCTGGGTGACAGAGAGAGACTTAGACTCAAAACAAAAACAGAAAACAAACTTAAAGGCCGGGCGCAGTGGCTCAAGCCTGTAATCCCAGCACTTTGGGAGGCCGAGGCGGGTGGATCACGAGGTCGAGAGATCGAGACCATCCTGGTCAACATGGTGAAACCCCGTCTCCACTAAAAATACAAAAAATTAGCTGGGCATGTTGGCGCGTGCCTGTAATCCCAGCTACTCAGGAGGTTGAGGCAGGAGAATTGCTTGAACCCAGGAGGCGGAGGTTGCGGTGAGCCGAGATCACGCCATTGCACTCCAGCCTGGGTAACAAGAGCGAAACTCCGTCTCAAAAAAAAAAAAAAAGAAAGAAAACAAACTTAATGCTGTACCTCCCATCAGTTCCTCCCTAGGAATTCATCTCGTAGGTAGCATACAGACACATAGGACATACTTACTGCATCATTGTAAAAGCTAATATCCTAAATGTTCTGCATTAGGGGCTTTATATATATATATATATATATATATATATATATATATATACCATTATGGTACTAATATGGATCCATCTCCAAGTAAGATGAAGAAAGGTATAGAGCAGTAGTTTTATGGCTTTTTTTTTTTAAAAGACAAAACTTGCTTTGTCACTCAGGCTGGAGTGCAGTGGCACGATCTTGGCTCACTGCAACCTCTGCCTCCCGGGTTCAAGCAATTCTCCTATCTCATACTTCTGAGTAGCTGGGATTACAGGTACACGCCACTATGTCCTGCTAATCTTTGTAATTTTAGTAGAGATGGGTTTTGCCATGTTGGCCAGGCTGATCTTGAACTCCTGACCTCAGGTGATCTACTGACCTAGGCCTCCCAAAGCGCCGGGGTTATGGTGTGAACCACCTCGCTAGAACAATGTTCACACACTGTTTGTATATTCTTTAAAATACCAATGTATTTACGCTTGTAAAGATACAGACCTGCAGCCACTAGCCACAAGTGGCCATTGAACTATTTATTATTTTTATGTTTAATCTTTTTTTTTTTTTTTTTTTTTTTGAGACAGAGTTTCACAGCTGGCACTACAGGCATGCTCCACCATGCATGGCTAATTTTGTATTTTTAGGAGAGATGGGATTTCACTATGTTGACTAGGCTGGTCTCGAATTCCTGACCTAGGTAATCTGCCCTTCTGAGCCTCCCAAAGAGCTGGGATTACTGGCATCAGCCACCACCTCTGGCCTCATTTTTATGTTTAGAGTCAAGGTCTCACTGTTACCCAGGCTTGAGTGTGATGGTGCAATTATGGCTCACTGCAGACTCAAACTTCTGGGCTCAAGTTATCCTCCTATCTCAGCCGCCAGAGTCACTTGGATTACAGGCAGGAGCCACCACACGTGGCTACATTTTTAAAAAATGTTTTGTAGAGACAGGATTTCACCGTGTTGCCCACAATTGTCTTGAATTACTAGCCTCAGGCAATTCTCCTGCATCAAACTCTGAAATTGCTGGAATTACAGGTGTGATCCACAGTGTCCAGCACTGTTGAGCCTTTTAAATGTTTCAAGTGCAAACTGAGATGTGCTGGGGGTGTAAAAGGCACATTAGAGTTTGAAGACTTGGTATCCAAGAAAGTATGTAAAGTATCTCATTAATAATTTTATATCAATAACATGTTGAACATTACATTGAATAAAATATTACAGTAATTTTGTTTTTCTTTTTTGTTTTATTTATTTATTTATTTATTTTTTGAGACAGAGTCTCGCTTTGTTGCCAGGCTGGAGTGCAGCGGCAGGATCTCGGCTCACTGCAACCTCCACCTCCAGGGTTCAAGCGATTCCCCTGCCTCAGCCTCCCAAGCAGCTGGGACTATAGGTACGTGCCACTACGCCCAGCTAATTTTTTGTATTTTAGTAGAGACAGGGTTTCACCATGTTGGCCGGGATGGTCTCAATTTCCTGACCTCGTGATCTGCCCGCCTCTGCCTCCCCCTCCCAAAGTGCTGAGATTACAGGTGTGAGCCATCTTTTTTTGCTGTTTTAAATGTGGCTACTAGAATGTTTTAAATTATGTATGTGGGCCAGACGTGGTGGCTGACGCCTGTAATCCCAACACTTTGTGAGGCTGAGGTGGGTGGATCACCTGAGGTCAGGAGTTCGAGAGGAGCCTCGCCAACATGATGAAACCCCGTCTCTACTAAAAATACAAAAATTAGCCGGGCATGGTGGCAGCTGCCTGTAATCCCAGCTACTCAGGAGACTGAGGCAGGAGAATCACTTGAACCTGGGAGATGGAGGTTACAGTGAGCCGAGATCCTGAAACTGCACTCCAGGCTGGGCAACAGAGCGAGACTCTTTCTAAAAAAAAAAAAAAAAAAAAAAAAGGCAACAACAACAAAATATAAAATCCCATAACCCCTCTGTGGTCTTGCCACCTACCCCTGGCCCAGAGGTGACCTGACTTGGGATTTCAAGGGATTCAACATATAAAGCCTGCCCTGACACACACACCCTGTGCAGATAGATGTATGTTGGCTGGGTGGGGATGGAGGCATGCCTGATTTTGAAAATGCAAACCTCGGGGTAGTTTTATTTCTGGTTTTGGGGGTGGGTGGCCTCACAAGGGTACTTCCCCCTTCCATCCTAGCACTGAGGGCAGTCATGTCCTCACTGGGAGTAGTGGCTGGAGGTCCGGGCCATGACCCCTGACCCAGGGAGGATGAACCAGAAATTCAGACCTGCAGAGCCCTCTGCACAGCACAGGAGCTGAGCAAAATGTGGAGAAAAGGAAAGATCAGGGTTCCCACCTTGGCCACCTTTCTCAGGTGGGGCTAGGATCTTCCCTTCCCCTTCACATGAATTGGCCCACCCAGTCCCCCATTTTACAGGCCTTCCCTTTTGCCACCCCCATCCAATTCGCCTTGGGTCCGGGTGGCTGAGACTGCAGGAGAAGGGGCGCTCCTGTCTTCCTGAGCTGCAGCCCTTCCATCCCCCCGGCACTGCCGCCCACCCAGCCAGAGGCCACGTCTAACCTGGGGAGATGAAATGCGAAAGCTGCTTACTACCCACTGGCTTTGGGGTGCAGCCTTCAGTCCGCCCGTTCCGGAGGCCTGGAAAACGGGCGGGGCTGGAAGGCATTTAGATAATTAGAAGATGCTCGGCTTAAACGAATGATAAATTCAGCCTCTCTGGTCTGGTCATCAAATAAACACCAATTAAATAATATGGTGCCGTTGGCACCAAGTTAGCCAAGCCATCAAGGGACGTGATACTTAACTCGCTTCTCTGGCCGCCGACACCCTCCTCGACCCCCAGCCGCGGAAACCCATGTCTAGTCCCACCGTTTAGTGGGACTACGGGGGCTGCCGCAAAAATTGAACCGGTTGGGGTAACATCTAACCTGGAGTACCCCGAAAGCGCCCGTCGGTTCCGCTTGGGGGCCCCACTCCCCTCCCACCTCCTACGCTAGGCGATCCGCCTGCGAATGACGTTTTGTTGCTGCTCAGCGCGGCCAGGCGCGGGGGCGGGGAGGCTGCGGGGTCGGAGGCCACGGCATTGGGCGAATCCTGGCCCACGGTCTGCCAGCCGCGTGACCTTGAACGAGTTAATGAACTTCACACCTCAACGTCCAGGTCTGTAAAATGGGATCCCTAACGCAGACAGCACAGCGCAGCTGGGTTTAGCAAACTTCCGGGAACCGGTTTAGCAAACTCCCGGTCCCTAGCGGTGATCCCAGGTGACGACAAGCTGCGGGGGGTCCTGCGGAGGCCACCCTAGGGCGTTGCTGCCGCCTTTGGAGTGTGGAACTCCAAACCATGTCGCGAGAGGCGGATTTCGGGAGGCCAGGATCCTCGCCCCAGGGTGATGTGCGGGGGTGTGGGATAAACCCTAATTCCTCCGGCCCACCCGAAGCCTGGAAATCCAGCCTCCGCGCCTCCAGCCCCGCGGGCCCCGCCCTCGATCCCGCCCTCCTCTAACCCGCTACCCCATTGGTGGCGTCCAGCGGCGCGGCCGCTGTTATTTTTCGAATATATAAGGAGGTGGAAGTGGCAGCTGCAACTAGAGGCTTTCCAGGCTGGTGCCTGAGCCCTGCGTCCCTCACACCCCACCCTCCCCGCATCCCTCTTCTCCCTCGCGCCCGGCCCTGTGGCTCTTCTTCCCTCCCTTCTTCCCTCCCTCCCTCCCTTCCCCCCCCCACCGCCACCCCGCGCCCGCTGCTTCCCTCGGCCCAGCCAGCTGTCCCGGCGTCTGTTGGAGGCCCTGCGCCTGGCCCTCCAACCAGCCTTCTCCCGACCCCGCGGCGATGGAGGTGCCCCAGCCCGAGCCCGCGCCAGGCTCGGCTCTCAGTCCAGCCGGAGTGCGCGGTGGCGCCCAGCGTCCCGGCCACCTCCCGGGCCTCCTGCTGGGACCTCACGGGCTCCTAGGGTCCCCAGTGCGCGCGGCCGTCTCCTCGCCGGTCACCACCCTCACCCAGACCATGCACGACCTCGCCGGGCTCGGCAGGTAGGACACCCCAAGGAGGCTGGATATGGGAGTGAAAGGCCCGGACTGGAGCCCTGGGCCTCCTGGAGAGCTGAGCATGGTATCCGAATCCAGGAGGTGGAGTCCGGGGGAGGCGTCCTGGGCAGTGGAGAGGTACGCCCTTGTCCCTTTATGGGGCCCAGGACATTGGAGGTGAGACCTGGGCTGTGCCTCCCACACCCTCCAGGTGACCTGCTCTTGGTCTGCACAAGCCTGTCCGAGTGTTCTTTCCCCTCACTCCCTCCTCCCTCAATGTGCCTCCACCAGGCTGCCTCCCTAATCCCTACCCAGATAGCCACCATTTTTGCCTCAGGATGGGAATCCCAAGCCTGGAGGGGGAACTTGAGGGTGGCAGAGCCATGGAGCACTCACACAGCCATGCCCCTGCTCCCTCCACCCCACTTCTGTGCCCAGAGTTAAGGCAATTAAGTATACACTGATCCTGCTTCCTAAGTCTGCAAGGGGAGAACTGGGTTTTCCCAGTAGGAGAACCTGGTCTTGTTCCAGCTTTCAGGAAGGGTCCTGGAAAGGTGGGGGTCTGACAGTTTAGGGGAAGGCCCTCCAGGGCAGCTCTGCTAGACCACCAACCCCTAAGATGGCCTCCAGCCAGGCTGCCTTGATCACACCCTGAGCTCACCTTCCCCTGCTCCTGGGAGGACCTTTCCTAAACCAGTCAACAAAGAGAAGCTGCTTTGGGGCCTTTGTAGAATGAGCCTGCCCTGACCTGAGAAGAGGTCCGGCCCTTGGGGCCATCACTTTCCTGGTGTAGTGTTTCGCTCAGTTCTTTTCTCAGTGAGGGAGTGGGAATGCGGGCCAGCAAAGCCTTGAGCCCCACGGTTACCTTTCTCCTTTCTTGGGTCCCTGTTCTCTTCCCAGCGAAACCCCAGAGAGTCAGGGAGGGACCCTACTCTTCCCTAGCCGCAGCCGGCTGACATGCCTATCCCTGTCACGAAGGGCATCTGAATCCTCCCTGTCGTCTGAATCCTCTGAATCTTCTGATGCAGGTGAGGCCCAGGGGGGGCCTGGGGAGGTCTGCCAGTGCCAGGAGAGATTTCAGGGGCTGCCTGGGCCTCCTGATTTCCCTGCCGATCAAACTAACATCCTCCCCACAACCTGGTGGGCCCAGGAGCCGCTCCCCAACCCTCCACAGAGATGGGAGGAAGGCACATCTCTTGTGGGGCTCACCACACCCAGCGCAGACTGGGTGACTGGCTGAGTGGGTGGGAGGGTGGGGCCCTCTACGGGAGATGAGATCTCACCTATGGAAAACCACACACCAAAGTTCCTAAACCACAGCCCTACCTGGGAAGCACTCAGGGCCGAGAGTTGGTCTTTAGAACCTTCTTATTCTATAACCTCTTCTTTGAAAAGCTGTTGTCTCATAGTAAACAGGGAGTGGAGCCCTGTACTATTTGGGGGATAATGTGTCAGCCCTCAGGGTCCATGGTTGGGTTTTTGTTTCATTTTCTAACGTGTCAAAGTCCAAACTAGAAACGGGTTTTTTCTTCTTATTGGGACATGGTGAGGGAAAGTATACAGAAAGTGCCACAACTCTCAAACCAAGGTGCTCCATCCCCTTAGGTCTCTGCATGGACTCCCCCAGCCCTATGGACCCCCAGATGGCGGAGCAGACGTGAGTATTGAAGGGAATGACTACTACCAAGCAGTCAGCACCTGCCTTTGAGAATCCCAGTTCTAGCAGAAACTCACCGGGGAGACCTGGGAAAGCGGACAGACCATGGGGTGCCTTCAGGATCTCCGTGGGCGGGGGGACTCGCTGACCTTCTCAGGCCTTGGGATTCTGCTCCCTGTCTCAGAGAAGGATCTGCTCTCATGGGAGCCAACCAAGAGTGGGCTCAGGGACAGGGATGGTGGAGACAGTGGCCACTGGGAGAGCAGATGCTAGAGACTACGTGTCTTGCAGGAATACAAGTCCAGTGTATGTCCCGTTTTTCTTCTTGTCTATACTCATTTTTTTTGTTTGGTGGAATACCCGTTGTTTTTTTTCTGTGAAATATCACAATTTAGAAATGTAATCCAGCTAATTCAAAACTTTCACTCACTCTAGGCCAAACAAAACACAGTGGCCTGCAGACCAATTTGGCTCCTGGCCCATCAGCAGCCTCTGACTTTGATGACACTTGACCCTCTGGCCAGCCCTGGTCTGGGCCCTTTGTGCAAGGGAATGGAGAGAAAGTGGGCTCTGGCCTGGACAGACACCGCCCTCCTTGGCCGTGGGCATGGGCGGTGTCTTCCAGGGCACAGCTGTTCCCATCCAATTGTTAAAGCCCAAGCAGTGGGGCAGCTGCCAGCCATTAGCAGCGACAGCTGGGCATCCCTAGCCTGTGCTGGGGACTGTGGCTTTGGGTTTAGAACACTGACTTGTCTTACCTCCCATTGCCTTTGATCAGACTGGGCTGGGCTGCAGATTGGTTCACAAACAGGAAATGGGTGGGGTGGGGGGAGTGCAGATTGGTTTTGGTGGCAGCACAGAGCAGTCTTGCCCTAACCCCAAGGCCCATGTGCAGACAGAAAGCAAGCCAATGAAAGTGGTCATTGCTGTGCCCAACCAACCCAATGCCAGGTTGGTTGGGCACAGCAGCCCCAGGGGGGCATCCCCCTCACACTTTATACCTGAGTGGTTCCCTGCCCCACACCTGCTTTGACAGTTATACAGAGTTTCTCAGAAAGCAGCTGTGTGTGTGTGTGTGTATACGTAGATGCACAAAATCTCCATGTGGCAGGTGGTCTACTGTAACACGGCGGGAGGGCGGGGCCTATATA
Source organism: Saimiri boliviensis (assembly GCF_048565385.1). Lineage (NCBI taxonomy): Eukaryota > Metazoa > Chordata > Mammalia > Primates > Cebidae > Saimiri > Saimiri boliviensis. Next base: position 92,400,132 of record NC_133457.1, on the reverse strand, counting down.
CAGAAGCTTATGCAGTGGCCTCAGAGGGAACATGTGTTGGAATTCCTTGCCTGCTGGCCTCTTCTAAGGCAGGAGGAGGGGGTGGGAACAGAGGCTGGTCCCTGGAAAATTCTGTAGGAGGGAAGAGCCCTAAAGCAGGCGCCAGTCCTAGGAGGACTGGGAGCCAGGCCAGCTCCTCACAGGGGGAAGGAAGCCTAACCTTGCCGGTGTCCAGGCCCTGGAGACACCCACATTGCTGGGTGCCCCTGGCCTGTCATCATAGGTTGGATGGATGCCTTTTCTGGCAGCCATATGGCCCCGCTGAGGTGATTTGCATACAGGTGGAAGGCCTGGTGCAGGCTGGCGAGACTGTTGCCTTGGTGACACCGCCCTGACCCTGCGACCTCCCCCAGCTGTCTCTATCACTGCCATTCTCTGGGCTTTCTTTCAGTCAGGGTAGACTTTAACATTCCAGGCTGCCTCTTATCTCCCCCCTCCCCAATACCTGGGCCCCCTGATGGTAGGCATTCTTCCTACCTCACCCCTTCCACTGGCCCAGACTGGGGACCTGGTGCTGGGGAGGGTGATGGATGCAAAGGGAGGACGGGTTCCATGGGACCCTTTTCTGTCCTAGGTTTGAACAGGCCATCCAGGCAGCCAGCCGGATCATTCGAAAGTAAGTGGTCCCGGGCCTCTTCCATCTACCATAGGCTTTCCCCCAGGATGTACAGGGGTCTGGAAGGGCATACCAAATGCTCTCAGTCCCTGCCCTGCCTCTCCCAGCCCTCACCTGTCCCCATTTCCTCCTGTAGTGAGCATTTTGCCATCAGACGCTTCCAGTCTATGCCGGTGAGTGTCTTTGAGGCCTGACTGAGGCTTAGACATGCTGGCCAGGCGTGGGGTAGATGGGCAGGAGGCATCCAGGGATCACCTCCCAGCTGGGTGTCCCCAGGCAGCCTGTGGGAGATGGGGTTTCAGAGGTAGATAGGCAAGTGGGAGGAGCTGGAGGAGAGATAGAGAAGGTAGGGCCTGGTCTGGGGCCGGAGGAGTGCAGCCTTCATTCCTCTGCCTGCTGCCCTGCCTGGCTCTCTAGGTGAGGCTGCTGGGCCACAGCCCTGTGCTTCGGAACATCACCAACTCCCAGGCACCTGACGTCTGGAGGAAGAGCGAGGCCGGCGGTGGAGCTGCCAGCAGCTCTGGGGAAGACAAGGAGAACGTGCGCTTCTGGAAGGCTGGGATGGGAGCTCTCTGGGGAGAGGAAGGGGCGTGCTGGGGTAGTTCCCTGGCATGTGAGGACCCTCCTTGCTCATCTTGGCTGCAGGATGGATTTGTCTTCAAGATGCCATGGAAGCCCACACATCCCACCTCTGCCCATGCTCTGGCAGAGTGGGCCAGCCGCAGGGAAGCCTTTGCCCAGAGGCCCAGCTCAGCCCCCGACCTGATGGTACATCCAGAGAGCTGGCCCCTGGCAGGAGTCTGGGGAGGCAACCTGGGGGAAGAGGAGGGTGGCCTGAACCCCCAGGCACTGGGAAATTTTCCTCAGGAGGATGGGGGCAGAACCTGTCACCACCTCTAAGTCTGTGTCTGTCATGTGGACAGTGTCTCACTCCTGAGCGGAAGATGGACGTAGAGGAGCTCAGCCCCATGGCCCGAGGCCGCTTCTCTCTGACCCCTGCAGAGGGGGATACTGAGGAAGATGATGGATTTGTGGACATCCTAGAGAGTGACTTAAAGGTAAATAGCCTTGCCCCACCAGGCGCCTACCTCCCCATCCCTGAGTCTGCCCAAAAGAAGAGAGCGCTGAGCCCCTGTGGCAGGACTGTGACCTCATTCCAGTGTCAGAAGAAGCATTTGAGGTAACTGAGTCACAGCGTAACCTCTGGCCAATCAGAGAAGAGCAGATGGCTGGTGCCACAGTGGAGGGGAAGTTAGGTAGGGGAAGCCTCAGCCTAGGGCTTGCCAGGGAAACGGAAAGCTGTGCTGGAGGATTCAGGGACTGGAGGGGTTTGGCCTGTGCATGTGGGTGTGACCCTGTCCTTGCTAATCTGGCCTCAGGATGATGATGCAGTCCCCCCGGGCATGGAGAGCCTAATTAGCGCCCCACTGGTCAAGACCTTGGAAAAGGAAGAGGAGCAGGTGGGCCTCTGGGATGGCCCCCTCTGAATTTGGAGGCATGGGGTCCATCCTACCCTCTGGTGGGATTTGAGGGATGGGGTGGGCCTGGACACTCTGATCCTGATCTGCTGTCCCTGCCAGGACCTCGTCATGTACAGCAAGTGCCAGCGGCTCTTCCGCTCTCCATCCATGCCCTGCAGTGTGATCCGGCCCATCCTCAAGAGGCTGGAGCGGCCCCAGGACAGGGAAACGCCTGTGCAGAATAAGCGGAGACGGAGCGTGACCCCTCCAGAGGAGCAGCAGGAGCCTGAGGAACCTGTGAGTGCCTTCCTCCTGGGCCCACTTTGGTATACACCTGGGCAGCCAACTCCTTCACTAAGTTTGTGGCAGAGGGCAGGTGGCAGCCTGGGCATGGCAGGGAAATGGGGTACCAGCCAGACAGGGCACTGAGGGGCAGCCCCACCCCTGACCCTGGCCTCCATCTGACTCACTTTCCAGAAAGCCCGAGTCCTCCGCTCAAAATCACTGTGTCATGATGAGATCGAGAACCTCCTAGACAGTGACCACCGAGAGCTGATTGGAGATTACTCTAAGGTACCTGTAGCATCGAAGGGGTCTCGGGGGCTGGACCTCTTACTGACTAGGAACCCTCTAGCCCAGGGGCTGCTTGGGTTCCTCCCTGTCTCCCAGAGTCCCCATTTTCTTTGTCCTTTGTATCTTTTTTTTTTTTCTTTTGAGATGGAGTCTTGCTCCCATCCTGCAGGCTGGAGTGCAAGTGGCATGATCTCGGCTCACTGCAACCTCTGTCTACTGGGTTCAAGCAATTCTCCTTCCTCAGCCTCCCAAGTAGTTGGGATTACAGGCATGTGCCACCATGCCCAGCTAATTTTTGTATTTTTAGCAGAGATAGGTTTTCGCCATGTTGGCCAGGCTGGTCTTGAAATCCTGACCTCAGGTGATCCACCCGCCTTGGTCTCCCAAAGTGCTGGGATTAGAGATGTGAGCCACCACGTGGGTTGTCCTTTGTGTCTTTTTATCCTTTGTTCTTACATAGACTACTCCCTCTGGCCCTCCTTGGTCCCCTGACTCTACCTCAAGTCACTCCAGCCATCTGTTGTATCTCCATCTTATTTCCAAGCTCATACCTAGCTTGGAACCCCCTCATGCCTCACCTGTGGGCTTGGCAGAGGGTAGGGAGCAGAGTGTGGGGTTCATCTCTTCCACTTCCCTTTTTCGTTTTCCTTTCTCCTTGGAAGGTTGTTCCCTGGGTGTCAGACCCAAGAGGTGCCTCTCAGTTGCTATGGGAACCAGAGCTGAATTTGAAGGCCAAAGCAGGTGTGGCCTCTGGGCTTGAAAATGAAACTTCATCCTTTTCAGGCTCCTGGTCTTACCAATTTAACTTTCTCCTCTCTCCCGAATCCCTTCCCTTCCCTTCAGGCCTTCCTCCTACAGACTGTCGATGGAAAGCACCAAGACCTCAAGTACATCTCACCAGAAACGGTAAACAGCATTGCACTGTTTTCTGGGCGCATTTAGGACTGCAGCTCTGTTGTTGACCTTCCCTGGGGACGGGCTGCATGGACTAGGCCAGAGGACAGGCTAGGGCCACCCGTCAGCTGCCAGCCTGACCGACCCCCATGACCTCCTACAGATGGTGGCCCTGTTGATGGGCAAGTTCAGCAACATTGTGGAGAAGTTTGTGATTGTGGACTGCAGATACCCCTATGAGTATGAAGGTGGGCACATCAAGGTAAGGTGGGGAGAGGCCTTGAAGATCCCACCTAGTTTAGGTCCTTGCTCTGCTAAGAGAGTGAATGGAGGAGGGGTACCCCCTCTCATGGGGAGTTACCAGTAAGAGGACAGGGACTGCAGGGGGAGGAGCCTGCCTCCTGGGAGGGGCCCAGGGCTGGGCCTGACCTCTGGCTCCCCTGGCAGACTGCAGTGAACTTGCCCCTGGAACGAGACGCCGAGAGCTTCCTGCTGCAGAGCCCTATCACACCCTGTAGCCTGGACAAGAGAGTCATCCTCATTTTCCACTGTGAATTCTCATCTGAGCGTGGGCCCCGCATGTGAGTCCCAGTTCCACCCAGCCAGCTAGTGTTTGCCCCAGCCTTCCCTGCCCAGGCTTACATGTGCTGGCACCATTGTGATGGCCAGGGGTGCGAGTCCAGGCACTCCTCTGTCCTACCTGATGGCCTGGAGCTGACCTCAGCCCCTCTTCACTGTGCATGGTACCCACCTCCCTTCCCCCTCACTGTCCTGCCTGTCAGGCCTCATGTCCACACCCCTATCCTTGCCGCCACCCGCCAGAAAATCTGGTTCCAAGTCTCTAGCAGTGCCTTTCTCAAAATCTAAGCGCCCTGTGTCAGTCTCCAGTGACCCTGACCCTTCCAGTGTTCAGTGCTGTTAGGTCTCCATTGGAACCTGCTCTGCTGGCATCCACAGCACCTGGGCCTCCCGCACCCCAGCTGAGCTCCTTCTGTCTCTGTTCCTGCTCTGCCTGGCAATCCGTCCTCCCCTACCTCCTCCTGGGTTGCCACTGGTCCATCTGACTGCTAGTGGCTCTCCAGCCTGGCCTCACCCCTGTGCTGGGAATCTGCACCCACATGCCCCTTACAGAGCCCTCATCCCTGCTGCCCTCCCATTTTCTCCAGGCATCCCAGCACGTGGCTTCAGTCTTGGGTTCTCCTCCTCCTCCCTTCTCCCCACCACGGGTCCTCACTGGGTCTGATCTACGAGTGACCTGAATGAATTGCTTGAATTTGGCCCACTTGTCTCCCCTCCTTTTCCGTTCCTGGTCCAGGCACAGATACCGCTAACAAAGATGGTGCGACTGCCTTCTGGAAATGGAGAGCCCATTCCCTTGATTTTCTGTCCTTCCTTCCACCTCCCCCACCCTCTTCTGTATAGCCAGACTGATCTGAGAGTGTTCTTATGGTTACATTCCTGTACTCAAAAGCCTTCTGTGGCTTCCCAGGGCCCTCAAAGGAGTGGCTGTGGGGAATAGGTCCCATCATGTACAAGCCACGGCATGCCCCGCTCTGACCACACCCTGCCTGTGCCATCCCAGGTGCCGTTTCATCAGGGAGCGAGACCGTTCTGTCAATGACTACCCCAGCCTCCACTATCCCGAGATGTATATCCTGAAAGGCGGCTACAAGGAGTTCTTCCCTCAGCACCCGGTAGCATGGGTGGCAAGGCCACCGTCTCTGTGTGAGGGTTGGCTTGGCCATTCCTGAGCCCTGGGAAGTGGGGTGGGAGGGTTGGGTCCCTGCCAAAGTTACCCATTCCACTGCATTGACCCCTCCTGTCCTGCCCTAGAACTTCTGTGAACCCCAGGACTACCGGCCCATGAACCACGAGGCCTTCAAGGATGAGCTAAAGACCTTCCGCCTGAAGACACGCAGCTGGGCTGGGGAGCGGAGCCGGCGGGAGCTCTGTAGCCGGCTGCAGGACCAGTGAGGGGCCTGCATCAGTCCTGTTACCTCCCTTGCCTTTCAGGGCCTGGAGCCAGCTGCCCTACAGGCCTGCTTGGCTGAGGGCCTGCTGGAGGCCTCAGGTGCTGTCCTTGGGAAGACGGTGTGGGTGTCCTGCCTGTCTGCCCCAGCCCCGATTCCCCTGTTTCATCCCATCATTTTCCATATCCTGGTGCCCCCACACCCCTGGAAGAGCCCAGTCTGTTGAGTTAAGCTGGGTTAATACCAACCTAAAGGCAGTATTTTGTGTCCTCCAGGAGCTTTTTTCCTTGTTAGGGTTAACCCTTCATCTTCCTGTGTCCTGAAAAGCTCCTTTGTATGTGTGTCAGCTGAGGCTGGGGGAGAGCCCTGGTTTCCAAGGATGGGTCACAGCTAGACTCCTTCCTGACCTGGGAGTCAGCTCTCTGCCCTGTGCACCTCCCAGGCCACAGCTGCCCCTAACCTCTGTAGGAACCATGGTATGTCTGCCATGTTGCCCCTTTCTCTTGTTCTCTTTCCTGTCCCGCCATATGAGCACCTCCAGCCTGAACAGAAGCTCTTACTCATTCCTGTTTCAGGGTTACCTGCGTGCTTGGTCTGTTTGACTTTATACCCACCTCAGGATACTTTCGTAGGCTATTTAGGTTCCCCTGTCAAATATCAGTTACCCACTTGGTCCCAGTTTCATTGCCCCAGAAAGGGATGTTATTATCCTTGGGGGCTCCCAGGGCAAGGGCTAAGGCCTGAATCATGAGCCTGCTGGAAGCCCAGTCCCTACTGCTGTGAACCCTGGGGCCTGACTGGTCAGAACTTGCTGCTCTCTTGTTGCGGATGGATGCAAGGTTGGATGGATGAATGGATGGATGGGTGGGTGTGTGGGTGGATGGGTAGTCATGGATGCACAGTGCCTTGCACACCCAAACCAGTTGGGAGCGTTTTGGTGAGCATGACAGCCTGCAGCAGGAATATATGTGTGTCTGTTTATGTGGACAAAAATCTTTACACTTAGGGTTTGGAACTATTCAAGAGGAAATGTCACAGAAGCAGCTAAACCAAGGACTGAGCACCCTCTGGATTCTGAATCTCAAGATGGGGGCAGGGCTGTGTCTGAAGGCCCTGCTGTTAGGGTCTTGGTTCAATAAAGCACTGAGCAAGTTGAGAAACCAGCATTGTGTCCTGTGGGGCCCTGGGCAAGAGGCCAGCACCCTGCTGATTGTGGCATTGGGGTAGGGGACAGGTCAGCAGAGGCTGAAAGAGTTGCTGGAGAGGTGCCCTCATGCTCTTATTCCCTCTTCTCCCAATGTTTTCCATCTCTCAGTGACACTCCTGCCACCGACTCTGAATTCAACCCTTTCTTCCCCTCACCTGGCCTCCCAAGCACTTCTGCACAAAACTTCCTTGCCTTCCTAAACTCTACACAGAAGGCAAGAGTGACCTCATCATTCAAGGATCATCAATGGCTCCCCATTGTCCTCGGGATAAATTTGAAGAACTCACGGCATGGCCTTTTAGGATTTGGGCCCTCCCCAGCCTAATCCCCTCAAGAAAAGGAAAGGACCAGCCTGGGATCACAGGCCAAACCCAGATCTCTGAGGAAATCCCCTGAATACCACTGCAAGTGACTCACCCGCAGCCCCCCACACACAAATGGGAGCTGTGTGAGGGAGGGACTCCTTTGCATCTATATAAATAAGATGCTGTCTTTGATATAAAGTGTACACATGTCAATTATGATTAGCACTTTCTGGGACAGTTCATCTATGTTGTGAAGTAGGTGATGCAATGATTATCCCCTCATCTTGCAGATGTGAAAATGGAGGCTATCTCCTACCAGAGCAGAAAAGGGGGACTCCAGATCCCTATGCTGAGTCTAGAGGACACCTGCCCTGTCTGTAGCTTGTTCTCAAGTTTCTTATGCCCAAGAACTTGGTCTTCACTCCTTTTGCAGAGCCCTCTGCAAAAGCACAATAGGTGGGGGGTGTTGGATGTGGTTTTGGTCTTGGGGCTGGACAGTGCTCAGGGAGGGAAGGGACCTCAAGGCTCCAGAAGCCCTCTCACCTAGCAGGCCGCAGAAAGGCAAATGTTTATTTGGTGAGAGGATTTGCCCCAGAAAAGGGAAAATAGCTGTGCAGACTCCTGAGAAAGGGAGATGGAGGAGGGGAGAGGATGGACCCCAGGCATGCTGGCCCATCTGCTCCACCTTGAGTGCTTATAGGGTCTGGTGAAGCCACCCTCCAACCTGGTTTCACAGAGGAAAGCGGCTCTCAGAAGCTCAGAGTTCACACAGAAGATGTGTAAACAGAGCGGCCGGCCATTCCAGCCTGCCCAGGACTCTCTACCCCTCACTTGTCACCCCCACCTTAGTCCTAGAGCAACCAGGCAGGTGGGGCTGGGCGGCCTCACTTCTGCTGTGAGTGTTCTCTTCCCACTCTGGGATCAGGCCACGTGGTGAGGAGGAAACATGGGCTGAGTGTCTACAACACCCAGGCCTTGTGCCAAGTGCTGACGTTTGTGACCACATCTGTTCCCAACCTAACTCACCATCAGAGTCTTAGCTGCAGCCGTGGAACACTTAGCATACTCCAGACACTTTTAGATATAATGTCTCCTAAGCCTACCCAGCAGGTATGCAGCTCATTTTACAGGAGAGATGGGGTTATTGGTCAAGCCAGGAGGCAGCTCTTCCTCAAGAGGAGACCCTGGTGCTGACATCTCCGCTGAGGGAGGCAGGAGCCTGGGCCTGGGAAAGCGGGTGCTGTGGGCGTGCCTTTCAGTTTCTGACTTGGGACCTCCTCTGCCCCGGAAAGTTAAGGAGATGAGGCAGAGGTGCCTCATCTCCCTTCCCCCCAGCAGAAGAAGCTATAATTTTCTTCCTGGATGTGCTAAAGGGAAGTGGATCCGGCAGAGAGGCAGTTTAAAATCCCAGGCTGCCAGCCAGTTTTAAAGGTTGTTTAGCTTTGGCCAGGGTGGGGCAGGAATTCCAGGCTGCCGAAGTCCCAAGCAGCCACGTGCTGCCAGCTCACGTGGTTAGAGAGCTGCAAAGGGCTGGGATAAGCACAGAGACCCAGTGGGGAGAACAGTGGTGTCTGGGAGGAAGAGGGAGAATCTTCATCCACTTAATTGTCTAAATTGTTCACCGGGTAACTTTTGCAGTGACAATTTTACAAATTAAGGGATTTTTTTGGTCCAGGCACAGTGGCTCACACCCGTAATCCCAGCACTTTTGGAGGCCAAGGCAGGTGGATCACTTGAGGTCAGACTTTCAAGACCAGCTTGGGCCAATACGGTGAAACCCTGTCTCCACTAAAAATACAAAAGTTAGCTGGGCTTGGTGGCACGTGCCTGTAATCCCAGCAACTCAGGAGGTTGGGGCAGGAGAATCGCTTGAACCCTGGAGGCAGAGGTTACAATGAGCCAAGATGGCACCACTGCACTCCAGCCTGGGCGACAGAGGAAAATTCCATCTCGAGGGGAAAAAAAGAAAAGAAAAACTTACATGTGGTAGAATTAAATCTTCCTTTTTATTAGTATATGTGCTGCCAAAGTTAGTGCTAAAATTCTCCCTTTTGAGTGTACAGTTCTGTGAGTTTTGACAAATATATAGTTGTGTAACCCCCACCACAATTGTGATATAGAACATATTCCTCCTACCCTTGATGGATTATTTGGGCCTGTTACAAAGTGTGCTGGAGATATGCCCAGGAGTGGAGCACTGGGTTACCATGTGTACATTTAACTCTGATATTTTTCACACAGTTGTCCAAGGTCCTTGCACCAACTTACCTTCCCACCCACAGTGTCCCAGAGTTCTGTTGCTCCACATTCTCATCAAAATTGGTAAATGTTGCTGGGCGTGGTGGCTGACGCCTGTAATCCCAGCACTTTGGGAGGCCGAGGTGGATCACTTGATGCCAGGAGTTCGAGACCAGCGTGGCCAACATGATGAAACCCCGTCTCTACTAAAAACACAAAAACCCCAGCACTTTGGGAGGCTGAGGTGGGTGGATCACGAGGTCAAGAGATCGAGACCATCCTGGTCAACGTGGTGAAACCCCGTCTCTACTAAAAATACAGAAAAATTAGCTGGGCATGGTAACACGTGCCTGTAATCCCAGCTACTCAGGAGGCTGAGGCAGGAGAATTGCCTGAACCCAGGAGGGGGAGGTTGCGGTGAGCCGAGATCGCGCCATTGCACTCCAGCCTGGGTAACAAGAGCGAAACTCTGTCTCGAAAAAAGTAAACAAAACAAAACAAAAAAACACAAAAACTAAAAACTAGCTGGATGTGGTGGTGCGCACCTATAGTCCCAGCTACTTGGGAGGCTGAGGCTCAAGAATTACTTGAACCCAGGAGGCGGAAGTTGTAGTGAGCCGATATCATCCCACTGCACTCCCGCCTGGGCAACAAAACGAGACTCTGTCTCAAAAAAAAAAAAAAAAAAAAAAAATTGGTAAATGTTAATTTCACTCCCTTAACCAGAAAATGTGATTGCTGTATCTAGCAAGGCAATCTGATAGCGGTCAAGTGCTGAACCCACATACCAGTATGTGGTGGTGGCAAGCATTTAGGTGTCACAGACCCAGCCTGTTTTCTGACTCTCCTATGTTGAAAGATGAGGCTATATTAGTCTCAGTCTTGTCAAGTCAGATTCTTCAAAAATCAAGGAGCCTCTCTGGAGTTCATTAGCTGTATGTTAATTGCCTTGAGCCCTTCTGCTGACAACAGCCCACAACCATCTAGAAAACTTAAGATTTCTACAAAGCCTTGATCTTGGAATGGAGCACACAGCCCCTGTTCTCCACAGGCCATGACAGTGCTGGTGGCACAACAAAGTTTAGACAAGGAGGTGTGTGGCCTGAGCAATCTGGAAATGATCAGAGAGGCCAGTTTCATAATGACGGAGAAGCTGCTGTTGTGCAGCCATGAAAATCATGCCTGGAGAATGTTCCAGGATGTGAAATTATTCACAATCTATTGTTCAAAGAAGACAGTTGGTTATGGGACAGAAGGTAAGAAGCATTCCCACCCTCCCCACACAGGAGGAGTCTGTGTGGGTGCCAAGGGGCACAGTGAGGGTTGCCTCAGCCCCACCCGGCCCATACTGGTATGCACAACCCTGGGAGGAGTGCCAGGCTCTGAGTCAGCGGGGTCTGGGACAGCAGGAGGGGAAGGCGCCTCACGTGGCTGGGCCTCCTCTGCCTCGTGGGGCCTCCTGGCTCTCAGCCCTGCAGGCAGTGTGGCTGTTTGAAAGGACAAATCACTCATGGCCCAGTCCTCCTGGGGCCCAGCCAAGGCTAAGTTCCTGAAGGAGGGCTGAGGCGAGGGAAACTCATGGGTTGGGATTGGGAGTACTGGGGAAGGAGGTCATCCAAGCATAGGGCGGGGAGGGAGCTCTCAGGGTTGGGTCATAGAGGATGAACAGTAATGGGGTTGCAGGGATGCTACAGGTTTTCAAAGCTCCAGGGGAAGAGGGCCGAGCCAGCCCTTGGGATGACCATGAGCAGACACGGGGAGACAGGGAAACACAAGGAGAGTAGAAGGGGCAGGCTGAAATATACTGACATGTACACCTCTAAGGACACATGTGTTACATCAGAATAGTCACCAAATCCCACTGGGCCTCTATTTCCTCATGTGTAAAATGGGAATAATATATAAAAGCTCCTACTTCACAGGGCTGTGGATTGGATCAAATGAGTTGATGTATGCAAAGCACTCAGAACAGGGCCTGCTGGTCTTGCCTGTAATCCCAGCGCTTTGGACAGCCAAGGTGAGAGGAACTTCAGGCCAGGAGTTGGAGACCAGCCTGGGCGACATAAGGAGATTCTGTTTCAAGACAGAACAAGGGTATCCTACAGCAAGTGCCATACAAGAAGCTGCTATGGCCATTATTGCTTACGGCCAATGTGGGGATTGACAGGAGCTCAGAGAGGTTAAAGGACATGCCTGAAAACATTTAATTAAAGGAGCCAGTCTGAAGATTTCCTTCCCTTTCTGCACAGGAACAAGATTCTGGGTGACGGATCATAGGAGAAAAGCCCAGCTTGGCAGGGCGAGGTGGCTCCTGCCTGTAACAGGGAGGCTGAGGCAGGTGGATTGCTTGAGCCCAGGAGTTCGAGACCAGCCTGGGCAACCAAGCAACACCCTGTCTGTACAAAAAAACTAATTTAAAAATTAGCTGGGGCCGGGTGCGGTGGCTCACACCTGTAATCCCAGCACTTTGTGAGGCGGATCACAAGGTCCAGAGGTCAAAACCATCCTGGCGAACATGGTGAAACCCCATCTCTACTAAAAATACAAAAAATTAGCCTAGCGTTATTGTGGGTGCCTGTAATCCCAGCTACTCAGGAGGCTGAGGCAGGAGAATCGCTTGAACCTGGGAGGCGGCAGTTGCAGTGAGCCAAGATCATGCCACTGCACTCAAGCCTAGGTGACAGAGCAAGACTCTGTCTCAAAAAAACAAAAACAAAAACAAAAACAAAAAACGGTGTGGCACATGCCTATAGTCCCAGCTACTTGGGAGGCTGAGGCAGGAGAATCACTGGATCCCAGGGGTTCAGGCTGCAGTGAGCTAAGATTGCACCACTGTGTTTGCTCCAACCTGGGCAACAGAACAAGACCCTGTGTCTAACCAAATAAGCAAAGCCCAGTTGCGGCATATAGGAAGCCGCAGCCTATGCAGCAGTACAGGCAGCAGTCCGGAAGATGCAGGTGGAGATCTGGTGGAGACAGAAGATGGAAGAGCTGTCTGAGTGCCCAACTGGAGGCTCCCAACACAGAGTGCCGCCATGTCTGAGATGGTCCAGGGAGGTAGAAGGAAGGAAGGGACAGAGATTGCCCAACTTTCGCCTCCTTTTTTCTAGGGCAGCCATAATCCACCCAGTTTTAGTACACCTCAATTTGCAGAAAAGCATACTCCCTTTTCTTCTTAGTTTCCTGCTTTGATATTTGAGAAAAGGCTAGATACTCTTATCAGGGAGGCATTTAAAAAATCCACTGCTGGGTGGGCACAGTGGCACGTGCCTATGGTCCCAGCTACTCAGGATGTTGAGGTGCAAAGATGGCTCAAGGCCAGGAAGCAGAGGTTGCAGTGAGCCAAGATTGTGCCATTGTACTCCAGCCTGGGTGACAGAGTGAGACCCTGTCTCAAAAAAAAAAAAAAAAAAAAAAAATCCATTGCCTGGGGCTAGCAGATTCTACCTAATTGCTCTCCTCACATTCAGAAATAGGTGGTTGTTGGTCTAGATTGAGGTCTCAGTTTCTTTTCTTTTTTCTTTTTTCTTTTTTTTAAAAGACGGGGTTTCACCACATTGGTCAGGCTGGCCTCGAACTCCTGACGTTGTGATCCGCCACCTCAGCCTCCCAAAGTGCTGGGATTACAGGCATGAGCCACCATGCCCAGCCTGAGGTCTGTTTCTATAAAGATCATCAGTGTGGCTGGGCATGGTAGTAAGTGCCTATTAGTCCCAGCTACTGGAGAAACTGATGTAGGAGGATAGCTTGAGCCTAGGAGTTCAGAGCCATAGGGCGCTATCATTCTGTTTGTGAATAGCCACTACACTCCACCCCGGGCAACACAACAAGACTCCATTGCCAAAAAAAAAAAAAATCACATCAATGAGTTTCCAGCTGAGCACCAACAGAGCTCCAAAAGGCAAGCCCGGCTGGGCGTGGTGGCTCACACCTGTAATCCTAGCACTTTGGGAGGCCAAGGCTGGAGGATTACTTGAGGTCAGGAGTTTGAGACCATTCTGGGCAACAGAGTGAGACCTTTTCTCTGTAAAAAATTTTTTAAGCCGGGCGCGGTGGCTCAAGCCTGTAATCCCAGCACTTTGGGAGGCTGAGGCGGGTGGATCACGAGGTCGAGAGATCGAGACCATCCTGGTCAACATGGTGAAACCCCGTCTCTACTAAAAGTGCAAAAAATTAGCTGGACATGGTGGCACGTGCCTGTAATCCCAGCTACTCAGGAGGCTGAGGCAGGAGAATTGCCTGAGCCCGGGAGGCGGAGGTTGCGGTGAGCCGAGATCGCGCCATTGTACTCCAGCCTGGGTAACAAGGGCGAAACTCCGTCTAAAAAAAAAAAAAAAAAAAAAAAAAAAAAAATTTAAATTAGCCAGGTGTGGTGGGGTGCACCTGTAGTCCCAGCTACTCAGGAGGCTGAAGCAGGAGGATCACTTGAGTCCAGCAAGCTGAGGCTGCAGTGAGCCGAGACTGTGCCATTGCACTCCAGCCTGGGGGTCAGAAAGAGACCTTGCCTCAAAAAAAAAATAAAAAGGCAAGCCAGGCTGCCTCCATTGTGGGGTCAGGCCCCACCCTATGTGGATAGAAAGTAGAATGTAGGCGGGTGGGAAGAGAGGGAAGGGGCCAATGTCAGGGGGCAGGGAGTGGCTGTGGGCAACCCCCCAACTTGGAGGACCACTGAGAAAAGCAGGGCCGGGGGTGTGGCGATGGGCACCTCTACCCACAGTCAGAGGGAGGGGAAGGGAAAGAGTGAGCATCGCCTCTAGGTAGGTGGGCTGGGCCACAAATCCAGCCACCTGTTGCATTCAAGCTCCTCTAGCTTTTTTTTTTTTTAGTGCTTTATTTTACTTTTCCTCCTTCTCACTTTCTTTGTCACACAGACACAATCTCACATTTGTACCCACTGGGTGCCCAGCTATGCCACAAGCCCTGGGCTAACCCCTGTTAAAAGCCTTACACATGGCTGGGTGCAGTGGCCTCACACCTGTAATCCCAGCACTTTGGGAGGCCAAGGCGGGCAGATCACGAGGTCAGGAGTTCGAGACCAGCCTGGCCAACATGGTGAAATGCCCATCCTCACAAAAATATAAAAATTAGCCAGGCGTGGTGGCAGGGGACTGTAATTCCAGCTACTTGGGGAGGCTGAGGCAGGAGAATCACTGGGAGGTGATTGCAGTGAACCTGGGAGGTGGTTGCAGTGAGCCAAGATCACACCATTGCACTCCAGCTTGGGTGACAGAGCAAGACTCTGTTTCAAAACAAACAAACAAAAAGCCTCAGCCAGGCATGACGGTTCACACCTGTAATCCCAGGCAGACAGATTATGAGGTCAGGAGATCGAGACCATCCTGGCTAACATGGTGAAACCCCGTCTCTACTAAAAATACAAAAACATTAGCCAGGCGTGGCGGCATGCGCCTGTAGTCCCAGCTACTTGAGAGGCTGAGGCAGGAGAGTCGCTTGAACCCAGGAGGCGGAGGTTGCAGTGAGCCGAGATAGCGCCATTGCACTCCAATCTGGCAACAGAGCAAGACTGTGTCTCAAAAAGAGGGAAAAAAAGCCTCATACACATTAACATGCACACACATGGCCCCAACACACTCAGACTCTTCTGTTTTGTCTTCAGGGCAGGTCTGGCAACCACAGGATGTCCCGCCCATCCCCCTGCCCCCTGAGATGCCCCACTTGTTTTTCTGGTGCTGATCAAGTCCTCTCTGATATTTTCCCGTCTGCCGCTGGATTAACGGTTGTCAACATTTACTGCTGTATTTAGTGCCTACTCAGTGCCAGGCTCTACCCTGTCCACTTTACATGGTGCATCAATCAGGAGTGCATTAAGTAGCAGGTAACAGAAACCCCACCCAGCAGTTTAACCACATACATGTCTGCACCTCACTCAACAAGTAGACTCTGCAGCATCTCTGGGGCCAAGGCTCCTTCCTGCTTCACTGTCCTCCACACACAGCTTTTGGTCTTGGGGGCACAAGATGGCTGAGGGCTGCAAAAAGTCAGAGAATGGCACTTAGTCTGACCCCTTATTTGGAAAACAATGGCTTCCCCAAGGCCTCACCCAGGTGGCTCCCACAGTGCCCCACCAGCTGGGAAGGATGCAGAGGCATTTCTGATTGGTCCCATGTCCTCTAAAGAAAGGAGAATCCGGGGACCCTGAGTCCAGAAAGTCTGGCTTCTTTTCACCCTCTGTATTTGCTCTTATCTAGTCCTTATATCCAGAATGCCCTTTCTGCCAGCTGCAGCTACTGACCTCCTACCTCTCCAGAAAGCCCAGTTCAGATGCCCCCTCCTCCATGCAATCTTCCTAGATGGCTCCTCCAGAGTCCTCCCCACTTCTGAATCTGTTGGTCCTCTTGACTCCTACCCGCCTTGATCATTGCACCTGTCTGGACAGAGCCTGATGAGAATTCTAACTACCCAGAGGACTTTCCCAGCAGAATGAGTGTATGAGCACACAAATAAACCATGTGTTCTTGCTTTTAGGCCATGTTTATACTTTTCAATCTTGTTCAAGTCCTCCCCCCACTTTCAGTCCTCCCTCAGCCACTTTTACCTCCATGACAGCTGCTCCAGGGAGCAGAGCTCATGTCCCTGATGCCTTTCATTTGTGCTGTGTGACTCTGGCCACATCAGGGAGCATCTCTGAACCCACTTAGTTATCTGTCAAGTTAAAGACTATACTCTAAATTTCTTCTCACACTAAAAACCTCAACCACACTGGGATTCAAACCTTGGGGCAGGGGAAGGATTCTATCACATTCTTATCTTTCAGTTTAAAGGCAGTAAAATTGTTTTAGTGGAATTGACACAGCCATTGTTAAAGTTTTTATTAAATTAAATATATACAAAAGTGCATATATCAGGCTGGGTGCAGTGGCTCATGACTGTAATCCCAGCACTTTGGGAGGTCAAGGCAAACGGATCACAAGGTCAAGAGATCTGGACTATGCTGGCCAACATGGTAAAACCCTGTCTCTACTAAAAATACAAAAAATTATCTGGGCGTGGCAGTGCACACCTGTGGTGCCAGCTACTTGGGAAGCTGAAGCGGGAGAATCACTTGAACCCAGGAGGCAGAGGTTGCAGTGAGCCGACATTGCACCACTGCATTCCAGCCTGACAACAGAGTGAGACTCTGTCTCAAAAAATTAGAGTTCATATCTCTTTCTTTTTTTTTCTTTGAGACACAGCCTCACTCTGTTGCCCAGGCTGGAGTGCAGTGGCATGATCTCGGTTTACTGCAACCTCTGTCTCCTGGGTTCAGGAGACAGCCTTCGAGTAGCTGGGATCGTAGGCGCCTGCCACCACACCTGGCTAATTTTTGTATTTCTAGTAGAGATGGGGTTTCACATGTTGGCCAGGCTGGTCTTGAACTCCTGACCTTGTGATTTACCCACCTCCACCTCCTAAAGTGGATTACAGGGATGAGCCACTGTGCCCAGCCAAAAGTGCATGTATCTTAAGTGTCCAGCTTGGTTAATACTTATAAAGAGAATACACCCATGTAGTCACCACCCAGATCAAGACTTGGAATGTGACCGTCTCCTAAAGCTCCATGCCTCTCCAAGCACTGCTTCCCCTGGTTACTGTCACCATTCTGACTTGTTTTTTTTTTTTTTTTTTTTTTTTTTTTTTTTTTTTTTTTTTTTTACCATTCTGACTTGTAACGGTACAGCATGGCTTGTCTAGATTTGGACCTTTTATGTTAATGGAGTCACATGGTATTGCACACGTTTATGACTGGCTTCTTTCACCGAACATTATGTCTGTGAGAGTCACTCACGTTGCATATCACTAGTTGTTCTTTTCCTTTACCCTATAGTATTCCAGTATACGAGTATACCACAATTTATCCATTATTCCATAAATGATGGATATTTGGGTAGTTTCCAGTTTGGGACAATTAAGAGTAAAGATACTATGAATTTTCTATTTGTGTCTTTCGGTGAACAACAGCCCTCATTTCACTCAGGTACACATCAGGAGTGGTGCTGCTGGGTCATGGAGCAGTGAGGTCAGCATGAGTAGCCACTACTGGGCTTGCTGTTTTAGATGATGTCTGAGCTGTCAGGGGTAGACATTCCTACTGTACCCAGAACAGACTCTCAGAAGCATGAGTTGGACCCAGGAGAGCCCAGTGGCCAAGGAAAAGGGATCTCCCAGGGCATACCCACAAGCAGCCTCCAGCAAAACCTTCAAGCTAAACCCCCAATCCCACCAGGCTGAGGAAACCCTCCATGCTACCACCTCCATCTGGGTCTCCCATTGTCCTCTGGAGTAGTGGCTCAAGCCAGCCTCACTGCTGTGTCCTCCACACACCTAACGATGCCAGCCCTCTAGTGGTCAGAAACTTGGTGTCGACTCACTGCCTAAGGAATGGACAGAGGCTGGGATACTGTGTTCCAGATGCCAGGTGGCCCCCAGCAACCAGAGCCCTCTCCTTGCTAGCTCTCTGCTGTAATCAGCTGGTAGACACAAGCCCCGGCTGAGAGCAATAGGGACCAGGAATTGTGCCAACATCACTTCTCAGCCTCATAGCCTGATGTATGCAATATCAGCCTGGTCTGTGGATGCACATCTAGGAAGCAGATGCCCCACACGTGCACTGGCCAGGACCACAAAGATGCTCAGGACACAGGCAGGAAGGGGCGCACTGAGGAGATGTGGGATAGACGAGGGGAGCTTCCGGACAAATCCTGGGTCCTCCTTTAGTGGAACCACATCTAATTCACAGGAATTCATCCAATCCATTATTTGTAACCCACGCTCTGAAGTTGCCAAACTCAAAGAGTGCATTCTGTGCATTTACCTGGAAGTGTGAAGGCCCCACAGCATCTGGGCCTGCCGTGATACACACATATTTATGTGTTGTCACATGCCTTGGCCAGGCCCTGGCCACCTGCAGCTTCCCTTCAGCCACCTCCTAACCTACCCTGGGTCCTATGACTTAAGGGGCCCAGAGTGCACTTTCTTAGGGGGTGCTGGCTCTAGGATCCCTGCCTGGGCCACTCTGTCCTGTTCTTTCTTGTCGCCAAAGAGCATGTTCAAGCTGGCTCTAGTCCTGTGTTGTGCATGGCCCTGGGGAGTGAAGATGGGAGCCATCTGCACTATTGGTCAGACCTTCACAGTGGTGCAAAGGTCGCAGCTGAATGCCAATGGTAGCCTGAGCATGAAGGCTTCCTCCCATTTGGTCTGAGTATATATCTGCAACAGCAATTAAAAGGACAGGAATGGCGAGGTGCAGAGACTCACACCTGTAATCCTAGCACTTTGGGGAGGAAGGAGCAGGAGGATCACCTGAGACCAGGAGTTCGAGACCAGCCTGGGTAATACAGTGAGACATTATCTCTAAAAAAAAAAAAATCTAAATTAGCTAGGTATGTTGGAGCCTGCCTGTAGTCCCAGCTATTCCAGGGACTGAGGCAGGAGCATTGCTGTGGGGAGGGGTGTGGAGGCTGCAAAATAAAGGCCAGAAAGGGGGATTCTATGCTGGGAGAACAGTCAGTGGGGGAGGCTCCGAGGCACATCTGGGGGACAAGGCTGAAGCCATTCACATGCCAAGAGGTGAAGGAGGTATACCTTCATGGTCGCGGTGGCGGTGGTAGTGGTTGGAGGAACATGCAAGGGCAGGCCTTGTGGAGCCCCAAACACCTCTGGGCCAAGACTCCAAGACTGGGCTTTTACCCCATTGTGAGGCTCTAGAGATTAGTGCCAGAGTGCCCCTTTTAGGTTTACGGTATAAACCTCTTTCCTGTTGTTCTGATGGCCTTCAGTCAAGAAGGGGGCTTGCTCGTCAGTCCTACTAAGCGTTAGCCCTGGGCGACACTCTACAGGCTTTTACTGGGGTCCAATGAAGTGACAAATCTGCCAGGGACACACAGTGACAGAGTCCGAAGCAGCGTTCAAACCGTTCTGCGCTGAACCGAATGCGGGAATTAACTCGCTGCAAGAACCCACATCAGAATCTGTGCAAAATACACATATTTGTATTTAAAATCTGCGCAAAATACACATATTTCCCTCCAAAGTCATAATTTCCGGGGGTACAGGCCAGGAATGTACATTCGAACACGTGCCCCAGTGATTCTCACGCATGTTGGTCAAGTAAGAACCCAGCCCGCGGCCCAAAGCTGCGCGGCCCGGCCTAGGTCCACCCGCCGCCCGCCCCCGAGCGACCGAAGGCAGCAGATGACGCGCCTCGCCCTCCCGGGACAACGAGGCCCCGGCCTCTTCCGCAGACTCCGCGCTCCGGACCGCGGCGCCCCCTCGCGGCCACCGGGTTCGGCAGCCTGGGGCTCGGTTGGTCAGGGCTTCCAGCTGGGACGCTTCGAGCCCGCACCGGAAGTGCCCAGCGTGGTTCCCGCCGGCAGCTCGGGGCCGGAGGGTTTCAGTCCCACCGCGAGGCCGACCCAAGCCCAGGGTTCAAGAGTCAGCACATGCCGCCCGCGCATGGCTCCCGCAACGCCGCCCTGGACGTGACCACGACAGCGCCAGCGGCGCGGGCGCCCGCTACCGACGTGCGCCCGCTACCGACGTGCGCAGGCGCCCATGGGCTGCGCAGCCGCCATTGCTCTCCTGCCTCCAAGCGGAGCGCTTGTTAGCAGTCGGCGGGCCTGGACTGAAGGCTGAGTGCGACGCCTCGACGACAGCGGCCCGGAGCTGCAGGAGCAACACACTTAGGGCGGGGTGCCCCGTTTAGGCCTGGCTGACTGGAGTAAGAAACTACAACCCCCCAAGTGCATTGCGCCGCAGGGTTGCGGAGCCAGTGACGTAAGCTGTCTTGACCGCTACCATTTCTCTGGTGGAGGGGGGACGCGGCGGCGCGGAGTAATGACGGGCTCTGCTTGCGGCTGGAGGGTCGCGGATGTCAGCGTCCGGGTGCTGGGCTTAGGTTCTGGAAGTGCCTTTGCGAACCTGCTATTTGACCAGTTTAAACTGACGGTCTGTTTAGCCTCAGCTGCAGATACCCACTGACTGTGTACCCGCCGCCTTTCAACCCCCGGGCCGGCCACTGAGCCAGCCAGATAACCATTGCTGTTGTTTAGTCTTTATTTCGAAACAGTTTCAAGTAACTCCTGTATACACTTTGATCAGAGTCACGGGTTTTTAACTTCCTTAGCCCCATCTACCTTATCATTTCCTCTGTCCTCGCTGCCGTTTTTCTTCCCTGGACCACGTAGTTGCACATTGTCTAAAAACAAGGACATGGTCCTGCATTCAAAGTCGGGTAACATTGATCAAGACTTTTTCTTTTTCTTTTTATTTTTTATTTATTTATTTATTTATTTTGAGACGGAGTTTCGCTCTTGTTACCCAGGCTGGAGTGCAATGGCGCGATCTCGGCTCACCGCAACCTCCGCCTCCTGGGTTCAGGCAATTCTCCTGCCTCAGCCTCCTGAGTAGCTGGGATTACAGGCACGAGCCACCATGCCCACCTAATTTTTTTGTATTTTTAGTAGAGACGGGGTTTCACCATGTTGACCAGGATGGTCTCGATCTCCTGACCTCGTGATCCACCCGCCTCAGCCTCCCAAAGTGCTGGGATTACAGGCTTGAGCCACCGCGCCCGGCTGATCAAGACTTTTTCTGACCCATAGTCCACTTTTAAATGTTTTCTGTTGTCTTAATAATGCGCTTTATGGAAATTTTCCTTCTTCCTTCCCTCCCTCCCTCCTCCTTTATTCCTTCTTTCCTCCCTCCCTCCCATCTTTTTTTTGACGGAGTCTTCCGCTGTCGCCGAGGCGGAAGTGCAGTTGTACAATCTAGGCTCACTGCAGCCTCTCCTCCCGGGTTGAAGCGATCCTCTGGCCTCAGCCTCCCAAGTAGCTGGGGTTACAAGCATGGGCCACCATGCCCGGCTAATTTATCTTTAGTAGAGACGGAGTTTCACCATGTTTGCAGGCTGGTGTCGAACCCCTGACCTCAAGTGATCCACCTGCCTAGATCTCCCAAGGTGCTGGGATTACAGGCCTGAGCCACTACACCTGGCCCAAATACCCTTTTTATGGTCCAGGACCCGATCCAGGAGCACACGTTGCATTCAGCTGTCCAGTCGCTTTAGTCTCATTCAGTCTGGAGCAGCTCCTCAGGTTTTCCATTACCTCATGACCTTGATGCTTTTGAAGATTCCTGGCCAGTTGTTTTGTAGAACAAGGTTTAGGGTTGTCTGTGGTTTTTATTTGCCTTTTTCTTTCTTTCTTTCTTTCTTTCTTTTTTTTTTTTTTTAGTTTAGGCCTAGTCTGCTTATATATGTCTGAGGTTTCTTTACCACTGGACTCTTAGGTATTATTTTGATGCTGTTAGTCAAAGTGTCCAGCCTCACCGGGCTCTGGATACACTCCCAGACACTGCCAGGTCAGCTCCTTCCTGTGGGTGCTTCTCCTGCTCGGGTCACTCTTACCTTACCAAGATCTCTGACTTCCCTGTAGCACCCACTCTGGAGCCATGGTCCACGCCTTCCTCATTCACACCTTGAGGGCCCCAAATACCGAGGACACAGGCCTTTGCCGAGTGCTCTACTCCTGTGTCTTTGGTGCTGAGAAATCACCTGATGACCCGCGGCCACATGGTGCTGAGAGGGACAGGCTTCTCCGGAAGGAACAGATTTTAGCTGTGGCCAGGTAACGACATAGCCCCAGGCCTTCACCAAACATGTGCCTGATTGTAATAGGTATTCTGGGGGAGTGGGGACACAGAGGAGTAGGAGGACTAAGAGAGAAGGTTTTAGAGTAGCATTTTCCAGAGAGTCTTCCATGGCTGTTCATAAGTGTTACGTGAAAAGGGTTAAATAATAATTCTATGATCATCATTAGTACAGTTAACATTTGTTCGGCCTGTAAGTGCTAAACATTTATGTTCTGAACATCTTATGTATATTAACTCGTTTAGCCTCATAATAGTCTTTTGAGGTAGGTATATTTATTATCTTACAGATGAGTAGAGTGTTTAAGGAATTTAACCTGTCCAGGGTTATGCAGCTAGGAAGTAGCAGAACTTAAGATTTGAGAGTAGGCAGGCAGATAGTACAGGTTAAACATGTTTTTCAGTGCAGTACTTAACAGGACCCTTAGTATGCCTGTAGACTTTATGAATCTCTAAGGAAGAGAGAGGGTGTGGTACATGAGGATTCCAGAAAGCCAGTGATCCAGAGCCCAGTTTGGAATATTCTGTTCCTGACTAGATGCTCAACCTTGGATCTCTGGAAGGTGATTCAGGAAAGATCAAAGGGAGCTTTTTCTTCTTCTTCTTTTTTTTTTGTTTTTGAGGTGGAGTCTTGCTCTGTCACCCAGACTGGAGTACAGTGGTGCGATCTTGGCTCACTACAACCTCTGTCTCTGGTTTCAAGCAATTCTCCTGCCTCAGCCTCCTGAGTAGCTGGGTTTACAGGCACCCACTACCACACCTGGCTAATTTTTACATTTTTAGTAGAGATAGGGTTTCATCTTGTTGGCCGGGCTGGTCTTGAACTCCTGACCTCAGGTGATCCGCCTACCTCAGCCTCCCAGCATGCTGGGATTACAGGTGTGAGCCACTGCACCCGGCCAAAGGGAGCTTCTGAGAAGCCTTGTTGGTCCAATGGAAGGTCTTTCTTTATTACTTGGAGAGGGTGGCAGGATAGGACGAGGGTGGATATTGGATAGCCCATGTTGGGTGATGGCATTTATTTTCCACCTCATCCCCTACTTTCCTTTATGTGGAGAAGGCCTCTGTGAAGCAGATGAGGGCAGGATCTTCCTCTGGTGCCCTTTTTCAGTCCAAGGAGCTGGGTTGAAAACCTGCCTTCTTGGCTACACGGAATAAAGTAGTTCAGGACCTGGAGGCTCACACTTCCTGATTCTGTGGCCCTGGACAGATCACTTAGTCTCTCTAGGCCTCAGTTTTCTCACCTGAGATAATGGGGATGATGGTAGCTCCCAGCGCCAGGTGTGGTCGTGAGGATGACAGAGTTGGCATGTGAGCCCCCTAGCCTAACCTGCCCACTCTCCCCAGGCAGGTGGAGTCAATGTGCCGGCTGCAGCAGCAGGCATCCGGCCGGCCCTCCATGGACCTGCAGCCGCAGTCCTCAGATGAGCAAGTGCCCCTGCACGAGGCCCCACGTGGGGCCTTCCGCCTGGCAGCAGGGGACCCTTTTCAGGAGCCACGGACGGTGGTGTGGCTGGGCGTGCTCTCATTAGGCTTTGCCCTGGTGCTGGACGCCCACGAGAACCTGCTGCTGGCTGAGGGCACACTCCGGCTGCTGGCACGCCTCCTCCTTGACCACCTCCGGCTACTGGCACCCAGCACCAACCTCCTGCTGCGGGCTGACCGCATCGAGGGCATCCTCACCCGCTTCCTGCCCCATGGTCAGCTACTTTTCCTCAACGACCAGTTTGTCCAAGGCCTGGAGAAGGAATTCAGTGCTGCTTGGCCCCGCTGATTCCTCATTGGGATGATGCTTCGGAGGGCAGGCAGAGGGTGGACACACAGCCAGATGAAGCTTGGCCTCTGTCTCCTGCCCAGCCTGCTCCCAGCTCTGATGTGCTGCTATACCAGGACAAGTAGGGGGCACAAAGGAGGAGGCTGCAGAAAGGAGGCTGGGCAGAGGGCGGAGGAAGTCCTGTCTGTCCTCAGGTTAGTGGAACCACAGAACATCCCGAGCCTAGAGCTGCTATGTAACTTAGACCACTGCAGTGCGGCAGCCATGCTTGTCCTTGACCCCAGCTTCCTCCACCCCCAACAGCCACTAGTGGTAGGGTGAGGAGCTGCCTGGAACTCAGCCCACCTTCTCCTTCCAAACCCACAGTCAAGGCCAGGCATAGTGGCTCATGCCTGTAATCCCAGCACTTTTGGAGGCCGAGGCGGGTGGATCACAAGGTCAGGCGTTTGAGACCAGTGAAACCCCATCTCTACTAAAAATACAAAATTTAGCTGAGTGTGTGGTGCACACCTGTAGTCCCAGCTACTTGGCCAACATAGTGAAACCCCATCTCTACTAAAAATACAAAAATTAGCCAGGTGTGTGGTGCACACCTGTAGTCCCAGATACTTGGGAGGCTGAGGTGGGAGAATCTTGTGAACCCAGGAGGCAGAGGTTGCAGTGAGCCGAGATCATGCCATTGCGCTCCAGCCTGGATGACAGTGTGAGACTCCACCTCAAAAACAAAACTAAAAAAGCCACAGTCATTGCAACACAAAAGGGGTCTCAGATTCCCCTGAGAGTGGAGGAGCTGTGCCTACATGCTGGAGACTGCAGCCCCTGCCTTTGTGCCGCTTAGGCAGTATTATCAACAAGGTCCTACTCAGTGTCCAGCCCTCACAGAGTTCAGAAACACATCCGCTGATCAGCAGCAGAATTCTGCAGCTCCTTTTGTGCCAAGCCCATGCTCACCAGGCAGGCTGGAGATAAAACCATCATGGGCTTCCCTCATCTGCAGGGAGAGAAGATGCCATCAGGGGATTGTGAGAGGTCTGCCCTAGATAATGTATTTCTCATTTTGAATTAAAAGCACCGGCTATGTGATTTCACCCTCTCTTTCTGTGAGTTTGATGTGTGCATCCTGCTCCTATGAGTGAGTGCCTCTCTGGATGGCCCCCAAGCTGGGTGTCTGAGCCTTCATGGTCAAGGATCCCCCTAGGAGGCCTCCCTCTTTCATCCCCACCTCATCTCTGTCTCCTTAGAGGCCTCTTTTGGATGGTGGTACATACTTACTCTACCAAAATATATATCACAGGTGGCAGGTGACTGTGGCAGAGTCACCTGAGAAGCAGAGCCTGAGCCAAGAATTGGTACAAGTGGGTTACGTGGGGTGGGAGGTAATCCCGTGAAACAGGAAGGGGCGGCAGTCCACGTGAGTGCTTGTTAAGCCTGTTAGGACTGTGGTAGGGAGCCGAGTGCCTCCGGGCGCCTGCACGCAGCAGTTGTCTCTGAATTACCTCACCTGAGGGGTGGCAGCTGTGGGTGTTTGCCGACTGCTGCCTTTAGTCAGTGGTTACAGGTTGATCCCAGGGTGCATACGTTCTCTGGCTCTTTCTGCCCCTGGGAAAAAGCCCTCAGGCAACGTGGACCTGGACCTGCCTGTACCATGTTGAGTCCCAAAGGGATATGGATGGGGTAACAAACCCTGGTTGGTCAGTTGGTCATTAGATGGTCTTCAATCAGCAGCTTCTAGTGAGGATTTAAACTTACTCAGTTGAGGGGGAAAACCCACCTCAATTTACATTGGTTTTCATTATTCCTGTTACCAAGGAAGGTGAGCCTTTCTTGGCAGAACGAGCCTCTGTGGTCAGCTCCGTCTCATGCTTGCCACCTATCAGTTGCCCTTTAGCACCCAGGACAGACCCACCTATACCCACTTAGGAGGCAGCACTGATGATTAGCCCTTTCAAGTCCATGGCCAAGACCACCAGCCATGCCACACCTTCTACCATTACTGTCACCATAATTAGGATAAGGCCACCTTTTCCATTTTATAGTGCCACAAACCACCTTGACCTTGAAGACTTAAGGGAATGTTACTCTGTGTGTGATCAAGTCCCAGTGGAAATGTCCCAATGTCCCCTAGTAGGGACACCCCTTGGTATACATTCTGTTCTCCTGGCCCACCCCTCCCACCCCACTCCCCAGATTGGTGGTCCTGGTGGATTGGCTGTGTTCTCATGGGAACAGGCCATTTTGGCCTCTATGGAAGGGCTCAAGCTTACTGATCTGCCTATTTTTCTTTTTCTTTCTTTCTTTCTTTTTTTTTTTAAGACTAGTTGAGTGCAGTAGTGAGAAGCAGGGAAAGAGTAGAACAGGAGTTCGATCTGTAATTGACTGTGAACAATCGAGATAACGCACTACCTTCAGACCAGCCTGATCTATTTATTTTTCAAACTGAACTGAAGGAAGAGGTTGAGACCCTGCTCCCCCAGGAGCTGTGGGAAGTTGAGGTTAGGCATAGCTGGTGGCCTGGTTCCCGTGAGGTGGGGCAAACTGAGAGAATAGTAGAGACTGAGACCACACCCTGGAGCTGCTGAGTTCCAGTTCCTATTGTTCCAGATGCCCGGTTGGATCAGGCCTTCCTTAACCAGATGAGCTTGCCCAGGACCCTTCCCACACTTCCTGCTTCTGCCCCAGCCCCTCGGGCTGGGTTTCCACTACAACTTATGTTCACCTTATATTCATCGAGCCTCCCTTGGGCCTGATGCTCTGCTGGGTGCAATGCAGGATACAGAATGTCTCCAGGGTTCCAGGAGAGACGCAGCTAAGGCCAAGTGACTGCAGATGACTGTAAAGCAGCAGTGGATTGCGCATCCCCGAATTGGCGCTCACAAGGCTTTAAACACCCAAAAGGAAGAATGGGCACTTTAGTGAGGAAGGCCTAGTGAAGGAGCCAGGATTTAGAAGTAAAAGTGAGATGGCTGCAGAAGCAAACTTGCTTCCATCTCCAAGCCTCCTCCCTTTCCTCTCCCTGCCCCAGGAACCCTGGCCAAACCACATGTCCCTCAGCTTCCTGAGAGAACTAGAGACTTTGAGCAGCTGGTAGTGTTACCATCGTACCTCCACAAACACTCCTGGGACAACAGGAGATGACAGGAGGGCAGTAGAGCCCAGAGAAGAGAGCTTACCTGAAGGGAGGAAGAAGTCACAGGTTTTAAGCCAGGAACTGGTCTGCATATTTGTGGAGTTGGGAGGATGGTGAGCCCTGGGATGGGATTAGATCATCACGTCTCCTTTAGGGCAGGGGTGTTTTTTTCTAGCCCTGTCCAGCATCCCCCCAGACCTCTTTTTATCTTTCTTTCTTTTTTTTTTTTTGATGAGATGGGGTCTCAGTCTGTCACTCAGGCTGGAGTGCAGTGGTGCAGTCTTGGGTCACTGCCACCTTTGCCTCCTGGGTTCCAGCAATTCTGCCTCAGCCTCCCAAGTAGCTGGGATTACAAGGGTACGCCACCATGCCTGGCTAATTTTTTTTTCTTTTTGAGAGCAGAGTCTTGCTCTGTCACCCAGGCTGGAGTGCAGTGGCACAATCTCAGCTCACTGCAACCTCTGCCTATGGGGTTCAGGCGATTCTTCTGCCTCAGCCTCCCGAGTAGCTGGGGCTATAGGCGTGCGCCAGCACACCTGGCCAATGTTCATATTTTTAGTAGAGACAGGGTTTCACCATATCGACCAGGCTGGTGTTGAACTCCTGACCTGAGTGACCCACCTGCTTCGGCCTCCCAAAGTGCTGGGATTACAGGAATGAGCCACTGTGCCCGGCTGGCTTTTGGCCATTCTAATAGGTGTATAGTGAAATCTTGTTTTAATTTGCAGTTCCCTAATAACAGGATGTAGAGTATTTTTTTCTGTGCTTATTTTCCATCTGTAAATCTTCAGTGAGGTGTCTGTTCAAGTCTTTTTTCCATTTTAAAACAGGCAGTTTGTTTGGGTGATTTGTTTTCTTTTCACTGAGTTTTAAGAGTTCTTTGTATATTTTGGATAACAGCACTTTATCAGGTATATCTTTTGCAAATATTTTCTCCCAGTCTGTGGCTTGTCTTCTCATTCTTTTGACAGTGTCTTTCACAAAGCAGAGCTTTTTACTTTTAATGAAGTCCAGTTTCATATAATTTAATGATGTGGGCCAGGCGTAGTGGCTCATGAAGCCTGTAATCCCAGCACTTTGGGAGGCCAAGGTAGGAGGATTGCTTAAGCCCAGGAGTTTGAAACCAGTTTGTGCAACATAGATACTTTGTCTCTACAAAGATAGAAAAATTGGCAGAGTGTGGTGCACACCTGTGGTCCCAGCTACTTGAGAGGCTATCAAAGAATTGCTTAAGCCCAGGAGGTCAAGGCTGCACTGAGCTGTGATTATGCCACTGTACTCCAACCTGGATGACAGAGCAAGACCTTGCCTCCAAAAAAAAAAAAAGTAATGAAGCTTGTCAGTTTTTTTTGTTAGTTTGTTTTTGAGACAAAGTCTCACTCTATCGCCCAGACTGGAGTGCAGTGACGCAATCTCTGCTCACTACAGCCTGTGCCTCTGGGGTTCCAACAATTCTCCTGCCTCAGCCTCCTTAGTAGCTAGGACTACAGGTGTGCGCCACCACACCCAGCTAATTTTTGTGTTCTTAGTAGAGACAGGGTTTCACCATGTTGGCCAGGATGGTCTCGATCTCCTGACCTTGTGATCCATCCACCTCAGCCTCCCAAAGTGCTAGGATTACAGGCAGGAGCCACCTGTCAATTTTTTTTTTTTTTTCTGAGGTGTGCCCACCTGTCAATTTTTTTTTTTTTTTCCTGAAGCGGAATTTCACTTTTGTTGCCGAGGCTGGAGTGCAATGGCATGATCTCAGCTCGCCACAACCTCTGCCTTGCAGGTTCAAGCGATTCTCCTGCCTCAGCCTCCCAAGTAGCTGGGACTACGGGCATGAGCCACTGCACTCGGCCGCCATGCTATCTTGATTACTATAACTTTATAGTGAGTCTTGAAGTCAGGCAGTGTCAGTCTCCAACTTTCTTCTTCATATATATGTAAATATATGTATGTGTGTGTGTGTATTTTTTTTTTTTTTTTTGGAGACAGGGTCTTTGTCACCCAGGCAGGCTTGAGTACAGTAGTGTGATCATAGCTCACTGTAGCCTGGAAGTCCCTGGCTCAAGCGATCCTCTCACCACAGACATGCACCACCACACCCAGCTAAATGTTAAATATTTTGTAGAGACAGGGTTTTGCTATGTCATCCAGGCTGGCCTTGAACTCCTAAGCTCAAGTAATCCTCCCACCTTGGCCTTTGAAAGTGGGCAATGTGGTTTTAATATCAAATTGCACTTGCTGGCTGGGCACAGTGGCTCACATCTATAATCCCAGCACTTTGGGAGGCTGAGGCAGGTGGATCATCTGAGGTCAGGAGTTCGAGACTAGCCTGGCCAACATGGCAGAAACTTTGTCTCTACTAAAAATACAAAAATTAGCCAAGAGTGATGGCACATGCCTGTAATCCCAGCTACTTGGGAGGCTAGGGCAGGAGAATCATTTGAACCTGGGAGGCAGAGGTTGCAGTGAGCTGAGATCATGCCACGCCACTGCACTTCAGCCTGGGCAACATAGTGACACTCTGTCCTCTCCCCTGCCCCCCCCAAAAAATCGCACTTTCTTCTTGCTTTTGTAAGTGAAATCAGACTTTTTTTTTTTTTTTTTTTTTTTGAGACAGAATCTCACTCTGTTGCCCAGGCTGGGGTACAGTGGTGCAGTCTTGGCTAACTGCAACCTCTGCCTCCTGGGCTCAAGTGATCCCCCAACTTCAGCCTCCCAAGTAGCTACGGGTGTGCACCACAACGCCTGGCTAAATTTTTGTATTTTTAGTAGCGACAAGGTTTCACTCTGTTGCCCAAGCTGATCTCAAATTCCTGACCTCAAGTGATCCACCCACCGTGGCCTCCCAAAGTGCTTGAATTACAGGTATCAGCCATCATGCCTAGGTGACTTTTTTTGGGGGGTGGGGATGGAGTCTCACTCTTATCACCCAGCCTGGAGTGCCGTGGTGCAATCTCAGCTCACTGCAACCTCCACCTCCTGGGTTCAAGCGATTCTCCTGCCTCAGCCTCCCGAGCAGCTGGGACTACAGGCACCCGCCACCACACCCAGCTAATTTTTGTATTTTTAGTAGAGACGGGGTTTCACCATATTAGTCAGGCTGGTCTCGAACTCCTGATCTTATGATCCACCTGCCTTAGCCTCTCAAAGTGCTGGAATTATGGGCGTGAGCCACTGTGCACGGTGACTTTTTTTCTTTTAATAACGATAAGGTCTCCCTATAGGGATGTTGCCAAGGCTGATCTCAAACTCCTGAACTCAAGAGATCCGCCTGCCTTGACCTCCCAAAGTGCAGAAATTACAGGCGTGAGCCACTTCGTCCAGCCTATCAATTGACTTTTTCTTCTTCTTTTTTTTTTTTTTTAGTGGGGGGTGGGGAGGGGAGAGGAGGGACTGGGCAGCAATTGACTTTTATTTGTTAACCTTGTATCTTGCAACCTTGCTGTAATTGCTTATTTGTTCCAGGAGTTTTTGCTCGTTTGCTTTTGTTGATTCTTTCAGATTTTCTCCGTTAGCTAGGACTTTGAATACAACATTGAAAGCCAGTTGTTAGGACATTCTTGCATTGTTCCTGATCTTAGTGGGAAAGCTTCCAGTTTTTCACCATTAAGTGTGATTTCTGTAGGTGTTCTTTATCAACTTGTGAAGTTCTCTTCTATTCCTAGTTTGTTGAGAGTTTTGTTTTGTTTTGTTTTGTTTTTTGAGACAGAGTTTTGCTCTTGTTACCCAGGCTGGAGTGCAATGGCGCGATCTCGGCTCACTGCAACCTCCGCCTCCTGGGTTCAGGCAATTCTCCTGCCTCAGCCTCCTGAGTAGCTGGGATTACAGGCACCTGCCACCATGCCCAGCTAATTTTTTGTATTTTTAGTAGAGACGGGGTTTCACCATGTTGACCAGGATGGTCTCGATCTCTCGACCTCGTGATCCACCCGCCTCGACCTCCCAAAGTGCTGGGATTACAGGCTTGAGCCACCGCGCCCGGCTGTTGAGAGTTTTTATTGCAAATGGTGGTTGGACTTTGCCACGTGCTTTCTCTGCATTTATCGGTATGATCATGAGATTTTTGCATTGTTAGCCCTTTGATGTAATGGATTACCTTAATTGATTTTCAAATGTTGAACTAGCCTCATGTATCTAGAATAAATCCTGCTTGATCATTTTGTATAATTCTTTTTATACATTCCTGGATTTGATTTGCTGCTGTTTTGTGGAGGATTTTTGCGTCTATGTTCATGAGAGATATTGGTCTATAGCCTGCTTCCTTCTTTCCTTCCTTCCTTCCTTCCTTCCTTCTTTCCTTCCGTCCGGTTCTGTCACCCATGCTGGAGTGCAGTGGCGCAATCTCAACTCACTGCAACCTCCACCTCCTAAGTTCAAGCAAGTCTCCTGCCTTATCCTTCTGAGTAGCTAGGACTACAGGTGCATGCCACCATGCCTGGCTAATTTTTGTATTTTTAGTAGAAATGGGGGTTCACCTAGTTGGCCAGGCTGGTCTCGAACTCCTGACTTTAAGTGATCTGCCCCACCTTGGATCTCCCTCCCATAGTGCTGGGATTATAGATATGAGCCACAGCACCTGGCCAGCACTTGCTTTTTTCATTCACCAGTGTATCCTGGAGATTTTTTTCATAGCACTACAGAGACAGCATCTATATTCTTTTTTTTTTTTTTTTTTTTGAGACAGAGT
Source organism: Saimiri boliviensis (assembly GCF_048565385.1). Classification (NCBI taxonomy): domain Eukaryota; kingdom Metazoa; phylum Chordata; class Mammalia; order Primates; family Cebidae; genus Saimiri; species Saimiri boliviensis. The sequence continues at coordinate 92,368,606 of NC_133457.1, read as the reverse complement.
TTTGCTCTTGTTACCCAGGCTGGAGTGCAATGGCATGATCTCGGCTCACCGCAACCTCCGCCTCCTAGGTTCAAGCAATTCTCCTGCCTCAGCCTCCTGAGTAGCTGGGATTACAGGCACGTGCCACCATGCCCAGCTAATGTTTTGTATTTTTAGTAGAGACAGGGTTTCACCATGTTGACCGGGATGGTCTCGATCTCTCGACCTCATGATCCACCCGCCTTGGCCTCCCAAAGTGCTGGGATTACAGGCTTGAGCCACCGTGCCCGGCTATATTCTTTTAAATTCTTATCCATCGTGTGGCTAAATTATAGTTCATTCAACAAACGTAAAAATTATTGTGAACTATAGTATTTCACATTTACAGAAAGGTGCTTATAATTCTATAATGAGCATCCAAGTACCTGAGCATCAAGTACCTATCAGTCATTTCATTTAAGAAATAAACACCATGCAGTGGCTCACGCTTGTTATCCTAGCACTTTGGGAGGCTGAGGCAGGTGGATCACAAGGTCAGGAGATTAAGACCAGCCTGACCAACATGGTGAACCCCATCTCTACTAAAAATACAAAAATTAGCCAGGCGTGGTGGCATGTACCTGTAATCCCTGCTGCTCAGGAAGTTGAGGCAAGAGAATTGCTTGAACCCAGGAAGTAGAGGTTGCAGTGAGCCGAGATGGTCCCACTGCACTCCAGCCTGGGCAACAGAGCAAGACTCTGTCTCAAAAAAACAAAACAAAACAAAAGAAATAAAAACCAGCATTACCTCATTATTTTCTGCTTTTATTTTCACAAACTCCTTCCTTCTGTTTTCATTTAGTATATCCATACCTCTTTAGGGGTGCTTAAGTCATTTGTTTTCAGTCTTAGAAAATGACATTAGTCTTTAAGTTATGAATTTCCCTGTGACACAGCTTTACTTGTTTTCCATAGGTTCTGATGTGGTGTTTTCACTAGACGGTTTTTAGAAATCCATGGTTTCACTCTTTTCCTTCTTAATACCATAGTTTTACATGACTTCGTGAGAACAATATTTTTGAATTCTTGTATGTTAAAAAAAATTATTTTGGGGCCAGGTGCAGTGGGTCATGCCTGTAATAAAGCACTTTGGGAGGCTGAGGTGGGCGGATCACCTAAGAAAAGGAGTTGGAGACCAGCCTGACCACGATAGAGAAACCCCGTCTCTACTAGAAATATAAAATTAGCTGGGCATGGTAGTACTTGCCTATAATGCCAGCTGTTTGGGAGGCTGAGGCAGGAGAATTGCTTGAACCCAGGAGGCAGAGGTTGTGGTAAGCTGAGATCATGCCATTGTACTCCAGCTTGGACAACAAGAGTGAAACTCTGTCTCAAAAAAAAAAAAAAAAAAGTTATTTTTGGGCTGTGTGTTGTGGTGGCTCACACCTGTAATCCTAGCCCTTTGGGAGGCTGAGGTGGGCAGATCACTGAAAGCAAGAGTTCGAGACCAGCCTGGCCCACATGGTGAAACCCATTTCTACTAACAATACAAAAAATTAGCTGAGCGTAGTGGCACGTGCCTGTAATCCCAGCTACTTGGGAGGCTGAGGCAGGAGAATCTCTTGACTCCAGGAGAGGAAGGTTGCAGTGAACCAAGATGGCGCCATTGCAGTCCAGCTGGGGCAACAAGAGAGAAACCCCATCTCAAAAAAAAAAAAAAAAAAAAAAAATATATATATATATATATATATATATGTGTGTGTGTGTGTGTGTGTGTGTGTGTGTGTGTGTTGCATATATATATATAATGTTTTTAGAGCCTTTATACTTGATCTTTTTGCCTGGGTGCCCCAAAGTTTCTTTATATTCCAGTAACATTACTAGAATGTATCTCATAGTGCAAACAGTGTTTTTTTTTTTTTTTTTTTTTTTCAAAAGTAGATTAAAGTCTTTCTTTACTTCAGAAATATTTTCCCGGATTATATCTTTAAATAGCTATTGTACTTTATTGTTTCTGTTTCATCTGGGAATTCCAATTACCCACTAGTTGGCTCTTTGTATCAGATGTGGCTATATTCTTCCCACCCCCTTAATCCTTTTAGTTGGGCAGATCTCAGAAAGCACTAGAAAAGAAAAATTACTTCCTGCAGATGTATCTCTTATTTGCCGTAAAGTAGGGACTACAATGTAGCTCTGTAGGAAGGCCCAGTTTAACTTAACCATGGAGAGAGCCTGCAGGCTGTGAAGTTCAGGAGGCTCACTTGCGTGACTCAAGTCTCTGCCTTCTGGGCAGTTCCAGGTCCTCCATCATTATGGAATTGCTCCATGCCTTAGTATTCAAATATGAGTTCCTGAGCCCTCATCCTACCTGCAGTGGAATGCCGAGTACTCCAGCATTTCTGGGCTTCTCGTGGGGATGTGTGTCTCCTAGGCATCATTTAACTTTCTGCTTCTATGGCATTGTCAGTCTCACTCGGGGTCAGGACATACGGCTCTTCTTCCTGCCCTGCTGTCTGTCTAAACAAAGCATACATGCTCTTTTCCTTGATGTCCCTAAAGAAACAGACATTTGTGTATAGCCAACTGTTACAAAAGTTTAGGGGGACAGAGGAGAGTCATCTTATAGAATGACAGAGCAGAAAACTTACAAGTGATTGTTATGTGCTCCCTTTCCCCTGAGTCTCTTGCCCATTCCACGAAGTGGAGTTTTCCCACTCCTAGTCCCCTCCTGGGACCTCAGCCTCTCATCAGCTTTCACACCACTCCTTATTTTTAAACATTTTCAGGCCAGGTGCTGTGGCACATGCCTATAATCCCAGCACTTTGAGAGGCCAAGGCAAGAGGATCACTTGAAGCCACGAGTTTGAGAGCAGCCTGGGCAACAAAGTGAGATTCTGTCTTAATAAAATTATATATATATATATATTTGTTTGTTTTGAGATGGAGTCTAGCCCTATGCCTCCCAGGTTCAAGTGATTCTCCTGCCTCAGCCTCCCAAGTAGCTGTAGCTGAGACTACAGGTACGTACCACCATGCCTGGCCAATTTTTGTATTTTTAGTATAGATGGGGTTTCACTATGTTGGCCAGGCTAGTCTCGAACTCCTGACCTCGTGATCTGCCCACTTGGCCTCCCCAAGTGCTGGGATGCTTTTTTTTTTTTTTTTTTTTTATATATATAATGGGGTCTCACTCTGTTGCCCAGGCTGGAGTGCAGTGATGTGATGTTGCCTCATTGCAACCTCTGCCTCCCAGGCTCAAGCAGTTTTCCCACCTCAGCCTTCCGAGTAGCTGAGACCATAGGCACACACCACCAAGCCTAGCTAATTTTCTGTTTGTATTTTTGGTAGAGGCAGGGTTTTGCCATGTGGCCCAGACTGGTCTCAAAACTTCTGAGCTCAAGTAATCCTCTTGCCTCAGCCTCCCAGAGTGCTGGGATTACAGGAGTGAGCCCCTGCACCCAGCCAAAAAAAACTTTTTTTCCTTTGAAATTACAGACTCAAGGAACATGATGAAATTCATGTGTCAGACCTCCTTCCCCACTGATGTCTGTCCACTGAAGGGGGCCACAGAAAGATGTATCCTTCTAGAGATGAATTACACATTTTCCTTAAGAGGCAGATACAGTTTTACCAATTTTTTCAACAACTTTCCACTGTTTACGTATTCTTTCTTGTGTGTTAGTTTACCATTTCTTTTTTCTATCTGGTTATAACCTCCACCAATTGTGCCTCTTTTGTTTTTTTACATTATACCCAACAGTGGGCACAAAACAGGCACCCAGTATATACTGAACAAATGAATGAATGAAGGAATGAATGAATAGGGCTTATAGGAAACCCCAGGGGCCAGGGACTCTGCAGCGTTACTAGGTAACTTTTTCTTTCTCCTGGGAAGCAGAGATAAACAATAGACAGTAACTCTTTTCGCTCTTGTTACCCAGGCTGGAGTGCAATGGCGCCATCTCGGCTCACTGCAGCCTCCGCCTCCTGGGTTCAGGCAATTCTCCTGCCTCAGCCTCCTGAGTAGCTGGGATTACAGGCACGTGCCACCATGCCCAGCTAATTTTTTGTATTTTTGGTAGAGACGAGGTTTCACCATGTTGACCAGGATGGTCTCGATCTCTTGACCTCGTGATCCACCCGCCTCGGCCTCCCAAAGTGCTGGGATTACAGGCTTGAGCCACCGCGCCCGGCCTAGACAGTAATTCTTAATCTCTCAAGGATGCTGCTCCCAGCACTGCTTGCCATTTCCCAGAAGATAAGCCACAAAGAAGATAAGCTGCAAAGGAAGCAGCTGTGTTGGGCCTTCAAGTTTCCTGCTGCAAGTTACCCTACGCTCAGATATTACCCCGGCTGGGCCAGGTGGGTGGCTCACACCTATAATCCCAGCACTTTCGGGAGGCTGAGGCAAGTGGATTGCTTGAGTCCAGGAGTTTGAGACCAGCCTAGGCAACATGGAGAAACCCCAGCTATACAAAAAATTAGCCAGGCATAGTGGCATGTGCCTGTAGTCACAGCTACTTGGGAGGCTGAAGTGGGAGAATCACCTGAGCCCGGGAGGTCAAGGCTGTAGTGAGCCGAGATCACTGCATTGCACTCCAGCCTGGGCAACCAGAGTAAGACCCTGTTTCAAAAAAAAAAAAAAAGAGTGGGGGGCTTTCTATACAGCTGTTAATGAATAGAATTTTATCTTTCCCCTCGGTGTTCTGGAAGAGTTTAGACATATGATTGGGGAGCTGGGTGCAGTGGCTCACTCCTGTAATCACAGCACTTTGGAAGGATAAGGCAGGTGGATCGCTTAAGGTCAGGAGTTTGAGACCAGCCTGACCGACATGGTAAAACCCCTTCTCTACTAAAAATACAAAACCAAGCCGGGCATGGTGGTGGGTGCCTGTAATCCCAGCTACTCAGGAGGCAGAGGCAGGAGAATCGCTTGAACCCAGGAGGCAGAGGTTGCAGTGAGCTGAGGTCGTGCCAGTACACTCCAGCCTGGGCAACAAGAGTGAAACTGTCTCAAAAAAAAAAAAAAAAAGAAAAGAAAGAAATATGAAAGGGGGTTGGACGCAGTGGCTCACACCTGTAATCCCAACACTTTGGGAGGCTAAGGCTGGCAGATCACCTGAGGTTAAGAGTTCGAGACCAGCCTGTCCAATATGGCAAAACCCCATCTATACTAAAAATACAAAATGAGCTGGGCATGGAGGTGCATCCCTGTAATCCCAGCTACTCAGGAGGCCGAGGCAGGAGAATCGCTTGAACCCAGGAGGCAGAGGTTGTGGGGAGCTGAGATCATGTACTCCAGCCTGGGTGACAAGAGCAAGACTCCGTCTCAAAAAAAAAAAAAAAAGAAATAAAGAAACCAGCCTTGGTGGCTCTCGCCTGTAATTCCAGCACTTTGGGAGGATGAGGTGGGCAGATCACAAGGTCAGGAGATCAAGACCATCCTGGCTAACATGGTGAAACCCCATCTCTACTAAAAATACAAAAATTAGCTGGGTGTGGTGGCACATGCCTGTAATCCCAGCTACTTGGGAGGCTAAGGAAGGAGAATCACTTGAACTAGGAGGTTACAGTGAGCCAAGATCGCTCCACTGCATTCCAGCCTAGAGACACAGAGACTTAGTCTTCAAAAAAAAAAAAGAAATATAATTGGGTATCACCATAGGCTCTAGTTCCTGCCCTGAGGGAATGTGAGTTAAAAAGCAGTTAGAAGCCAGGTGCGGTGGCTCCCACCTGTAATCCCAGCACTTTGGGAGGCCAAGGCAGGTGGATTGCTTGAGGTCAGGAGTTCGAGACCAGCCTGGCCAACATGATGAAACCCCCTTCTCTTAAAAAAAAAAAAAGGAATTTAAAAATTTTAAAAATAAAAATAAAAAGCAGTTAGAGGTGGGCTCAGCGGCTCATGCCTGTAATCCCAGCACTTTAGGAGGCCAAGGTGGGCAGATCACCTGAGGTCAGGAGTTCGAGAACAGCCTGGCCAACATGGTGAAACCCCGTCTTTACTCAAAATACAAAATTAGCCAAGTGTGGTGGCATGTGCCTGTAATCCTAGCTACTCAGGGGGCTGAGGCAAGAGAATCGCTTGAACCTGGGAGGTGGAGGTTGAAGGTGGAGGTTGCAGTTAGCCAAGATTGCATCATTGCACTGCAGTCTGGGTTAAAAGGGTCTCAAAAAAAAAAAAAAAAAAAAGTCAGAGATCTAATGTGGTTCACACCTGTAGTTCTAGCACTTTGGGAGTCCAAGATGGGAGGACTGCTAGAGGCCAGGATTTTGGGACCAGCCAGTGCCACATAGCAAGACGCCGTCTCTACAAAAAATAAATTTAAAAAAGAGCCAATGGTAGATGCTTGTTGTCCTAACTGCTCATGAGACTGAGGCAGGAGGATCAGTAGCTTAGAAGGAACTCCAGAACTGAGTTCTGAACAAGTGAAGCTTAAGATGCAGTGACATGATCATGGCTCACTGAAACCTCCAGATCGATCTCCTGGGCTCAATTGATCCTCCCGCCTTAGCCTCCCAGGTAGCTGAGACTAGAGGAGAGTACCATCATGCCTGGCTAATTTTTTGTACTTTTTGTAGAGACAGGGTTTTGCCATGTTGCCCACGCTGGTCTTTGACTCCTGGGCTCAAGCAATCCTCCTGCCTCAACCTGACAAAATGCTGGGATTACAGGTGTGAGCCACCATGCCCAGCCTAGGGAACTTTTGGGAAAATGAATATATTCTAGATGTTGATATGGATGCTGGTTGCACACACATTTACAAAGATAAAAATGAATCAAGTCCTCATGCATGTAGTCCTAGCACTTTGGGCAGCTGAGGCGGGTGGATCAGCTGAGGTCAGGAGTTCAAGACCAACCTAGCTACCATGGTGAAACCATGTCTTTACAAAAAACAACAACAACAACAAAAATTAGCTGGGAACGGTGGTGCACACCTGTAGTCCCAGCTACTTAAGAGGCTGTGGCAGGAGAATCCTTTGAACCCAGGAGCTGGAGGTTGCAGTGAGCTGAGATGTCGCCATTACGCTCCAGCCTGGGCGACAGGGTAAAATACAAAATACAAACAAACAAAAAACCCCAAAAATGAATCAAGTCATACACTTAAGATTGATATATTTTTCTGAATGTAAATTATGCTTCAAGAAATAAAACCCTTCCATGCACAGAGTACCTAGGGTGACTTCCGCTTCCTGCAGTGAATACCTGATTTTGGGAGAGGAGCCCTAGGACAAGAGACAGCAAGAGACGCTGAGAACAAGCAGGGCACCAGCAGTGTGGCAGGAAGCTGGGAGTATGGAGGGATGTGACCAGGGAGAAATCTGTGTTGGGAGAGGCCTGTGAATTTTAGAAACTCTATATCTAACTCTCAAGGCATGTCGTTGCCAAGCAGCCTGTGTCAGTGGCAGGCAACCAGCCACACAACGTCCAGAGACCTGATGAGAGGGCTATGCCAACTCCAGGGCCAGGCAGTCCCGGGGGAGTAGCTGGCTGCAGCAGGGACTGACCCAGGAGCTGCAGTGAGCCAAGCCCCCTCCTTGTCCTGAGATCCCTGAGAGGTAAGGCAGGCTCATGGCAGACCCTATTATGTCCCACATCATGGCTGGAACCATCTCACATGGCTGGTCAAGGCAAGGATGACCCCAGGAAGCCAGAGGACTTGGAGACTCTGTATTGTAGGAAAAAAAAAAAAAACACTAAAAAAGTCACTGGAGTGTCACCAGCAGTCACCCCTGGATGGTGGCATTATGGTTTTTTTCCTTTTTTTGAGATGGAGTGTTGCTCTGCCACCCAGGCAAGAGTGCAGTGGTATGATCTTGGCTCGCTGTAACCTCCGTCTCCTGAGTTCAAGCAATTCTCCTGTCTCAGCCTCCTGAGCAGCTGGGGTTACAGATGTTGCCCCCACGCCTGGCTAATCTTTGTAGATGGTGGCATTATGAATATGGATTTTGGTTTTCTTCATCAAATATTTCTGTTTTCCCCACATTAGCTGTAAAAACTATATATGTATGTATGTAAATAAGTTGACAGATTGAACAAATTCAGCAGTTTAAAGAATAGCCGTGTAAGTGCAGTGGAGTCTGCCTGTGGTCCTAGTTACTCGAGAAGTTTAGACAGAAGGATTGCTTGAGCCCAGGAGTTCAAGACCAACCTGAGCAATGTAGTAAGACCTTTGTTTATTTTATAAATAAATACATAAAAAATAAAGAATAACTGTTAAAAATATTACTCAAAATGAATTCATAAAGGTGGGGATTATGTTTTTAGTCTCAGTTTCCCGAAGGACTCACATCTGAGAACATGACCGTGTTTGGGGCTCTCTGGCACTATCTTTGGGCCTGACCTCTGCTCTCTAGGGGGAAACATGAGCTGGTGGTTGCTGAGTCATCATGTATGGGTCACATCCTCCCTGGGAGGCCTGGAGACATAGGCCTGTCTGTGATGAGCTTTAGAGGGCAGGGGGCAGCTCCAGAGCCCTCACTGGGGGCAGCCTAGGGCATAGATCACTCTCTGGACTTGCTCTTCTAATAAATGGACAATGATCAATGAATTACACCCATGAAATAGGGGGGGATGCAATAAAAAATAAAAGATAATATAAATAGCCAGATAGGGTCAAAGATGATTTATTTTACTTTAAAATTTTGAAATGATTTCAGATTTACAACATAGTTGCAGAAATAATGCAAATGTTTACATCTTACATAACCCAGTGCAATGATCCTAACACTGACAGATTATCGTTAACTAATCCAAAAGCCTTATTCTGATTTTGCCTGATGTCCTTTTTCTGTTTCAGGATCCAACCAGGTTCCCATATGACATTCAGTTGTCATGTCACTTTCGTGTCCTTTTCTCTGGAGCAGTCCCTCAGTCTCCTTGTCTTTCCTGACCTTGAAATTTTTGAAGAGTTATTCTGCAGAGTGGTGCTATTCAATAGAACTTCCAGCAATCATCGAAATGTTGTTTGTGCTGCCCACTATGAAGCCATTAGCTACATGAAAATAGCATTTGAAATGTGGCTTGTGGGGCTCAGAAACTGGCTTCTAAGTATTACTTAATTTTAATTAAAATAGCTACATGTGGCTAGTAGCCACTGTATTGGACAGGACAGCTGTCAAATGTCCCTCATTTGGGGTTTGCTTACTGTTTCCCTATGAGTAGTTTCAGATCATGAGCTTTTGATAGGAATACCATAAGCATGTTGTTGTGTTCTTTGTCTAAATTTTTATAAAAGCTGTTGAGGGCCTGGTATGGTGGCACACGCCTGTAATCCCCAGCACTTTGGGAGGCTGAGGTGGGTGGATCATGAGGTCAGGAGATCGAGACCATCCTGGCCAATATGGTGAAACCCTGAGGCAAGGGAATGGCTTGAACCCAGGTGGCGGAGGATGCTGTGAGCCGAGATCATGCCACTGTACTACAGCCTAGGTGACAGAGCAAGACTCCGTCTCAAAAAAAAAAAAAAAAAAAAGCTGTTGACAGGTGACAGGGAACCACCTAGTCAGACAGTGGGATTGTTTTAATGCCCTTTGAGGTTCAGCAAAGAAAGGAGTGATAGCCGCATTTGGAAGCCCACCCCCACACTTTCAATGTTCTTCCTCAAAGAATGAGATATGAAGCTGCTAGAGCACGTTGGGGAGCAGGCAGGATTGATTCTTGAACTAATCAACATTTATGCCCTCTTGGCTAAACTAGGCAGAGCTGTTTATTACAGTTAGATGTGATTAAGCACACTTTTTAAATGCTGAAGGTTGTGAAATATCTACAGGGCTATAAAGTACAGTAATAAAAACTTCACCTAAGCCGGGCCTGGTGGCTCATGCCTGTAATCCCAGCGCTTTGGGACGTGGATCACCTGAGGTCGGGAGTTCAAGACCAGCCTGGCTAACATAGAGAAACACCCCCTCTACTAAAAATACAAAAATTAGCCGGGGGTGGTGGCATGGGCCTGTAATCTCAGCTACTCAGGAGGCTGAGGCAGGAGAATTGCTTAAACCCAGGAAGTAGAGGTTGCAGTGAGCAGAGATTGTGCCATTACACTCCAGCCTCGTTGACAAGAGTGATACTCTGCCTCAAAACACTGGCTTTGGAGTCAAGCCTGTACTTAGGCATCTGTAAGTCTTCTTTTTTAAAATTGCAGTATATAGTAACACATGACCTTCAGTGTACAGCTAATGCATTTTTACATATGCTTTAGCTCTGGTACCCACCACTCACATCAAGATGTAGAATATTTCCACTTCCCTAAAAGGTGTGCATCCCTTCCCTCCCCCAGACGGCATCCCCCAGAAATTACCAGTATTTAATTTCTACTTAGTAGATTAGTTTTGTCGGTTTTTGAACCTTAAATGACTGGAAGCAGACAGAATGTGCTCTTTAGTGTTTGGTTCCATTCACTAAGCACTGTTTAGCAGCTGGTGCCCATTCATTTGTGGGAAGATCCTCCTATGTCTGTGTGTTAATAGTTTGTTCGTTTTCACTGCCGTATACTATTCCACGATGTGATTACACCATAGTTTGTCTTTCTGTTTTCCTGCTGATGACCATTTGCGTTTTCAGATTTTGCCTATCATGAATAAGTCAGTACAAACATTATCTAGGTGTATGTTTCTAGGTAAATATATACCTGGGGCGAAGTTGCTGGGTCATAGGATTAGCATGCCGGGCGTGGTGGCTCAAGCCTGTAATCCCAGCACTTTGGGAGGCCAAGGCGGGTGGATCACGAGGTCGAGAGATCGAGACCATCCTGGTCAACATGGTGAAACCCCGTCTCTACTAAAAGTGCAAAAAATTAGCTGGGCATGGTGGCACGTGCCTGTAATCCCAGCTACTCAGGAGGCTGAGGCAGGAGAATTGCCTGAGCCCAGGAGGCGGAGGTTGCGGTGAGCCGAGATCGCGCCATTGCACTCCAGCCTGGGTAACAAGGGCGAAACTCCGTCTCAAAAAAAAAAAAAAAAAAAAAAGGATTAGCATACGTTTAACTGCAGTAACATCTGTCATTTTTCCAAATCTCTTAAACTCTCTTTAAAACAGGAAGAATAAACCTACTCTACCTGATTATCGTGAGCGTATTTAATGAACTCTAAAGAATAAGGCTTTAAGTCTTGTGCCTGGAAGACAGTAGGTGCTCAACAAGTGCTGGCCTCTGCTCCAGCAGGGGAAGGGCGAAGCAGAAGGCAGGAACTGCGGGAGGTACCCGTCCCCTACCGTTGGGCGGAAGAGGCCGCTCTCACGCAGCACTTAACCCACACCCAGCCTGACTGCCAGCCAATTTGGCGAGTGCCTGCCTGGCGCCTACCCACCCTGCATTCCCTCGCCCGCTCCCGTTCCTACAGGCCCAGCGTGCGCGTCTCTTGGCTAGGCATCCTTGCCCCGTGACTTCAGCGTCATCCAACGTTTGTTGGACACTTAACTGTAAGCCAGGCCATGAGCATGCAGGAGAGAACGACACGAATATCCTCGCCCCTCAAAGCTCCCAGCGGGAGGAGGGGCTGTTTCACTTGGGAAGCGTGGGGATGGAATTCTCAGCCCGCCAATGACTCCGAGGCCGGCCGCCTGCCTGGTTTCTGGCCGGACACTGGACTTCCCCTGGAAGTTGCTCGAGACGAACAAGGGAAGAAAACAAACCGCTCTCCCGCGCCCCCAGCAGGAAATCAGTTCGATTCTGCGAGCCTAGTCCAGCGTGTCTCGACCCGCAAACCAAGGCCCAGTGCCTTTCCCCGCCGCTCCGCCCCAGAGCCGCCAGCCAATCACGCGGGGATTGGAAGCCCCGCCCCTCCGGGTGGCCAATGGCCGCGCTCCTTGCTCGCCCCGCCTCCTCGCTGCGGGGAGGGTCGTAGGCCCCGGGCGGCGGTCGCCAGGTCGCAGGGCCCGGGCTACTGGAGGTAAGATCGCCGCTGGGGCGCTTGGTTCTCTCTGCTCAGTACACACGGACGCCTTTAGGGAAGGTGGCTGCAGCGGAAGGACCGAGTCCGCCGGGGCGCCCTGGGTCTGGGGCGCGCGGGGCTCGGGAAGAGCCGGCCCTGAGGCGCACGGGGTTCGGGAACACTGAAGGGCTCCAGGCGCCGCATCCAGCACCGGGGAAAAGGGGTAGGTGGCGCTGGGCGTCTGCTCTGTCTGGGGGAAAGGTAGGGCCGGAAGGGGACGGGCAGCGGCCGCTGACCTCCTGCTGCCCGCAGGCCCAGGGTGACTCTAAGGTGGGGCCGAGCCTCGACTGGCCTCGCCTTGGCCTCGAGTACTGCCGCCCTCCCCTGGGTGTGGACAGTTCTCGGCGGCGACACCAGCTCAGAACAGCTTCCCCGCGCTCCGCGGACCTGGATCTCGCCCAGGAATCCGATCCGAGGCTGTGAGGCCTGTCCCTTTGGGGAGGGTAGGTATTTATTTCCGGGATGCACTTAGAGCCTCTGGACAGTCAGGTCGGAAACTTTGCTGCATCGAGAACACTCTGTCACCTCCTTCCTTCTCAGATGGGAAAGAGGTGCCAGGAAAACAATGAAACAAACCAAAACAACAGAGAAGGCATTCTCCGTATGCAAGTCGTGAAGCCTCAAAACTATCTAGGAGGACAGCCAACGACTTGGGACCTGTGGCCGCAATGTGAGGGCAGAGTTAATGTCTGAACTAAATGTTGCTTCCTCCCAAGTGCACCCTCAGCCTCTCCCACAAGTGACCTTGGGCCCTCTTTGGGCTTGAAGGCAGGTGGCTCTGTGGGTCTCACTTGCTGCAGGGGTCTCTGTGCCCTGCAAGGTGTATGAACAACTGCAATGAGGTAGCAGATTCTGGGTTCAAATCCTGTGCTAGCCTCTGGCCAGCTGTGCACCTTGGCATCACTTCCCCTGTCACGAGGTTGGGGAAGGTTTAACTAAAAGAACCTTAGGATGTGCTTGTCTGCAGTAGGCCCTCAATAAATGTGAACAGACGTGGGCTTCCTTTCCTTTTGGTTGGGCTACAACATCATCCCCTCCCCTCCATGTGTGTTGTAGGCGCTGAGGCCAGAGTGCCTCATCTGATTGCCTCCTGGTACCTGGCTGATGCCGTGAGAAAGGAAGGAGAAATGGTTTTGTTTCTTTTTTTTTTTTTAATGGAATCTCACTCTGTTGCCCAGGCTGTAGTGTAGTAGCCTGATCTCAGCTCACTGCAACCTCTGCCTCCCGGGTTCTAGAGATTCTCATGCCTCAGCCTCCCCAGTAGCTGGGATTACAGGTGTCTGATGCTATGCCTGGCTAATTTTTGTATTTTTAGTAAAGACAGGGTTTCACCATGTTGGCCAGGCTGGTCTCGAACTCCTGACCTCAAGTGATGTGCCTGCCTTGGCATCCCAAAGTGCTGGGATTACAGGCATGAGCCACCATGCCTGGCCGAGAAAGTGGTCTATTAACTGCCACCTGCCACGGAGTTAGGTTTTGCTTTTTTTTTTTTTTTTTTTTTTCTGAGACAGAGTCTCGCTCTGTCCCCAGCTGGAGTGCAGTGCATGATCTTGGCTCACCGCAACCTCCACTTCCCGGATTCAAGTGATTCTCCTGCCTCGGCCTCCCAAAGTGCTGAAGTTACAGGCGTGAGCCACCACACCCAGCACTTTGCTCATTTCTTGAAGGCTCAGAGGACCCCTACTTCACCTTCCTAATCCTCCTGAACTGTCATTTGCACTTGGCCCACAAGGAGTGCAGCAGCGCCTGGTGGTGGCAAAGCAAGTTGTGAATGTGAGACTCTGAGGCCAGTGACAAGACTGTTTCCCCTGTGAGGAGGGTTTGGTGGCCCAGCAGCTTTTAGGTGCTGTTGGCTCTGCAGCACTGCTTCCTAGAGGTCTCATGCTTGCCTGATGCCCACTTGGTCCTCTTCTGCCTCTTTCCCTCCCTGACAGCCCACTAGGAATCCAATAGCTCGAGCTTCACTTGTTCAGAACTGAGTTCTGGAGTTCCTTCTGAGCCACTCCTCCTCCCCTGGCTTCTCTGGTCTGGTAAAAGGGCACCTGCCATCTACCCAGTGCCTAAGCAGTCATCCTTGATTCTTTTCTCTCCCTTATCTCCTACACCCTCAAAACACCAGGAATCTGGCTGCCTCCTGCCAACTCTGTGGTTCCCATCCTGGCCATAATCATCCTGTCTCCTGGGCTGTGGCCTCCTGACTGGTGTCCCAGTTTTCATCCTGGCCCCTCCAAAGTCCTCACAATTGTCAGAGAAGTTTTTAATGTAAATCAGATCTTCTTTCTCTGCCAGAACCTTCCAGTGGGTCCCTGTTTCACTCCAACTAAAACTCAGAGTCCTTTCCTACAGCACCCTACATGAGTAGTCCCTTTCACCTCCTTGACCTTCATCTCTGCCCCTCTCCCTAGCTTTCTTAACCTTGACCACACTGACCTGCTTTCTATTCTTCAAACATGCCAAGCTCATCCCATTTTAGGACTTTTGCATTTACCATGCCCTCTGCCAAAAACACCAATGTTCTCAGAGCCTGAGAACTGTCACCTGTGTTCTTAACACTAGTTCAGAAAGGCTTCTTTGACCCCCTAGTTCAAGTAGCATGCCTGTCTCCAGGGACTGTGTCTCTTTACCTGCTTTATTTTCTTTAGAATCTTTATTGCTATCTGGAATTCTTTTTTTTTTTTTTTGAGACGGAGTTTCACTCTTGTTACCCAGGCTGGAGTGCAATGGCGCCATCTCGGCTCACCGCAACCTCCGCCTCCTGGGTTCAGGCAATTCTCCTGCCTCAGCCTCCTGAGTAGCTGGGATTACAGGCGTGCGCCACCACGCCCAGCTAATTTTTTTTGTATTTTTTTTAGTAGAGACGGGGTTTCACCATGTTGACCAGGATGGTCTCGATCTCTTGACCTCGTGATCCACCCGCCTCGGCCTCCCAAAGTGCTGGGATTACAGGCTTGAGCCACCGCGCCCGGCTTTTTTTTTTTTTTTTTATTTGAGACGGAGTTTCGCTCTTGTTGCCCAGGTTGGAGTGCAATGGCGCAATCTCAGCTCACTGTAACCTCCGCCTCCTGGGTTCAGGCAATTCTCCTGCCTCAGCCTCCTGAGTAGCTGGGATTACAGGCACACGCCACCATGCCCAGCTAATTTTTAGTATTTTTAGTAGAGACGGGGTTTCACCATGTTGACCAGGATGGTTTCGATCTCTTGACCTCGTGATCCACCCGCCTCGGCCTCCCAAAGTGCTGGGATTACAGGCTTGAGCCACCGCGCCCGGCTGGAATTCTTATTTGGGTAAGAATTTACTGATCTACTATTTGTCCCACACCAGTAGAATATAAATTGGATGTGGCACAGACCTTGTCTCTTTTATTCCCTGCAGCACTCCCTGATAGGGGAGGCAAAAAAGAAACAAGCAAAAACATCTATAATTGCAAATTGTGGTAACTCCTACATAAACAACTGGTAGCAATTGCTTATATTTGAGGCACTTAAATTTTTTTTTTTTTTTTTTTTAAGACAGAGCCCCATTCTGTTGCCCAGGCTGAAGTGCAATGGCGCGATCTTGGCTCACTGCGACCTCCGACTCTCAGCTTTAAGTGATTTTCTTGCCTCAGCCTCCTGAGTAGCTGGGATTGCAGGCGACCACCACAATGCCCAGTTTATTTTTTTGTATTTTTAGTAGAGATGGGGTTTCTCTATGTTGGCCAGGCTGGTCTCAAACTCCTGACCTCAGGTGATCCATCTGCCTTGGCCTCCCAAAGTGCTAGGATTACAGGTGTGAGCCACCACACCCAGCTGGCACTTAAAAATTTTAAACTTAGGCTGGCCACAGTGGCTCACACCTGTAATCCCAGCACTTCGGAAGGCCAAGGCAAGCAGATCACTTGAGCTCAGGAGTTCGAGACCAATCTGGAAAACATAGTGAAACCCGTCTCTACTAAAAAATACAAAAGTTGGCCAGGCACGGTGACTCACAACAACAAACAAAAAAGTTAGCCAGGTATGATCGTGGGCTCCTGTAATCCCAGCTACTTGGGAGGCTGAGGCAGGAAAATTGCTTGAACCTGGGAGGTGGAGGCTGCAGTGAGCCGAGATCACACCACTGTACTCCAGCCTGGATGATAGAGGGAGACTCTGTCTCCAAAAAAAAAAATAGACTTAATAAGGCTGAATTACTGTACTGTCAAAACAAACTATCTGAGCCATTTTAAGGGTGAGGAAAAGTCTGGAAACTGGTAACTTGCCCAAGACACACAGTGAATTCAAGGCATGGAACTCAGTCTCCCATCTTAAGAATGTGTGTGGGCCAGGCGCGGTGGCTCATGCCTGTAATCCCAGCACTTTGGGAGGCCGAGGTGAGTGGATCACCTGAAGTCTGGAGTTTGAGACTAGCGTGACCAACATGGAGAAATCCCATCTCTACTAAAAATACAAAATTAGCCTAGCATGGTGGCACATGCCTGTAATCCCAGCTACTTGGGAGGCTGAGGCAGGAGAATCTCTTGAACCCAGAAGGCAGAGATTGTGGTGAGCTGAGATTGCACCATTGCACTCCAGCCTGGGCAACAAGAGTGAAACTCTGTCTCAAAAAAAAAAGAGAGAATGTATGTGTAGCAGGCTTTAAAGCAGGCCTGCAGCCATGTCATAGAAAGAAGATGACCTGAAGATCTCAGTTAGAATCTCAGTTCTTTGCTCTTCTACTAACTAGCAAGCATACCTCATTTTCTTCTTTAAAGTAGGATGATCCTATTATTATCATGTTGGGCTTCACTTTTAATTTTTTCAGTATGTCCCAAAGCAGCAGCACTTTTAGGTACAGGCCTCTTGCTTATCAGCTTGAGGGCCTTTAGAGCCAGAAGGAGAGCCAGGACATTCTTAGGCACCGAAACTACGGTTACATACAGATCCCTCTACCATATGTGCTAGGAGTACATGCAGACCTCCCCAATGCTGACCAACCTACAGGAGAGAAATGGGCCCTAGGTATTCTGGATCTGATTCTTTTTGGTCATCAATTATTTTTATTTTTATTTTTTTAGAGATGGGGTCTCGCCGTGTTGCCCAGGCTGGCCTCAAACACCTGGGCTCAAGAGATCCTCCTGCCCTAGCTTCTCTAGTAGCTGCTGGTCATCAATTCATTTTTAGCAAATTCTGCAGGAACCTTGGAGAGACCCAGGCAGTAAAAAATAGGATGTTTAAAGAAACTAAAGATGGCTGAGCACAGTGGCTGGCACTTACAATCCAAGCTACCTGCCAGGCTGAGGCAGGAGGATCACTTGAGGCCAGGAGTTTGAGACCAGACTGGGCAACATCACAAGACCCTGTCTCTAGAAAAATTTTAAAAATTAGCTGGGTGTAGTGGCACAAGTCTGTAGTTCCAGCTACCTAGGATGCTGAAGCGGCAGGATTGCTTGAACACAGGAGTTTGAGGCTGCACTGAGCTATGATTGCACCACTGCACCCAACCGGGGTAACAGAGTGAGACCCCATCTCTTAACAACAACAACCACAAAAAAGGTGGGCATGGTGGTTCACACCTGTAATCTCAAATCTTGGGAGACCAAGGTGGGTAGATTACTTGAGGTCAGGAGTTTGTGACCAGCCTAGCCAACATGATAAACCCACATCTCTACTAAAAATACAAAAATTAGATGGGCATGGTGGTGCATGCCTGTAATCTCAGCTACTTGGGAGGCTGAGGCAGGAGACACAATTGAACTCAGGAAGCAGAGGTTGCATTGAGCTGAGATTGCACCACTGCACTCCAACCTGGGTGACACTGTCTCAAAAAAAAAAAAGAAAAGAAAAAGATTTAAAGATGAAAGAAAACAAAAATTCCAAGAAGTTGAGAAATAATTGCCTTTTGTCCAGCCCCACTCCCAACCGTGTGTAATATGTGATCTGTTTTCTTCCAGTGTCGTTTCCTGTCAGTCCATTCACCCTTCATGGGGCCAGAGCCCTCTCTCCAGAATCTGAGCAGCAATGCCGTTTGCTGAAGACAAAACCTATAAGTATATCTGCAGACATTTCAGCAATTTTTGCAATGTGGATGTTGTAGAGATTCTGCCTTACCTGCCCTGCCTCACAGCAAGAGACCAGGTGAGCCAGGGAAGTGACAGCCAGACACTGGCCTGGGGACAGGGCTGTGGAATCCAAAGCTCAACCCCATCCTAGTTCCTTCCCCAAGCCAGAGCCGGCTCCTTCTCCCTCTTGCTATGTCTTGCTCCTTGTCCTTGCTGCTTTTTTTTCTCTTGCTGCTTTTCTAACTTTTGGATGAAATGTGGCTCGGGGTGGCTTTGCTGACTTCATCGAGCTCCCCCTTGTGTTGCTTTTGTGAACTGCTCAGAAATATGCTGCTGGCTCTCCTGAGATTTCCTGGCTCTGGTCCCCTTGCCTAATGTTTTTAGAACCTTCTGTTTCCTTCATGTCTCTTGCCATGCTTTGCCCTGCTCAGTTTTGATTCCATTCTCCTTGTCATGGGGCCCTGTCCTGGCAGGGAGCTGGGACTCAGGTTTGAGAGCTGGCAGGAGCCAGGTGACTCTAGCCCCGGCACTTGCTAGCTGGTGAAGCAGGCACAGTCTCTCCCCATTCATTGTAGCTGCTGTTCTCAGATTGGACCCCTGTGCTCCGGAGGGAACCTGTTGGCTCTTTTGGGGACTCCTGTCCTCAGGTTTCTCAGGAGCCCTATTGCTGTCTCCTGCATCCTCCACACAGATTGCATCAGTATGCAGGTCTGTTTGGGGTTTGCCCCTCCCTCTTGTATTTTGGGGATTATAGGGATATCTTGTTTTGTAGTAAATATTTTCTGTGGTTTTGATTTTGTTTTTTTAATATTTTTTTTGAGATGGAGTCTCGCTCTGTTGCCCAGGCTGCAGTGCAATGGTGCAATCTCAGCTCACTGCAATCCCCACCTCTCAGGTTCAAGTGATTCTTGCACCTCAGCCTCCTGAGTAGCTGGGGTCACAGCCATGTGCCACCATGCCTGGCTAATTTTTGTATTTTTATTTTTAGTAGAGACGGGGTTTCACCATGTTGGCCAGGCTGGTTTTTATTTTTATTTTCGAGACAGGGTCTTGCTTTATCACTCAGGCTGGAGTGCAGTGGCACGATTTTTAACTCATTGCAACCTATGCCTCATGGAGTCGAGCTCCTCCCACCTCAGCATCCCAAAGTGCTGAGATTACAGGTGCGAGTCAACATGCCCAGACTATATATATATGTGTGTGTGTGTGTGTGTGTGTGTGTGTGTGTAGATATATATATATATATATTTTTTTTTTTTTTGCCCTAGAAGCTATATGTTTTTTACATTTTTAACTTTTTTTGAAAGAAGGGGGTTTCACTATGTTGCCCAGGCTGTCAAGCTTCTGAGCTCAAGTGATCCTCCTGCCTTGGCTTCCCAAAGTGCTGGGATTACACAGGCATAAACCACCACACCTGGCCTGTGGGTTTTCTTTATTTTAGTTTAGTTTAGTTTATTTATTGACTGGGTCTCACTGTGGTGCCCAGGCTAGAGTGTAGTGGTGTTGCGATCATGGCTCACTGCAGCCTCAAACTCCTGGGCTTAACTGATCCTCCCACCTCAGCTCCCAAGTAGCTGGGACTGCAGGTGTACACCCCATACCCAGCTAATTTTTGTATTTTTCTTTGGTTTCAAACTTCTGGGCTTAAGCAATCCTCCCGCCTTGGCCTCCCAAAGTGCTGGGATTACTGGTATGAGCCACTACAGCAGTATACGTGTGACAAACACACGCATGCTTTGAGATGGGTTGTCACTCTGTCAAACACATTGGAGTGCAGTGACACTATCTTGGCTCACTGCAACCTCCACCTTGCAGGCTCAAGTGATCCTCCTGCCTCAGCCTCCCTTCAGCCTCATCCTCCTGCCTCAGCCTCCCCTCCCTGCTGGGATCACAGGCATGAGCCACTGTGCTCCACCTATTTTTTTATTTAAAAAATATTTTCCTTCTTCTAAAATCTAGCTCCTGCAGGATTCTGTGGGTTTTTGTTTCTGCTATCTGGTTGTTTTTATGTGGGAATTCAGGTAGACATAAAAACTCTGGCCGGGCGCGGTGGCTCAAGCCTGTAATCCCAGCACTTTGGGAGGCCGAGGCGGGTGAATCACAAGGTCGAGAGATCGAGACCAATCTGGTCGACATGGTGAAACCCCGTCTCTACTTAAAATACAAAAAATTAGCTGGGCATGGTGGCACGTGCCTGTAATCCCAGCTACTCAGGAGGCTGAGGCAGGAGAATTGCCTGAACCCGGGAGGCGGAGGTTGCGGTGAGCCGAGATCATGCCATTGCACTCCAGCCTGGGTAACAAGAGCGAAACTCCGTCTCAAAAAAAAAAAAAAAAAAAAAAACAACTCTGGATTATGCAGTAGCTCACGCCTGTAATCCTAGCACTTTGGGAGGCCGAGGCGGGTGGATCACCTGAGGTCAGGAGTTCAAGACCAGCCTGGCCAATGTGGCAAAACCACGTCTCTACCAAAAATACAAAAAATTTAGCTGGGTGTGGTGGTGGGCTCCTGTAATTCTAGCTACGTGGGAGGCTGAGGCAGAATTGCTTGAACCTGGGAGGCAGAGGTTGCAGCGAGCTGAGATTGCACCACTGCACTCCACCCTGAGCGACAGAACAGGACTCTGTCTCAAAAAAAAAAAAGGAAACCTTGTCCACATAGATGCACTAAGAAAGAAAAAAGAAAAAAAAAAAAAGGAAACCCCCCCAAAAAAAACTGCAGCCACTGTCATCTGCCCAGAATCTCCCCAGCATTCTCAGCTTCCTTGTTTCTTATTATTGGCCCCCTCTCTTTCCTTCTTTCACCCCTTCATCATACTTTTGCTGTCTACCTTTTCCTTTTTTCCTAATCCAAAGCTTTCTTTTTGCCCTGGGGGCCACATAAACCCAACGCTTTTGTATCAGATTAATTGGCTTTGGATTCCTGCCCCACTGTCGTAGGATGTTTGCTATAGTACTTTGCTTCTGCTAAGTAAAGTGGGAATAATAATGGCATTAAACAAGATGATGCATGCAAAGCCCTTAATGGAGAGCTCAGGAAATAGTAACTGCTAGTTTCTGGCGGCTGCCAGTTTCTTTAGCAGCTATTGCTGCTAATTGCTCTTCCTCATTCCATACCTGGCCTTGTCCTGGGCTCTGATTCAGTTTCACGTGGCCGCCTTGCTCTTGTGGCTTTCTTGGCGCCCCCACCACCACCACCACCACCACCACCGCTACCACCACCACCACCACCGCTGTGGCTTCATTCTGTGTAGGGAAGTGGCTGGGGCTGCCTGGCTTGAGCAGGACAGTGGCACTGTATCTTCCAGGATCGACTGCGGGCCACTTGCACACTCTCAGGGAACCGGGACACCCTCTGGCATCTCTTCAATACCCTTCAGCGGCGACCTGGCTGGGTGGAGTCCTTCATTGTGGCGCTGAGGGCCTGTGAGCTGTCTGATCTCGCGGACGAAGTGGCCCGTGTCTACCAGAGCTACCAGCCTCGTGAGCATCCTGTTTTGTCTCTCCTTCTGGACCCCCGGTCTGCTCCTTGGCCTCTGCTTTCCCTTCCCCTCTCTCTGTACCTCCTGCCTTTCTCTGTCATCCTCCTTGTCACACTGAAGTAGCGGATAAACCTGGGTGTAGATCCAGGCTGAACCACTTACTAGCTGTGTCCCTTTGGCCAAGCCCTTAAATTTCCCTGAGCCTCAGGCCTCCCCTGTGTAAAATGGAGCTCATGGCAGCACCTGCCAAGGGGAGCTGCAGTGGGTAACACCATGGGAAGATGTGTGTTGAGTGCTGACCTAGGCTTCGCACTTCCTGTATGCCCAGCACATGGGGTCTCCTCTAATTTTCACGGCTGTAGTGATTGCCTCCCACCCTTCCTCATTTCTTCTTCCCAACCTACTTGTTCACCCACCCTCTCTCCACTTTCTCTTCCCCTCCCCTGGTTTACTCTGAGAGCCTGCTGTTCCCTCTACCAACTGCCCAGTTATTCCTTTAGTCCCTCTCAATGTCCCGGCCATTCTCAGTGCTCAGAGGGGATTTGGTGAGATGGAATCTGATCTCGAGTAAATCAAGACACGGGAAGAAAAAGCAAGCCAGTTCTATTTATATTTCAAACTAGAGGTAACCCTTAAGACCCTGACCATATTTTTTTTTTTTTTTTTTTTTTTTTGAGATGGAGTCTTGCCGGGCGCAGTGGCTCAAGCCTGTAATCCCAGCACTTTGGGAGGCTGAGGCGGGTGGATCACGAGGTTAAGAGATCGAGACCATCCTGGTCAACATGGTGAAACCCCGTCTCTACTAAAAATACAAAAAATCAGCTGGGCATGGTGGCACATGCCTGTAATCCCAGCTACTCAGGAGGCTGAGGCAGGAGAATTGCCTGAACCAAGGAGGCGGAGGTTGCGGTGAGCCGAAATTGCGCCATTGCACTCCAGCCTGGGTAACAAGAGCAAAATTCCGTCTCAAAAAAAAAAAAAAAGAGAGATGGAGTCTTGCTCCGTTGCCCAGGCTGGAGTGCAGTGGCATGATCTCAGCTCTCTATAACTCTGTCTCCCAAGTTTAAGCGATTCTCCTGCCTCAGCCTACTGAGTCACTGGGATTACAGGCACCCGCCATCATGCCCAGCTAATTTTTATATTTTTGTAGAGATAGGGTTTCACCATGTTGGCCAGGCTAGTCTTGAACTTGTGACCTCAGATGATCCACCTGCCTCGGCCTCCCAAAGTGCTGGGGTTACAGGCCTGAGCCACTACACCCAGCCCCAGTCACATTTATAACTGTGGGAAATCCATGTTTTTCTTTTCTTTCTCTCTCTCTTTTTCCCCCTTTTAGAGACAGAGTCTTGCTCTGTCAGGCTGGAGAGCAGTGGTGCAATCATAGCTCACTTCCACCTTGACTTCCTGGGCTCAAGCAATCCTTCCACCTCAGCCTCCAGAGTAGCTGGGACTACAGGCATGTGCCACCACACTTGGCTAATTTTCAGAATTTTTTTGTAGGGACCAGGTCTCACTATGTTGCCCAAGCTGGTCTTGAACTCCTGGGCTCAAGTGATCGGCCTCCAAGAGTGCTGGGATCATAGGTGTCAGCCACCGTGTCTGGCTCTCATGTTTGCTTTTCTTTCCTTTTTCTTTTCCTTGCTTCCCCCCCTTTCTTCTTCCCTTCCTCTCCTTCTTCCTTCTTTTCTCTCCTTCTTTTTAAATATGTCTCTTCATGTATGGAGATTATTAATAGTGATCCCCTGAATACAATGGCTGTGGAAGGGCCTGATGGGTGGTGGAGGCAAAGGGGAGGGGCTGAGGTGGCAGCATCAGGGCAGGGGTCAGTGAGCAATGGCAGCCACGCGGAGGAGAAAGCCACTGGGTCCCAGGATGTCTGGGGACAAAGGAGGGTGACCGCTTACGTGGTCTGGGTGTTGAGAGACCCATGATGCCTCCCGCACACTGTCCCCCTGCCGCCTTGCTCCCTTGTCCTCCAACTGCTCTCTCCTTCCCACTCCTGCCCCCTTGCCAGTGATGCTTGTCACTCTGAGGAGTGGACCCACATCAGAACAGCTTTTGGAACTATGGGTGGGGCAGGGGGTGTACCCAAGAGTACCCAAGAATCTTCCATCATGAGGAATATCTCTGATTCCTTCTCTTTTTTTTGAGACTGTCTCAGTCAGTCACCTAGGCTAGAGTGTAGTGGTGTGACTTTAGCTCACTGCAGCCTCTGTCTCCCAGCTTCAAATGGTTGTCCTGCCCCAGCCTCCCTGTAGTTCCTGATTCCTTCTTTCCACCCTGCCCCCATCCCCAAGGTGGAGTCTTGCTCTGTTGCCCAGGTTGGAGTACAGTGGCGCAATCTCAGCTCACTGCAGCCTCTGCCTCCCAGCTTCAAGCAGTTCTGCCTTAGCCTCCCAAGTAGCTGGATTACAGGGGCGTGCCACCATGCCCCACTAATTTTTGTATTTTTAGTAGACAGGAGGTTTTACCATGTTGGCTAGGCTGGTCTCAAACTCCTGACTTCCCAATCTACCCACCTTGGCCTCCCAAAGTGCTGGGATTACAGGCGTAAGCCATGGCACCCAGCCCTTGATTCCTTCTTGATATCACTGCATCTTTGTCCTCCAGGGACCCCGGAACATCCCCCAGCCCCACTGGAGCCACCGTCAGTTTCTGCTGAGGTGCCAGGACCCTCCACGCCTGCTGCGGCCCACAGCATCCCCTACAATGGCTACAGAGAGAAGGAGCCAAGCTACCCCATGCCTGTCCAGGAGTCCCAGCCGCCACAGTCCCTGGAAGAGGTCTGTCCTCACAGTCCACCTTGAGCCACCTGCTTTTGTGTTCCTGTCTGCCCACTTCTGCCCATGAGCCTTCCTCCAGAAACCCTCTCCTGTCCACTATAAATTACGCCTAATCTCTGCTCAGAAACCCAAGGCTTTCTTAGTGGAGATCTGCCCCAGACCAGCTTCCAGACTGCTGACCAGGTCTTCACTGTGTGGCAGTCTAATCCTCTGTCACCAACAAGCTGGGAGATGACAGGGTTTTTTGTTTGTTTGTTTGTTTGTTTGTTTGTTTGTTTGTTTTGAGACAGTGTCTCATTCTGTCGCCCAGGCTGGAGTGCAGTGGAGCGATCTCAACTCACTGCAACCTCCACTTCCTGGGTTCAAGTGATTCTGCTTCCTCAGCCTCCCGAGTAGCTGGGATTACAGGCACCCACCACGATGCTGGCTAATTTTTGTATTTTTAGTAGAGATGGTGTTTTGCAATGTCAGCCAGGCTGATCTCAAACTCCTGACCTCAGATGATCTGCCCACCTTGGCCTCCCAAAGTGATGGGATTACCAGGGTGAGCCACTGCCCCTGGCTGGAGACCACAGTTTTGAGGTCTTTGCAATATTCCATATGAGACGTTGCATTGGGTGGAGGAACCCAGGGAGGGGCCAGATGAGGGAGAGTGAGGGAGCAGGTGATTATGAGGGCAGGGGTGATTGGTGGGGCTGTCATTATTGCCAAAAGGTCGAGTTTGGGGGAAAGACGACCGATTCTATGAAGATAAATGAGTGGGCAGTGGGGTGTCCAGGAGATACCAAACCATGAACCTGAAGCCTAAGAGGGGTCTGTGATCCCCTGAACACAGTGGTTGTAGTAGGGGTGGGATGAATGGAGGTGGGAAAGGGGAGGGGCAGAGGAGGCAACATCAGGGCAGGGATCAGCTAGCAGTGACAGCCATGAGGAGAAAGCTAGTGGCTGTCGAGAGGGAGACCTTTCTGCAGGGCCACACAGATGGACAGGGAGTGCCCCAGGGATGCTGTGCATTTTCTGTGAGGTAAATGCAAGGACACCTGTGGACAGAGAGTCTGGCAATTACCAGAACCCAAGCAAGGGCTTCCTGGCTCCTGTGCTTCATGGTGTGGGCTGAGGTCTGTAGGAGACGCCCCAAAAGCACAAGCTGCCCTTTGCGAGCTCTTGGGAGAGGCAACTGCCTTATTCATATTTTTCCTCTTGCAGAGTTCAGAGCAAGCCCCGCAGACGCTCAGCCCCAGAGCCATCCCAAGGAGGCCGGGTGGTGGTCCTGTGGAGCCCTCCTCTGACCTGGCAGCCCTTAGTCCTCTGACCTCCAGTGGGCATCAGGAGCAGGACACAGAACTGGGCAGTACCCACACAGCAGGTATGCATGGAATCTGGAATTGTAGGGCCCCTCTGATCTCTCAAGTGAAGGTGAGAATTAGAGTTGCCCCTCTGGCTTCCTTGAATAGGAGGCAAGGTGGGAATAAAGGGAGATCAACCCAGGAAGCAAACCAGTTCCTTATAGGGTGTATCAGTTAGCATTTGCTGTGTAACAAATAGTCCACTCTAGTTTTCCAATTTTTGTTTTTTTTTAGTAGCTTAAAATGCAGCCATTTATTTAGCACATGATCCTGTGGGTCAGCCATTTGGGCCACCTACCTGGGCAGTTCTTCCGGTCTTGGCTGAATTTCCTCTCAAGTACTCACTTGTATATATGTAAGTTCTGCCTCTGACTATTGGCTGAGTATCTTGGTTCTCTTCTTTGTAGTCTCTCATCCTCCAGCACACAAATCCATCATGGCTGCTGGGTGGAGTTCTGAGAGAGATAAGAGAGAGCTCAAAACTAGCACAATGTTCCAGTGCCTTATTCTGTGGGCAAAAACAAGTTATAAGGCCAGCCTAGATTCAAGGAGTAAGGAAATAGACTCCCTCCCTAGACGGGAAGGCTGACTGGCACAGTGCAGAGGGGCTGGGTGGAGGTGGGCGAGATAAGTAGGGCCGTTTTTGCACTCTGTCAAAGAGACTGTAGGGAGCAGCCAGGGCCTGGAGGGCGGTGGGAGAGGGACAGAGCAGGGCTGCACCAGCTATTGGCAGGGAGGTCTTTAGGCACTGCCTTACCACAAAGAGATCTCAGTTCCTAGTGAATCCCGAAAACTTCTCAGTCCCCAGAGGAAGTAAGGTCATCATCCAGGGGCCTGGACCCCACTCCAGACCTCAGTGCTCCCCTCAGAAATATATAATTGTCCACCTGGACCTCTCAGGCTAGCATGTCTCTCTCCTGCTTTCCAAACTGACGCTGGTACCCTGTCAGCCCTCAGTGCCCTGGGACAGCCACAAGGCACATGAGCAATTAAAGGCTGAGAGACGTCATCTCAGTACTTTCGTCATCCCCAAACTGCTCCAAGCACCTGTCTCTGCTTTGCAGTGTTACCTGGCCATGGGATGACTTTTGGGAGTTGCTGTAGACCATGGAGACAGAGGGCGATTAGGTTTCGGTACATTTGTAGACACAGGTCCTGTGTATGGTGTGAGATTGTGGTGGGGGGGTGGTGTACATCGAAATCACCTTGACCTTTGCCAGCTGTGGGGCCTGGCATGTGCATTCCAAGTTCCATGGAGAACCCTGCTACAACTGCCTTTATAGACCATCACCACCTGCTACCCCCTCCCTGCTTTCCCAACCCAGGTCAGGCAACCTCCCAGGGGTGGCTTTGTCCCTGTCCCCACTCTTCCCAAGCCTCTGGGATGGCTGGGCCTCTCGGCTGGTCTGAGCTGTTCTGCATGAGCCATCCTGTCACCCTCACCCTGATCCAGGGCTGTTCCCACTCGTGGTGCTGGAGGAGGGACAGCAGCGGGGAAAGTGTCCAGGATTCCATGAGGCTAAGGTCAAGGTAGAAAAGGCAGACACAGGAGGAGAGGGGAGGCTTCCCAGGTGGGAGAGGAAAAAGCAGAGAGAATAATAAATAATGATCTTCAAGCTCCAAGGTACCATTTCACTGTGTGCCAGGGTAGACCTGGGGCTACAGGTCAAGGACTGAGGGCAGCTGTTGGGCTTTCAGGCTGGGAAGCAGTGACCAAAGGAACTATGGCATCTCCTCCAAAGGCAGGAGATTTGGAGACCTAGACACAGTAGGGACCATGAGACCTGGCACAGAGGGACCCTTCTCCAGGCCTAAAGGTAACAGTCTTTGAGTCTGTGTTTCCACTTGTGTTTTACCACCTGCAGCTGCAACCTCCAGCCTCCCACCATCCCGTGGGCCTGTGTCTCCATCTGTCTCCTTCCAGCCTCTGGTCCGATCCACCCCCAGGGCAAGCCGCTTGCCAGGACCTGCAGGGTCAGTTTCTACTGGTACCTTCTCCTCTTCCTCATCCCCTGGCTTGGCCTCTGCAGGGGCTGAAGAGGGTGACCAGCCCGAGCCTATCATCTGCTCCAGCGGGGCAGAGGCACCTGCCAACTCTCTGCCCTCCAAAGTGCCTACCACCTTGATGCCTGTGAACACAGTACCCCCGGAAGTGCCTGCCAACCCAGCATCTGCCAGCACAGTGCCCTCCAAGTTGCCACCTGTTTCGAAGCCCCCTGGTGCAGTGCCTTCTAATGTGCTCACCAATCCAGCACCATCCAAATTGCCCATCAACTCAACTCATGCTGGCATGGTGCCATCCAAAGTGCCCACTAGCATGGTGCTCACCACAGGGAATGCCAGCACAGTTCCCACCGGCAGGAGCAGCAGAGCTAAGGTGAGTCCTCACCCTCCTAGCAGGGATCCAGGCCCCTTCCCCTGGGAGAGCTTGCCCACCCGGCCCTGGCCTTGGCCCCTTCCCAGTCTGCATTCTGTCTCCATCCTGGGCTGCTCTGTGGCCTCTCCTTGTGGGCATACGGACAGCTGAGAACCAGCCTCATCCAGGCCCACAACATGTGCTCCAGGAGGAACAGTCATTACAGCTCCTAAGTCTGGACACCTCAGGAGGGTCAGCCACGGGGTCACCCCACTGGTCAGATGCATCAGTTCATTTAGGGTTTGTAGCTCCTAGTGAAGCTGAGCAGTGCTGTTTTGCACATGAGGAAGCAGTGAGGGAGAGAGTGCAGTGGCCCATCTGCCTCGTGCCTTGCTCTTTACCATCAGGATGCCCAGCCTGCCCTTCCATGGCCAGGTTTTACAGAACGCAATCCCAGCCTGGAGCAGCCACTCTGACCCAGCAGCCCCCCATTGCTACCTGCTCCAAGCCTCACATCTAACCCTAGCTGCTGCTGGGAGGAACCTAGTCCAGAGGGCCCTTTGGGCGCATGGCCAGGCCTCTGACCGTGTGGCTGCTCTCTGGTTCTCAGGCCCAGGCAGGATGTCAGTGCAGGATGGGGCCCCGCTTCCAGGTGGGCATGAGTTTATAGGCAGGCCAGGGAGTAGGGAGAGGCTGCCCTGGAGGATGCCACCATGGGTGCAGGGCCTTGGTCCCCTCTTCCCCCCTGCTCCAAGAAAAGGTGACCTAGGGGTATTATAGACTGGGAATTGAGCGGTTGGAGTATTAATTCATGCCCTGGCTAGGAATGAGACCAGCCTAGCAGGCTTGTCCCCCTGCGAACCCCCAGTCCCTTCCAGTGCTTTCCTTTCTTTCCCAGGAGAACCCAGCAGCTCCAACACCCGCAGGTGCCACTGGAGGCAGCTCAGCCTGGCTAGACGATAGCTCTGAGAATGGGGGCCTTGGGTCGGAGTTGAGCAAGCCTGGCATGCTGGTATCCCGGGTAGACAGCCTATTCTCGGGCTGCTCTGAGGATCTTGCCATCAGTGCCAGCAGCTCCTTGGGCGTGGGGCCCTGCCATGGCCCAGAGGAGAATGAGTACAAGTCCGAGGGCACCTTTGGGATCCACGTGGCTGAGAACCCCAGCATCCAGCTCCTGGAGGGCAACCCTGGGCCACCTGCGGACCTGGAGGGTGGCCCCAGGCCACACACCAACCAGAAGTTCCAGGACAAGGAGGTGCCATGCCACTGGTCCTCGCTCGGGTCTCCGTGGCTCCAGGCAGCTGTGGCAGGGGTGCTGGCAGCCATACTCCTGGCAGTGCTGTACCAGCGGCGCCAGCTCTAGTGCAGCCCTGGGCCCTTCCCACCACCCATCTGCTCCGTTCCTGCAGTATACCTGGCCGCTCCCTGAAGCCCCTTATCGCTTTCTTAGGGATGGTGGAAGCTATGTCAGAGGGGAGCTAAGGGCCTGCAAGCCTGGCAGCAGGATGTGCCTTGGCCAAACCAAGTCCTGAGAGCAGCATCTCCATCCCCACTGTGCCCTCTGTGCATCCCTATCCTTGGCTTTCTGGGACCTGGGCTGCCCTCGATGCTCCAGACCTCCACCAGCAATCCAGGTTATCACCCATGTCCTCCAGAGGAGCTTCCCCATCCAGGCCTCAGCCCTGTTGGCGCAGGTGGATCAGGGGGAGCCACTGGAGCACATGGGAGCTGGGAATGCTTCTCCTGTTGCACTGGTCCCCTAAGGCCTCAGGGTAGGTGTGTGGTGTGTGGACGACCCCACAAGACCTGGATTCCAGACCGTTGCACTCAGGCAGGCAGGAGTGGCAGGGTAGCTGCTCTCCAGGGGCCCGAATGCCTTGGGTTCCTGCCCCACTGGGCCCCCTTCCCTTCTGGGCAATCCTGGGAAGGTCTGGAGGTTCCTGGGATCTCAGGGAAGCCAGGGGCAGCTGCCAGGTCTGAGGAAGACCTCTGAAGTTCCTCTCCAGCCTCCGCTTTCCCTCCCCTCTGCCTCCCTTCTCTTCAGCGCCCTACATGGGCTGGGGAGGAGACACCTGGCGGGCAGAGCTCAGGCAGAGGTTTGGATTTCAGCTCCCCACTTCCTGGGCTGCGTGGCCTTGGTGGATGTCAGACTTCTGGGCTTGCTTCTCCATGTGGACAGTGAGTATCTGGCTCATTCTTCACTGGGTTCTTCTGACATTGAAACCTACAGGTATTTGCCAAGTGCCTAGCCCAGAGCAGATGACCACTAACTGCTTCCCCACCTCTCTCCTATCCGAGCTGGTAGAGCTGAGAGCATGAGGAGAGGAGTGCATAGGGGCCAGTGGTGCGGCTCTGCATACAGGCACCCGAGGCCTCATCCCACGCTGCCTCTCACCAGCTCTGCAAGCTTGGGCAAGGGATTCATCTCTCTGTGCTTTAGTTTTCTCACCTGTAAAATGATCAGTATCTATATGTATTTCCCAGTGCTGTGAGGATTGAAGTTTATCAATGTAGATCTTAGGATGAATCCTGGCATTTACCAAGGATTGTATATGTGTTATTATCACTTTTTTTTTTTTTTTTTTTGAGACGGAGTCTTACTCTGTTGCCAGGCTGGAGTGCAGTGGCATGATCGCAGCTCACTGCAGCCTCTGCCTCCCAGGTTTGAGAGATTCTCCTTCAGCCACCCGAACAGCTGGGACTACAGGTGTGCCACCACGCTCAGCTAACTTTTTTTTGTATTTTTAGTAGAGATGGGGTTTCACCATGTTGGCCCAGGATGGTCTCGATCTCCTGACCTCGTGATCTGCCCACCTTGGCCTCCCAAAGTGCTGGGATTACAGGCATGAGCCACCGCGCCTGGCCCTTATTATCACTATTAACTGTTGAGGGGCTAGGCCTGGTGGGCAACAGGGACCCCATCTCTAAAAAATTAGCCAGGCGTGGTGGTGCACCTGTTGTCCTAGCTACTCAGGAGGCTGGGGAGGGAGGATCACTCCAGCCCAGAAGTTTGAAGCTGCAGTGAGCTAGGATTGTGCCACTGCACTCCAATGTGAGTGACAGAGTGAGAACCTGTTTCAAAAAAAAAAAAAAAATGCAGAGAAAGAGAGCCGTTGGCTACTCCTTTAGAGGCAGACCAGACCCCTCTGCCTCACAGATTTATCTTTATATTTGCCCCTTACTTTATCTTGTGCCTTGAGAAATTGTGGGGAGGGAGGTGTGTTCACTGGGCAGCTGTACAGGATGGAGGCTCTAGGGCATTTCCACTCCCAGCAGCCAGGTTCCCCCACCGTGAGCTCACCCACTGGTGGGGAGATTAGCTACAATAACACCAGAAACACATTGGGATGGATTGGGGATATCCTCATGGGTTCTTTCCAGGCAGCCATTGCTAGACAAGGCACAGGAGCCATCTCCATTTCTGAGCTCTGCAAGGGACAAGAACTAGAGCCATCAGAGGTGGGGCTCACTGTGGTGCCTCCCAAGCTGTCTGCCTCTAGGGATCTACACCCTGCCTTGGCTGCTACAGCTTTTTCTCTCCACTGCCCTAGGGGCTTTAAGCAACCTAATGACATCTATCTCTGAACATCTCTTCATCCCATGCTCCAGATCTGGCAACCTGCACCCTGGAACCAGGAGTGGACCCTACCCAAGCTGTCCGTACCACTCCCCATCCCTCACCCCCAATCTTAAAAAGCACTCTGTGCCCCCACCTTAAACCCCAGTTAGGTACCCACGCTGAGCAGATCAGTTGACAATTTATGCACAGGTATTAGTTTTAATGTATTGTCCCAGGGTAGCTTTGAAAAAAGTATCTGAAAAAGGCAACATGGGCTGGTGCGGTGGCTCACACCTATAATCCCAGCACTTTGGGAGGCTAAGGTTGGTGGATCACCTGAGGTCGGGAGTTCAAGACCAGCTTGGCCAACATGGTGAAACCCTGTCTCTACTAAAAATACTAAAATTAGCCAGGTGTAGTGGCATGAACCTATAATCCCAGCTACTCGGGAGGGTGAGGCACAGCAATCACTTGAACCCAGGAGGTAGAGGTTGCAGTGGGCCGAGATTATGCCATTGCACTCCAGCCTGGGGGACAGAGTGATACTCTGTCTCCAGAAAAAAAAAAAAAAAAAAAAAGCAGTATGTAGGCCCAAAGACTGTTCCCAAGTGGTAGAATTTTAGCGCTGTGGTAGAAGTTTACCAGCCTAGGTAAAAAATACAAAAATTAACTAGGCATGGTGGCACTCATATGTAGTTCCAGCTTCTTGGGAGGCTCAGGTGGGAAGATCACTTAAGCCTGCCAGGAGGCAGAGGTTGTAGTGAGCTGAGATCGCACCACTGCATTCCAGTCTGGGTGACAGACTGAGACCCTGTCTCAACAGAGAGAGAGGAAAAAAAAAAAAGAAATAAATAGCGCAGTAACCAGCCATTGTGGGAGACACCCTGGGTAAGGCATGTAGGAAGTGTTGAAGGACCTTCCTAGCCCCGCCCCCTGCTTTTTTTTTTTTTTTTTTTTTAAGAGAATCACCCAGCCTCTAGCAAAGTTGTGTGATTATAGCTCACTGTATCCTCAAACTCCTGGACTTAAGTGATTCTCCTTCCTCAACCTTCTGAGTAGCTAGGACTTCAAGTGCATGGCTAATTTTTAAATGTTTTGTAGAGATGAGGTCATGCTGTTTTGTTGCCCAGGCTGGCCTCGTGAGAGCTTGCCTTAGCCTCCCAAAGTGCTGGGATTACAGATGTGAGACACTGTACCCAGCCCCCTACCCCCAGCACTTTTTTCTTTCTTTCTGTCTGGCTTTTTTTCCCCCTCAGGCCCCTACTGGCTTTTTTTTTTTTTTTTTTTTTTTTTTTTGAGACAGTCAGTCTATTGCTCAGGCTGCTGATGTGCAGTGGCATGATCCCAGCTCACTGCAACCTCCGCCTCCTGGGTTCAAGTGATTCTCCTGCCTCAGCCTCCCAAGTAGCTGGGATTACAGGTGCGCGCCACCACACTAGGCTAATTTTCGTACTTTTAGTAGAGACCGGGTTTCTCCATGTTGGCCAGGCTGGTCTTGGAACTCCTGACCTCATGTGCTCCGCCCGCTTCAGCTTCTCAAAGTGCTGGGATTACAGGCGTGAGCCACCGTGCCTTGCCAACCCCATGACTTTTCAAATGATGCTGCTCAAAGCCCTGACTTGGGCCTACTTTGAACAGCAACCTTGTGTCTGCTGTTGTCAACCTGAAGGCCTCTCATATGCCAGCTTCAAGCAGGTGTGAATTGGCCAGTGTATTGGCCAGTGTCAGATCTCAGGAGTCCTGTGTTATGGGTGTGGCTTTCAGCTGCAGTGGGGTGCGCTTAGCGGGGAAGGTCAGACAGGTAACCCTCATAGCCAGATAATGTGGAGACTTGGCCACCCATCCTTGGGGACCTGAGAAAGTGTACTTCACCTTGGGGTGAAGGCTGGGAGGGGGGCCAGAGGGACCAGTACCCTCCCCAGTGCTTAAGGGGCAGAGCCACCTGCAGCAATGGTATCTGCATATTGGCCCCTCTCCACCTTCTTCCTCCTGCTGAATCAGTTCCCTCAAAGCCCAAAAGCTGTCTCTGTTTCTGTCTCCCTGGGAAGAATGCGTGGACTCTGCCTGGTGATAGACTGAAGCCAGAAGAGTGCCACACCCGTGCCTTAATTCCTTGATAGATGTTCTCAGATTTAAGAGACTTCTTAGTCAAAGATGAGGGAGGCTGGATGTGGTGGCTCGTGCCTGCTATCCCAGCACTTTGGGAAGCTGAAGTGGGAGGATACCTTGGAGCCAGGAGTTTGAGACCAGCCTAGGCAACAAAGCAAGACCCTATCCCTACAAAAAAAAAAAAAAAATCTAGGAGATGCTCTTTACCCTGCCTGACCTCACGTTATTAATAGCTTCCTTTGAGCGACATTATTTATTGTGAACTTTTTTTTTTTTTTTTTGAGACAGCGTCTCACTCTGTCACCCAGGCTGGAGTACAGTGGTGCGATGTCAGCTCACTACAATTGCTGACTCCTGGATTCAAGCGATTTTTATGCTTCAGCCTCCTGAGTAGCTGGGTTTACAGGCTTGCGCCACCATCCAGCTAATTTTTGTGGTGTTTTTTGTTTGTTTGTTTGTTTTTGAGACAGAGTTTCACTCTTGTTACCCAGGCTGGAGTGCAATGGCGCGATCTCGGCTCACCACAACCTCCACCTCCTGGGTTTAGGCAATTCTCCTGCCTCAACCTCCTGAGTAGCTGGGATTACAGGCACGCGCCACCATGCCCAGCTAATGTTTTGTATTTTTAGTAGAGACGAGGTTTCACCTTGTTGACCAGGATGGTCTCGATCTCTTGACCTCGTGATCCACCCGCCTTGGCCTCCCAAAGTGCTGGAATTACAGGCTTGAGCCATCACGCCTGGCCTAATTTTTGTATTTTTAGTAGAGACAGGTTTCACCATGTTGGCTAGGCTGGTCTCAAACTCTTGACCTCAGATGATCCTTCCACCTCGGCCTCCCAAAGTGCTGAGATTACAGATGTGAGCCACCACACCTGGCCTATAAACTTTCTTTTTTTATTTTTCTTTGAGACAGTCTTGCTCTGTCACCGGCCTGGAGTACAGTGGTGCAATCTCGGCTCACTGCAACCTCTGACTCCCAGGTTCAAGCAATTCTCCTGCTTCAGCCTCCCAGGTAGTTGGGACGCAGGCACGCACAACCACACCCATCTAATTTTTGTAGTTTTAGTAGAGACAGGGTTTCACCATTTTGGCCAGGATGGTCTCAATCTCTTGACCTTGTGATCCACCTGCCTCGGCCTCCCAAAGTGCTGGGATTACAGGTTTGAGCCACTGTGCCTGGCCCTGGCCTATGAACTTTCAAACACACAAAAAAGTAGAGAGAAGAATAACAAATCCCTGTGAGCCCACCACCCAACTTCAGTAATTATCAATTCATGACCATCTTGTTCACCCCTGACTGCTTCCCCTCATTCTACACAGGTTTCTTTTTTTTTTTTTTTTTTTTGAGGTGGAGTTTTGCTCTGTTGCCCAGGCTGGAGTGCAATGGTGCAGTCTTGGCTCACTGTAACCTCCACCTCCCTGGTTCAAACAATTCTCCTGCCTCAGCCTCTTGAGTAGCTGGGATTACAGGTGCCTGCTACCATGCCTGGCTAATTTTCATGTTTTTATTAGGGGGTTTCACCATGTTGGCCAGGCTGGTTTTGAACCCCTGACCTCAGGTGATCCACCCGCCTCAGCCTCCCAAAGTGCTGAGATTACAGGTGCGAGCCACCATGCCCGGTCTGCACAAGTTCTCTTTTTTTTTTTTTTTTTTTTTTTTTGAGACGGAGTTTCGCTCTTGTTACCCAGGCTGGAGTGCAATGGCACGATCTCGGCTCACCGCAACCTCCGCCTCCTGGGTTCAAGCAATTGTCCTGCCTCAGCCTCCTGACTAGCTGGGATTACAGGCAAGCGCCACCATGCCCAGCTACTTTTTTGTGTTTTTAGTAGAGACAGGGTTTCACCATGTTGACCAGGATGGTCTCAATCTCTCGACCTCGTGATCCACCCGCCTCGGCCTCCCAAAGTGCTGGGATTACAGGCTTGAGCCACCGCGCCCGGCCCTACAAGTTCTCTATAGAAGTTGAAGAGTGATGGGTTCAGAAAGCCAAGGGGCAGACGTGGGTCTGAAGGATTTGGTGCCTAAGGCCCTCTCCTTGCTCCCAGGCAGCATGAAGTAACAATGAAGCATCCACCTCTTGGTTTTGTGGCCTTTGTGGATGACATCTGTCTCCTTGAACCACTTCAGAACTCGAGTAGCACTGGACCCTGTCTTGTGTGTGTGTGTGTGTGTGTGTGTGTGTGTGTGTGTGTGTGTGTGTGTGTGACAGCATTTCTCTCCTGTTGCCCAAGCTGGAGTGCAGTGGCATAATATCGGCTCACTGCAACCTCCAGTTCCTGGGTTCAAGTGATTCTCCTGCCTCAGCCTCATAAGTAGCTGGTATTACAGGCATGAGCCACCACACCTGGCTAATTTTGTATTTTTATTAGAGGGGGTTTCTCCATGTTGGTCAGGCTGGTCTCGAACTCCTGACCTCAGGTGATCCACCCGCCTTGGCCTCCCAAAGTGTTAGGATTACAGGTGTGAGCCACCACGCCCGGGCTGGAACCTGTCTTAGGAGTAGGGACTGAAGCAGGTTCCTCTGTTGTCAAGCTCCTTGGAGGTGCCAGGCTGCTACTACTGTCCCAGAGAGGTGATAACGAATGATGGATGTGTCCAGCAGCAGTTTGCCCCACTGAGGCAGGGGCTTCTCCTAAGCCCTGACAGAGCCCTTCCGGCAGGCAGAAATCCCTGTGCTGGGCAAGATCTAAACTCTGCATCATGTCTCCTGCTCCCATCTCTTAGGAATGGAGTCCTTCAGGCCTTGAGGTCCCACATTTTCCATGATGTTCCATCAAGCAACTGATAGCACCCCCACCTCCAGGGACAGTGATTCCAGAGTCCTTGGTCTAATACATCTATGTTGAAATTGTTGCCTCCCCGTTTTCACCTTTCTGTTCTTTTTCCTTTAGCCCAAGGCTATGAAGGCTTCATTTGGTACTGGGCATGGTCACTCCTAGCATTCCTTATTCTGTTGCTAACAACAACATACCTTACTGTCTGCCAGGCATTATGCTCACTGCTTTACATATATTAACTCTTTTTTTGTTAGTTTGTTTTGAGATGGAATCTCACTCTGTCACCAGGCTGGAGTGCAGTGGTGTGATCTCGGCTCACTGCAACCTCTGCCTCCCAGGTTCAAGCAATTCTCCTGCCTCAGCCTCCCAAGTAGCTGGGACTATAGACGTGTGCCACCATGCCCGGCTAATTTTTGCATTTTTAGTAGAGAGGAGGTTTCACCATGTTGGCCAGGATGGTCTCAATCTCTTGACCTTTCGATCCACCCTCCTCGGCCTCCCTAAGTGCTGGGATTACAGGTGTGAGCCACCTCGCCCAGCCTAACTCATTTAATCTTCACAATGACCCTATGAAAGAGGTACTATATCAACCCAATTGACAGCTGGTTTTCGAGATTAGGAGGGAGAAAGAACCCAGGGTACAATGTGAGGGAAAACTCTTACCCCGAGGCCCCAGGCTGACTGTTCTTTGTGCCTGTGAACCGCAGCCTATTGTGTGTCTGGAGTCAGGGACTCCACTTAAAGTGAGATTTTGGCTGGATGTAGTGGATCACACCTGTAATCCCAGCACTTTGGGAGACCAAGGTAGAAGGATTGCTTGAGGCCAGGAGTTCAAAACCAGTGTGGGTAATAGCAAGACCCTATTGTTACAAAAAAAAAAAAAGTAAAAATTAGCTGGGTGTGGTGGTGTGTTCTTATAGTTCCCACTACTCAGGAGGCTGAGGTGGGAGGATCACTTGAGCACAGGAGTTTGAAGTTACAGTGAGCTATGACGGCACCACTGCACTTCAGCCTGGCAACAGAGGGAGACCCTGTCTCTAAAATATGTAGAGATTTTCACATCAACATATCCCTGCTCAGCATGCCAAGATCTGCCACCTGCTATAATAGTACAATTACGTTCAATATGTAATTAATGTAGTCTCAGGGATGTTGTGACAATATGATTACAGCTGTCACGTGTGTGCCCAGCCAGGTTCAATGCCCCAAGGCTGGGTGAGGTGGGGCAGGGGACACAGCCTAAAATACCAGGCCTCAGGAAGCCATTTGGTTTAGCAGACATTGTTTATTAAAGGAGTTCCCTATGCCAGATTGAAAGCCTAAGATAATTAAGACACTGTGAGTGCCTTTAAGTGGTTGGGGACGTTCATGATGTGTGGCGCAGACAGATAGGCTTTCACATCATTCTTTCATGTAATCATACAACAGATATTTGGATCTGCATGTGCAAAGCACTGGGATAGGTAGGCTTCAGTGAACACAGAATAATACAGCAAAGACCCCCCCCTCCATGGACCCCTCCTACTACCCACCAATACGGTAGGGGGTGGTCTAATGGACTATTCCTGGAACATGAAGCGGGGCAGGCATTAGGGGTGGCAAGGGGTCAGGTGTTGATCTGATCAGTTATGTACTGTTCATAATAACTAAATCAGGGGAGTGGGAGTAATACTTAGAGCCTATAGAGAGTAAATCTGACAAGATCAAATGTTGTTGGAAATATGGAGGAAATGAAACTCTTGAGTTTTGCAGAAAATCTATGTCAGTGCTGTGGTCTGAATGTATGTGTCCCCTTTGAATTCATATGTTGAAACCTAACCCCCAAAGTAATGGCATTAAGAGGTAGGGCCTTTGGGGCTGGGCATGGTAGCTCACACCTGTAATCCCAGCACTTTGGGAGGCCAAGGTGATCTATTCTGATCACTTGAAATCAGGAGTTGGAGATTAGCCTGGCCAACATGGTGAAACCCCGTCTCTACTCAAAATACTAAAATTAGCCAGGTGTGGTGGTATGCACCTGTAATCCCAGCCACTCAGGAAGCTGAGGCAGGAGAATCACTTGAACCTGGGAGGTGGAGATTGCAGCGAGCCAAGATCGTGCCACTGCACTCCAGCCTGGGTGACAGAGGAGATGACATCTCAAAAAAAAATAAATAACATAAAGGGGTGGGACCTTTAGTAGGTGGTTAGGTCATGAGGGTGGAGGTCATGAATGGGGTTAGCACCTTATAAAAGAGGCTTGAGGGAGCCCTTCTGTCCCTTCTACCATGTGAGGGTGTAGTGAGAAGGCCCTGTATCTCTGAAGCAGAGAACTCTCCCTGGACACTGGATCTGCTGGTGCCTTGATCTTGGACTTCCCAGCCTCTAGAACTGTGAGAAATAATTTTTTGTTGTTCACAAATTACCCAGGGTAAGGTGTTTTGTTATAGTAGCCTGAATGGACTAAGCTGATGTGACCTTGGAAAACTGTCAGTATCTACCAAAAGATGAACATACACATAAACTGTGATCCAGCAATTCCACTCCTGGATGTGTACACCACATAAACAAAAGTTATGTCCACCAAGACATGGGCAGGAATGTTTCTAACCACCACACTGATTTGCAGCCCTAAACTCAAAACAACACAAACGTCCATCCACCAACCCAAATGTCCATCCACTGTTGAAGTTATAGTGAAGTCACAGGATTGAATACTTCTGTACAGCAATGAATATGAGTGAAAATATTACTACGCACAGCAACATAGATAAATTTCACAGCCATGATGTTGAGCAAAAGAGGTCAGAGTCCTCACCAATTTCTGTTGAGAAACATTAAGTGTACCCTGCCCCCATGGCTCCTTGTAGTTTGTAATTAGTGGTAGATAGGTTACAGCTGCCTACCTGTTGTATTCCTGAGTTATGTGTATATGTAGAACACCTGTGTTATTAAGAATCACCTGTCAAAGAGCAAATAAATGCATGGATGAATCTCTGCTGGGGGCCCTTCAGTCCTGGAGAGCTGCAAGCCTCACAGGCTCTCAGGCTGTTGGTCCCCAGGATGGATCCACTCTGTTGGCTATCTGGTTGTCTGCCTCTCACTGCCTTGTAATACCTTCAGCCCGCCTGGGTGGGAGTCTCCCGGCCGAGGAGGTTCTCAGCAGTACTCACTGTATGATTCCATTCATACAAAAAGTACAGAAGTAAGCAAAACTGATCTACAGTGATAGAAGTCGGGGGAACGGTTAACAGTGGGAAGGATACTGGGGAGGGACATCCTGGGGTGCTAGTCTACCTCTTCATCTGGGTGTTCTTTCTTATGTTAAGATTGATTCAGCGCCGGGCGCGGTGGCTCAAGCCTGTAATCCCAGCACTTTGGGAGGACGAGGCGGGTGGATCACGAGGTCAAGAGATCAAGACCATCCTGGTCAACATGGTGAAACCCCGTCTCTACTAAAGGTGCAAAAAATTAGCTGGGCATGGTGGCGCGTGCCTGTAATCCCAGCTACTCCGGAGGCTGAGGCAGGAGAATTGCCTGAACCCAGGAGGCGGAGGTTGCGGTGAGCCGAGATCGCGCCATTGCACTCCAGCCTGGGTAACAAGAGCGAAACTCCGTCTCAAAAAAAAAAAAAAAAGATTGATTCAAACTGGGAGTATATCCAGTTGGCGTCTAAACTCCCTGTTGGACATGTGGAAATAAAGACCACCTAAACGAGCAGAGAGGCTATTGAGTCAAAGCTTGAGAAGGAGTCAGCCACGATTGCTTACATTTGGCAGGAGTCAAAGGCAGACAGGGACTGGGAAACGTTATAGTGGAAAAAAAGGGAAAGTTTCGGGTGTGCTGTGATTGGAGGTTGTGGACATGGGGACAGAGTGGACTAACTGGAAGGGCATCTTTGGTTGGTTGGCTTTCTCTGATGGGTCCAGAGTTGGAAGAGGGGGTGTGGTGGCTGGGGATTGGGAAGAAGCTGGCAGCCACTGACCAAGTTCAGGCTGTTCTGTGTCCGATTGCTGTTGAGGCTGTGGTTTGGCTTCCCAGGCTGGTTATAGCAAGGGTTTCTGGTCAGAGTCTATTGTCATATGTGGCCTGGCTGTTGTCCGGTTGTATGTTCAGTCTCCCAGAACGAAGGGCATTGACTCTGAGAGGGGCCATCATTGCTGGAAGCGGGGACAGATAGCACTTCCTCCAGCCACCCACACCTCCCTGGGGTCAGTGGTGCCTGCCTGTGAGGGTGAGTCCAATGGTTAGAGGGCTCTGCTCCAAGTTATTGCTTACTACACCCACAAACATTCTTTTCTTTAAGGCCTGGCTTAAAGCCCAGATCCTACAGGAAACCTTGATTATACCCCTCTCTTTATTAAGCTTCCTAAATTCCCGTGGTTTACTTCAAACCCTGCTTTTGTGTGTAAATGTTGACCTCCTTTTCTACGTTTTAAAAACCTAGAGCTGGGCATGATGGCTCCAGCCTGTAACCCAATGACTCAGGACACTGAGGTGGGAGAATTGCTAGAAACCAAGTGTTTGAAGGCCGGGTGCAGCTCACGCCTGTAATCCTAACACTTTGGGAGGCCGAGGTGGGTGGATCACCTGAGGTCAGGAGTTCAAGATCAGCCTGGCCATCATGGTGAAACCCCATCTTTATAAAAAATATATATATATATTTTTTAGGCCGGGCATGGTGGCTCAAGCCTGTAATCCCAGCACTTTGGGAGGCCGAGGCGGGTGGATCACAAGGTCGAGAGATCGAGACCATCCTGGTCAACGTGGTGAAACCCCGTCTCTACTAAAAATACAAAAAATTAGCTGGGCATAGTGGCGCATGCCTGTAATCCCAGCTACTCAGGAGGCTGAGGCAGGAGAATTGCTTGAACCCAGGAGGCGGAGGTTGCGGTGAGCCGAGATCGTGCCATTGCACTCCAGCCTGGGTAACAAGAGCGAAACTCCGTCTAAAAAAAAAAAAAAAAAAAAAAAAATATATATATATATATATATATATATATATATATTTTTTTTAAATACAAACTTAGCTGGGCTTGGTGGTGCATGCCTGTAATCCCAGCTACTGTGGAAGCTGAGGCAGGAGAATGGCTTGAACCTGGGAGGCAGAGGTTGTGGTGAGCCAAGATCACACCAGTACACTCCAGTCTAGGCAACAAGTGAAACTCTATCTCAAAAAGAAAAAAACCAAGAGTTCAAGACCAGCCTGGGTAACAGCTAGACCACATCTCATAAAATAAAATTAATTTAGTCAGGCATGATGATATGCACCTGCAGTCCCAACTACCTGGGAGGCTGTGGTGGGAGGATTTTTGAGCCCAGGAGTTCGAGTCTGCAGTGAGCTATGATCTCACCACTGTACTTGTGACAGTGAGACCCAGACTCAAAAAAATGAAAATAAAAACCCTGAATATCTTCCTTCTACTTATTCAGTGTTGTTTTTATTTTCAAAAAACAAAACAACTTTTTAACTGAAGTATAATGTAAATTCTGTAAAAGCTAGTGAAAGACCCAAGGGAGGCAGAAGGGTAGGAAGGGTGGAAATTGGGGGAGGAAGTGGCAGGGCAGGCAAAATGAAGGGAAGCCCTGGGTTCTCATCCTGAGTCTGCAGTTAGCTCCCACTTTCCTCACTCTCCAGGACCTGTAAACTGTGAGGCTGGACCAGTCGATGTCAGACCCGTCCTGCCCCAGAGCTCAGTCCCTCCACCCTTGGGTGTCCTTGGCACAAGGCAGGCTAGGCTACACCAGCTTCCTCCACCTCCGTCCCTCCGCCCCATCCCCAGGTGCCATTCCCTTACCATTTGAATCACTGATTTTCTTGCAGTCAGACGCTATCTTTAATCAATTCGCTTGTATTTAACATAAGAAAGAAAGAAAAACTCTTTCATTATCACGTACAGCCGGAAATCGTCTTCTTGCTGGAGGCCTATCCAAAGGAATTAGAGAAGAGAGAAAGTGGTAATTGGTGAAAGAATTACTTTTTTTCCCCCTACTTGCTGTCATGATGATGTCCTTAGAATTGTGAGCCCATGGACACTTCTGTGCAATAAATCTGCTGTTATTACTTCTAGAACTACAGTTATGAGGGTCTACAATGGCCACATGCCTGCTTGTAATGAGAGGCTACTGCAGTGAAGATGAAGAGAACTTGCAGTCAGAGGGCTTGTCTGTGACCTCTCCCCCTTTTCTCTCCTGCCGTCTCCTTGGGGATGCGGGGTAGGAGGGTGGGGGAGCAGGGAGAGGTTTCTACTTAAAGATGAGCTCCCAGCTCTCTCAGACAGAGAATGTGTGAGAGCAAAACAGAAGTCAAAGTCCTTTGGAACTTAATTTTCAAAGTGACATCTGGGCACTTTTTAATTTTTTTTTTTGAGACAAGGGCACGCTCTATCGCTCAGGTTGGAGTAGAATGGCTCAGTGCAGCCTCAAACTCCTGGGCTTAAGCAATCCTCTCACCTCAGCCTCCTGAGTAGCTGGGACCTGAGGTGCACACTACCATACCTGGCTAACTTCATTGATTTTTAGTAGAGGTGAGGTCTCACTGTGTTGCCCAGGCTAGTCTCAGACTCCTGGGCTCAAGTGCTAGGATTACAGGCATGA
Organism: Saimiri boliviensis; assembly: GCF_048565385.1. NCBI lineage: Eukaryota > Metazoa > Chordata > Mammalia > Primates > Cebidae > Saimiri > Saimiri boliviensis. The sequence goes on along the minus strand of NC_133457.1, from coordinate 92,325,713 downwards.
GCCACTGCATCCGGCTCCATCACTTCTGTAAATTGCAGACAAGGGGCAATTTACCCAGAAGCAGGAACCACTGGGAGCACCATTATAATGGTGCTCCAGGAGGGGAATTTTATTCTGTCCTACAAAATGACATATGCATGTGTTTTTTGACCCAGCAATTCCATTTCTAGCAGTCTAAGCCAAAGATACATTGGCAAAAATAAAGATATATGTACAAGGCTAGTCATTATAGCACACTTTGTAAACAGTATGTCTATATTGGAGTGCTAAGCAGCTGTGAGTAGAAATGAGAAATATCTCTATACTGCTATGAAGTGAACTCCATGAAGTTTTGCTAAGAGGAAAAAAAAGTGGAAAACTGTAAATAATATAGACTCTTTAGACCGGGCATGGTGGCTCATGCCTGTAATCCCAGCACTTTGGGAGGCCGAGGCAGGTGAAACACAAGGTCAGGAGATTGAGACCATCCTGGCCAACATGGTGAAACCCCGTCTCTACTAAAAATACAAAAAAATTCGGCCGGGCCTGGTGGCTCACGCCTGTAATCCCAGCACTTTGGGAGGCCGAGGCAGGTGGATCACGAGGTCAAGAGATTGAGACCATCCTGGTAAACATGGTGCAACCCTGTCTCTACTAAAAATAAAAAAATTAGCTGGGCGTGGTGGCGCGTGCCTGTGATCCCAGCTACTCAGGAGGTTGAGGCAGAATTGCCTGAACCCAGGAGGCAAAGGTTGCGGTGAGCTGAGATCGCGCCATTGCACTCCAGCCTGGGTGACAAGAGCGAAACTCCGTCTCAAAAAAAAAGAAAAAAAAAAATTATCTGGGCTTGGTGGCAGGCACCTGTAGTTCCACGTACTCAGGAGGCTGAGGCAGGAGAATCACTTGAATCCAGGAGGTGGAGGTTGCAGTGAGCTGAGATCGCATCATTGCACTCCAGCCTGGTGACAGAGCAAGACTGTCTCAAAAAAAAAAATAATAATAATGATATAGAATCTTTTTTTAATTTTTATTTATTTATTTATTTTTTAAACATGGGGTTTCTCCATGATGGCCAGGCTGATCTTGAATTCCTGACCTCAGGTGATCCACCCACCTTGGCCTCCCAAAGTGCTAGGATTACAGGCATGAGCCACCGCACCCAGCCGATATAGACTCTTTTACTTAAGAAAGAATAAGTAAATCTTTGAGTTTGTGCTTGGTGTGCTATGTGACTCCATGGGAGAGGATTCTTGGAAATTCAGGACTCCCCCACGTGACTTTTTGTTGATTTTGTTTTGTATCTTTCTTGTAACAAATCTTAGCCATGAGTACTATTTAAAAAAAAAAAAAAAGAGTTTTGACTAGAATCTCTTAATTTAATAGTAGGGTATTGTTGTATCTAAGCAAGTTATAGAAGAAACACCATGCTCTGAGTTTCAAATTAAGAGTCTTTTATTGCTGGCAACCCTCAAAATTCTGCCTGGAGAAAGGGGCTCGATTTCCCTTTATACCTTGATTTAGGTAGGGGAGGGGGAGCCTAGCTGAAGCCGAATTGTACAGAAGCAGAACAAGCAAGTTAGATAAGGAAGCTGGTAACCAGGGGGCAGGAGGTTCCCAGGATTGTTGGTTGCTAAGGGTATTTCCCTACCATCATCAAGAGGGGCTGGGCGAGGTGGCTCACACCTATAATCCCAGCACTTTGGGAGACCGAGGCGGGTGGATCACGGGGTCAAGAGATCAAGTCCATCCTGGTCAACAAGGTGAAACCCCGTCTCTCCTAGGAATACAAAAATTAGCTGGGCATGGTGGCAGGCGCCTGTAGTCCCAACTACTCGGGAGGCTGACAGGAGAATTGCCTGAACCCAGGAGGCAGAGGTTGCAGTGAGCCGAGATCACGCCATTGCACTCCAGCCTGGGTAACAAGAGCAAAACTCCGTCTCAAAAAAAAAAAAAAAAAAAAAAACATCAAGGGTGCCAGCAGGGAGAACCTTCCATACAATCAATCACCAAGGAAGGTATTCACAATAGCAGGTAGACTTGCCAAGCAGGATGAGGTTACAATGGTTACGGGTACTATGAACCTGTGAACCACTCTTTTATTTTATTTTATTTTATTTTATTTTATTTTATTTTAATAAAGACGGGGTTTCACCATGTTGGTCAGGCTGGTCTTGAACTCCCGACCTCAGGTGATCCGCCCGCGTTGGCCTTCAAAGTGTTTGGATTACAGGCGTGAGCCACCACGCCCACCCAGTGTGAACCACTCTTCACGGTTCAAAGTGACCCAGTAATGCACCTGTGGGGGCCAAGGCAGGGAGGGAGAAGCTAAGCTGGAGCTTACTACTGAGATGGAGTCAGTAGGTTATTACAGTAAACCAAAAACTAGTTTAAAAAATAATCACCTGGGGCTGGGCATGGTGGCTCACACCCGTAATCCCAGCACTTTGGGAAGGCGAGGCAGGAAGATCACGTGAGGTCAGGAGTGCAAGACCAGCCTGACCAAAATTGTGAAACCCCATCTCTAAATAAAAAATAAAAAATAAATAAAATAAAATAAAAATAATCACCTGTAGAAAGGAGGAGAGAGGGTGCAGAGTGGAGGGTTCATGGAAGGTTCAAGGATGAAAGCTATACTTCTCTGAACCTGTTTTGTAGATTTGACACTAGACCATGGTATTTTACCTAATTATATAACTAAATTTTTAAAAATTAAATCCTTAAAAATGGAATCAAAATGGGAAACAAAATAAGACTCAGCTGTATATTGAGTTGATGGCTGACCTTTATAGAGAAGAATTCTTTCTTTTCTTTTTCTTTTTCTTTTTTTTTTTTTGAGATGGAGTCTTTCACTCGGCCTGATAAGGGAAGATTCTTTATAGAAATATTCCACTTAGGCCTGGTGTGGTGGCTCACAGCACTTTGAAAGGCTGAGGCAGGCAGATCACTTGAGGTCAGGAGTTCAAGACCAGCCTGGGCCAACATGGCACAACCCCATCTCTACTAAAAATACAAAACAAAAAACAAAAAAAATTAGCTGGGCATTGTGTTGGATGGCTGTAATCCCAGTACTTGGGAGGCTGAGGCAGGAGAATCGCTTGAACCCGGGAGGCAGAGGTTGCAGTGAGCTGAGATTGCACCACTGTACTCAGCCTGGGCAACAGAGTGAGACTCCATCTCAAAAACAAATACAAATCAATAAATAAATATTCCAGCTAACCAAGTATAGAGGAAACTACCTGATTAGAAAATTACATTAGAGGCTGTAGCCACTAATGTAAGTAGTTAATGTTATGAATTTCTCTTCTCTTGATGAGATGAATAAAAAGTAAATAGCCAGACATGGTGGCTCACACCTGCAACCTTTTCCATTTATAAGCAGAAGCCACTTTGAGAGGCCAAGGTAGGAGGATTGCTTGAGGCCAGGAGTTTGAGATCAGCCTAGGCAACATAGTGAGACCCCTGTCTCTACTAAAAATGAAAAATAAAAAATTTAGCCAGGCATGGTGATGCATACCTGTACACCCAGGTACTTGGGAGGCTGAAGTGGGAGAATCGTTTGAGCCTAGAGGTTTGAGGCTGCAGTGAGCTGTGATTGCACTACTGCACTCCTGCTTGGGTGACAAGTGAGACCCTGTCACAAAAACAAATCAAAAATAGAAAAAATAATGTTAAAAAAGGTAAATAGCACCTGTGAATAATTATTTTAAAGAAATCAGCCTGGACTGGGCGTGGTGGCTCACACCTGTAATCCCAGCACTTTGGGAGGCTGAGGCAGGCAGATTACTTGAGGTCAGAAGTTCGAGACCAGCCTGGATGACATGGCAAAACCTTGTCTCTACTAAAAATACAAAAATTAGCTGGGTGGGCCTGGCATGGTGGCTCATGCCTGTAATCCAAGCCCTTTGGAGGCCAAGGCGGGTGGATCACCTGAGGTTGGGAGTTCAAGACCAGCCTGGACCAACATGGTGAAACCCCGTCTTTAATTAAAAAAAAAAAAAAAAAAATTAGTTGGGTGTGGTGGCAGGCACCTGTAATCCAGCTACTTGGGAGGCTGAGGCAGGAGACTTGCTTGAGCCTGGGAGGCAGAGGTTGCAATAAACTGAGATTGCACCACTGCATTCCAGCCTGGATGACAGAGTGAGACTCTGTCTCTAAATAAATAAACAAATAAATAAATAAATAAATAAATAAATTGCAAGGAAAAATAAACGGAGGGAAAATCTACAGATTATAAGAGATTGAAAAGACAAGGTAGGCTGGGTATGGTGGCTCATGCCTGTAATCCCAACACTTTGGGAGATGGATTGCTTGAGCCTAGGGGTTCAAGACTAGACTAGGCAACATGGTGAGACCCCTTCTCTAGAAAATATAGAAGCAATTAGCCAGGTGTAGTGACCTGTACCTGTAATTCCAGCTACTCTGGAGGGTAAGGTGGGAGGATAACTTGAATGCAGGAAGTTGAGGTTGCAGTGAGTAGTGGTTGTGCCACTGCACTCCAGCCTGGGTGACAGAGTGAGACCCTGTCTCAAAAAAAAAAAAAAAAAAAAGGCGCCGGGCGCGGTGGCTCAAGCCTGTAATCCCAGCACTTTGGGAGGCTGAGGCGGGTGGATCACGAGGTCAAGAGATCGAGACCATCCTGGTTAACACGGTGAAACCCCGTCTCTACTAAAAATACTAAAAATTAGCTGGGCATGGTGGCGCGTGCCTGTAATCCCAGCTACTCAGGAGGCTGAGGCAGGAGAATTGCCTGAACCCAGGAGGTGGAGGTTGCGGTGAGCCGAGATCACGCCATTGCACTCCAGCCTGGGTAACAAGAGCGAAACTCCGTCTCAAAAAAAAAAAAAAGGCAAAGCATCAAATATAATATGTTGATCTCATTTGGAAACTAAATTGATTTTTTTAATTAATTAATTAATTTTATTTTTTTATTTTATTTTATTTTTTTTGAGACGGAGTTTCGCTCTTGTTACCCAGGCTGGAGTGCAATGGCGCGATCTCGGCTCACCGCAACCTCCGCCTCCTGGGTTCAGGCAATTCTCCTGCCTCAGCCTCCTGAGTAGCTGGGATTACAGGCACGTGCCACCATGCCCAGCTAATTTCTTTTTTGTATTTTTAGTAGAGACGGGGTTTCACCATGTTGACCAGGATGGTCTCGATCTCTCGACCTCGTGGTCCACCCTCCTCGGCCTCCCAAAGTGCTGGGATTACAGGCTTGAGCCACTGCGCCTAGCAATTTATTTTATTTTATTTTTATTTTATTTTTTTTTTTTAAGTTGGGGTTTCACTGTGTTGGTCAGGCTGGTCTTGAACTCCCAACCTCAGGTGATCCGCCCACCTTGGCCTCCAAAGTGCTTGGATTACAGGTGTGAGCCACCGTGCCCGGCCCTAAATTGATTTTTTTTTTGTTTTGTTTTGTTTTTTGTTTTGTTTTTTTTTTTGAGATGGAGTTTCGCTCTTGTTACCCAGGCTGGAGTGCAATGGCGCGATCTCGGCTCACCGCAACCTCCGCCTCCTGGGCTCAGGCAATTCTCCTGCCTCAGCCTCCTAAGTAGCTGGGATTACAGGCACACGCCACCATGCCCAGCTAATTTTTTGTATTTTTAGTAGAGACAGGGTTTCACCATGTTGACCAGGATGGTCTCGATCTCTCGACCTCGTGATCCACCCGCCTCGGCCTCCCAAAGTGCTGGGATTGCAGGCTTGAGCCACCGCGCCCGGCCCTGATTTTTTTTTTTTTTTTTTTTTTTTTTGAGACGGAGTTTCGCTCTTGTTACCCAGGCTGGAGTGCAATGGCGCGATCTCGGCTCACCGCAACCTCCGCCTCCTGGGTTCAGGCAATTCTCCTGCCTCAGCCTCCTAAGTAGCTGGGATTACAGGCACGCGCCACCATGCCCAGCTAGTTTTTTGTATTTTTAGTAGAGACGGGGTTACACTATGTTGACCAAGATGGTCTAGATCTCTCGACCTCGTGATCCACCCGCCTCGGCCTCCCAAAGTGCTGGGATTACAGGCTTGAGCCACCGAGCCCGGCCTTGATTTTTTTTTTAAATTATTTTTTTAAAGACGGTGTTTCACCGTGTTGGTCAGGCTGGTCTTGAACTCCCGACCTCAGGTGATCTGCCCGCCTTGGCCTCCAAAGTGCTTGTATTACAGGAATGAGCCACCACGCTGGCCACTAAATTGATTTTTTAAAAATTTACTTAAGAAACTGGGTCTGGGCCGGGCGCGGTGGCTCAAGCCTGTAATCCCAGCACTTTGGGAGGCCGAGGCGGGTGAATCACGAGGTCGAGAGATCAAGACCATCCTGGTCAACATGGTGAAACCCCGTCTCTACTAAAAATACAAAAAATTAGCTGGGCATGGTGGCGTGTGCCTGTAATCCCAGCTACTCAGGAGGCTGAGGCAGGAGAATTGCCTGAACCCAGGAGGCGGAGGTTGCGGTGAGCCGAGATCGCGCCATTGCACTCCAGCCTGGGTAACAAGAGCGAAACTCTGTCTCAAAAAAAAAAAAAAAAAAAAAAAAAAAAAAAAGAAACTGGGTCTAAGCCGGGCGCGGTGGCTCAAGCCTGTAATCCCAGCACTTTGGGAGGCCGAGGCGGGTGGATCACGAGGTCGAGAGATCGAGACCATCCTGGTCAACATGGTGAAACCCCGTCTCTACTAAAAAAAATACAAAAAAAATGGCTGGGCATGGTGGCACGTGCCTGTAATCCCAGCTACTCAGGAGGCTGGGGCAGGAGAATTGCCTGAACCCAGGAGGCAGAGGTTGCGGTGAGCCGAGATCGTGCCATTGCACTCCAGCCTGGGTAACAAGAGCGAAACTCTGTCTCAAAAAAAAAAAAAAAAAAAGAAACTGGGTCTTGTGGGCCGGGCGCGGTGGCTCAAGCCTGTAATCCCAGCACTTTGGGAGGCTGAGGTGGGTGGATCACGAGGTCAAGAGATTGAGACCATCCTGGTCAACATGGTGATACCCCGTCTCTACTAAAAATACAAAAAGTTAGCTGGGCATGGTGGTGCGTGCCTGTAATCCCAGCTACTCAGGAGGCTGTGGCAGGAGAATCACTTGAACCCAGGAGACGGAGGTTGCCGTGAGCCAAGATCACACCACTGCACTCCAACCTGGACAATAAGAGTGAAACTCCATCTCAAAACAAACAAAACAAAGAAACTGCGTCTTGCTATGTTTCCTAGGCTGGACTCCAACTCCTTGTCCCAATCAATCCGCTGGCCTCTGCTTCCAGAGTAGCTGGGACTACAGGTTCATATCACCCTGCCCAGCTGGGAACTAATCTATGCAAATAATTGTGGGTTGTTTTTGTTTTTTTAATAAGATGGGGTTTCACCATGATGGCCAGGCTGGTCTGGAACTCCTGACCTCAGGTGATCCACCCACCTCGGCCTCCCAAAGTGCTAGGATTACAGGCATAAACCACTGTGCCTGGCCCTTTTTTTTTTTTTTTTTTTTTTTTTGCCAATAATTGTTTAAAAAGTTTGACAATCAGAAAAATCTAAACATTGGTATTGAATGATATTAGAGAATCATTACTAAAATTTTTAGGTGCGGTGGCTCACGCCTATAATCCCAGCCCTTTGGGAGGCCGAGGTGGGTGGATCACGAGGTCAAGAGATCGAGACCATCCTGGTCAACATGGTGAAACCCTGCCTCTACTAAAAATACAAAACTTAGCTGGGCATGGTGGCACACCCCTGTAGTCCCAGCTACTTGGGAGGCTGAGGCAGGAGAATTGCTTGAACCCAGGAGGCGGAGGTTGCGGTGAGCCGAGATGGCACTATTGCACTCCAGCCCTGGTAACAAGAGCGAAACTCCATCTCAAAAAAAAAAAAAAAAAAAAAAAATTTAGGTGTCATAATCGTTCTGTGGGAGTGTTAAAAAAAAAGTCTTCAGGGCAGGCCTGGTGGCTCTTGCATGTAATCCCAGTTCTTTGGGAGGCCGAGGCGGGCAGATCAATTGAGGTTAGGAGTTTGAGACCAGCCTGGCCAACATGGTGAAACTCTGTCTCTACTAAAAATACAAAAATTAGCTAGGCATAGTGGCACACACCCACCTGTAATCTCAGCTTCTCTGGAGGCTGAGGCAGGAGAATCACTTGAACCCAGGAGGCAGAGGTTGCAGTGAGCTGAAATCATGCCACTGCACTCCAGCCTGGGCGACTCTATTTCAAAAAACAATAAATAAATAAAATAAAATATGGGGCAGGAGACTTAAACTTATTTTAATGTTGCAGGGGGAAACATGAAACCCAGACAGGAATGTATTCAGCCTAGGAAAGGACAGAAACAGGCAGGACTCGGAGAGCTGGCAAAGTGCTCTTTTTCTGTTCTGTTCGTCTGTTCACTCTTGGATCTCTGTGCAAACCAACTTTTTGTTGTTTTTTTTTTTTTTTTTTTTTTCACAATGGAGTCTTGCTCTGTCACCCAGGCTGGAGTGCTCTATCTCAGCTCACTGCAACCTTCGCCTCCCGGGTTCAAGTGATTCTCCTGCCTCAGTCTCCCCAGTAGCTGGGATTACAGGCGTCCACCACCGCACTGGCTAATTTTTGTATTTTTAGTCGAGATGGGATTTCGCCATGTTGGCCAGACTGATCTCGAACTCCTGACCTCAGGTGATCTGCCCTCCTTGGCCTCCCAAAGTGCTGGGATTATAGGAGTGAGCCACCTTTCCTGGCCGCAAACTAACTTTTTTTGCTTCTTTGCCCCCATGAGGAATGTGGCATTACACTTTGAGAAGTGAGTCTCTATTCCAAGGTGGTAGAGTTATGAGATACAAACATGGCTGTTGGGGCCTGTTCTAGGAACTTTACGAGTAGGAGGAATGGCTGTGAGTTGGGTAGAGGTCAAACATGTCCACTACAAAAATGTAGGTATTTTAAGGGACTCTAAACTTGGTATTGTCACTGTAATCATTCCTTAGCACATTATGTGTGTGCACATGTGTGAACTCACACTCTGAAAGGCACTGGGGGATGTAAAGATGCAAAGTCTTAAACTGTTAGCTCTCATATCTAGCTGGGATTATACAGTGTGTACACCAAGAATCTTAAGACCAGGAAGTATGAGAAATGCCACTGAGAGTGACATAAGGCTGGGCGAGGTAGCTCATGCCTATAATCCCAGCACTTTAGGAGGCTGATGGATGGCTTGAACTCAGGAGTCTGAGACCATGTTGGGCAATGTTGTGAAACCATGCCTCTTCAAAAAATACAAAATTAGCCAGGTGTAGTGGCGTGGAACTCTAGCCCTAGCTACATGGGAGGCTGAGGTGAGAGGATTGCTTGAATCCGGAAGGTGGAGGTTGCAGTGAGCTGTGATTGCGCCACTGCACTCCAGCCTGGGTGACTAAGCCAGACCCCGTCTCAAAAAAAACCAAAAAGATAAAAGATCAGGTTTGGTGAGGCGCAGAGGCTCACGCCTGTAATCCCAGCACTTTGGGAGGCCGAGGCGGGTGGATCACCTGAGGTTAGGAGTTCAAGACCAGACTGGTGAAACCCTGGCTCTACTAAAAAATACAAAATTAGGCCGGGCGCGGTGGCTCACGCCTGTAATCCCAGCACTTTGGGAGGCCGAGGCGAGTGGATCACGAGGTCAAGAGATCGAGGCCATCCTGGTCAACATGGTGAAACCCAGTCTCTACTAAAAATACAAAAATTAGCTGGGCATGGTGGCGCGTGCCTGTAATCCCAGCTACTCGGGAGGCTGAGGCAGGAGAATTGCCTGAACCCAGGAGGCGGAGGTTGCGGTGAGCCGAGATTGCGCCATTGCACTCCAGCCTGGGTAACAAGAGTGAAACTCCGTCTCAAAAAAAAAAAAAGAAAAAAAAATACAAAATTAGCTGAGTGTGGTGGCACACACCTGCAGTCCCAGCTACTTGGGAGGTTGAGGCAGAATCACTTCACTTGAACCTGGGAGGTGGAGGTTGCAGCAAGCCGAGATCGTGCCACTGCACTCCAGCCTGGGTGACACTGAGACTTCATTTCAAAAAACAAAAAAAAGTCAGGTTTACAGTGAACTGTGATAATCAATGAAGACTTTAAGGAGGAGGTATCATTTGCGCTATGCCATAGAAGTTGGATTGGATTTTGATATGCAGAAATGTGGCAGGAAGGAATTTTATGTAGAGATGTAGAGATGAAGGATGAGCCAAAGCCTAGAGCTGGGTGAGAATAAGGCTTATCTAGAGAATTGTGAGATTTGTTTGCTGGAACAGTTATGCAAGCACAATAAAGTAATGAGAAAAAGTAGGTAGATACCAAATGGTGGAGTTCCTTGGATGTCAAGTTATTTGAACTTCATTCTGTAGGCAAAGAAGCCATCAAAATCTTTTAAAACAGGTGAGATTATAAACAGACTAATGCTTTAATAAGATTACCCTGGGAGTTGTGGGCCTGGAGAGTAGAGAGACTAGAGGCAGAACATTTAGGAGGCCATTGAAATAAATTACTAATTAGAGCTTTTTGTTTGTGGTAACCATTAGACACATGTGGCTATTTATTGACTAATTGAAATGTGACTAGTGCCACATGTAGAAATGAGAATATTTTGGCTATATTGGGTTAAATACAATATAATGTTAAAATCAACCTGTTTTTACTTTTTAAAATGTGGCTGCTGGAAAATTTTAAGTTACACATGTGGTTTGCATTACGTTTCTCTTGAACAGTGTTCAATTCAAGGAAAGGGGCAAATGAGGGAGAAGAATCAAGTTACTCAGCAACAGAAATGGCAGTTCCATTAGGAGAACTAAGCAAAGTGGGAAAGTGGAACTGTTTAAGAGAAATGAAGACGCTTATTTTGGGGAGAGAGATGCTTTTATAAATAGGTTTATTTGGGGGTGAAAATAATACTAGCCATCAAGCTTTCAAAGTAGAAAGAAGAACCAGATCTTCATTGCCTTCAGTATAATAGAGTTGCAAGAGATTTTATGCTAAGAAGAATTTCTGTGTTCTGAGGAATAAGCCGTTCTGTGAAAAAAGGGTTCCATGGTCAACTACATTTAGAAGATAGCTACATATACCCAGGCTCTTCCTGGAGACTCATTATGCCCGTTAGTGTATTAAAAGCTTTAAGTAGCACTTAACTTTACCTTATTTCTCAAACCTGTTTGCTTTTCTGAGTAATAGCTATTAAAGCACTAGACTTGAGTTGGATGTACTGACTCATGCCTGTAGTCTCGGCTACTTGGGAAGGTGAAGCCATGGGTTCTCTTGAGTCCAGGAGTTTGAGGCTGCCTTGAGCTATGATCATGCCACTGCACTCCAGCCTGGGTAAGAGTGAGTTTTTTTTTTTTTTTTTTTTGTATTGAGACAGGGTCTCCCTCTGTGGCCCAGACTAGAGTACAGGGATGCAATCTTGATTCACTGCAACCTCCTTCTCCCTGGTTCAGATGATCCTCCCACCTCAACCTCCTGAGTAGCTGGGACCACAGGCATGTGCCACCATGCCTGGCTAATTTTTGTAGATGGGGTTTTGCCACATTGCCCAGGCTGGTCTCTAACTCTTGGACTCATGTGATCCACCTGCCTTGGTGTTCCAAAGTGCTGGGATTACAAGCAGGGGCCACTACACCTGGACCCAAGATCATGTATCTTTAAAAAAAATAGGCTGGGGATGGTGGCTCGTGCTTGTAATCCCAGCACTTTGGGCGGCCCGAGGATGGTGGATCACCTGAGGTAAGAAGTTTGAGATCAGCCTGGCCAACATGGCGAAACCTGTTTCTAAAACTACAAAAATTATCTGGGTGTGGTGGTGTGCGCCTGTAATCCCAACTACTCAGGAGGCTAAAGCAGGAGAATCATTTGAACCCAGGAGGTGGAGGTTGCGGTAAGCCAAGATCATGCCATTGCACTCCAGCCTGGGAGACAGAGACACCGTCTCAAAAAAATAAATAAAATAAAAATAAATAAATAAATAAAAGCACTAGACTATTAGTAGTTACCAGGAAGTTAAAAGTATACAAATCAGGGCTATTTAGTCAAAGATAAGATAGACCTTGAGCTTAAAAACAAAGGGAAAATTTTCATCTCTTTCAATACTTGGGAAGGGATAGGATCTTCCATATTTAGGAAACTGACTTGTCCTTAATTCATTGTTTTTTTTTTTTTTTTGAGACGGAGTTTCGCTCTTGTTACCCAGGCTGGAGTGCAATGGCGCGATCTCGGCTCACTGCAACCTCCGCCTCCTGGGCTCAGGCAATTCTCCTGCCTCAGCCTCCTAAGTAGCTGGGATTACAGGCACACGCCACCATGCCCAGCTAATTTTTTGCACCTTTAGTAGAGACGGGGTTTCACCATGTTGACCAGGATGGTCTCGATCTCTCGACCTCGTGATCCACCCGCCTCGGCCTCCCAAAGTGCTGGGATTACAGGCTTGAGCCACCGCGCCCAGCCCTTTTTTTTTTTTTTTTTTTTTTTTAATGAGACGGAGTTTCGCTCTTGTTACCCAAGCTGGAGTGCAATGGCGCGATCTCGGCTCACCACAACCTCCGCCTCCTGGGTTCAGGCAATTCTCCTGCCTCAGCCTCCTGAGTAGCTGGGATAACAGGCACGTGCCACCATGCCTAGCTAATTTTTTTGTATTTTTAGTAGAGACGGGGTTTCACTATGTTGACCAGGATGGTCTCGATCTCTTGACCTCATGATCCACCCGCCTCGGCCTCTGAAAGTGCTGGGATTATAGGCTTGAGCCACCGTGCCTGGCCTGGTCTCGATCTCTTGACCTCATGATCCACCTGCCTCGGCCTCCCAAAGTGCTGGGATTACAGGCTTGAGCCATCGTGCCCGGCCTCATTGTATTTCATCTTGAATTTTTTCATTTTTTTTTTGAGATGGAGTTTTGCTCTTGTTACCCAGGCTGGAGTGCAATGGTGCGATCTCGGCTCACCGCAACCTCCGCCTCCTGGGTTCAGGCAATTCTCCTGCCTCAGCCTCCTGAGTAGCTGGGATTACAGGCACACGCCACCATGCCCAGCTAATTTTTTGTATTTTTAGTAGAGACTGGGTTTCACCATGTTGACCAGGATGGTCTTGATCTCTTGACCTCGTGATCCACCCACCTCGGCCTCCCAAAGTGCTGGGATTACAGGCTTGAGCCACCGCGCCTGGCCTGAATTTTTTCTGTTTTTTGAGACAAGTGGAGACTTTATTTGAGAAAACAGTCAATTCTCTCACATTGCTGGTGAGTTCCATCGAGGCCACCAGAATGCCAGCTATACTGTGTGTATGTATGTGTGCATGTAACACACATCTCTGCCCCTTTTAAGCAGTGAACTCTGGGATTCAGGCCAGGCCTTGGAAGAGTGTCAAGGGGCTTAAGAACTTCATGTTCTTCATAGCTTTGTCCTTCCTCCTTCCCCCTCCCCGCCCTCACCTCATACCTTTGTTCTTTGAGAGAGACAGTTAAGCAGGTTAAGGTCTTCCCAAGTCCTCAAATCGTTACACTCTAGAAAAAAGGCCTTGTGTTTGAAACAGGCCTGATCTACACTATTCATGTCCCTGGCACTGATGAAGCACAATGACAAAAGAAAGTACTTGGTCTTTAAACCTCTGTGCCTGGCAGTCTTGTAATATCCCTTTTTTTTTTTTTTTTTTTTTTGAGACGGAGTCTTGCTCTGTCACCCAGGCTGAAGTTCAGTGAGGTGATCTTCACTCACTGCAACCTCCACCTCTGGGTTCAAGTGATTCTCCTGCCTCAGGCTCCCAAGTAGCTGGGATTACAGGCACCTGTCACCACACTCAACTAATTTTTGTATTTTTAGTGAAGAAGGGGTTTCACCATGTTGGCCAGGGTTGTCTCAAACTCCTGACCTCAGGTGATCTGCCCGCTTCAGCCTCCCAAAGTGCTGGGATTACAGGCATGAGCCACCACACCCAGCCTTTGTGATGAAAACTTACTTTTTACTTCCAATAATGCTCTACTTTAGCTGCAAGAAAACTCAATGGGAGTCTGCCCTTGGCTCTTAAGAGAGCAAAAACAGATGAAGATGTGAATCATTAGGGGCCAGAGGGCGGACTATGGGTTCCAAGATGGCCTCCAGAGATTCTCTGCCTCCTGATATTCATGTCCTTGTGTAGTACCAACCCACACTGAAGAGGGCTGACCTGTGTGATCATGGGATATTGCATAAATGATGGAGTATAACCATCAAGGTCTTTTAAGGTCATAAAAGACATTGCAATTTCTGCCTTGTTTTCTCATCCATCATTAGCTCTAGGGAAAGCCTGCTGCCATGTTGAAAGGACACTCATATAGTCCCACAAAGACCTACATTGTAAGCTGAGGCCTCCTGCCAACAGCCAGCACCAACTTGCTAGTCATGTGAATAAGCCACCTTGGAAGTGGATACCCCAGCCCACTACACTTTCGGATGACTGCAACCTCTTCAAAGATTCTGAGCCAGAACCATCCAGCAAATCAATCCTGAGATAATACATATATATATATTTTTCCCAGTAGCCCTATGGTTTAACATGTGAATACATATTTTATTTATTACTGTTTAAAGTTTTGGTGTTTTTACCTATCAGTAGGCCTCTAATGTGGTAGATGAGTATTTTGTATGATGTTCTGTCATTGAAATGGCTCTCAATTTGTAAGTCATTCCTTTATAATTTGGCTAGTTTCTCTATGCTTATCATATCTCTTGCACTTACTCTGGTGTATACAAACAAAGTTGGCTTCTCTCTAGGGGTACATAACCAATGAGTGATAAAGAACTTATTAAGTTCTCACTACAATAACCACAGAGAGGCTGGGTGAGGTGGCTCATACCTGTAATCCCAGCACTTTTGACAGGCTGTGGTGGGCGGATCACCTGAGGTCAGGAGTTCAAGACCAGCCTGGCCAACATGGTGAAATCTCCATCTCTACTAAAAATACAAAAATTAGCCAGGCATGGTGGCGTGTGCCTATAGTCCTAGCTACTTGGGAGGCTGAGGCAGGAGAATAGCTTGAACCTGGGAGGCAGTGAGCTGATATCACTTCACTATACTCCAGCCTAGGGGACGGAGTGAGAGACTCCATCTCAAAAAAAAGACGACAACAAAAACAAAGCAAACCACAGAGAAAAAATGCCTCTTATGTTCATTTTACTTTTTGGAAAAAAAAAAATCTAAGTCTAATCATGGGTTTATCTTACTTTGCTCCAAAGCAATTTTTCAATTTTTTAAAAATGTTTGGCCAGGCAAGGTGGCTCACACCTGTAATCCCAGCACTTTGGGAGGCCGAGGCAGGTAGTTCACAAGGTCAGGAATTTGAGACCAGCCTGGCCAACACAGTGAAACCCCGTCTCTACTAAAGACACAAAAATTAGCCGGGTGTGGTGGCAGGC
The DNA here is from genome assembly GCF_048565385.1 of Saimiri boliviensis. Classification (NCBI taxonomy): domain Eukaryota; kingdom Metazoa; phylum Chordata; class Mammalia; order Primates; family Cebidae; genus Saimiri; species Saimiri boliviensis. The sequence goes on along the minus strand of NC_133457.1, from coordinate 92,310,391 downwards.
ACCTATAATCCGAGCTACTTGGGAGGCTGAGGCAGAAACGTTTGAACCTGGGAGGCAGAGGTCCTTGCAGTAAGCCGAGATTGCGCTGCTGCACTCCAGCCTGGGTGACAGAGCAAGACTCCGTCTCGAAAAAAAAAAAATAAAAGTTTTAAGTATAATACCCAGAAAAGTGCCCAAAACATCTTGATAACGTTATTACAAAGTGAACACACACATATAACCTCAACCCAAATCCAAGAAACAGAGTATCACTAGCTTTTTAGAAGCCTATCTGGTCATCTTTATTTTCATTTTTTTTTTTTTTTTAGAAATGGGGTTTCTCCATGTTGGTCAGGCTGGTCTTTAACTCCTGACCTTAGGTGATCTGCCTGCCTCGGCCTCCCCGAGTGCTGGTATTACAGGTGTGAGCCACCGCACCCTGCTGTACACCTGGCTAATATTAAAAATTTTTTTTTGTAGAGATGGAGTCTTGCTATGTTGCTGATCTTGAACTTCTGGCCTGAAGTGACCCTCTTGCCTTGATATCCCAAAGTGCTGGGATTATAGGCATGAGTCAGCAGACCCAGCCTATTTGCGGGTTTTTTTTTTTTCTAGAGGGAGTCTGGCTCTGTCACCCAGGCTGGAGTGCAGTGGTGCCATCTTGGCTCAGTGCAGCCTCTACCTCCTGGGTTCAAGTAATTCTCCTGCCTCAGCCTCCCGAGTAATTAGCATTACAGGTGCCCGCCACTATGCCTGGCTTTTGTATTTTTAGTAGAGATGGGATTTCATCATGTTGGCCAGGCTGGTCTTGAACTGATGACCTCAAGTGATCCACCCACCTCAGCGTCCCAGAGTGTTGGGATTATAGGCATGAGCCACCACACCTGGCTTTATTTGCATTTTTGATTTAGGATTATACACATCCTGCCTAGTTGCGCTTAGTATGTACTTTACCTGTTATTTTAGATTACTGTATTTATTTATTTATTTATTTATTTTTTATTTTTTTGAGACGGAGTTTCGCTCTCATTACCCAGGCTGGAGTGCAATGGCGTGATCTCGGCTCACCGCAACCTCCGCCTCCTGGGTTCAGGCAATTCTCCTGCCTCAGCCTCCTGAGTAGCTGGGATTACAGGCATGTGCCACCATGCCCAGCTAATTTTTGTATTTTTAGTAGAGACGGGGTTTCACGATGTTGACCAGGATGGTCTCGATCTCTTGACCTCGTGATCCACCCGCCTCGGCCTCCCAAAGTGCTGGGATTACAGGCGTGAGCCACCGCGCCCGGCTATTTATTTTTTTAAAGATGGGGTTTCACCATGATGGCCAGGCTGGTCTTGAACTCCTGACCTCAGGTGATCCACCCACCTCAGGCTCCCAAAGTGCTAGGATTACAGGCATGAGCCACTGCACTCGGCTTTATTTATTTATTTATTTATTTATTTTTTTTTTTTGAGACGGAGTTTCGCCCTTGTTACCCAGGCTGGAGTGCAATGGCGCGATCTCGGCTCACCGCAACCTCCGCCTCCTGGGCTCAGGCAATTCTCCTGCCTCAGCCTCCTGAGTAGCTGGGATTACAGGCACGTGCCACCATGCCCAGCTAATTTTTTGCACTTTTAGTAGAGACGGGGTTTCACCATGTTGACCAGGATGGTTTCGATCTCTCGACCTCTGATCCACCCGCCTCGGCCTCCCAAAGTGCTGGGATTACAGGCTTGAGCCACCGCGCCCAGCCCTTTTTTTTTTTTTTTTTGACAGTCTCACTCTATCATACAGGCTGGAATGCTCATGGTTCACTGTGACCTCAACCTCTTGGGCTCATGGGAGCCTCCTGCCTCAGTCTTCCCAGTAGCTGGAACCACAGGTGTGCACCACCACACCCAGCTAATTTTTTAATTTTAAATTTATTATTATTATTTTTTTGAGATTGAGTCTCACTCTGTTGCCCAGGCTGAGTGCAGTGGTGCAATCGTGGCTCACTGCAACCTCTGACTCCCGAGTTCAAGCTATTCTCCTGCCTCAGCCTCCGGAGTAACTGGGATTACAGGTGTGTGCCACCACACCCAGCTAATTTTTGTATTTTTAGTAGACAGGGTTTCACCATGTTGGCCAGGCTATTCTCAAACTCCTGACTTCCAGTGATCTACCGGCTTCAGCCTCCCAAAGTGCTGGGATCACAGGTGTGAGCCACTGCGCCTGGACTAATTTTTTAATTTTTTTGTAGAAGTGGGGGTTTCTCTCCGTTGTACAGGCTGCTCTCCAACTTCTGGTGTGCCTTCTTTTGGTTATCATAAAGTTGGCAGTAGCTGAACTTCTTAGGAGTCCAGGCTCTGTCATTCTTTAGGCTTTGTGCTTCTGGATAAGCTGCCTCATCATCCAAATGTTACTGGAAGGACTCAGTGAGATATAAAGGCAGTGGATAAATTGTAAAAATACTACTGTTTCAAGTGTTTTGATGTTGCAGTTCATCTTGGAAGCCAAGGGATGATGAAGATGATACTTAGATTCTTCAGGAATGATGAGCACTCACAGACTTGAATGGAAGCTCCCTCAGGTCAAGGAGTATCACATTTTTGTGGGGCTGGGGAAAGGAAGCAGAAAGAGAGGCAATGTCAGGCACTGAGATTTAGAAGAGTAGCTACAGCTGTTCTTGGTTCTTGAGATCCATCTGGGTTGGCTTCCTGCAGGTGCTGGAATTTTCAGAGCTAGTCTTACAGTGAGGGGAGCTCACGTGGACTGGGTATGGGAATTCTTTTCATCAAGCACAAGTGAAGCTCAACCTTTTTGTTCAGCCTGGTACAACCAATCACACGGGAGAGGGGAAGAAAATAAGGGTCACTGCCCGAAGGGCATTACAGTCTCCACACGGAGCACTGCTTTTTACTGCAACCTCCATTTCTCGCGTTCAAGAGATTCTCCTGCCTCAGCCTCCCAAGTAGCTGGGATTACAGGCATGTGTCACCACGCCCGGCTAATAGGGTGGCACTTTTAATTAGCCCACAGTCCAGTTAAACTCGATGGAGTGAGGAAATGACCCGGGAGCACAGAACAGGGTGGGATCTTTCCCGGCTTGGGCAGCCTTTGGTAGTAGGGATGCTTGGAAAGGTCAGGGTCTCAGGCCTGGAGTTGACCAAGTTTTCTCTCCAAAAGAGAAGGGCATACGATGTTAAAAAAGAAAAGAAATCCAGGCTTCACAGCGGCAGTCAAATCCTTCGATGTCCCCCAGTTTATCACTCAGAGTCTCCAGACTCTCCTGCAAAAGGCCAACTCTACTTGTCGGCTCCCACTTCCCCTCCTTCGCCACAGGAGGGTGGCGAAGGATTTATAACCCACCTTTCTATCAGTTGCCATGGAGACCAGCCCTAGTCCTTTCATTCCTTCTGGTACCGGGAACGTCTCCATCCAACGCAGGCGGAAAGGAGGCGGCTTAGCCCAAACATGCTGGGGGAGGGGCTGGCGGCCTCGACGGCAGCTGAGGAACAAGGCCGACGAACAAAGGCTAAGGTCAGCCGCGATTCAAGCCCTTTGGTCTGCCGCCGACCGGTGGCCAGGCGCTGCGGAAGCACTACTGAGCTGGAGGAGGGCTCGAGCTACGAGGACTGCACGGAGCAGCGGGGTGGGACTCGGGGTCGCCCCAGGAGACTTTCGCGGCCCGGGGGCAGACCCATGGACCGTAGTTGGGGGGAGCTGGTGGCGGGGGTGGATGAGGAGGCCCGGGCCATTCCACCCACGTGTCCATTGGGCGGCGCCGCCATCACTCTCTTTTCGGCTACACCGCCTTCTCCCCCTCCGCGGAACCCGGGTCCCCTCCTCCAACACCTTCTCCCGCCCCGTCACGGGAGCCTCTGATTGGACAGAGATACGGTCAATCCTCCTCGAGTTAGGGAGTCGATTGGACACGAGGCCTTCGGGCCGCCCCCAGCCTCGTAGGATTGGCTTCCTGCGCGTTGGCGCAACGGAAGAGGCGGCAGGCGGAGGGCGCGCCTCTGCTCCTGCTGGACTACCGTGGAGGAGGAAAGGAGGAGTCCGACTCTGGGGGGCTGGCTCGGGCGGCAGCGGTGGCTGCTGCGGATGGGAGCGGGCCGGCTCGGCGAGCCCATGGAGCGCCACGGCAGGGCCTCCGCCACCTCCGCCTCGTCGGCTGGGGAGCAGGCGGCTGGGGGCCCCGAAGGGCGGCGGCGGGAGCCACTGCGGCGCCGGGCGAGCAGCGCGTCGGTTCCCGCGGTCGGGGCCTCGGCGGAGGGCGCGAGGCGGGACCGGCTGGGCTCCTACAGCGGCCCCACGGCGGTCACCCGTCAACGCGTCGAAAGCCTGAGGAAAAAGCGGCCGCGTAAGTGTCCCGTGGGGCGCCCTCCAGGCCCGCCCTGCCCCCCTTCCGGCCTGCCCTGCCCTTCCCTACCCCCTTCCGGCCTGGCCGCAGTTTTTCCCGCGCGCGGACACTGTCCCCGCATGGTGGTCCCTCGTTGGTACGTGGCTTGACACCCGGCTTGGAGGCCTCGGGTGCCCCGAAAACAGCACCTTTGGGAACCCCCCCCAGCGCCCATTGGTCTACGCTTCCCGCTTGTTGAAGTGGTGGGCTTTTCCCTAGGACCCGTGCTCTTTTTTTTTTTTTTTTTTTGCTCATTCTTTCCCCCAGTATCACATGATTTTTATCTTCGAAAAGGCTGCTTTTGACTCATTTCCACCTCCCCTCCCCCCAAATCCTTTGAATCCCCAGTGTCTGTCTTCCGTGGGTTGCCAAAGAGCTGCTAATGCCTTAAGTTCCTTTTATTAATTTCGGGCGTACTGGAAAATGGTTAGCTGCCCCCTGAGTTGCACCAGGCCTAAAAGTGTATTCCGTGTACCTCTAAGCGTTGGCTGCTGTTCTTCCCATGAGAATCCAGGTCATCTCTCACCCACATATCCTCCCCGTTTTCCTTATTTCTATTTGCGGGTACTCACGATTCAGAACTCTGGCATTCTGGGCATTAAGGCTGTTTGTTTTGAGGGAAAACAATATTTTTGTGAATTTTGCCTTGGGAGTTGTGTACGCTCTTCCCAGAGAATCGGTTTCTCCATTTTATTATCAGGTTTCTTTTTCTGTGTTGTGTTATTTTCTCCCTTTTACAGGTCTTCAATTCAGGACCGCTGCCTGGCAGCCATTGCTACTGTTAAAAGTATCAATTGTTCTGATACTGTAATAGGAGCTTTACAGTGTGATGCCATTTTACATATGGTTGGACTTTTTGGTGGATGTTGCCAGATGCCTATTTCAGGAAATTGACTTGTGTAAATGCAGATTGTGAGAGGGAGGGAAAATGGCAAGATGTGTGTGAGGTTTTTATTGGATTGTCTTGTACCTTTGCCCAATCACCCAATTGCCTTTTTGGATTTTTTTCTGATATGGATGATTAAACGCAGTTCTATTTTGCTGTGAAAAGTTTGGGAGTTTTCAATTCTTTTGTCTTTTTCCATCTTCTTGCAACAGATTTGGAAAACAGATTCTTTTTTTTTTTTTTTGAGACGGAGTTTCGCTCTTGTTGCCCAGGCTGGAGTGCAATGACGCGATCTCGGCTCACCGCAACCTCCGCCTCCTGGGTTCAGGCAATTCTCCTGCCTCAGCCTCCTGAGTAGCTGGGATTACAGGCACGCGCCACCACGCCCAGCTAATTTTTTTGTATTTTTAGTAGAGACGGGGGTTTCACCATGTTGACCAGGATGGTCTCGATCTCTCGACCTCGTGATCCACCCGCCTCGGCCTCCCAAAGTGCTGGGATTACAGGCTTGAGCCACCGCGCCCGGCCGGAAAACAGATTCTTAACCTGTGCCATTTTCAGAGTCAGTCACCTAGTTTTGTTTTACTTGAGAAGAATCTGAGTTTGAAGCAATGCAAAATGTGAGATCCTTCATGGTTTTGTATTACATCATTGGAAATGGATGTAAATTCCAAATATTCAGCAAATAAGAGTCACAGCCATTAGCCGCAACGGTTTTTTTGGTTTGTTTTTTTTAGTTTGAGACAGCGCCTTGTTCTATTGCCCATGCTGGAGTGCAGTGGCATGATCATGGCTCATTGTGGCCATTACCTTCTGGGCTCAAGCCATCCTCCTGCTTCAGCCTCCTGCATAGCTGGGACTAAAGGCAGGTGCCACTATGCTAGGCTGATTTTTAATTTTTTATTATTTATTATTTTTTTTGAGACGGAGTTTCTCTCTTGTTACCCAGGCTGGAGTGCAATGGTGTGATCTCGGCTCACTGCAACCTCCGCCTCCTGGGTTCAGGCAATTCTCCTGCCTCAGCCTCCCGAGTAGCTGGGACTACAGGTGTGTGCCACCATGCCCAGCTAATTTTTGCATTTTTAGTAGAGACGGGGTTTCACCATGTTGACCAGAATGGTCTCGATCTCTTGACCTCGTGATCCACTCGCCTTGGTCTCCCAAAGTGCTGGGATTACAGGCGTGAGCCACTGCACCCAGCTGATTTTTTATTTAAAAATTTTTTTTAGGCCAGGCGGGGTGGCTCAAGCCTGTAATCTCAGCACTTTGGGAGACCAAGGCGGGTGGATCACGAGGTTGAGAGATTGAAACCATCCTGGTCAACATGGTGAAACCCCGTCTCTACTAAAAATACAAAAAATTAGCTGGGCATGGTGGCACGTGCCTGTAATCCCAGCTACTCAGGAGGCTGAGGCAGGAGAATTGCCTGAACTCAGGAGGCGGAGGTTGCGGTGAGCCGAGATCACACCATTGCACTCCAGCCTGGGTAACAAGAGCGAAACTCCGTCTCAAAAAAAAAAAAATTTTTTTTAAAAATAGAGATGGGCGCTTGTTATGTTGCCCAGGCCGGTCTTGAACTCCTGGTCTCAAGCGATCTTCCCACCTCGGTCTCCCAAAGTGCCAAGAGTATAGATGTGAGTCATTGTGCCTGGCCTGGCAGCCCTCTAAGAGCTTTGATAACTTGTTAGCCTCTTGGCTCTGAGGTAGGTGGTAGTATTCTATTATACAGATGAGAAAACTGGGTCACATTTGCCCAGTGTCAAATGGCTAGTGCGTTATGAAATAGAAATGTAAACTCAGGATTTCTAGCTTCATAGCTTTTGCTGTGGACCACTATGTTTTACTGAATTATTTATGTTCCATTAATTGTTTCTTCTTTCTAAGACCAAACATAAGTTTGATGTTCTGTGTTCAAGATTCACTTACTTGAGGCGAAAATTTTTAGCTACTGTGGGAAGTAACTTCCGAATACTGAGCATGAGAATGACTTGATAAAACTGCAGGTTTGGTGGGCCCAATTAAGCTCCTCATGTTCAGATACAGGTGACTCAAATACCACACTCCAAAAAACTGGTTTACACTGTGGGGAGAATTACATTAAGGTAGTTTTGTAATTTCTTTTAGGGAACTAAGTAGACACATATGCTATAGGGTTTATATTTTGTTTTGGTGTCTGATGTTTGTTGTGATTCCCTTCATTGCCTTCTCTGGCTGATGAATCATGAAAACCCATCTCTTGGGTAATGAGACCTGCTAAAGGAATAAATAGGATGCTGATTTTCCTTTCATTTGTTCCTTCTGTACTATCTAGGGGTGCCCTGTTAGATGGAGAGGGAGGCTGGGCACAGTGGCTCACACCTGTAATTGCAGCACTTTGGTAGGCCAAGGTGGGTGGATCACCTGAAATGAGGAGTTTGAGACCAGAGATCAACCTGGCCAACATGGTGAAACCCCATCTCTACTAAAAATAGAAAAATTAGTTGGGCATGGTGGTGTACACTTGTAATCCCTGCTACTCAGGAGGCTGAAATGGGAGAATCGATTGTACCGGGGAGGAGGAGGTTGCACTGGGCTGAGATCATACCACTGCACTCCAACCTGCTAACAGAGCGAGAACTCTGTCTCGAGAAAAAAAAGAGGCTGGGCTTGGTGGCTCAAGCCCGTAATCCCAGCACTTTGGGAGGCCGAAGGCAGGCGGATCATGAGGTCAAGAGATCAAGACCATCCTGGCCAACATGGTGAAACCCTGGCTCTACTAAAAATAGAAAAAAAATTATCTGCGTGTGGTGGCGTGCGCCTATAGTCCCAGCTACCCAGGGGGCTGAGGCAGGAGAATTGCTTGAACCCAGGAGGCGGAGGTTGCAGTGAGCTGAGATTGCGCCACTGTACTCCAGCCTGGCGCCTGGTGACAGACCGAGAGTCTGTCTCAACAAAAAGAAAGAAAAAATGGGCCGGGCGCGGTGGCTCAAGCCTGTAATCTCAGCACTTTGGGAGGCCAAGGCGGGTGGATCACGAGGTCAAGAGATCGAGACCATCCTGGTCAACATAGTGAAACCCCGTCTCTACTAAAAATACAAAAATTAGCTGGGCATGGTGGCGCGTGCCTGTAATCCCAGCTACTCAGGAGGCTAAGGCAGGAGAATTGCCTGAACCCAGGAGGCGGAGGTTGCGGTGAGCCGAGATCGCGCCATTGCACTCCAACCTGGGTAACAAGAGCGAAACTCCGTCTCAAAAAAAAAAAAAAAAAGAAAAAAATAAGAAACCTGAAGGAGCTATTCAGGTTATCTTAGGCATTCTTGTAGTCCTGGTTATAGTCATGTTCTCGCACACATTTCCTAGAGCAGTGTAGTTCCCAAACCTGCCCCCATCCCAGACTTACTGTATCAGAATTCCTAGAGATGAGGCTAGGCATGTGTATATGTAAGTTCTTCAAAAGTTTTGCATCAGGTTGAGGTATGTCTTGAAGGGCTGAGAGAAGTACCAAATAAAGACTGATTTTAAAATGATGGAAATAGCCGGTCGCGGTGGCTCAAGCCTGTAATCCCAGCACTTTGGGAGGCCGAGGCGGGTGGATCACAAGGTCGAGAGATCGAGACCAACCTGGTCAACATGGTGAAACCCCGTCTCTACTAAAAATACAAAAAATTAGCTGGGCATGGTGGCGCGTGCCTGTAATCCCAGCTACTCAGGAGGCCGAGGCAGGAGAATTGCCTGAACCCAGGAGGCGGAGGTTGCGGTGAGCCGAGATCGTGCCATTGCACTCCAGCCTGGGTAACAAGAGCGAAACTCCGTCTCAAAAAAAAAAAAAAAAAAAAAATGGAAATAAAGATGCTAATGATGGTAACGTAGCTACCATTTTCTCAGTGCTTGTCTTAGATACTATGCCAAGTATTTTATAAACGTCTTAGTTAAGTCTCATAGTTATCCTGTGAGGTAGGTGTTTTTTATCCCCAATTTCCGTATGAGGAAACAGGCTCAGGGAAATTGTGCTTTTGTCCAAGGCCATATAGTGAGTTAGGGATGGAGTTGGATTTCGATTCCTGGTGTCTGACTTCAGACCCAGTGTTCTTGGTCCACATTTTGGGGTGGGGAAGGTATGTGTGATGTAATCCAGAGCTGTGGTTCTCAAGTTTTTTTTTTTTTTTTTTTTTTTGAGACGGAGTTTCGCTCTTGTTACCCAGGCTGGAGTGCAGTGGCGCGATCTCGGCTCACGGCAACCTCCGCCTCCTGGGTTCAGGCAATTCTCCTGCCTCAGCCTCCTGAGTAGCTGGGATTATAGGCACGCACCACCATGCCCAGCTAATTTTTTGTATTTTTAGTAGAGACGGGGTTTCACCATGTTGACCAGGTTGGTCTCGATCTCTCGACCTCGTGATCCACCCACCTCGGCCTCCCAAAGTGCTGCGATTACAGGCTTGAGCCACCGCGCCCGGCCAAGTTTTTTTTTTTAAGATGGGGTTTCACCATGATGGCCAGGGTGGTCTTGGAAAACCTGACCTCAGGTGATCCACCCCCTTCTTGGCCTCCCAAAGTGCTAGGATTACCGGTGTGAGCCACCGCGCCCAGTTGGTTCTCAAGTTTTAAAAACTTGTTTCTCTCCACCCACTCCAACCTAGCATTGCATGCTATAGGTCTGCAAATGGGTCTAAAATTGCTTTTTAAATTTTATTGAGGCCTAACTAAATAGAGTAAAATGTATAATTTTGGCAAATGTCGACACTCATATACCAAGAGAACATATATTTTTATCAAGGGCTCCAGGTATTCAACATATGTGCAGCACATGTGCAGAAGGTGTGGAAACCCGGTGATCGGAGTGCTCCACAGTAGTGTGGAAGACCAACTGGTTCTTTGAAGATGACTGGCAAGGCACGTTGTAGCACGCCAGGGAGACCTTTGGGACTTACTGATTTTGGACTCATACAAATCATGGACTATACTTAACCTTCATAATAAAGCTTTTGTTTGTAATTTGACAACACTAGCCTAGAAAATGAACTACTTTTTTTTTTTTTTGAGGTGGAGTTTCACTGTTGTTCCCTAGGCTGGAGTGCAATGGCATGATCTTGACTCACTGCAACCTGTCTCCCAGTTCAAGTGATTCTTCTGCCTCAGCCCCCTAAGTAATTGGGATTACAGGCATGAGCGACCACGCCTGGCAATTTTTGTATTTTTATTAGAGACGGAGTTTCTCCATGTTGGTCAGGCTGGTCTGGAACTCCGGACCTCGGGTGATCCGCCTGCCTCAGCCTCCCAGAGTGCTGGGATTATAGGTGTGAGCCACTGCGCCTGGCCGAAAATGGATCACTTTTTCTTGGCTTTTGGAGGAGCATCGATGTTGGATGTATGGAAGTGGTTCTGGGGCAATGTTAGACTGCCTTTGTTAGGCTCAGCATTTCAGTTTCAATTAGGGAATTAGGAAAGCTGACCAATCAATAGGTTAAAAACCATTTTGGGCCGGGCGCGGTGGCTCAAGCCTGTCATCCCAGCACTTTGGGAGGCCGAGGTGGGTGGATCACGAGGTCGAGAGATTGAGACCATCCTGGTCAACATGGTGAAACCCCGTCTCTACTAAAAGTGCAAAAAAAACTAGCTGGGCGTGGTGGCGCGTGCCTGTAATCCCAGCTACTCAGGAGGCTGAGGCAGGAGAATTGCCTGAACCCAGGAGGCGGAGGTTGCGGTGAGCCGAGATCGCGCCATTGCACTCCAGCCTGGGTAACAAGAGCGAAACTCCGTCTCAAAAAAAAAAAAAAAAAAAAAACCATTTTGGCCAGGCATGGTGGCTCATGTCTGTAATCACAGCACTTTGGGAAGCTGAGCCAGGTGGTTCACCTGAGTTCAGGAGTTTAAGGCCAACCTGACCAACATGGTGAAACCCCATCTCTACTAAATACAAAAAATTAGCTGGGTATGGCAGCACATGCCTGTAATCCCAGCTACTTGGGAGGCTAAGATAGGAGAGTCACTTGAACCCGAGAGTGGAGGTTGCAGTGAGCCAAGATTGCGCCACTGAACTCCAGCCTGGCCAAAAAGAGCAAAACTCCATCTCCAAAAAAAAAAAAATTTCCGCCTTGCGTCTCCAAATGGGCCACAAATCTATAGTAATCTAACATTTTTCCTGAGCTCCTAATTCCCTAAGTGAGGCCGAAGTGCTGAGCCTAATAAAGGCAGTCTAACAGGGCTCCAGCACCAGTTCCGTACATCCAACAGTGATGTTAGATTTTTAACCTATTGATTTATCAGCTTTATTTTTATTTATTTATTTTTTGAGACGGAGTTCCACTCTGTCCCCCGGGCTAGAGTGCAGTGGCAGGATTTCAGCTCACCTCAACCTCGTCTCCTGGGTTCAAGTGACTCTCCTACCTCAGCCTGCTGAGTAGCTGGGACTACAGGACTACAGCTCCTGAGTAGCTGGATTACATGCGTGATCCACCACAGCTGGCCAATTTATCAACTTTAAATGGATGAAAGTAAATATGGCCCCTCTTCTTAGATATATAACAAATACTAAGCAATAAGCAGGGACTGAAAATAGTCCAGTTGTGTAGCTGTGTAAAATGGTACAGTGTATTACTTGAGGAACCTTGTTTAAGAATCATGCATTTGGTTAATATGGTTGTTCAGTGTTGGTGTCTCTGCCTTCTATCTGGGGAGACCATAGCAAGAAGAGATATGTATTGTTAAAAATATTTTGCTGGCTGCGTTTGCAGGCTCATTCTTGTAATCCTAGCACTTTAGGAGGCTGAGGCGGGAAGATCACTTCAGGCCAGGAGTTCAAGACCAGCTTTGGCAACATAGCCAGACTTTGTCTCTACAAAAATAAAAAGGCCAAGTGTGGTGGCTCACACATGTAATCCTAGCATTTTGGGAGGTAGAGGTGGCAGATCACTTGAGGTCAGGAGTTCGAGACCAGTCTGGCCAAGCTGGTGGAACCCTGTCTCTACTAAAAGTGCAAAAATTAGCCGGATGTGGTAGTGCACGCCTGTTATCTCAGTTACTCGGGAGGTTGAGGCAGGAGAATCACTAAAACCCAGGAGGTGAAATTTGCAGTGAGCCGAGATCGTGTCACTGCACTCCAGCCTGGGTGACACGGTGAGACACCATCTCAAATAAATAAGTAATAAAAAACAAATTAGCTGGGTGTAGTGGCACATGGTTATAGTCCCAGCTACTTGGAAGGCTGGGACAGAAAGATTGCTTGAGCCCAGAAGATTGAGGTTGCACTAAGCTATGATCATGTCATTGCACTTGAGCCTAGGCAACAGAGGGAGACCGTGTCTCCATTTTTTTTTTTTCCTCAAAACATGTCAAAAAAAAAAAAAAGGAAGATAGACTAGGCTATTGTAGAGCATCTTATCAGCCAATGACAAGAATGTCTATTTTAATTAACAGAGCAGTGATGTTTTTGGACTTAAGTTTATAGCATTGTGAGCTTTTCTCAGGTTCATAATTTGGGGTATCTTTGTGTTCAGGCACTGTTCAAGTGAGGCTGACGAGTATATAAAAACTTACTTTTCTAAATTGTGGCTTAAAGTTTGCTTTCTAAAAGTGAAAGCTGGCCGGGCGCGGTGGCTCAAGCCTGTAATCCCAGCACTTTGGGAGGCCGAGGCGGGTGGATCACGAGGTCGAGAGATCGAGACCAACCTGGTCAACATGGTGAAACCCCGTCTCTACTAAAAATACAAAAAATTAGCTGGGCATGGTGGCGCGTGCCTGTAATCCCAGCTACTCAGGAGGCTGAGGCAGGAGAATTGCCTGAACCCAGGAGGCGGAGGTTGCGGTGAGCCGAGATCGCGCCATTGCACTCCAGCCTGGGTAACAAGAGCGAAACTCCGTCTCAAAAAAAAAAAAAAAAAGTGAAAGCCATCTCAGTTTTTTTTTTTTTTTTTTTTGAGATGGAGTTTCGCTCTTGTTACCCAGGCTGGAGTGCAATGGCGCGATCTCGGCTCACCGCAACCTCCGCCTCCTGGGTTCAGGCAATTCTCCTGCCTCAGCCTCCTGAGTAGCTGGGATTACAGGCACGCGCCACCATGCCCAGCTAATTTTTGTATTTTTAGTAGAGACGGGGTTTCACCATGTTGGCCGGGATGGTCTTGATCTCTTGACCTCGTGATCCTACCTGCCTCGGCCTCCCAAAGTGCTGGGATTACAGGCATGAGTCACTGTATCTAGTTCCTGAGTTTAAAACTATTTTGGGAATAAGAAGAAATTGTTAAAGTACATCTTTTATTTATTTATTTATTTATATTTATTTATTTATTTATTTATTTTGAGACGGAGTTTCCCTCTTGTTACCCAGGCTGGAGTGCAATGGCACGGTCTCAGCTCACTGCAACCTCCGCCTCCTGGGTTCAGGCAGTTCTCCTGCCTCAGCCTCCTGAGTAGCTGGGATTACAAGCATGCGCCACCATGCCCAGCTAATTTTTTGTATTTTTAGTAGAGACGGGTTTCACCATGTTGACCAGGATGGTCTCGATGTCTTGACCTCGTGATCCACCCGCCTCGGCCTCCCAAAGTGCTGGGATTACAGGCTTGCGCCACCGTGCCCGGCCTAAAGTACATCTTTTAATGTGAGGCCAAGATACTGCTTCCTCGAATAGCCTAGACATGGATTTGCAATGTTATTAACCATGTGTGGTCTGGTAAAAGTGTAGTTCATAATGTTGGAAAATTGAGCACATGTTTATGAACAATGTATTTCCCATTGGAAAGTGTGATGATGTGAAATATATATATTGGTCTTCTGCCCATTTCCTGGCATACAACTCCTAAAATCCTTAGAAACTCCACAGTGATATCTTTTTGTGTGCTAAGGAGTTAACTGATGGTTGGAAGTCTCTAGGGAACTTGGTTATGGAAAGACCAAGACAGGATTAGAGGGTTGGGATTTTCCCCCTTCCTAGCCTCTGGTTAGGGAAGGAGGCTTGAAGGTTAAATTGATCACCAGTGATCAGTGATTTGATCAACTATACCTGCTAATGAAGCCTCTGTTAAAAACCCAAGAGGACAGGGTTTGGAGAATTCTGGATAGCCAAATGAGGTTCCTGGTGGGTGCAGTGCCCAAGAGCACAGAAGTTGGATGTCCCTCCTCCATATCTTGTACCATGTGTCTCTTCCTCTTGAATCGTTTGAAACAGCCTTACAGTAAACCAGGAAATGTGTTTCTGGGTTCTGTGAGCCAGTCTAGCAAGTTAATTCAAACCAAAGAGGGGTTGTGGGAACACCAACGTGAAGCCAGTTAATCAGAAGTACTGGGGCAGAGGTGTGGTGGAGGAGCAGTCTTGTGGGACTTAGCCCTCAACCTGTGGGTTATGATGCTATCTTCAGGTAGATAGTGTTGGAATTGCATTGGAGGGCACCCGGCTAGTGTCTGCTGTAGAATTGGTTGCTTGCTTGTGTGTGGGCTCACAGTTTTCCGTGTTGATCATTGTAGTGTGAGAGCAGAGGAAGTTTTATCTTTTCACACTGTTAAAGCATTTCAGTTGTTCAGACCTATGACGGGACCTTGTACTTCGCAGTTGTGAAATATGTAGGTCAAGTATAGATTGTCTAGCTGAGTACCTTGGAGGTCTTAATATCAGGAAACATGTTAAGGGCTGTGAATAGACTGAAATACCTGAAAATGGCCAGGACTCACTAACTAGAAGTGAGGGGGCCTTCTCTTAGCAGTGAGATGTGAGGATAATATAACAAGAGCTCTAGGCTGGGTGTGTTAGCTCACACCTGTAGTCTCAGCACTTTGAGAGGCTGAGACAGGTGGATTGCTTGAGCTCAGAAGTTTGAGACCAGCCTGGGCAACATGGTGAAACCCCATCTCTAAAAAAAATTAGCCGGGTGTGGTGACATGCACCAGTAGTCCCCAGCTACTTGGGAGGATCACTTGATCCAGGGAGATTGAGGCTGCAGTGAACCTGAGCCTGGTGTTTGTACCACTTTAGCCTGGATGACAGAGTGAGACTGTGTCTCTCAAAAAAAAAAAAAAGCCTGGGTACGATGGTTCACGCCTGTAATCCCAGCACTTTGGGAGGTTGAGGCAGGCAGATTAGTTGAGGTTAGGAGTTCAAGAGCAGCTTGGTCAACATGGTGAAACCCCATCTCAACTAAAAATATGAAAAAACTAGCTGGGCATGGTGATATGAGCCTGTGGACCCAGCTACTAGGGAGGCAGAGGCAGGAGAATTGCTTGACCTGGGAGGCAGAGATTGCAGTGAGCCAAGATCACGCCACTGCACTCTAGCATGGCAACTGGGCCAGACTCCATCTCAAAAAAATGAAATTAATTGGTTATATTGGATTTTATTTTTTGGAATGTATTGAGATAACTTTTTTTTTTTTTAATCTTACTAATTGGAATTTCTAATGTAAAAGCTCTTGTGGCATTACTGAGAAGAATCCCTTTGGCCATGGTCTGTTAATCTTACTGTACAACTTTGTGTGTGTATGTATGTATGTATGTATTTATTTGAGATGGAGTCTCTTTCTGTTGCCCAGGCTGGAGTGGGGTGGCATATCTGTGGTGGCACAATCTTGGCTCACTGCAGCCTTTACCTCCTGGGTTCAAGTGATTCTCCTGCCTCAGCCTCCTGAGTAGGTGAGATTACAGGCATGTGCCACCACACCCTGCTAATTTTTGTATTTTTAGTAGAGATGGGGTTTTGCCATGTTGGCCAGGCTGGTCTGGAACCCCTGACCTCAGGTGATCTATCTGTCTCGGCCTCTCGAAGTGCTGGGATTATAAGCATGAGCCACTGTGCCTTTAGGCTTACTTATTGAGTATATTTAATAAATGTTTAAAGCTAGATATTTCTGTTTAAGTACTAATTTGGGTATATCCTATTGGTGTCAGTATGTATTGTATTCTTATTGTCATTCAGTTAAACATTTCGTTTCGATTTCCTTTTTAATCCCGGAGTTAATAGATGGTTTAAAAATTTTCAAGTAGATAGATTTATTTCTTTGTTGGATTAGTTTCTAATTTTGAGGTTTTGCAGTAAGTAAATGGGATTTGTTCTTTGGAATTTGAAGTTCTTTAAGCTAGTGCAGTTAGTTAATTTTTGTGAACGGTTTGTGGGTTTTTGTTTTGTTTTTGTTTTTTTTTTTTTGAGACAGAGTCTTGCTCTGTTGCCAGGCACTAGGCTGGAGTGCAGTGGCACAATGTCAGCTCGCTGCAACCTCTGCCTCCCGGGTTCAAGCAGTTCTCCTGCCTCAGCCTCCCTAGTAGCTGGGACTACAGGCCTGTGCCACTATGCCGAGCTAATCTTTGTATTTTTAGTAGAGATGAGGTTTCACCGTGTTTACCAGGATGGTCTTGATCTCTTGACCTCGTGACCTGCCCGCCTCGGCCTCCCAAAGTGCTGGGATTAAAGGTGTGAGTCACCGAGCCTGGCCTGGTTTATGGGTTTTTAAAGGAATATTTGGTTGCATAGGTTTTTTTTTGTTTCTTTGTTTGTTTGGCAGACAGTCTCGCTGTCGCCCAGGCTGGAGTGCAGTGGCGTGATCTCAGCTCACCTTTGCCTCTTGGTTTTTCAGGTAATTCTCCTGCCTCAGCCTCCTGAGTGGCTGAGACTACAGGTATGCACCACCGTGCCTAGCTAATAGTTTTTGTCTTTTTTATTTTTTGTAGAGATGGGGTTTCATCATGTTGGCAAGGCTGGTTTCGAACTCCAGACCTCAAAGGATCCACCCACCTTGGCCTTCCAAAGTGCTGGGTAAAATTACAGGCATGAGCTGCCCGCCCAGCTGTTTTATTTGTTTGTTTGTTTTTTTTAAAGAGTTCTATTTGTGTCTATTTGATCCACCTTATTAGCTGTGATATTAAAATTCTTTTTACTGTAATTTTGTATGTGTGCAATCTAAAATGTCTGAAGTCTGTGTCATTCTCATACTGACCTGTAGATGTGTCAGTTTCTCTTTGTTAATTTTTTTTGGTTTTGTTTTGTTTTTGTTTTTGTTTTTGTTTTGAGATGGAGTTTCGCTCTTGTTACCCAGGCTGGAGTGCAATGGCGCGATCTCGGCTCACCGCAACCTCCGCCTCCTGGGTTCAGGCAATTCTCCTGCCTCAGCCTCCTGAGTAGCTGGGATTACAGGCACACGCCACCATGCCCAGCTAATTTTTTGTATTTTTAGTAGAGACGGGGTTTCACCATATTAACCAAGATGGTCTTGATCTCTTGACCTCGTAATCCACCCGCCTCGGCCTCCCAAAGTGCTGGGATTACAGGCTTGAGCCACCGCGCCCAGCTCTTTGTTAATATTTTTTTGAAATATATGTTAATGTGCATGAGGACCATGGCTATTACATTCATCAGTTGAACTTTCTATGCACATGATAAAGTTTTTTTTGTTCCCTCTTAATGTTTTTTTTTGAGTTTTTGGTCTGCTAGTATTGTATCTGCTTTCTGGTAACATTTGCTTGATACAGTGGAGTGGCATTCTCGCATTTATTTTACTCTTTAAATTCAAGTGTAAAAATTCAGCAAGTTATTTGAATGAATGGTGCCAGTCATTCTGCCCAGTGTTTCCATCAGTAACTATATGATAGTATAGGAATGACAATGGTGAACCTCCTTTTCCCTATAGATCACTGTTTGGAGGGGCACCTCTCATGTGAGCATAGATAGCTCCTTGTCAAATGTAATACTGGTTTTGAAACAGGGTATGACTTTTACTGTACCATGGCTCTTAAATGTAAATCAGCTGTTCTATCTAGTATATTCATTTCCAGTGAGATGCTTAAGAGTGCTTAAGATTTTGATATGTGCTTAAGATTTTGACTAAATGGCATTTTCATCTTTCAAAGCATTCAGCTTCTTCTCATGATGTGACTCCATTGTGGGTGATTTACTATTTTTCCTTCAGTTTGCTTGTATAATCTTGTTTGAGATGTCTTTTTACATCAACATGTACTCGAATTTCTCCTTTTTCCTCCTAATTCCTGGTTAAGCTTACAGAATTTTCTCTTCAATCTAGAAGGGAAATTTAACCTATTTGTGATCACTGATAAGTTTGCATTCATTCTCATCATCATTTATTTTTTAAATTATTACTATTGTTTTTTTTGAGACGGAGTTTCACTCTTGTTACCCAGGCTGGAGTGCAATGGCGCGATCTCGGCTCACCGCAACCTCCGCCTCCTGCATTCAGGCAATTCTCCTGCCTCAGTCTCCTGAGTAGCTGGGATTACAGGCATGTGCCACCATGCCCAGCTAATTTTTTTTTGTATTTTTAGTAGAGACGGGGTTTCACCATGTTGACCAGGATGGTCTCGATCTCTTGACCTCGTGATCCACCCGCCTCGGCCTCCCAAAGTGATGGTATTACAGGTGTGAGCCACTGCGCCCGGCCTTATTTTTTAAATTATTTTTTAATTTTTTTGGAATGATATCTTAACTCTGTTGAGTAGGCTGGAGTGCAATGACACGATCTTGGATCACTGCAACCTCTGTCTCCTGGGTTCAAGTGATTTCCTGCCTCACAGCTTACCAAGTAGCTGGGGTTACAGGTGTGCACCACCATACCCAGCTTTTATATTTTTGGTAGAGATGGAGTTTCACCATGTTGGCCAGTCTGGTCTCGAAATACTGACCTCAAGTGATCCACCTGCCTTGGTCTCCCAAAGTTTATCTCTCCCTGGGGATTACAGGCTTGCTTTATTTATTTATGAGACAGGATCGTGTTCTGCTCCCAGGCCAGAGTGCAGTGGTTCTATCATAGCTCACTGTAGTCTCAAACTCCTGGGCTCAAGCAATCCTCCTGCCTCAGCCTCTCAGGTAGCTGGGGCTATGGTTGCATGTCATCATGCCTACATTTTTTTTAGAGATGTGGTCTTGCACCAGGCACGATGGCTCATGCCTGAAATTTCAGCACTTTGGGAGGCTGAGATGGGTGTATCACAAGGTCAGGAGTTTGAGGCCAGCCTGGCCAATATGGTGAAACTTTGTCTCTACTAAAAATACAAAAATTAGCTGGGCGTGGTGGTGCATGCCTGTAATCCCAGCTGCTTGGGACGCTGAGGCAGGAGAATTGCTTGAACCCGGGAGGCGGAGGTTGCAGTGAGCTGCGATGGCACCACCTCACTCCAGCCTGGGTGACAAGAATGAGACTCTGTCTCAAAAAAAATACAAAAGAGATATGGTCTTGCTGTGTTGTCCAGGCTAGTCTCCAACTCCTGGCCTCAAGGAATCCACCCATTTTGACCTCCCAAAGTGTTGGAATTACAGGCATGAGCCACCATACCTGGCTGTTTTGTATTTAGTGTACTTTTCCCCTTTTCTTGTCATTCAGTTCTTTTGAACTGATTGCTTTTTTCTAGTGTGAAAGCCATGTATTTTTCCTCCTCTGGAGTTACCTCTAAATTTTGACACATTTAAACTATCACTTCTCTATTCTTATGTAGAATTAATCAGAATCTATCTTTTCTTCCCTTTTTCAACAAGACAGAACTGCTGCTTGCTTTCATTTCCTTCTCCTTTCTCTTCCCTCTTCAACTTCCTATGTCAAAATCATGTAAGTATTTTAGTTTCAGATTGCTTATTTTTCTAAAAGTCAGTACTTTTGTTTATTCTTATAGCTGTTAGAATAAAAAAAAGTTTCTTAAAGCCCTTGGATGTTTTAGAATTATGATGGCATTCATCTACCAATTATATTAAGGAAGGTTTTTTTTTTTTTGAGACGGAGTTTCGCTCTTGTTACCCAGGCTGGAGTGCAATGGCGCGATCTCGGCTCACCGCAGCCTCCGCCTCCTGGGTTCAGGCAATTCTCCTGCCTCGGCCTCCTGAGTAGCTGGGATTACAGGCACGCACCACCATGCCCAGCTAATTTTTTGTATTTTTTAGTAGAGACGGGGTTTCACCATGTTTACGAGGATGGTCTCGATCTCTTGACCTCGTGATCCACCCGCCTCGGCCTCCCAAAGTGCTGGGATTACAGGCTTGAGCCACCGTGCCCGGCCGATATCTTGAAATTTTTTTTTTTTTTTTTTTTTTTGAGACGGAGTTTCACTTTTGTTACCCAGGCTGGAGTGCAGTGGCGCGATCTCGGCTCACCGCAACCTCCGCCTCCTGGGTTCAGGCAATTCTCCTGCCTCAGCCTCCTGAGTAGCTGGGATTACAGGCAAACGCCACCATGCCCAGCTAATTTTTTGTATTTTTAGTAGAGACGGGGTTTCACCATGTTGACCAGGATGGTCTCAATCTCTTGACCTCGTGATCCACCCGCCTCGGCCTCCCAAAGTGCTGGGATTACAGGCTTGAGCCACCACGCCTGGCCATCTTGAAATTTCAATAGGACGTGTCTAGGTTGTCTTCCCTTCTCTCCTGACTGATAAATACTGTTCAACACTTAGAGTAACCTGATGATTTGTGTCCTCCCTCTCCCCAAGGAAATTTCTAGAACTCACATAAGATGTTTGTCTTTCTGGTTCTTTATTTTCTCTCTCTCTTTTTTTTCTTTTTGTTAAATTACAGACAGGGTCTCTGTCACCCAGCCTGGAGTGCAGTGGTGTGATCATAGCTCACTACAATTTTGACCTCCTGGGCTTAACGATCCTCTCACCTCAACCTCTTAAATAGTTGTGACTACAGGTACTTTTTTTTTTAGACAGAGTCTTACTCTGTTACCCAGATTGGAGTGCAGTGCCACAATCTTGGCTCACTGCAACCTCCGCTTCCCGAGTTCAAGTGATTTCTGGCTAATTTTTGTATTTTTAATAGAGACAGGGTTTCATCCTGTTGATCAGGCTGGTCTTGAACTTCTGACCTCAAGTGATCTGCTGCCTCGACCTCCTAAACTGCTAAGATTATAAACATGAGTCACTGTGCCCAGCCTCTTTTTTTTCTTCCATTTCAAGTAGAGATAGGGTCTGGCTGTGTTGTACTGGCTTGTCTTGGACTCCTGGCTTCAAGTGATCCTCCTGTTTTGGCCTCCCAAAATGTTAGGATTACAAGTGTGAGCCATTGTGCCCAGCCAGATTCTGTTTTCTCTGTATTGACCTTTCCTTCATACTTGAGAGACATTTGGGGAAAATCTGTTAGTTTTGTTTTCCATTTGTTTTTTCTGTGCCCATTTTGCTGTTAAATTTATCTGTCCAGCTTCATTTTACCAATTGTTTTCTCTCTTTTATAACAGTGCGTTTAATGAGTTGTAATGTACATACAATAATCCATTTAAAACATACAATTCCATGAGTGTGGTTTTTTTTTTTTTTTTCCTTTTTGTGGAGAACGGGGTCTCGCTGTATTGTCTTGAACTCCTGGGCTCAAGCTATCCTCCCGCCTCTGCCTCCCTAAGAGCTGGGATTGTAGGCGTGACGTGAGCCACAGCGCCCGGCAATTCTTTGATAGAGAGACGCGCGCACGCGCGCGCACACACACACACACACACACACACACACACACACACACCCCCCTTTTACCCCCAAGCAAGATTTGGTTTACCACAGAGTTTTTTCCTGCCCCGTGCAGTCGAACCCCAGCCCTCAAGCCTATGATTTGTTTGCTTTCAGATGTAAAAATGATTAGTTTGCAGGTGTTTTTGAGACTGAGTCTTGCTCTGTTGCCCAGTCTGGAGTGCAGTGGCGTTATCTCGGCTCATGCAACCTTCACCTCCCCAGTTCAAGTGATTCTCCTGCCTCAGCCTACCGAGTAGCTGGGATTACAGTTGCATTCTACCATGCCCGGCTAATTTTTGTATTTTTAGTAGAGATGGGGTTTCTCACCATATTGGCCAGGCTGGCCTCTTACTTCTGACCTTAGGTGATCCACCCCTGCCTTGGCCTCCCTAAGTGCTAGGATTACAGGCGTGAGCCATCGGGCCTGGCCAGTTTGGGTTTTCAAAAGTTTCAAGTGAATGAAGTAATACAGTATGTAGCCTTCTGTGCAAGGTTTCTTTTATTCAGCCTGTTTTTGAGATTCATGCATATTAAATATGTAGTAGTTTGTCCTTTTTTTTTTTTTTGGTTTTGAGAACATTTTTTTCTACAACTAGGAAATTGAACATGGACAAACCTTATTCAAAGTTTGCCAATTTTAGCTGGGCATGATGATTTAGGCCTGTAATCTCAGCACTTTGGGAGGCCAAGGTTAGAGGATTGCTTGAGGCCAGGAGTTGGAGATGAGCCTGGACAACAGAGTGAGACTTTTTCTCTACAAACCCTAAAAAATTAGCTGGCATGGTTGTGTTCCTCTAGTCCTAGTTACTTGGGATGCTGAGGCAGGAGGATTGCTTGAATTCAGGAGTTGAAGGTTACAGTGAGTCATGATTGAGCCATTGCACTCCAGCCTAGGCAACAGAGTGACGCACTCTCTCTAAAAATAAAAAGTGAAAAATAAATATCAACAGTTTTGCATAAACTCTTACATATGTGTATTTAGTTGTATATGATTTTATCATGTGTGTTACCGCACACATCTGACAATTGTTTTTTAATTTTTGATTTTCTCTGTGGTAGCTTATTTTTTATGGATGAGATATAATTTTGCCTCTGAGAATATTTATGATTCTCTTGTTTATTCCTGCAATTCTTTTTTCAGATAGTTTCCTGTTTTTATGGTGTTAATTTCCCTTTTAGTTTTTCTAGTTTGTAGAAGGGATAATCTCTGGTTTGAGAATTGCTATTCTTCTGCCAGTGGATTACCAGTTGTTCAGGATGGATTGTAGGGGAGGTATGAGATGTGTTGCAAAATACAGGACAGAATGTCTCCTTATTTCTTCTGGGTAATAGCCACCTGTGTGACATCCTGATTCTGGGGCTCCAGTGCCTGTTCCCAGTGAAAACTGCTTCTGTGGGGGTTGGGGATAGAACATGGTTATTGGTAGAGGGAGTGGCCTGTCCACTTGTGCCAAACAGGTTTCTCCACCATCACTTGTGACTGCACCAAACCTGCTTTTGTTTCTCCATGGCAGCCACCATCCCTGCAGCTTGGATAAGAGCACCCCTTCGTGCTCTTACCTTCATAGCTGCTCTCAGTTTTAGTAGCATTCCTCTTTTGAGGCTTCTGCATGGTTATTGCCTCTGCAAACCTAATTCTGTTGCTGCTATCTTTTCTTGTTTCTCAGAATTATTTTAGAAAATAATATATCAATAAACCCATGTCTTTTTATTTTTTGAGGCAGAATTTTGCTCTGTCACCCAGGCTGGAATGCAGTGGTGTGATCTTGGCTCACTGCAATCTCTACCTCCTGGGTTCAAGCAATTCTCCTGTCTCAGCCTCCTGAATAGCTGGGATTACAAGTGCCCGCAACCATGCCCAGCTAAATTTTGTATTTTTAGTAAAGACAGGATTTCACCATGTTGTGCAAGCTGGTCTTGAACTCCTGACCTCAGGTGATCCGCCCTCCTCGGCCTCCCAGAGTGCTGGGATTACAGGCGTGAACCACTGGGCCTAAACCCACATCTTTAGTAATATCTAGGATTTAGCTTAGAAGGGGAAGCGTGTACTGATGCTCCTTGACTTACGATGGTGCTTCATTCCATAAACATACCCGAAGTTGAGAATACCATAAATCATGCTAGCCACAGTGGACGCTCATGCTTGTAATTCCAGCACTTTGGGAGGCTGATGTGGGGGAATTGCTTGAGCCCAAGAGTTTGAGACCAGCCTGGGCAACATGAAGAAACCCTGTTTCTACAAAAAAAATACAAAAATTAGCTGAGTGTGGTGCCATGTACCTATAGTCCCAGCTACCCAGGAGGCTGAGGTAGGAGGATTACTTGGGCTCAGGAGGCAGAGATTGCAGTGAGCTGAGATTATGCCACTGCACTCCAGCTTGGGTGACGGAGTGAGATGCTGCCTCAAAAAAGAGAAAAAGAAAATATTGTAAGTCAAAATGTGTTTAATACATCCAACCTACTGAACATCATAGCTTAGCCACACCTACCTTAAATGTGCTTAGAATACTTAAATTAGCCTCCAGTCGGGCAAAATCTTCTAGTGTAAAGCTAGATACTTTAATAATAATATAAAAGATAATTATTTTACAATAAAATGTTGAATATCATGTAATTTATTGAATACTGACTGTACTGAAAGTAAAAAACAGAGTAAGTACTTGAAGTTGGGTTTCTACTGAATGCTTACTGCTTTTACACCATTGTAAATTTGACAAATCATCACTTTGACCCCTCCTTACGTTGGGACCTTCCGTATGTCTATGTAGTTCATATCCAGTCTCTTCAGGCCCCTTTTTTTTTTTTTGAGATGGAGTCTTGCTCTGTCACCCAGGCTGAAGTGCAGTGGTGCCGTCTCGGCTCTCTGCATCATCTGCCTCCTGGGTTCAAGCGATTTTCCTGCCCCAGCCTTTCGAGTAGCTAGGATTACAGGCACCCACCAGCATGCCTGGCAGTTTTTATATTTTTAGTAGAGACGAGGTTTCACCGTGTTGGCCAGGCTAGTCTTGAATTCCTGACCTCAGGTAATCTGCCTGTCTCAGCTTCCCAAGGTGCTGGGATTATAGGTGTGAGCCACTGCTTCCGACCTTTTTTTTTTTTTTTTTTTTTTTTAAATGCTGTCTTACTCTACTGCCCAGGGTGGAGTGCAGTAGTGCGATCTCAGCTCTCTGCATTCTCCATCTCCTTGGTTCAAGAAATTCTCCTGTTTCAGCTTCCCAAGTAGCTGGGACTACAGGTGCATGTCACCACGCCTGGGTAATTTTTGTATATTTAGTAGAGATGGGACTTCTCCATATTGGTCAGGCTGGTCTCAAACTCCTAAGCTCAGATGATCCACCCCCTTCACCCTCCCAAAGTGCTGAGATTACAGGCATAAGCCATTGCGCCTCGACTTTTTGGGAACCGATGTTAACGTCTGTTGAAACCTTTTATATTTGTTATCACATTTTGAAAGATACATTGACCATTTTAGCTTATATGTTACATAGTGTTGGGAATTTCCTGTCTCTAGTTTGCTACTATACCTGACCTCTGAAGTCTCAACGTTTCTCTTTTAAGCTAATAAGAAAGATAGAGATTTTCATTCTGAATCGTTTTCACAGTTGAGGCATATGAGTAGTCACCTTGTTATTTTATTTTTTCCTTCTGTTTTTTTTTTCTTTCACCTTGTTTTTTTTTATTATTATTATTATTATTATTTTATTTATTTATTTATTTTGAGACGGAGTTTCGCTCTTGTTACCCAGGCTGGAGTGCAATGGCGTGATCTCGGCTCACCGCAACCTCCGCCTCCTGGGTTCAGGCAATTCTCCTGCCTCAGCCTCCTGAGTAGCTGGGATTACAGGCACACGCCACCACGCCCAGCTAGTGTTTTGTATTTTTAGTAGAGACGGGGTTTCACCATGTTGACCAGGATGGTCTCGATCTCTCGACCTCGTAATGCACCCGCCTCGGC